>NC_140132.1:8259435-9459435 GCF_964035555.1 Netta rufina
TTTCTACTTTTAACCACAAGCCAGAAGAGCAAGTAATAATCTGGTACCAGCAACTGGAGAATTTCAGAGATCAGTACTCTGCAGCTTCAACACAATGCGTAGGCTCCAGTAGCTTAGGCAGTGGTGGTCTCTGTTCTTTTGTATTAGCCCGTGTGTCTTGCATGCTGTTGCCACTTCAATGACGGCAACTTTTGTCATCATATAAATCTAACTTTTCTTTTAATGTGGTGCTTCCCTTATTGTTAAACATACCATGGCTTTATGGCCCAGTTATAAGTTCTGTACTTCTGTTCTAAAGAAAGTGGCTCTGCTCTTAAATATTTAGGATGTACTGAGAGTAAATAACACATTTGAAGGGTTATTACAGATTATCAGCTAATAATATGTAATGAATGTTCTTTTTTCCTCCAGTATCTTCAGCTTAGTGTTTTTTCTCCTTTTCTTTCTTTTTAGAGCATCTGGTATGCTTGTGTAGTTATGATAACAAATTAATTTTTTAGGATTTCAAATTCATATTGAAAAAAAATCTTTATATTTTAGTTTGTATGTATGGCTTTGCTGAAAATGTTTAGTTCATAAAATAGGTCCAAATATGTTACACTGATCATGAGAAAACTTGCATCTTTGTTTCCCTTCTCAGAGTGTGTGGGATGTTTGCAGCCCTTTCAAGATTACTCTGTTAAAGGGTAATAAACTAAATACAGAAGAAAATGCCAAAGTAAGTAATTACTTCTAGTTTCAAAAGACGTTCTGTTCATAATTTTAATGCTTTTCTATGTTTAGTGAACTCAGAATGAAACCTGTTTAAGTTCAGTGAAAGTGTATTTTCACTTGGTTATATTGGTGCTATTGCTTTAAGATCTTGATTTATTGCTAAAAGTATTGCTTTATTGTCTGAAGTTGGATATGCACATTTGAAC
This sequence comes from Netta rufina, assembly GCF_964035555.1. NCBI lineage: Eukaryota > Metazoa > Chordata > Aves > Anseriformes > Anatidae > Netta > Netta rufina. Next base: position 8,260,356 of record NC_140132.1, read on the forward strand.
ATTATTAATAGTTACAGACAGTATGAAATGTGTGTTCATGGGGTACTTGATTATTTTTTTTAAGATGATATCTCTAAGTACTGATACTGGTATGAAATAAGCTTATTCAGACTAAACTGCCATAAACATCTGACAAGCAAAAGTAGATTAAATGCTAAGCATTATCCATGGGAACTTAAAGTAATTTCATACTCCAGAATAAATTCTCTGAGTCTAAGCACTGATAGCATGCTTCTGTATGGTCTGTCTTTTATTGTCTAAACATGCTGAGTATACACACACACACACACATACAAAAGAAAGCTGTAGTAGCACTTCCTGTAAAATGTACATGACTAGGCTACTGACTGTTTTACAGACCACAGGTTGTTAACATGTGGCAGCTTTTTGCACAATTACTTTAAGACCTCAAAAGACACTTGCCTCTGAAATAGAACAGCGTTAATTTCCTTTATTTGGTTTGACAAACAATTATTTGAGTAAGTTCAAGAGAAATTCAATTATCCATTGATGTTTGCTGTTCAGATGCTTTGTTCAAGATACCCAGTGCATTTTTCTTCAAAACTACTGTCACAACCTCCATTTTACTACATAGCTAAATGGACCTTACTTAAATGGACCAGTTTTACTCTATTAGACAGCATGGCTGTGGAAATGGATGTCTGCAAAATCAGAAGTTTTCTTTTTCTATATCTAAACTATATTTTAGCTATGCATTAATATTCTCTTCTTAGCTTTACACTCTGTAGACTCTTAGAGCTTTAAAATAAAAGGTAAGGAGGAGAAGAAGGTGGATTCCACAAGTGATGTAGCTATCATATGTATGTACATTTATATATTTAAAATATAGATATGTACATACCACACACGCTTATAAAATATGAGGTTTGATTAGTTTCAATATGCATTTAGAGGAAAAAGAAAATATGTTGAGGAGAAACAATTAAAATTAATAGTTCCTTAGTGTCGATTATTGTGGATGCTATCTAAGGAGTATTTAGCATTTTGAATGCATTGTAGTCTTGAAAACCTAAGTGCTGTAGCTACCAAATGTCATGCATTAATCTTGCAAGCTTGTGCATATTTCTCTGCATTGTCTACCTACGCTGTCGTGGAATTGTTTCACTATTGAGAATGTATTTGTTTTCTAGTTCTGATTCCTTAGAATGTAATGTTTAATTCACTGCTATTATTCCCCTAGTTTCACTGTACTTTGGACTAACTGATATTCACTTTTGCTGAAACCACTAGTTCATAAGTGCAGTGTTTGCAGTGGGGAAACAAAATTTTTGTTAGATGGGGTAGCACTCTGCCAGCGTGAGCTGTGTTGAGTATTTTCACCTAGAGCCCCAGTGACTTCATTCAGCTAACACCCAATTTTCCAAATACATGATGTTTGAAATCGCTTTTTTGTCTTGCTATTTGGCTGCACCATTCTAACACTATTTCATTAGTAAAAATGGAGTGTCAGGGTGACAAGAAAAAAAAATCCAATCCCTTATATTTAATAGGAACGGAAATCATAAAATTATAACTGCTCAAGGGCAGGCAAAACAGCAGTGTGTTCTAGAAATACCCAGGCTGCTATGTTACTATCAAATTTTATTTGATCACTTGAATTTTTCATTTTAAAACATCTTTTTACAATTACAAAGTGAAAAAAACTTCCCCAGTCAGGGAAGTCTGGTGGCGTACAAAGTGATAATATCAGATGTCAAGAAGTCAAAGAACAATATCAAAAACTATGCAAATGTGAGTTTAAAACCTCGGTTTTAAATAAATCAGCTAGATTCTAGAACATTTACTGTTAACTGGTTTTAAAGCACAAGCAGATAATGCACTGAATGTAGTCATAGTGCCATAAGATAGCTTTCAATCAGCAAAGGAATATTGGTTGTAAATTCAGTTGAACATATAATAAATCTCCAAATTTGTTAGTAAAGGACTGCCTGGTGACTTGTTTCAAAAACACTGTGAACCAATTTTAATAGGTTCTCTGGCATCAGCCACAGACAGTATTTCCTTTTTGAAGAATATAAGGTTGCAATCTATAATTAGGTTTAGAAAAGAACTGTAAATGTAAACAGGAATGTTGACTGCATGAATATATACATACATAGTTATGTATATGTATGCATGCCCACATATAGTCTGTATACATCTTAGATTGTCTGAAGTAAGATTTCTTCAAAGTGTGTTCTCTGTTTCATGGATGTTCATGTAGCTATTCCTAACTTACAGTGGGGAAGCATGCCAAAAAAAGGTAAAAGTGGGTTTTATGAGTGTCACTGGGAATCGAGTGAATGTCTTCTAAATTGAATATTTCTTTTAAATGATTGGGAATAAAATTGGGATTATATGCATACATGTATGTGCAACTCAACTGAATCAGTTTAATAATGAACATTCCTGTAGCTCCTGTGTCATGGAGGAGTGTAACTTACTACAGTGTCCTCCAGGACCTAATACCTCTGCCTATGCTATGACAGCAACCTCCTGATGGGTGATAGTAATTTAAATTACTTTTATCCAAAAATTATACCGAATTATGAACATCTTCCACTTTCTCTGAGAGTGCTCAGAAATAACGATAGCTTAAAGTGAATGTTAGGAAGGCTGTTTAAGGAACATAAGGAACCTGAAAAACCAATTTACCTTTTACTCCTCTAGGTGTAACGTTGATAACTTCTTCTTGAAGGTGACCAAAGGACTATAGACTGTTTCTCCTTCACTGCCTATCTTTCTCCATTGATAATTTCGAAGGTCACCTAAAAGAAGTTGACAAATTTCTTACCTTGTCGTTTTGGCAACAAAAAATGAAGACCTCCTTGTCATTCTTACTGAAACTATCCAAGAGTATGGAAACTTGGAAACATGCAGTTTTCTTTGTACATATGTTATTAAACAGAAATGCAGGAATTAGCTGCATCTTAGCATTGACCTAAAATGTGTTTAATTTCAGTGCCAATAACGCCATCTTTTTCTCTTTTCTCACTTTGCCTTTCCCGTTCCTTGTTTTTATAGTTCAAGCTAGCTGGTCTTGTTGGTTTCTGGGTGCTAAAGACAAAACAGAATTCCTGGGAATTATGTACGTTATTATTACCATTCAGGTGATTTCTGATGTCAGTCATCAGTATCCCTCCATATGTGTCTATAAACAGTTTAAATCAAAAATAATTTTTTCCTTAAGTTGGAAAACCCCCAAACTTTTCTTTTCTTAGAAGTACAAATTGGTTCTAGCTGGAGATTAGAATTTAGATTTGCACAAATAGTCTTACCTTTTCATCCTGTTGTTGTTGTTGTTGTTGCTTGTTTCCTATGCTTTCTTTCAGTGTTAGGTATGTTAAAAGCATTTATATATTTATTGCATTTATGTCAATGTTACTTGAACAGCATATTTTGATTTGGCTATCAAAATGCAATTTTTCTATCTATATCAACTGTCAGATGGGAAGTGACTAATCTTTTGTGTAATTCATTGTCACTTCTGCTATTGAATTATGTTTGATTTGCCACTAAATTATTCTACTCCAATTAAGTGTGACTCACCTTTGTTTTTAAAAAATAGGTATAAAATCTCTTCTGTAGCTGCTTGTTTTAGCTTCTCTAAAATCTGGACTTTGTTTTTTCAAGTTATCTCTGTTGTTACCATGTTTTAAAATGTCCTCAGAGCAAGAATAATTAAATGTATTTTGAGGTGTACTCCAGTATTTTTGTGTTTCTAAAATATTTTGGTGAGAATACACGGGGATGGGAAAAGGAAAGGTCCTGATGAGGATGCATAGCTAATTCAATGACGAAACAAAGAAGAGTTACTATTTTAGCACGTGAACTATTTATAATTTCTGTTTTCTAGATTAAATCAATATAGAAGCAATTTAATATTGATGTAGGCATGGAATATTTTCTGGAGAAAATAAGTGGTGAAAAGCCAGGTGTTGTTTTTTTTTTTTTTTATGCCTGTTGTTGAGTAAGTTGAAAAGTATCTCAGAACAAAGATTTTTTTTTTTTTTTTTTTTTGGGGGGGGGGTTATTTTCAGCAGAGGTAATTTCTATGGAAAGAATTTTCTATAAAAATATGGAAAATTCCTATAGAAAAAATGCCATGGCAGTTCTTATTTTCCATAGTATGTCTTACTCCTTGTCACGTGTACAAAGCAGCATCTGTTAAATAGTGTGCTGGCTGTTTCCGTTGGCATTAATAGAGACAATCTTCTAATTTTAGTTTGTACAAGTAATTTCTTCTTCCATGACATGGTGGCTAGGAACATGAATAGCAGAGAAAAAAGAATTTGTTCTCAGTAACTGCTTGTTTAATTTTAAAATCTCAAAATTATCATTTGTTTTCAAGTTAGAAATATTGAATAAATGTATATATGTATGTTCTGTGTCGTAGTCTGTGCAGAAACCTGTAGGCTTCGTGGCAAGTTGTAATATTTTTTTTCTCTCATTTCTTTATTGCAGGTTCATGTTAGGGCTGGTATATTCCATGGTACAGAGCTCCTTTGTAAAACAGTTGTAAGCACAGAAATATCTGGGAGAAGTGACCACGTTTGGAATGAAGTACTGGAGTTTGAAATAAATGTCTGTGATCTACCAAGAATGGCGAGGCTCTGTTTTGCAGTTTATGCAGTGATGGATAAGATGAAAACTAAAAAGTCGACTAAGGCAATGAATCCCTCCAAATACCAAACCATTAGGAAAGCAGGAAAAGTGGTATGTCTATTTTTTTTTTCCCGTGTGTACTTCTGAATTATATTTCACTGAATATTGAAAAATCTTTCATTGTCTTCACTTCAGTGTTCAAGAATACAAGATGAAAAAAATATATGTATTTAGGAATCATATGTATGAAAAATGCCATGTTGCTATGAAAAAACACCTTTTCTTTCTTCTTGGATGCTGAAAAAGGCATCAACGTTTTGGTTATAAGCAAGTTGGCAAATGGCTGCTTAACAAATTATATTTTTAAAAGTCAGTTTTGTTCTAACTCACAGAACTTGAGAAGTTATGATGAAGAAAAAAATGAGCATCTTGGCTCACATTCAGGGTAACATATTTTTTTACGTTGGCAGAGTGGCATCCTTAAAATTAATTCTTATTAATTAATGTTTTATTAATAGTAATTATTAATATTAAAATGATTCTTGATTCTTGATTCCATGTAATTTTTTTTTTTTCTTTTAACAGCACTATCCTGTGGCCTGGGTAAATACCATGGTATTTGATTATAAAGGACAACTGAAGAATGGAGAATTTGTACTGCACAGTTGGTCATCATTTCCTGGTAAAGTTTAACTTTTAAGACTTCTGTTTGAGATATTTGAGACTAAAGAAGACAGTATCAAATAGTAGAATATTTACTACATGCATGTCCAGTTCTCTTGTCATCATCTCTTTGCTACGCACATTTTTTTACATGGATAAATATGTAAAGTCTTAATGTCTTTCATAAAGTCCTGTTTATCAGGAAAGAGGAAAGATGAGAGCCTGCTTGAAAATAGTATTCGCAGTGTTTTATTATGGAAAGAAAATCTCATGAAAATAGAGATCCATGTTTATATCTGTTATCTGTTGTTTTTTTAAAATGCATTTTAGGTTTCATTTTGTTCCTTGTGCTATATATATTAAACTAAACAGGGTCGCTATATTGCATACGATAATATTGGAGTTGGCAAAAAAAAAAAGTGAATTAGAATTTGGTTTTTAAGGCTTCCTTCTAAATGATTTGGATTGATTAGGACAACAGTCTGAAATCTACAAGTCACTCTTAATTTAATCCTGAGAAATACTGTATCAACCTGGCTCTATTGCTGAAAAAAAAAAGTGGCTTAAAACTTTTTACTCTTTTCCATACTATTTGATATAGAGGTAGTCAATATAGAGGTTTACAGAGACTGATCTTGGGACTGCAGTTAGGGATTTGGCTCAGATAGCAATATCTTAGCTTCCCTTGATGTTATGATTCTTTTGGAAAGGGAAAATCATTTTTTTTCACTGGTGATAATCCAACATTGTGTATACCAGAAATGCAGTGCATTGTAGAAGTGCTATGCAGCAAAATATGTCTCTGTTTACTGTGTAGAGTAAGCAATTTCTGAAAGGCAATGACTCAATAATATTTATTTATTAATTTTAATAGATGCCTGACCTGTAGTATTAATTATTCTGTCTAATATTTCAGATGAACTTGAAGAAATGTTAAATCCAATGGGAACTGTCCAGACTAACCCTTACATTGAAAATGCAACAGCTTTGCACATTAAATTTCAAGAATATTCAAAACATCCTATTAATTACCCTCCCTTTGATAAGGTAAGGTGTGACAGATTAGTCATGAATGCTTGTATGTAAATAGCTATTTCTTCGTTACTTTCAGCTCTGCTTTTTCCACTGAATTCCCCGCTTCCTGCAGTTGTTTGAACTTGCGCTACATAATACTGCCCTCTGTTGGTGCAATACATGTTCTTGTAATAAAACATGATTGAACGTACTGTAAGAGCTAAAACAGTGCTGACTAATTGCCTTCTTCGTTTTGGTTTGCCGATTTAATCTTCACACAGGCCTTTTTATTTCTCAGTTTTGTAACTGCTTTATTTGTAACACTTTATGGTTCATTTTGCTCATGGCACTAGCTTTTTTCTTTAGAAAATAAATACTCTATGCTGTTTTCTTCTAAATACAGAAGTGGAATGTGAAAGCATTTCTTAACACTTGTTTGTTCTAGTTGCTTTGTACCTGAGGTACCAAGGATGTTAAAGTGTTGAGGTGAACACAGACAAAAGTTTTTACAAAGTTATTTTATTTGTTGACCTTAAGGTAATGTCTGATGGCCCTAACTATCCATTTTAACTTTCATTTGGCTGCCTCTTGAACCTTACCTGAACTTACCTGAAAAATCTTGTATATCAAAGTAAAATCCCAGAGTGCTTTTATAAAGTGATTGCAGAGCTGGTAACAAAACATTCACTGAAAGTTTTCACATTTGAGGAACTGCTACAAAATGTGCTCTATTCTGCTCCTTTCCTTTTTTTTTTTTTTTTTTTTTTTTCCTCCCAGTAGCTTTTGCTTCTTTTAATTCCCTAGAGTTAAGAAACTGTTAAGCAATAAACTCTAGCATCACTGGGAAAATCAGAGCACTAAACTACCCGATTCATTCCATTTCTGTGGGTATACTGAGATTTCTCCCTTGGAAAAGAGGGCAAGATACCCAGTCTCAGATTCTCTTGGTGTAAGGTGCAGTTATATCAGGAGCAATGTTGCAGCTGCTTGAATTATGTCATCTGAGAATCTGCTTTTCAGAGTTGTCTAGAGGAGACTTGCTTGGTGTATGGCTGCTTTTAATTTTCCCCGTGTTTCTTCTTGTTTCTGCCAAGATAATAGAGAATCAGATACCAAATCTTTATTTTAAGAAACATAATGTCTAAAAATAGATGAATCTTTGGATCATAGCATCAATCCATTTGCAGAGAACAGCTGTATTGGGGCTGAGTGAGCAGGAGTGCTGTTAACAACTCGGAGGAAAGCTGTTGTCTAATGCAGGAGTCATGTATTGGGCTGATTAATGATCTGTGCTGCTGCCCCACCAGTGAGGGGCTTTCAATTCAATTGAACCAAGATGAACTTGCAGAAACTTTCAAAGTGTATTTGCAAGTAGAGTAAAACTCTAAGAAGCACAGAGGGGCAAGCATCAAACAGGATTAGGACACTAAACTTTCCTTCACTTAAGTTTTTGCACAGTGTTGCACATGTGAGTGGGCTTTGTAGCCAAGTAGCAGATATGACATTAATAAGCATTTCATACAGAGGAACTTAATACCTGCAATGGCAAGGACAGGTATGTGTGCCTTGTTAAGGATTTTACCTGCTGGATATTTGGTCTCTGATTACTGAGTCTTTTGTGGTTTCCCATATTGCCTGATTAAAGCTGATGTAAGTCTTCTCCCTCTTTACCCAATTTGAGATGGAGCAATACTTTCTCCATTCTGTACAACTGTATATACAACTTAATAGTGTTCTAATTATTTAAAAGATAGCGAAATTTCCTTATTTGCTTCATTGTTATACTTATTCTTTCAATGCAGTCAGATTTGTATTTAAATCTAATGTATTTAAAAACATCTTTTTGCAGATACTTGAAAAGGCAGCTGAGATTGCAAGAAGCAGTGACAATGCTGCAATGGCGGTAAGCATCTACTAAAGGCAATATTTTAAAATTTAAATAAGTTGTATGTACATCAGATGCATAAATATACATTTTTGTCAGGTGGAAAACCTGTACAGAACGTTGTTTTAACGATAGCTGTTTTTCTGTTATCAGTCCTGATTTTACTACCATCTTTTTTCAACTTTCATTTTCCATTAATGTAAAGACCTTTGGCCAACCTCTTAAAATTACTCTGAAACTTCCTTTAGCTTTGTGAAGATAAAGTTGGCTTTGGTATTAAAAGCTTGCTGTGTTTTGTTTTTTTTTTTTTTTTTCTTCAGAATATTATCTTGAAACTAATTTACTCCTTTCAACTGCTACATCCTTACTCAGATGCAGCAGTTTTTCATCTCATTAATTTATGGAATTCTGTTGTTGCTGATATTATTCCTTTAATTTCTGCCCTAGGAGCTTGCATGAGAGTATAAGAAGATAGAGGTAGTAACTGAGCCAGTGTGAAGACTCATTCATACAAATGTTATGTTAATGTTTCAGAGAGATGAAACAGAGAGAAATGTCTGGAAAAGACAAGTCTGGATTAGAAGACAAAAAATATCTCTTTGTACACTTAGCAACCGTACTTCCCTTTGGTTATTGTTGGAAAAGTGTCTTTTGGCATAAAAATTTAAAAGCATTATTTATATATCAATAAAATTTGCTCATTTGAAATATGAAAGGAAAAAGCATGTGTATGTATCCTGAACAAGAGTTTTCCCCATTGGAGTTGGAAAATAGAAATATTGCCACCTAGTGTCATTAATTTTGAAGTTACCATTCAGAAACTTCTGTACACTGCATTTTTGAATAACTGTACTAGTTGCAGTTCTTAGAACTAGCTTCAGAAATCTGAAAGAAAGGTGTAATCGTTGTTCCCCTGTATTTCATGACTTCTATCTGATATTCTGCCTGGTATAGCATTTGTGCTAAAAATAAGAATCTTACTGAATATATCAAAACATTATACTTCTCTCATTTTCTAGGGTCGAGGTGGTAAGAAGTTTTTTGTTGTGCTAAAAGAAATAATGGAAAGAGATCCTTTATCTCAGCTCTGTGAAAATGAAATGGATCTTATTTGGACTTTGCGATATGACTGTCGTGAAAATTTTCCACAATCATTGCCAAAACTGCTGCTGTCCTTAAAATGGAACAAACTTGAAGATGTTGCTCAGGTAAGGGAAAAGGCAAAGATGGGGTGGAAAAATGCAGCAGTCAAATCATTAGTAAATAGTTTTTGTTTTGTTTTTTCCTCAAGTGTAGAAATTGTTGAAATGGTACAATGAACTTTGGTTTATACAACTAAGATGAACTTTCTGATCTTCCTGTTCTTTTTATTGCAGCTCAAATGTAGTAAATTTTCTTAGAAATGGAGTATTATGTTTGATTTTTAAACCATCTTTAAGCTATTAGTTCAGTGGTCCATGAATTTTTGTACAGTGGATCAAAGCAGCTTTCTTGTGTTATTTATCACATAGATTTCATCCAAGCTCTCGTTGTATTGCAATATTTTAGTAGAATAGTTGCACTGAATGTATTCTGTTTTCCTTATGTTTCCATCACCTCCTCACTCAGCAGAGTAGTGGGATGGCAGAACTGTCTGACAGGATTCACAGACAGTATTTATTCTCAAAATGGAAATTAGACATTATTAATTAGACACCTTGCTGAAGTGGCACTAACTAGAGAAAGGCTAGTTAATTTTTAAATATTTGAAGTAACTGGAAGAAAAATACTGACTTTTCTGTAATTGTGTTGTCTCTTATAGGAAACTTGTTTTGTTAGGGAAGAAGTTGTGGTTGGTTCATTGGGGGAGCAGAACTGATACAGCAAGGCCAGTCAGACTCGAGCTTTCTCTAAACCTTTAGATCATTGCTGATAATTCAATGTTTGTCGTTTTCTCACAGCTTGTCAGGAGTTTCAAACCATGTGTGAGGAGAATTATGCAGTAATTCGTGTGTGTAGCATTTTAACGTTTGATATTGTAGAGAACTTTTAAAAGTTCTGAAACATATGAAATATAAAAGTTCTTTAAAAATCAGATGCATTTGGAAGCTCTTCAGAGCTACCTCGCTGCTGTCTAACCAGATGAGGGCGTTTCATAATCCAAGTTTTTCTCCAAATGCAACGAGCGTTTCTGATGTCCCTTGACCTGCCCTTTTGAGCCAGTTGCAATGCACCTGGGATATGGAGCTGGCTGGAATGTGCTTCTCTTAATAAAAGTTCCGAGGAAGAATGTAAACAGAGCAGTGCATATTTGGTGAATTTTCTTGCTTGTGTCATAGGCCAGTTAGATCCCAATTCCTCTAGGTCACATCAGTTAACATTTTCTCATTTTATTAACCTCTGAAATTATTTCAAAAATTGAGTACTGCTGCAGTCAAAGTTAGGAGGTCTGTATCTTGAAATGTAATTCACAGTGAATGTATGTACTGCCGACCACGGCTTTCAAAATTCATTGCCTGATTCTGAAGCAAGTAATGCCACGTACACTTGTCTTTTCAGAATGTAACTCAGATTCTTCATTCATTTTGATCATTCATTATTAACAAAACATTTCTGTGTTTGTATGGGTTCTGCACCTGATTTAAAGTAGGTTGTCTAGAAATTCTGATACATTTGTTTTGAAGTTTCTTATTGTGTGTCTGGCAGGCATAGCTGCTGTTTGCATTTTCAACATCTGCTTTTATGGTATTAAGTGTCTGCTCAGTGTTAGTATTTATTTGAGAATTTCAGTTCAAGTATTCATGATATGGAAGTGTTGATGGCTGTAGTGCTTCTTGACATAAAGACTGGTGGTGTTTGACCCTCATGGGCTAAGGATTGAATAGAAATTTTTATCATGACTTATGGCTTCTTAGCATAGAAAAGAAAAAGTGTACGCTCTATATTGTATTTACACGTTCAGACTTATTTTGACTAATAGTGTCCTCTTTTAGTCTTATTTATATATATATATATATATATTATTAAAACATATCCTTGGTGGGTAGCCTCATTAAAATGCAATAAGTTTATTTTATGCAACCTCTAGATGTTTTTTCTTCTTAGTAGTTCAAAATAAGAGACTAGTTTTTCTTCAACTTTTTCTAGCACATCATTGTCTTTGGGATTTGGGGTTTTAATTATTATTATCTAATTATTAATATCTATCTGAATCATCCTTTCTGCATTTAAGGCCATTACTATGTATATGTAAGAAAATGCTTCATTGGTTGAGATGGATAAATATTTTTGGTAAAGATCTCTCTTAACAAAAATGATCTTAAAACCTTTATTAAGAGAAAACTTGTATTTTTACCAGAATGTTTACATATTTATGAGTGTTAATAAAACATTCTCTAAATTTTACTGAAACTCAGTTTCTAAAATTCACATCTGGCATTACCTAACTATTGTTTACTGTGCATCTTGTCTATGTGTGAAGAAACAGATTTTTTGAGTAAATGTGAATGAGGCCTACTGCCAAAAAATCATCAGGATAATTTTAAAGGTTGTTAAACTCAACCAGAAGTGGGACCATTTTCCCACTTTCTTTTTTTTTTAATTCAGTCAGACCAGTCTGTTTCTCTCCTTCTGTTAGTATGAATGCTTTCATGAGCAGTTATATCCATCTGTTTTCTTAAATAGTTACTTTACCTGTAACCTGATAGTCTTCTTTTTAAAACAGCTTCAGGCTCTCCTTCAGATATGGCCCAAGCTGCTGCCTAGAGAAGCATTAGAATTGTTGGATTTCAATTATCCAGACCAGTACGTGAGAGAATATGCAGTGGGATGTTTAAAGCAAATGAGGTGAGTATATCATATTAGTGCAGCATACAAGGTTTTCTCGAGGGGAAGAAACTTAATTTTGTATGTCTACAGGAAAAAAGAACCCCAAGAGGAAAGATTTAAATGGACTGTCTGCTGTGAATAATGACCACATTAAGCGGTCTTTCTGGATACACAAATTGGAAGCCACGTAAAACCCCTTTACTCTGACATCTTATATTCAAAGATTATTATTTTCCACGCTGCTAAGAAAAAAACGGTGTACATTTGTCCCAGAGAGAGTTGTATTCACTCCTTCCTTGGACAAAGGGAGAACCAGATATTGTGAGAACTTCTTGTAAATACTTGATTATTATACCATTTTGACTTTGCATCATTAAGAAATGCTATCCATCTACTCTGTCATTTTGTCAAGTATTTGCTGTATCATTTAATAGAAACATAAGCTTTAGCATACAATTAAAAAACCTAAAAAATTACTAATTTGTTCAATCTCGATAGTAGCCTGTACTATCTGTGGTTCTTCCTTTATCACACATAATTTTGCCCTTCAGTGTAACGTAGGGCATGCGTTGTTTAACATTATCATTTGCAGCATTACTGCATTTCCTGTCCTTGAATTCTAAAGTCTCTGTGGTAGATAGTTAAATGATTTTTTTTTAATGGTCAAGGCTATACATTTGAAAAAAAATAATATTTTGACTTCTTTCAAATAAACAAGAATTTTAGCTGCTGGGCTATCCAAATAATACAGAATTTGTACATCTGGAATTATTTCTAGTACTCTTAGTTCTGGTTCTGAAGCAAAATTATGTTCAGTTGGGTATCAGAAATCAGTTTCCACCTTATTTAAAAAGGCAGCTGGTAAAAAACAAACAAACAAAAAAAAAACACTCTAACCTAAAGGTGATACTATTAGCTGAAATAAAAAGGTAGACAAAAATAAATACAATGCAGTGTGATTGAATATTTTGACCAAGTTACTGAAGGGTTTCAGAGTAAGATAAAGAGAACAAAAGAGTCCAGTATTTGCATCTCTGAAATCCTTCCGTGATGTGCAGAAGGTTCCTGTTTCATCCTAGGCAGACAATCTGAATTCTTCAGGCCATTTATAAAAGGAAAGATACTTGAATGTAAAAAGTCAGGGAAAGTTCAGATTTGTTCTGGAGTAACATAACTGTCAAGTGTTAAGAGTTTTTTTTTTTTTTTTTTTTTTTTTTTTTTTTTGTGGGAGGGGGTAGGTACAAGCCTTTGTAGAACATTATTGGAATTACTTTTATTTTGTCAGTATTACTTACAGTAGTTAACTAACGTAGAAGCTTTTAAAAATCTTGTTTATGAACTGTCGCTGCATACTTAAATTTGCCTTTCTGAAATATAAGTACTTTGGGCATTGCTTGGTGTCTGAAAGATTTGTCTCTGATCTTCCTCATACTCTAAACAATATTATGTTTTTGGTAATGCACCACCAATATTTTACCTAAATGGATCAGTTTGTGAATGTATCTTAATAAATTAACACCTTTCAGCTAACAGGCACTAACATCTTAAGACAGGTCAATGAATTACATTCAGTAGAGTGAATACTGCTTTCCTGATTTTGGAACGGGTATGCAAGTATTCTTAGTTTTGCCTCAAGTGCCCTTCTTGCCTGTGCCTGTAGGAGTTAGCTGGCTGCTAGGTTTCAGTAATTCCAAAGATACAGCTCTTCAATCAGAGCTTGAGGGGTCAAAGTGGAGCCAATGTCCAATCTGGAAACATGAAATAATTCATCTCCTAGATGCTTAACCTAGAGCTCAGGCTGAGATGTTGATCTTGTAAAGGCCCATGATTAAATGACATTTTTACTTAAAGGTTTGACTTTTAAAATTCTTTTAACTTAATGATAAATTGATCAATCTAGCAATTGCACTAAGTTGTGTATTATTTTTCTTCTCCTTATTACTGAAAGATTGGGATAAACTCTTCCTGTTGAACCTAAATTTGCATAGTTGGGTTTGGCATATGCATCTGAATTTCTGGAATGTCATTAATCTAGTTACCTTTTTATCAACTCATTTTATGTACCTCATTCTAGTGATGAAGAACTCTCTCAGTATCTTCTTCAACTTGTGCAAGTCCTGAAATATGAACCTTTTCTTGATTGCGCTCTCTCCAGATTTCTATTAGAGAGAGCACTTGCTAATAGGAGAATAGGACAGATGCTGTTTTGGCATCTAAGGTAAGAATTTTTCCCTTACATCTTTCTGAAACTGTTGGTCCAGATTAGGCTTCTAGTAGGCAGATCAAGAATTTTCTTTTACCTTTGGCATTTATAGATCAAAGCCATACTCTTATTTTAAATATATTACTATGCTTTGTAATCCACTATTTGAAGAAAATACTTGAAACTGCAGTCAGCTCTAGCTAACTGGTAAGTTAGGTTTGTGTATGATTTTAGTGTTTGTTTTGAGTGTGCTTGCAGTAAAAATACAGTATTTATACCTCACAGGGAAAAATACAATTTTTCAAAGACTAACAGAAAATAAAAATAATTCTGTGTGTTGTTGCTACATTTGATGATGAGTTCTATTTGAGTTCTATGAATTGCAGATATCTTGCAGAATGGATTTATAGGTTGATTCTGTCTTCAAAATACAACTAAATTATTCTAATATTTCTAAATAACAAGAGCAAGTACTACATGCAAATGTTTTGGAGAATAATTCGTTCTGCAAATATGGTTCAGTGTTTCTTTCCAAGTGTACCCCTCAGGGAAACTTTGGCTTTTCCTTACCAAGATTTGAGAACACGCAGTGTAACATCAGCCCTGACTCTCAATATCATTTTCCATCAATATTACTTTCTTTAATAAAAGAGGTTCCTGAAAACAAATACCCAGTAACTACCTCTTATCATTATTGCTTCCAGAACAGTCCTAGACCTAAAATCAAGTGGCATGTGTTGAAACTCACCATTCCTTATGAGTGTTTTGTTAATTCATTTGAAATCTGCCTTTTTATTTTATCTAATGACCATGAAGCATTTTTTTTTTTCAACTTTATTTGCTTTAAATGCCAGTCTGTAAAATTATGTGGTCTGTCTTGATAGATAAGATGCTTTTCTTCTGTGATGTTCCCTTATAGGTCAGAGGTTCACATACCTGCTGTTTCAATACAGTTTGGTTTGATACTTGAAGCTTACTGCCGAGGAAGTGTTGCTCACATGAAAGTGCTTGCTAAACAGGTATAAACTTCCCTCCTTCCTTAAATCTTGACTTAGTCTAGCTTGTAACTCAAATGCTTGTTCCAGTGTTCCTATGGGTCATATTGGTTACCTTGACAAAGTCCATCTGTTTAGGAGAGAGGAGGGAATGTGGGGGGAGAGAAGGAAGCATGAATGAGAGGGAGAAATGAGTGGGTTGAATAGATGGCTGTAATGATGGAGCAGTCTTCCCTGGTACAGAAGGCAGCTCGTGCTGTGGGGCCTCCGAGGCAGCGCCCTGTTTTTATAGTGTTCTGAGAAGTGCAGGGACTTTCAGCACTATGCATACGAACTAGACAGAAAAGTAGACTGTCCACATTATTAGGTGAGGAAGGGTTTATATGCACTTAAAACTTGTGACACCCCCAACCTCCACCCCATCCCATCAGAGCAGCTTGTTTAATATAAACTATTACATTTCTATCTAAACTTTATATGGATAAATCCAGGATTGCTTCTTACAGCTTTTGCTAAAAAGTAATGCGAAAGTCTATTCTATTTGTAGAATAATGCGGTACTCCCTGGAAACAGGTGTTGAAGCAACCCAAATACTCATTTTAGTGTTAATACAGATTTTCCATTAAAAAAAAAAAAAAAGGAGAGAGATTTACTTTTAAACAGACTAATAAGCTTATTGGCAGATCAATAATAGAGACTTGCAAATCATGTTCTAAAGGCTGTAATGCAATTTTAGCAAGAAAATTTAGATTGCTAACATAAAATCCTTAAAAATTGTAGCTCTGGAATTAATGTATTTGCTACATCAAGGAAAAATAAGGACAGAAAAGGCAACTCAGTAAATGTTAGTCTGATGTTTGTTATTTCTGACAGTTTTGATACTGTCAATGTTGAAAATGTACTTCAAGAAACAAACAGAACAGGCATGTACTGTTGTGTTCCTTATTTCTGCAGTTCACAGACCATTGAAAAGACCATCTCTTACATGAGTGCTTGTTAGTATTGTCAAAATCATAAAAAGATTAGGTGATGAAATGCTTAAGCAATAGACCTAAGGTCAGTAAAGTTTTTGTGCACTTCACAGGAAACAAATGTCAGTACAATCAAAGAAGGGGCAAAAAAATTTCCAACTGTGCAAACACGGAAGAAATTCAAAGTAGAAATACTTCAAAAAGTTCCTGTTTGTACAACACGGGTTCCATTTTGTTCCCTTGTCACTGATGTTTGTACAGCTCCTAGAATAGTGGAAAAGCAGAGCGCTTTTAGTTTTGACAGATGGCTGACCTGGCAGGTCTCCATTGCCTCAGTTTTATAATCAAACTCCATACAATTTCCACAGCATCCTGCTTAACAGGGTTCAGTCTGTCTGTAAAAGTGGTAAGTCTTGACTCAGCACCTTATAAGTTAGACTGAGGCTTCCTTGAATAGAAATAATCTTTTACAATTATTTAAATTGATGCAGTTTGCTAGAGAATATTGCAGCACATTGCTGAGCATGTTAACTTATGGCTACCGTGAATTGTTATATACTTTGTATTCTGCTAACAAGTTGCTTAGATGTAGATGCAGCGTAGAAACTATGTTCGTTGTATGTGCTATGTAGGTTTGTTGTCAAAGGGCTTTTATCTGTTAATGTTATGTATATTTACATTGCTAGTTTACTTGTTTTCTTATAAACTGTACCGGTGGAAGACTTTCTAAAACAGAGGAAGAAAAAAAAAGCTAAACGTGTCTTTACACATTCTAAAAGTAAATATTGCTTAGATGATGCATGCAGATTTGGAGCATCCTAACTGATCAGAGCATTTACCTTATGCCTAATTTCAGCAGGGTTTTAATGAACAAACTTTTGCAGAGCAGAGTCTTAAATATTGAGCATGTGTAGTTGTGTATGTGACAAATGTCTGCAATTTGTGTTGTGGCCCCATGTTGTTGTTTGCAACTAACTGGATGCATATAATGCAGCATCTTCATCCATTGCTTCAAGTAATGTTTGAATTTTGTAGAAGTATGATACACTCAATTTCTGTTGACTTTAGTATGGATTGAGGCACCTATGCTATGCCTTATTTAATTTGTGATGGAAACTGAATTTTGAAGGTGTCTTTTTGTAAATTTGTCATACATTAAAATGTCACTGTGTTGGAGATACTAAGTCCTGCTTAAAAAGTGACTTGAGGTTTCAGAGATTTCATCCCATCCATGTTTTTGTTACAGAAATGGTACTTCTAGGACATAAATAATTTCCAAAAGTCTATTGTCATTTGTTTCAGAAATGCCATCTTAATTTCTGATTATTATTTCCATTTTATAGAATGTTGTAAAATTGCTTTATATTTCAGATAACTGCTTTTTGTTTTCATACACAATTTTAGATTGTATTACATGCAAAGTCAAACCAGTAAATTTTAAAGATAAAATTTCTTTCAGGTGGAAGCCCTTAATAAAATGAAGACTTTAAACAGCTTAATTAAGCTGAATGCCATGAAACAAAGCAAAGCAAAAGGAAAAGATGCAATGCACACGTGTTTGAAACAAAATGCTTACAGAGAAGCGCTTTCTGACCTGCAGTCTCCTCTGAATCCTTCTGTTATACTTTCAGAACTACAGTAAGTTAAGAATGAGTGAATAAAGTTTCACTGTAGCTTTTGAGTGGGAACACTAAAGTAGAAACGCCTATGTGCTTGAACTTCCTTTGGCTGTATTGTTTAGCAGATATGCTGTCACAGGGAACGCTTTCTATAGTGAGAGAAGGTCTGTTGGCAGTCTTCCCGAGGTTAAATAGCAGTAAAGTCTGAAGATTATTGTGATCCACAAAGAAACTTAATACTCTCTTAGTGAATGTATTACCATAGCTAAACATATTTAAATATAAGACTAAAAGTGCCAATCGTGGTGTTCAACATAGTTGATGTTTGACAGACTCATCCATAACTCAGTATGTGCTGATAGCATAGTAGCTGAATGAAAGCTGAGGTAATGTTTAAGTAATTCCAAACTGGAAATCTACATTTTCTGTTGTGTTTTTGAACAATGCTTAGTCCTGTTCAACTGAACTATTTTTAGTTGACTATAGCATTTGTTATATTTTCTTCTAGCGTTGAGAAGTGTAGATATATGGATTCTAAAATGAAGCCTCTATGGATAGTATACAACAATAAGATGTTTGGAGGAGATCTTGTAGGGATCATCTTTAAAAATGGTGATGGTAAGCAGTGCTGAGCACTTCTTTCTTTATTCTCACACTTGCACTTAAGCTTTGTTGCTCTGTATTGCCATAAATTAAACATGGCTTACTATTGCATCAGCAAACAAATTAAGCATCTTTTTGACTAGTTTTCAATCTACAGATGTTATCAGTCGTAATGATACGGTTAATCCTGCTTTCACATTTAGGATTGAGGATTTTTAGATAGCTTTTTCTGAAAGCCTTATAAATATTAGATGGTTTATCTACAACACTCTTGAGAAACTGAAGTAGCAGTTTCAACCTTCCATTATAGATCTCCGGCAGGACATGTTGACACTCCAGATTTTGCGTTTGATGGACATACTTTGGAAAGAAGCTGGCCTGGATCTCCGGTAAGGATCTCTTAAGGGTTTGTTTATTTCAGTGGAGAGTCCACTCTTACCAGTAAAGCTTTCCTATTCATATGCTTTCCCCTAAACATCTGGAATGATGCCAAAAGGTTTCATTTGTCATAGCCAAGGTGAGCAGGCTATAGAAGGCACTTACCTAACTACATGGCTTCTCTTTGCAGTTTATTCCCCAGATGGCCCACATTACAAAATAATTTAGCCATGAAAAGAAATAATGTAAGAAGTGAAGTTAAACATTGAGATTTTTACTTATTATCAAGCAGGATATTTGTCCTTGTGCACTGTGTCTTTCCCAGAGTATCTAAGTCTCCATGGTGATTATAAATTGCGCTCTCCGCAATGAAAATGAAAACATTTTACTGTTTTAAGCCAGACAAAAAGCATTGTATGAGGTGAGGAAACAATTCTTGACCTAAAGGCCCAGCAGGCAGGTTCTGTGCATTTTGTTTAATTCATTGGTTGGTTTCCTTTGGGTTTTCTTTGTTTTGTTTGTGTCTGTGAGCTTTCCAAAGGCATGTATTTTATAAATTTCTCAAGTAACAAACGTGTCTATTAACTGTCATAGACTTTTCAGGTGTATGCAAAAATGGGAGTTCACTTTGTGATTTATGGGAATTACAGCTCTTAGGTTCTACTGCACATGTGCAAGTGAGGTACCAATGCAGAATGCAAATCTGCTGTCCAATGAAAAGATCTTTATGTGAAGGCTTTCTGTAATCTATCTGGTGTTTGAGCAGTACTGGTTGAAAACTAGTCATTGAGGTTTGCACCTGGAATACACAGGCTTTTCTAGCAGGCAAAACACGCTTTATAAATTAGTCAACTTTAGGCATTCTAACCTGAGAGTGGGGTAAGAGGAGGTTAGGACTGTTTGTTATAAAAGTTCGCTATCTGGTTGAGAATTACCAGAGTTGTGGAATATCCAAATAATCAACCTCTTCTTTTTTAACATTTTCTTATTTCTATTGGTCTTATTTCTTAATGGTACATATGGTTTGTACAGCCATGGCCATAAATGAATACATTTCTGTCCAAGTATGTTTTTGTTTTATTTTTATTTTTATTTTGCAATTTCCTACCAAATGTAACAGGTTTGTCCATCTTCTACCTACTATATAGGATAGAAGATTGGGAACAGTCGATATGGATTTACCAGGGGTAAATTGTGCCTGACTAATCAGACTGCCTTCTGTGATAAAATGACTGAATTTGAGGAGATGTCCTTACCCTGACTTTAGCAATGCTTTTGAGTCTGCCTGCTGTGCTATTCTTGCCTCTGAGTTAGGGTGTTACGGTCTGGATGGATGGGCAACTACATACTCTGCCTGAAGGCTGAAAACAAATAAGTGGTTGCTGGAGTCTAAACATTTTAATATTCTTAGCCTTGTCAATAGCCTGTGGTGAAAGTCTTATTTGTAGGTAAGAAAAAGTATTTCCATCTGTTTTATGCTTGCTACCTGCTATTCCCAATTACTGCATATTTTCGGTTGTATTTTTGAATTCTGATAAATAACAGGTGATCATTCATGTGTAAGACAAGATTCTGTAGTAAGATGAGGCTGGCAGGAAAGGTGATATATTTAGAGCCACTGCTATACTGGGAAAAAAAACAACTCTGCAGCTTCCTCAAAATTTGTACTTCAAAATGTATTTTTGATGCCATTTCAATGATGTAGTTCTAATATTATAAAAATCAGTGGAGAATAAGCATGGTGTCCTAGTGTATTTAGTACTAAAGAGGTTTTTATGAAGTTTTAAGTCAATAATATTTTGTGTTAAAGCTTCCATTCCTTCTTGCAGGCATTGTAAACACCTTTAACATACGTTCTGAAGTCTCACTTAGCATTCTTCTATTGTTAAAACACCGTTTGGATGTCAGAAAACATTTTCCAGACCAGGAATATCTTTGAATCTTGAAGTCTTCTCCAAAGCAGCTTTCTTACCTTCATATACTTGATAGGATAAGCTTGTCTTCTTTATAGGAATACTATTCCAAAGTGTGAGGCATTGTTCAACATTATAATACAACCCTCCAGTCTGAGGGAAGCTTTTCCAGCCAATCTATGCACCAGATTTAGTTAAGGTAATTGTCAAATTCTAACTTCTTGATAGAAAAATAGTTCTAATAGTTCTAATGAAGATAGATTCGTATCAGATTCATATTTTACTACAAATTGTTTGGACACCATAAGGTCAATTTTGTATGCCTATGAAATAGCTGAAATCATTTATATTAATTGTAATTGTAACTGTTGTTTATAAGGCTAGAAATACTTAAATATCATCTGAAATACTTCATTTGGATTCTTTCATCTCATTTTTTCAAATTTTGTTGTTCAAGCATTACGTGCTTCACAAAGCACGTAACAGCAGCCCACAGATAATCTCTTAACCTTTCAGGAAAATGTGCTACTTGTGGAAATATTCTTTAGAGTGAAGTATGGGATAAAATAGGAAAGTGAATTACAGATTGTTTCTGGAAGTGCATGTTTGCTATGAGGTAGCTGAGTGTGTTTTAAGTTGAACACTGATTTGAGGAAACTAGATAATTTGTATCATTATAAATAGACTGTGAGGAGACTGATCCAGCATTTAGGGGCAAGGACAACCTCTGGCAGCTGTGGAATCCCAGATGAGGCATAGTTCAGTTGCTGCCTTCCCAGAAGCTCAGTTTGTGGTTCCAGCCAGGGCCACACACTGTGCCTAGCAAACAGGAATAGTGATTGGGAGTCATCAAATGTGCTTTTCCTGACTAATGCATTTTTTTTAAACTCAACAAAGGGAAACCAAAATGTGGCTCTGATTTTTCTTAAAACTCTTATAAGAAGAAAAATGTAGAAAGGGGAAATAGTGAGAATGGCAGTTCTATAATTGGCCTCTTCCATTTATTTACATAACTGTGAGCATCTTCCTTCCATTCATCCTTTCTTAGTTCTGATTATAAAATAAAATCCTGGGATTGAGGTAGGGCTATAGTTCTACATCTTACAAAGATTTTAACGAGGCAACTGTCAAGGAGAGGTTCAGAAATGGCATTAACTGGCAACAGAACTGGGCAAAACAGCCCTCTGACCACCTGGAGGATGACAGTGCAGCTAAGTTACGACTTTGATCTTTAATCTATGTTTGCAGTTTACATACTTATTAAGAAGAGATGAGTCCAAAATCTATGAATCTGCAGCAGTAGTAATGAGTTTTGTTGCCCTGTTCATGAGTCAGGACTTTTGGATGACCTCTCGTTGCTTGGGTTAAGAGACATCTCTATCAAGTGACAAAGTAGTGTCAAATATTTATGATTTCCTGAAAGATCCTACTTCATACATCAGTGCCAATGAGTGGAGTCTTTTCTTCTTGCTTTTTATCATCCTTTGAGGTTTACATTTCCCTGATGCTGTTGCTTCCCTTTTTCCTTTTGTGGATGCATAATGGATTTTGTGCTTTTCAGCTTTCTTCCACTACTATGCTTGATACCTCCATTCAAGCAAAAAGCAGGGCTTCTAACTTGTTTCACAAATGTAAGTGCAGAAACACTTGCTGCTTGCCTCTGTCTTCTTCGAGAAGTTACTCCCAGTCAAGAATATCTTGTCACAGCAGATCTTATAGCTTCTCTGAAGCAGGGATCAAATGGCAGCCAATGTGCTGCCATTGAGGGATTCAGGGTAGGATCACTTTCCTTATAATTGTACTGCAATTCCCAATCACTTACTCATTAGTAATTTAATATGAAATCTTAGCCCAGTCTGTGTGTGCTACTAGAAGTGTAAAGCAAGCACAAAATTCCCAGTGGGATTTCTCAGCTCTGGAGAGGGGCACCAAATATATGTGGGTTTTGAGATCTGCAAAGGTGAAGGAGAACGATTTTGGTTTTGTTTGCTTGATTTTAACTGTCAACTAATTTGTCTCATGGGTAAAGTAGCCTCTTTCACACATGGTACGTTCTGTTGTTTAGGTTCCTGTGTGTGCATTCTCACTAAATATTGGAACAAGACCAGGGTTTGTATCAGAAAAGGAAATTTGTGTGTGTGCAGCAGGATGCAACAGTGTTCTCCAGTAGGTCCTTCATCCTGGGCTGTCACTGGATGGACTGTGGAGTGCAGAGCTGAAGAAAACTTCAGGTGCAAATTGCATCTGCTCCTGAGTACAGACCCAACCACTAGACAGCAAAGGCCATCAGCAATGATGAACACTACTCTGTCATTTGGAGAAGGCTGACTCAGAGTTCAGTTCACCTTAGGCATTAGTCAGTCAAGTACCAGAGTAATTTGGGGGGGGGCGGAATATATACTTTAAATAACTCCTGCCAGACATACAAACAAAAAACGTACCAACTAATTTCTTAGGCAAACTATTTCAACTATTTCAACTGACGTTAGCAAGGTATGTGCTACTAAACTTCCTCGGTTCTTTCTGTAGTTTCTCTACCTGTTTCTTGTACTCTAAGTATAGGCAGTTAGGGAACAAATTTACTCACTTAAACAATGTTTATATTGAGGTTGCAGCTGCAGAGTGACAGAAGGAGACTTTCAGAGGTTCAACCCCCTGAAAAGTTAAAACTACAGCTGTTATTTGTGCTTCAAAAATAAGTCTGAAGTCATGCATGTGGGCATAATCATAGTAGATGACATAAACATTCCTCGTAAAAATAATAGAAAGTTACCTATTACAAATACCTGTCACTGCAGAGGAGCAGAACATCTGTCTTCCTGGCATGCTGGGGGGTCTGCAGTGTGCAGCTTTGAGAGCAGACCTTGCACCAAAAGGTGTTGCTGTTGCTTTACCTGTATTGCGGCATTGAAATTGTGCTAAGGGAGAAGTTAGGATTTTCTGTTGCTTTTCTAAGTCTGAGGAATTTAATCGTTGTTGAGTGATCTTTACTGTGGTGAATTGTCATAAAAGTATTCAGTACCTAGATACTTCTTGGGCAGACAGAGAGAGTTCTCCCAACAACTTTTTCATTTCATTGCCTGTCTGCAATGAGTTCTTGTTTTCACTGCCTTAATTTGTGTGAAGTCTGATATTAAGTGGTCTTGTGCAAGTGAAATCAGAGTTCACAAAAGCTTTGAAAAATATATTTGTTACAAGTTTAAAGTGTGTCATTGTCTTGAAACTGCTGCACACGAAATTCCAGAGAATGTGTTGATCAAGTCCCAGAACTTGAGGTTGTATTTAGAAATAATTAAATTCTTGAAATAAAGAACAGCATTAAAGCATCTTTTCCCCTCCATTTATGGTGCTTGACAAAAAATGAAGCGGAGAAAGAAAATTATCCTATCTATCAATCCAGAATCGCTGTATTGATCTGTCAGTGGTCTTTATACGACGTTAGAAAGTAGGGAGCGTATCCTGCTGACAGATGTCAAAGTCAGAAAGACCAGGATGAGATGGAAAGGACCCAGAGGATTTGTCCCTAAGTTGACTCCTGTCAAAGTGTCTCTCTGACAAGGATGTTTTTTCCTCCAGTTGTAAGCATACAGTCCTCAAGGGGCTGAAGGCTTTCATCATTGTTTGCTTTTGAAGGGGAAGTTGTTGGACGGGTGCCCAGTTAAGCTGCAAGTAGGGTGGGTTGAAATGCCATGGAAGAGGGCCAGCGTGCACTTTAACCTGGCAATACTTGGCTTACGTTTGTCGTGTCGTGATAAGGATGGGCAGTGCTTCCTCGTGTCCTGAGTGCTGGTGTTCTGTAATTGCACTCGCCCTGCTGTTCGCTGGGAGAACCCCTCAGCACAGAAACCTGGGGTTTTTAATTGGGAAATGTATCAGAATACTAAAGGAAAGAAGGTTCCAAATCTGCACTTCTTTTTTGTTGGTAGTTTGAAGTTAGCTGTCTTCTAAAAACCCTGTTGAATGTGTTTTTCTGTTTGCTTTGTTGCCAGTGGAAAAGAATCCCCAGCTCTAGGGCTCTTACTGCTTATACCCCTTCAGCTGTGTTTTCACAATTAAATTTTCTGGAATTTTATTTATTTTTCTTCTGTGGCAGGGGATAGTAGGCTGTCTCAGTGAAGAGATGTACTTCTCTGAAGCAATCAAACATAATACCCGTTTTGTGTATAAATACAGATGAAAATAGCTCCACCAGCAGTGCCTTCTATCTATACACACATGCAAATTTAATGGCCTGCAAATCTTTACAGTGCTACTCTATAGTTGCGTATCTGTTGGTATCTGTTTTTTTAAATATGTGGATCTGTGTCCAGAGTTGAGAGAATATTTATGACCCAAGATGCCTAAAATGAAAGTAGACACCTCTATTTGTGGTGCAGTGCTTTTGAAGAAAGCAAACGTGATGGTTTTACTCCTCAGAAACAAACAAAAATCTTTGGAAAAATGCACTTACCTGTTTAGACACGTCCACTTGATTCAAATTGTTATTTATGTCTTTAATGCAACAATATTGTTGTAGAGTTTTTTATTAGAGATAGCGTATAAATGCACAGGAATATTCTTATGTATCAGGTGAATCAAAAGATGTATTCCTGTTTTTCATTAGCTTTCTACACTTTAAAATTAGCAATATCAGGAAAATAGTATTTTTTGCGTATATTTTCAAAAGTGTTTTTTAGCATTTTAAGTTGAGTTAGGAAGAATAGGGCAAAAGGATAAGACCCTGGTTTCCATTTACACAATTTATAGTCTAGAATAAACTTGTGTAACAGCTGTTCGTTTAGCTAGGAAATTAACAAATGCAAATAAAGGGCTCCCTCTATGGTTTCTCCTATGAAATTACAAGTAACTATGTTCAGTAAAATGGAAAAATAAGGGTTGCTCATAATTTCTTTTTCTAGATATATATATGCAGTAGGAAAAATAAATGTTTTAAATTAATTGCTGATGTTTTAACTTTGCAAGTAATATCTGTATATTAACTTCTAGAGTTTAATGTTCAAGTTAAGTGAATATTCAACCCTCTGAAAGTATCTATATACTAACGAAGCATTCTAACTGTTTTTGTTTTTAACATTAATCTTCATTTTGTTTCAGGATATTGCCCTATGGCTGTTTAGCAACTGGAGATCACTCTGGCCTTATTGAGGCTGTTTCTAGTTCAGAAACCATTGCTGATATTCAGTTAAATAGTAGCAACGTTGCTGCTGCTGCTGCCTTCAACAAAGATGCTCTCTTAAACTGGCTGAAGGAATACAATTTAGGGTAATTTCTGTAAATATTTTCTCTAAGTGTTTCTATATGTTATAGGTGTTAAGGAATGTGTGTTTATTCTGTCAGGTATGCTTTTTTTTCTTTTTTTTTTTTTTTTTTTAGTATAACAAACTCTGACTCAGATTCAGGTTGCCCTTGGAGTTCAAAGAGTGGTCCAGATGTAATTCTGATATTTGAAGCATTCTGGTTTCATATTGTTGAATAAGTTATTCTAGACTAGGCCAAACAAAAGCCCCAAGAAAACTACACAGGTCTTAAATCTTGGTGCCATTGCCTTTCACAGTATTTGGACTTTTCTCATTCTCCATAGCTGCTTGTGGCTGTGCAGCCCCTCTCTACAGTATTCTCTCTTCAAATACAATATTCTTTCACAACAATCCTTTTTGATGTTAAGGCATGACATGAATTACTAGTAGAATGCACTAATATTTGTTTTGGTGTTTTTAGAGATGACTTGGATCGAGCCATTGAAGAATTCACTCTGTCTTGTGCTGGCTACTGTGTAGCTACTTACGTGTTGGGGATTGGTGACAGACACAGTGACAATATCATGGTCAGAAAAAATGGCCAGGTAAAAATCCTTTTTGTAGGCAGAATAACAACAGCATCTCCTTTGTACAAAGATTTCCTTGAAAACTCTGATTTCTTTAGTGTCTCAGTAGAATTATGTCTAAAAGCTGTTGGATTTCTTTCATTTACTGAGCATTGAGGAGAACTTTAAAGAAAGGTTTAAATGTAAGACTAGTTGAAGGAACAACCAATGCCTGTTTAGTAAGCTATTCTTTGTCTGTGAGACTGTTCTGTAGAAATTTTTCAGAGCATCTGAAAGGCCTGTTAATGGTTCAGATTCACTGATTAAAAGTCCTCTCAGAATATCCTGCAGAAGACCATCCTTAAATACACGAATTACAGTTCCGAGCAATGTATTTCTCCTGAAATTTCTGTATTTCTGCTGCAGAAATTTTCAATATGCAGCTGAGTGCCAGTATTACTCTTTGGCTATAAACCTCAAAACCTAGAAACTAGGTAAAATGAAAATGCATTTGCTTGATGAATTGTTACTTTCTACTCTTTTTTTTTTTTTTTCTGCCTAGAAAACACTGGAAATGGTTATAAAAGTGAGAGTTTTATAGATGTTTGCAGTGTTCTTTTAAGTCTTTACCTAGTAGAAGAAAGCTGAAATGCCCTTATCGTTGATTATGAAATGGGGAAACTGTCACAGGTTCCTTGGGATTAATATAAATTCTACTAGCTTTGCTTCTGCCTGTAGGAAGCCCTTGGATACAACGATGTTAAGCCTTGTGGGCTTATCGCTGGGCTAATTTTTCTGATATTACCAGTAAGATGTCAGAAGCCTGAAACTGAGTTAGTCTTTTCCATGTTAACTTGTAGCAGTGGTTGCTCATAAAAGTGTTGATATCACTGACTTTTAAAATAAATCTTGAAACACTGTAAAACTAAACACCCCAAAAACATTGCAGCCATGGGCTATGGAGAATAATAACATCATGAGGTAACTGTTCTTGATACCAGCATCCTGCAGAGGTATTAGAAAAATGAAATTGTTCATTGGAGAAGTTATTCACTTCTATGTTTTTTGTTTTGTTTTCTGTTTTTAGCTCTTTCACATAGATTTTGGGCATATTCTTGGGAACTTCAAATCCAAGTTTGGAATTAAAAGGGAACGGGTACCTTTCATACTCACCTATGATTTTATTCATGTTATACAACAAGGAAAAACAGGGAACACTGAAAAATTTGGTCGGTGAGTATTATTTTGATCTCTTCCTTTTGTAACTGAGATGATCTCCACTGATTATATGCAGCACAGCAAGAACCTCTGTGGATTTGGTTTTGCTAATTTTCCCATGTAACTGTGTCAACACATTTATGTTACAATATACTTCTCTACTTAAACTAGAATATGTATAAAGATTACTTTGTACATCAGAAACTGCGGTTTTGCAGTGGAAAGGTACAGTCCCTTTTTGTCTTCAGTAGATGATGCAGGAGATGGCAGCTTCTGCTGTGCTTGTTCTGTTGTTGTTTTTGTTTGTTTGTTTCCCACTCTTAAACCTTCTGAAGCACTAGGCACCAGGGAGGGACTCCACAGACTATTTTTCAAGCAAGATGAAGCACTGTTCTTAAAGGACAAACTCGCTTCTCCGCTTTCTGTCCATCAATGTGCATTCAGTGTGCTAATCCATCTTGGGTTAGAGACCTACAATTGAAAACAAAGGCATGTGATGATGGAAAACTACACTCCTAGATCCCACTTGTTAAGGCAGATTTTTCTTTTTCCTTTCTATGCCACTCCCACCAACTGATGGGACAGTCATTCTGGATGTTTTGCTCTCACTTAGCTATCAGTCTTCACAGAAGGAATTGACTGTCAGAGAAATAAAATAAAGCATTTAGATATGGATTGAGAAATATAATGGCTACTTCTGGAAGAAGAAGCTATGCATACATTTGTAATGGTGTGTCTAGGATGAATGGGGAAAAAACTGCAATTGAACCATTTCTCTCCTAGAGAGTGAGCAAATCAACCCATAGCTCCATTTCTAAAAGCATAAAGTAAAGGCTGTTAGGTGACTGTGCTACTGCAAGACCTACAGAATATGGTGTACTTTAAATGGCAGGAGGATTCCACTGTCGCCTGAAAATTGCTGCAGAAGAGAATTTTTCTTTGAAGTGTAATTCCTTAGTCTGAAGGGGTCTTCCAGTTTCCTGTGGAAATTTACAGATTAGACAGTGGGCAGAATACAGTGACCCATCTAGGGATACTGAGCAAGTTCTCAACTGTCTGTATGATAGTTCTTGATGCCAAATGTGGCAGTCAGTTCAATTTTGACCATGGTAGCAGGAAGGAATTACTTTACAGGGATAGGCTGGATTGGCAGGAGCTACTATGGAGCCTTTGACTTTCCGCCATAGGTCCACTACATATCATCACCAGGGCATTTCACCTACCAAATTATCAGGGAGGTGGAATGCTGGCATTACCTTTGTTTTTTTTTTGCTCTTTCTGAAGAACTCTGCTTATTGTAAAGCTTTTGGACTTTTGTACAAATGTTTTAAGGACTTTTTAGACAGGTATGTGATATTTTGTAGTAATGCATTGGAGGTTCTCTAGACATCTCTGCACTTTTTCCTATAAATGTCGATTGTCCTTTCTACTACCATGTTCCTAGGATGTATATTTTAGTCCAGATAAGTTTTTGGAAATGATTACATATTTGTCAACTGTGTAGGTTCTCATGTGTTGTGTTCATGGCATGTGTTTTGTGGTTGCATATAAAGGTTCCGCCAGTATTGTGAAGAAGCATACTTGATTCTACGAAAACATGGAAATCTATTTATAACACTCTTTGCACTGATGTTAACTGCAGGGCTTCCAGAGCTAACCTCTGTCAAGGACATCCAGTATCTCAAGGTAAAAATAAGATTTATAGCTTATCAGGACCTAACATTTTTCCAGTATATGAATTTTGATTCAAAGATGAATAAATTTTAATTGGTTTCCATTTCTCTCAAGATTCCCATAGAGTTCTCAAAGCATTATTTTTCAGCTCTGTAGAACAAAGTCTGTGTTTTGTCCTCTGAGTCAAAGGAGACAGTGAATATATGTTCCTCTCAGCCATTCTATGATGAATTCTGCATCCCTGCATCTTACATGTAGTCAGTTCACGGGTGGTTTGCCTCGTGGCTCAACACACAAGCATAGACCTGTTAAGGTGAAACTTGCTTAATTATTTTTTAGTTTTACCTTTAAACCAGGAAAATGTCGTTGATGCATTGTTAAATGAATAATAGATGAAAAAGTGTCAAAGTATAAAAAAGCAGAATGTGGATTGTGTTAAGAGGTGAAGGAGGATCTAACTATGGTTTTAAAATTTCTAACAAGACTTTTTTTTTCATGTGTGTTTTTGTCTTGTTTTACTATCTTAGGACTCTCTTGCCTTAGGGAAGAGTGAGGAAGAGGCACTAAAGCAATTTAAGCAAAAATTTGATGAAGCACTCCGGGAAAGTTGGACTACTAAAGTGAACTGGATGGCTCACACTGTTCGGAAAGATTACAGATCCTAGAAGATTTCTGGATTTGCACTAAGCTGAATGTTACCTTGATAAGTGTTTTTGAATGGGATCTGTAGTATGGACCACCAAAACTTTATTTAAATAAGAAAGGAAACAAGGCAACAACAAAAAGAAAGGGGCTGAAATAATTTCTGATTCTTTTGCACTCTGCTTCTGAATGCTTGATCCCAAGACTGTCTCTACAAATAGTGAACAACATGGATAATCAGTTCCTGCTGACTTTGCACGCTGAGAGCTACTAGGCATTTTTAAATATTCTTTGGTACTTTATGGAGATGTAAATATTTGTTTGATATGTTAGGGTAATGTACTCTAACACACTTAGGAGGTTTGAAGACCTCTGACAGGACTGTTTTTTGTTTTAAAATCAGGACTTGAAGAGTAAATTTTTGTTGATATTCTAATCTAGCTAAAAATGACCGTGTGTATATTTTTCATATGAATTCTGCCATAGTGGCACAGATGCATTAATTCTACTGTAAATAGCAACCGCGGTATCATTGTACTACAGGGAGCTGCTTAATGTCTTATACTGCTGCCAAAAGAGTAGACAGGCATTTGTAATACGGGGGGAGGAGGTGGTGATAAAAGGAGAGACACCTCTGAAAATGGTGCAGCATCCAAATGTTCAGGGTTGCGCAGTTTTCTTCCCCTGACATAATACACACAAAAGAAGTCCTTCAGTAAGAGAAGGCTGGGCCAATTCCAGACATGTCTGAAAATCCCCCCTTGATAATGGTCTCCCATTCAGCCCGTAGGTAGGGCTTTGTTTTCAGCTCCTTAGGAGATGAATTTATTTTGGGTTCAACAAGAAATTCCTTACAGCCATACATAGAAATTCTTATCCTCAGATTAGGTGTGCCATGCAAATGTACTGACTTATAAACATGTATGGAAAATTTTCATTAAATATAGTACAGTGAATTTTAGAGCATACATACCAAAAACCACAATGCTTTGGAAAGCAAGTGTTTATGAAAAAAGATCATTCCATAAAACACCAATGAGAAGTCATTAATCTTTCTGTATTTATTAAAAGCTTGCAGTAATGTTGCTTTACCGAGATATCTGTGTTGAAGATGGTTACTGAAGAAACTGGATTTGTTTTAATTTATTTAGTGAGGTACCAGGCTTTTAGGTGCTTAAATGGAGAGCAAATTTGTTACGTGCAATAGGAACTGCTGGTTAAAAGATGTAACATACTGTTTCTGAACATCAGCAAGATAGACTTTAACTACTGCTTGTTCTCCAAAGAACACTGGTAGCTCTCAATTCTTGTTGACATTTGAAAGAGAATTAAACATATATATTTACTTTTTGACTAAACGGTTGTTTTGCATAGAAATGTTGTTTTATGTAGGAATTTAATTAAAGGTGGTTTTACTTTGTTGAGAGTGGTTATTTTGTTTTGGTTTTGGATTGTTTGGGTTTTTTGGTCCTAACTGGAGAGCCAGGATAGCATTTTACGTACTAGTTTTATTCTCATTCTCTTGCCCTCACTCTTGGGGCTAGTCTGTATAAAATGACCTCAGCTTCTAGAATATTGTAAAAGTAACAAGTTCTTTCTTGTTATCATCATATTGTAGTGATGTAATAGTATTTTAGTATTTAAGGAATGCCATGTTGTCCCCCCCCCTTTTTTTTTGTGTAGAAGCAGATGGGATGAAGGGTTAAAAAGAAATGATTCTGCATTTGACAACTCTGAAAGAAGTCATTTTATCCTCATACAAATTTACATGCTGTGAATTAGCTAAGTAATAATTCCTACACGTGTTATATTTGTCTGTGAGCTGGAGTACTCAAACATCTCTGGGATGCCTTGTTCAGGGAGACACAGCCTTTCCCAGAAGCTGAGATACAGTTGGCCAGTTCATCTTGACTGGCCAGTGTGCAAGGTGTGTGGTAGGAGGGAGCATGGTCCCTTGCTTGCCCCTGTCATGAAGAAGGCAAGCAAGCTCCATGTTCTACCACAGGCTTCTTGTGAGACTTAGAACGAGTCAGTCTAGCCTGTGCCTTACGCTCCCATCTATAAAAATGGAGGAAGTAGCAGTGACCTCCAGATGCAGGAAAGTCTTCCCAGTTACCACCGGGATATTGTGAGGTGTAAAGATAAACATCTTCAAAAAATCATGGGATTTTTTCTATGAGACTTTAATGCAGGTTATAAATGTACTTGAGATGGGCAATGTCATTTATTGCCCATTTTCTTTGAAATAGCTTGTGTTTAGAGATGATTATAAAATACTACCTCTGTTCAGTATTTGTATTGGTTAATAGCCTTCAAGTAGGATTTTTAAAAAACTTGCATTTGGCTGTCTTTAAATCACTACGCTTACTCTTGACAATTTATTAGCAAGAGGGGGAAAAATGTTAGAGGCGTGTTATACAGTGTGTTTTCATGTTTGGCAGCAAAAGAAAATGATGTATTTTCCTCATGTAAACTGGACTTATTTGGTTTTCAGATTGCTGAGAAGGTAGCATGCCTCATGAGAACGCTTTTCCAGATAGACTTCTCAGGGAGGGGCCTTACGTTAAGCAGTGCTTATAAGGTAACCAAAGTTAACTTTGTGACCCTTTCATGGTAATTTTAAGTGTGGTGCCGGTCTGCTGAATTACATTAGTAACAGATGACCATTTTCACTGGGTTTCCAAAATCTATGCTATTTTGTGGCGTAGAGATCTTGGTTCAAAAGAAAACAAAAACAACAGAACTGCTGTGCAAAAGTACCAGGAGAGACTGTCCCTTCTGCTTTTCTTCATCCATGCGGAGAAATCTGGGAATTTTTTGATATCAATAACCATTTCTGTACCTACCTGCCAAGGATGTATTTTTCTGCACCTGTAGAAAAACTAATCATAAGTTGTGAGTTTGGGTATACAACACTTTCGGTTCAGATGGTCCCATGTTATGTTAATTGCTTTTCTCCAAGTCTACTTCTAATCTGATCTGCACATTTCCAGTGGGAAAATGACTCTTTTTAAACCAATCCTGCTTCTTGAGTCCTTCATTGTTTTTCCCGGGGGAAACATACCCAGACACTGCTTTTAAAAACAACTGAAACTGTGTGTATGCAACATGTATATTCTATATGTCGTGTATATATACAATATGTGCAATGTATATGTTGTATATATTCCATTTCTCTTTTGCATGATTAATTGGTGGGTCTTGCTTTCCTTACCTTGTATTATTTTATTTGTGACTAATGGTGACAAACGCTGCTTTTACAAGCCAGCTTCTCCTATATTTGCTCTCTAAGAAAAAAGCTTCCATGGATTTGCCTCTCACCAGTGGAGTTACTTCCTTTCTCCTTTATGCTTGTTTCAGTTTTAATTGACAGTGGTGTGTTGATTGTTAAATCATTCACATTCTGGTGAATGTCTTTGACAGAGCCTATTCATATGTTTAATATAATAGAGTCCAATATTCCTCTTTAATTTCCTAGAGCTATTGAAATGAGATAATTAAATGTTATGGGCTCTTAATAATTAATATGTCAGGCTAAGATCACAGCTTTATTTCTTAGGAATTATTTCAAGCCTAAATCTTCTAAGTATGTAATCAGTATTTCTATTACTACATTTTCACAATATATTGTATTGATATAATTAGGAGTTTCATCTGGCTTTAAAATCTAAAACTGAAATCCTGTGCTCACATAATGCATTCTAGCATTTAAAAATCATTTAATTGTTTTAAAAATCTTTCTTTCTGTTATAATACTGCTGAGAGATGAGGGAGTAGAGCTGTCATGATAGAAAGCAAACTTTAACAAACTTTACTAGGTGCTGCTATACGAGATGGCAATGCTGCATTGCTTTTGGACCTCACAATTTAGATAAGACATTCTTTTGTAGACAAACATGCCTTATTCTGGCCTGGCTCCTTAGATAAGAGCCAGACTAAGCTCAAGATAGCGGTGGTTTCATTGCCTGACCACAGTACCGCACCGACTACTCTACTATTTGCAGGGCAAAACTTTTTTGTTTGAGGCACATCTGTTTGCTACTGATTTCTGCTGGCTATAGTCTGGGTGTAAGGTTAGTAGTGAAATTACTTCTGTAGTTGCAATATCTTTGCAAATCAGTTGTGGTAAAATTGTAACAGATAAAATCTCACAAGATGTAAATGGACATAGAAATGGCTGATCTTTCATATTTTAGCATCTCAGTTCAGAAAACTAGCTTTGCCTTTCCATAGAAAATTTGTTTAGATCTCATGGATGTGAAAGCTTCCCCCAACAGCTTCTGTTGGGAACCAGCATGCATAACCTATTGCCCACACAGATCACTTATTAGGGAGCACAGCTAATTTTCAGTTCAGGGCCCAAGGAGTCGGCAGAGCTGGATTTCCTGACATTCCTGACAGAAGGAACAAATGTGGTCTCAAGAATAAACAACAGCAAGCAGATCTTTGGGGCAGATGTTAATATCTGATCCAGGAAAGGTGTAATAATTCTAATAGGCAATGCTACTGAGAAAATGACTACTGTGCTGCTTGTGCTACCTCGAGGCATAATAAAAATCACGTAGTTGTTCTTTCCAAGTGTGACTTTGACCAATGAAGAAGAGAGTATTTGCTCCCGCCAGTAATTCCTAGGGAAATCATTTATCCTGCTCATATTACTAGCTCTTCCTCCAATACTGTGGCAAAATAGCACTAACTGTTGATGAAGTGGGAAGAAGAGAAAGCTTTTTCCTTTAATGAGGTGGGTTTGCAAACTACTATTGCTTGGATGCCTTTCCAGCCCAAGAGCCATCATGAGGAACTTACTGTCACTCTGTCCTCTAGCAAACCACAATGGAAAAGTTTACCAGTCCGATACTGGTGTAACTTTATCTGTTATGCCACCTCCAGAACATCTGTCTAAAAGTCAGCTCAACTATGTGACCTATTTTAACAGGTTTTACTGTATTGGACTATCAGATTTAAGGTGATGCAGTTGTGGTGAGACAGTCCTTCCTCCTTTCAGCCTGTCACTTTGGTTTTCTCAGGCATTTATCTCAAAGCTTCCCCTGGGGTTGCTTGTTGAAGTGGGATGGGGCTAAATATATACTCCTTAAGTAATTGTATGGCTTACTCTTGAGAAACTTATGAAGGATCCCACTTTAAGAATAGCCATCACAGGGAAACATAAAAGGTTAATTCTGATTTGCCAGGCACCATTTGGCTTTTATGAAGCAAATGAGCAGAAGCAACAACCAAGCACCATGGAAACATGGTTTCTGAGGGATTAAAACCCTTTGTAGTGAAAGGATGTTTGTAAGATCCAATTTTTTGTCTTGGAAGTCTACATCTGTTGCTGGGAGTGCCTACAACCACTGAAGTTTGGGCAGAGGTTAGGAATCTGAGAGTGGCTCATTTCTGTTTGAGAATCCTGCCCGAGGTTTTCTCCTGCTTACCTTACCCACTGGGTTTTGCCCAGTGAGCATTCTCTGGGTGCACATTCTGATTTGACCACCTGTACAAAAGCCAAAGCAGCTCATTCTAGTTTCTGAAATTGTTTCTTTACCTCCTCTGCATAAGGAGTGTTGAGTCTTCATCCAGTTTATCTCAAAGGCAGCTGAGAGCTGTTGCTCAGGAATGTGGGAACGACCTTTACCTGGCTATGGATTCCTCCTGTTGAAGTTGTTTTCCATGGGGCAGGGAGATGGGTAACCAACAACATCAGAACGGATAACGCAGCACAGTTACAGCACTCCCTGCGGACAGAAACAATGTGGATTCCAGTCCCCTTACCCAACATTCATTTGATCAAAAATGGAACAGCTCCCAAAGGGGAGGGAGGGAGGACAGAGAGAGAGAGAAGGAGACAGGTTCCTTGCTCCTGTGGATTAGTGACTTGGGAACTTAGGAAGAGGAGTGATTAAACAGAGGTTCAGCTCATGCTCTGTTTGCTTGGCTAAATAAAAGAATCCTTAATATTTATGGCTATGTGAGACGAAGTCTGTTCAGTCTGTGCCCTACCAAACAGCAAGGAATTAATCCCACATGCAGAGCTGTGGCAGTTAGCATGGGAGGAAAAGACGTAATCTGCTCCGGAGGCTGTTTGCATGCTTACCCTGTATTTCTCAGTTCCATACAGGTAAATAATCTTGTGTACAGCTGACCGCAGTGCCACCCACCACCTAGCATGGAATTTTGGCTTGTCACCTTCCTGCTCTCCTGATTGTCACCGGGCAAGTCCTTCCAGGCACTGTGAAGGGAATGGAGATGGACAGCTCAAGGCGTGGGTTCCGCTCGTAACCTTAGCACTGAATACCACTGTTTAAGCTTTGAATACTGTTTTAATCAGTGCTGCATTACACAGATCTTAAACCCAAATAAGGCTTAAATATTTAATCTGTGAGTTGCTATTGTCATTGCTCCTCTTAAGGAGAGATGCTGGATCATAAGCTAGGCGTTGAATGTCTGTAAAAGCTAGGAAATTCTACAAGAGCATTTGAATGTGATCTGCAATTTTCTGTGCCCAGGATAGCCTTTAGAAGTTCTCTCCCCGCCCCATCCCCCCCCCCCCCCCGCCCCCGCCATCAAATTATACACTAATGCCAGTTACTTTAAAATAAGTTTAATATTTCAGACTATAAGCAACACCGAAACATACCTGTGCATTACAAACAAACGTAATGCACTCGGTGGTTCTGCATTTAATATTGACTTTCTCTTTTGCAGCTCAATGTGATAATTTTTTTTTGAGATAAAAAAAGAGAAAGCTCTTTGAAATTGTTTGAAACTGTTCCCTGTTCTTAATAGCTGAGACACTTTTAGCTCCTACTTACAAATCTTTGTTTGCAGAGTTTGTACTAGTTAACTGAGTGAATGACATCTGCTACATATGATAAGTATGAACAACAGTATGGCTGTAGTTGCTGATGCTGCATACAGATTGCGCAGACAGATGGCTCAGTCTGAATGGATCCAAGCTTCAGCGTTTTGGATGTAGTCAGGTATCAACAAGGCACCCCCACCAAGTCTTTAATCACCTCTGTGTATTTGCTGGCCTTTTGCAATCAATGTGTTAGAGCTGTCACGTCCTCCTCTGTCGTAGTGATCGAGCAGGCTGTGGGCAATGAAGCTGCTTTCTGAATGCAGTGTCTCACATTTTCGGCAGACAAGGATTTCACACTTTGGACACATTTTCCCAGAGTGTGGCTGCCTTAAAGAGCATATTTCCTCTCGTGCTGGCTTCAGCTTTTTGGAACCTTTCCTGTGCAAACATCTCCTCTTGTCTTCAAAAATCTGATTCCTTCCCTGAGGGCTAGAACAGTCAGAGGAAAGAAGGGTGGCAAGTTTAACTGATACATTTCCTAGATGAATGAGATCATCAGAAGCAATTAGTGTTGATTTATGAACCCTTCCCGAGGTTCGACAGCATTCAACAAGCAGGTGCAATGTGCGGTCTCCGGCAGAAAACAGGAGTGGGCAGAAAAATAAGCCTGGCTCTGTTGTTGTGATGGTAGTTACAAGCCATTAGTTTTAAAAACAAAAATGCAAAAATGTTAAAATAAATAAATAAATAAATAAAATAAAATAAAAATAAATATAATAATAATTAAAGCCACAAGTCAACAAGCTAGATAGGAACTTTCTCCACAGTTCTTTAATATGTACCTTTTCTGTGGGTAATTGTGACATAAACCTCATGTATTTGCATGAAGATAATTTTTATGCAACGGTGTGCATCTAAACTACAGGCTTCTGGCCCATATGATAGTACAGACTTTATCTGTACTATCATAAAGGTTATTTTTCCATTTGCGTGCACAAATAATTATGCTGGCTAGTAAAACAAGCCCTATTTTGTACTGGCTTTTGAATAGAGGTGGAGAGGCTGGGGAAAAAAAAAAAGGCACTCTGTTTTTTTTTTTTTTTATATATAAAATAGGACTTATAAATCAAGACTTTAAGCATGTTCCCTTATAAGAGCTCACAAAGCAGTACTGAGCCATAGAAATCTGATTTGGCTACACCACTGTGAAAGTTCCGTAGACCCCAATGGCCAGACTCTTCGTAACAGCACTGCCATGTAATGTGTCTGTCTGAACACTTCCCATTCATGTGAGAGTCCCGTGGAAGAAGGATGTTATGTTACTGCTTTTTGTAGATCAAACTGGGAAAACCTCTATTTGCCACTTTCAAATAAGGATCAAGGTTTGGACAGCATTGTTTTACTGCTTCAACTGTACTTATCTGCTTGCTTTAGTGAAATTATAGACAACAAAGAAAAGTCACAACTAATTCACTAACTTCTTGGATGTTCTTTGTTTCCACTCCAGTTCCCCATGACTGCAGCAAGATAAATTCCAAAGCAGAGCCCTTGTTTTGTATTAGTTGTTCAGCAATTGGATCAATCTGAGAGAAGAATCTGGCTCTCAGGATCATTTCTGGCTACTGTATTTTAATCTTATGTCAAGCTTGTAACCAGCTGCCGTGGCTATCAAGCTTAATGTAGTTAGCTGAGTAATTGCTGAGACTTGCATGCACTTCCTGCTAAGACGGTAATTTCATGATCATTATCAAAGACAGACTCTTTTTAGGAGATCTGTATAGAAAGCAGCTTTTGTAATGGATGAGGAAAGACACATTTTTAGATTTTAGCATGATACATACACTATGT
Source organism: Netta rufina (assembly GCF_964035555.1). NCBI lineage: Eukaryota > Metazoa > Chordata > Aves > Anseriformes > Anatidae > Netta > Netta rufina. The sequence goes on from NC_140132.1 coordinate 8,298,999, forward strand.
TTACCTTATGTTAAAGAAGAGTAATGTCAATTACAAGTACACAAGAAGAGAATTTCAAATACTATAAGAATGACGAAACTACCTTAAAGCTACCTGATGCACCAAACAGTAAGCTAAAAGTCATTTTTGCCTCTGCTGAATTTGGTGATAAAAGGAATAGTTTTTCATTGCTTGTCTTTTTTTTTTTTTTTTTTCTTTTTTGGTTTCCCTCTGAAAAGTAGCAAGCATAAAGGCACTACTGTAGGGAAAATAAGCAATGCGACTCGCTAGCACTAACTTTGTTGAACAGTGAGTTTGGGTGCTGCTATATTGCCACTGTTGCACCCTGGAGCTAGGGATATTGGTGCAACAAAAATCTGGTACTCCCAGAAATGGGGCCCTGGGTTATCCCAAGTGGCGGCTCTCTGAAGTGTGTGGAAAAATAGGGATGCTGTCCCTCCGCATTTTTTGTGATGGATGGAAGGATGCTTAAGAAATGATTGCAAGAAAAACATGCAGACACCCAAGGTTGGAGACCTTACTTCTGCCAGTGACTTGCTACTTTTTAGGTCAAATTGTTTAATTAGCCCATAACAGTTACCTTGTTTGTGAAGTTAATACAGCAGATGTTACAAAGGTGTTCATGGCTTTTTGAGAGGTGCTCTGGAAATATGTATAAATAAATTTGTTTAAAAATGTATATAAAATATAACCTCATACGTACTTACAGTTTATTCTTAGGAGATCCAGAGAAGAGGCTCAATCCAGAAAATCTTTTCTTAAATAGTCGCTCTCGTTTTTTTCGGCTGTGCTTCCCATCTCCTATGCTCTCTTCTGTAAATTCCTTCTTTCCCTTCTGCCAGCTCATTTTATCTGTTGTAACAACTGCACCTGCTCAGCTGAAAGCAGAAGTCTGAGTAGCTTTTTGAAACAGTCTCTCCCTTACTGTGTTGCACCTGGCAAAGTCTCGATCTGTTTCTCTACAAACCTGTAAGAGTCCTGGTTACGCAGAAGGTTTAGCAGAGATCAGCAAGCAGGTGCTTTCTATCAGATGGAACAAATCCGTGCTTTGAAAAACTCTGCAGACACAGGCGACTCTAAATGTTCTTACTCAACCAGTATTCCACCTAATTACGGAAAGTAGGCTTGGACATTAAATATAATACATACGTCCCTCTATGTGCTCTCCTTCATGATTAGGCTCATTGCTGAGAAGCAAGAAAGAAGGAGGCTCATTTGACAGAAGCAAAGAACCAGGAGCCAATGAAACAGTTTTGCGCAGAGAACAGGAGCAAACAAACGAATGTTGCGAGATGGAACAAACGCTGCAAAGCAAAAACCAGAAGCCTGAAAAGATGAAGAACCAACTGGGGATTTTAGTTAAGGCTTGGAAATTGTTTCCTTTTTCTTCTGATGAAGCAGTTGATTAGTCTGCATTTCCGCATTGCATTGCTTTGTCTCCAAGAATTATCCCTTTAGCCTCACTGATCGAATTAGTCTCTCTGCTCTACATTTGATACTTAGTAATTGCATTAACTTTTGGTTGCTTGGCTTGGAGGGTAGTGTACACCCCCTCCTAATGACTGGAAGCTCTTGTCTGTTTCTACCTGTTGTTCAAGATATTTTTGATGATTCATCTTCTAAAACAAGTCACACAAAGTTTGTAGGATCAAAATCTCTATGTTTTATAAAAAATAAAAATTGACAGCCAGTTTGAACTTCTCACTTCTCTGACTTAACCCTTTATCTTTCACCCACCTTCCCCACCACCCACTGAAAGCAGCCTCTAAAATACAATTCTCCCATAACTAGTTCTTACAGTAGGATATACGCAGAAAATAGGGTCAGTGCCAGTGTTTTACATGATGAGAACCTAAAAGTTTTTCAGTGTTATATATATATATTATATAATATAATATAATATATATATATTATATATATAATATATATATAAATAAAATATATATTTATATATAAGTACACCAAGAATCTGTGCTGACATTAATGAGACAGTATAAATTCCTAGAAGGAACAGAGCAACTCATCTTGCTACCATGCTTAGTAGATACCCCCAGAGGTTTTTAGCAGTAAGTTGGAATTGTTCCTCCCACACAAATGGCAGAAAATATTTTTATGAAAAATTAAAAACAGCTTATTTACCTGTACAAGGAAACTATAACAGATTTCTATACTATCAAGGAATGAATAAAAGTTGTGAATGAAAGAAAATGACCCACCTCATAATTAAAAGACTTCAGTTTTCAATTTGTGACAAAATAATCTGTGAGTTCAAGACCTGTATTAAGCATACCGTGGTGTTGAGGTGAAGCCTTGCAGAACAGAGCAATCTTTCACTAATAAAAAGCAGCAACCAGGGAGGCAGGAATCTTTCTTACCTTTAAGAAGTGAGCTTCAAAGGCTTCTCACTGCTGGATCTTTCAGTACTAATTCCTCTTGTCTAAAAGATCAAGAGAAGAAAATGCAACATTGAGAGTACAGATGTAAGTATATGAAAAGTGGTGACAAAGAATAAAAGATACACAGAAGGGATCTTTTCTAAAGCCTTTTAGTCAATAATAATAACAAAAAAGGTACTTTGGAACATATATTGTATTTAATTTCACTCCTTTTCAAGATGCAGTTGTTTGGCAGTGTGCCCAATGCAAGTCTAATGATGTAGGGGAAATTCCTCCTATGCTTCATTTAAATGTGTTGCTGTATCAGAAGATCTGAATACCCAGAATTTGGATGAATGATTGATTTCTTTGTTTTTCCCCCTTGTGAAACTTGACTACCATTGTTTTCAATATACTGATTAATTGCCCCCAACTTTTATAAGTAGCAACAGCAATTTATATGGCCAATCCTTAAACAACTTGTTCAGTGGCTCTTTAAAACATGAATCCTATTTAAATATCTGGGAGAAAATAAGTTTCCTTTGGATGAACCAATTGAAGATCATGAGAGTGGACTGTGTTTTAGGAGCCTCAGTGTTACACGTGTATGTTGTCTCTTAAAAGCAAGGTCCAGTACCTGCAAGACTTCAGATGTCGAAACTCCCTTGCAGTGATGTTTGCTGTTGACTGCTTTCATTCCTGGACTACTTGCACAGCATGGTGGTACCTCTGTAACTCCTGTAATATAAATAACATTTCATGACCAAATATGAATTCTGGAATTTTTGTTTTTCAAAGCAACTTACAAATGAGATTGACAATTTTTCCTTCTCAGGTATGGTAGGCTTAAGATACAGGAAACTATTTCCCAGAAGCGGAGCATCTCTGCAGCCATGCCTCCAGTTGCAGCAGCACACAGCAGCTCTGACCCAGCTGATATCCCCTGGGATAAAAGAACAGAACAAGAGGTAAACTTTGTGGCAGAGACTGTCGTGTAAACACACAGGGCAAAGGATTCCAGACAGGAAGAGGGAGGTTAGGAGAGAGGCAGTGATATGATTAGCAGCTTGGGAAAGTCTTCTGTGTCCTCAGGATGCAGCTTCTCTGATCCAGTTCTGTGTCAAGTTAAATTTGCTTGAATTATGATCATGTTCTTTTTGCCACCACAGGGTGTCTCTGCATCTCTTCATACACTAAATGTGTTGGTAGCCTTCAACAGCAAGCTGCATTATCTTTCAAGAGAAACGTAGGGCTAAAGGAAAAGCCCCCCAGCTCAGCTGTGGGTTTTCTTCATGATCATGAGGATGCTTGAACTGGAATGGTGATGCCTTCACTAGTCAGTGGGAATTTCTTCTCTAGCAAGTAAAGCCACAGTCCAATGATATAGTTAATTTGTTTGTTTGTTTGTTTGTTTTTTTTTTTTTTTTGAGGGCTCTCCCCTACCAGATCAAAGCAAGCTGTGGCTGTATGATGGTACACTAATCTAGCCTAAGCTCATTCTCCTGCAGTGTTCATGAAATTTGAGGCATTCTCCCTGTACTCACACGCTTCCTGTTAAAGCAGGCAATCTCTCACTACTGTTTTATGTTTACTGTTTATGTTACTGTTTTATGTGGGTATTTTCTATCCTCCCTCCATTGGGATAAAGCTGGTGTGAAGTCAGCATAAACACTGACATTATCCATGTGTGCTGGATAACTTGACGGAAGTACAATTGTGTCTTCATACCAGATGTGGATCAACTTCTAGTATTGAGGCCAGATCAGTAGAAAAATTGAAAAGCACTTGGAATACATGAGCTTGACTACCAATGGTTCACAAAACGGCATGATTAAATTTTGCTTACCTAATGGTGTTTTTTTTTTTTTCTATGGCCTAATTCTCTTTTCCTGGCAAGAAACATCTAAAATCTGAGAATGAAGTAGTCATTTGCATGGTTATTGAGGTGATGATTGTGTATTAGTGTTCCTCACAAATGCATGAACATCTTTGCTGTCCTAGCAGATGGAAGCGTTGCTCTTTGGGCTTTAGCTTACCTTTCTGACTGCCTCTGGTATATTATTCAAACTGTCTTGGAAGTGATCTTGCACAGCAATCCCTGACCTGAGCGCTACTCTGCTGCTGCAACCCTTTTCACATAAAACTACTTGGGGAAGAAGGAATAAGTAGTCCAGGTGAGAGTTTTCTTTGCATTAAAAATGTAAGAGAAGGAATTCCAGAGTTGGAGTGAAACAATTCACCCAGACTTCCAGCCAGCCTGCAAGCCTGAGACTGCTGAAGTTTTAGGAATAAGATATTTGTGTATTTGCAAGGTGGTTTTGTTTTGGTTTTGTTTCCAAGCTTTGGTCTAACATCAATAGTTGCTTGTGCCACTCTCCGTAGATTAGAGACATGAAGAGGTATCGTAGAAGGGGTGAGAAAGTCGAGACAGCCAGTTCTTCTCTCCTAGGAGTTCCTGGCCATGTTTGCTGTGCATGACTTTTCATTTCATCAATTTTCAAATATGTTTTGGTTTTGAGAACTAAGAAGATAATGTACCTGGTAGCCTATGGCCACAATATTGGGTTCAAGCCTACATGTGGGTGTTGGTGTTACCTGTGTGCTGTAAGGGTATCATATAATCATACCTTTGTCTAGGATATCTAAGAAGCAAATTGTCCTCAAGAGAAAAGAGCTATGGAAGAATTCAATGTGAGAAGCTTAGTGGGGACTGTTAGCGTTAGGTCAGAGGTTGGACTTGATGATCTTGAGGTCTCTTCCAACCTAGAAATTCTGTGATTCTGTGAAGCACTGAGCTGACTGATCTGTGGATGGATAAAGCTTAAAGCTGGTCAGGAATCTTCTGCCAAAATAGCTTTTAATCAGGTCATGTCAATTTGTTGAAACTCCAGCTTTCACAGAGAAAGTCTGGCTAGAACAGTTTTTTTTTTCCCCGATCAGGAAAAGTTTCCCAAGGCCAGGCTGTTGTAAGGGTGAATGCAACAGTGAGCAGAGCGAACCCCCAGTCATGAGGCCAGATGTAGAAAACAAAGGCTCGCAGTGCTGCCCTCAGTGATCCTTACTCATGCCAATAACCTCCGGTATGAGAGGCAGAATCACCCCCAGTGGCGGTAGGAGTGAGGAGTCCTTAATGACAGGGGAGGGAGGGAGAGGTTCCTGTGCCTGGCTCGCTGAGGTGTGTTCTGCCAAAGGGCCCTGAACCGGGGCCTGCATGGGAGCCGGGCTGTGTTAGCATCTCAGCGTGGACTTAGGAAACAGCCGTGTGTCCTAGTGTCTGGGCTGTTCCCACTGCTGTGGGTGCTCTCCTATTCCCTGGTTACTTTCTTTCTCTCCTTGAAAACCTTCAGCTGGTTGAGAGCAAGTTCAGGAACTGGGTCTGATGCTTTGCTCTCCGCCCCAGTGGAGAGCTCTACCTTTGTCTGTTGCCTTGACAAGCAGTCTTTGATTTGCTACCTACAGAAAACGTGGATTTAATTTCACGATGCTGATGTACTTCATCCCCTACAGACACCCCAAGATCTGGGGTCTAGAGTCCTACAAAAGCCCCTCAGAGCGCTAGGAAAGCTCTGCCTGGGCACAGAGCTGGTTTTAAAGGCCTGTGCTGGGTGCCCCAGGCAGCAGAGGGCAGTGACCGGAGAAGTCCCCTCCTGCAGGGGATGGAGCGAGCCGTCAGTGGGGGCAGCAGGGCGAGGCTCCCCCTTTTTAGCAACCCCGGTAAACTTTCATCTTTGGGCTCTCTGTCGAGCACGGCGGTGGTTCACGCGTCCTGGAGCCAGGCTGGGAGCTGGACAGGGGCCGCGTGGGGCGCGATGGCCTGGCAGCCGCTCTGCCTATTCCTGGCGGCGGTCAGTGAGGAAGCAGCCACCGAGCTGACACCCCTACACCAGCAGCCTCAGCTTGTGCCGTGTGTCAGGGGCAGCGGCCACAGCCCTGCTGTTTGTTCTCAGGCACTGCCCCGTGACGGTGCAGGCGCCACCTCTTTGCTCGCCCTTTCCCCTTTTTCCCCCTTCCCCAGCGAGGCGCGGGGGCCCGGGGCTGCCAGGAGGCGGCGGGGCGGCTCCGTCAGGCGAGGCGCGGCGCGGCGCGGGCATGCCCAGTAGCGGCGCCTCCCCCGCCCCGCAGCAGCCGCCCCGCGCTGCGAGGAGCCGCCGGCAGCGGGAGCGGAGCCGCGAGGAGCCGGGAGGCAGCGGGGAGGCAGCGGCGGCCATGTGAGTGCGGGGCGGGACGGGACGGGACGGGACGAGCGCTCGGTGCCCGCCCGGCGGGTGCCCGCAGCGCCGGGCCGAGCCCCGCAACAGGTGCAGCGCCCGCGGGGCCGGAGCCGCCGAAGTCGGTCGTGAAGGCGGCGAGAAGCGAGCTCGGCTGGGGGAGAGCACGGAGGCGTCGGGCAGCGACCAGCCCGATGTTACCGTGGGCTCGGCTCAAGCCCAGGTGCTGGCTTTGTCCGCCGTGGTGCTGCCCGCGCCAGGTCTCGGGCAAGGAGCGTTTCTCCGCCCTGTCTGCAGCGTGCTGGCGGCGGGGAGCTCCTCGGGAGCCCGACGGCAGCGCTCTCTTTGTGCAAGCAGAACTTGGTGCGGCCGGAGCTGGCTGGCGGCGAGCGGCTGCTGCCGGCTGATGACACCAAACGCTGTTGTTGGTGTGTGTGAGCTGCTCCCCGGTGATTAATGCCGGAGCTCGCTGCTGCAGCGTTACACAAGTGAAGCTGCTCTAACGCCCAGCTGCAGCCCAGGTAACGTTTAGGCGAACCCGCGTGTGGCTCTGCCCTGGCGTGCTGAGGTGCTCGTGAGAGAATTTGTAAAGTGTTTGTAAGCGGGAGAGGAGATGTGGTGCCCGTAGGACTTGGCTGTCCTGCTGCGGGGGCCTTGCATCAGGCTGCTGACAGGGGTTAGATGCGAAAGAGAAAGCAGTTTTTGTTTGTTTTGGCAGTATAGGCTTTCAGTTTGATAATTGAGATGAAGCCAAGACAAATAAGCTGCTTGTCATTGGCAGTGTCAGTTGGCTTCTGTTGCATTGCCAGGCATTGTAATGAAAACTTTTTTTGGACATCTGCACAAATATTACGTCCCAATAGCTACAGAGTTGCTGATGGACAGGAGATAAACGTGTGTTAGCTATGGACTTGGAGCAGCAGCTACAGCTGTAATTCACTGGACTACAGACGCTAATTGCTCATGGCCACCAAATGCTCTGTAGGGTTATGTCTGCTGCTACACCTAGAGTATTGCACACATGGACATGTTTCTTGCATGTCTGCACAGGCACACCCGTGGACAGAATGCCGTGCCTTTGGCTGCTGTGAAGTGGCATCGATACAGAACTCCTCGCTGGGTCCGTCCAGCCCGGCGTGCTGCGCCCTGAAGCAGCTTGCAGGGAGGAGCACGGGGAACAGGGGCTGTGCAGTGGATCCCAGAGTGCGTTCCCAGTTTGTACTGATGTGAGGCTCAGAGCGTCTGAACCAGAGGAAGGTTCTTTGCATTTCATGGCTCCCAGTAGATTTTATTGGTGTTCTTTCATGCAGGTGCTCGGTTGCTCCTTCTGCGGCGTCCTGTAGCAAGGAGCTGCACAAGGAGCTGTGCGGGGTGTGAAAACTGCTGCCTGGTGGGTTTGAGCTAGCAGACACCAGACTCGCTCTGACCTCTTACATTGGAAATCAGTGATCAGTGTTCCTTACTCACCACCCTCTCAGTGACTCCCGGCAGTCACTATCGCTCCAGCAGGCCTGTGCTGATTTACGTCAGGTGGGAATCTGCCCCTGTGGCCTCTACAGCGAGTACCAGCAGGGCAAGGACACTCAGCTGATGGACATCTCACCTTGATGCAGGCAGAGGGGAAGTTGGGGCATACGAAGGTTTAACAAAAGATGAGAGAAATTAAAAGGATCTAAAGCAAGAACAGAGAAGGGCTGGACCTTACCAGTGCAGCTGGCTGTTCCTGATGTAAGGGAGAGGACAAAAACTTACTTGGAGGAGATACGAGGAACAGCGAAGGGAGATGAGGAAAAGAAAATGGAGCCCAGAGCGAAGGTGTGTATAGGCACTGTTTATCTCTGGGAAATAGACTAACAGCAGCAGGTGAAGTACGTGGTTTTATTTCTTTTACAATGGTCACATCCCAATAGGTAATTATATATAATAGAAGCTCATGGCATCGTGTCGTCTGCTGTTTACAGATAGGTCAGTGACCAGACAGCAGGGTGCCTTTGATTACATTAATCCAATACAAATGTGCTCTATTGCAGGGTACAACTTTTGTGAGACACGCAGCAAAGCCAAGCACCTGGCTCTCCCTTGGGGCAAAATTGCGTCACTGTATCTCCTTCCTAGGGCAGCAGTCAGGGCTTTCTAAAATAAAATAAAAAATCCTTCTGGCTGCTTTAGAGCAGCAAGGAGAATATCCTGGAGGGGACAGATGGGATTAAAATGGTTCCACCAATTGTAATGAATGTGTTCAGGTTGGATTTCTATTCAGCTTCTCTGAAGGAGTGGCATGGCGAAGGTCTCCTGCTGTTAGGAGAGCAGGACTTAGCCTCCTTTTGTGGATGTAATTTTACGGAACTCGGCAAAATCGCCCTAGGCTGCCCCTCCTTGGTGCTGATCCACAAAGCCAAACTGATTTAGTACAGTTCTCGTCGCAGTCCTCATCCATTCCTTAGGGAGTTTAGTGGCTTGCAAAAGTGGGTACATCCAGAGTGTGTCCTAAGAAAGTACAAATAGCATGAAACGGAGGGATTAATTTTGTAAGTGGCGCGGCCATTCCATGCTGGTAAGTGTCGGTGTTCCCTTAGAAATACTTTCCAAAAGAGCTCCGGAAATCCGTGGTGGCAGGAAGGTTTGAGTCCCCTGTGGTCTCAGGGCGTTGCGTCTCGTGGTCGGCTGCCTCAGCTGCAGAGAGGCTAGGTTCAGCCTTGGTATGTTGCGGTACTGATTTTTCTGCAGTAAGCCAAAGGGGCTGATGGTTTGAGGGTCTTTTAGTATTGGTTCCTGCAAGTGTAACTACGAAGGAGTGGGTTGTTTTTCTCACTGATAAGGGATGTAATGGAGCCTGTAATGAAGATAGCCGGGCCATGCTCAGTACGGTGGGGATACTGAGAAGGTCAGAAGATCCCACCTTCAGCATGATTTTATTCTGCCCCGTGTTTGCTGGCTCTAAGGCTCACATCTCTGAATGGGAGCCCAGAAATAGGAGCTGTGACTTTGAGACATCAACAGAAATATGTACCTGCTTTGCCCATTGCTTGCTCCTTGACTTCAGCAGCACCATGCAGTCAGGGATCTTCTTCACGTGATGCATTAGAAATAAATGCTTCCAACTCCTGTTAAGCATTATTCATGGTACACACGCTTGTGCTTTGAAACACAGGTGGCCCGAGTAGGTCACAAATCTTCTGGATATTTGGGTGATGAGTGTTTGAAAGGGTGGAGATCAAATCGAATGCTGTCTTGAGGGCCTCAGCAAAGAAAATAATCTTAGGATGGGAGCAATTGGAAACTATCTGTGGTAAGTACAGACCAAGTGAGTGTGTTTCATGGTAAACATTCTTGAAAAGAGGCTAATGCGAAGCAGGCAAAACCCAAATATATTTAATTCAGTGGTCCCTTTCCTTGAGATTTAGCTCTGTCATTCTGCTCTGCGTTGGCCATAACTTGTCCATGTTGACCTCCAGGAGGTCTGTGTGGATGGTTCCAGCTGTACAGAGACTTGTAGGATACTTGCGGTGGCTGTATTGGAAGCTGATTTAGTCTGCCAAAGGAGCATTTCTCCTTTTTAGATGCAATTTGTGCAATTAAGACCTCACTGAAAAATGCCCATCTAGGCTGTAGAGCACCAGGCAACTCCCCGTTCGTGTGCACACGTACGTACAGGATGCTCCCAGGAGGAACCGGCACAGGTCAGGAAAAGGCAGCGAGGTATTAACTGTGTTTTTTTTTCCTTCCTTTCTACTGCCCTTCTGGAAGAACGCAGGATGCATTGAGGATTCGCACTGACAGCTTTAGCCAAATGTTTCTGGTGCCCTGGAAGGGGCAGAACAGACTGTCCCAAATCAGTATAAATTGACCGACCTGCTCATCTTAGGCAATTACAACTTTCGGAGAGAATATCCTCTCTCCTACGTCATTCAGTGCTGTCTGCTGTCATTATTCATAGCCATTACCAGCAATTAACTAGGCTGGCATTTTTTAATGATGCAATTGCTTTTTCCCTGTCTGTACTTGAACCCTCTAAACTCTCTTCCATAATTCATTGAGCAACCACCAAGTGATTGCAAGGTGGTGGTGTTTTTTTTTTTTTCTAACTGTTCAGTTATGAAAACCTCGTTTTTTTCTGTGTAAAGTAGTAACTCATCAAAATAGATGTCTGTACATTGGCAAGTGTTTTGTCAGCTGCAATTATATTGTTGCTTCTGTACTAGGTGAAATAATTAAAATGGAAGTTCCTGACCAAATGATCTGAGATAGCTAATCAAGTTTCTTGATGTCTTCAGATGCAAAATTTAATGAGAAATGTGCAGAAAAAGTGCAGGTCTTTTATTTCAGACTAAACAAGAAAGAAATTTAATTTATCAAGTGGCAACTCGCATCTGCTGGGCTCAGTATCACAGGGTCAGAAGCGAACTCTTCTAGAAAAGAGCCTGCTCAGTGCCCGAGCCCCTCTGGGTGCAGACCCTTTCCCTGACCCCCATCCTGGCCGTCCCCTGTCCCAGCCCCAGGCCGTGCAGGAGCTCTGCAGGCAGCACTCCTCACGGCCGTGCAGGCAGCAGGCACCTCTTCTGGGGCTGTCAGCAGCAGGACAGGTCCTCAGCCCAGCATCTCCCCTGTGTCCTCCTTCAGTCCAGATTCCCTGTACCTCTGTTGATAAGGAGGGGGTTTTCCCCAAGAGCCTTGTGAGCGGCAGTTCTCGCTGGAGTTTATCCCTGAACCATCAAGGAGAGCAGTGCACTGAAAGCATGGAGCTCTGCTGAAACCCCCTGGGCAGGGGGTTGTCACGGGCCAGTTTCCCTCTTAGATACCGAGGTCCAGAGTCAGGCAATGTGCTGGACATAATTCCTGGTCCTAGGAAAACTTTCCTAGAAACTATGAAAATCGTTCATTGCCCCTAAGCCTGCTTGTTATCTACTCCGGGAGGCTAATGGTTAGAAATTACATTTGTTCATTCGAATTTGCATGTAAAAATAGCTCCTCCTTATCATGCTGGGGAGTCTGCCCTGCTCAGGGCCTTCCTTGCAGCGTGCAGCAGTAAGACAAAGGGCACTGCTGCTTGAAAGCACAAACCGTGTCTGCTGTCAGGCACAGACTGTTGCCTGCAAGGGTTCCTATCCCATGGGGTAGTGTTTTGCACGTATTTTGGGGAGTTCAGAGGGAAATTCTAAGACTCAACATTTCTTACTGCTATCTATGATCCTGGAAAACACTGAAAAAATGACAAAACTTCTTTCCCTCTCTCCTCACCCCCTTTACACTGATGTGTGGGAAGGCTTCCTGAGTTTGCCAGTAGCTGCAGGGTGGTTCCCCTTCTGTCTGCTCCGTGTGTCTCCAGCAGGATCCACTTCCAGTGTGTACAGAGGGGAGCTGCACCCAGCCACTGTCACCCGTGGTGACAACTCAGATTTGGAAAGGGAAAGGGAGGCAAAGAAACAACAAGCTTTGATCAACAGCAGCAGAAGCGAAGTTGTCAGCTACCCCTGGAAGGTGTGGGGCACACTGTGCCATCGCTGAGCAGATGAAACGTTTGGCACTTTGGGCAGCTGAACATCCTCAATGGGATCAAACCTTCCAAAACAGTGATTACAAGATATTTAACTTGCCTATTTGTAAACATGCAGAGATGCCTAAAGAGCCCTTTTACAGGGGGGAGCAGTGGATGCTGCTGGCCTCGTTTGCCAGGCCTGGTCCTGGCCGAGTCCTCGTGCCGCAGGGGACAGAGCCAGGTATGAGTATGGCTTTGTTTGCCTTCCGCCACGAGTGCACGGCGTGACAGCAATCCTTCCAGAAGGCTTTGGGTTTCTGGTTGTCTCCCGTGCTTGTAAAGCAGGCAGAGCTTCGGCGATTGCTCCCAGCCCATCAGAGCACCTGCAGATCTGAAGGCAGAACCCCCTGAGCTGGGGGCAGCGCTGCGGATGTCAGCCTTCTGCTGGCTGGGATCCGGGAGAGCTCAGCTCAGAGCGGGCCCTGGCAGGGTGAGTCAGCAGATATCTTCCTGCAGGCACTGACAGGCTGGATATCCCAAGTGTTTAGCAGAGATCCCACCGGTTTAGGAAAGTCTGCTTCTGAAAGGTTTGATTTCTCTCCAGCAAGGAGCGGTACAGTCGTTCCCTGACAGCTTTGATTTTCTCTCCCACACATACATGAAGATCACACGGTGACATTTTTTCAGCAGCTCTGTTTACTAGCTGATATACATACAGAAATATTCCAAGTCACTTAACATTTTGATGCTTTTTTCTTTGTGTTGAACAAATTCTCCTAGGGAGACTTGGAGAAGGGAATGGAGAGGCAGAGTATGTCCCACGTCGTGGCATCTTGACACGGAGCTGCACGATTTTCATGTCATTTCCCAATTGTTTAGTGCACATTAAACAATATGCCCTGCTGGATTGCATCTCCAGAACAGACAGGTGGCTATAGCAGCAAAGCTAAAGCGAAGACCCTTGCAGTAGCATGTTGATTGCCCTTGTTCTGCCAACCAGTTTTGGCCAGTTACCTCCACTGGAGAGTGAGTGGATTTCCTTTCAAGTTCTGTGCAGACCGAAACGTGTTAGCAGTACGATATGTCCCCAGCAGGAACCGGGGCTGAGAGGTGCTTTTCTTGCCCAACCCCACCTGGCAGAGCCAGCTATGAACTTTGCAAGCTGCTGTTGTTCTTGCTGCTGGCTCCCAGAAAGCTGCTCGCTGAGGACCTCCTTCACCGTGGGTTTAGAAGTAAAGCTTCTCCTCAGTCCTGAGCCTCCTCTCCCCACTGTTCTTGTCTCACGAGCAGGCTGGGAGGTGGCACTGGTCATGCAGAAAGGAGGGGCTTTGGTTCAGGGCGGAACAGAGCAATTACAGCATCAAACAGCGTGAGGAGGGGCAGGGGAGGAGGAATATTTGTTTAACAGGACAGATGGTGAGTGCGGATGAATCAAGAGGTGGCCTGCATGTTGGGGAAGGGAATGCTGTTCCCAGGGAGAAGAGCAGAGCTCCTCTCTCAGAAACACCCTCAGTCCTGTCCGTGTACACCAGGTACCAAGATTTTAGAGTAACTTGCTGTAGTCTTGGAGGAATCTCAGTTCTCGTAGCAAGTAAAAGAACTCCAGAAACCCTCAGTGTGATGGCACTGAACGATCGCTCCTACTGATGGCCCTTAGATGACCAAGTGCTGACCAGCAAAGGGAAAAGGAGTCCAAGAAGTCCGATCTGTGTAGGAAGTTAAATCCCAAATCCAAGACCACTGGCTCTAGATCAGGCTCAGCTAAAGCATTCTGTACAGGCTACCTTCGCTCAGAGCTGCTGTAGCAGCACAGCTCAAGGTGAGGGAAAGCATTACAGAAATGCAGAAACAAATGTAGCCCAGCAGGTAACTCCCCGTGAATTGTGTGTTACATACTCTGCTGAGTGAACCTGAACCTCAAATACTGTAAAAAACTTTAACAAGTTAACTGGTAACTAGCCAAATGTTCACTTAATTTTAAGCTGTGCTTCTTCTATTTTGTGCTTTTTTAAAAACTTTGCTCCACCATGCTGTGATTCTGAGGTGTTTGATAAATATTTTCTTGATAGCTTAAAAGAAAAAAAAAGTCACCTGTGGCTTAGGGTGAAAAGTAGTGCAATAAATGAAGAACCCCTCTCACGTGCCAGGCAGTAGAGCAGTACTATGAGCATTATCTAACCAGGTGGTGACAGCAGCTCTGTGTGTGAGGAAGAGGAGACAAACCCAGGTGTTTGCAGCTCGCTGTGCCAAGCCCACGCTCTGTGTCTTGCCAGCAGCAGCCCCTGGCAGTCCGTGGCAGCCAGGTGTCTCAGGCAGTGACTCACGCTGAACCCAGTTCTCTTGCTGGCAGCGTGCTCCCTTGTTAACCTGCAGATGGGCCATCTCAAAACCTGCCTCCCTGCAGCTTCCCGGGGGTGAATGTGACTTGTCTGCCCGCGTCTGAGACTTCTCCCTTCCTGAGGCTGCTTGATTACAGCATCAAGATTCACCCAGCATCAGCTCCAGCTCCAAGAGGGCTCCTAGCCCAACTCCCCCTGGGAATGTCTCTCTTCTGAGTCTGTTTGGGGGTGGCAGTGTGTGTTTCTGGGCTCCAGCAGCAGAAAACGTATCAAACAGGCTGTCAGTGATGGCAGCAAACAGGGCTGTAATTCCCTGGTGTTGTCAAATAAGCAAAGGGAATCCCTCTGCTCTGAGCTACAATTTCCTCTAATTTGGTCAGAGCAGAATAGTCTGGGGTTATTGATCTTGGCTGTCTTCTTGAGAGACTGAACTAGGCACAGTTAGCTCCGCTCTTTTGTATGGGACGAGGCTGATTGCAGGCTGAGGTCAGCAGACAATTCGCTTTGAGCATTTGAGGAATTAAGATGAGGGCCTTGACTTTTTTATGCCAAACAGAACTTGTGAATTTCAGGAAAGCCTTTATGTTTTCTGCTCTGCCAAGCTCCGACTTTGCAAATCCTTCTCTCAGGAGCAGTAAGGAAAAATGAGAGCTGTCAGGATGGAGGAGGCTTCTTTTGCTTTACTCTCACACCTCAAACAGCAGCATCACAGGCACTTCGGTATGTGCAAAAATACAAGGCACGTGACCTCTGAACAGGACGAACAGCCCAACACCATCTCTTAAGCAAGACTTGAAGTTTTAAGCAAAGTGTTCTCTTTCTCAAAGTTTTCATCAGCTAGGAGAACTCCAGGATTGCTGTTACACACGTGCAAAGGTAGAGTCGGTCATATTGAGCCATCCTTCCTTCAGTCCCAGGTAAAGGACGTTTGGACAGAAGGCTTTGTATTGAATGTGTACTCTGGGATTATGGTGAAGAGAAATAGGATCTCTGCCCTGCTAAAAGTGAAGGAACATGATAAATCTCCCTGTGTGGTATTGATGCGGGAAGCCCTACTGAGGCAATGCTATTGCTTCTGCTGCTAACCCATGTCTGTCAATGAGCCCTGTAGTAGGGCAGAATCAAGGATCACGTCTTTGGGATGGAGTAGGTGGTTTCAGCTTTCTTTTAACTATGGATACAGAGAGATGGAGTGAAGAAGATACAGGGATAGACTGGGACATAGGACAGCACCACCCACTGCTACATTAGGCATCGCACGGTCTTCCTGTATGATACAGAGAAGGAAATCAGTGCTGTCTCAGTCCTCCTGTCTTCAAAGTGGAACAAGGGGAAGATGTCGTAGTTGGCTCTCCTTTCCCTTAGAAAAGACAAAGGAAAAAGACTCAGGGACTGTGTTCAGCTATCTTTAAGCACGAGACCTCTGCCCAGTTAATGTGGGGGCATTTGGAACTGATAGTTCCTTACAGCTATTGCCAAAAACAAAGCAAGGTTCTTCTGAGGAAAGCTTTACTTTTCCAGAACACAACATATTTTGTATTTCCAACTATGACAGATATTGTGTAGAATTGCTGTTGGGTATATTCAGATGAACTTGGAGATCAGAGGCAAATAAGTTGACCTTGCAAGGATTAAGAGAGAGGATGTTAATACTCTAATGGCAATGTGAGATTTCTAGGTGCAAAGATATTCAGAACAGGAACAAACACCTCTGCCTAGCAGCATGAAGTGTGTTTGTTTTTTCAAACTGCTGACTTTTTTAGTGACAGCTGCTTTGTGCAAAGGGGTATGGAGGGGACCTGATGTAGATGATTCCATGATGCTGTGCAAGAGCTATTCTACATACGGACGTTGTGATGCAAAGCATGTTTTACTTGACAACTCAGTGTTTTGTTCTGTCTTTAGAAATAAAATCCTGAGAGGCTGATGCTTTTTGATGTGTGTGCATTAGACAGGTGGTTTTGTTATAAGCTATTTGTTTTGTTTATTTGTTTGCCAGACTATCTAAAGCAGAAGTTGCTTGACAAATTAGAAGCTTGAATTCAGCCTCCTGTTTTGGGGGCCTTGCCTCTAGTCCATGAGATGGCTCATGTCTCAGTTCAGGCAATCTGGATATGGAGAGTACCCTCATCTTTCCAGATGTGGTGTTGGTGCTTATCTTTTTAGGTGTCCTTTGTAGCAAATTTATAGGTATCCTTTATACCAACCTTATAAATATCCTTCATAGCTCGCTTGATAACAACAAAAAAAAAAAGTAATTAAAAAAAAAAAAGCAGTCATGCTATAACATGTGAAGGGAACATAAAAGCTATGGACTGGGGAAAATATCTTCTCTTTCTCTCTTTGAAGAGGAAAAGTAAATTCCCTATGGAAAGATCAAAGCACCTAATGTTAATGGATTGTGACAAGGTTAAAAAATATGAAGAAAATAATAGGTTGAAACATAAAAGAGTGAAATAGATAAGAGTGTTTTTTGTTGGAGATACAGTTAGATGGCTAGCTAAGTACTTGAGATTATGTGTCGTAGCTAAAGAGCTGTTAGTGGAAACAGCGATTTCTTTCCTCATGCCTGGCACAATCTCCACCTGTGTGGTGCCAAGGTATCCTTTGAACGGTGAGTCCCTCTTCCCTTGCACTGCTCTCTGCTAGTGGACGACAGCCTAACGTATCCTGTAACTCAACCAGACCCTCTCAGGTTGACGCAAGACTGATGTAATAACTTGTAAAGTCACTTTAATAGCCCAATAAGGTCCCGCTGGAGTAAAGAAAAATACATAGAGCTTATCAAAGGGGGGAAAAAAAGATAGAAACCTGCCTGGTGAGTTAGGAAACGTTCACGGGTGAAGAACACTAGTACAGCGTTGGTTCAGGTTCTTGTACTGTATCTAGAAATTAGAAGGTAAGTGGCCTTGACCTGATTATTTGATGTCTCGAGTTCCTGACAATAGGATAAAAAATAAATTTAGAAGCAGTAATTGAAAGACAGCTGCCATTGTGTGAGTTATGCAGTATGTCAAGAACTGTCAGGGTGCTGAGGCCTGGCCAGCTCCAGATATAAGGCCCATGCCTCTCCCACAACTTCTGGAAGCCCAGCACTGCTTCAGTCCTTTCTGTGGCATGAGAACACTGCGTGCTTCATGTTATGCTTGGCATCTGGTTGTATCTTTTTCTTTGAGCGTCTAAAATAGATATTTGGAGTTGTGGAGCTGTTTGCCACTTACGTTCTGTGCTTACAGAGATGTGTGAATATTAAGGCCTGGCAACTCATAGTTAGAACATTCCTTAATTCCTTCAAAATCAATAACACAGGATATTGAATGAAGGCTTTTTTATTTTAACCACCCATTTAAGTGCAGCACCCAAGCCTAGATACTGAAACTTCAGCTGTCAGCCTTTGTTTCACCGTGTTGTACCTCCACGAGGCAGTAACCGCAGTGGGCCCTGCTCACCGTGCCATTGCTGCCAGGTCCAGCTGGCTGACCTGCTCTGTGGGGTAAGGGAGTGCTACTCCCAAAGACCATTCACAAGTACAAAAATGCGGTGTCCCCTTCTCTTCCATCTCCTTCTGCTTCACAAACTTGTGTATTGCTGTTTTTGTTTTTTTTTTTTTTTAATAGGTTGTCAGTTATACCACCAATCATTTCCATTTCTGTGTTGATGCATGAGAGATAACATACAAAACATTGCTACAGTAGGGTGCTGCTAGGAGATGATACTGGCAACACATGCTATTAGCCATATTAATTTATTTCCTTCTAATAGCCGAGAAGAAAACACATGGAATCGGTGAGCAACACAACCTCAGTTTTCATTTGAAAAAGGAAATAAGAGAGTGATTCATTCTCAAGCCATACGCTCCAAAGGAGGAAGGTTTGAATTATTAACAACATATCTAAACATGATGAGTGCTGACACCTTAATCTCTTTTATTTTTACTGCCACGGATTTTCTTCACATGCGGTGAGAGAATTTACACTATGGGAAGTGTTAATGGTTTCACGCTTCCTACCCATTTTTAGCTGCCTAATTTATGGAAAATCATAACTAGGTGAGTCACTGCTTTCACAGGATTAGTGTGGCTGACACAGAGTTTTGGGTGTTCCTTTAATTTCCATACTTGCTTGAAAGGAACAACAAGCCCACATTAAAACTGTTAGTGTTGGGTATTACAGTGGAGTTCAGAGTCCCTGCTCTGCTCAGTCATGTGCAAATATTGCAAGAGATGCTCCCTGTCCATTTAAGCTAACAACTGGAGGAAAACAAACAAACAACAACAAAAAATAAAACAAGAAAAGAAAGAATTTATCTGCATTATAGATGGTGTGAGTTGGGGTGTGTCTGTTTGTTCAGGATTTGTGTCTAATTGGATGGGAGTTAGGTATTGGCAAAGATGCTTACAAATAGAAGCAATACTAGGAACCCCACTATAAACAACCCTTCATCCTGCAATAGCCATTGCAGAAGCACATTTACGTTCCTCTTGATCTCAGGAGGTTTTGGCTAGGCATTCACAAGTTACAAGAAAATAAGAGCCAAACCTGAAGATCAGGGTTTGTCCCTGAGAGTGAATAGTAGAGTAAATGAACCATAGGTTGAAATGCGTTTGGGCTGTCTGTACCATCAGTGTAACAGGAGAAATTCAGCATGTGAAATACTCCAGTACTGAATAAGGCGTAGCTTTCATGGTCAGTGGTCTTTGTAATAACTAGCTCACAAAGGTCTGTTCCGTTTAGAGCGCAGTCTCCAGCAGGTAGTAACAGATTAAACTTTACAAAAATCTTGAATTGATTTTTTTTAAACTGATATAGTGTTCTATAAACCTCTTAAACTTGTTGCAAAAGTCATGTGTTAACTCTTATAAGTCTTTCACCCAATTAGAATTTCTTAAACATCCACAGTTTTTTCTGCTACTGTTTTTTTTTCTGTATAATTCTACCTCCAGAGGCTGTTTGCTTCAGTGCAGATTTCTGATTTAAGGAGCCCATATCTCACTGCACAGCACATACCAGGTAGTAGGACTATCCATCTTTATCTTCAGAGTTTGCTTTGCCGGGAAGCCTGTTGTGTTCAGCTGAACAGTGTGGACCTTGTGCTGGATTAATTTTGAATTACTGTCCTGAAGAAATTTTAATTTTTAGGTGCTCTCTGTAAATAATAACAAAATGAAGTGTCACTAATTCTCCCTTTTTGTTTTCCACTGGAGAGCTTGTGGGGAACATACCTAGAGAAAAGATGTTACAAGTCATTTTTTGCTTAGGGTTCCTTTTCTCTCCCCAGTTTCTTTCTGTTCTGTCAGCATCTTTTTTCTCATATCAATTACTCTGACTTGAGAAATAACAAAGGTCTTCACAACAGTGCTTGAGGACTGCTATGTTTGCTACATGAATTCTGAGGCAGATCTTCAGCTGCTATAAATTGAAGCCACAAACATTTTTTTTCAACTAAAGATTATCCTGTCATACATGTATATATGCTATCTGTTTGTTTTTCTAGTGTTTTTAAAATGCTTGGAAATTTTTAAAAACAAAAGGAAAGAAGTGGAACGGAGAATAATATGCTTAAGGTTGGCAAACAATAAGTTACTGGTGCTTGTTAAATGCTAAGTTGCAGATACCAAGTATAGATCATGTTAATCAACTGCTGTATGTCAGAGTCTCTGAGTACCATCATACTCTTCTGAAAGAGGTGTTAGGAAACAAATCCCAAATGACCCTTAAAATGTGTCACCAAACTGATCGCGTGAGAATGGTTAATCAGTAATGTAGGCAAGTAGAGTATTCATTATTTGATCATCCGTTTTCTTTCAGCCTGAAGTTAAGCCTTCTTCAACTGCTGTTTTACAATATGAGTTTATTGTGTAGACAGAAGCCCATTGGAACTGCTGTTTGCTGAAGAAGATTCAAAGTACTTCGAGTATTGAGCGCTGAATTGTTCCGCCATGCTCCTCTGGGAGGGTTTTTTGTAGTGGGAATGTGTTTGGACTGCATATTATTATTCACTGACCGTATATGTAGGTTTTTCAGGCAAAAATATTTGGAATTTCATTCTGAAGTTGACACAAACATTTGTGTTGGATGCTTTTATTCGTACTTCCAAAACGCTCCATGTTTTTCATATTCTTATTTCACTCAGAGCAGTTGAGTGACAGTGCAGAAGAAAAGAACAAGAACAGCAACATCCTTTGAGAGATGAACGATTGCCTGCTCATTCGGTTAAGAGGAAGTGTCTTCCTCTACTGGAGAGCCACTGACATCACTGAGGTGTAACGTGTTTGAGTAACAGAAGCAAAAACAGAGGCTGAAAAAGAGGTGTCTAGATGCAAGGCTTTTAAACAGAGCAGACTTTGGCCTGTGCCCCCACGGAAATGTGGCTTGTGTGATTGCATCTGCAATACTCTGCTAAACATGGTGGAGTGGCAAAGACCACACCGATACCAATTCCTAAATATTGCTGGGAAATCAGTGGATAGGTAGAGGTGAGACACAAATTATTGCTGCCAGATGAGGGAAAGTTTTAAGGGAAGCCCGGGAGCTATTTGGTTACTGCAGCCAGCCATGCCCAGGGATAGTCTGGACCTCATCATACCACCAAAAGTCTTCTGCTGCCTGATTCTTCCATGGGAGGGGAAGAGGTGGAGGAGAGCTGGTGGATGTGGCTGGAAATGGAAGCACTGCAAGTTGGCTAGTCTTGCAAGGTGGCAAGGGAGGTAAGCTGGAGGTATTTTGGTGACAGGGAAGTGATGTAGCAAGTTTGGATGTGAAGCCAGGCTTTATTGGTTTGGGTTCTCATGGAACAGTTTGCAATATAGTTTGCAAAGGCTTTTTCTAATTAATGACATCATAAACAGAAATAAATGGAGTAATTCTGTGTATTCCTGGTGTTTTATTCAAGTAGAAGGGATAAGACTCAGTCATGGTACCAATAAAAAACTCACCACAGAAAAGGCAGAAGTATACAAGTCAAGAAGTCTGACGTTATACAGTTAGCATTTGCTCTACAAATAAGCCAGTGGATTGAGTATTTGTCCTGCTTTGTTTCCAAGCAAACTAATGTACAAAGGATAAAAATAAAGTAAGACATTAGTAATACACTTTTTTTGGCACCAGTTACTGAAATCTATGCTTCATTCTGTGGTGTGTACTGCAGAAATTTCTAAGTGAATCCAATACATATCTTCAAAGTAATAACTGACAAGTTAATAAAAGCAAGAATTAGCAGACTCAGACCTGCTTCTTCTTTACTTTGTTCAACTCAATGCATTCATACAAGGCTAGACATTCTGGAAATTGTCCATGTTTAATGGATATAGTTAGAATAATTCTAATGCCTACTTTATTTGCTGCCTTTTTTTTTTTTTTTTTTTTTTTTTTTAACCAAATCAAGCAAATATGTTTTTTCCTCTTGGACATTGACAATTGCCTCCCATCACAGCAGAGGACACCTAAAACAGTAAGATGGAGCTGTGCCCTGATGTTAGAAGCACCTTGGACATGGCTTGATACAATGTGGGGTTGTGGCAATAATATTTTACTATAATTGCTTTCCTAAGATGACAGAGCACTGCAGTTCTTGTCATTTTTTCAGTATGAGTCGAACCCAATGTATGTGATTCAGGCATATTCATTTGACAGAATGCTCTGAATTTACATGATTAGAAAGCTCTTCTGTTTAAATGCAATTCATCAAGGCATTTTTCCCAAGTGAAATACCTGTATCAACTTTTTCTTTACAAAGGTGGGAGGAAAATAATCTTACTAAATTCACAAAAAATCTATGAACTGTCTGCACGTGCCATCAGGTAGGTAGGTAAATCATGTTTCTAATTAGTTCCAGCTGTAAAACAGCATGTGCGAGATTGAAGACTGAGTTGAAGTTCTTAGAAAAAAACAAACAAACAAAAAAACACACTACAAAATAGTACTACAAACTTCTGAAATGATGGATTTTTCAGAATATCAGACCCTCAAACCTACTCAATCTCATAATATGTTAGTCAGAATCTTAATAAGAAAAATGCTTAGATAAAGTGTTAGCAAGTTCTTTACCGTTGCAGTACCCTTCAGGAATATTATAACACAGAATTATGCAGCAGGTTCTCTGAAACCTCGCCATAAATAATAGTTATGTGGTCTTAAGACATCAATAACTGCTCGCAAACTGTTCTCTTATGCTAGTTTCAAGCTCCTCGCAGAAGTATTTCTGTTAATCCACATACACACAGATGGTGTATTACATATGACGACTGCCTACAGTTATGTGAGTGTAACACAGTTGTTGCAACTAGTAAGAACTTGCATTTATTTTAAAAAGCTATGTTACTACACAGTAACTCAGATGTTTTGATATTTTTGAGATCCTGATTCTGCAATAAGCTTACGGAACAGAATTTGGTACAGCTTTACCCAGATAAGATCACAGCAGAATGGAAGACTGGTCAAGACTAGACCAGTGCTCTCTTGGTAAAAGAAATCAGATATACATGTATATATTTTTCCATCGCTTTTCCTTCCCTTTGTGAGTGCAAAGTAAAAAATTAAACTTGCTTTAACCACACTTGGTTGGATGAGTGTTGTTGAGATTATGGTAATTACTGGTTCATTATCAGAAACTGTATCCTGGTCTTCTGACTCATAAAAGACTTCAGAGCCTCTGTTAATGTTTATCAACTTTATATATGAGCAAAATAGAAGAAAAAAGTCAGCAATACCATTGAAGATGAGATGATTATCAAATAACTTTTTTTCTATAAATTATTTTTTTTTCTGCAAGTTACAGATTGATTTATGTTACTTGGATGTAGCGGTGTGGTGAGTAGCATAAGCCTGAGGCTTGTACTTTATTGTAAATTTGAATTAACAGTTATTGATAAAAATCCAATTAATTCAAATAGAATTTGTTTCGTGTTTATGTGTGTGTTTCTTTTTTAAATGAACTTCAACTTCTTGTGTACGGTAGCTTTATTTCACATGGTTTACTTTTTAAAGCAATCACAAGTTTGTTTGAATCACAGCAAGGATTGGTGTGCTGACGTTCATGGGTTTATTATTTGGAATCCAGCCTTCCCTTAAAAATTTGAATTGATAACCCACTAATCTTAAGCCATTATGTTTTTATTTGTAAGGTTGGAGAATAATATCTAAAACTTTATCCCTATTCAAATATTTGCAAGCTTTGGTGGTCACTTCTGTTTGAGGTTTTATTTGAGATGTATACATACATACGTAAGTAGAATTACCTCAGTCTCTCTCAAATAACCTGCGTAACAAAGTCCTGCACCAGTAACTTTTATGATTTTGAAATGAATCAATACTTCACAGCTTATTATTCCTTTGACTTCTCAATTTGGAAATGCCTATAAGAAGTTTGAGCATCTTAACAAAATTTTTTTCATGACAATTTTTTTGAAAAATCATTCGCAAGTAATTTTTCTGAGAATTATTATTCACTGAATTACTGACAAGCTGTTGGTGGTTTTTACTTGAAGTCTCATGGAAAAACTGAAATGTGGTCCGTTCATTTAGGCTGGACTAATTCTGTAATTTTCTCTTCAGTTTAAACACTACAGAAACAGGCTTCAAAATCTGTTTCCCCAATAATGTTGCAATTTTTTTTTATCTTTCTGGTAACATTTGTCTCAGTTAACTCACAGAAATATTCTCAAACAGCAGGCAGTGCAAATTTTCATGTTTTCATGTGTGTGTATATATTTAGGAACTTGGCCAATTCTAATTAAGACTATGAAACTGAATCAACTCAATTTCCAAGAAAACAGGCAATCAGGGAATCCAGCTTTGATTTGAACAGAATCACAGAATTGTAGGGGTTGGAAGGGACCTCAAGAGATCATCGGGTCCAACCCCCCTGCCAAAGCAGGTTCCCTAGAGCAGGCTGCCCAGGTGGGCGTCCAGACGGGCCTTGAATATCTCCAGAGAAGGAGATCCCACGTCCTCCCTGGGCAGCCTGTCCCAGTGCTCCGTCACCCTCACCGTGAAGAACAGGTCCCCTTATGGGTTAAAACGCACTCTGCAAAACTCTCTTAGATGCTTCTCACAGAATCAGTGTGGTTTTTACCAAAGTCAGCACCTGAGAGTTCTGAGTGGGCAATAATCCAGACATTAAAAGAAAAGAAGTGTTGAACTTGGGAACTATAGAAGTTGAAAGCGCTTATAGGATTACCAGAGTGCCATGGCTTGGCCACAACAAGTTGGTCTTTTTGGATAAATAAATCTCAATATTTATTGTAGGAATAGGCATGGTTTAAGAGATATACTTCTCAGAGAGAGGACAACATGAAAGAATGCACTGTCCTGCTGTTCTGAATGTCTTGCTCCTTTAAAACTTTAAATCAGTATCTTGGAAGTAGAAAAAGTCCTTTACTCTTGCTTGGCCACCATATGAAGCGGCCCTGCATCTGCCATGAGCCAGGTATCCTCATATGGCACACTGGCCATGCCTCAATGCTAGTGCTGTGCAAAATGACATCTTGTTTCAAGGGCACAAGTCCTGTGTCCTTTTCAGATTAGCAATGACCCAATATCCCAGAGTCTAACAACTTTGAAGAAGTGGAAAGGACAGCTCTGGGCTGCAGATTTCACAAGGCAAATAGAGGGAGGCTTTCATGCAGAAATCCCACTGGCCCACACTGAATTTTATAGCAGCTGACTGATACATGCATGCACTAAGATCTTTCATGTGCACAACTCTTCCCATTCTTCATATTTTAGTCCCTCAGTTGATTCATGCTGGCGGGGCCTATGCTACAGATATCTTTGGCCAGTCCTCGCTTAGGAGCTCTAACATTGCAAAGCATCTTTGCAAAGACTGATAGCTCTGTCTGGTGCTGTAGGCTTTGCTTGAGTTAGAAATGCTAAATGAACCATCAAAACGCCTGATACGAAATCTTTCAGAAAACAAAAAACAAACAATCAAAAACAGAGAAGGCTGAGGCAGACAAACCTGTTTCATATCTGAAGCAGAAGTCAGTCCTGCCTAGAGATAAGGGAATGGCCAAGATGACCTCCTGAGGCCTTTTCTGAATGCATTTCCTATTTTCCATTATTCTGTTAGGAGAAAAAAGAGAAAAAAAAAAAAGTAAAACATCAGTCAAAAGGATGTCTTCTACCAGAAACACTCCCGGTACTGTGAAAATTAGTCGCTTACATTGCTAACTGGCTAACCTTGTGTGGCTATGCCTTGCTTCCTTTTTTTTTAGTTCCCAAAATTTGTACGATCAGTCCAAAGCCTAATGCTTTCACATTGCATCGTAAAAATCTGATTTAAATATTGGCTTTAAGGGAATACCTTATTTGTACAGAATGCTTAGTGCCACATGTCGGTTCTGCATATTCTGGACTTCTTTTTAGGCTTCCACTTCCATCCATGATAATTATAAGCCACGACTCACATTGTTTTAAAGCACTTATCATTTATTAAGTTTTGTGGCATTCGGTGACCATGCTGGTTACCTGGCAGCACGGTGTTTTTGGGGCTGTGCGTTTCCAGGTCAGTGATCTCCATCATGCACTCAGCCACACGAGTGACTCACCTTCTGCGAGCTCCCCGTTGCTTAGGAGCTGTTCGTAACATGGAAGAGAGTTGGGAAAGTAGTGAGGTAAGAGGAAGAGGGCTGGGAGGCAGAGTGTTCCTGGCTGCCTACAAAGGATTTGTGAATGAGAGGTGTTATTTCATCTAGCTGGGGGAGGAATTTGTCTCCTCCCAGATACAAGGTGCATGAAGTTGCACGCTCTGCTCCTCTCTGTTCCCTGCAGCATCCAGGAAAGTTAGTTATGCTTATGCACCCTGATCATATGCATTTATTTACCACTGTGGTACCACTTTGTCTTTTAATAGCATCTCTTTGTTACCTAGGGAACGGGTTACAGCCCTGTGCATTCGTTCCCCTGCTGCTTCGTGTTTACGTCTGCCATGCACAAGGCTCCCAGTAGCATCTGAAGTACTGAAACCTGTTGTGCCAGGCCTGCGTTACAGTGCTGACACCAGCATGAGGAAAATAGAAAAGATGCAGGATCCAAGAGAATCCAAAAAAAAAAAAAAAAAAAAGTAATAGCTCTATCAGTGCATTGAACCTCGCTGTAAGTAGGTGAATTTGTAGTGGACAGTTAGGATAGCTGTAGAAAGTTAACTTTTTAACAGAAAGGAACTCCACAAATAGCATTTGCTTCTAAGCTAAAGCCTGGTCTGTGTCCCAGTTGTGATTGCAGAAAGGTAATAATTTGCCTTTCGAGGGATGTAACACAGATGGAAAGAGTGAGAGAGCCCAAGTGCTTCAGGGATGCGATTTTTTTTGTTTATAAAAACAGAACTTCAAGTCTAATTGGAAATGGATTGCTTTGTCCTAAATAAGATTGTTACCAATTTCTTCTCACTTGAGTAACATGGACTGTTCAAATTTTGAGTAAGTCCTTGGCTTCTAAAGTATCACGTATTTATATCTGAAGCATTTCTCCTCAATCCTAATGGCCCCGTAGTTTTCAAAAGGAGGAGTTAAGGAAAAAGTGGTTACTTGTGAAATACTATAAAAATGATTAACTTCCAAGTCTCAGATGAATGCTAAGCAGAATAGTAGTAGTCGTACAGCAGAAATGAAGACAGTTACCATTTATTTCAGAACCCCAAAGGTTGCTTATGGTGCAAGTCACAACAGATTTTCAGCAAAGTGTCTATGCACTGAAACAGATAGCAAAGGCAGTCTCTTGAGTGTAACAAGATTAAAAGATAGGACCAAGATAAACTGGCTTTTACTGAATTAGCAGAAGTTCATGGATTTATTTGGAAAAAGAAAAAGGCAAAATTGAACCCCAGTTTGTGGGCTGTAGCTGTTTGAGAATAAACAGCTGTTCACAAATTTGGTATCTCAGCTAACATTGAAAATCAGATGCCACGTGTCAGCCTCAGCTCTGATCCACAGAGTACTCCTGTAAGCTTCTGCAATCACACTAAAATACTGGAAATACGTGATTTAAACATGTGTCTTTGAGTAAAGCAAAAATTGTCAATAAAAAATATCAGAGAGTTTTTGAGAGAAAGAGGAAAAAGTAAGAAAGATAGAATAGTCTAAGGGGAAACTACACGGCTGTCATCCCATCAAGATGGGAGCCTGAAGAATTTAGGAGTGATGGCTGCATTGATAGAGACAAATCTTATTTTACATGCCTGAAATGCTCAAAATGTGTTTCAATATGCACAGTGTAATTTTCTGTTAGGCAGTATTTCACATTAGTGGTTTCATTGTATTCAAAAAGTTCTGTGGTGGTGTTTGGTTTTTGGTTGTTTTGTTTTGTTTTTTCTTCATTTTTGATTCAATGAGAGTTTGAAATCATAAAATCATAGAATCATTTACGTTGGAAAAGATCTCAAAGATCATCTAGTCCAACCTTCTGAGAATGAGAAGTTTCCGTTTATTAATATAGCATATTTGACTGGTTAAAGGGAGGCTAGTTTCTGTAATTGATGGATGTTGAAACTGGGGAGAAAAAACATCCCATATAAGTCCTTATGCAATGGGAAGGTGGAGCACCTGTGATTAGGACATGGTCACTTGCAGATGGTAGGTAGATATGTTTCACGACAGCTCTCCAAGACCTGAATGTGATGTTCTGTGAGGAGTAAGGATGAAAGCTGAGCTTTCTATGCAGGTACTTCTGCTGTTCTCTCTTAACTCTTGCACACCGCGTGTCTGCTGTTTAGGTAACAAGTAGGTGGGATAAAATGTTCTGTGCAGTAATCTTGGCCAAGTAGTTAGAGAAGATTTAAGCTTAATAAGCCTCCTAGTAATGGAGCATTAATACAAGTAAGGCTGGTAATTACCCTATGAAGTTAAGTTGTGATGAAACTGCTGCTGTGTAGAGCTGTATGTAGCAAGACTACAAAAACATTGCACTGCTGATGGAAGTGTGACTTTATCTTTCAGCTGTTTTATGGTTGGTAGGGCTTTTTAATTAAAAAACAACAAAAAAAAGATAATAGTTAATTTCTTTGTAAAACATAATTAGAATGCAATGAAGAAATTTACAAGCAACTAGAAAGCCCCAAAGCATCCTACATTTTAATTTGGGTCTCTCAAAAGAGAGGCATAAGAAGTATTTTCCATCCAAAAAATATTACTTAAAAGCATGGAAAGTGTGTCACTTGTACCATTTCTTTCTCCTCTGCATTAGAGTTATCTTATAATTGACTGCAACTAGCACAAATTACAGCAGTTTCTTCTGCATCAGTACATGAGTCAGTGAGTAGGGGGTGACTGAGTCAAACTCAGCCCAGATTCTCCCCTCCCACTCCTGGCCCAGCTGCTGCCTGTTTACTCCTTTGGGTTTAGCCCCTGATCCTGATAGCCTACACAGAAAGGCAGAAATAGGAGATGCTCCTACTCCTGAGAACACAGGTGAAGTCTAACCGTGCTGTACTATGTCAGCATGAACTTCAAGTTTATCAGCTGTCTGTTCTGAAATAGGGCTTGGGAATTTGCCTAAAGGTGACCATTTCCGCTGAAATGTGTCCTTAGTGATTGTCCCAGAGGCTGTAGGTAGAGCTTTGTAAGTCTGGATTGTCCAGCAGACCGTGTTGTTTAATGTCATTGGCTTGCTCAAATGTGCTCTGACTTTAGAATCCTGAATTTCTGAAGCATGTCTTTAGTGAAGTATTTGGTATTTATATATCGCCCCTATAGTTTCCAAGGGAAACAGTGTTTCTTCTTTTTCTCTTGATAGGGAGGGTAAAACCACCAGCAATTGTACTTTCAGTGTATTTATCACTTTATTCTTGAGTTGTTTCAGCCATAGCCCAGTAAGACACTGAGTGAAGCATCATTCTGTTAGGTTTCATCCTTCCCGCAGCCTAGTGTGCTTTGGGGATTTTCTTCTTTAATCCAGTGTTGTTTCAGTTTGCAACTAGTTTTTCTCTTTCCTTACAGTCAGATCAGTAACCTAGCAGGAGGAAAATAAAGGCTTTGTGTTATCCAGGATTTGATTTCTCTCCTGAAGCTTTTCTTTGTGGTTTTTTTTTTTTTTTTTTTTTTGGGTGCGTGTGTATGTATTTTGTTTGTCTTGTCCTCTTTTTGAGGGTGGTGTCTGTTTTTGAATGCCCAGTACAAGCACTCTTCTATTTATAAACTAAAATTCCTAGGGAGAAAAATGCAACTCTTCCTTGATGGTTGGTCTTAGTTTTCTTTTTCCAGGTGTATCAAGTAACATCACCACGCAAGACAGAGCTGTCAGGGATAGAGCAGAAGGCTCCATCAGCTCAAAGGGGACAGGTTAAGAACCAAACACGAGGTGCTGACGGAGCATAAGGAACTTTAACTAGAATCTGGTACTTTTTGTAGCAGCGCGTTCATTTATGTATACCTTATGAGCAAACAATGAGAGTTAACCCTTTTCAAAGGAAAAAAAAATGGCTAAAGATGCTGTTCAGTGTAGGGAAATTACTTCAAAAGGAGATAGATTATTTTGGAGTTGTTCAGCTATTTCAGTACTCTCTGTATAAGTATATAGATTTACAGCCCTTGTAGCTGTGAAAAAAAACACATACCTAATGTGATCAGAGATTACCCAGATCTGTAACTAGCCTGATGCAGAGGTTTGCTGGGGCAAGGTCCCCACTGATCTGGGCAGGGCAGCAGCGAGGCCGTGCTGGCAGGAGGTGAGCAGGCTCCATCTTGCAGTGGGGTGCACCGTAATATGTGTGAGGCTGGGGGAGCCTTCAGCGCTGCCACTGCTTTTGGAGAGGCAAATGCTAAAGTATAAAAACATAACTAATAGTGGTGCTTAGAAAACCCGTATCACAGTGTGGTTAGAGCCAGGGTCAGCACAGTTCCTAACTGCAGACTGAGTGCTCTTTTAAGTGGACCAGATGGGCTACAGGTTGTAACAGTGAGTGTAGCTGGCTGGATGCTTCGTTAGTTCCAAATGTTTTTGTTGAAACCTTCTTTTGTCCATCTAAGGGTGAAGAGAGTGGTCAGCTGGGATCTAAAGACATGATAGAATTAGTCTGTGTGCAGGTACTTTTGGGGTGGGTGATCACTTAACGCTAACATATGTTTGATAGTTGGCATCAGAGTGTTGTTCTGAATTTCAATTCGTGCACCTACAATGTGTCCAACGCCACCCTGAGTCACCTCACCCTTAATCATCCTTCAAGCAAATCCGTCAGGCTACTCTGCAAAGCGTGGTCAGTGGTAAACACATGATTCAATATCCCCACACTGTGTTGACTTTATCTTAAGCCACAGCCTTTGCAGAAGATGACAGCAAGGGAAAGATGAATCTAAACAAATCTGGAGCGCTGATATTTCAGAAGAGGAATCCTGACTTGTGTTGCTTTTCTGACTAACAGAAACCCTGCCTGAGTCACCACAACTGGCTGTTGTGAAGACTGTGATTTAGGGAAATTATGGAAATAATGCTACTCTTTCTGGCAAATTCTTTGTCACAAAAATTATTCAGCTGAACTAATTGGCGTAATTTAGGATTCAGGTGCTTTGGGCCTTGTAAGTAATACTTATTTGGCTTGAACAGAAGATACTGGAGAAGATAAATCAGTCAGTCATTACTAGCATAACAAGTGATGATCGAATTAAAGATGATGTCTTAGGTTCCTCTATTTTTCCTCTGTGTGCATATTTAGCACACCAGATGGTCAATACAGTCATAATAAACTGGTGGGAATATTTAATTAAATGTGTTCCCAGGACATTAAATGTAGGGCATTATTCTTTGGCTGATGAGCAGAGTAAATATTTTGTAATAACGGCGAGTCCTTGTAGAATATTGCTGGTAGTAGATGAAAATCACATTTGGGAACAGAAGCGTGTTCAAAGCAGAACTTTCTTCACAAAATTAAGACATCTCAAAATACTAATTCCTTTTATATGTGATTTTTTTTTTCCTACCACCAATTCACTATTAGTCATTACTACCCAATTATTACATTGCATGAGAAATCACTTTAAAATTGATAGAGAATGCAATGAGTTGAAATTAAAGTCTGTAGTCATTTAATTGGCAATAGTCACATTTTTACTGAACACTGAAGGTCTCAGATGGAGCACTGAAAAGCAGAACGAAGAACATCATCTCTGTTACAACTGTGAGTGTTCCCTGGTAGTGAAGGAAGCCTGTTTGGTCTTGTTGGGAGTAAATTGTGCTCCCTCTGTGAAACCTCACAGGACAGAAAACTCCTTTCTTTCCATCCCCAGCTATGCAGCTGTCCATCAGCCCAGCAGTGACACTCCCCTGTTAACAGTATAATTTTCACTCTAACCAGCTTTATAATATCATGACCTTCTTTCCTCCCATAGAGCAGCTTTGTTTGCCTGTGAAAGTGAGATTAGTAGAATGAAAGCAAAGATAAAATTAGCTTGAAGCAGAGAATAGTAACTTGAGAGGGGAAGATCAACTAGAAACCTGAAATACTACAGTTAGTGGGCAACAGAACTGAAAGAAGTCCCTTGTTGAGAGTGCATCTATCTCAGAACTAAGTGGGTTGTGATCTCTAACCGGGGTTTACTTTTGAAGAGTCCTTTCACCTGACAGGCAGAGAACATGATTATCAACCTGTAAGATGGCTGGAAACCTAATCCTGAAGGACGCTTATTTTTCAGTTGTTGGAAGGGTCCTTTATCTGGACATCTCCTGACATTAGTGTGTGGTTTTGAAAGAGTTACAGGACCTGCCATCTGACACCATCACATTTTGCTATGGGAAAAGCAAAAATTTTGGCAGGAGGTATTGGGATAGATAGCACTTGATTTCTAGACATACATGATCCCAAACAGGATCATGAGAACCCATCCACAACTATGCTATCCCTGTATCATTGTTAAGTTTGTACAGTTAGGCACACAGCACTGGAAGGCCCAAAACTTCAAGGAGTTTAGATATTAAATGTGCCAATTCCTTTGAGAGATGGCATGTAAGAAGGCTAGAACAGAATTTTACTCTGTCCTCTTTGGTTAGGCTATGCTTTTTGGGACTGTGTCAAACTGCACTTAGCTAAACTGATTAGAAATCATTTGTGCTGGTGTTGGCTAAACTGACCTGCTGCAGAAATAAGGTCCCATTTGGAAGAATCCAATTATCAGTACACTGGAAACCAGCAAATCCCTCCAGAAAGCAGAAAACTGTTAAGTATTGTCAGTAAAAGTTCTCCCTTGCAAATCAACAGTAGAAAAATTGTTTACTGCAAAAAATAAAATAAAATAAAATAAAATTGTATTGCTGCACTGTTGCATTGTTTTGCATTGTTCAAAATTAAGAGCCACCCCCCAGTGCTGCAGAGCTCCTTTATTTCCGTATAAATCCTCCCTGTCTCAAAGCTTTCAGAGGTATCTAAATTCACAGATGAACGCTCTCTGTACCAGGGACAATTGTGAGCCTTTTTTCTTTTTTTCTCCAGTTACTGTTAAGTCCTGGATCTTGACTGGCATGCTTAGTCACTAAAATAGTGTCTGGATTTGCACTTGTAGCTGGTTTTAATTGTTGGTTTAGAGTTAAGTCTCAACAGTGCAATTCTAAGGAAGTGTTCTGATTTTTTTTTATTATTATTGTTTTACTATTAAATACAGTTTGTATGTTTTTTAGTGCCTTTGGAACCACAGACTGTCAAACCTCACTTAAGCAGTCATGCGCAGGTGGACAGATTGATTTTTAAAGGGTCCAAATGCAAGAACAGAGTCTTAAATGTACCGAAGTTTGGCTAGTTACAGTGACAAATATTGGCTAGTTACAGGGAGAGGGTTTGAGGAAAGAGAAGTCAGGCTGGGATTCATAGAAAATTGCCTCCTCACTTTCACTTTTTACAGGGCTCATGAGCCAAACCTGCTGCTGCATGGTTCCCTGCCCCCTCCCCTGAGCCCTGCCAGCTGATACAGCTGTCTGATAGCATTTGCGTTCCCCTTGCTGTAACCTTTAACTATGCGAGTCTTTCAGTCTTTAACTATGAGAGGTTGAAGATGATTCCTGCTCTTAGAAATGCATTTGTGAGCTTTGGTTAGGAGCCAGTGGCTGAAGAAGAGGGCAGCAGGAGGATGGCAAGGGTGAGGCCTAGGCTGCCAGGCCTTCCTGGGACACAGCACGTCACCTCTCTCTCTTGGTTTCCCAGATGTGTGCAGGAATAACAGCTTTTCCTTAGCTTATCGCGATGTTGTTAGGATAAAGACTTTGACAGGACTAGGTCCCACAGCTGAGATTTTAACCAAGAACAAGTTGCTGAAGACAGCTGTCGAGGTCCTAATGTGAACTACACCAAAGCATCTCTTGTGCAGCCCTGCTGATGGCTTAGCATCTTCCTGGCATTTGCTTTGTGCATCTCCCTTAGTCTGACCAACAAAACTCTCCTACACAGCTCACACAGATGGTCCAAGATGTAGTATGTGTCAGGCAAATATTCCCAGACGTTAGATACGTTGTCATCCTTAATGGTCTTTCACCGAGTGCTGAAATGGAAAACAGTAATGCCAGATACCCCCAGTTCTCTTTTCGTTAGAGCTGCAGCTCCCTTTTCCTGTTAGAGCTAAGTAGTAAACCACTTCCAAAATATGCAGGTGAGATATCTGTTAGTCGTGATTTTGACCTAACAGCTTCAGACCCAGCAAGCAACCAAAAGAACTGGGAAGTCTGAGTCAGCTGAGACCATTTTACTGAATCACTAGGACAGCTCCCAAATGTTTCCTCCTAGGTGGCTGTGTACATGCACAGATGCAGCACCTGCTTTCAATCAGTGAGACTGCTCATGTGCTAACTGGCATGCTGGGGAGCAAGGACACAGCTGATGTTGCATAAAGAACGACCTAACTGCTCCAAGCACGCAGGGCTGTCCTCAGGCGTGCTGAACCTGCTGGAGGTCTTTAAAAGATGTTTGGATGTAGAGCTTACTGATGTGGTTTAGTGGAGGACATGTTAGTGTTAGCTCAGAGGTTGGACTCAATGATCTTGGAGGTCTTCTCCAACCTAGATGATTCTGTGGTATTGCTTCTTTGTCACTTGTCGCTCTCCTAGAGTGTAATACAGAGCTCTGCAACACTGCTTGCAATTTAAGAAGATTTGCTAGGGATTTATACCCCTTTTTCACTGACAATAATAGAGCATTATTTCTTGCAAAATAAATTTGACCTGTTCCTGACAGTGAGATTCTCAGCATCAGTGATAACTATATTTACTCCCTTGTAAAAAAATTAGTACACAGGTCTGAAGGCTAAGGGCCCAGTGACAGGGTTTTTATATGGATTTTGCATTCTTTTATAGCTCCTAAAATTCAGGCCAAGCCACAAGAAGTAAGACTTTGAAGTACAAGAAGCATCTCTACTTTAAAAGAAAGCCTAACATAGCATTAATGTTTTGCATAAATTCGTTTGAGTAATGCTTCCAAGAAATTATAAGTTGATGTGACACAGCACAGAGGCAATAATAGCACAATGTAAATGTAGGTTGGACTTTCATTCTACCATTTTTGCACCAGAATATCACAAAGAACATTGTTGCTTTCCAATGCCTTAAGTCTTCGCTTCCGTCTGTATTAGAAAATGTAGGTTCAAAGACAAACTCTTAACAAATACCCTGTGGGACTGGAGCCATGGTAGCTCATAGAAGTACCGTCTTCTGCTGCTGCCGCCCTGCTGGGATCCTTTCTGCAGAGCTCAAACACTGACAGGGCTGAGCCAGAAGCATGGAGACCCTCAGTCCTGCTCTGAAGTGCCCTGGGAGGCTGGGAGAAGGACGTGATGCAGGTACTTTTGTCCCTGTTTCACCTCTTTTGGATGTTATGTGCTGCCTAATCATGTGAGAGGGCTTATGCCTTGTTAACCCGCAAGACCCGCTGGTGGCGTTAGCTGCCTTCCTACAGCATGGCTGGGAACCTGCACTGGATGCTGTGCCTCTTCTGCTTGCTCACTGCTCTGACCCCAAAGCCCTGGGTCAGGCAGGCGCTGGTGTTCTGTAAAGAGAGCGCGACTCCAGGGACGAAAGGTTGGGGAAGGGTGCATCTGCTCTGTAGGCAGCATCCAGCTCTGGCTGCTCCTGTATTAGATTTTGCGTAATTGACTAAGATGTGGTTGTTAATTACAAGCTTGCTGTACCTTAGCATAAAGATTGTCATCTCTCTCTGGTAGTTAGAGTAGCTACATGTAGCTGGATCATAAAGGCAGCTGTAAAAGCAACCATTGCTGATACCATTCCTTGCTTGTGCAGGGAGCAGAGCAACCCCAGGAAAAATAGGTTAAACTAAATTAGATGGCAGCAAGGAGCTGCGAGAGAACAAACTGGGAAGTGTCTACTTTATGCCAAATCATTTTAAGGACAGCCAGGGAAACACACACACACAAAAAGATGAAAATTGGTCTCCGGGATGCTGGTAGTATGTAACAGAGGTCCTCTCTTGTGCTAACATTTGTAGTAGTGAGAAATATGACACAGTGCTTCCCCAGAAAAATACCTGCTTATGTTGACTGGGGAAAAGCCTGTCTATTTCTTTGACAGCAAAGAAATTTCACAATTTCAATTTTAGATCAGTTGTTCTGATCTGAACAGTTCTAGGAATTGCTTTTGAAGTTACTAATGCTCCAGGTGTGATCTTGTTTGGCGTTATTTGGGCTCGTATGTTATGGTCAGATTTTGATCCTTTGTGACGACCGTGTAAACTCAGAATAAATTCTGCTGAGATCCTGGCCCACGGTCCTTCAGTGGTGTAATTCTGTTGCAGGTGGCAACAGCATCTGGTCTTTTATGTTTTTAATAGGGGCAGTGAAGTCCTCAAGGCGTAAGCAATTTCTGTACAGCTCAAATTCTTTTCTTTCATCTACAGCTTGACAATGCCATTCTCACCCGCAGCTTAAAAAAGAAATGTGAGATGCAGCAGTGCTCCAGGTCTGCCAATAGCAGCTTCATCGCTGGGAGTCGGTGTGAGGGTCCCAGTTATCTGTAGGGATCTCAGCCCACAGGCAGTGCTGTCAAACTGAATTTTGCAGCTTTAGGTACATTTGGGGAACAAACTTTAGGTGCCTCTAGGCACTTTGACTGTGTCTTAATGGGGCCATAATTCCAGCAGCATTAATCAGACCCCAGGGTGTAAAAGAGAATGATTCATAGAGAAACACTGTGTTCTCTCGGTCTGTCGATGTGGGAAGGCATTGGTAATGCAGGAGTGGGATTTCTGATATTTTTCAGTCCACATGCTTAAGGGATTTCCTCTGCAGCTCCAGGAAGGGTTTTATTTCCCTGCAGGAAGAGGTGGCAGGGGTCCCTTGAAAGGAAAGGGAAGGTTTCACACACTGGAAGTGAGGGTGTGAAGAAGGACAGGCTGAGGCTGACGGACCCTGTTCAGGCCAGCAAGGTGACGTGCCTGCACAAGCTCGTGCACTGGCATAGACCTGATCCCCTGTTGCATTTCGAGGGGCTTTCACTCTGTCTTCTGTTATTTTAAAGCAAGCCGGGGGGAAACTGATGTTGATGCTTAAGAGTGGAGCTGATGCTTAGATCAGGGCTCTGTTCAAAGCATTGCTACAAATATTCATCTGGGGTCCATTGCAGGTGTTGAAGCCTGGCCAGCTGCTCAGAGGGGGCATTTGAGGACCATCAGTGGGGTGTTTAAACATTGCTGAGTGCCGGAGATGACTAACCCCATGCAGTGTGATTTTTGCCCCCACTTCCTCCTCCACTTCTCTCCCTTCTCCTTTGTTTATCTTTACTTGGTTAGGTTCCAGCCCAACATCAAGGAGCAGGGGAGCCCGTCTTTCAGCATGCTGAAGAGGAAGACAGGCTTGCAGCCCTCACTCCCATAATATCAACACAAAATACCTGGACAAAAGTCTGTTTTCTTAGTGGGTTATAAGCTCTGCCCTGCTAGCCAGGGCCGTGATCAGATTGGTCCTTGGACTAACTTAGGGTAGGTGATCAGAACTGCTTGGTTTTTAAAGAGGCAGCAAGGGAGGGGAGGAGTTTGATACGGACCCAACAAGAAATAGCGTGCAAACTAATTGCAGAGTAGGATGGAGTGGGACATCAGGGCTGTGATGCAGGAATGGAGGGCTGTCAGACAATGGACAACTCCTTTTAAAGGAGATACAAACCTTTGACTTGCTCCAGAAGAGAGTAGTGAACAGGTGAAGATGGATTTGGTCACTTTTTATGTTCTCTCTTTTGGATCTAGGTCTGCTCCAGCTCCTCCTACCCAAGGTGCCACCAGTGCTGGGGCTGTAGGGCCACCTCCTGCCAATGTGGCAAGCAGCAAACGGCTGCAGCAGACACAAGCCCGGGTGGATGAGGTAAGTCGCTCTGCGTGATTTGTTGCTCACCACAGGGGTGGTGTTGTGATTTCTTTTTCTTTAAGATGCTTGCCTCACTAGCTATCCTGCTTGTCTGAAGATGGTGGGTCTAGGAAATGAGGGTTTCCAAAGGATGGCATTTCTGAGGAGGCAGACAGTGCAGGAGGTATTCTGAGTGTGAACGTTCTTGTACTGGTAACACTTCTGCAGCATGAATATGGACATCGGTGCTGATTCAGGAATTCATCACAGATAGTCACATTAGGAGGAGATGTCATAGTGAATCAGCTCTTTTAATGTGTTCCTGCATTCCTAAATTTTGGATACTAATCTCACAGGCTGTTTTATAGAGACAAACCACTGGCCTCTTGTAGATACATGCAAGCTATGAGTGCTCTACAACTGAGGGCTGTGTTTATTATAAACCTCTGTTTATAGTCAGAGGTGTAATGATTAATCATCAGAATTTATCCCGAAAGAAAGGCACCCACACATGACATCACAACAACATCTTCAACAAGTGCTCACTCCTTCTGAATGGTCCTGGAGGAACATGTGCCTGTTCCAGCATAGATTCTTAAATTCTTGTAGTATACAGAAAATCCCTGACACCTTGGCTGTAATGCCAACATCCACCTAACTGCCGTGGTAATGGGAGTGACCGAGCACACTGCTGCTCATGGGTGTATTCTGAGTGTAACAGGGGTACAGCAGCAGCTGTAGCATCCTTGCACACTTACTGTGCACATTTGTGTGCTAGTTACTTAGTACAGAGTTTTGCTAAACCCCTACAAAGACTTAAGTACTTAATTACTGCCCATGTGGAAATGGCCAGGGCCTGTGTGATTCTTTTATACAAAGTCAGTAAAATAAAAGCTAGAAAATAGCTGTTTACCAGCAAAAAGGCCGCTTTTCAAAAGTTCTAGGTATACTGTAAAAGACCTCACAACATCCAACTCAAATGCCTTTCTTAAGATGAATTAAATACACCTGTCAGATTGAGGTTTGTCTCTTTGAGAACTTTTCTTTGCTGAAACCTGAACCAGGGTCTTTCTGGCCTCTCTTTTGCTGATGCTTTGAGCTGATCACAAGAACATCCTCTGTCTGCAGAAATATCTAGGCCTGGTTCTTTCATTATCACTGATTTTCACATCACTGTAACTTCATTGATGTTAATGGAGTGTCTCTTGCAGCAGGGAAAGGAGCATTACACTTCAGCTTCTGTCTTGGGTCAGAATAATGAAATAAACTTCTTGTACTGAACGTATTACTTCATAATGGTGCTGTAATTGTTTATGTGAGCTACAGTAAAAGTATTTGTCCCTAAAAGATGAAAAATAATTGCTCATTATTACTTAAAAGGAGTAATGCAGGTCAGACATGTAGGGCTCTTCAAGAACATCAAAGGAGATGGCTCCAGTGAGCCCCCACTTTCTGTCTGAGATATTCCATAGTCTGGTAATTCTCACTGAAGCCCATGCAAGTTCTTGTGAAGCATGATGGAGTCATTTTGTCAGGAACTCTCACCCAGTAGGAGAGGAGAGTGTGTAGCTCTTGGACTTGAGGATTATGCAGGTGGTAATTAGCATCCACATTTTCTTCAGCTCCAGTTTGAGAGGGAGGTGGAGGTTGGTATGGGGTAGTTTTGAGTGGCTATCGCATGTCCAGCAGATATTGCTTAATAGGGAATGGACAATTAATCATTAAATCACAGCATGAGACTAGACAAGGGAGACAAACACTACTGGTCTTTCAGTCCTGTGAAGGCCCTGGGGCTTACAGCACAGAAGGCTCTGTCTGATCTGCTAAGCGTTCCTCTGAGCGTCCCTACTAGATCTTTCCTGATCGTTTTTCTTTCATGTCTTGTGGGAAAGCAATCTGTAGGTGGCAGCAAACACCAGGGCAGAGCACCACATTGCTCCGGTTACTCTTCTGCTCCAGCTGCTGTGCTACACAGCACTTCAGATCCCAAAGCAAAACTCAAAGCTCATGATTTTGCTTAAAAGCAAATTTTTGGCATTATTAAAATGATTTGCAGTCCTCTAAATTCTGCATTCCAGCTGTATTTTGCTGGGTTTTCCCCTGTAATTTCTCTAGGCATCCTAGAGCTTATTTTCTAAGGCTTGCTTTTAGGCTAGACAAACATTTACTTATTTGACAAAAATGCAGTCTTGGATGAACAAATGTTCACAGCATTCATGTTAAATTCAATAAATAGTTCTAGCCAAAAAAGGAGAGAAGTGGTAGGAAATTTTTACAGTATTTTGTTTCAGCATTTTCAAACAGTTCAAAATTTTTACTAGGATACATTGTACAAAGACAAAACTTAACTAAATACAAGCTGGGATTTATTTATTTATTTATTTTAATTTGATATGAAATTAAATGCCTAGAAGGTTTTGGTTTGGAAAAGTAATTAAGAAAATTTCAGTTGACCAAAACATTTTATTTTATTTTAAGTTTGGTGTATAAAGGAAACAAATCTGAGACTGGTGTACCGTCTAACATTTCTGTCACAATTTATGAGTTTGTACAGGATTTCTCATTAGGATTATTGGCTTTCTGGAAGAGGATCTTTCTCCAGCACAATGTATAAAATATATGCATGAATAGGCCATACCTTCTGTGTACTGGATGTGCACATTATTTTCCATCGATGGGACGTGAGTTCCCTGTTACCCTTCAGGCTGAATTTTGTCTCTTGTCTGAGGAAAAACATCCCTCTCTCAGAATGAGCAGATTTCTTGGTCAGGAAATACATATTGTTCCTCTTAGAATGGCCTTTACCTAGTCAACTTCTCTAGTTCAGATAAGGAAATTATATTAAATGCATAAGGAAAATAATGGCTTGTGTTTAGTGATGACTGGACAATTTTCAACCGAACTGTAGTAGAGGTACTGGTCTCTATCAGTTTTTTTGTACTTATAGTGAAACAGTTATTTGCATGCTAAAAGAAATCAAAAGCTTTAATTAAACTAATTACTGTATTCCATTTTTTTTTTTAAACCTTTAAGGCCATCTGGGCACAGTTTAGCTGTGTTTATCTTGTTCTCAGTGTGTCTGTTTTCATAGCATGGTGTTAGAGCTCTGTTCAAGTACTTGCCATCACATGGCAAAATGGCAAAAGATGGTTTTCACTATGATATAATTCGGAGTGTGAATGTATGGGTGACCTTTGGCTTTTTTAACATGGGGCTATACCTTTGCAGGTGGTCGATATCATGAGAATGAACGTGGACAAGGTGCTAGAAAGAGACCAGAAGCTATCAGAGCTTGACAACCGGGCAGATGCATTGCAAGCAGGTGCCTCACAGTTTGAAACCAGTGCAGCAAAACTGAAGAGAAAATATTGGTGGAAAAATTGCAAGGTAAGGAGTACAAAGATCTCCTGTTAAGAATAGCTTCATGGCAGGCATCATGTATTGGGACTTTGATTCTAGAATGGGATCTCTAAATGGTCTCTTCTTGTCAAGGGGAGAGGATGCCTTGACCTCCAGAATCCAAATAATATGCCAAACTTTGATCTTTACCAGATCTATTCTTTAGATCATTTCTGCAGTATTTACAATCTGGATCCAAATTCTAATGACTCTGTTAGTGTCTGCAGATAGAGATGGGAGAGATTTCATGGTGATTCACATGAGTTACCTGTGTGAACCACAAAAACCAATCAGGCGTAGTGAATACCAGAAGCTGGAGAAAATAAGTGGGAGATGATCAGCTTCTTGTTCTTTAGGATGGTCAACTACAAAAAAAGAAAAAGAAAAAAAAAAAAAAGCAGGGGGTGGTCCAGAACCTGCTGTGAGAAGTGAGGAAATGCCAGTCTCTTTTAAAGAGGTGCAGATTGTAGAGCAGATCTTTAATCAACCAGCTGACCAGCTGTCTCCTCTGCTGTCCTCAAAGCCTTATCCTTTCCCATAAGTAGAGGGAATTTCACTCTCCTCTGCTTTTTCAGACCTCCTCCAGGAGCTCTCTTTTTTGGACCCAGAATCTTAAGCTCCATTTATTCATATAAGACCCCACAACCTTGCTTCCTTATACTCATGCACCACCAACCCATGAACGCTATGCCAAAAGTTCAGCTTAATTCCCATTTCCCTTCTAAACCATCTTTGCTACTGACAATTCATGTCCAGCCACATAAAACCACCTGTTTCCAAAGGAGAATCCAATATGCACTTTTTACCAGCCTGTTGTTACCTGCTTCATCTTTTCAATCCACACTGC
The DNA here is from genome assembly GCF_964035555.1 of Netta rufina. Classification (NCBI taxonomy): domain Eukaryota; kingdom Metazoa; phylum Chordata; class Aves; order Anseriformes; family Anatidae; genus Netta; species Netta rufina. Next base: position 8,340,897 of record NC_140132.1, read on the forward strand.
TATGAAATGTAAAGCAAGACAGAATATTCTGGGGAAAGGACGCGTACAAACACTCCAGAAAGAAGTAGATCTAGGTTAGAAACTCAACTAAGCAGTTTGCCTGGACTTCTAGCAGTTGTTGTGCCAAGGGGTGCAGGAAGCAAGGCTTTTTGGAGCTACAGACCCAGATTTTGAGCTAGGTTTAGTCACACTGAATACAGTGAGACTTTGCAAGAAGTAAAAGTGCACAGAAAGGGCCACAAAATAAAAGCAAAAAAACCTCAGGAATTAATGTTTTTCATGTGAAAACCTGACTTTCTCTTTTTTCTCATAACTTTCTTTTTATAGATGATGATCATCCTTGGTGTAGTATGCGCAGTCATTCTCATTATAATTATAAGTGAGTAATTCATTTTTTCTTTCATTTATGATCTGAGATCTCTGTGACTTACAAAGTGCTAATAAATTAGAAAACAGAACAACAACAACAGAAAAGGATATAAAATGTTTAAACGAATTAATTTGTGAAATTCCCCTTCTAGTGTCATGCTGTTATAGTGAGAATTACTGCAAGTTCCTTGGACACATAGGTGGAATTTGCTGACATTTAATGCATTTTACATTAGCAAGTTACGTAACTTTCCCTAGGATTAAAGACTTTCCCTTTTCATGTTTGTATGCTTTTTTATGCAGCATCAGATATCTTCATTAGAACCAGGGCCACAGTCCTTACTGCTTCTAGTGAGAACAGTAATCACTGAATTAGCTCATGCCTATGAAGATGAGGGTAAAGGCCCACGTGCAAATGGACATTATATTTTTAAAAAAGCATGTAGATGCCTAGTTTCCACCAAATCATCTGGAATTTGAGATGCTGGTGCTTCTGAGAAACCCTTTGCATGCTGAATACCTAAATATAGGTAAAAGGTGGCCCAAAGTCTTACTGGTTTCTTGTCTCTAAGATCATCTCATTCTACCCTCCTGTTACAGGAAGGAGAGCGCGTGAATGAATTATGGCCTTTGTGCTAGTTGGGAGCCAGGGATCTCGTAATGACAGGAACTGAACATTTGGTTATGTAACCGCTGGGCTAGCAGCAGCTGTTATGTGACATAACTGCATGGAGTCATAGCGTGAGTTGGGTTGGAAAGGGCCTTACAGACCAGCTAGCTCCAGCTCGATGCCAGTAAGATCATAGCCCGACAGGCGTGTGCACGTCCCTAACTCCTCCTGTTTATTCCCCGTGCTACATGCGCTCACACAGAGGCATTTAAGTTGGGTGCCCAGTGAAGCTGGAGCGGCTGGAATTCCTCTGTGCTGCTCTTCAGGTGCTCTCCTGTGATCCTTCTCCCGTAACATGGCATTAACTCCTAAAAGGGGGATTTCTGGAGTTATACAATACAGCTAGTAACCCAGAAGCGATTCACCAGGAGGCTACAGCGTGGATGTGAATTAATTCCCAGCTCTCAAATTACACGCCTCATCTTTGGCATGTTTCCATTTTCCTCTGGTACTTCTGTAAAGCAGGCTTACAGGAGCACCTGTAAACACGACTAAATGGATTGAGATGCATGTGGAAGTTTATTAGTCTTACAAACGCTGGCACCAGAGTGACCCAGAATGATTGCAGGGTTTCGTAACTCTGATACGGCAAGAATGGCAAATGGCTAGATATTAATTAACTATATTAACTGGGTACTCCAGGCAAGTGGCTTCAAAGGAAAGACAGGCCTTTGTTCTGCAGCTTTGGGCAGCAGCCTGGGAAGACAGATGTGCAGCCACTGAACTGGCTGCTGTGTACATAGGCATCATCAAGTATTCTGTGATATCTTAACAAGAAACTAAAAAAGCAGACTTGATGGCTCATAATTTCTCCTTAAATGTTAACTCTGAAATTATATCTAAGTAATTCTATTATAAGTAATAACTTTTTTTCCTCATGGTTTTAAATGTTGGATGCCTGCCTTGCTAAGTTTGGAAACAGAAATAGAAGGTTTGACGTGCTTAGGTTGTGTTTTAAGGCATTGAATCACAAACTTGAACGTCACATCATCAAACCCAGGTCATGGCTCACCTTAGTGAGATCTAGTGCAGGTTTGGTGAAATTTAAATGCGTATAAGCTCTGGATTCAAAATTATTTTTCAGTCTATTTGATCCTTCTGTAATATTGTCTGAAGCTGGCAGCTTCGGGAAGGACCCTGTGCGTTGAACTCAGTGGTGTACTCATTCACAGATGCTCCCAAGTATACAATTCAGGTTGACATCGAGTGTCCAAATGCTGCCACAGACGAGGTCTGCATGGCTTCCCCAGTGCTACCACTGAATGTGAACAAGATCATACCCTCAGTGCAGGGCTGGCTACAGATATGGATAGATAGGGTAGTTCCTCACAGCAACAAGCTGCCACGGGTGGTGGCATGGCCCAAACCAGGCTGCCTACTGTCCTGGTGCTGGGGCCCTGGAAAGGCAGGCTGGCTGCTCACTGAAGGAGTTATGCCGTGGAGGGCTGCAAGTGTTGCTGGAACTGGGGGTGGCTGCTCATATCAACATCAGTCCTTGCCCTTTGTTTCTGGAGCTGCAGTCTCCCCTGCTTTCCACTCCAGCTCTCCCTCTAAGGGCCTTTTGACGGGGGGCAGCAGCCCTGTTGCAGCATGGAGGCATGCTGTGTGCTAGACGTGTCGCGCTCTTTCAGCAGGATGTGCTGAAGGTGTCTGCCTTCCCCTGGGAGCACATGCTTCTGTGAGCTAAAGCACAATGGTAACTATCATAACTGCTGTTGTACATCATATTTTCCCCTTCTGCTTCCTTTCCCAGTTTATTTCTCCACTTGAAAAAGCAAAGGACGACGACTTGGCACAACTTTGTTCATATCAACCAACAGTATCAGTGTTCCTTTGTTGAACTCCGCTTTTTAATTCCCAGTGTCTTGGGATTTTCGCTTGTAATAACCCATAAGCATTCAATGTGGTGTGTTTTGGAATTCTGTTGTTTCCACAAGAAACTGTACCAGCCAAATACTGCCAAGTAGTTCCATACACTGTTTTATCACTGTGTCTTAAAATGTGTACGCACTGACCTTCAGAAACTGTAATATATGAAAAGCATTCCAAACATCTCAGAATCAGAGAAAGCGGCTATGGGGAAGCTCCTGCTTAAAGGGATGCTGTAAGGTGGATTGGACCCAAAACTAAGGTTTCAGCAAACACGAGGGCCAAAACTCTCAATCTGAGCACCTGAAGTTGGATGGCAAAATCCGCTATCAGATGCAGCTTTTTGAGGCAGTGAGTCTCTACTACACTTCGAAAAGAGTGGTATCTGCAAGTATTCCTAGGATGTGTGACATCTATACTCAGCCAACTGAACACACAGGTTTTTAGATTAGTTGTGGTATCCATGTCTACACGTATTGCCTGCAGAAAGTAAATCGGACTGCCTTTTATGGATTGAAATTTTCCCTTGTGGGGTGTTGGGTACAACCATGAAGCCCTCAGTGTGAAAGACAGAAAGAAACCTGTATGACAACCAAAAAATATTAGCTAGCAGAATCCTGGGAAAGCTACATGAAATGCAAAAATAGTAACACAAACACCATAAATGACCAAGATGCAGACTCTTGCTAAAAACTCAAGGTGGTATTTGTCAGACTTCATGGGACTCTCCTGAATGCCAAATCCCAATACTTACTGCCCTAACTTGAAGCACATGGATGACTTTGGTGATGTCTGTGGCTTTCCAGCACAATTGTAGGAAGCTGCCTCTGTGCTGTTTTGCAGAAATGGTCCCCACTGTGAGGACAAATTAAAAATCAGGAAGAGAAGGATGTGGTAAACAGAAGGAATAGCAGAGAGAGGGGCCGAGGAAAGGAATGGTGCCTAGCAAAGTTTTCCTGGAGCCCAGGAAGACAGAGAAACACTATTCCAAACAGATGGTGTTAATAGGCTTTCTAAAAAATTAATTTGGGTGTATAATTCATAAATTATATCTTCTTTATAAAGTGCTCAGCTGAGATACTTTTCATACTTAAAACCAACATTTGATATAATTAAAAGATATACTGCAGTTTGGGGAAAATTCTTGCTATGCTATAGCAACTATGCTATAGTTGTAGGGTTGCTCCTAAATATTCAATTTCCATTTTTGATTTCCTTTTTAAGCACTGAATAGTTTGTTTTGAGAGGGATGTGGTTAGAATCCAGAGACAGTTATACCAGGTTTTAAACATATTTAGCCAAGTTAAAAATGAATTATCAAATTTTGAGGCAGGCAATCCTGACAGGGTTGTTTTAGGATAACTTCTTTGGTACTTCTAAGAATTGCTAGATTTTTTATTTTTTTTTTTAAAGAAGGGTTTTTGGTGATGTTTTTGTGTTTTTGTTTTTGCCTGCAACTTAGGGCATTGAAAATAGTGATATTAGCAAATAGTCCTAGTATCTCTCTTAATGTGGTCTTAGATTACAAAAACAAAAACAAACAAAACAAACAACAACAACACACAGAGAATCAGACCAGTTCATTGCATTGGATCTATTTTCAAACTGTGCTTATGCAGAATTTTGTGGAGAGAATAAGTAATGCTTAGCTGAATGGTTTCAGCTGCATTACTTTTCCGTATATTTATTACTTCATTTTCGCATGTACTGTTTCATATTGTTAACTAGCAGGTGGCCACAGTTGTAATGAAATAGAAGTAACCTTCAAACATTAATAACTTTCAGAGTTACTAATGTGCTACTGGCATGCCCTGTTCGCTTCAGTTCCTCACCTAAGTAGGTGAACGGTTCTGAAATCCTCATGGATCAGACAGAAAACTTTGCTGTCATTAAGGGCTTGACTCCATGAAGTGCTACAACTGATTAACTATGTATAATTGAGCCTTTGCTGGAAAAAGAATTAAGCCATCCAACTTCAGGACCCTTTTTAAACTACTGAGATATTTGGCTAGCTCTTCAGAAGTTACCTCCTGAGGGTGGGACCTGACCACCCATACCCATGCTGAACATGACTTGATCCTCATGGGACTTTTCTATAGGAATGCTGAAAGGACTCCTGAGCTAAAGATAGCTTTCTCTGGAGATGAGGTCGTTAAGGTCATATGCCGATACAGATCCTTAATGTAGAGAGTGGGATTTCCTGCCAGAGTCTGCAGTGGCTACTTAGCTGATGGAAGCAGCAGATACACAGCAAGGAGTTTGAATCCTCTAGCTACAAAGATGCAAAGTTTCCAAATGAAACTATAATGAGAGTGCTGAAAGCATACAGAGCGTAGGTGCTCCTAGCTCAAGCAAGTTAGTAATCAAAATGGGAGGTTTAGAGGAGACTGGAAAAGCAAAACTCCTGTTTGTAGCACGTGTACTTGTTCTCCCTCAAAACAGTAACCAACAGGGATGACTCCTAGATGTTGGTAAGAATTTGCAAGGAAGAGTGAAGTCACAAAACCTGGCTTCTAGTGGGTTGTGAAATGTTCATGAAAAGACGATTTTCTCCTGTGTGCTAATAAAATGTGTTAAATTCATGTGTTTAACTCTTTAACTTGGGTGCACTACAGCATGCTTGTATATGTTCAACTCTGCTAGCTGTGCTGCACCGACTGGTGGCAATTGGTAAGATGAGCCATGTAGCATATCTAATTCAGCCCAGGAAGCATGAACAAGTGCGTCCTTCCCTGCTGTACAGCCCCAGAGTCTGCTCCTGCAGAGGGTTAATTATCCTGCGCTGAGAACACGGTAATATAGGACTGCTCAGGGTCACGGATTGTGCAACACCATCACATACACACAGAGTGGTACAGAGGACAATCTATATAAACGCAGTTGGAGATCTTATTTGTGTTTAAGGCAGGATTGATTTGCTTTCCGCTCATTGCCTCTGCACTTAAAATGTGTATTACAACTGCCTACTTGTAATAGCAAATTTCCGTATAAAGGTTAACTCCTTCTTGTTTATTCAGCACCAGTTAGAATTTCAATTACTGTGCAGAATCTCAGCTACGCCTCTTCATCACCAATTACTGCCCAGGCTTAGGCACAGAGGGGCTCCCTTTTACCTGCTTCGTGGAAAAACCTCAGGAGACTGCAAGGCTGATTAATTTATGACTACCATCTTGGGGACTGAACTGAAGGCTTCTCTGGCTGGGAGCGAGGGGTTTGATAGCTTTAGCCAGGGTTAGACATCATCTGAGACTTGCATATTCTATCTGTATAAGAAGCACCCCTCCCCTGCTTTCTGGGCTACAGCTGTACAGCTAGGATGCCAGCATGACATGGCATTCAGGAACAGCACGGCTGAAATGGGATGGTTAGGAGCTGGTCTGGGTTTGTCCCACAGCTGCTGTTCGACTTGACTGCACATTAACTCCCAAGGTTTAAGCAGTGTTATTTGCAACCACTCTCCACAGGCTATTAAGGTCCTGCTTGAGCATTACACCTTCTTCCTTCTAATTTAGCTCATCTTGCAATAACATAAATAGGGCTCTAAACTTAAGTATCTGGTACATGGAGCTTGCACGAGCACGTAGTGAGGAAGCCTAAACAGGGACACTTAACCTGCTTTTCACTTGACCACATTATGTAACAGCACAGTCAATCCAACCTAGTCTAACATAATCCAAGATTATTAGAAGGAGGAGGGGGGAATCTGATAAAGATCCTGAATGTAACCAAGCATCTATAGGATAAGAAGTGATTTAGAAATGCAGTCAGTTTGATTTTTAAAGCTGGCACTTCAGTTCCATTGGAACCTGCATGAGGTGAGCCCTGGAGTAGATGAGGCAAGTAAAATACTTGGCTTTTTTCTTTTTAAAGGGTGATCTGCGGTAAGTGACTAAAACATCTGCAATGCCAGTTATAACTATATGAGGAGTTACGTAGAACAGCCACAGTCTCCTGTGTTTTCGTCTTGGAAGCAAGGGCTTTTGAAATCCCTCCGTTACTGTCATGTTTCTTTCCCTGTTCCTCTGACAGGCCTTCTCATAACTTTCTGAACAGTCAAGCTACTTCTTGTCTGAATACCAGGGGTTTTAGCTCTTAAACGCAAGCTCATGACTTGACATCCCTGTTCGAGCATACCTGTAAAATGGTTGTCTGTTTCTCAGAAGTGCATCCTTAACGGCAGACTGAAATTTCAGGAACTTTTGGAAGTTCGGATGGTTACTGAACTCTTCTTTATACTTTTATGGAGTGTTTTTTTTTTCCTCTGTCCCATGGGAGGTTATTGACCCAGTGGAAGTATGCGTAGTGTTAGTATTTTTGGATGCTAGTATCTCTACTGCTTGTGTTGATGCTAGATCTTTGCAACAAACAAGAGGGCACTTGGGTGTGACCCAGGTTTTAGATCTTGACCCTGCCCTTTAAACAGGGAAAAGGGCTAAATCAGTAGACGTCTCAGGCACTGGGCTCACTCCCAATGTACACAGTGAGTACTGGAGAAAGGCCTGAAAGAGGCCAAAGTCTCTTTGGTCTGACTTGAACCTGACCTGAACCTTAGGACTGTAACAGATCTTAACCTTTGGTTCCCATGTGCAGTCAGAAGAGCGAGATGCTCTCCCAGCCAGTTCAGCTCTCCCACCTGATTTAGGTCCCACTTGCTAGAAGTGATCCATTTGAGCATGTGTTCCTTCGTACTAGACAAAGCATAAGAACCCTCAAATTCCTTTCTTTAGATGGAAAAAGCAAGAAGGCTGAAGAACGCAGTTGGAAAAAATAGACTTCTATCTAGAGAAATGATTGGCTGAAGGTTTCTCAGACGGTGACATTATTATTTTCAGTAGGGGTACTGGACTGAAATGTATAAAACCATCAGAGCAGAACCTCACATCTTTTTTTCCTCCTTTACTCCATCAGAAATTCTTCTCTATTCCACTTCAAGAAATGAATTTGTTTTCTTCTTCAACTAATTTTCCTTCCTTATGTCATTAATTTATGTTTCCATTGATGTTCTCAGTGGCTGTTTTTCTCCATTGAGACTCAGAAGACTGTCTTTGAACACATGCATGAAAAGAGATCTGAGCCACCCAAGGAGCATACCTTTCTTCCTGATGCACTGACATTTAAAAGCTACATCTTGCAATAAAGCAAAAAACTGTGGCAGTCCGATTACATGCAGTTTGGTGAAGTAAACACTTGATTATCCAACAATGAGTCATTTCTGCAGTAACCCCATTCTGTCATGACTGGATCGCATCTGCTAATTCTCCAAAGCAAAAATCATAACCTGTACTGGTTTAAAACATGAATACATCCTCGTGGTTCATACGTAACACTCTATTCAAGCAAAGAAACCATGTGCTATAAGTTTAAAAGGACAAAGTACTTGTTTTCAAAGAGAAAATGCTATAGAGAACAACAAAGATAATTATGAAAAAGCTGTCCATTATTTAGCTCTTCTCACAGTGGCTGGCTTCTCCATTATTCTTCAAGTCTTTCTTCATTCTCTTTGAAAGCCTTTGTGTTTTTGGAGTGTAATGTATTTGGAGCATAGCATATTGGGGCTGGGGTTGTTCTGCTGCCCTCTGAATTGACTCCCTGCCTTCTGTCCTGTTGTTATTGTTGGCCTCGATCATAGCCGAGGTAGGCCCGAGTGAAGCACGTCCTCCTCCCCAAAATGCCCTGCTGTCCTCAGACGGGCCTCTGCTGATGGGACGAGAACCCTGCAGGCAGAACGCAGTTCCTAGATCATAATTCATTTCAAAACGATGTGATGCTGCAGGGTGCTCCTGGTTGCTAGACAACAGCATTTGTGCTAAACTACTTTAATTGCAACACTGCAGTTTTAATGAAATTTATTTAACATTTCTAGTAACAGTAATTTTATCAAATTTGCTGTTTCTTCTCTCTTCCATCAAAAAAGGATAGCGTGATAATGACATGGTAGTAAATTGGGAAATGGTTTAAGTGAAATATAGCCAACATTCAGTAACTTCCTTTTTTGTGAGTGGCTATACTTAGGAGCACCTTTCGTACATTAAAACTAAGTGGTGCTAGTCTGTTGAGGTGTGTGTGGACTACTACTTCAAATGAGCTATGACTTGTTGACCGTAGTTGAATTTACTTTCTCTTTTTTTCCTGAAAGCAGAGGAGACATATGCAGTAAGGGTGATCTATTATTTTTTTGCAAAGAGAGCTCTTTGGGATTATACCATCCAAAGATTCTGTGCAACTCTTGTCTGTTGCAGAAGTGCTCAAGGACTTCAGTCAAGTAAGAGCTCCAGAGTGGTTGGTGCAGTAAAGCTACATGCTGCATGTCCACTGGGCTTTTTGTTGTACAGGAAGGACTTCAGTATGCCAGAAATGACATCTTTCTGACACTTTAATGAAACTCAAAGGGAAAAAAAAGGACTCAAAATAAAAGTAGAACTGCATTGTAAAGGCCACGGGTATACAGTTTTAGAGTTATTTAAGTATTCTTTGCCTATTACTTAATTTATTAGTAGCTATATGGATACCCAAATAATTAGCTTCCAAAGCCCACTCATTAATGACAGATACTTTTTTTTTCATTAGAATGCGAAGTTCAACCCATTTGCCATTTGCTTTTTTCCTAGATTAGATATAAAATAAAATGCTAATGTAGCTAAGACGTGTTCACAGGTCCGCGCAATAAAATGTTACCGATAGCCCACTACTTGCCATGAAAAACATCATTACTTTGTCTTGCAAATGAAGTCCTCCCTCCCCCGACCACATACGTGGCAAAATATTAGTCACATTGTGTTTATCAGCACCTGTTTTAGAAATTAGTACCTCCTACTCAAAAGCAGGGCTTAAAAACATCCTTTGTCTGTTGCAAAAATACATTTTGAGGAGGAAACACCAACTGTTGTAGAGGTTACATTTTTGACGACTGTTTTTTTTTTCCTCCCCCATCCCAAAAGAAGCACATATATACATAGACAGACATTTGCCATTTGGGTGATGTGTTCTCCTTCCAAATATGAACAAGGTAAAGCGCAGCCAGTATTTACCGTGAGAAACTTTTACTTAGTTTTGCTACATAAAATGCTCTCTTAGTGGCAATATATGAACTCTTATTATAAACTTGTTTTAGCCATTGCAGGAAACGAGAGTTTGCAGCCAGCTAATTAGTATTTTTCTTAATGACTTCTGCTTGAGTTTTAACACCTTAAAGCAGCCTCTGGTGGTGCTAGCTAAGCAGCTCAGCAGTGTAGCCTTAAAATGGGCAGATGGTTGGGTATTTCACACTCTGGCCTTCTAGGAGCGAAAAGCAAAGTGTGCACAGTTCTGGAAGCTCCTTCAGCACACACTTAAGCATACAGAGAATTTCTGTTCTCTGGTAGCTCTGAGAAAGGAGTGAAGGAGAGGGAAGAATTGCATCGCTGTGTGTCTGTTACCACCACATGAGATGAGAGGGCATACTGCATCAGCCAATACTAATGGGGAGAGACAATGAAAAACCTTGTCTGCTCTTGCTAAATCCAGGCGTGATAAGGAATCTGTGCCATGTTCTACTTTGGGAGAGGAAAAGCCTTTCCTTTATATCATAGAAAAATTAGGTTGGAAAGGACTCCTGGGGTTTATCTAGTCCAATCAAAGCAGGGCCAGCTTTGAGGTTTGATCAAGTTGCCCAGCATTTGGCTTGCTGAGTTTTGAAAGTCTCCAAGGATGGCGATTCCACAATGAATTCTGCCACTTGGTATATTCCTTGCCCCACCGAGTGCATTCCCTTCCTTCCGCATACATGAAACCCACTCCTCTGACACTAACACTGAGGTTATCGATAGCATTCAAACGGATTCAAGGCATCTGGTAGTCTGACTCTGCACTGTTTGAGGTGAGGGGCAAAACATTGCTGCTAAGTTGCTACAGTGGAACCAGAGAAGAGGGATTTACTGAGATACTAGTTCTCCTCACAAGTCACCTTAGTGGTGCCAACTCCCATCCAATGCCGCTGGACTGGCAATGCAAAACAAAAACCTTTCTTCTACCTCTTTCCTTTTAGCTCCTCAAGCTTTACGTCCTCTACCAGGAATAACCAGAAATTTGTTTTCAGTCGCCCTTTTGAAAACTGAACTCCAGCCCAAACCTTTAACTGCATCCTTTTAAAGGCCACAGGGTGGTGTTAAGCTATGTAGGAACGCATTCAGAGAGGAGCTGAAAGTCTTTGCTGAGAACAGCACCTCTCACCTTGTAGACCCGACTGTACTGGGCAAGAAATTGTGCTTTGTGCCTCTACAGAAAACACTCCATTTGTGTCTTACTAGAGCTACCTGGGGAGGGAAAAAAAATGTTGTGGAGACCAGGAAATTTCTTAAAGTGCTCTACCTGGAGGTCAGTGGAATTCTGTTTATAAATGATGAAATTCCGCATGCATTTTGATGCTAAAATTGTGACAACTTACCAAGTTTGATATTACTGTACTTTCCTGTGGATGGTGATTTTTTTGAAAGTGGTGAATGTATTTTCCAAGAATACTGTATACATTTGTAACATGTATGTTTGTGCCAATAAATCTTGTTTTAAGAGGATGCTTTTTGTATCATTTCTGTTCCGAATGCATACGGTTTAAGCATAGTTGAACATTTTCAGCTTTCATTCCCTCTCTGCATTAAGTGCTAAAGCCTTCTGGAAATTAAGATTTTTTAATTCACTCTGAGTTTTTATATATTCAGTCTAACAGAAAAGAAAACAAAACTTGTTGTATAAATGATAATGAAGCCCATTTTCAAAAAGGGCAAGGGGAAACTGGTATAACCATTAAAGAATCATGAAGAACAGATGCGTGAATGTGTTCAGTGCATGTGATCTTACTCTTAACTTTCTCAGTGGCGAAATAGGTTTTCCTTTCAATAGAGCACCATTAACTGAGGGAACTCACAGCCAGAAGGTACTGCTCGTTCAGACACTTGGTGTACTTTGGATGCTTTTTTTAAAGGGAGAAAGGATTCTCTGAGGGGGATACAGACTGCTGCAGGATCATCGTCTGCCTTGACTAGAAACAGCTGATGCTTGCCACTAGGGTAATGGCTTAATGGGCATGGGACCTGTTGCCATCCTTATTGCTGATAAGTAATTAAGCTCTTTGAAGGGACAAGAGTTGGAAGCTGCTTTTTCCCCCCTTCTAGTGACGACACCTACATTTTAAAATATATAAGCATAATGGTAAGCCCTAGACAGCTTTGTACCTTCACCCATACAGGGTATCGTTCTCATTCAACAGGCCTCACTCTCCTGCAAATCACCTCAGTGCATATAGGGGGCATAATATCATCTCCCCATCCAAACCCACCGAAACAGGTAATACCAAGATGTCTCCTCATATGACAGCTCTCTATTAGTAAAGCTATAGATTTTTTCCTTGGTAGCTCTTAAGCAAGCTTGGCGATTAATCGGGGACACTATGAGCCTCCAAGGAGAAGCTAGGAAAAAGCAATTGTTGATTTCTTTCACACAGTCAAGATTCTTGTTTACATGAAATAGCAAATAAGGACTGAGGTGAATTAGGTTGAGTGGTGCATATGAATGTGAGACTGAAGAACAAAGGAAACTGATCAAAGCCCAAACAAGGCTTGTGCTAATAATTAAGGAAGCACAATGAGGTAATACTCTATTAGCACTCTTACAGTCTGGTTGGGTAGTTAGCTTAGTTTTGTTGAAAGAAAATGTCTAGATTTCCCATTTTCTAACTTACAAGAACTTTAGTATTAAAAAAAAAAAAAGGTAAAACTGTAAAAATGTAATTCTATATAATGTAGAGATTAAGGTGAGGATAGCAGGGCTGGTACGATAATGAGAAAAATCAAATGCATTTTGCATACTGCTCAGAGAGCAATTCCATCTAATTAATGGAAGCTCGGGGAGAAAAAAGGACTGTTTCCTGTGGTTTACGAAGTTATGGTTTACGAAGTGCATATGCATTGGAAAGCCAACAGAAGATAGTTCAAGGACAAAACGAACCTTGAAGTGACTGTCCACGCACCTTGCTTTGTGAGCTGAAATACATGAAGGTAAGTGAATGAACAAGATGCTTTCAAGTCTTCCTGACAGACCTGAAATTTCAAAAAATATCTCACACAACTGAAAAAATGGTAAAATTGCAATCCGAGAATAAAAGCTTATACTCTTGAGACTGTTAGAACACTATATGAAAGCAAACTAGGCAGCGATGATGACTACAAACAAAACCAAACCACCTCTTTTTGCTTTCTGAGGTCTTTCAAACCTAGGAGAATATAACCTCGTAAAGCCACCTGTGGCTTGGGCAGCTATTATCAGAAGTTCATACTACCTGTAAATATTAAAAATGTGGTAGACACTAAATACATTTTACTGTGGGAATTTCCAGATATCAAAGGCACTCTGTTATTACTGTTTTAAGGCAGCGTTTAGAATGACACTGCAGAAATAACAGCCTTTCCTTCTCCCGTAGCATCTGAACAGTCTAATTATAATTTAACAGCTGTTAGCTGAACCGCTTTACCAAGGCGGGTAAGCCTGGCTTTTCTGCCTTCTGTTGGCCATATTGCAGCTTTACTCCACTGAATGTAGTCAGTGGATTTGAGAATCAAATTTCTAGTGCTTATCTAATAATTGGCAGGTTGTTCTTTTAACTAAAGGATGTACAATACAACACTGTGTTATTTACGTATTCTCTGGGTTAGCCTTGAAAACATCTGCTCCATAGTCCAGCTTCACCAGGAGCCTGGCAAGACCTCTCAGTGCCAGGCAGTGCGGGGCTATGTGATATAATCTGTAGTAAAAAACCACGAGCCTTAACTACAGTGCACTGCGAGAGCTGGGCGTATCAAAGGTGTCACCAGCATCACATAGCCTTGTTCTAACCTATAGTTTGTTAAACTTCCTTCCTAATAACCCAAGAAGGCTACGGAGGAGAGAAAACCCCAAATCTTTCCTAGTCCCTGTCAAATGATGGGGAAGGGAGAGAGGGGAGAGAGTTCCTTTTTTTTTTTTTTTTTTTTTTTTATCTCAGAATCCAGTGATTTTGTTTAATTGCAAGCAAAACACAAGTGCCAGAATCTAATGTAATGAGGGACACTGGGATTAAAACTGCTTGAGGAGGTGGGAAAGTAAAATGGCTTTATATAGTTTTATAGAAAAAGTAAACCTTGAAATACGGATTTATTACGGTATACATATTGCACCAGTGAAGAGCAATTCCACCTCCTTTCAAGCCGCTATGTAGACACCTACAAATTGTGATGACAAATTTCAATTTCTACTACCAGGAACTGTCTTGACAGTTTTGCCATCTTTCTGTGGGCTTATCAGGCACCGTTTGATAACCGTGTGCACTCTTGGCCCCCTTTAGAACTTCAGATTTGTTCTGAATTTCCTTTCTTAAAAGCTCTGTTGTTCTGGTTACAACTATCTGGGAACAATGTATATTCCTTACTCTTTTCTTCGCTCTTTTCCTTCTATGTGACTATTTCATGTATCATCCCTGCAGTCCATCTCTGCCAGTTCCACCGCTTATGACCAGAGCAGCCGCAGGTGTTCTCGCCCAAGTGAGAGCTCACCAAATGCTTTAGTGCTAGCACAAACATCTCTTCTAAAGAAGCCTGAAACATCCTACAAGCATACTAGGATTTTTCACAACCACATTTTACACTGACACCACTGTTGCCACCACCACTGCCTCCACAGCAGTCATGCTAATCTTCCTCTGTTACAACCTTTGTTTTACTCTATCTCTTACTTCTATAGTTTAGGAACAAAAAATTATCATTAGTGAAACCATGGTAAGCAATATCCTCAAAGATGAATTTAGTCTAAATCTTCCTGTCTACCACCAAAGGTTTCAGGGTCCTCTGTTTCACTCAGAAGTCTCACAAAAGTCTCAAAGTCTGAGTGGTTTTTGTGTTTTGTTTTGTTTTGTTTTTCAGGGGTATCTACATACAAAAAGCAAAACTCTTGATTACTGCACTCACCATCGTAAGCATTTTTTGACCACTCAGATGTCTGTTCCCTTTGAACACAAATGCCGGTTGAAAATACAAATATTTTTGAGATGCCTAGGTTTGTCAGATAGATGGAAAAAATACAGTAGCAGCCTTTGCTGAGGATGAGAGAGGGCGTCTCTGGGGAGCTGTAGGCAACAGCAGTGTCCTTAAGATTTGTCTATAACCTAGATGAGGAGCCAACCCACACTTTGCTCTGCAGCCAAGCCTAGAACCTGAATCTCTTTGGAGTAAGAAAGCCAAGCTGGCTCTGTGGAAGCAACGTTGCAGCATCTTTGAGGTGCTCTCCCCATTATGAACTGCCCTTAACTGTATGCAGATTTATCAGCTCTTGTGTAGGATACTGAAGTGTCGCCTTCTGACGCGAGTAAGACACGAGTGTCTTACAGGCATCCCTGTGTCTGGATTTTACCACAGAATGAACTTTGGGCAGTTAGATCATTACTACATGATTAAGTGCAGTGTGAACTCTTCTTCAGTTGTGTATGGCTGTACAACACACCGCAATCACACCATCTGTACCTAAAACTAGGAGAAGCAAAAAGGTACGTTATCCTTATAAAGAGAGCCCTTCAGTAAATAACCTAACATGCCTGCTCCTGTTTGACACAGACGTGAGGAAGGAATCAACCCATCCAAACTAGCTGCTTCTATTCCTGATTTTTTTTTTTCCCTTCGTAGACGATAGCAGAATTTGTGGAGCTTGCAGAACTGATCTCTCCTTTCTGAATGTGCTGGCAAGAGTGGACGCATCACTATGTATCTATAATGCCAGAATGAAGGTTGTCTTTTAAACTTTGTTTTTCTTTGAAAAGGAAATAATTAAAATCTTCTCTTGCTTTTAAAATATCCTTAATGAAGAAAAAAACAACCAACAAAACAACCAACCTCCCTTTTCACTTGTCTAAGCTGGGTGGAGGTTCAGCTGCCTGCTTGCTGCATTGCCCAGAAGTGCAAGGGAGGCAAGGCTCCCAGGGGCAGCTGGGGAGCCCAAGCTGTGACCCCCCCTGGTGCGCAGCCTGGAGAATTTCAAAAACCAGCAGCAGACAATGTGAACAGCAGTGCTCTGCCACAGCATGGGCACTGCCCAGCATCTGCTGGTATTCTAGGAAATGTATTTCATAAATTAAACCAATGCAGATTAACAGTGTTAGACTCACAAATTCAAATTCAAAACAAATTCAGTCACAATTTGTCTCTACAGGGTTAAACAGCACTGTCTGTCCCTTAGGTTTGCCATTCTGCTGTCACAGATACTGATTTTAACAGTTTTCAGATCTCTTTCATCACCTGAGTTACTTCAGCTCGGGCTTCACGTTTTCTGAAGTGGTCTCAAATTTACAGCATTTTGGGGATGTGACTTTTGGCATTGTCTCATTCATCCTCCCTGTGCCACCCCACAGTAACCTGTTCTCTTTTCATGATGCTGCATGAAATACCATTCTCCCTTTATCTCAGCTATTACTTAACCAGTCAATTAATTTACCTCTTGTGTTTCCCCACCTTCTCTATAGAAAAGGCATTGAGAAGATTCGGGTATAGCCATAATGTGGCACGTTGACTAAATCATCAAAGTCTTTGTACTCACCTGATACTTCCAGGGTTGTCTTCTACATGCTGGCATTTTCAGGTTTAGCATTGCTTATGGTGACTCTGATTACATTGCCTCACTTGATTTCAATACATTCTCTCAATTCCTGTTTAAAAAACAGGTATATAATTTAAATGCACTTTTGTCTTGGAAGGGAACACTCAAAATTTCTCATGTATATTACCCTTTTGCAAGCACACTGATGTGGAGATATACCTGTTGGTTCCTCCATGGAAGATGGAGCCAATATGAAGCATGTTGCCTGCAGCTGTCTGTACAAAGGCTCCCTGTGCCATGTGCTGTATGGGAATGAGCTCACTAGTTGAATAGAGCTACTGAACCAGTTACGGATGCAGTCTGACAGTCACAGAACAAACATGACTCATTTAAGAACATTCCTTACCTTCCCTTTTAATGAGTGGTTTCACCATAGTCAGTAAAGTAGAACTGAAGGGAGAACAAAGCGTTCTTCAGCCAGCTCCACACCGTGTTCTCGCACACCACCTGCTCTGCTGCACGAGTGTGTTTGACACGTAAACAGAAGCAACCATCCCTCCACAATGACAATATCCCTCTGATGTCCCAGACCTGGCAACAAAATCGCCTCTAGCAACAGAAACTAACGTGCTACTGCTAGCAATACTAACACGATACTAACAGATGAGAAGATTGATGGCAGGGTTTTACAAACTACAAGAAAAGCTTTAAAACTACAAAACATTGGCATGTTGAGGAGAGACCATCATTTTTTCATGACAGTAATAATGGTGTTGGTACGAGAGCAGGGTTCCACAAGTAAGGAAACTTGGGTCTAGTTTCACCAAGTCATCGAGGCTTGGTTATGTGGCTTCATGCCAAAGAGTGCTTGACTTCCATGTTCAGTTCTCCTAAGAAGGGCTAAGGAATGAACCCGTGCTACATCTTCGCTTTCCCACCTTGTGGTATGTCAATAATCACTTGGGTAAAGCTCTTCCGGAGAAAGTAGATAATAGAAATTATAACATCAGTGTAAACTTTGAAAACTTGATCACTATTTGCAACATATTTTTGGTATAATAAAATCTCAACTCCACCAATGATGACGACAAAGAACCTCTTGGTTATGCCTGTAGAACTCATCTCCTGTTCATCTCCTGTTGACCCTGAACAGGGTCTCATCTCCTGTTCAGCCACTGCAGCATGCAAATAGCAGCAGAATTTTCTGACTGTGCAATACATTAGTCCTCATACAAGGTCTTCTGCTATTGTTTCATTCTTATTATAGTGGATGGATCCTACCTAATTAACTTACAGTAGAAACAATGGCATGTATTCACTTCACCAGTAATGGCTCTGTCCAGATGGGCACAGTGCAATTTTCAAGCATACTGCATTAGTGGTCTCCACATGCAATTTATTTTAGTGTAATCCACTACGTGGCTGGGGAAAGAGACTGTTTATACAGATTTGGATTCTGTAACTGACATTCATGTTAACTCAATGTGAATCTCAAGATTTGAGGCACGGTTACTTGTAAATGCCTCGTGACATGTTATGGAGTGTTGTGTCTCTGGTTTTGGGCAGTGATCTGTGTTTCTGAGGGACCCAAGTTCAAGCTCTAATGATCAAGTCTGAAGTGAGGTAAAGGCTTCTAGATGGTGGCAAGATGTGCTTTGATTGCGTTTTAGAGCTTGAAAAGAGGAGAGATTGTCTCAATGGACAGAGTCAGTATGTAACAAAAAAGTTGATTCATTGGCTATTAGGTTCCAGTGAAGTATAAAATTTGTCATTTTAAAAACTCTCCTTTTTTTGGTTTGCTTTCTGAAGTGCCTTGAATAGTAGAATGCATGTCCTCAAAACACCTCAAATTCTGCTGGCATTGAGACCCCTCTTATTACTTCCAGAGGCAGAAGCAAGGAGAGGCTTAAATTGGCCTGATTTGTAAATTTTTGATTTGCAGGTAAGAAGAAGAAACTGATTGCATAGTTCTTAAAGTAATTCTGCCGTAGGTAATTTTATATTATTTTACATTATTTTTAGCAAGGTATGATTTTTTCACTCTTTGCTTTGTTGCACCCGCCCCTTTTTTCCTTAAATATATTTCCTTAGCTTTCCTATAGCACAGTGTTTTAGTATGAAGAAAGCCTTTCCCCTAATAAGCAACAATTAGCTAATATTACTTAGGATTACTAATCCCTGCTTTCCTTTTATACCCTTTAACCTCTCTCCTTTAAGGAATGAAAGCTGCTTTTTTTTTTTTTTTTTTTTTTTTTATTGAATTAAACTGCTTGTTTAATTTCTTTTATTGTGTGGTTACACAACAGAAGCATTGAATTCCAAAGTTCTGCTACAGCTAACAGAGTATCACATGTTACAAGCAGATTGAATGTCTCATTATGGCAGTAAGTATTATAGTTTTGTGGGTTTTTATGTAAATAAGGCTCCCATGATCACCCTGCTTTTCTCTGCTTGGTTGCCTCTCTCCATTCACCTAATATTTTTGACTTTATTGGCCAGTGTCTACAAATGTGACTAGTGGGAAGAAGTCCCAAAGATATTTGAGCTATACAATTTCCAAGAAATTATATAATTTTCAAGAAATTAGATACCTGGCAAACCAGGTAGATGAGGAGAGTCTCCCTGGAGCTACACTGAGGAAAGGGTTGTAGTAAAGTTCATACCAATTAAACACCAAATGATCCACAAAGATGGGAACAATTTCTGCCCTGTTTGTTTCACTTACTGTCTTCTTTTGAGGACATGCTCAAAACTATTTAAATCAAAGGGAGTTATCCTGATAGAGTAGGTTCTTGGCAACGTGGATCAATGAAAGAGTGCAAAGTGAGCTGTTATTTCTCTTTTAATTTGTGACTTATCAGAATTTTTAATTTGTTTGTAGATGCAATCTGTGAAGCTTTACCTACTGAAGTATCTAGAAGTGACTTGGTCTACAAGGGAGTGCTGCAGTGCCCAAAATGCTTATTATAGCCCCTACTTTGTTTCCCAGTACAACGCCCAGGTATGTCAGGCCTCTCTTCAGGGCTGAACCTCTTCCTGAAGCAAACACAGCCAGTCAGTATGCACACTCCTGAAAACAAAACCAAGCTTCCACTGACTTCAGGAGCAGCAGCACTGAGTTCAAAAAGGCTCACGTGTGAACTAACACTAGAAAACTAATTGAGGCAGAACAGTAATGAGAAACTCAATCTAAAAATGAAGTGTTTTTAATTAAGAGACACTCTTCAGAATTATTCAGAATTATACAGAAATAGGCTCTTTATCATTTAAAATTTGGCTCTTCCTTCCTCACCAACTATAAATCACTAAGCTGTGATTAGCAGACTTAGTAGAAGGAATGCCTGATTGTCTGGCTTTAGTTATGCCTGTGAATGTGATGAGGTCTCACTGTAGGTGTGTTGGAGCAGATTCTAGCAGTCTAAAATTTGGCATCCAATTTCTTACAAATGTTTCTCTTATAATCGGTTAATGTTATAATCTGTTTCTTAAAAATGAGAACAAATTGCAGAAGAAGTGTACCTCTAGAGTCCTGGCAGCTAAGGGCAGCAGTACGACCCCACCGCACAATGAATGCCTGGGAGTTTAGCTGGGAACAAGAAAGTGCCCAGTTCCAATCCTGTGCCAAGACCTTGTCCAATAATTTATGTAATGACTACTTAACAAAAGGTGCATAAATGCTCACCAGAGGGGAAGCCAGTACCCAGATCTTGTCTCTCCAGCTTTATTCTGTCTTTAAAGGAAGGTGTGCCTCTCGCTCCATTTTATTAAGAGACCAGTAACATTTCACTCCGCTGGAGTCTGAAAGGAGATGGTAAATGTGATGGAAATCAGTGAACTCTGTGTACCCTTAGACCAAGACCATGACAGGAATCGGTGGCTGTGCGGAGTCCAGGGCTAGGTCACGCTGCTGCAGACCCAGCACCAGGCCGTAGGCCCGGCTCTCAGGTGTGTGT
The DNA here is from genome assembly GCF_964035555.1 of Netta rufina. Taxonomy (NCBI): domain Eukaryota; kingdom Metazoa; phylum Chordata; class Aves; order Anseriformes; family Anatidae; genus Netta; species Netta rufina. Next base: position 8,361,345 of record NC_140132.1, read on the forward strand.
GGAGAAATCCAGGCCCCTCAAGGAGATCTGCTATGTGTGGCCATGGTTAACCCAGAAAGTTGTGTGCCTCGGGTAGCAAAAGCTGTGGAAATGCTATTCTACTGTCTCTACATGTAAAAAGAGCTTTCCCACTCGTTTCATCATGTCTGCCAGTCCATGCCGTACGTGGACTCTGAAGTGTACCTGCACATGAAGGAACCAAATTCAGTTGCTTAATGGTCAGGAAACTACCACAGAAAGGGTTTTGACAGAACAATAAATTAATAAATAAAAACCGTATCACTGAGGGGCCAAGGGAGTAGAAGAATAGGCAAAAGTAAGGGTCAAGACCATATAACCATGAGGGGGTTATAGCAAGGCACTAGCAGTTGCAGGGATGGGACAGCACAGCCCGCCTTGATAAAGGCTAAAACTCTTGTAAAAGCTGTCTTTGGCACCTCACTAGATAGTTTTTAATGGTGAACACCAGCCTGGTGGAGGCTATTACTTTCAGCGCAGAAGAGGGTGTATAAATCCAACACAGGAGGCAGTAATGAGGATGTGTTTTTTCTGTTTAGCATCCCTTACTAGTGCTCTTATGCTAGGGTAATGACTTGCCTAGTGTAGTGACCTGCCAATTTCATTTTAAGTGCCTAACTTCCCAATTCCCCATACTGTAGGCTGACACCAAGAGGCCCTGGAACCTCCGCTCTGCCCCACAGTGCTGTCATCCATCATGTTTTGTTTTGGTCCTGCAGCTGTGATGTGATCCAACCAGAAACTTCTTTCATGGGATTTTTCAGTCAAATCAATTTCCTAATCTGGTTGACAGTACAGTTACATAATCTCTACTTTTTAAGTCAGTGGAGGTGGTGTGACTGTTCCTCATAGTGGCTGTGTAAGGTCTTAGACCAGCTTAGGCAGATTGTGAAACCACACACTAGCACTCCAAGTTATGCAGGAAGCTTAAAAACCTTTTTCAGCCCTATGGATTCAAGTTCAGGCTTTCGTCAGACTTCTGTGAGGCTGACTGCAGAAAATGAGTTGCTAACAGAAACCAAACAGCAGGATATTGGACCTGGGGGTGCCCAGAATTTGCCAGGAATACAGAGCTGTATTTGCTTCTGAATTCACATAAGGGACATGGGTATTAGCATACATAGCTACAGGGATGAGATACACCCCTGCCCTTTGTATTCTTTCAGTCATTCTAAAACAGAACAATTCAATGCTCCCTTATGTGTCACTTCTCACTCAAAACTTAGAATTGCACTGAGGTTGTCAACAGAAACAGAATAAAAACAACTAGAAAACAGTAAGAAGGGGGACAGAATGAAAAGCTACATTCCCCAGAATTGTTTATGAAAGGATTTCCGCCCAAGGACAGACACACACCTCTGCAAAGGACTTCTGAGCTGCACCACTTATCAGAAGTTTGCTGCTTGAGTTGGAATTCTGTATTGCCTACATTCCTTTACTTTTCAACCAAAGAGTGTCCAAGACTGTACAGATATTGCTGTCTATCTGCTTGTTATACTTTGTTCTTACACTTGGTAATGCTTTTAGAAAAAAATGCCCATATAGTCACTGGTAATGAGGAAAGTGGTTTTTTTTTTCGCTTCCCTCATCTTTTGTCTGTACAACGGCAACGGTGACGCCTCTCGCTCATTAGCAAAATGCCTTTCCGGATCTCTGCAAGAATCAATGAAAGTCAGCATCACTGTAAATGATGAGTAATTAGACTTAGGAAATGAAGAATTAGTCGTGAGCTCCAGCTGCAAGATATTGATTTTTTTTTTTTTTCCTGAACAATATACAGTTCCATCAGTGCTGTGATGTAACATAACAGGTAGCTTTTGCAAGTGGGCAAGCTGAAGCACAAGAAAGCATAGCTACTTGAAAAAGATGAGCCTTACTTCCTTAACAGTAACAAAATCAAAGCAAACAGTCCTTAGGTAGTTTTTCAGGAAGTCTGACTCTATTTTTTTCCTCCACGTTGAAGGATTTGTTTATTTATTTATTTTTGAAAAATGTTGACACTGTCAATGTGTTGCTGCTTACCAGAACTGACTAAGATACTTTTGTTAAGCAAAAATTCTACGTTTTTTTGGTCAGGATGCTGGGAAAATATACAGCATACTGTGAGGGGGAAAAAAAAAAGTACTGATAATACTAAGCAGTAGTAGAAGCAGAGGGAATTTCACACACAAAAAGTTTTCCTAAACGCCTTTTTTTCCCCATGTAAAATTTTTTTAGAAAAGAAGAAAAACAGAAGAGGGAAAAATACAAAGCTCTACCAATTCATGTTTCAGAAAGATACCATGCTGGAGGAGAAAAGAAAAAAAAAAAAAAAAAAAAAAGGCTAGGCAAGGAAAAGATTCAATAGCATCTGCAGACTAAGTATCAGTAGGGCAGTTTGAGCAATGCTAGTTCTACATTTGAAAGAAAACTGCAAGGCCCAAACCTGGCTGCTTCTGGATGGATGCTCCTTAGGAGAGCCTGGTGCCTTTCACTGTGTTTCACATCAGTGGGTAATTGCCGTGCAAAACTAAACAGGGGAGCCAGGTAGAATTTAAAGCAGGACAGCACCCCACTTCTCCAGACAAAAGCTGCTACGGGTGAATACTAGTGTGAGATGTGGGGTGCTATATGGTGAAACAAACAAATGGACATATGTAAAGGACTTGATTTATACATCAGTGATTTGTTTTCACTGTTCCAAGAGTTACAACTGAATACAAAAGAATAAACAAAGCTGAGAAAAAAAGTCACAACCACTTGAATGTTTTTGTAATACATTCTTTGTGCATTTTTTTTTTGTACATGCAAGGAAACGTACTGTACTTATTCTGCTCTTAAAACCCTTATGCAATAGCTATTTAGTAAGCAGAGTTACCTTAAAATCAAAACAAACTACTTTGCTATGAATTTTATCCTGTTGCAATGTACAACCATTTTATTTCGCTTTGTTTCTTAACATATGAGCTATTGTGTCACCAGTAATATTCACTGGTCTAGAAGACATGTGCCTGACATTTCATACTGGTGTTGCCTGGAATAACTCGAATCTATGTACACGATTCCAACTTTCAGAAAATTGGAACAGTAGCATTTTTTTGACTGATTCCAGTTGCACAATCACATTTTGAGTAAGTTTCCCCCATATCTGTAACTTTTTCTTTTCTTTTCTTTTCTTTTCTTTTCTTTTCTTTTCTTTTCTTTTCTTTTCTTTTCTTTTCTTTTCTTTTCTTTTCTTTTCTTTTCAAGTTATTTTAAAAAGCTATAAATACTAAAAGGTGTCAAGAATAGAACTTGAAACTGATTCCCCGCAAGTGTGGAGCTTAACCAAAATAACTGTTCAGTGTTCCTTTAAAGTAAGCAGAACTGAAGTGATGCGTCTGGTTGTTACTAGGCTGGAGAAAGTACTGGCTTTTTCTGGTGAAGGTAACTACTGTTCCCCTGCTAGAACTGGCATGTTCCCCCACAGTGATGGATGTGTCTCCTGTTCTGGTTGTTCTGGGAGCTCATTCAGCTTGAGAGCAGTGCCGCAGTTTGCCTCCAGTTCCCCCTGTGTGCACTCTGACAAGGTGGGGGCAGGCGGGCCCTCAAAGTTTTTGCTTGGTGGAAGTGCCTTACCTGGAACCTGTGGCTAGAGGTGGAGCCCTCAGCACCAGCTAGAGATGGGTAATTTTGGCATATGATGTGACAAACATTATCCCAAGGAACCCAAGAACATCGTTCTACAACCCTCCAACCCTAAAGAGGAGAATTTAAACAGATGACGAGGTTCCGGATGTGAAGCACTAAGACCAGTAAGTTGACCAAACTATACAGAGAATATCTAATTAGGATTAGTCTTTAAATTAGACTCCTCAGAGGAGCACAAACTAAAAATGGGATCCCGATAAGCTGACTTGTGCTTTGCAACAAATCCAGTTGCAGGATCTGGTCTTAATGCTTCCACTCCCCACCCCCTCTCTCCTCCGGGAGTTAAATACTGCTCGGCGCTTTACTCGCAAGCTGTTTCTGTAACAGCAGTTGCTTAAATATCCATGTACCTAATGGACTTATCCTTAACGCCGCGGCGAGAGAGGGCAGCAGCATTAACCTCATTTTGCAGATAAACAGTGGAAGCCCTGATGGCTCCCTCACACCCCGTGGGGCCACGGCACGTATGCAGCGAGCGTGGCAGCGCCGTGGCACACGGCTGGCAGCGACCCCTGCTCCTCCTCGTAGCGGCTGCTTGGGGGACATTTCGGGAGGCATTTCTCCTCAGGGAGAGCGATCGGGCGTTGGGACGGGGAGGTGGGGGCGTCCCTGTCCCTGGGGTGTTAAGGGAGGGGTTGGACACGGCGCTTGGGGACACGGCCGGCGGGCGGCAGCGCCACAGGGGTCGGCCGAGCTCGGGGGCGCCTCACCGCTGCCCGGCGGGCCCGGGCCCGTCACGGAGCCCCCGCCCCCCGCCCTGAGCCCCGCCCCTCCGCGGGCACGCGCGCGCTGACGTCACGGGCGGCTCCGCGGGGTGGGGGAAGGGCGGCCCCGGCGGCGGCGGCGGCGGCGGCTGGAAACATGGTGCCACACGTGAGGCTTATGTAAAGTGAGCGGCGTGCGGCGCAGCCAATGGGCGAGCAGCGCGCCCCGCCCCCGCCGCGCTCGGCGGCGGGCGTCACGCTGGGGCGGCCAATGGCGGCGCGGCGGGGGCGGGCGCCGGGCGGCCGGTCACGTTTCTGCCTGTATGAAGTCGGGGTCGGGCTGCGCCGCGCGGTGCCGGGCAGGGCACGGCTGAGCCGGGACGAGACGAGACGGGACGGGGGACGCGCGGTGAGTGCGGGCCCGGCGGGCGCTGCCCCGCGGCCGGGGATGCGGTAGGGGGGAGGGGAGGGGGTTTGGGCGGGCTGCCCCCGGCCCCTCGTTACGTAACGGCCGCCGCGGGGGCGGGACCGGCACCGGCACCGGGCCCCCCACCCCCCTACACAGCCCCTCGGGGGTGGGGGGCGGCCGGGCTGGGGGCGGCGGGGCCCGGGGGGCGGCCGGGCCGCGAGCACCGGGAGCAGGGGGGGTGAAGGGGGGGGACACCGGGCTCGGGGGGGCTCGTCCCGGTCCCGGTACTGTGCCAGTAGCCACAGGTGGGCGGCGGCAGGGCCCGGCCGCGGCCGTGGGGAGCGCAGGGCGGCGGCGTGCGGCTCCATGTGCGGTTACAAAACGGTTTATGTAAGGCCGGCTCCGTGCCCGCGGGGCGGCGAAGGGAGGCTGGGCGGCACGGCCCGGGGGGGCTGGGGGCTGGGGGGCGGCTTTGGGGGGTCCCCAGGGCACAGCGGGGCCGCCCCGGGGATGGGGGGGTCCCGGGTGGGCTCGGGGCAGCGCGCACGGGGGGTGCTGGTTGTGAGGAGCCCTCGTTCCGCGGTGTTTCCTCGCCCAGGTGCGGGACCCCGAGCTGTGCTGCCTGGTGCATCAGCCACCGAGTGGCTCCTGCTTACTCGTTCACAAATAAATGAGGAAAAGTGGAAATCTCGTGGCGTGCCCACTAGTAAGGCTGTCTGCTCAAGCCGAAAGCGGGGTCGGAAGCTGAGTGAGTCCAGTGAGAAGCGGTTTCAGGTTGCCAGGGTTGTTTCAGCCACGGAGTTTCTTTGCAGGCAGCAGCTAACATTAGTTAGCGCTTCTCAGAGCTACAGCAGGTTGTCAGAGCTGGCCTGTGATTGTTGTCCAGGTAAAACCCAAATTCATTGCTGTGGTGGCGGTGAGGAATACTGAACTCAATGCAAATGATTAGTTCTGATAACGTACGTTTTCTCATAAAACCCAGTCATGCCAAGCTGTCAGTTACACACGTGGTGTGTTCTGTAAGTGTCTCTAAGTGTTACTGGATCGCTTGAGGCCTTTGAACTTGATAAAACTCAAGCTTTTCATGCCTTCTGGAGTGCCTCAGTGTCTGTACTTGTCCTTAGTCTTCTTACCCTTGGGCCCAGTGCTGTGTATATGCTGTATGCAGCGGATCTCAAATACAAACTTCAGGAGCAGGGCCTAAATTGGGCTCATGTCACTGAGAGTGCCCCCACTGTTGTGCTGTAGCATCAGTTCCCTTCTTGCTTATGCATGTGCGTGTTTGCATGCTCTTCTGGTCTCTGCTGTTTCTTACTGCAGCTTGCTTTGTTTCTGCAAAATGAGCAAGTTTTACTGGAGGCCCGGACAGCGTCCTCACTTGATGCAGGCTTTGCTGTTAGCCTTGTGATTAGGGCACTGTCCTGAGGTGTGGAGTCCTTCTTCTGGCCTGCTGCTGGTCTGAGCAGGTTGCTTATCTTAGACACAAAATTAAAAACTAGGACCTGTGGCCTAGGGTGAAAGAAGAAAGTCGTATCCTTCAGTTTTGGTGTGTGTTGGGCTGTTCCAGGTGTTAAATTGAAGGTAGAAGGGAGGACACCCAAGCTGCCGACTACCCAAGTAAAGCAGTGTCCAGTGCCTTGTGGTGAGAGAACGGGCCCTGCCCTGTAACTTGGCTTGCCTTAATCAGGACATAAAGGTGCAAGAAGAAGGATTCTGGCTGCTGTGTACTTCCTTCAGATTCAGCAAGTTTTCTGGATTTGTTTGTAACCCAGACTAAGTGGTTTTGCCAACACTTTTGTTTATTTGTCAGTTTTTTTGACTTGTAAACTTCCTATGTTTGTTTTAACACGAATGCAATCTGTAATCTTCATTTTCACACTTTACTTGTATTCCTTTTATTTTTCCACAGGGAGTCATAAAGAGACAGCGTATTGCGGTAGCTCTTAGTGTAATGCCTTTTCCCCACTTCTTTTCTCAGTCACTAGGATTAAAATACGTAACAGTCTCAGCTTACCGAATAAACTTATTTGAGTCTGTCCCTTGGTAGTACACTTTCATAGTAATAAATTTCCGCTGTGAAAAAATACTTTTTTGTGTGCGCTACAGTATGAGATCAGAGTAAGTGGCGTAAGAGTTCTAGACTTTTCTTCTACCTCAGACTTTGTTATGACCAGGAAGTGTTTGCTTTAGATGCAGACTGATAAACCATTTTTTTTCTTCCTGGGTACTTGCCACACCTGTATTCCTCTAACACCTTTACAATATTGAAATGCACTTTGCTGTAGAAAAGTTTTCTTTAACCTTTTAAAGTATAGGCACATGGGCAAGTTACTGTGGGATGAGGTGTATTTGGTGTGGTGTAGTAGAAAAGCAAGTAAATTGTCACTAACCAGTAGAGCAAGTAAATTATCACTAGTCTAGATCAGCTATAGTGTTTTATATAGGGTTGCTGTCGTTGGCCTGTGTTAAAAGGGAACGTCATGTTCCTACTGGGGTGTTGTGTAATACTTGGCATGAGTGCACTGTAGCCACTGCATTATATTGATACCGTTACCACATCATAATTACTGGATAATCAGGTGTTTCTGAGAAGGAATTCTAGTGTCCAGTGGTGGTTGCATGGCCTAGAATTCCTGGCTGAGGATGGTGGATTACAGAAACTCCTAGCTGCATTATCCTGCTGCACTCAGACTGTCCGCATCCAGTTATATCCCCGTTGCGCAAGTTGGAAACTTCTTGACTAGTTATTATGTTAACCTCTCTCGTCAAGCACTGAACAGCAAATAGGTCAATTATATCACAAAGAATAACATAGATGCTAATTCTGTGATTCTGAAGGGCTTTGACTTGTGGTTTTGGTACAGGTGGTGTTGGGTGCAGGAAATAGTAATGCTGCTTGCCGATGGTTTGTGTAGTGCGTAGAAGTGCCCACCCCCTCTCCTGCTTCACAGCTGTTTCCTGAGCTGAAACGCTGCAGTTGTGGGGCCAGAATGTCGCTCCTTCCTGTGCTGTTGGTAGTGAGGCAAACCTTTGGCTTCCTAGTTGTTGCCTAGTCAAGAACGAGTCCACCTTTTGACAAGCAGAGAGAAGCTTTTTTTTTTTTTTTTTTTTTTTTAGCTACAGGTGAAATATTTTCTTCTGTGAAGCATGTTTAGAGGGTGTTGGAGAAGAGAAGGTGGCTGTCAGAAACGCACTTCGTGGGCTGTTTATTTTGTGACCTGTTGCTGGGAGATCTTGTGACCCATAGCCACTCTTGCGAAAGACAGACCGGCAGAAGATTGAAATGAAGGAGGATCAGAGCGTTTGGGTATGCCTGCAGAGGCGGAGGAGAGGCTCAGAAGCTACTCTTTGGAGCACGATCTGTTCCTGCTGGCAGCGAACCAGCAACCCTGTGTGGCAGGGAAGCACCCGAACACATGGGAATCCACATGTCTGAGCACATGGGCGGTGATCTGGTACTCTAGTAAGTGGCTTAGTAGATCACCAGGCAGGCATGCTTGTGCAGCCTGCTTCTGCTCTGCCTGCCAGCAGTGCTAGTGCACAGGCAGATCAGTCTTTTGTGCCTCTGTTTGGTATTTCAAAGGTTATCCTTCAAGTGTAGATATGATCTTTATGTCTAACTGCCTGCGTTAGACCTGTACCAGTCCGGTACAAGGTTCTCTTACGTGACTGTCTGTGCTTCTTGCCCTGTTCCCGAGGGACAGCAGCAGTGTATTGACCTTCTTGTAAGCTGCACGGGCAGTAGGTTGGGAGTGTGTGTTCCTCACCATGCACACCAGTGAGATTTTTTTGTGTGAGTGAGAGCCACTGTAAGGCCAAGAAAAGTTTTGTACAGATGTTCTCAGCTGCTGCTCAGATGCTGCTGAAATAATATGTGGAAGTCTTAGAGAAGCCTTCTGATTCCTGTGGTTTGTTTTGGTAGTCTGACTTAAATGATTCCACTTCTAGAACATGGTAAGAAATAAGGCTGAATTTACCTCTCTTGAGATAAATAACCATGGAGTATGATCTGCTTTGCTTCATTTTCTCCCAGCAGAAAGCAAAGCTTTACTGGGAGTGCTGGAGGCATAGAGACTTAACATGCTGTATACATGACAAGTAGACTGAGATACACAGAGCAGCCCATTTCTGTGCGCAGGAATATGAGGTTACTGAGCGTGACTGCAGAAGCTGTGGGCAGGACGGGCTGACGCTCATCCTGAAAAGATGAGACAGTGGGGAAGAGAGTGTGTTTGTATGCCAAAATGAGGGAGAAAGGTTTTGGGGTTTTGCTTCCAGCTGTTGTTGAGTATATCATGGTAACTTTTAATGCTTGTTTTTTTTTTTTCCTATAGATAGAATTGTTGGAGAGTTCCTTGTGTAGGTGTTGCAAACTAGCATTTTTAATGTAGAGCCAGTTCTATACCATCTTTCCAACATGCTGTCCTTAAATTGTGGAAAACAACACCTGTATTTGGCATTATTTAAGCTTAGGGATACAAGATGAAGTGTTCAGGATGTCCAGTACTTGTATTTTTTCATTGGTCTTGCTTCCTATTCTCCTTATTTCTTCCCTCTTTTGTATCTTGGTATGACTTTTGTGCTTGACCTTATTTCATGTACTTTTATGTTTCTGCTACTTCGTTTCTTTAATTGTACAAAGATCTTCAGTACATAAAGCACTTCTTTGCTCTCAATTACATCTCTGCCATAGGTTTCTGGGTGATTTGACCTCTTATGTCTCTGTACTAATGTATCCAGTTTGCAGGACAAGTACATCATGTTTGTGAGGTGACTGCGCTTTGTGGGGTGTATTAATGACTTGCCGTAGAGTCTTCCAGAGTGGGACTCCCATTCTGACTGCAGTGAGAGGCATGAGCTGTAGTCATCTCTAAAGAGCAGCACTCACCTGAACCTTCTGTAAAGCTAATACAGCATGGTGCAGTTTTGCTGTTGTCAGCCCTTGGAGAGGAGTTCTTACCAAACAGTAAAATTGAAATATGGATCTGCTTTAGTAGTGAAATATGTAACTGGATGGTGGAGCATGGTAATTTTTCCCTCGGTTCTGTGACAGTGCTTTCTCAGATGTATCACATTTGTTATTTTGCCCCTAGAGGAGAAGAGTTGACTTATGCAAACAGAGTTCTTATCAGTTTTCTTGTTTAATAACTTTTCCAGTTCCCCTCAGAAATAGTTTTCTATTTAGAAACAAAATCAAGCATCCTTAAATTTACATTTAATAGAAAGCATTTTAGTTCACCTTTAAAAAGTACACAAAACCTATTGTAGTATTGGAAGGAAGGATGCCTGGAAATTCCCAGGACAGGTAAAGGAGACTGCATTTAGCCTCTTCACGAAATATCCCAGCACAGGCTGCAGCGGTCTTGTCTGTCACGGGTGTGTTTCTGTGTTGGCACCTCTTCTTCACAAAAAGTGCCTGCCCTGCTGGCAGTTGAACTTAGCTCTGTGCCAGGGTTTGTTGCTCGTGGTGGAGGAGTAGATGTGAGGAAGTCAGTTTCTGTCTGCTGATCACTGCAGATCCACAGTGGTGATCTGAGCAGCAGTGGTGGAGCCGGCAGAGTGTGGTGTGCTTGCCTCAGAGAAGGACGGTCCCTGCCGGGTGGCTGAGCTGCTGCCCTGGCTGCTTTTGGGAGTTACTTCTGTGACTGGCTTCTTACAGCTCCAGGAGAGCAAATCATGAATCAGGAGCCAGCCCAGGTTAGTGAGCACAGCATAGGTGAGATTGTTTGACCTTCCATGAGGTAAACTTGCTACGGTCAACAATGTCCTGCTATTCATAGTAAGATTGAGTTGACTTTGTCCGGTTACCTCAGGCAAACTCTGCTATTAGTTACCCCACGGAGAAAATAGCTTTAAAAATAACAGAACCAATCTTAAATGGATGGAAATAAATTAATAGAGTCGATTTGGATGCTTCAGGAAGCTGACGTTATTGGTGGTATGATCATAGGTAGGTCCATTTAGGAACCATTTGTGGGGTACTCTGAGGGTTTTTTTGTTCTGCTTGGCTCTCTGGGATGCAGCTGAAGACTAGGGGTAATTAAACTAAAAGAAGGTAGATTTAGATTAGGTATTTGGAAGAAGTTCTTTACTGTAAGGGCAGTGGAACGCTGGCCCAGGCTGCCCAGAGCAGCTGTGGCTGCCCCATCCCTGGCAGTGCCCAAGGCCAGGCTGGATGGGGCTGGGGGCAGCCTGGGCTGGGGGCAGGGGGCTGGAGCCATGGGTCTTTGAGGTCCCTTCCAACCCAGGCCATTCTGTGATTCATTTTATATGGTTCGGATGTAAGCAAAAGAAGCCTATCTCTTTACTAAGCTGAGAACAGCTTTTGCTTTATGATTGCATACCTGTACTTTGGAAACCAGTCCTGGTCGTGATGTCAGAACTTTCACTCAGTTGAATTGGTGCTCTGCAGCATTATTTTATCTCCTAAGGCTAATTTGAGATGGGTATTTTGGTGGTGAAATGTTTCAAAATAGTAGTATGTAGAAGAAACAAATTGAATTCAAATATATGATCCACATCTTATACTACTAGGTCATACTCATTTTCAGCATGGATGCTCTGAAATGAGTAAGTGGTTGATTTTGAAGTAAACTGCATTGATATCTGTACTATCTAAGCAACATTCTAACAATAAATGGATATTATGGAGATGGAATTCTTTTTTCCTTGTATTTACAACGGGAATAGAATTCAGTGAATTACTCTATGCCTTGCTTGAGGGTAATTTGGAACATAGGTTACGATAATTTTTATTGATAGGTATCTACTATTTCCAACACTTTCTCTTATTTTGTATTTGTAGTCGTTTTAACTGCTCTTCATCTGTGGAGTACATACCTTATATGGTTGGGCTCATATTCCATTATTAAATGGACCTGATTTATGTTTCATAAATAATTTTGTATCTTGCATGTAAAACTTCTAACTTTTTGTTTGTTGTATAGGAATATATTGATGACAGTTCCAGAATTGGAAAGACTGAGTACATTCATCAGGGTGAGTGTCTTATGATCTCCTCAAGAAGGTGATTTCTAGTTTATTCTAAACTGATTTTTTGTTGTTGCTTTGGATAGCTCCCTTGAGCTGTAGTCTGTCAGAGTGCTGAGAACTGAAAAGTTAATCAGGATATTATGTTTTTTTTTTTTTTTTTAAGACTTTCACAAATCATTGAACACACAGAAATGATGTGGCTTCTCTAAATTGTTAGGAAACTGAAATTATTTAGTCCACATCTGCATTGTTTGCTGTACAATAGTTATTGATAAATTCCGGTCTCTTGAAGGTGTGTTAAGGAGTCTTAAAACAAAGTTGTTCATGTTGTTCAGATAATTAGGATGATAGTTCAGGAGGAAAAAAAAAAAGGAAAATATGAATATAAGATTTGATTTGTGAAGTAGATTATAGCTTCTTATAATGGTTCTGGTACTGTTCTAGAAGTTGAGTGCATGGCATCAGAGCTACTGAGTTGTACATGTTTCTGTTGAATGTGTTAGAAACTAATGACAAGCTTATTATAACTCATGGAGTATGTGTGGTAAAATAAGAAAACCCAACAGATCGTCAGCTAATGGAGGAGGCACATCGTCTAATTTTGTTAAATATGATCTGATAATGGGACAGTATTAGCCTAAGGAAGGAGAGGGAAGCACAGCAGTGCTGGGTAATACTGTAATATTCCAAGACAGATGAAACTGAGTATTTTGAGGATTAATACTATACTACCCATTTTTGTTTTAATCATTAGGAAAAAAGTTTTTCTGCTGCTACAAAACTTGAACTTAGTAGGTTCTTAAAGCTAATGATGTTTGTTCTCTTTTCAATATTACAGGTGTGACTTCATGGCTCTTCAGAAAGTCTACTTGATTGGGGTTCTCTAATACAGGTGTGTTCCCTAAAACAGGTTGTTTCTTCTTTTCTGATGTTGAAGTCTTCTATGCTTTGGATAGATACACGTCAAAGAAAGTGTTTTCACGGACTCTATAATCTTTTTATATTGATCAATTTAGACTTTCTGTGGAAAAGACTTTCCTCAGATGCCATAGATAGATGAACTGGGCTTACTCAGTCAACTGTGTATTTCTTCTGGATAATAATAAACCAGAAGATTAGATTCAACTGTCCCTAGTTTTACTCAGACTGATGAAAGACCCTGGCTTGAATGACTTGTATTGAGTTTCAGATGAAACTTCTTTTGATGTAGATTTGTCTTAGCTTTGTTAATTTGTAGAGAGGCTTATGATTAGAATTTTAAGTAGTTATAAGACTTTTTTTTTCTAATACCTTCCTAAATACATTAAGTAGATGAAACCGATATAAGCAATTAAAATGATGCATGTTGCTACTGTGAATAGCATACATAGCATACGTATTTTCAAATGTATACTTTAAGCCTCTGTGTAAAAATGTCACGATGGAGCTCACTAACCTAGAAAAGTGCTGTGTCCCCTCATAATTAGTTGGGAAAATCCTTGTGATTTTTCTAGATATCTTAGTGATATACCTTAACTTTATAAAGGAAATATGGAATGCAGGGAGATGAGTCAGTTGTGAGTGAAGTGGAAAAACTGACTTTCAACACTAGTTAGATCTTTGTTTAAAAGACATTCCACATCTTCAACATATGTGCTTAAAATTGCAAAATCTGAAAGTATCTCTGAATAAAGCTATTTCCTAACACTTCTCTTGGCCAGAGATACAGAGCTTATTTAAATTCTGTTTTATCAATTGATGATAAAGGTAAAACACTTAAAGAACTAATGTACACAGATTTGTGCCATAGTCTGAGACTTGCAGAACACATCAGCATTGTGACATTATGCAGAATGGAACGTTGTGAATAAATTCTTCCTTAAGTCTGGCCAACACAAATGTACTTTTAGCAGTTGCTAGATGTGCTGCATTTTAAATTAACGCATATTAGCATGGCTGTCATCCAAAATGGTTAGTTTTGTAAACAATCAAAAGCCATCTGGACGTGGTCCTGGGCAGCCAGCTGTGGGTGGCCCTGCTTTAGCAGGGTGTTGGGCCAGATAAACCCCGCAGGTTTATTCCAACCTCAGCCATTCTGTGAATCGCAGTTTGCTTACTGCCTAAAACTTGAATCATAGAATCATTAAGGTTGGAAGAGACCTCCAAGATCATCTGGTCCAACCATCATGATGCTACCAATGTCACCCACTAAACCATGTCCCTAAGCACCAGGTCCAGCCTTTCCTCAAGCACCCCCAGTGGGAGTGACACCACCACTTCCCTGGGCAACCCATTCTGATGCCTGACTGCTCTTTCTAAGAAATGTTTCCTCATTTCCAACCTAAAACTTCCTGGTGCAACTTCAGGCTATTCCCTCTAGTCCTGTCACTAGCTACCTGTGAGAAGAGGCAGATCCCCAGCTCCCCACATCTCATAGCAAGCCTACAGAGATGTAGATGAGATTGGATTTATTAGATCAAGTTTAAAACCGGATATTCTAAATAAACTGAAGCATGTGGACCTCCTGTTGAATATGTTGGGTGCTTTGCTGTTCTCTACTGGAGGATTTAGCCCTTCATTTGTAGTGGTTGTATCAGCTTGTGCAGACCTTAATGTGCATAGTATGACACCATACTGATAGTGGATCAGAAGTTATTGCTGAGAGAAGTTATTTTATCTAGTGTGGAAGGTTGTGCTATTTTAAAACTTCACAAGACCTATTGTAGACCATAAGTGTTTAAAACACAAATTTGTATCTGATTCCTCTGCTGGATGACAGTTTCATATTTAACCAACGTTTATCTACATAGGAATGGCATAACTGTGAGCATCTCTCTGGTATCTGTTTGAAGAGGACACTGTTGGGGGGCCCAGGTATTTCTTTTATATTTTATAGTTGTAGAGGTGTCCGGACTCTGTAATGGTCAAAGATTTCCAGTAGAAGAGGATGAGACAAGAATTAAATGCATGTGGGAGACTCTGGACCTAGGCACTTCATGCTTTTGATGCTAGCTGGGAGGGAACTTGATAAACATTTTTACCAGCTTTTCATAGGAAGAAACAGGTAAGGAACATGCATAATTGTTGTGATTGATATTAATGGACAGATTTTGTTTTCCCGTAGACCTCATGAAGAAAATGCATTGTTCTGTTTGTTTTTACCTTAAACTGTGATTTCAGTCGTACACATATTCATTCAGAACTATTTTTGGATATAAACTGGGAATTGCATTATTGAATTGAAGCAAAAACTATTTTTTTAGCTAAAGTATGCTTATTCATAAAATCAGGTTTGAGTTGCTTTGTTTGGTTTTCCACTGAGAAAGCAATGTAGATGCAAGCGTCTTTGCTACAGATGCAAGGGCCTGGCCTGATACCTATGCTGATCTCTTTCTGCATAGATGCTGCTATTACTTCAGGGTCTGGCACTTGGATGGCTCTGGATAAAGGCTTTGTCTTGGCCAGTTCCTCTGTTGTAAAGTGAATGGCAGCTGTAAGTGATGGCTAAGTAGGATCACCTGTTTGAAAATGTTTACTTTTGTTTAACTAATGGTCCTGTACTGAGGGTTTTGTTGAACTTCAAGATGGATCTTTATTAACAAATGAAACAAATGCTATGAAGTCAGATTGTGAAGTATTTGCATTGTTCTAGATGTTAATGATAATTTGATATATTCATAAATTGATATCAAGTTCTAGCTTATGCTTCATTCCTTCTTAAGAAAAATTTTTTATGATGGCTTGCAGTGGGATGAGGAATCTATCAAAAAAGCATGTTTTTTTTAGTATCTTTAAGCAGTCCTGCAGGAAATTTTTACACATCTTTTGTTATTTTTTGTATAGTGAAATCTGAAAATACTGCAATTCCTTTCTTGTTCCATTCTCCAAATATGTCCTAGTGAAGATATTTTGTAAATTGTTCTGCTGCTGCAAAAAGTGAAGCTCTTAGTTTTATTGCTGGTGAAGTTGTACAGTTAGACATGTTACTTCTCAGATTGTTTGTTTGCAGGTTTTTTTCCTGACACTTTGCTACTACCAAGCACTCAATTATAGTCTAATTGCACAGGGAGAGTGCATTCATTGTAGACATTAATTTCCATTTTTTCTAAAACTGCATAATACGATTAAATCACTGCTAGTTGTTTATCATACAAATAAGAAAACTTTGCCATTTTGCCAAGCAGTCCTCCAGAAGATATGTGGAAAACATTCTCATTGCAAAGGCCTCAAGTAAATGCAAGTCCAGCCATGAGGAATGACTCCTACTGATCCTAATGCAGTTACTGTCCCCTATCTCTGACATGACTAAATTAAATTCATGTTATGTGGTGTGCCTGTTGGTTTGATTTTTTTGATTATTGGTTAAGTTCATTTTAATGCCAGACTTAGGCAAACTGTCAGTCTTGGGATGTGCTCAGTTCTTGAATTAGTTCATTCTGGCTTTGGATTTTTACGCTTTAAATGCATACTAGCATTTAAAGAATTAAATGGTAGAAGTTATTTTTTTTTTTGGGGGGGAAGAGGGGAAGGAAAGATCTTTGAAAGTAAGCAGACCTGTGCTGAAACAAGACTTTGTTTAAAGGTCAGTTTCAGAAGAAATTTGTTTCCTTTGTATCCTACAGTGCTGACCCAAGTTCTTAAGAGGTTTTTCAAAAGCACGAAACCATTATTTCTTCAAGCATTTGCCCATGCATATTTTGACGTGTTCTGGTACCACTGAAGTTCAGGCTCTTTCCATTATCTTATGGTGGGAGTAGAGCTTTTCTGGCGAATTAGTAGCCAGAAGACATTTTCTGCACATCCAGCCTGGCCTATGTTTGTTCTGGGTGCTCAGTGGGATTATATTGCCTTTTCCATACAACGTCAGTGTCTTCAGAGCTCTAGACTTTGACAGAGCGACTTGAAGAGGTTTGCTCTGTCTAGATGAATAGAATGTTTTATTTGAGCCATTTATCTTAAAATCAAGCTTAACTGGTGCCAATTTAAGATTAATGGAAGTTTTTATTCAGAGAGCCAACATAAATAACCTCCCTTTAGAAGCTTAGAAAGATGTAGCAGAAAGTAAAGAAAGAAAAGCAGGGTTAACTTATTTCTCAAGATCAAACCTAAGAGAGCTCTTCCTCTGTCCCCAAGTGACAGTCTGCACTTGTTACAAACCTGGCGTGGTCTGCAGGTAGCTTCCTCAAACTGGGTAATGGGTGAGGTCCTCAGACTGCGAGCAGGCTTGCTCTTACCTTTTCATTCTTATCTGGTTATTGACTGGAAATTTATTCGGACATGTAAGTGGAATGAATATGTGCAATTTACTTCAGAATTTTGACTGAGATGAGTTTCAAAGCTAATTAATCCCTCAGAGCTGACTGACCCTCTGTACTCCTGAAGTGTTTGCATGGTGCTTGCATTTGCATGCAGATGCTCTTCTTAAGGTTCTCCTCTGTCTGCTAGTAAAGTCTAGCTAGAGCCAACAGTCTATTCTTAGCCTACACCATGTTCTTTGCCTGGCATTTTAGGTAATTGATTTTCTCTTTTTCACAGCTATTCCAACCTCTTAGAAGAGGTTGGAATTAGAAGAGAATCTCTTCTAATTGGTTATATATATTATTGTTGCTACTTCTTGGAATCTTTTATTATTTATTTATTATACAAGCTCTTGGATTAGAAACACTCCTCTTCCTTCTTTCATATGCCCCAACCTCTACACCTTTCCCTATGCACTTAATTTTTTTTCATTGGGGATTTTCTTAAGGGGTCCTTCATGATGTTGCAGTCGAAGATGACTGGATTTAAATACTGCCTCTCTTGCACAGTTCTGTACTAACTGTGGACCTAGCGAATGTCTGTCTCATTAGGGAGATTGCAGTTGCCAGTGAATGCATCAGGGCTTTCCCCAAAAAGCCCTTGGAAGTGTCATACTTTTTGCTTGTTCCTTCCCATTTATTCTTTCTCTGGTCCTTACTCTGTTACATATCTATGGTATGGAGGCTTTTGAGATTTTTTTGAAACAAACTTTCTGCAAGATTGCTTGTTTTAGTGACAGTAATGTTCCAGTCCTGAATTAAAAATACCAGGAGTCGAGACAACTCTTCTCAAAACATGCTTGTAAAAGGAAGGTCAAGCCTGTCTCTTCATCAATGGGATACTTATTTTTATCATCACTGTCCTTGGGCTCCAAATTGTAGTCAGTGTAACGTATCTGTGTTGTTCCTACATAACTACTTACTGTGCACAAACCTGCAAAAGTTCTGGTGGTTAGCTAGACAGATGTCACACAACATAAGCAGTTCCTCACATAAATGTTTGTCAGGTGTCAAGAGGAAGCAAATTCATGATATTTCCTGTAAACCAGTACCTAGTTCTTCTGTTAGTGATTCTCTTAATTTGAACACATTGCTTTAAAGTAAAGAAATAAATAAGCTCTTGTTCAAGGAGGCATGTGAAATATCTCAAAAGTCACTGCAAAACTTCTATATATTCTTGAGAGCAATCCTCTCCCACCTGAAGAAGCTCTGTTGAAATTTGCTACAGATACCTGGCAAAGCTTGCTTAGATGTCAGGGAAAGCAGAGAAGAGAATGGATGACATTTGGAGGTAATAAATAAATAAATAAAATTGCTCATCTCAGAATTTCAAACCATAAACCTCGGCATTCGGCCAATGGCACAATTTCATTGACTCTTAAACTTCCAAAGATTAGAGAGAAGACTTTGGGGAAAGAAAGCTTGTTCCTAAAATAAATAAATAAATTGCAGGCAACTCTTGAGACTGAGAACATTGTATCATTTATAATACTCTTTGGCTTCAGAATTCCAGAGAAAAGGTTTCGCACACTTAGTCATATACTAAATGTTTGCATTTGGAGTAGGAAAGCTGTGCCATAATCATTGCCCATCTCCTAATTAGTGCAAATTTTCAGACTTATGCATTACTGTAATATTGGACCATTTACCTGTGAAGTATTTAGGGCTGTGCTAATAGTTTGCCTTCTATGAATCTATCAATAGTGATGTATATAGCTTTTTTTTAAGGGGTTTAAGTATAGTAGCCCATGCGCTTTTATTAAGAGCATTTTTTTTCCTACCTCTAAAAAAAATACTGTGTGACGTAGGTTACTAGCCAATAGTGCTGTTTCAGTTACAGCAGTATGGTTTTCTCTTCTATTTTAAGCTCTTTGTGAGTAGTTCTTGGTCAGAAAAATATAAGCAAAGCCCCTGCATTAGGCAAGAAATACTGTATGAGGAATGCTATATTTCACCTTAAATTCCTGAGTGACACTGGGCTGGTAATGCCTTGGATGTCTTTTTCCAGTCATGGAAAATCATGATGGGAAATCAAAACTACACAGTTTTGATGTGCGTAAGGCATTTACTGGAAATAAAACCCCAAGCAGAGCTACAGGCTGGGAGAGGAATGGTTGGAGAGCTGCCAGGCAGAGAAGGACCTGGGAGTGATGGTGGATAGTCGGCTGAATATGAGCCAGCAGCGTGCTCAGGTGGCCAAGAAGGCCAACGGCATCCTGGCTTGTATCAGGAACAGTGTGACCAGCAGGGCTAGGGAGGTGATCGTCCCCCTGTACTTGGCTCTGGTGAGGCCGCACCTCGAGTACTGTGTTCAGTTTTGGACCCCTCGCTACAAGAAGGACATCGAGGTGCTTGAGCGGGTCCAGAGAAGGGCGACGAGGCTGGTGAGGGGCCTGGAGAACAAGTCCTACGAGGAGCGGCTGAGGGAGCTGGGCTTGTTCAGCCTGGAGAAGAGGAGGCTCAGGGGCGACCTTATCGCTCTCTACAGGTACCTCAAGGGAGGCTGTAGCGAGGTGGGGGTTGGTCTGTTCTCCCACGTGCCTGGTGACAGGACGAGGGGGAATGGGCTTAAGTTGCGCCAGGGGAGGTTTAGGTTGGATCTTAGGAAGAACTTCTTCACTGAAAGGGTTGTGAGGCATTGGAACAGGCTGCCCAGGGAAGTGGTGGAGTCACCATCCCTGGAAGTCTTCAAAAGACGTTTAGATGTAGAGCTTAGGGATATGGTTTAGTGGGGACTGTTAGTGTTAGGTCAGAGGTTGGACTCGATGATCTTGAGGTCTCTTCCAACCTAGAAATTCTGTGATTCTGTGAAATGGGCAAAAGGCTGCAGATGGATAGTCAAGCTCACCTTAAACCTTACAGAGAAGGTCAAAGGCCATCCCATTGTTGGCTAAGTAGTTTGGAGTACCTTTACTCACTGAATTCTCCATAGAACTTCACAACCTCAGTGTCCCCTGAGAAATATTAGTACAGATGACACATAAGTGGCTTCTTAAGGGTGAGAATGGTTTCTTAACAGTGTTTTTTAACCAGGTGGATGCTCATATTTATACAATACTTGCAGTAGCGAGAGCATTTACTAGATGGGAATGGATTAACACTTTATAAAATGCTCCTTATTTGTACAGTAACATGAGTCTTTTTTTCCTTATGTACTCCCTGTTTGGTATTTCCCCAGTGCCACCTTTTGTATTTACCCTTCCTTTAGTGTTTTCAGTCACTAGCAAAGAAAGCCAGCTGTATAGTTACTTGTGATGCTGCAGATAGTAGCACGGGTTCCACTGACTTGCAGCACTTCCAGTCGGGCTCTTTACAAGCATGGATAATAAGAGTGGACTCTAGACAGGGACAGAGCTTAACTGAAATGTGGAGATAGGTAAGGCAAGTGAAAATGTGAGCTTTTATCTACAGCAGAGGTTAAATTGGAGATGAAATGTCTGATCCAGTTAATCATTGGCTACCAGAGTATGTGCCATTGTGAAATAATAGTGGAATTTCATCTAAGTAAATACTGTTACTACATTTTCCAGTTCTGTAATTTCTGAGACAGAAGTGGCTTACTTAATCCAGAAAAAAACTGTTAGAGCACTAAAGCAAAACTTATTGTCTGTGTACTGCTGCTGAGTGCAGCAGCATAACTGGATGTTTACATAGTCTGGGTTAGCAGAACTGAGGTGAATAGATGCAGCAGTGAGGTGTTGGTATTCTCTTTTATCTGAAGTTTTTTTTACTACCCATAATGGATATCTAATAAGATCTTTCTGGAAAAAAAAATATTTATGTATATAAAGTGTATAGAAAGATACAAAGTATATCACCATTGCTGATAGCTTAAATAAATGTCCCTAAACTATGCTTTGTCTTTGAAATGAAAGTAGATATCTTGCATATTTCTCTAGTCAAGGAAGGATGAGAACAGTATTTTCTCCTGAAAAACTTCAAATAAACATAGAATATCTAGAAAAGCAACAGTTGGGAGAGTAAGAAAATAGTTTTGATGCTTACTCAGTGGGAGGGAAGTAGAATCATAGTGTGATTTAAATGAATATTAAGTTAGCCTATAAAATAAAATAACTTTCAAATAAAATATTGTGTTTAAAAGCAAGTTGTTGCAGTTAATACTAGCAAAACTTAAGTGCAGGTTTTCTTATTTCCTGTTATTATAGTCATTGGTCATTAAATATTCCAGTGGTTTATTAGTCAACAACTGCAATCGTGAATATTTTAAAGGAAGAAAGGAGGGAACAAAAACGGTTCTGTTCTTTTAAAACAAGCTTTTTTTTTTTTTCTCTCTGATGCTGAATTACATTATTCAGAGGATCTTAGTTGGTGGTTTTGAAGTATTGTTGTCTGTAGGTTGTTGAACTAGATGAGGATATGAGTCAGATTAAGTACCTCTATTTTGTACATGAAGATGAACTCTTATCTAGTACTTCTCCTCTGGTTCTTAATGTTAGTCTGTTTACTCATTAAATTCCTTCTACACTTCAATTTTGAGCCTGGAATTTGCTTTAAAAGCAGGGATTTTTTGTTTTGCTTTAAGTTTGCATTTCTAAACAATGAAGATTTTTTTTCCTGAATTAATGGTAGTCAGATAAAATTATTCTCTGGCTTATTTGTATCTTAATTTTTGCTCTTGATAAATTTTGATGATTCCCAATGTATGTTCAGTCTGCCTGTGTGAGTGGCTTTTGTACAGACAAAGAATTGAAGAATTGGTCAAAATAGCAGAAGTAATCTTTGCAAAAAAAAAAAAAAAAAAGGCAAATGGGAGAAAAAAATTCCAAACAGTTAGGAATCCCTGATGTCTGAATGGTCTTTTTATTTACCACAGTAAACTAGAAGCCAGCAAAATGGTTTAAATAAAAATAATAAAATGTTCTTTAATAGCTATTGTCCAAATCCAGGCAGTAAAATTATGAAGAATTAGGTAGGAAAATAGCAAATAGAATATTTGAACTTCTAAGGAGTTCTTCACGTTTATTCCACTTTCTCGTTTTCTGTGAGTTTTCACTAAAAGAAATACTTTTTCTACTAATACTAATGTATGGTGTTAGGTTTGCAATTATATTTAACTTAAACTTTTCATAGTTGAAATGCTGAGTGTGTTAACAGTGAATGTTACTAATTTCATTGGTCAGTAAGAACTAGTTTATCAGCAAAATCAAACAAGAAAACAGTTTTCTGTTTTGTTTTTTCTTCCTTCCCTTCTTCCTCAGATTTGTGGGTCTGTACTTCCAGGCAGAATTTGTACAGACAGAAAATTCTGAATGTGGCTTGACTTGATCTTGGCAGTGTTTCTAATGAGTGTCCCATGGACAGTATCAAGTTCAGGGGGTTCTACTCTAGCACTGAGGAGCAGAACCCTGAGCAGTAACCTGGTATCAGTGAACGCATTTCTTCATTGTTCTCTTTAAAAGAGCAACAGAAAATGAGTGAGTATTCTGGACTTGCAAGTAGTCATAACCAGATGATTGCTGAAGATTCAGGAATTCAGACAAAGCCTGAACACTCTCATGAAGTTCTTCAGGAAGATATTGAGATGAGTAGTGGATCCAGTGGAAATGACTTCAGTGGAAATGAAACAAATGAAAACTACTCCAGCGGGCATGATTCTCATGGCCATGAATCTGATGAAAATGGGAAAGATTCAGCAATGCTCATGGAATCTTCAGACTGTCATAAAAGGTAGTGGTTGGTATTAAATAAAGTCCACTTGTGTTTGTGGCATTGAAAGCTTTTTCCATTTGAATCTGATTTCCAAGT
Source organism: Netta rufina (assembly GCF_964035555.1). Classification (NCBI taxonomy): domain Eukaryota; kingdom Metazoa; phylum Chordata; class Aves; order Anseriformes; family Anatidae; genus Netta; species Netta rufina. The sequence continues at coordinate 8,384,180 of NC_140132.1, forward strand.
AATTATTATATAAAGTGTGTCTTCAGATTGAGGCTTAGTGTTCTTTTTCCCCTAGTTAACCTGCGTTTTGTATCATGTAAGTTGTGTAATTCATAAAGAGCAGGTTTCTAGTGTTTCTCAAAGCCAGCTTAATTTGTATGTTTTATCACTGCTTGTTTGCTTGGTTCTATTTATATGTTCTTATGGTAAACCATCTTCAATTATATAGCAGAAAGTGTCAGCCTCTTTTAACAGTCAGGATGCAACTGTGCTATTTTCATCTTTTAAAAAGCTTAGTGTACAGAGCAAAACTAGATTAAGAAGAACCTTCTTAAATGTCTAACATGTATAGTTTCCATTTGTTGTTCCAAGCAGAATGTTTTTAATTTTCATGTTCTAGACAGCCAGACATGAATAAGAAAATGTAAAGCTGAAATGAAATAAGTGTTACATTAAGTTTACTCATATTAATGTCTGTCTTTGTTCTAGCTCAAGCTCAAATGCATTTAGTCTGATGATCGCAAACTCTGAACACAATCAGTCTAGCAGCGGATGCAGGTAAGTAAATATGCATATATTTTCAGTAATTTGCTTGTATGTGAGGCCAAAGACTGAAAACTAAATAGGTTGGGTATTTTTTTTGGCTAAACCTAGAGGAGTACACGTAGGAGATAGTGTGGTCCTGTCTTTGATTCTCTTCCTGTCCATAATCAGCATCATGTCCTCTCAACTACTCAGTTGAATTAGAGCTTTTTGTAGCTGTTCCATGTGAGCTGTGTGATGACTTGAGAGGTTATCTTACTTTTTTGGATCTGGTAGCCTAACCTCCATTTTTTTTGTGGTTCACTTCAAATATAGTTTTTTTTTTTTTTTTTTTTTTTTTTTTTTTTTTTGAGGCTTTCCTTTAAATTTTCTGCTCTTCAGATCTTAGTCTGAAGCCTTTGCCTGGGAAAAACCTAGTAGTGTTTTAAAATCAGAATTCACCCATTGAGTTGGACGTGTTCTGATGTCCAGCAGCCATATGATCTGCCTCTCCTGTGTTCCATTCGCCAGGATTCAAGCTTCAAGTCTGTAAGGACAGACCAACATCAGCTGCAGGAATACCTCTATATGAACTCTGCTTCTGACCCTGATAGCCTTGAGAAACCTGATGGCATTGAAGGCTCAAATTTGGACACCTCTGAGTGCCCTACTGGTTTATTTTTTTAATGAAGTCAGCCTCTGATCAGGAGACCAGAACCTGATCCTAGGCAGATCAAGCAATTTCTAGCTCTAGCATGCTGATGTTAAGATCCCTATCTACATGTACCTGCCCGAAAGTGTTTCTACCTGATGCAGAGCCTAAAGAAGTGGTAAATTAAAATCACACCTTTGCACCATTTGGTGTGTGATGAACATAGCGTCTGCCTTGCAGACACCAGAAGATCTTGTTCCATGCTGTATCTTCAAGTGGAAATTGTTCTGGAGTTCACTTTTTGCTCAATATCAAGGACAGAGTGAACCAAAAGCATTTCTTAATCATCCTTTCCCACTGACTCAGTTTTCTTTACTGCAGGATGTTGGAGGGTTACTTATCTCAGTTTGATACTTTTTTTTTTTTTAAACCTTCAGTAATAGCTCCCTGCTCAGAAAAAAATGTGAATCCAGATTGTACAGTATTTCCCCAGCTGTCAGGCACAGTGCTGTACAGGGCAGAATTTGATCATCTTCTGGGAATGGAAGACTGACAACCTCAGTTGACTGAGGATACCTAGATAATGGCCTTGAAAGGGATGATTAAAATAATATGAAAAGCTTTGGGGTTAGTCTTTGATTCATTGAGTACTGAGCTTTGAATTCAATGTTGGCACCACTCAACTACCTTTTCCTGTCCACATAAAGCAAAATGGAAAGCTCTTGTTTTTGTGCAATTCACTGATTCTTTACTCTGCAAGCCAAGCCTTCTCTGTGGCTTTCTACTGCACCTAATACAATGTCTCTTCAGGGAAAAAACATGTAACTGATTTTTCCAAGGAGGCCAGTCTTCTGTATTTGCGGCTACTATAGGCTAACTTGGAAAAGTTTCTTTTCTTGCAAAAGATTCTGACCATGTTGATTGAGGCATGCCCAAACGCTACAAAAAACACAGTATGCTCTGTGATTTCGCCTTCTTTCCCTTTCTCTTCCTCCCTGCTCCTAGTGTAGTGTTCTTCTGTTAACAAGACACTGATTGCATCAGTTGAAACTGTCATGCCACACTGTAGATACGATTTTAGTGTACAGGGTGAGCGTGAAGCTTCCCAGGGGAGTACTGTGTTATTTTCATTTCCCTTGTCGTTATTTCTCAATGTAAAATGGCCAATGATTCAGTGAATGATAAGTTTATCATAGTATGTTATGATGTAAACAAGAGCTATGACTGCATATTCTAGTACAACCCAGCTTTGTCACTTTCTAATCATTTTGGGTGAAATATAACCAACACCTGTCAGATGAGTTGGTCTCCCTGAAGAACTTTTCAAATTTCTCAGAAAAGTATTCAGAAATCCCCTTGAACAAGTTACCTGGAAGCCGAAGCCACTTTATTGGGCACTTCGGATAGGGCAGCACAGTTGCCAAGATCACTGTTTCTGCAGGGGTCCATAGGGTAACCTTGCAGAGAGTTACAGCCAAGATGATTGTGTAGTAATAGAAAATCTTCCTTTTGATAGGAAAGAATTGCTTTTTAGGAAGATTTAAGGAAAAGTCTAGAATCCTCTAGGTTGTTGACTGATTCACTACTTCCTACCCACCTGACCCACCCATCTTTTGTCGTCTTTCCTGTCCTTTGTCCTCCCTCCTTTTCCATTTTGACTTTTGTCAGCATTTTTAAATGATGAGGAGATCAAGAACTGCAAAGGAAGGCAGTTTTCTGACATTTGCACTGATTATCACTGTAGTTTGACCTTCTGCACTGAGACAATACTTCTGAGCATGCACCTAAGAAATCACAGAATGTGAATACAATTTCTGTCTCCAGCTGCCTCCTGATTCTTCACCTTTCATATTTAGTCAAGTTTCTTTATCTTACTTAATGTATTGCCATGCTTAACTGGAATACATTTTTCCAAGCATTTCTCCATTTGTTTTGTTAACTTGATGCTCTCCCACTGCCATTCCCTTTTCAGGGACCTTTCCTATGAGAACCTGCTCGAACAGGAGGTGAAGACTTGAGTGGACCTCCTGCTCTCTACTTTGAAGTCCATGAACATTTCTGAGAGTTTGAATTTGAAAGGAACTCTAAGGGATATACCACTAAAAAGGGGGAGGGAAACTGGTGCAAAAAAAAAAAGTTCTCTGGTGTTTGGGTGTATAAATGTGTTTCATAAACAGATGGTATATCTTAAAAATTCAGGTAGTGATAAATCTATTTTAAGTGATTCTAGCTAATATAAGAATTACTACAAATTCTGAATGTTTACACTACGTAGTGCAAAAGTTAATGTCTAGCTGTGCAAAATTAGGCATGTGACAAATGTCAGTGTGTTTGGGTTTCTATGAGGATGGTGTGTCACTTCAAGCCCTCCAGTGACTTTTTATTATTTGTCTTTAATATTACAGTAGCGAGCAGTCCACTAAAGCCAAAACACAAAAGGAGTTGTTGAAAACTTTACAAGAGCTGAAAGCTCACCTTCCTTCTGAAAAGCGAGTTAAAGGCAAATCTAGTATCCTAACAACGTTGAAATATGCCCTTAAAAGCATTAAACAAGTTAAAGGTAATCAAGTATGACACTGCTTAAATAATTATGACCTGGATAAAATTAAACATTTAAATAAGAATTTAATTGTGGTTGTCTGCTTACAGCTAAGTTTGTTTGAAAACCTCTTTAAGCAAATATTTGTCTTCTCATTTGTGGACTGTTAACTTGGGTTTCTTTGGGATTTAAAGGTTGCCAGTAGATGAATATATTATGATGCTAACGTGGGTGTTTTAAGGTGGGTAAATGTGTATGGGTTGCTGATAAGGAAACTCCACTGTAGAACAACTAACTTGGAATAGTACCTAGACTTTCCAACTAGCTCATTCTGTGCTTATGCCAGAAAACCACTTGTTCCGTTTATTGCTTCCAGGCTATTTATTGATGAGACCTTAAATTCTGACTATAAACTGTTTAATGTTCTCATGTAGCCAATGAGGAGTATTACCAATTGTTGATGATTAATGAATCCCAGCCTTCTGGACTCAATGTGTCATCCTACACAGTGGAGGAAGTTGAAACTATAACCTCAGAATACATCATGAAAAATGCAGTGAGTATGCTGACACAAGCTTGCAGCATGTATGTAAAATGTTTTCTAGAATTGGCATGCCTTCTCCTTACAAGGTTGGAGTTCCTGGCTAGGCCAAAATCTGAAGAAGCTGATTTACCTTCAAGTGTATGTTCAGTAGAAACTTCAAGCCTTCATATAGACTTCGCCAATAGCAGCTCAATTGAAGCTTTTTTGTTCTGATAGTTAAATGGGAAATAAGTGAAAATTCTTGGTCTTCTGACTCATACCTCATGCTTAGAGACAATGGCATGATACATCTCAATATCCACGTGATGCAGTGCAGTATGAAATGTGTAAATCATTAGTTGTCATTTTAGAGTAGTCACTAAACTTGGAGGGTATCTCTGTCCAAAGCTTAGTCAAGGCACATGGTGAGTTGTTTCAGCTAATCCTTACAGTAGGGGTTATTTGATGTTTCAACAGTTCTTGTTAACAAGACTTAAAAGTGACCAATGCATTTGGACCATTGTGTGTTGCTGTGTTCTCTTCTGTGGTATTTGTCTGGTCTTTGCAACTGTTACAGGCTTATTCTATGATCTAGTGATACTGTCTTCTCTTTTAGATGAGAACAACTATGATGATCAATGTAGTTTTTAGCAGTAATGATAATCACAGTCACAGAATGATTATTTTATTTTCCCTATTCTCAGTGTTCTGTGTTTATTATGGAGTCTTAAACAATAATTACATCTAAGTTTATTAGCCTGTCTTCCTCGATTTTTTTTTTTTTTTTTTCTGAACCCTCTGTCTGAACGTATGCAGTTCTGAAATTAATAAAGTAATGGACAGATAGCAGATGTTCCCTAGCTTCATGTAGGTATTTTTTGTTGTACCTATGAATTGCCTGTAAGGTAAAAAAAAAAAAAAAAATAAAATAAAAAATAGGCAATCTAGAGTATAACTGAGGACTCCAAATATCATAAACGTTGCTCAATTGATCTAAAACATGAGTTTGTAAAAACCAGTGTTCTGACGATAGTTCTTAAGTTTGTATATAGTAATACCGGATTAAGCAATAAAGGTTGTGACGCAGGAAACTCTTCTGTGTTGAGGAAAAAATACATGGAAAAAAATACATGAAATGATGCAAGTGGAATTTGTGTATGGTTGTCTGGGGCTCTTTTTTCACCTGTCTGTTCATTACTTTATCAAGTGGCATAGAGCGCTTACTTTCATTATGCGGTGAATAAATAAGGCAAACAACTCTTCTCAAAACAGCTCAATCTCATGGGTGTAAAATATGTCTGACGCTTTCTTGAAACCAAAATGTGTAATTTTAAAGTTGAAAGCTCCTCATTTCTTACTTTGTAAATTCTGCATTGTAAAATATGCTATTGTTGTCTAATACTGGTTTAAGGCATGTAACCTGATAAGTTCCTAGTGTATCAATCTTACTGCATAGTTCAAAAAGTGGGCTGTATACATCTGCTTCACAAGGGCATCAAAATTATTTTACTGCCCCCTAAACAGATGTGATTTAACTCTCTTTATTCTGTTTCCTTAGTTTTTACTTTTAACTTATTAATGTTTTTATCTTGGTGTCCTGTTTTATCTTACTGTCTAAACAATGTTATGGATTGAAGAATGTGTTGTTTTTTCAACTGTCTAAATTTGAGACTTCTTTTTAGGATATGTTTGCTGTAGCTGTTTCTCTGATTACTGGGAAAATTGTCTACATCTCTGATCAAGCTGCTTCTATTCTTCGCTGTAAGAGAGGTTATTTCAAAAATGCCAAATTTGTGGAATTCCTGGCACCTCAGGATGTCAGTGTTTTCTATACTTCTACTACCCCATACAGATTGCCATCTTGGAATATTTGCAATAGAGCTGGTGAGTGGTCTCCACAGCAGATATTTCTTTGACCTTCCTTCAGTTATGCAGATGCAAATATCAATTTTTGCAATATCCTTTCATCTTTCTCCATCACTTCATCAGAGTACAACACACATTACTAGAACATCTCTGAACAGTATGAGGCGTTTAACATGCTTTTATGAATTGCCAAAGCTTGTCTGTTGGCTAAAAGCTTTTTGATTGCCACTGTTCATTGGTTCATAGGCCACTTTTATCCAACTGATGATTGAAAGCAAAGAAGGTATGCATGCTGAAAGTGGATTTGTTTTCAAGATTTTCTTGCAATCAATCACAGAATCACACAGAATCACAGAATTTCAAGGTTGGAAGAGACCTCAAGGTCATCGAGTCCAACCTCCAACCTAACGCTAACAGCCCTCCACTAAACCATATCCCTAAGCTCTACATCTAAACGTCTTTTGAAGACTTCCAGGGATGGTGACTCCACCACTTCCCTGGGCAGCCTGTTCCAATGTCTAACAACCCTTTCAGTGAAGAAATTCTTCCTAACATCTAACCTAAAACTCCCCTGGCTCAACTTAAGCCCATTCCCCCTCGTCCTGTCACCAGGCACGTGGGAGAACAGGCCAACCCCCACCTCGCTACAGCCTCCCTTGAGGTACCTAAAAAGAGCGATAAGGTCACCCCTGAGCCTCCTCTTCTCCAGGCTGAACAAGCCCAGCTCCCTCAGCCGCTCCTCGTAGGACTTGTTCTCCAGGCCCCTCACCAGCTTCGTCGCCCTTCTCTGCACCCGCTCAAGCACCTCGATGTCCTTCTTGTAGCGAGGGGCCCAAAACTGAACACAGTACTCGAGGTGCGGCCTCACCAGAGCTGAGTACAGGGGGACGATCACCTCCCTCGCCCTGCTGGTCACGCTGTTCCTGATACAAGCCAGGATGCCGTTGGCCTTCTTGGCCACCTGAGCACACTGCTGGCTCATATTCAGCTGACTATCCACCATCACTCCCAGGTCCTTCTCTGCCTGGCAGCTCTCCAACCATTCCTCTCCCAGTCTGTAGCTCTGCTTGGGGTTATTGCGCCCCAGGTGCAGGACCCGGCACTTGGCCTTGTTGAACTTCATGCAGTTGACCTCAGCCCATCGGTGCAGCCTATCCAGATCCTCCTGCAGAGCTTTCCTACCCTCGAGCAGATCGACACACGCACCTAACTTGGTGTCATCTGCGAACTTACTGAGGGTGCACTCAATGCCCTCGTCCAGATCATCAATGAAGATATTAAAGAGGACCGGCCCCAGCACCGAGCCCTGGGGGACGCAAGTGACCACAATTCTTCTTTAAAAAAAAAAAAAACAAAAAACAAAAAACATTCTCTTTAGATATAAGGAGCACAATATTTTTGTCTTCTTACTTTTAAAATATGTATGATTTGAGTACTATACACCTTGGTTACTGTGTAGGAAGATGTACTTCAGCTAACGTCATTGCAGTAACCAAGTGTAGTTGTGTATCTGTTCTTTCATCCTTAGGAAAAAGGATGTCAGGCATGCTGATGGTGAAGGATTAGACCTCTTAGGGCACTTGATATTTGTTTGTGTGAGGGTTGTTTTACTTGTGCAGTGACAGCTGTTGGGAATTGAGAAATAGCTGCCAAATATTTTTAAGCAAACACTTGAAATTCAGAGTCTGCTCTGAATATTTGAAATTCCAATCCCTGTATAATAAGTATATGAAGTTAAGACAGAGTGAACCATAGTCAACATGAAAAACAATTAACAGTAATTGTGAAGCTGCTAGTCCAACATCTGTCAAAAAAGGTTCAATTGTGAACTTTGACCATGTGATCCTCCTTGTACATGTTACTCAGTTATGCAGTCTATTTTTCCTGAAACATTTTTCTCTAGTTTTATTATGTTTGTAAGAGATTCATATTTCAAAAATGCAGTAGGTAGAACTACATACTTCATTCCATGTTTTGGCAGCCTTAGCTAGTGTTTAGAAGTGTTGCATATTGAGGCCTTTGAAAGATCAGAGCTTGGCTACTCTTGAAAAGGAGGGAAATAAGCTTCATAGGGGAGGGGAGGAAGGTTTTGCTTAAAATAAATAAAATAAAGTTTGGGTTTTGCTGGGGAGTGTGGGCTAGGCAGAGGAGGTTGGCAAAAGTATTTGATCCTTTAGCTGTCCTTTCTAGGAAAGAGGTCTGGTTTTGGGAGGTCCTGGAGAATTAAACTTCTTTGATCCATGGTGTAAGTTAGTGAAAAAGCTGACAAACAGTTCAAACTGGAGAGCTGTTTAGATATGTTTTTGGCAGAAGACTTAAGCAAGCAGCTGTGATTCACACACCAGCCTAAGAAAAGCATAAAGTAAATAAATTAAAAAAAAAAAAGGCTTTGGGGAACTTAAAAGTTTTGATGGATTCAAACTATATTACTTTTAATGCTGTTTGGGAAGAATTACTGCTTTAAATGCCATAACTTCTTAGTAATTTATTATAAATATTTAATGTTTCTAGAGTCTTCCACCCAGGATTGCATGGAAGAGAAATCTTTTTTCTGTCGCATCAGGTAAAACAGTACTATAATGAGACTTAGTGTTATGCTATGAAACTGCACTACAGAAGTATTTGACTTTTAAAAGAATCATATGTTATGCAAGTTTTGTCTTTTTCCATAGTGTGAACATAAGGTAAAACACACGCTTGTCCTCTAGTCATTTAACTTCCAGAAGCTACTCAGGAAACTGCAAAGTGGTTGTAGGAAGTTGCATCTTAGAAGTTAATCAGTCTGAATATTGACCTTTGCATTGTGAATGAAACCGATACGATATCTCTCACAGCTGCAGAAAGTCTTTACTTCAAGTTAATTAAACTATTCTGTTTAGCATGTGCCACAGATCCTCATTCATTCTAGATGACTAATGGCAGATCATGAATTCATACCATATGTCCAGTATAGGTAGATGTATGAGAGTAACTTGGTTTCTCTTTTTTGCTGTCACTAGATGCTGTATAGTTCTTTTTGTTTTCCTTCGTGCTGCCTGTTGCTTCTCTGGTAGCATTTCTGGAAAGAGAAAATGTGGGCCCTATAAGTTACTTCTGGAGTAAATAAATGCTTATAATTAAGATATGAGCATAGTTTTAAACAAATTAGAATGCTCTACTGCAGAGAGTCTGATTGGATGTATTGTAAAGGTACTGCTGGTGTGATTATAGACTTCTTTTCTTCTAATTCACATTGATTCCAGAAGCTTTAGCTTTGTAAAGCTGTGCTGTTATAACCTTATTACTTCACGTGTGTGTGTATATATATGTCACTGTGTAAATGGTTGTTCTTGCTGTTACGTTTTGTATTCTTGTTAAGTTAGCAACTGTTGTTCTAGGTAAGAGTTTGAGACTTATTTAAAATCAAAATACGTATTGAGTAAAAGAAGGTCTCTCTTAACTGAGATAATACAGCAGTCTTCATAAAATAAAACTATAGAGCCATTCCTTCGGAGGGTAAAATGGGGATTAATATTAGATTAGGATTAGTGGATCAATAAAACAACTTTATCATTAAGAAATGGGTTTTTCTCTTCATCAAACTTCCATGTGTAGGCCTTACTTCCATCAGGACTATTCAGGACTAAAGAGGACTATTCTTTATTGTAGTTGGTATGCAAAGGATGCCATCAGAATTAGGTTCTGTTCTACTGAAAACTAAGGAAGCTAAATTTTTGGGTGCTGTTTTAGGAGCTATCATGCAGTCTTTTTGTCATTAAGAAAATTAAAGTAAATAGGAATCGTTTAGCGTGAGATGAATCTGTTGAAATAATCAACTCTGTTTAATTATTAGTGCAGGGAAGGAGCGTGAAAATGAGATTTGCTATCACCCGTTTCGGATGACTCCTTACCTTATCAAAGTACAAGATCCGGAAGTAGCAGAAGACCAGCTTTGCTGTGTGTTGCTTGCAGAAAAAGTGCATTCTGGTTATGAAGGTAATCCTTTCAGCAGACAGAGTAATTTGGTTTCATGAAATTAAGAACTGTTCTGTTTTACTACAGGAAGTTCTGTGCAGTTCAGCAGTTTAATACAACTGAATTTCAGTTTAAGAAAGCTAACTTGCATGAGTACTGTCGGTGACCTCAAGTTTTATTGAAGTGGAAGGTAGCTGGTTTGGTTCTCTGCCCTTGCTGATAGTCTGTCAGCTAGCAAGCTGCTTTCCTATGTGCTCTTATGCAAACATTTAGACTTCACTCAGTATTTAATAGAAACTTGCAGCTTAAACTACTATATGTATGCCAAAAATACTTTTTAATCTGCTTTTTTTTCTTTCAGCACCCAGAATTCCTCCTGACAAAAGAATTTTTACAACTACACACACACCAACCTGTTTGTTCCAGGATGTAGATGAGAGGTAAATTACTAAATACTGTTTTTCACATGTTTACGCAACCTGTCCAGTAACTTTTCAGGTATTTCTAGGGTTTAATGACTGGGTTAGAATTTTGTGTAACTACCAATAAGTTGTTTAACTCAGGAAGGGTCTTTTCATTAAGACCACACTGTAATGCATTTTCACACTTGAAGTGTAAAACTGCCTGCTAACAAGTTGTTCTTTTTATTTTACGTCTATCTGGGGCAAATCTGGACATAAATTCAGTCAGTGAAACCCACTGCCAGGACTTCTCCTGTGCCAGCAAGCATGACCCATCTGAGACTTTTTTTTTTTTTTTTTTAAGTCTGATCGAATTATTAGCAAACAATATTCTGCTGCTACTTTCTGTTGCTGAGGTACAATTAGAGAAGTGATTTTTAAATATAACATTAGATCATGTAAAAAGATATTCTGTGTTCAGAGATTAAATTGTTCAGATTCTGCTGGCTGAAGGTTTCATGTTGCATTGACAGTCATGGAAGCTGGTTAGAGTTGGTGCATATGAAACTACCAATGTTTCAGAGCAGAGACAAATAAGATGCCTGTGATGTTGAGGCATACAAAGAGATTCAGGAACGAAGGTGCAAACCAGGCTTTCCCTGAGTCTTTAGGACTGCTTTTGCCTATGACCTGTCAGAGGATGTTTAGGTGATGGAAATTTGAGCTCTATGAAAAGAACAGAAGATACTCCTTCAAGAAGAGTTGGGGACATAGGCTGAATAGGAGTTATTATCATAAAGCTCTTAAGGACAGGGTTGTCCTTCGAAATATCATAATACTTTGAAGGACACAAGAGAATTAGCTTGTTACTGAGCTGAAAACAGAGGCTTCCTTTTCCTGCTTTTTTTCTTTTCCTTGTTTTATGTCAGATTTTACTCGTGATGGTTTATGTTACATGATGTGCGGAATTTTTTTTATCCTTAGTGAAAATTAAGTTGGCTACAATAATAGTATCTGAGATAAATCCATCATTCCTAGAAGCTACTGGATCATTCTTTAGCTTCCTCTTCATCTGACAAGCAAGCCCAGCTCAATCTCTAATTATAGGTCTTACAATCTAGATCCTTGACTCTTCTACTGACCTTTTATGTTGGTCTAAAAACATGTAGCTCCTTTGCATTGAAGTTACTGAATTTGCTTCTTCCTTTATAACTAAAGCAATAAATAAGTTTAAAATTGGATACCCTAAGAGGGTAAGTGCTCTGTTCCAGCACAGGTTTTCATAAAACAGGTAGCAAAGAATAGGAACAGAGCAAAGAAGAAAGAACAACAACAAAAACACATGTACTTCTTTTTACAACTTTATTTGAGGAAGTTCTTTCTAACTGAAGTAATTCTGAGTTGATAGGTATTTTCAACTCCTTTAGCCATATAACTTTTTTTTTTGCTGCTTTGACCTTGGCAGTGTTTTTAATTGTCAGAATGGTATTATTTAGTATGAGTTGTCATGCCAGTTCCAGTTTTTTGAAGTTGTTGCTTTAAATCATTAACAAGCTTTTAAGTCTTACTACTGAAGCAATTAGTTAACTAACAAGGCATAAGTTGCTCTCCTTGTTTTTCTCTGAATATCTCAGCCCCTTTACCAGAAGGGTATGTCATCTCTTCTGTGGAACTGATCTAACTTCCATGGGCTTGAAAGTGCAGTGTTGAAGGCATTTGTTCCATAATGTTTGTGATGTTTGTGAGTTCCAATACAACACAGTTTTGTGTCTGTTGTGCGCTAGGGTTAAGTTCCTCATTAAAAGCATTCAGATAGCTGAGCATTGTACTTCTCCCTAGGCCTTCATCAGCAACTGGGGCAGGGGAAGGGTATACATCACTTTGAGTTCACAAAGTGACTTGGTGTGTGGCAGCTTCTTAAACGTTACTTGATGTAATTTATATTTACCAAAGCATGTTTTTGGAGGATAGCTTTCAGGATAAGGTACAAAATGACATTTGTGAACTTCCATTCTTTTTCCTTAACGCTTTAAATGATCACTTAAGGTGACTTCATCACATAAACTAGTTCCTCATGTCATTAGAAGATGTTACTGTGCGGGAATTCAGGAATATTACTTTTAATTTTTTATTCTAATTAATAAGCTTGCTTCTTTGCAGCTCCTTTGAGTTAAACTCTTAACCTGCCTGTGAGAAAGTTTCCTTGATCCCTAGTCAGCTACTGGTTGCTAGTTCAGCTACAGAAATCCTGTGTGAACCTTAGCATTGGCTTGCAGCCCGTAGATCAGGGCTATTTGCTTTCGTGAGAGTTTTATAAGATTAAACTTTATTAATACTTTTTTTAATTCAGGGTAAGTACTCATCCTGTAGAGCCTGGGCAGCATAAGAAAATACAGGAGAACTGCTGTAGCAGATTTCTAAACACTTTGGTCAGTAACACTACAAAACATCAAAACAAAAATCAATGCCTTGCTCAAAGAGAGTTACTGCTATTAAGCTGGTACTGGTATGGCACCCCAGATTTAAATTTAAAATTGTTCACTCTTTTTCTAGGAAAAAGCAAGTAAAACTTACATTTGTTTTAAGTGCTTCCATTTGAAGTATACTTTTATTCTGCTTGATTTAATTAAAAAAATATTCTTTGTTTTTCTTTCCCCAGAGCGGTACCTCTGTTGGGATACCTACCTCAGGACTTAATAGGAACACCAGTCTTGGTGCATCTTCACCCAAATGACAGGCCCTTAATGCTAGCAATTCACAAGAAAAGTATGTGGTCTCTTTACTGTGGCAAAAATACCTTTCTTTTTATTCCTGAAAGTAAATAGTAACAGCTACAGAGACCTCAGCAAGTAGGAGGTGAAAAAAATTTCTGCAAGTAATTAAATATGCAAGTAATTAAATATTGAAGTATTCCTTTACTCTACAACTTGATTCTTAATGTAAATTGATGAAAGTGAGAAATCATTCAATTTCATGTTTGGTAAAAATGAGGTGAAGCATGTCTGCTGTAAACAAATTAACCATACATGATTATTTTATACATAAAGAAAATTGTGCTGCGAATGCAATGATAGAATTTGTCATTTTAAATTGTAGTCTGTCTTCTCTTGTAAATAGTCAAAGAGAAGAAAGACATTCAGGGCAAGTTAATTTGTTAATGTATGGAAATGTACAGCTGTCTCTTCAATCATTGTGACAACTCTGAATCGTTAAGTAGAACAGTGTAAATATTAAACTGACTTTTTAAATCATTCATTACAGTTCTTCAGTACGGAGGACAGCCTTTTGACTATTCACCAATCAGGTTTTGCACTAGAAATGGAGATTATATAACCATGGACACTAGCTGGTCCAGTTTCATCAATCCTTGGAGTCGAAAAGTTTCGTTTATTATTGGAAGACACAAAGTTAGGACGTAAGTCAATAAACAGTTATTTTTAAATTTTCTTTTTCATTGGAATCATATGGTGATTCCTAAAAAGATATAAGGGACTAACAGGGTGAGTGGGCAGGAATAATACAAATTATTCCCTCCTTACATTTGGGTTTGGTGATATAGTAACTCCTTTAAGTGAAGGAAATTTGACATGCTTCAAACTTTGTCAGTACTGTCAAGAGTTGCTTAAGGAGAGTGAGTGAAGATATGTCTTGTGAGATTGAAACATCATAGATATAATATATATAGATACTTAAATAGTGGTGGTAAGTGATCCTTACATAGGGATGGTAAATTAAAGATGTTCTCTGAAACTGAAAAGTACTTCAGTTTGTAATGGACTGGCCAATGTTTGGTTTATGCAGGGGTCCCTTAAATGAAGATGTCTTTGCTGCTCCCAACTATACAGAGGACAGAATCCTTCACCCTAGTGTTCAGGAAATCACAGAGCAAATATATCGGCTGCTATTGCAGGTACAGCATCTGCTTTAATGACACGCTTTTAATTTCCCACTGAAGAAAGGGCATTTACCTTCATGTGAATTTTGTATAGCTATCTTCTACTATACTGGGATTTCTGTCTGCAATCCTGGAAATTATTTATACTCATGATTACTGGGCATGACTTAACTGAAGTGTGTTAAAGCTCCTGTTGGTGTTTTATGGATTTCATGCAGCTACATGTATGGAGTACTCACATAGAAAACAAACAAAATTACCCCCACAAAACTCCCCACCCCCAAAAAATTGTTTTGCATCTCACATGGAATTATTGGTAACAGTTCTGTGTTGAAAGCTGCTGTGCAGATATATGTGTGTATATATATATATGCATATACTGTTGTTTTTAACAGCCTGTACACAACAGCGGATCCAGTGGTTATGGAAGTCTAGGTAGCAATGGCTCACATGAACACTTAATGAGTGTGGCATCCTCCAGTGACAGCACAGGAAATAATAATGAAGACACTCAAAAGGATAAAACAGTAGGTTTTTACTTTTTTATTCAAGTATGAGATACAAAACTTCTAAGTGGCTTTTTAACTTGTGTAAGCATAATTCTCTCAAATTAGAGATGAGGGGAGGTATAAGGAGAAAGTCTTCATTTGTTTTTTTCCGACAAAGCTTTTTCCATATTAAACATTTCTGGTATAGATAGTGTCAACTGTACTTCAGTACCCTGTAGGTATGAAAGTAAGTGTGTATAAAAAATTTAAACATGGGTGGTGTGTTAACATATTCTAATACCTATTTTATGTTATATGCTTGTTTCTGGGAAAAGCAGCTGTGGATATTTGAAAACAATTTCTTTTGGGAGGTGCAAGTTTGTACCTCTTGTTTTCTCAAGAGAAACTACGAAGATAAAATGCAATAGTAATGGTTTTATGCTGCAAAAACATTGAATAATATAGAATGAGAATTTATTTTTTGCTTAACATTTAGCTTTACGGGTCATTGTTTCATCCAGTTGACAGTGAGAGATAACTTTTAAAAATTTCGTTAGTCTGAACAAAACAGCATAGTTAAATTCGTGCCTACATTTATCAGAACTATTCCATGGGCAAAGTAAACCCTAAATGTGGATGCAGTCAAAGGAACTGCACTATCCTCTAAAGTCTTTTTGGCATTTATTAGTCTTCCCAAATGCTGTGTTTGATTTCTGAAAGCTAATTGTCTCCTTTACTTAATTACATTGTTCATAGGCTGAATCTCCTGAACTTGATTTATGTTTCTGTGATTAGGCATGGCAGACTGCTGTGCTTTCCAAGGTGGTCGCTTTTGCTGGCTTTCAGTTCTTAGACACTAGCATCTTGAGTAGGTGAAGCTTCTGGAATTCTTGTTTCACAGATGAATTACTACATTTCAGAGCTTTGTAGAAAAAGAGGCCGCCTATTTTGAGGGGAATAGATACTTACCTCTCCTTCACCATTTCTACAGATAGTTATGATTACTATAGTATAATGTTGTAACATCCTGTCAGTGCCTGATGAAACTTCTAGTGCAAGAAGTTCAGTCTTTGCATCAATATTTTATTTACCAAGTGATAACTGTTTTCTTCTGAAGTCTTACTTGTACCATTTCTTTATATTGTCCTATCAAAATCATTCAACCATACTAAACAAAATATGGAGTAATTGTATATGAGGAACTATTTTACATTTCTGCTCTCTAGTTCCTAAAATTCTGCTTCTGCACAATAAAATCCTGTACATCAGGATTTCTCCCATGATCAGACTAACTGTAAAGTAGAAGTTAACTAAGGTTAGATTTAGCCTTACTGAGGAATTGCTATGCATGAAACAATTTCATACTAACTGTTTTTAATGACCTGCTTTCAGATTGGTCAAGATGCCAGGAAGGTCAAAAATAAAGGACAACGTATTTTCACTGACAATAAAGCAAAACTGGAGCATAAGAGAGAGCCTCTTGCAGGTAAGACACTAGAACTAAGTGTTAGTTTATTGCAATGGTATGTGATGTAATGTAGGGGCTTTTCTAATCATACTCAACTGATAAAAGTGCTGGGTTTATGTATTATATTGTCTTTAGTCTCTGCACTGTGTTCTGGAAAACATGCGACCCAGCTGTCTGAATTGACAGTGACATAACATACAATTAAGGCATGTACTAGAGCTGTTGTTTTGAAGTACTTTAACTGTAGCTTCTCTTGTCCTACTAGTCAAATGTTTTTTCTGTTAGGTAGAAGAAAAAGTTATGGATGTTGTCTTTACTTTTTGCATGTAACCTGAGGAATTTTGAAGTTGTTAAATGAAAACCTTTCTGATCAGATTTAAATTTTCTAAACATGAACAATAACTTTTGCACTAGCATTGTCCTCATGCTGAGTGTTTCATCTATAATGATCTCTATTCTTCTGTATCAGTTGTGTCTGTTCCCTTTCAATCCATCAGCTGAACTAAACTTCACACCTCTAAGAATCTGTAAGAACAGGGAGGGTATTTACACAATATTTATCTACTAGGTCACAAACTTCTTATTGCTTTACAGTGGTTAATTTCTGACATACTAAAAGTTCTCATTTAGATGTATTTCTTACTGTTTGACTGATATTTTAGGGGAAACTCCAAAGATTAATGCTGTGATTGCATAATAACAATCTCTTAACAGAAAAACAAAGTGGTCCTGGTGCTCAGGTGAAAGATGCGATAGGAAAGGATACTGCGGTCACAGCTGCTCCTAAAAATGTGGCTACTGAAGAACTGGCTTGGAAAGAACAACCTGTGTATTCTTATCAACAGATTAGCTGTTTGGACAGCGTCATCAGGTAAGGAACTACTGTGTAAATTGCCATTGATCTGTAGACTTAAGACTTGCATATCTAATATTGCTAAATCCTTTTATTTTAGATACTTGGAGAGTTGTAATGTGCCTGGTACAGCAAAAAGAAAATGTGAACCTTCTTCAAGTGTGAATTCTGGTGTTCATGAACAAAAAGCAGCTGTTAATGCTATACAGCCCTTGGGAGGTATCTCTACATTACAACTTCAATTTTTTTCTAGCAGCCAGTTGGATGTTACTTCTTGTCAAAATAATGACAGGTGTAGCTTAGGGATGATTCAGCCATTTTCTTAACATTACATGTTGATAAACTAACTTTTAACATTAACATTTTCACTAGAATTAAAATACTTAATCGAATACTTAATTGTCTGATTGTTGATGTAGTAAGCTTGTTCATACTGTACAGAACACAGCAGGATTTGCAGTTTTAGGGCTTGAATCATTACCACATGTGAAAACTTCATTTCACAGTCAGTACTTCTAGGAACAACCAGCTGAAGACCCTGTCTGCTGATTAATTGCAGCAAAAATTCCATTTTAAGTGTTCATATTTCACTTCTGTTTCTTCTCTGTGGGAATTTTTAAAAAGGGATAAAAGGGGTAGAATGCTATTCTCAGTGCTGTGTGAGGTGTAAGAACTCATTTGAAAGGAATTGTCCAGCCATGGAAGAACAACGGGGATTACTGAGGATAGGTACCTACAGAGTCTGCTAGAAAAAAAAAAAAAAAACAAAAAAAAAACAACAGTAAGTTGTTAGGATTTAGTTGTAACATTTGATATGGTCCATGTGTGGATGGGGAGCTAAAGTGGAAAAGGCAACTGGTTGGTTAGTACAAGAGTTGTGAGATTAGTAGAGAGCTACATGTAAACAAGGTACCTGCTGATTTAGCCTCATTAAAGGGGGTGACTAGTAGAGTTTTTTAAAAACTGGTCTTGGGAATTATTTTATCAATATTTTCTTTTGATAAGCTTGAAGAAAAAAATCTAACGTAGTTTTTAGAATACAATTGGAAGATATAATCAGCATACAGAGGAACGAAATATCCTTTAGGAGTTGGAGGACCTTGAAGTAGAGAGGAAGAAGTAGTGGAACTCGCATCATGCAGTTAAGAACACAGTTTCTGCTGTCACCTGGAGTCTTTGCAGTCCTAGCTGGTAGGAAAGGATGTAGGTTCGCTAGCTGCTTGGTGTGCTGATGATTGCAAATGACCAAGTCACTAGCATGCTCTAGTCAGGAAAAAGGCAAACTTTAGGTCTTACAGTGTTATACTCAGTATTTGTACTAAAGAAGGAATGTTTTGATGCTGGTTAGAGGCATTGGTATGGTGTGCTGGATTACTGCTTATAGTTTTCAGGTGAGAAAACTTAAGTAGGCAGATGTTCATAGCAAAGCTTAGCATCTGCCAGCTAATTACCAGGTAATGAAAGATTAGTATATGACAAGATGGGAGCTGGGAGGGAGACTCTTAGGCTGGAGGAGACTTGAAACTTCTAAAGTCATACCATCAGAGATGGATAAAGCCCAGGAAAGATCAAGGAGTCCTTCACTGACAAGATTTGGTTTGTCTGTGTGAAAGTAGAGGATTGGATTTGGTTGCTCAGAAGTCATCCTATTTCTAAAACATTCTTTTTGGATTCTGTGAAATAAGTAAAATGCTCATTTTGTGTTTCGGCAAGCACAGTTCAGTCTCAGCTGTTCTGCAGCTGTAGCAACATATTACTTATTTGCAATGGATAACATACATATTTTTTTCTTTTTAAATAGGCCCTACTGTGTTGAAGGCATCTGGCAAATCAAGTAGTCCCCCAGTAGTTGGTGCTCACTTAACTTCTTTGGCTTTACCTGGCAAGCCTGAAAGCGTTGTATCACTCACAAGTCAGTGCAGCTACAGTAGCACCATTGTTCATGTTGGAGACAAGAAAACACAACCTGAATTAGGTATGATTTCTGCTAATATGTCATCTCCAAAAAGGTGATTGCTAGTAAGTTTCAACTTCAAACATTGGAACACGTAGAACCTACTTGTGACTTATATTTTCCTATATCTAAAATGTTCTTAAGGAAATTGAATAAATAGGAACAGAATTTGTATCTTAAACTTACTGAGAAATTAGTACGGATTGTAATAGCTTAAAGTGAATTTCCAGAGCTGTTCTTTGTCATGATTGGTTTTTTCCCTTCTGTTTCTGTAGAAATGATAGAAGATGGTCCGAGTGGAGCAGAACTCGTAGATAGCCAACTTATTGCACCTCCATCCAGCTCTGTGCACGTAAATCAGGAAAAGGAGTCATTTAAAAAACTGGGGCTTACAAAGGAAGTCCTTGCAGTGCATACACAAAAAGAAGAGCAGAGCTTTTTGAATAAGTTCAAAGAAGTAAAGAGATTTAATATTTTTCAGTCCCACTGCAATTACTACTTACAAGATAAACCCAAAGGACGGCCTGCTGAACGTGGTATGGCAATACTTCTCACGATTAAAAAGTAGCCTTTATGTAGGCAGTGAATCCTGTTGAGATGATGCTTGCATTTTTAGCTCTATAGTGGAGCCACAAGGAACAGCGACAGTTCCGTACTGTGTTTAAGTCCATAGAGAAATTCTGGTGACAGATTATATTAAAAGCTATATTCTGCTCTTAACTTATGCTTCAGTAACTAATGTTTTAGTTATCTATTCATTGTATTATTACTGTTATGTGTTTACTTTCAAGGGACAAGAAAGACACACTTTAAAATGTTTTCCTTCCTGTGTTTGTGTTTGCATTCTCTATTCTCTTGCTGCTCTTTTCCTTCTACTTTTCTGTCTGTCTTTTGTTTTTTTTCAGCCTCTTTGGTTTACATCCAGTTTCTCCTGTTGCAATACCATGTCATTGGTGAAACAGTAATTGCTTGGTTGCTATTAAGTTAATAATGTGACCAGTGGCAGATGAAAATGGAACAGACTAGCTGTAATAGTGAGACTGGTTTTGTTAGGGCTAGGGACTCAGGATGGCATTTTTAGAAGAGCTTGGTATTGACCTGACTTTGTTTCCATTTCAGTCCTGACCTGGAACTAAAGTTAGATACTGCTGAGCATCTGTTTGTTTTTGTTTTTTTTTTCTCCCCCACAATTCTTATCTTTGTTTTGATATAAATAGTTATGCAAGTCTTTGACATAGGAAGCCTTCTCTGGAAAAACTTAGTCTAGTGTTCTTTATTCTTGCTAAACTTTCAGACGGTCTAAGTAAGCTTTAGACAAACTTAAAGCTTGTGCAGCTTTTAGATATTTAAGTATTTAGATATAGAAGATACTTTATGGATTTCCTCATCTCTGTAATGAGAGAACTGACAGCCTTCACCTAGGGAAGAGTTGATTGGTGCAGACTTCTAAAATAAGGTTGGTTCCATGCTTTTCTTCCTAAGGTTTGCAAAGGTAGCATGTTCTTTCCCCTTATAAAATTATCTATGTGTACTTTCTCTTCTGTGCTGCTTTTTCTTCATGTTCTTAGTTACAGACCTACGTGACCTTAACTATCTAGAAGTGCTTTCGGTTCTCTTCTACTGGTTTCATTGTAATTGCTGAAGTGATCGGAGTGGCTCCTTTGTAGTGATTGGGTGACACATTTGAGCCTCAACTGATGCACTGCTATTCTTTTTTTTTTTTTTTTTTTTTTTGTATTTCCCCCATGGTGTGTCAGCATGATTTACCTTGCCCAGTGTGCTCAGCTCTTGTGCTAGAGGCAAAAGAGTGAGCCTGATCTGTTCCTAAATCCTTCCATTTGGGTAAACTAAGTCCAGAACTACAAAACTACAATTTTGAGCAACTTCTTGGGATGCCAAACCACAGAGAATCTTTAAAATTTCCAGAGGGACCCGTCCTGATGCAGGCTTTTTTCCTTCAGGTGGCCGTGGACAAAGAAATGGCACTTCTGGAATGGATCAGCCTTGGAAGAAAAGCGGAAAAAACAGGAAGTCAAAACGCATTAAACCACAGGAATCTTCAGACAGTACAACTTCTGGAACTAAATTTCCCCATCGGTTTCCTCTTCAAGGCTTAAATACTACTGCTTGGTCACCATCAGACACTTCACAAGCAAGCTATTCAGCGATGTCTTTTCCCACTGTTATGCCTGCATATCCCCTTCCCGTTTTTCCAGCAACAGGGACTGTGCCACCAGCTCCTGAGACTTCACTCTCTGGTTTTAATCAGTTGCCAGACTCTGGAAATACTTGCCCTATGCAACCATCCCAGTTCTCTGCCCCCCTCATGACACCCGTTGTAGCTCTTGTGCTCCCCAACTACGTCTACCCAGAGATGAACAGTAGCTTACCTCAAACGCTTTACCACAGCCAAGCCAACTTTCCTACCCCATCTCCTTTCTCCTCACAGACAGTATTTCCAGCACAGACACCATTCAGTACTCCCAGCCCTTTCCCGCAGCAGGCGTTTTTTCCAACACAACCATTCCATTACAATGCACCAGCAGAAAGTGAAAAGGTGCCTGCCACAGAGACACGAAATGAGCCATCCCGTTCCTGCACTCCACAGTCAGTGGGTGCTCAAGACCAGGCTTCTCCACCTTTATTCCAGTCAAGGTGTAGTTCTCCTCTGAATCTTCTGCAATTAGAGGAAACCACAAAAACTGTGGAAAGTGGAGCTCCTGCGGGTTTTCATGGAGCTTTAAATGAGGAAGGAGCCATAGGCAGCAAAATCGTGACAACTGATAACTGCAGTGGAAAGGGATCCCTACCAGTAAGTATGCTGATGGGCTTATGGTGGGTTTTGTTTTTTTCTTTCCAAGTCTTTGTACTGTGAAAATATCTGAAAAATATCTGAGGTTGTTAATATATACAGATGCCTAAAAATGATTCTTTTTCCCCCCTCTATTTCCTTGTCTCTGGTACATTGTTTTCAAAACTATCACTTTGTGGTCCTTATTTTTTAATGATAGTAATTACTCTATAATCCCCAGAGATGGACTCGCAATTGTAGTTAGCAAGCTTGAATTTCAGCAGATTGAATTAAAAGTGAGATCTAATCATTAGAATCATGTTAACCTTTAAAAATTAAAACAATGTTGTTTTCCTAAAGTTACACAAGAAACTTGGAAATGAATTCTAAAATTGTTGTTACTTTCTTAATCTGAATTCGAATATGCCTATTGTAAGTAATTTGAAATATTATTTGAAATATATTTCAAATCATTTGTGCACTTTATTTTTTAGTGTTTAACAAAGTTGTGGGCTAGTGAATTTATGTGAAGCAGAGAAATGATCTGTAAAAGTGGCTTTGAAAGAAGCTAATATAAATAAAACCAACACTTTGTTTACAAACTAGCCAAAGTAATGAATGAATGCAGATATTAGCAATTCCTTTGTTTTACCTAAGGTTCTAAAGCTGTACTAAGCCATATGGTAACTTCACCTTTTTTCCTGTCTTGTTTAAAATTGATGGATAAGTTTACCATAGTACTCCATCTGAGGTTTCCATATGACTGTCTGTAAAGGTTTCCACAATGGTGATGATGTGGACTAATTAGTGTTGTCTAAAGATTCAATAGAGTATCTTTTTAATGAAGTCACTGGGATGCAACCAAAACCTTTTAGAGTGACTGTTTCTTCCCTTATGCTTTTCTGCTTGTGGCTTACAGCTGTTCACTGCATGTGATAACGTAGTTACAGAGCAGAACTTGGTTTGCTGCTGATAAAGGAAAGGAGGCATTGGATGGCTTTATTTATAGGCATGCCTGAGATCTCAACTACAGCAAGTAGTCAGTCAAAAGCATAATTGGTGTTGATGCTAACAGCTGATTAGATGACTTAGACTACACAGCAAAGTCATAAGCACGTACCTACACTAGAAGTTGTAAAGGAGGAAGAAGGAAAAACTTATGTGCTTCTTCCCCCCACTGAAGAATATTCAGGTCTTCCATTTAGATGTCTGTGTTTAACTTCTGTGATTGGTTTCTAGATGATTTATTTTACCTAATATTCTTGATACTGACTCTTAATGGGGATGAATGGCGGGAGAACAGAGAGGTGGAGTCCATATGTTTTTGTAGCGGAACTTCCAAACTTGATTGACAGAGCATAAAAACTTACTACATTCTGTTATTGAGTGCTTGCTAGATCATGATCTTGAGAACAAATATTTTTTTAAATGAAAACAATGTTTTGTATCACACTGGTCATGCAAACGCCATTTTCTGAGAAATTTCTCAGTGATATATGCATCCAGTGCCTTTTTGTGGACTAAAGTATTCTGTGTGCTACGTGACATCTCTGAAAGCTTAGAGATAAGCACCTTCTGACTTGCGCTTTGGTAAAGAAGTGCATCTGTGATAGTCTGTAACTTACAGCATGCTCTACTAGATTAAAAGAAGCTTGATAACAAAATAATATTAATTCTGGTGGCATGTTCTTTTGACTACTCAAAAGGCTAGTTCCTATTCTTTATAAACCTGGAAGGCGTTACTTTCTTAATCTCCTTATCACTTGAACATGAGGGCGAGACAGACATTTGTTCAGGAAAGCATTAAGGATATAGCTGAAGCTAGTTCTCACTGCTGGTACGTATTTTTGCTGAATTCTTTGTCAACATTAACTTTGAATATTCCATATAAGTGGGGTAAGTGGGGCAGTGCTGTAACTGCTTGCTTAAAAAACAAAATAACCAACATCAGTATAGTTGATGCTCTTTCTCTTAAACATACAAATTGTCTTAGTAAGCTTGCATCTGGGAACAACTACCTTTTCATCACGTGTTGAGAGTAACAAGTGAGGGACTGTTCATGCAAATATGAGGTAGACTATAGTAGGAGCAACCAACCGTTAGTACGTCTTAGTGAATTTGGCTAAATTTTGAGTAGTCGAGGACAGTAGGGGCTGTCAAAACTGAGTAGCAGATACCTTCCTTATTAAACAGTGAGTTTTCCTTTTTTTAAAGAGAAATTGTATTTCAATATCTATCTTCTGGAAGGGACCATATGTCAGCCAAACAGTCCCCTTCATTATTCCTCAGTTGATCTTGGCATATGTTACTGATTGTCTGTCTTTGAATAACTAAACATATGAGATTATAATGTGAAGTATAAATGTATAAACGTAAGCAATTAGCAATGAAATAGCCTTCATTTTCTTTGTTTTCTGTGTTTGTTTCTCTTGCTTTCCTATCACCAGGCTGAATCTCCAATGGATGCTCAAAATAGTGATGCACTCTCCATGTCCAGTGTCCTGCTTGACATTTTACTTCAAGAAGATGCATGTTCAGGCACTGGCTCAGCTTCGTCAGGGAGCGGTGTATCTGCAGCTGCTGAATCTCTAGGGTCTGGTTCTAATGGCTGTGACTTGTCAGGGAGCAGAACAGGTAACCCTGGCAGCGAATACTCCTGGCATTTTAGAAGAGTTGGGGCATGATGCACTACAAGCATAATGTGAACGTTGAGTGCTTTATGGGAAAAAATCTTTCTTGTCTTTAATCCTCATGGCACGATTTAGTCTAGATTTCTTTTATCACATCACATGACAGTTTTTCTACTATGCTTGGTTTACAGTATAAAACTTCTGAACTTTTTGTGTATGTAAAATAGCCAGTAAAATTCTGCATAGGTATGATGGAATAACGAAGGGAAAATGTATTCCTTGGTGTTTCACTTCAGACTTCTTTAGTTTATTTTTCTATTGCGATTTAATAGAGATTTAGCTTGAAAATTCATGTTTTAAAAACAAAGCAGTTACCTAAGGGAGAAGGGGAGTTTTGTCTGTTTAAAAACAGTTGTTGTATTTAGACTTTTAGTTCTCTTTAGCCTTCTCTACTTTGGAAAATATTCAAACAATCCATGTATTTGAAAATTTATAACGAAGCTTTAAAATTATTTTTAAAGGTAGTAGTGAAACTAGTCATACCAGCAAATACTTCGGGAGTATTGACTCTTCAGAAAATCATCATAAAACAAAAATGAAGGCAGAAATAGAAGAAAGTGAGCACTTCATTAAGTATGTCCTTCAGGATCCTATATGGCTTTTGATGGCGAACACAGATGACACTGTTATGATGACTTACCAGATACCTTCTCGGTAATTCTCATGCTGTAGTACTTCATGAAATGCTTATGTGTACAAGATATGAATTACTGTCTCAAAAGAAGAGGATTTGTTTAAATGTTTAGCTTGGTGTCAAGAAGAATTCTTGCTTCCTTTGTATCTTCTGCATGCTACACAATATATCCTAAAAAAGAATTATTTGATTAGGCCTATATAGAGGTGCATGTGTATTTATTTTAGATCTGTTACCTAAGTTTAAATTAGCTGTATGCATACTTAAGTTCATGCAAAGTTAGTGATTTGTAATTATTGTCTAGAAATCCTTGAATCAATAGATTTGGGCAAGCATACTTATTATATCTAATGAGAGGCAGTAGCGAGGAAGATCTGTACTCAGTGTTGTCCTTGGAATGCAGCATTCAGCGGCATGCTGTTTTCTTTGCCTTGTGGTGGTGGCTTTTGGTTTGGTGGCATCACCCCACCCCTGAGGTGCTGTCTTTCACATATTCATTCTATTTATTCTTTTCTATATTCCCTCTCAAATAAGATAAGGAAGTTGAAGGTAAAAATTGAAGATTCCTAGCAGAAAACATTTTGTAAAATACTTTTCAGTGTTTCAATAGAAAAGAGCAGATACAGCGGGGACAAGTTTGCAGGTCTTTTTAATCTAGTTCATATATCTTGAAAGCAGTGAATGGTATTTTGAAAGGAATAGAAAGCTTCAGTAAAGACAAGCCTTTTGGAAGGGGGGGGAAACAGTTTTCAAAACATAAAAGCATAGGAATGATCAGGAAAGATAGAAAACACATCTTAAGAACTTGAGAATTTTGCTCTGGGTTTAAAAGTACTTTTGCATTACCCAGTTTTTGTACCCTGAGGAGCTGACAACTACAGTTGGGACTTTCAGTGGATTGTAAGAGTAGCAAAAGCTTGCAAAGAATGAATAGTGCCTGTATAAAACAGGATGCTGGGCTGAGAAGAGTTACATTGTCACAGCATGGCAATCAAGAACCAGTTGGCTTCTCTCATCTGTTCTTAGGTGTGCCGTAAGGAAAAGAATTAACACTGGGTTTCTTGGAATCTTCCTGAACTCTTCTCTTACAGATGTGTACAGCTTGTAAATGTTGGGTGTGGGGTGTCTCCTGTTTTTAAGTTTCTTAGTCAAGGTGGGGTGTGGAGGAGCTTTGTCAGCTGACATAGAGCTACGTTTTCTAAATCTCTTCCTCTGTCCTGAACTGTAATCCATTCTTGATGGCCTTCTTAAACATACCTTATTTCTTCAGTTCTGGTGTCTCATACATGTATTTGGTGTCTGTTTTGGGTTGTCATCTTAGTGAAGGGGAACTTGGAACATACTGCAGCAGGGGGAAGCTGTAGTTCTTTGTTTCACTGGTGATGCTGCCTGAATAGTTCTAAGGAAACTGTTTTCACTGGGATTTGGAAAGATGAGCCAGCAGAGATATGTTAAAGTTGTCTGCAAGTGTAGAAGGCTACTGAAATAATCACATTTAATTTTCTTCCAATATAAGATCTATAAGCTTAACATTCCATAACAAAAATAGTCTTTAAAAATGTTAGTATTTGTTTAACCTTATGTAGGCATAAAGCCCAGAAACTGTTCAAGCTCAATTTCTAAATATATTTTATTTCAGAGATTTGGAAACAGTCTTAAAAGAAGATAAGCAGAAATTAAAGCAAATGCAGAAACTACAGCCAAAATTTACAGAAGAACAGAAAAGAGAGCTCATTGAAGTTCATCCATGGATCCAACAAGGTGGACTGCCAAAAACTGTTGCTAATTCTGTAAGTTTAAATGAGTTGGTTACTTTTGCGTGTATAACAACACTTAAATTATTAGCTGCCTGTGTTAGTTTTCCATTCTGGCTGCTGCAAAAGCTTGGTCAGTTATGCTGGGAAAAAGTTTATTTCAGGCTTGATTTAATTTATCACAGGTCTTTTTCCAATGGGAAAGTTAAAGTAGTGGTGAACGCAGTGTAAGAGATGTCCTTGCTATTTCTAGCTTTCTTGTATCTAATTGCAATTTTGTGTGTAATAAAACTTCTGGCTGCACTGATTTTAAAAAAGAAAAATCTCATATGACTTGAAAAACAAACTTCGATCTTGTGTATAGAAACTTAGGCTTTCTTTTTTCTAACTTAAGCTTTCTTTAAAGTATGCAGAGGAACAGGGCATTCCCATTCACTTTTGTATTAAATTTTTCCTGCAGGATCAACTCTTGTCTTGATTGTATAAGTTGATTAATGGCTTGGAAAACAAAATGGCATCCTTTCAGTTGTACTGCCTATCTGTGAATTTCACTGTATGTACAAATGACTGACTGCATTCTGCGTCCCTAAGCTGAGCATCACTTGTAGCTTTTTTTCCCTGATCAGCTATCAAATGGAGAGACTCCCTTTGTTCATAGTCATTTCAAAAGTCAGTAACAGAACTGCAGTGAAGTCCTAGCAGTGCAACTGATGTGAACAAATTATTGCACTGTTGGCAATCAAATGTAGGAGAATGTGATTTGTAGTGCACATAAAATGTCAGCATTGTAAATGATCTGTGCATAACTGCTGACAGTAGAGCTCTCAAGTATCTATATTATTTACTACAAGTTATAAAATGATTGTGTGGGAAAAGTTGGGAATGGAATACACTGGGTGTAGCACAGATTTAAAGGTTCGCTTGGAATAAGGGTTCACGTACAGATGGATTAGTGTTTAGAAAAGCTTTTTTTTCCTTTGACTTATTAATGTTTATATTTTTTCTAGGAATGTATTTTTTGTGAGGACAATATACAGAGCAACTTTTATACATCATATGATGAAGAAATCCACGAAATGGACCTTAATGAAATGATTGAAGACAGTGGGGAAAACAACTTGGTTTCTCTGAGTCAAGTCAGTGAAGAACAAACATAGCCTTTGAGCCTGTTGCTTTTAAAGCTGCTTCAAAATTATGGTGATGATCCGTAAAAGTTTTAATCTTGTTTCTAGCAAGATGAATCTGGTTCGTAAAACAAATGTGTTTTTCTTGCTCTGAGAGTCATTTGTGAAAGAATCTCTTTTTAAATGGTGGCAATCTCTTCCCAGTAAGGACATTGTTGAAGATGGTATAGCTTTTCTTTAAAAAAGACTCATATTTTGCACTTACATGCCTCAAGTATTTCTTTATAAAAGCTTTCATTGATGCCTACTGAGTGGGTCAATGAGTACTGCAAATCCCGTTGTGAACATAACAGTTCTTCAAATCTCCTTTGGATAATGATTCAGCATTATACATTGTTCTAGGCATTTTGCTTAGTGGCTCTTTAGCATTGCTCTTAATATCTGAAGTGGTCCAGCATAGTAGAAGAAATAACCTTCCAGAAAATCAATTCACACTTGCCCTTTGCATACCAGTCAATTCATCTTATTTGTTTCTTGTAGTTTTGACTATAGTAACACTTCTTGTCTCAGAGGAATGTTAAACTACTTCTGTAAAATGATCTTCGGTTAAAATATTTACATGGATATGTAAGAAAGTATGGGTGAGTGTTGACTACTTTGTAGCCTTTTGTTAAATGGATGCTGTGATCCTATGAACTGATTGTTATCTTGAAGCATCATTTCTGAGAACTTATACATGGGAAATCTTTAAGCATAAAGATTTAAAAACTGAAACCCCAGAGGTTAATTGCCTATGCTCCTGGGACTGTTAGACAAAGCTTGGTATAACTTTTTACCTTCCTTTTGATTTGTTCCTTCAGGAAGTTGGCCATTGCTTTTTTTTTTTTTCTGTTTGGCTAAACATACATCAAACTTGCACGTGGCAAGGAAGGATTAGCCATTTATCATAATTGGAAGATGCTTTTTATAATAGATTGTGAGAATACCATTGACTTTCATTATATTTGAACTGCATAATCTAAAACTTGGTGTGTCTGGAATCCTTTGCTGTAAAGGATTTAATTTTAATGCCTCTGAGACTGTATCAACTTGAATATATGCGCTTTATGTTCTTGCACTGTTTGTACATGTTGGATGTGGGAAGAGAAAAAGTAACTTAATATTGGTTAGTTAAAGGACATTTAGTTGCACCACTGCTAGATGCCAGCTTGTAGGTCTTGGAGGTGAAAAACATGGAGAAATTCAATTAACTTTTGATGTTTGTCTTAAAATATTTTTCATGGAATGTGTTTCATTTTCTTTTGTTTTCATTAGCATAACATTTCACCAAAACTTAAGGTTATTTTCATTCTACAAAAAGTCCACTTTTTATACAAAGAGGACCTGAAGGTCGATCTGACGCCACCAAAAACATGAAGAAGCAACTGGTATTTGCTTAGTAGAAGAAATGTGTAAGGGAATTGGTTATTAATTGGACAGTGTCATAAAGAAATTTTCAAAGGAGGCAGGTTCTTCAGTTAGCAAAGAGTGTGAACTTGTGAAACAAGTAGAATTACAACTTAAAGTATGTAAATGTAGTGTGAAACACTACCCAGTATGATCTGATTCCTGTCTTTAATAGTTCAGCAAGGTCAAACTTTACTATTTGTAAATATAAACTAAATGAGAAACTTTGAAAAACGTTGTAGTTCAAGTCCATTGTATTAAATGTTTTAATCATAAATGGAACAGTGCAGCTATACCAGCATATTACGTATTCCTTTTTTTGTTACAAGTAAACACAATTTTAATTGGACCAGGGTTTGGGAAAAATAAAAGCTTTATATAAAGGAGTGCATCATAATTCAATTTTTTTCAGGGACTTCTCAACCACTTTGTGAACTTTGCTTTAGCATGCTTTTTTTTTTTTCTGGTTGTGTTTTTTTTGTTGTTTTGTTACTTTTTTGTTCTCATTTCTTTTTGTCAATGACCATCTTGTAACCATAACTTAGTGAAAGGAAGAGAGAAGTATATTTAGAGCATTTTGTGGATGTGCTTACTTACGGACTTAATCTTGCATCCTTAAAGTGTTTGCATTTACAGGGTGGTATTAAATATTTTCCTGTAACTTTAAATCTACATGCCTCCATTTATAGATAAGATTCTGAAGCTGTAATTTTTCCAAACTGTTGTAAGATGATTTACTTGTGATGACACTTTGTCAACATGTCAACAATGTTTTCTGTACACTGTGCAATATATTTTGGTTTTGCCACTTGTGACTAATTTTTATGACTTTGCTTTTTAGAAAACTGGTAAATAAAACAGATATATTTTTAGTTGCCTTTCTGTTTCTTGAGCCTTCTACTCCATGTAAGAAGCAAAAATACATACGTTGCAGTAAGTACATGAAGTGGTATTTCAAAGAAGAACTTGTAAGCTGTGAAGATAGTTGGTGGCTCACTGTCCTGAAGGAAAATTGTTGCCAGCTTGTCTGACTCACAAGTTTAGTTATGAATTGTAAGTCTTTATGTTGACTAGTCATTCTGAAAATGTGCACGCATTTAGTACCTGGAAGTGGATATGCAGCTGGGTTTTCTGTGTGATGTTCAAAACCAGCAGAAGGCATGCTGTCCTTTTTTGCTTTGTTTAATGTCATCTTTAAATACCTTTTCTTCTGTAGCCCTCTATAGCTTTAGAGGTAGAGAATTTCTGTTATGCCCCATAAATTTGATTTGTACAATGATTATTAGTCTTAAGTGGTGGTGTAAGACTGAAGATTGTTTGAACTTTTATGCTGGATTTTACCCCTTTTGCTTTTTTGTTTTTTTACTGTTTTATACTCTGTTGGGTTGAGAACGTGGAGAGGTGTGAATACGTGTATTTTCATAGCTATGATGTAGTTCAGCATGTGAGGAATATAAATTTGGACCACCGCCCTCCTCCAGGTTAGGAAGAACCCAGGTTATCAGAACTCCATCGGGTATGTTTTTTCCTGACTCTATTTTGGGATACTTTTTTTTAACAGAAAAGCTAGTACAATTCCTAGTGTAGTCATGAGGGAGACATGTATGTGTGTGCTGCAAAAGTCATAGTGTTTACATGCAAAAAAATTAGTGCACTGTGCAGGTGAATTGCATGCACACCAAGGGTACGATTGTGTGGTGTGCACTGTTGCCTGAATTTACAGTGTTCTAAGGTACACTTGCTGAACACATCACTCGAATCCCTTTGAAGTCTTCTGAATTGACCCTAAATACATGAGCAGTTCTGTGTACATGAAATCTGAAATCTATTTTTGTCATGATAGCACATTGGTTCCTTGCTTAATGAAACACGCAGATGAGAAAGATATCAATAAAGCATTTTACAGAACTACAGATTTGAGAGTTATGCCCACATATGGGGATCTCTGCAACTCAATAGAGATGGTGTTATGCTGGTTTTTGGATGTAAGTTGTGATAATGGATCTATAACCGTTGAAGAGCGGTGGTGCTGCTGCAATAAATTACCAGGTAATGTTTCACAGTTATTCCTGCTTCTGTTTGTGTGTTCTTGTATTTTTCTTTGTGTTTTTTTTTTTTTTTTTCTTCTTAAATTGTAAGTGTAGTAACAGTACAAGTTAAATGTGGCTTTAGGCATTTGCATTGTCTGCACTCAGATAACAGCTTGCTTTATGGGGCAGGGCTGTTGGGAGCAGTCTTTGTCAGAGTTTCTACCATCTCTGTAGCCCCTAGGCGTCACTGGTGTCCTTTGATTAAATCTGGCTATTTTGCTGCCACTGTACTTCCTCTATTCAGCTTCCTGTGTTCTCGGGCTATTGAGTTTGCTCTTACATCATTTGATAAGAGATCTGTGGCTAGAATTCCAGATAATGTGGTGGGAAAACTCATAATGAAGAGTTGTTGGCCCAATGATAATCAACACAAATATGAAACAAATATAAACTTTCTGCTTGGGAGAGGGAAAAAGGCTGCTGAAAAGCATCGGATTTTAGTCCACTTAAAGCTGGCGTGAATTTGGAGAACAAGTGTTTTTGCTTTACTTGAGCATCAAGATCCTTGATTTTTCTTGTGTTCCCAGGAAGGGTGGAAAGAAACCAATGCATTGATAAATCTGACTCAAACATGATGAAATGAGCTGCATGCTTCTGGCAGAGCAACAAACTGATGACTTAAAAGGAAAACAAAGTTTTTAAGAGTAATTTCCAGAAATTCCAGTGTTTACTTGCTTACAAAGGCTTGTGAGCTTGAGAAACATCAGATGTGTTGAACAGGGCAGCGAGCAGCTCACCATCCCCTTTTTGTTACAGGCTGTGGAAGAGGACAGTGTTCAGGGGATGGTACAGGATGTCTTTAGCTTGGTCAGTTTGCTTTACTAGTAAAATTTTTTTTTTTAAGACATGTCAGGCTTCCCAAGTGTGAAAAGCATAAGTCCAGGAAGAAACTGAAACGCTGGAGTTTTGATCATGGGTATTTGTCTTGGCATCTGCTGAAAAGTTCAAAAGTACATCAGGTTGAAGTGTGCGTGATGGGGTTTCATTCTACAACAGCAAAAAAGCTGCTATGGCAACACATGAACACTGTTTTAACCTTAATGAACAATATGAAAGTATGAGAGCACCTGCCATTTGTTACTAAAGAAAATGCTTTTTAGCCAAAAATAAAAAAAATCCCAATAAAGGACAATGAATGTCCCAAGGTGCTATAAATAGTTCAGGTGGCAGGCCCTTTGCTTCTGATATTACTTACAGGACACAAGTTTACTCCTGTTTTTGGTTAGTTGTTTTTTTTTGTGGTATTTTTAACTGGACTGTTTTTAACATTGGATTAATCAAAATGAGTGGGTGCTGTGGCAAAACGTGTGTTTCCTGTGGTGCACACGATGATATCTGTGTAATACAGAATTAGGAAGTGAGCAAGGAGGATCTCAAGCACCTGCTGCCACTGGGGTAGCTGTCTTCGGTGGGGATGGCATTACACCAGCCCTAGCTGGCCATGCTGCTTTGCACTTCATGTGTTTTAACTAGACCGAACAAGAATAAATCTGAAGATGCATTAGAGTTTCCTGGTGTGTTAAGATTTGTCAAGGCATACTGTATTAATACATGCATACAGGATATAGCAAACTTATTACCCTCTTTTAATTGTCAAATGGTCTAAAAGCCATTTCTTTGTATATTACTGTTGCACTGTTTAAAAACATAACAAAAAAACAAAACAAAAAAAAAAAAAACAAAAAACAAAACAAAAAAAAACAAACAAACAAACAAAAAAAAACGTATTGATGTACTTTTAAATGAATTTGACCATTGCTTGTCCAAGGTAAGGTTTGCTGTTGTTCCCTTCTGTTGTTACTAGCTGACTCATTTTTACATTTCCTATGTGTTGGCTTTTTTTTAATTGTTTTGCAGTTTTGTGTTCTTGTTTTTCCCATCCCTAGGGGAAACAAAAGAAAAGCAAACCTAGAAACCAGAGAACCCAGCAACCTAATTATAAAAGCCCTCATAACAAGTTGGCTGGATAAATTTAACAAATGCCTTTCTCCAGGTGGCTTTAAT
Source organism: Netta rufina (assembly GCF_964035555.1). Classification (NCBI taxonomy): domain Eukaryota; kingdom Metazoa; phylum Chordata; class Aves; order Anseriformes; family Anatidae; genus Netta; species Netta rufina. Next base: position 8,417,807 of record NC_140132.1, read on the forward strand.
TTTCAGTTTTCTTACGTGTATTTTGTTTGCTCCCCAAATCTTCATGTTGTTGCTTTTCCTGACTGGGATAATGGAATTCCAGCTCTTGCTGCTGCTAGGATTGTATCTTGTCTGTTTTGTGTCCCTTGGAAGCACAGGCTAAGTACTCTTGCCATAGCTGGGAACTAAATAGCACTGTTACGTGACAACAGGAAACTGAATATGGTGGGAGAAAGCTTTGTAGTGCGAGAGTACTTGTAGAAATAAAATTTGAGGCCTGGCAGCTGAAATGGAACCAGAGCTGCTGTGCTCTCAGTACAGTGAAAAGGCGAAGTCACAGCATGTAGCACGTTAATGTTTAGCCCTATGAATAAGTTGAAACTGAATCTCATTTTTGTTACTGTTTTTTGCTATGGAAGGAGAAAACAAATTTCAAGCCAGCCAGTACTGCAAGAACCGGCAGAAAGGCTGAGCAGCCTGCGTTTGCCTCTTCTCTCATTTGGACAATCTCAAGAGCTGTAGTGGCTCAGTTCTGTGGAGTCCTGGCAAGACCTGCTCAGTTCCTCCAGCTTCCCAGGTAAGAACTGTGTCTGTAGCACGGCCTGTAGGCAGGCACTTCATACTAAGGCTTTGCTCTGCACCATGTCTGGTCTGTGTGCTCTGACTTGTGCTCCTGCAGACTGCATCTCTTCAACTTTCAAATGTTTGTTTTACTGGGAGCTTATGCAAATCTATTGGAGCACTTAAAGACTAAAGGCGATACATAAATTGGTCTGAGTGTTCCTGTGCCTGTGCTGATGCATTTCTCCTACTCTCCTTAACTTTCAGTTTGAATTTTGAATCCTGACACGTCTTCCCATATTCTGGAAAAAAAAAAAGGTTTTCCGTGGCTCAGTTGCATTTCTAGATTTAGTAAAAGCAGAGGCTTACAATGAAAATATTTAATTAAATTGCAGAGCAAGTTTGTGCTAAGCAATCAGGAGCAGCAAAGTCTTGTGATAGCTGCAGTGCAGAGGTACAGTATATTTAGAGTCCTAAAATGTTGTTTCTGCAGCTATACAGAATTCTGAGAAACAAAATAACATCTTACGTAATGTCATTGCAAGAATAAAATGCAACTTGCTGTGCCAACCAGTATATTTTCATATAATTGCTTTTAAGTCAAATTTCAAATCAATTTTATAATCTTGGATTGTGCAATGTAATAACTATTTACTAGAATTGTTTCTCTTTGGGATAAATGATGTTTTAATTTACTTCCTGTAGACTTTTTTTAAAGCAGTGGAGTTAAAGAAAAGTATGTGGCTGCCGCAGGGCATGAAAAAAGAAAGAATGACCTGAAATCACTCTGGCTTCATGATTTTCTCCAGACTGGCATGGAAGTCTTTGGTTAACAACCCTAGCCCTCAAGCTGAGCTCCCAAAGCCCCGGGGCTGCTCCATCCATGCCTTCAGGCCCTTGTACAGAGACTCAGTTGCCAGAGTGGGGCCAAAAGCAGCGGCTTCAAGAATTGCAATTTGGGTATGGGAAACCAAAATAAAGTTTGGCACAGTGCAAAAGGAAGTGACAACGTGAAGAATGTGGTGATCAGGAATTAATTCCAGTGTCTGTATGCTGTTGTCTTTACCAGCCCCTCATTTTTTTAGTTCTGAAGTGCTGCTGTGAGGCTGTGACTACTGAAGACTCTCCCAGCTGCTCTGGGCAGGCTCTTTGGGCCAGGAAGATGGGGAGGGCTGGCCAGGAGTGCTTTCTGCTCGGGTCTGCTCACTAGAAGATGTGTACCTCTTCCGAAACGCCACCTCCCTGCTTGCTGCTTCACTGGGAGGCTTTTGTGTGCCGTTGGTTATCTTGAAGTTCCCTTCTGCCTGATCTCCTTTCAGAGAAAAATTCAAGTATATATGTATAAGAAAAATCCTAATATCTATGTATAAAATATTTCTATGTTAGCAGTATGTTAAAATTGGTAGCTGACACTTGATGACAACAACAAAGGAGACCCACAATGTAAAGAACTAAAATCTTTCTTCCATTGTCTTCATTTGTGTACAAATGAAGAGATGATTACCAAAAAGGTGATTACCAAACTGCTTTGAATGGACGTTCTTAAAGCATTGGATCTAGTTAGGCAGTGTATTTAAAGCTCTTTACTGGTAATCAACCTTGTGTTACATGAGCACTGAAACTAAGTGAAATCAATATAAAGGCCTGACTATTAAAACAACATTGTGTTATCGGTCCTACCAGTCCACTTAAAATCTTTTCTTTTTATGTACTTTGCCATTGTGAGGTGATGCTTACATCTTTAAATTTAAAGAACAGACTTTTCAGGACTTCTGGTTTGGGTTCTCATTGAAAATGCTGTCTGAGAAGTGGGATAATCAAGCTAACAGGACAGCAAAATAAGGTTGTCTATATCCTGATCTGTAAAACATTTTATCACCTTCCATCAATTTCACAGCTGAATGATATAGATTGGACCACAGTACATACTGTAAATGTTTTTCTTTGTGTTTTTTTTTTTTTTTTTTTTTTTTTTACAGATTTCACTTACTGACAGAATTAGTTTGAAGTGATACAGGACTGCCTCTGTCACCTAATTTAGTGCTCATAGGCTTGTGAAGTTTACGGTGTTAACGTTTACTCTACACTGATAAGTGGCTTTACAGATGGAGTCTTTTTGAATGTATTTGACAGGATCAGAGGGTCCCAAATGCTCTGGAAGCTGTTGAGCATTAATGCTACCCATAGCGCCATTCAAGAGGACAAATTAAAGTGATGCAAAGGAAGGTTGGGATATCTTGGCCAGCATAATGTAGGTGGTTGATGTGTCTGAATGGGTTGGCAGTGAATTAGGTCCAAAAAGCACAGCACTGTGTCCTAATGTGTTGTAAATACCATCTCTATTTATAGACTCAAGTTCTTATCACCTGGTTGACTTGCCCAGTCTAACTTGCTTATTCAAGTATTTCTGAAGAGGGCTTTATAAAATAAACTTTGGGATGTTAAAAACTTTCGGATATAAAACATGTTTTTGGCTTGAGAGGGGCATGTAGGGGAAAGACATGTATTATTTGTTCTCCAGGTGTACAGGTGCTTACAGCCTTCCCTGACTTCATGGCATCATCAGTGCATGTAATAGTTACTTGAAGCAGATTGCCAAGACTTACTGTGAGTAAACTGCTTTATTAAATGTATCCACAACTTTCCAAGCATTGTGTGTGTCATACCTCTAAGGCTCTTAGATAAGATGAGGATTGAACTGTGACATTTGGGCTATATATAGAACCTGACAGTTTGTTGCTCTGGAAACATTTGGGTTGCTGCACTCTGGTTTGTGACTTTCAAGAAAGAATTGAAGGAAGAGGATAATGACAGAGGTCCAAAGGGCACTGCCTCTTCTTTGAAATCACTTAACACCACCTTTTTAAAAATAGTTTTATCAACAGCAAAACACCATCTATCTTCCTTCAGGAGAGACATAACGATTATTTGTCAGAATTTGAGGAAAAAGATGGAGATGAATGTCTCTGACATTGTGGATACTTGGGCCTTAAAAATCAGTTAAATTGAATGGAGACAGGGAGTGTTTAAAATGCAGACACAAAAGGTAGGCAAAGGGGTTAAATCTGAGCACCTCCATGGGCTATGACCATAACAAATGAGCAGGTAGCCAAAACAGGGAAGGTTGAAATTGCACAATTGTCTAGACAAAAGGAAAGGGGGGGGCATGCAGAAAGGGGGAGAAGGGATGGGAAGAAAAGTGAGGATTAGAGCACTTGGCAAAAGAAGCTACAGCACCAAGCCCCAACCCCCAAGAAGGGCTGTGTGCACCTGGGTTCTCTGGTAAACTAAATTCCCAAATGCCAGAACAGTCGGAGTCCGAGTACAGATCGGAACTCGGAAATAACATTTAAAAACTAAGTTAAATCAAAGTTTTGTCTCCAGATACTTCAGATTTTGGTGGTTTTGAGAACCAAAACCTAAACAGATATTTGGGCCATTTGATGAATCCATCTGTAGCTTTTATTTAGATCAATGTATAAAATAACTCTGTCTAGACAGTTTCTTAATACTGATGTCCCTTAACAACAAGAACAGTAAGTACAAAATGTGTGAAGTGTTTGTTTCAAGGGAAGGACAGGGGAAGTAGAAGCACTTCCGTTCTTGGTGTTGCGTGTTTGTTTCTTGCTGCTCAGATGCTATGGTTACAAGTACTACAGAAAACAAACCAGTGGCACCAGGTAGGCTCCCCTGCGTTGCTCCAGCGTTACTGATTCCTCTGCCAGTTTTGGGATTCCAATAGGAAACCGAGGGAGGCTGAACACTGAACATCATCTTCAACTACAGAAGGGACCAGATGGCCAAATCTTCCAGTTTGGGCCAGAGGGGTGAGTCTTCCCCATTACAGTGTAAGGTTCTGCATTTCTGGAGGAAATGTACTCAGAGGAACACTTCTTTTGGTTTCTCATCGACAAGAAATGAAGGAAAGGTGAAGGCAACGAGTTAGCTGGAGTTTTCCCTGAAATGGTGATATGAAATGGGATCCACACCTAACTCCTTTAGTTCTTGCTTGGCCAAGCATTGCTGGTTTCTTGCAGCAAGGATCCATTTCTTGCTGACGATTCAATGTGGTGACTGTGTATGCTGTATTGTGAAGGTAACTTGCTGGAGGATTGATTACTAGACCAAAGAGCCCACCTGTTTGTGTACAGGAGACTTAGAAGTACTTGGAGTAGCATCTAGTTTATTCAAGGAAAGAGATAATACTTGAGAACCCCCTTATAATTGCCAGCACACTGGGGACCCATTTTTCCAAAGTAGGCAGACCCCAAATTTCCCAATTTGCTTCAAAGTATGCTGTTTGTGAGTAGAAGAGGAAAAAACATAAAACAACCAAAGCAAACCAACAAGACCTTTCATGCTTGACTGCATGTAACTGTTCTTTCTTGATCTACCTATTTTACACTACACTGATTCTCTTTATGTTTGTTTGCATATTTCATTTCCCATACGGTCTATGCCATTTACATCTATTAATTTTACATGCATGTGTGCTGCTGACTCAGTGTGGTCATTGCCAGGCTGGCCAAGGATCACTTCTCTGAAGTGTGCAGAGATGGATAGGACTTAATAAACCTGTTTGGGTGAGCAAATAAAGCAAGAAGATTGAGCATATACCTTTGTCATTTGACCGAGGTATATCAATGCTTATGCTAACACTTTATGCTAAACTGTAGTAGTTCACCCAGTACCAATGAGTCTCCTATTTCAGTCATAGGAGAACTGGGAATATGAATTTTAAGGGGTATTTCAATTGAGTTGGCCAGTTCAGCTCAAGAAGACACACAAAGGTGTCTTCATTACAGAAAGCAGGTAGTGAACACCAGCTAGTGCTTGCTGACCCAAAGGAGGCAAATTGGCTAGGACTTGCATCACTGAGGCCTGAAAAAAAACATTTTGGTGCTGTGAACAACCCCTCTGCCTTGGTGGAAAAGTTACAGGGCTGACAATGTCTCAGGCGTTTGTTTTCCCTTTTCCATCTGTGGAATGCCAATTGTGAAGACTTGCAGGGTGACAGTAGAAGGGATATTGTAGTGACCCTCTGCAGCCTGTGTTGGTTCTGGCAATGTCAGTGTAGTGAGAATGAAATGCTAAAGTTTTGCTAGTGTGCCTCTCATTCATGGATAGTCCAAATGGACAAATACAATGAATACAAAGAAGGCCACTAGATAAAGTCTTTCTGAAGCACATAACAGAGCAGATACGTGAACTCCAAGCAATGCCCAGTAACTTCCTTTTCTTCTTAATGAGCATATCTTTTAAGGATATTTTTAAGGTTTGTGTCTTTGGTGATTTTAAATTCAGCTGCTTTACTTTGTACCTAAAAGGTCTACGCTTTTGCAGAGTTCAGCTGAGGGTAATTCACTCTGGGCAATTCCTGAAGCTGTCTGCAAAAGTGTGCTTCAGGGTGCCCTAGGTCTGCACTTTCCCAGATGAGAGAGAAAAAAAAAAAAAAAAAAAAAAAAAAAAACAAAGCGAACACTAAAATGTACTCTCTGTACTTTCACTCTAATTTTAGTCTGAGATCAATGTAAAAACTAAAAGACTACAAAGTGAAGTAGTTTCATACTTAAGAAATCTAAGGCCAGAAGGGATCATCTAGTCTAATTGCCAGTATGTTGTAGTTTTACTAAGTCCTTTGTGTTTAAAAAAAAAAAATAAAAAAATGTTTCTGGAAGAATACTGTCTCATCTGACCTGCTGACATAGTGAAAAAGGGAATTTGTGGCTTTTCCAGTGTCTGACTTCAATCTTTTACTTTCTCATTTCAAACAGTTTGAATCCCCTATCTAGCACTTGGCATTTAAGACTCTACTTTGTTGGATTAAAAGGCCTTTTGAACCCATGACTTACTCAGCTGGAAGGAGTGCAGTGTAACACAACGTATGCAGTGTGACCAATCAGATCACCATCAATCATCATCTTGTTTAACTAAAGTAAGCTTAAAGTTTCCTACTGTAATGTGTATTTTCATGCTTGAATGTTTTCTGCACCAGATTTGATGTATTTTAACTTTCTTAAAATGCAGAAATAAGGATTACAATTGCTGAAAACAATAATGAAAAACAACAAAGAAATGCTTATATTCCTTATGCAGCTAAAAATCCCATGGAAGGAAACAGACTGGCTTTTTTCCCCCTTTTTCCTTCTCTTAGCTCATGTAAGCCTTACAGGATTAAGGCACACTATTTAGTGACCCTATCCATTTAGGTTACTGTGGGCTCAGGGTATCTGTATGAGAGTGCATAAAAAAAAGAGCTTTGAACCAGGGATCTCATGCAACAAAATGAAATACGTCTTAGGAAGCGGAAGAAGGATAGGCTTTTGGCTCAGCCAGCTGGGTTGGTGGATTGTTTGATCCTGCGTGACCTTGTTCAAACCTTTGCATCCATCTGTGGATGCAAACAAGAGGATGTTCTCCTGGGTCTCATCCGTACCATCTCGTGTGTTTCAGTGGTCCCAAGCTGTGGCTGGTGGGGGAAGCTCAGCAGGGGACATGCTCTTTGGCCTGGTCATCCTCTTCAGTGGAGAGAAGGATGAACTGCTCAGGCAAAAGTCTTGGTGTGCTCCAAAAGCTAAAGGTTTGATTTGTAAAACCTAAGTATCTGCACACACATCCTCGTGGGGAGAAGTAGGGCTGGAGACCTGCTTCTGTGTGCGCTCATGTGCTGGTTGCTGATGTTTGGAGGTGGGTCCATAAACTGAATCCTAAGACTGGGCTCCAACAGCTGGAGATGTCAAGATTGGATGGCCCCTTGGGATGTTACCTATGGAGAGCTTACCATAACGTGGCAAAGCTCTGGATGCCAGGGATAACGTTGGTTAATCCTAGCACATATCTCAGAAATAAATCCCCCTTTTCTGTGATTTGTTTCAATAGCACTTTGCTTAATGACAGCACCTTGGATGGTAATAACCATAAGCTGCCAGTGTTGCAGGCAGGAATGAATTGTCTGCCTAGCAGAAATTTCCCTCTTTAGATGTCTGCATGGAAGTTGGCCTCCTCCCCTAGCCCTGCTGCTGAGGTCTGTTGTGATTTTTTTTAAATTTTCTTCTGTTTTCTGTATCTGTTTTTTTTGTCATCTTTTCTGTTTCAGCCTTCTATTGGAATAGAGGCTGAAAGATTTACTTATTTGGAGGTGAAAGACTCTGCAGAGAACTACATGATATTTGCTAGTGGGTGACAAAAGAAGATGTCACTTGGTTTGGAGAACCTGAAAGCCTGATCTTGCCCCTGGCTGGAGGCTCTGACAAAGCTCTGTTCTGTGTTGTCAGCAGCTCAGGTCAAGATTTGAACAGAAGTCCTCCCAGCTGACCTGGTGTAGGACGGAGTGCTTCTCCCCTGCAGCAGGTGTGAGTGACTGACATGCAAAGAGAGGAGAGGATGAGTCCTTTCAATTATTCTTTAACTGCATATCAAACGAAAGCCCCTCTGTTTGTGTGCTGTTCCTCTCTCCTTTTACAATGCAGTGCACTGTCAGATCAGTCAGTCTGTTCATATTACTTTGGAATGGAAAAGAGTAAAGGCAGTCCTTTCTGTAAAGAAGGGCTTTGAAAGGGTTCGCTGTTTTTTCATCAGAGCTGCTGGAAACCTTCCTTTCCCTCCCTCTTCCCCAGTCCAGCCCCTACAAAGCTCACCTCTTCCTGCCTTTGTCAGGGAAGTGTCAGATCTGACACCTTTGCAGTAAGGTACAGAAATGCAAATGGAGAAATCCAGCGGCACCTAATCAGAGGATGTAAACATTCTGTGAACCTAATTTGTGGATTTAAAAAAAAAAAAAGCCTTATTGCTAACACATTCTGGAAATGCTTTTGATGCTTTCTAAAAAAACTGTAATAGCGGCACTTCTTTTCAACCACCACAGGCCTGAGAAAGTCCTGTTGCCCTCCTGCCCTGGCTCTCCCTGACCATCGTGGCCTTTGGAAAGCAGCTGCTGTGGCTGGCCAGGAGGCTGCAGCCAGCCCAGAGCTCCTCTGTGTTTCCTTCTGCAGTAGCGCAGGTAGCAGGGTCTGCCTGGTTCTCTAGTCCTGTTGTGGTGTAAGTGTGCAGGGAGCGCTTAGGGCCCCACCAGTGGCTTCCCCCTGGGAAGGACAACAGCACTTTGGATTTTGAAAGGGAACAGGTAAATGGGCAAGGCTGGCTTCAACTAGGAAGGGTCCTCACAGGTCTGCAAAGCTGCTGAACAGTCGTAACTCTGCTGCCAGCCCCCCAAATCCACTGCTGAACCAAAGCTAGCACTTTTATGTTGACTCTCAGCTGTGTTTCTGTCACCAAAGTGTCAGGATTTGCACTTGCTCTCACCGCAGCGTTGCAGAAGAGCCCTAACCCGGCCGCCTTTCATCTCATGGAAATGAAGCTGAGCCTCGCTGTCTCTACTGTGCCCGCAGCAGCTGCAGCCTGCCCCGGAGCAGCCCTGGATGTCAAACCTTAGGACTTAAACCTTCAGTGAGCTCAGGCGAGTGGCTGCAGCCCTGTGCTTGCTGTTCTGAAGGAACATAGGGTGGGCTGTGCGTGGCTGTTACCTCTGGTCCTGTGCTCCACCACGAGCTGCCCAGCTCCGCAGGCTGCCTGGCCCTCAGGAGCTGCCCCTGCCTGTGTGTTACAGGAAGGGGCTGTGGCTCTGTCTCCCCTGTGAGGGCACCTGATGGGAGGGCTGTTTTCTAGGTACTGAAAGGGACTGTCATGGCATAGCAGGGTCACGTAGCACAATGCGTACCATGTTACTGAGGGGGGTATCATTACCTGGGCTAGTTGAGCAGAAGCAAAAAATGAAGTATCAAACACTAACACCTTGGGGAAGCAGCTTTGCTTAAAAAAAAAAAAAAAAAGTGACATTGCACTGGAGCTAGAGAGGTGCAGGGTGAGTCCAAGAGGTCAGCTTGAGTGTAGGGTGTTACTTTTAGTGCAAGTGTCCCAGGTTCCTCCTTCATTTACACTTCAAAATGCTGACCTCCCTTCCTCCCTAAAGCAGAAAGGTCATTACAGCAGCTCTCCTGTTAAGCTGGTTTTTGCCCTCACAGTTCAAAGGGAAATTGGGGAAAAGCAGGGAGGCTTTTGTGCTAAACCAATCTGATGGCAACCTTTGAATAAGAACCCCCACCTCAGGTAACTTTAAATAAATTACAAAGGAGGCCTACTGGTATCTTAGTTTCCATTTTTATTATTCCAGAGGGTTATTAACAAAAGAAAGTTACAGGTCCAGTCCCCTGGTAGTTAGGTTGCTTCCTTTCTTGCTTGTTCTGTGTTTGGGAACTTCCATGTATTAAATAACTTCACAATTGTTTTTGTTTCTTTCTTTACAATGGCAGCTCTCAAAGGTAATTCCACAGCATAAGTAACTTGGTATCTCCCAGAAATAGGAACACGAGGTACGACAAACCTCATGTACAGGAGGGCTGAAGTTCAGCCCCCTTAAATTTTTTTTTTCTCTTCAGAAATACTTTAAGTCCACTGCATGCTCTGCATTCAAGAACAAAAACACAAGACAAAACTCCACCAGGAGAAGCTTTGTCCAGTGCCTCTGAAGGTGGACTGCAGCTGAATGACCACCACCCCCTGCAGGGAGATGAGGTTTGAGCCTGGTTTCCACATGAACTGCTTGCCCAGGAACCTGGGGCATGAGATAACCCTACACCAGTACTACACTGCCCACTGCAGTAAGGTAAGTGTCTGCTACTATTAAACAAAAGAAACATTTGAATTCCAATACTTGAGCTAACAATGCTTAGTACATGAATTAAGTGCTTAATTACCAGCATTGTTCCAAGACATATACATAGTGTTGTTAGTAGTTAACAATAGGGCACTGTGTTCAAGTTTGTGAACTAGTTAAAGTGTATCATACTGCAAAACACATGAAATCAGTTGTGAATTTAGTTTTTTATTAAAGATTAAAATAAAAAACATTTGACACCCTAATATACATAAAGTCACAATAAACTCAGATGTGCTAAAAGCAAAATGTGCATAAAGACACTCACTTCTAAAAGGCACCCTGCCACCAATATTTTAGATGTTCATCTAACTCCAACAGGTTTCTAGTTCTCTCTTCCTTCACTGAAGGTGAGACTCCAGACTGCTACCACGTATAGATGCTAACCACACCAACCCCTTTCAGGGATCTTTGCTATCACTAGAACACTTAAAACTGTGCATGCAGACTGAACTTCTCATGGATTTAACCATTAAGCTTTAAAATGCACAAGGGCTTTTTCTTAAGAGAAAAAGGTAGTGAGATTTGGGCCACTTATAAGGGCCAAAAGCATGAGACAGGGTTATGAGATAACTGGTGTGCATCCACCAAAGAGCGTTGCTACTAAAAAACCAGCCCCCTCCTCCCCCAGCCCATCCCCGACCTCTCATAAAAAAAAAACAACCCCCGAGTTACAAAACACCACACACACACGCAACATACACACAGCTGAAATGTTAACGTGTTTTGCTATTAGCCTGTCAGGGGGGTGACAGTGTCAGAGTGCCATCTACGCAGCCCCAGGACGCAGCAGTGCCAGGCGTGCAGGTCCGAAAGCCACAGGGGCGTGCAGTGCCCGGCCGCTCTCCTCGTCGGGCAGCTCCACATCGACTCCTGGGCGCACCGCTCCATTACCAGGGTCTCCACATGGATTTGGGTAAGCTGGGCGATGGCACGCTGCGTGTCCGGGAGGCATCCAGTCCGTCGGTGGATGTCTGGCCCAGCTCAGCCTCTGCTTCATCGGAGTCGGAGCAGGTCTCCTCGCTGGGGGCCGGCGAGGGCACGGAGGCAGCGAGCACCAGGCCAGGGGAGGCCTCATCTGCTGGTCCCCTCGCCTCGCTGCCGGGCCAGGGGCCGAGCGAGGGCTCGGCCACAACGTCCGCGATCAAGTCCTGGAAGCCGCCCTCGTTGAGGGGCATGGACTCCAGCAGGTGGTTGAGCAGCTCGGCCGCCGTGGTGGCGTCGATGCCGGGGCAGCTGGAGACGAAGGTGTGCACCTCGTGCATGCACTGGATGTAGCCGGCGGCGAAGCGCTCGCTGGCCTCGCGCTGCAGCCGCCCGCCCTCTGCGGCCCGGGGAGGGGGAGAGACAGAGAGAGAGAGAGAGAGAGAGAGAGGGGGGCCGGCGTGAGGCGCTGCCCGGCCCCGGCCCCGCCGCCCCCTCCCTGCCCCCCGGCCCCGCCACTCACCGAGGGAGCGGCGCTCCAGCACGGCCTGCACCCGCCGCACCGTCAGCTCCAGCACCTCCGCGTTCTCCAGCTTCGCCTGCAGCTGCCCCGGGGCGCCCAGGCCGTCAGCACGGCCCCGGCCCCCCGCCAACACCCCCACACCCCCGGTCCCTCTCCTCCTCCTTTCCCCCCCCCCGCCTCACCTCGGCGTCCGCCAGCAGCAGCCGCAGCTCCCGCAGGCTCTCGTTGATCCGCGCCCGGCGCTTCTTCTCCACCAGCGGCTTCCTCGTCTGCGGGAACACGGCGCCGTCAGCCGCCCGCCTCCCCCCGGCTCCTCCTCGCCTCCCCGCGGCCCCTCCGCTCACCCTCCGGTCGGGCCGGGCCCCCCCCGCGCCGTCCCCGTTCCCGTCGCCGTCCCCCCGCTGCGGGCGGCCCCTGCCCGCGGGCGCCATGGCGGCGGCCAGCCCCCGCCTGCCCGCTGCGCCCCGCTCCGGCCCCCGCCCCGCGCCGCGCCGCCCGCCTTATACCCGCTCATTTGCATCTCAATGAGCCCATTGGCTGCGGCGCGCCGAGAGCCGCCCGAGCGTGGGGCGAACGGGCCAATAGGAGCGGGACGCTTTGTCTGCGGCGAGGCGGGGCGGGGCGGGGGGAGCGGGGCGGGGGCGCCCTTGGGTGCCGCGGGGGGGGTGGGGGCGAGGGGCGCGAAGGCAGCGGGGGCGGCTCGCTGGTGTCTGTATTTATTTTTAAATATTTGTGTTTTTATTATTATTATTTAGGATCTTTTTATTATTATTATCGGGGGCTTTATTATTTGGAAGGTTTTCGTTCTTTTTTTTTTTTTTTATTATTATTTTAATTATTCGGGGTATTTTTTAATTATTTGGGATTTTTATTTATTTATTTATTTTTAACTCGTATTTATTTATTTTTAATTGTTTGGGGGCGCTTGCTCGTGCCGGTAGCTCCTTCTGCGGAGCGCTGGGGCACGCCGGTCCCCTCCGGGGAGCACAGCCCGCGGGCAGCGCCGCCTGGGGCCGGCCCCTCGGTGCCTACCGGGCCGGGGGCTGGCAGCGGGGACCCCCCCCTGGCCCTCCCCCGGCCCCCCGAGCCCCGCCGTGCTCGAGGCCTCGGGCGGCTTTGTGCGGTAACTTGACGCTGCTGACAGTTGGCAGCTGCAGTTCCCCCGACAGACGGCCCCGAATAAAAGCGTCAGGGCTCGTCCCCGAGGGGAGCGACAGGTGTTCGCCCCCGCTCCTTTGTTCCCCTCCTTTTATTCCCCTCGCTAATGCGTGCCCCGTCCTCCCCGCCCGAGGGGGGGCGAGAGCATCCCCTGCTCGGGTGGGCAGCGCCGAGCCCCCCGCAGCCCGGCTCCCTGGACGTGCTCGGCATAACTCTGCCCTGCTCCGTGCTGAGCTCCGGGGGCAGCCCCAGCGGGCTGAGCCTGCTCCTGGGGCTGTGGAGCTGCTGCTGCTGCTCCCCGAGTGCCACGAGAGAAGCTGCGTGTGGGTGGGCCGCGTGCCCCCAGGGGAGGGGGTAGCCAGAGCATCCCCGGGGTGTACGAACCCCACGCCACGGCCTTGCTCTGTGGTCTGTGTCTGCAATCGTGGTCCTGAGCTTTTCAGTGTTTCTGGTGAGCTGGTGTGTGTTCCCCGCCTGGCACGGGCCTGTGTCACCTGTGGGTGCCTGCCCCGCTGGGTAACGCTGCTCTCAGTCAGCTCCGCCGTGCCTTAGTGCTGCTTTCTGTCTCTGAGGCGCTGCGTGAATGCCCGTGCCTGCGGCAGGCTGATCCCTGCTCGATAAAGGGAGCCCGGGATAGAGATGTTTGGTGCTGTCCCTCACGGCCGCAGAGAGGAGCACATCAGAGATAAGGCTGGCACATGGCACGTCTCCGCTGGAGACCTGAGCTTCAGCCACTCTGTGCCGCAGCTGACAGATCTTATTGTCGGAAAGGTACCTGTGTTATGTTTCTCTTTCTTGTCACTGTATGCTAAAGCGGTGGTTACTTGGGTTTTGGCAAAGAGCTCGCTCTCCAGGTGACACATCTCATTGCACTAGGCAGGAACAAAACTGGACGGTATCTGGGAAGGCCTGGCTAAATCCATCCTGCCGGATCCAATGAGCTCGGTGCACCACCTAACACAAGGCTGAACTGGGCTGATCCTTTTTGTTGATACAATTAATGCAGACTAAGCACAGGTGTCGCTTAGGCTGGGCCAGGTGCATGGCAGTTTGGTCTTCAAACAAGTAGAGACACCTGTGCCTGCAATTTGTGTCCAGTCTATTCGTAACTGGCCTAGCGTAAGAAAAAAAGGCAGATGTATGGATGCAAACTACAGTGCAGTGATGGGTGTTGATTTGGACAGAACTGTCTTTATTCTGAGCCAAAACTGGGCATGTAACATCAGCAGACACACATAAAAACATACAAAAACACAGGCACGCTTTTATAAAACGTGTAGTAACACACTGAATGTATATAGTTGTGTGGTAATAGATGAACTCCAAAAGAGTCTGTGAGCTTGTTTTCCCTTCAAAGAAAACTCAGTATGTCCTAGTACATGTAATCAGAGACACACACAGTGGGTTTTACGCTGTTGTGAATTCTGCTGACTTACACAAGCAACATTGTGCTGTTGTGGCTGAAGACTCAGTCCCCAGATCTGTCAGGTCCCTTAATCACAGTTGTTTGTATCAGGTATGATTCAGAGCTAGCTTAGAGATGCTGTGCTGTCTAACTAGGGAAATAGGAATTGAAGGAGCTCCTGAATTCACCTGGAGATTTGTCTCACCTGCTTGTAATTTTATGATCTAGCCTGAAGTGATGGTGGCCTGCTAGCAGAGCTTGGCCAAGAATGGCTGGAGACCATATAACTTCCTATTTGTTTTCTGACTTGGTGGCTACTGATGGCCACGCATTTTACACATGGCCAGCTCTTGCTGTGGAGCACGTCTGTTTATATTTTCTTTGAAAAGCTGCAGGTCAGATGAGTTGACAAGTGCTGGAGCCATTTGTGCTGTACATTAAAAATGTATGTGCCACAAATATCAGGGCACTACAAGACCTGCCATTTTGAGGAAGAAGTCACTGTGGGCTATCTGCGCTAGCCCACAGGGGTAATATGACATTTTTGTGCCACTTGGAATGAGCTCCATCACATCAGGTGAAGTGATTCATGATAACCTCATGCATTTTAATGTAAATGTCAACTGCAATCTAGTAAAAGAAAATGTACCTTAGATACATTGTCTAATACCTCAGTGCTTGCCTGTGCGTTGTGGTTCCTGAACGAGATTTCGGAAGCCCCTCGACATAGCCATGCAGCTCTTTATGGGTTAAAGCCATACTGCTGCCTGCTGATGGTGAGGTGTGTGTGGTTGCTCCTGCATGGAGGGTGAGAGTTTAACTTTTGCTAAAGTGGGATCTATGTCCTGCCAGAGCCTGCACCTCCCACACTTGAGGTAAATTACAGTTTAGCCAAAGAGAAGCACATTTATGTAGAGATAAATGGGATCAGAGCTTTGCAGAATGTGTTTTCCTGCAAGTCTGTATGTAGAGCACTACAATGCAGCATATAATAACAGTTCTTAATTCCTCACAGATCATATGCGGTCACTAATGTAGCTGTGGCGGCAGTGGCAAAGACAATCCTGCAGCCTCGGCTGTTCGCTGTGTGTTTTAGAGACCCAGGGGTAAGTGGTAAATCCTTGTGGGCTGGGAGAGTCTGCCATGTAATGTCTTGCACACTTGAGCTATCAGTTGCATTTAAAAGCTCTCCAGCTCCCCAAAGAACATCCACAGAGATATAATGCAACTCGAGAAGTTCTGATGACTCTGTCAGCAAATGTGCTGCCATCCATATTCTAGGGCTTGAGACCGACATGATCTGAACTTTGAGTAGGTCATCCAGGCTCTCTGTGCATAGTATAATCAGAGCACAGGATAAAGACATGATGAGCATGGACAGGATCCTTTGGAAATGCTTGAGTAGTTTCTTTCATAAATGGTGTAACATCTGTTGTTGTTGGAGGTAAAAAAAAAAAAAAAAAAAAGTTTAGTCAAAGAGACACGTCATCCTTATAAATATTAATGGTGCATATAAATGGTGGTGGGTGTAAACTGTGGTGGATGTTAGGTTAATGAGTGAGTTGCTCCTTAGGCATCAGTTTGCTGTCATCTGAATTACTTTTACAAATACAAACTGTTTAGGTGGCAGAGCAAGCAAAGAGCTATCTTCTCCCTCCTCATCTCCCCAGAGTCCCTTCACAAATGAAATGTGTACTTTTAATTAGTCTTCTGCCTAGTCTCTGATGAAAACTAGTCCATTTCGCAGAGCCAAGGACCAGGGGAGCATGCTGGATCTGGAAGAGCTACAGGTTATATCTAATAAATGAAGTTAATGAGGAAAGCTGTACAGAGAGGATTGCAGCATTCCCCATCAAATTGATGGTAGTTCCCTCTACTGCTATTGATTTCTCTGCTATTAAAAAGAGATGTTTAACCCTAAGAGGAAAATCTGCTTAAATATCAGTCTTTGCTGAGCTTCTCTTGGACTCAAATCTGTTTGCCACTGCAAATCACGTTTGCTGCCTTGAGCACTGAGGATCTGTTGCCCCTTTGAAAAACCCTAAGGCTTTTCCTATCCCTTGTCGTTTATCATCAGACTTGGCACAATGCTCACGTTCCTCTCTGGGGCACAGAAGAAAGACTTATGCCAGCAACAACCTTAGTGTGTAACATTCAAAAGGGGCTTATGTCCACTCACAAAAGAGCTCCAAGATTACATTCACTCCCTGTGAAAACTGGAATTCCCCTTTGACTGTGAAGATGTGCCTTGGTTTCTGCCACTGCAAAGGTATTTCTGATGCTCAGATGCAACACGTGGACAGGGGCTGTAGTGAGGACAATAGAGCCTCTTTCTGCTGGCTTGGGTTGGTGCTGGGCAGTGAGGCTCCACTGACAAAAGCCTTGTGTGCCAGTGGGCTCTGGTGGGACCAGGAGAAAGTGTGCCTGCCCATTCTTTGGTGTCTGGCTTGTTTAGGTAATGGCTTCCCATGCCAGTGAATTATTTTTCTGTGGTAGTGTTGTCTTCTTGCCCACAAATAGGCACAACTTTGTTTTCATTAAATGGTAACCATTCCCCAGACCTCAAGTTCATCATTATTTTGCCTCAGCTGTATCTTGGTTGTATCTTTAAGTCCATTGGGACAGAACTCCATTTCTACCAAGAGACTTTCCATCTCAGGTTATCCTTGAGCATTAAGCACTGGTTTGTTGGTGACAGCTCACCTTCACCAGTTCTTTTCAGATATTTGATAGTCCTAAATACAGATCTGGCTTTGAAAGATTTTAGCAGACATTTTTATTATGTGGACATTCTTTCTCCTCAACTTATTGGGCTCCAGTAGAGAGAAGTCTAACATACAACACTGCAAACTGCTTGAACCTTTACTACTGAGACTGTGGTCTGTTGTCAGTGACAATGGCAGGATCCCATGTCATTTGAGATTAGAAAGACCATTGCTTAATCTATCTAATTGTATTTGTGGAAGTTACTTCAGGGAAGTGAGAATAAATTGTCTAAAGTAAGTATGGAGTGCTTTTAGTCAGGTTAAAAAAAAAAATAAATCTGCCTGCAGTGTTTGAGGGAGCAGTTCTGTGGTATTTCTGGGGAAGCCTCTTGTATTTGATTTCTCTAGTATTTCTGGTATTTGAAAGTTATCCTAATTAGGGAGCTTACTTCATCATGCAAGTTAGTCTATCATTGTAACAGTGATATTTACATCACCAGTTCTCCTTTGTAAGATATCTTCATCAGTTCCTAAATGACTTTCAGGTATTCTGGTTAATTTACTTTTTCTTCAGACAAGGTATTGAAGCCCTTAAACACAATCCTAAGACTGAAAGCTTTTTTAAATATGTGCCCTTCAGAACATTGTTTCTGACATGCAGTGCATGGCCAGGATTACTTCCAGTCTGTACCTCTGGCAATGACACTCCAAGTTTGTTGACAGGACACAGGTTTTATTTTTATCAGATTAACACCTACATAATCAGGCTCTGAACTTTGCCCCTGTGTGTTTTGTGAAATGCTCTAGAAAATGTCTCCTTTCATAGTCTCTTGCAGATGTGCATTCACATTGCATATACCGCATCTGTTTAGCAAGAATAGCATATATTTTATGGTCAATTTTGATAAACACGGTCTTTTCTAAGCCAAAATGAGAAATATTTTAGAAACAGAGACCAATACCCTTTACCTGAGAGTCCTGGTACCCGTTTTGGTAGCTCATGTTTTGTATAAATCCTGTTTTTGACTCTATGGCAAGAGATACCTCAAATTGTGTAGATGTGTTTCCTGGAAGTTCCTGTGGACAGCCTGGAACATGCCCACAGTAATAGAGATCTGTGGCCTTCGGCTTGTAGTCAGCCACAGGGATCCCAGCAAGCACTTTCAACAATTGTGCTACCTAAACTGTCTGTGGATAAAAAGAATGCAATGAAATGTAGGAGATTAGGCACTTCAAAAGCTGCTTGTACCTGATTAAGTATTTGGCGAGTAACAGTAACTTGAAAGAGAAACATGTTGGGAAGCAAGAATTCTGGGATTTTGGCTGGTGAATCCCTGTGCTCATTTGAGTCACGAGAAATATATGCTGGAGAAGGTGCAGAAGCTGGTAGTCTGTAAAATACCAGGTAGTCTGTAAAATACTACTGGCTTAGTGGAGGAGGTGTATGTGGAAGGTCTGAAAGGTGGGACAGGGAGTCATGGGAGTATCCATGATGGGCTTCCAAACTTTGAAACAAGCAACTTGTGATTATTAGGCTGTATAGTCAGGCAAATACAAGCATTTGTGGGTATATACCACAAAATTTGTCAGGGACGTGGTCTCAGGCCATAGCAGGGAAATCCCTAAAGCTTGGCTTCAGAGACACTTCCAGTTCCTGCTTTGCTAGCCATCTTCTCTGATGCCTCCTTTAGCTTTGCTCTGGGAGGCTTTCTGGCCCAGGTTTGCTAGACTCCAGGGTCTGAGAAGAATTCAACTTGTCAGTCTCACGCCTTCACGCTGAAATCAAACCATTCACCTGCAAGATACAAGCTCGAGCAGTTGGCCAACACCAAATCCACAACTGCCCGGTCCTGGCTTAGAGCTGCTGTGGAGCACGCTTCCTGTCACTAACACCTACACGTAGAGACAAGCCCAGAAGGAGAAACAAGCCTGATTCCTTGAAGAGCTCATCTGGAGCATCAGGAAGGACAGAGTGGATGGCTTTGGTGCAAACTCTGAGGTAGGCCAAAGCTGAGTGGAGCCAACCCTCAGGCTTGACCCCAGATGTCAATGTAAACAGATCCTCTAGGGACTTTCATCATGGAAACCATGGGCAAAAGTGCAAGTCCCTACCTGTCGGTGCTTGAAATGCAAACGGCACAGATTGAGCCTGCTTCCTACAGCTGCCTAGAAAGAGCCTGGGCCTCACCTTGACAAGAAAGGAAAGCTCAGCCCAGGGCATGGCAGGGACCTGCAGCGCAGGGGGTGAAGCACGAGACCACTGCAGGGCACCGCCAGCCATGGGTGGCCAACTGGGAAGGTTGGACCAAGGTTTGCAGAGTCAAACGTGGTCAACAGGTCATAGCCTCCTCTGAGGGACAGTGCTCACAGGTGCTGCTCTTTGTGGAGCAAGAAGGAGGGCTACTCGGACCTGGCACCACACTCTGCAAGGTGAGGGCCTTCCTGTAGCAGCAAGACATGTGCTTGTTGCTCCACTGCCAGCCCTGCTGCTGCCAAGACTGGTGAGGAGCAGTATGCCCAGCAGGGCAGGGGATGACTGTGGTAGTTGTAGATGAGTACTGTTTCCACCTGGGGGTGTGATTCCAGCCTTCGTTCTGGGCATGTCACCTCATCTTGAACTCCCTCAGTTTGTCACATTTCTTCCTTTCATCTTTCCTGAACAGCTTTACACCCTCTGGAGCTAGGTCAGATGGACGTATGCTCATGTTTTTCAGAGGCATCTTCTCAATCAACGTGTTACTTACATACTCCTTAGTATTCACTATGCTGCCAAAAGTGTGTGGTGTTTTTAAGTGAAACTCTTCTGGTGGTCAATGTATTTCAAAGGACAGGCAAGAGAAACTGCCCCAAGTTCCCTTTGGCTGTCATGCGGGTTGTGTTCAGTGGGTACCTTGAGTGCATGCTGTTTCTTCAGCACCTCCCTGCACACAGTCATCTTGCCAAAAACCCTTTGTGTTTTCTTGGATTTTCTCTTATAGGAAAAGTTAGTCTGACTATTTTGATTTTACATAGTCGTTTATGTCTTATGGGTTTATAAAGAAGAGAAGAGCTGAGCTCCAAGGAGGAACTTGGAAGGAGGAGGAATATGACCTGTAGGCTAGTGGTTAAGAGAGGGGATCTGGTCTCAACACCAAGGCCTGCTTTTATTCATTTTGTGTTTCCTAGGAAAAAGTTTATGATGTTTGTATTCAGGCCTGAATGGGGAGGGTGCTTGACTGATTTACTCCGGTGACGTCTGCCTCTTTGTTGTATCAATAAAGTTATTTACACAGATTTCATGTGAAGGAGGAAGTGATCTTGAAAGTTTCTGGTCTAAATAAAAGTTTCCTCTTCCTTTTTTAAACTGAGCCACTACCTGAGGGTCCCCAAGGCTAGAGGGGCTCCATCATGGTGTGCTGGAAGTGTCTGGGGCAGGCAGGAGAAGCACCATTTGGTACTTGTAGCAGATTGCTGTCCTGGCACAGCAGTGCAAACAGGGATGGCATCCCGCACTTGCCTACTTTGTTTTTGAGCAGGGTAACTCTCAGCGATAATATTATGCTTTAGTACAGATCATTAGAAGTTTTTTCTCCCTCTAGACTGTCCGGTATTTCACTTCAACACTTCTTCTGTCATCCTGCTGGATAAAAGTCACCCATGTAAGACTACCCAGTGCCAGACTGCTCCAGAAATGCTGACTGCCAGCCTACAGACAGGGCTCTGGGTTTGTGCCCATGGCAAGGGCAGTAATGTCCAGTTCTGGGCCCCCGGGTTGAAAACGATTGTGAGAATATGGAGGGGACCCAGCAGGGAACTACCAATGTGGTGAGGACCTGGAGGTATGTGGAGAGGTTGAAGGAGGTGGGCTTGTTCTGTTTGGTCAGGAGGCTGAGGGCAATCTAGCAGTGTCCTACAGTGACTGGAAGAGCAGTTACAAAGCTGCTGGAGCCAGGCTTATCTCATTAGTGGCAGATAGAGAAACATGGGGCGGTGACTGCACATCACAGCTGGGAAGGTTCAGATTAGATATTAGGAAATTGTCTCTCACAAGGGAGAGCGGTCCAGCACTGGAAGAGGATTCCCAGGGAGATCAGGGAATCTCCATCCTTTGTCATTTTTGAGGCTTAGTTAGACAAAGTGACACCATTTCTGATCAACTGTTGGCAATGGCCCTATTTCAAGGAGGTTTAGACAAGGGACCTTCACAGGTCCCTTTCAGCCATCACTTCCATGACTCTATTTATGCTGGTAGGACTACCAGTGCGTTGTCAGGGTTTTCAAGGAGAGCTTCTCGATATAAATATCTGGATTTTTTGTTTGTTTAACGCAGTAACCCAGGTCTGGATGGAAGCTGTCTGCTCCAGCTTACTAGAGTAAGTATTATTTCAGTATGATTTTTTTTCTCTTTTCCTTTTTCTTTTATTTTTTTATGTTTCTTTTATTTTTTATTTTTTATTTATTTTTTATTTATTTTTTAATAAAGGGAAAGGTGTAGAAAGCAGTCATTTTTGCCCCCTGGCCAGGAGATGGGTGTGAGTGGAGGGGGCTGTTCGAGCAGCCCCAGGTGGCTGGAATTTTGTTGGAACTCACTTTTAGTTTTGCAATAGAAGCAAGGGAAAGTTTGCTGTGGAAACAGAAGGATTCTTGTTCTGGGTGTGCAGCACTGTGTGCAGTAACAAGCTGCCTGTTTAGCACTTGTGCAATACAAGTAGCCATCAAAAGAGATGAAGCTATCTTTAACGTCATCTGTAGTGTACTATGTGCCTCTAGGAGAAAGTCTCCTTTCACACTTGCCATCTGGCAAGCTTTTCTGAGAACGATGAAGCTTGGTTCCCCATGGCTTTGTGTCATCTGGTTGGATCCTCTTTCCTTCATATCCATGTATTCTTCCTCTTCAGCCAAGCAAAAGATGAATTCCTCTTGCAGGATTGCTCACCTCAGCCCAGGTGCCCATATTCACTAATTTACAAGAACTTGATTTTCTTTTTTTTTTTTTTTTTTAGTGATCCTTGATCCTTTGTTAAATTTAGCTGGGGATTATGAACATCCCTGGGAAGGAATGACAGGCTGAGGTTTGTAGTGATTTTTTTTCTTTAGGAGAGAAGGTAAGAAAAGAGAGTCCAGGGAACCAAGAAATTTACCTTTGTCCTCTTATCTGCAGATCTTGAATTTAATCATCATAAATATGTCATCATTGCTGAGATCTTAATTAAGTTCAACGTTTTACTGTCAGCATAATTGCATTAACCATCTTCATTTCTTCGTATGTCTCGAAATGAAGTCTGTTACAGACTCTCTGCCAAGTTAATCAATTTTAATGGAGTAGGAATCAAGCTTTTAAAATGCACCTCGAACACAGTAAATACACTAGGTTCCCATAGCCTGCCTTGTTTTCAGGTATGAATGAGATCAACTGAACAAGCCAGGCGTGAACATGTGTGTTTGAGCCCTCCTGAGCAGATAGTTGCACTGAGCAGCAGTGTCCCCTGGCTGCACTGCAAGCAGCGGGGGGTGCTCCAGCTTTTCCTGCAAGGCCTGTAAACGTTCACATTTTGCTCTTAAGATCCAGGCTGCCAGAAGAGGCTTGTCCTCCAGCGATTGCATTCCTTGAGCCTAAATGAGTTTTCACAGTGTAGCCTTGTCTTCTGGGAGTAAAAGTAGCACCTCTCCCTGCAGGGTGCCGGTAAGGATGTCGCAGGGAGCTGCCACAAGGGGTACCCCCAGTCAGCTGCTCGTGAGCTAGTCCAGGATGCGATTTGTCTGGACAGACAGACAACTGCCCTTACCAGGGTAAGCTGTATCTCAGCAGGGGGCTTTTCTGGCAAATGCTGTACAGCTCTAATTAGCCTTTGGTTGGTTCCAGTGTTTGTTTGTTTTACTTACACTGAGACGTCTTACTTGTAAGATATAAGAAACATGTTCAGCCAGAGTCCTGAGCTGCCTCTTTTGGTTATTACCGGTGTTGTTACTGATAGAGCCTTCCTGTAAAGAAATGAGGAATAAGCCTCACCTTCCCCAGTAATGTCCATTCTCTTTCAAAATCCTTCAGGAAGAAAACTGGGTTTGTAACGTGACTCCTGCTCCCCCCCTTTGCCACAGAGTGGAGTACTGACAGCTGAACTAGTGCATCAAACATACCAAGGAGCTGAGGGGCAGGAGGGAAAATTAACTTGTTCGGTTTGCCTCACTGCTTGCTGGGTTTGCAAAGAGCACATGTGTGCTGCTTTTCTGCTGCTGGACCTGAGACAACTGAAAAATGGTTGTGGCAAGAGAGCTGAAGGAACTGAGGGTGCCGGAGAATCACACATGCTGCCAGGTCCATGGGGCACAGGTGAGGGGAAGAGGGATCTCTGCTGGGTGGCATCCTCTAGAGTCTGTGGGGCTAAGCCTGGTGCATGGAGTTTAGACTGAAGGTCTAACCCTGCGCTCGCTGCAGCATGCAGGGAGGCGAGGTGTAGAGGAGTCAGTGCTCCAGCATCCCGCCTTGCTTTGTGTGCCGCAAAGGGCCCAGAAGCAGGAGGACTTGCACTGCCTGCCCACAAGGTCTCAGAACTGAATTTCTTGTTGCAGGAGCTGACACGAAGAAAAGAAGAGCAGAGGTTACCTGCCTCTTCCAGAGATGCACAGTGGATCTTAAGGTTGTGCTGCATCCAGGACGGGAGATCTGCAGGCCTCTTGTGAGCCACGTGGTCCTGTTAGCCATGTCCTGCATCTTTCGGGAGTTCTCTGGAGACCACACCAAGTAGGTGAACATGAGAAGAGTGCTGTGAATTCATTGCTACTCTTATTATCTGATTGAGTGATCCTTTTTGCAAGCGTACCAACGATACTTGTGAAACCTGATCCTGTATGGGGGCTCCTGTACTGTTGGATTGTTTTGTTAGAGCACTAAAATTGGATGCCTCATCTTCTGTCTCGCGGCAGCCGTCTCGTTTGTTGAATGATTTGTCAGCTGCTGTCTGACGTCCATCCTGCCATTCCTTTCCATCTTCCAAGAGAGCCATTGCATTACAGCAGCAGTCACACCTCTGTGTGTACTATGTCATTGATAAATTCCAGTCTGGCTCAAGCAGAAGGCATGGTCCTGAGACAGCCCTTCCGAAGGGCTGCTGCGATCTCTCCCTGCCGGCTGGCTCACAGATATGTTCTGTATTAACGCTCCTTGATCTGTCTGCTGGTTTTGACACCATGATGTCCTTGTGGAATGCTCTGAGCAGATGGTGCATCTGTCTGGGGCTGCTTCAGGTTGGTTCAGATCATATCTTACAGAGAGCTGCTAATTTGCCAGTAACACATTCCAGTCCTTCCAGCGGGTTTCTGTCTGCTGCGTGGCTCTGTGAGGGACCCTCCCATTTTAGTGCCTATTGATTTATTTTGCCTAAGCCGATTCAGCACATTCTCACTTCTGTCTGACTTCGGGCATTCCCCATATTCCCTGGTCCTTTCCCCAGCCTGTCACTCCTGCAAAGTGAGGGCGTATTTACAGCTTTTTTGAGGATATGTCAGTGCAAATAGTGCTGTTCTTGGTGGATCAGTGCCTTAGGGGATCCAAGGAATTTCTAGCCTGTCTTAGGAAGAGGAGTGTCTGAGTGTCCTCCTTGTGTCTATTGCTCCAGATGTGCACAGCTGGCTACTAATATCTCTGCTACTGGTTATTCCAGCTGTTGCCTCACCGTGCTGTGCGTGGAGATGAGTGACCTGGCAGCCCCCTGAGCCTGGGTACAGCTCTGCACAGGGGTGGTGTGAGGGTGCTGCCAGGGACAGGTGAGGATGGAAGCAGCTGTGTCACTTCTGCTTGCTGTGTACTCCATGTTAACAGTCCTATAGGAAACCCTGGATGCTGGCCAGCCACAAAGAGCTGTCCCCACATCTCAAAGGGACCAGAGCTAGTTTGGAGCTGGGCCAGGACTCAGGTGTCCCTTGAGCTGGGCTGCTTGTGCTGTGTAATTCTTTTAGCAGGCCTGTTCCCTTGTGCACAGCAGCCTTGTCAGCCTGGCTCCCCAGGTGATGTTTTGTGGTGTTTGCCTGACAGCTCTGAGTGAGCGAGCTGCAGTACAGGCTCGTTTTGGCAGGCATCCCCTTCTTGCTATCAGCACCTTTCTTTCCAAGAGGCTCAGCACCATATGGAGTGGTGCTGTCAGCCTGTGACCGAACCCATTGCTGTGCCAGGCCCTGCCTCTGGGATGTTAGCCCATAGGGTCACTTTTTAAGGCATGCCAGAAGTCCCAAATACTCAGGCTATGTGTTTACCCGCTTATCACCTGCTCGTGAATATGGTGTGGGATAATTTTTGGCTCTTCATAGTATTTCAGTGCTGTTTTCTCCTTTGCTGTGCACTTTAGTGGTGTGATACTACAAGGACTGACGGAGCACTCTACACCTCTGGGCCACTGCTGGGCATTAGATATGTGTAAGAGCTGTTGTGAAAGAAAACAGGTCTTTAATTTCAGCTAGAGGTGATTGGCTGTCTTTTGTTTTTGAAAGACACAGCAAGATATGGGTCCTTTTCTAAACACAGCAAACAGAAGCTCCCGGGGCTTGAATAGGCCTATTATATATACCGTACCTTTGTTCTTTGGTTTGCAAACATTGCTGTCTAAATAAATCCATGGACTGGAAAAGTGAGGTGGAGAAATGCCATGACTTCCCCCAAAGTCACACAGTAGACAACTGGCAGGCATAGTAATGGCCCAGCCCTTCTGTTGCTCTGCTCTCTAAGAGTGCCTTGCTGTTGTACTTTTCCTTTTTCTGTAGATGTGTTGCTTGGGGACGTGCTTTAGTGGTAGACTTGACAATGTGAGGCTAACGGTTGGACTTGATGATCTCAGAGGTCTTTTCCAACCTAAACGATTCTGTGATCCTGTGATTTTCCTTCTTGAGACTTGTCCCATGCTATTTCTTTAAGTATCCCCATCCTTTGTTCTTTCTTCCTTCCATCCTATGGGGAAGAGGTGGAGGAGAGAAAGATTTGGAAGGAGAGTGTTGCTGAGCTCTGCCTGGAAGAGAAGGCTCCACAACTCACTGCACTCACTGATAGCACCCTGCTCAAAGACTCCAGCAGCCTGGCCAGCCTTTACCAAGAATAAACTCGGTTGTTGCATTTTGACCATCTGCACTACTTACTCCGTGCTAAAAATTCACCTTCTCCCCCCAAATGACAAACGCTGCCGGTCATTATGCCTTGAATACATGCTATGCAAACTCCTGTGACTGAGAGCAGCTATTTCCGAATGAAACTCAAGAGGTTTGTTCTTTATTGGCTACACATTGTACCTGAACTTTATCATTAGCGAGGCAATTCTAGCCCGTCTATCATTACATCCCCTGTCTGGAATTCACCACGCAAGCAATAGCAGCGTAATAAAAGCCAACAGACAATCTGGTCGCCTTGCTGAGCTTTGAAGTGGGAGCGTTTGGCTCTTTGCCACCCTCCCATTGGGGCTCAGCCGTTCATCTGCCTAGGAGCTGGGGCGAGCAGATGTATTTGGGTGCTGTGCAGCCCCTACTTTCTCTCCTCCAGCCCAGGGCCTGAAGAAGTGAGATGAATGCAGTTCCACCACACCGTGTGTGTGTGTAGGCCCTCGGTAACTCCCTCTACCCCAAGTGACTGGAACCTGTAGGAGCAGTTTCAACCACATCTGACTGAAAAGAAGAGGCCTCTAATGCATTAAATTCTTAGAGGTTTGTGGAAATAGGTGGCTGGGTGGAAGAAAGAGATTCTGTCTGCAGCCCCATTGCAGGGCAAGCTGTGGTGGTGGCTCAGCCTTTCTCAGGCAGCAGGGAGGGAATCCACCCACCCTCGTGGTGTAGATCCATAGGCATCTGCTGATTTGAAGGTCCTAGAACCCCTTTGCTGATTTTGTTTCTGTCTTTCAATTCCTCCTGTTTTTTCTTGTCGAAGTCTGTCTCTGAAACCACACTAAAGGTACACACTGAAATCAAATGGTCACCTTGAAATCCTGGTGTACCAGCCCTGGCTGTACGTTTGCTGTGATCCCAAGGAAATTCATGGAGTGTTTGTCACGTCTCCCAGTGGGATGTATTTTGGCAGCTGCACTTGTGAATATTCTTTTACCTGTTGTTTCATAGAGTTTAGCATTGCTAAATTTAACAGGGCTTCATGTGGACCGAGTGCTGCACACTCTAAATTAGCCCGCCTGGCAGAATTTGGCCTGCTCAGAGCCAACCCAGCCCACTTCTCTCTGTTGCTCTCTCCCTTGTTCTTCGTTTTCTTCAGTGTCACTGTGCTACACACAGCAATTAAAAATGCACAGGGGAAAGTTTGTGAGCTTTTGTTTGGGGTTGCACTAGCTAACCACCTGCTTGCACTTTCGAGGAGAATGGGGCAAAGTACTCGCCCCGAGCATGTCGGCGTAGGAGCAGGCAGAGGGCAGAGCTGGCCCGGCTGTGTGCAGGCACCGGGTGATGCTGGGACCAGCAGCAGCATGGAGCTGGGAGGGGGCTGCCCTCTGCACCCCTACCCTGGGTCACACCTGCAGCATCATGGAGGAAACCAGCAGCAGAACTGAGGGTGCAGCCAGCTGCCCTGCGTGGTGCTGCAGAACTGTGTGTTGTCCTGCAAGACAGTGAGGAGTTGCTCTCTTCTGTGAATTACTGTTTCTTCTTTCTCCAGATCATAAAACAGTGTCATCTACACACAGTGCCTCCTGCCCAGCCCGCAACATCTGATTCCTGCTCTGTAAAGAGGCAACAGCCAGAGCCACGAATGCCTACACTGCACACAGCAGCTCACCTGGGCTGAAATTTGGCTTTGCTCAGCATTTAGAGGCATCGCTTGCTCTTGCAATCAGTGCTTCCAGCTAAGCTGTTGGTGGAGGTTTGTTTCTCGGAGTTTGTTCAAGTGTGATTTCAAGGTTTCACTTGGCTTTTGCAAATACCATAATGACTTGAAGGAAAGAAGGAAGAGATGTGGCTTTCTGGGAAGAAAACACATATGGGCATCAATATTTTGGGAATTCCCTCCCAGGTAACCTTGTCAGCACTGGTAAGGATCCCTGCGTGAGTGCCCTTCCTTTTCAGAGCACAGCAATTGCACCAGGTGTTTGCCCTAGCTGCCTAGCAGTTTCAGGTTATCCTGTACTTGGTGTATTTACCTTCCAAGCAGTCTCGGATGCATGGGGCATAGAGCAGCTGTTGTACTGTGGTGTTGTATAAACACGAGGCAGGTGTTAGCTGGCATCCCATCTCTCGTATGTCATGTATAATTGCAGGAGACCGCCACGGCTCCGCCAGCTGGGTGAGTCCCCAGTGTATTTTTGTGGATATTGTATTCCTGTAAATACAGAGTGTCACACCACACAGAAACACATTCCCCGTCAGCATATTCCCCACCAGTTACCACAGAAGATGAGCCCCTCGCTGGGCTCTGATTTGGGATAGCAGCAGGGAGGTGTGACAAACCCAGCACAGTGCCCCCCTGCCTACACTCCGGCTTTCCAGCAGTCATCAGTGCAGGCACGTGGAGCTGGCGCACGGGAGCCGGGCTCTACGCTTCCACAGACCTCTCAGATCTGTTTGGAAAGGGCTGCCTCTGGTCAGTACCTGAGCTGATGCCCAGGTCTGCTTTGGTGTTTTTGGTGTTGGGATTCGGGTTTGCTCAGAACAGGTTGTTCATGAGCGGAACACAGTCCGTATGGGAATGGCTGTCATTTCCACCGTTGTTTTTTTTTTTCTCGTAGATGTGTTGTACATGTGTTAATCAGCCAGCCAAAAGCAGATTGGGTGGTCAGCCATGCCAAATTTACCTGTGAAGGGAGGTCTTTCAGAGAGACCAGCATGGAGCTTCACCTCCCCACCCCCGCCTGTGCCTTTCACCAGCAGACACTTCAGCTCCCCCCCCCATTATTTTTTTTTAACAAATCTGTCTTCATGTAACACAAATGGAAAAAAAAAATAAATAAATAAAATAAAAACACCTGGAGAGGAAGTAAGGGCTCCTGATGGCCTGAGCTGTGGGTACCTTTAGTATCATGGAGAATGTAAAGGCATTTTTTTGTGCAGACATCAGACCAGACAAAAACACGAATTCCCCTGGGCTGGGGAAGGAGCAGCACAGATGCACTGCCAAAACTGAATTCTGAACACATTTCTTTTCCCTACAAAGAGGCACTGCTGGTTTGATCTGAGAAGAGCTTTCAGGCAGAAGAGGTACTCTATCTGGGGGCAGATCTGTGAAGGAGGGTAACTTGGTGGGAGTACAAGGTGTGGTGAAAAAATGGTCCCTGGGAGTCAAAATGGGAGTTTCCACATGCTGCAGGTGTCAAAGCTGAACCCCCAAGTGCAAGTGGGAGTACGAGCTGACTCTGGTTTTCTTACTCATTCCTTAATTTTTTTCCCTTGGGGAAACTCAAAATTAGTTGTAAATGCTTTGGCAAGGCAGCAGGAGGAGAAGGGGAGATATTTGTGCCCTGCTTGGTGTGTCAGTGCCAGCTGCTGCCCTGGGCAGAGCTCCCCCCTTCCCAGGGCACTTGTGTAGGGGCCTCATGGCTATATTCACCCATCTCCTCCCTCTTAGTAGAGCTGTGTTAGCTGATCAGAGAACCTACCCTGGAGAGAGGGGAGACAGTGGAAGCAAAATACAGGCCCTGACCATGTTGGGGCTCCGCACCGAGACTGCTGGAGGTGGAGGGAGAAGGACTGCTGCAGAGCTCAATGCCGTGGCTGCATCGCTCTGAGGTGGTTCTTCCCCAGAAGCAGTCTGCTGGAGTAAGTCTCCTGTGCTTTGGGACCGCCACTGTTCGTACAGCACTGAGAAACTGCCGGGGCCTCTTGGAGGCAGAGACAGCAGGAGCAGAGCCCTTGGACTGTGTCAGCAGGGTAAGTTCAAACACCACTGGGCTTCCTACGTCTTTGGGCCTTTCCTTTGCTGTTTACAAATCCCAGCTGAAACAGCCTCCCAGATCTCCAGCTCTATGTCCAGATTTGGGGTGGGATGAGCCGAAGTTCTGCAGTGCCCAGTGCTGTAGCTACTGAGACCTTTTTTCTGGGGGCAAAAGTCGTGGTCCAGACTAAGGGGTGCACTGTGCCTTGGCAGAAAGGGAGCAGCTGCCCTCCCCTCAGAATCAGGATGCTCTTGCCAAGAGGAGAAATGTTTTTGAGGTGGTGGAGCCCATGGCCATACTTTTCACTTACAGTTGGCTTTTGGAAGGAGTTCTCAAGCCTGGCAGAAGGCCCCAGTTACCTGGCAGAGGAGGCAATGGGTTGGCTTTTCAAGCTGTGGTTGCAGGATTCATAACTGTACAAGAGAAGCGGTTCTGTTCTGTCACATACCCTCTCCAGGGAGAGCAAAATTTAAGCACCACTTTGAAAATGAAATTAGCACACATACTTTTTTGTATCCCCCACACAAGAGCACTGAGCTGGTGGGTATTTGATACATTGAAGTGATTGGTCTCACAGCTTCCTCCTTGCAGCTCCCAGCCAGCCACGGAACGGGCAACTAAGCCAGGATGCTTAGCATCAGGAAATCCCTAATAGGACAGCAGTCTTTGAAGGCAAATGTGACCCTTTGACTGACAGCCTTAGATCTGACAGGACTTAAAATAGGAGCCTCAGCGTTAGCCCTCTGAAATTCAAGTCTCTACAGTCTTCAATTTTCGGCCCTGCTTAATTCTGATTTCAATACATAGGGGTTTCGGTTAGGCAATGTGCAAATGGATCCCATAAAAAAAACAACAGCCAAAAAAGTATGACATGCTCTGACTGTTCAACTCTTGTCTTTGCTTTGTAGCAGAAAGGTTTGGCTGTTTTGTGAGGATACAATTCAAGCGTGGTCCCATTCAGAAGGGAGGTTTGCCCTCGGATGGAGGCCAGGCAGCTCAGGGCAGGCTGTGAGGAGGGAAGGTGCATGTAGGGGCAGTCTCTGTTCCCCCTCAGCAGCTTTGCTGGGAGCAGGGAGTTGTGCTGTGGAACAGCAGTTCCCTACTCACTCTGATCTGCTCCTTGCCTAGGCCCCTCAGTGACAGGATGCTGTTAGGTAGGCTCTTGGTCCCATCTAAAGTGATTCTTTTGCTCTTACATCTGAACAGGTATTCCAATAAATGGTGCGAACAGGGAAATTCCCGTCTCTAGTTTGGCTGCGAGACACTAAACACCCCAGCATGCATATATCCAGTAACTCGGAGCATCTCCAGTCCAGTGGCCAAATACATCAGTTCCACAGCAACAGTGGCCAAAATCTCATCCTAAGAGCCCTCCTCTGTTTCTCTGCCTTCCTCCATTTCCAGCTGCTTACAGTGTTTTTGATTGCTTACCTCAGCCAAAGCACCTTCTGTGTTAAGCTGGTTCTGTATTTCACCCCAAAGATGGGAGCATTTCATGGACAGTTGCAATAGTCCTTTGTGTCTGGTTTGTAGAGGACCACTGGATAAAACAGATTCATGCCTCCAAGTTTGGTCAGTGCAGGATGCTGGCAGCAAAGGTTTGTTTATTTGTTTTATTCTAATTACACCGCTTCGCTGCACAATCCCTACCAGTTATACCAGCATAAAAGTGCTGGGTAAATGAAGCTGATTTTGCTTGTCTGATTTGTTGATCCCACTCTTCGATTCTGCTGTAGTGGGGAGTTTTGCCTGTACAGCTGCACCAGCAAAACTGGTAAGTGTGGGTGAGAGTAGCTGGCTGCCTATCGATGGATTGGCAGCCAATCCACCACATCTCCCTGTTCACTTGCTGCTGTCTCAGTGACAGGAAGGCTGAGGGCGTTTGCTTCCTAAGCCAGTCCTCAATATGTTGTTGGGTCTAATTCAGGGAGAATTGTACACATTTGGTACAATCTAACTAAAACTTCTACTCCTAAATGATAGTGATGTTTGGAGTCCTATGGCGCTGTAGGCAGGTGTAAAGTCTTTGACCAAATGTGCTACTGTGTGAGTCCTCCTCATCCTTCGTGTGTGGTGTCTGGGGAGCTAAGGCATGGCAAATCTCTGCTCGTGCCTGGAAGCAGGAATGCGTGGTGGGCTTCCTGTCACTGGGAGTAGAGAATCCTTCAGGAAACTCACTGTAAGTGTGTGTGGACACGTGCAAGTGCCCACGCTCCATCAAACTTCAGGGTTCAGGATTTGTCTTGAGGATGCCTCGGAACCAGATTTTTCATCATCTAAAGCCTGAGTTGAGCTCTTTGAAGAACCCAAGTCCTAAAGCGTGAGGTGAACCCTCAGCCAGTGCAGTGCAGTGGCCTCTCTCCATGTCCTGCAGGTCTGTGCAGTCTGTCTGCAGACAGGCATTTTGGTTGATTGTTTTTGCCACCTTGACTTGCATTCAAACACACGGAGAGTCATCTGCTGGGGAGCTGCCAGTTGCATGCTGATTCTGTTTAGGTTTAGGTCATGCACAGACACGCTGGGGAAAGCATTCCTCCCCTGTGGCTTGTTATCTCTTCCCGGAGGAATGCAGTGTCTCTTTTATATAATGTGTGCACACTGTGCTTTGTACTAGGAATGGCCAGCACTATTCAAAATGCTTTGTTTTGTTTTGTTTTTTAAACTGGGGAGAGGGGTACTAAGTAGGGGTTGATAATTTTGAGGGTGCCAGAGAAGTAGGGGGACATGGAAATACTTTGCATTTTAGCCGCCTTCTTCCTGCAAATGGTGGTCCCCCCCCTCTCACACATGTGAAGTGTTGTTTTAGAAAAGGCAAGTCCTCTTCTCCAGAGAAAACAGGCTACGCAGCCTTTGAAGCTAATTCATCCTGCCTTTGAGGCCAGCAAATCTTTAGAAGCCCAATATGAAACCTTTCCTGTCTTCCTACCTAGGCCAGGTCAGCTGTCTCTGTGCCATACATGAGCATTTTTGAAAGGTGTACATGAGAAACTGATTTTTGAGTCCTTCAGAATACCTGGGAAGTCAGGACACACCAAAACTGCCCTGTTAGGACAGGCTGAGTAGGCAATTCAGTTTGCCTTATGCTCCATTTGTTTTTCTCTCAGTTGTTGTTTCTCTCTGTTGTTCTGCCACAGGTTTCACTGTTCCTTTGGTCTGATCTTTTTTTTTTTTTTTGGCCTCATTACTGTTGGTTTTGTTGTGGAAAAAACATGGGGAGGCTCTCAGGGAAGCCATTATTTTGTGTACTGGCTTTGGTCTCCTCTTGTTTTGCTGCCTCCTGATCCTTCTAGTTTCTGTGTAGCCTTACTGATATTTCTTACCTGTATGTGTATAGGTATGTACAAAGATGCTTCTCTATGTATGTATGTATATAAACAAACCCAGTGGCACACACATAGATACACGTGGAGGGCCAAGGAAACTGTGTTAGTTGTTGAGTCCCGTGTCCCTTTAAAGGACTGTATTGCCTGAATATATTTAGTGAAAGGGGCTTTTCACATATATTTGAAGGAGTTTTACTAGATGGCAGCAATGTACCAGTGGAGAGCACAGAGCCCTGGCATGATTAACTGCTGCCAGGTCAGCCCTGCACTGCACAGCAATGCACGCTCCTGGGGACTCGATTCAGCCACAGATGTTTTGCAGCTCCAAGCAGCGACATGCAGCCAGAACCTGCTCCTCCATAGCCCTTTGCCTTTCTGCAAAGTGGGGATGAGGCTGAAATGAGAATTGTGAAAGCTGTGAAGGCACAGCTGGAACACAGGCATTTGAGGAGGGAGATATGGCCCACCTCATAGTTCACATCAGGGCTTTAGAAGGGCTTAGGGCCTCTGGCTGTAGATGGCAGAGACACATCAGCACTGGAGTGAGGCTGCTCCCAGAATTGCAGCAGCTGCAAAAGGTTTTTCAGCCCTCGTTCTAAAACATCTAGCATGTGGATGTGTTCTTCTGGTTGTTCATTTTTGTCTTTGCATTTCTGCTTTGACTGATCATAGCCACTAAAAACTGTGTTTCCTATTTCAGACAGAATCCCACATAAATGGAGAATTCCTCCCTCTCAGGCAGGCAGCTGGCAGCAGTCAGTCCATCAGAGTGGGACCTTGCAGCCCTTGTTTGCGCCTCTGCCGTGGATACTTTCCTAAGGCTTGCCTCAAGCTCTTCTCTCTCAGGACCCACCCAATCCACACGAGTGGTTGGGAAGGTACACAGCATGGAGCAGAAATATACTTTCGCAGGTGGCCCACACAGCACTGCTTCCAATGGGACCCTGTCTGGCCGAGGACAGGCAGGCACTACCCAAATGCATCTCCAGACTGCTGGCCTGCTGGAGGAGCCTGCCGTTGGCAGGCAGATCCCTTCCCGCTCAGACTTGCTCTGAGATACCCATTCGTACCGTGGGCTGACTTTCTAAATTGACTTGTTAGGCAGCTGGAGCAATGCCTGCCCCACATTTAGGGAGGGAGAGCTGTCTCTGTGCTGGGTGAGGCCTCTCTGATCTGTGTGCCAGGAGCTGTATATAGACACAGACAGTTGGATGAAAGGTGAAAGGTGTGTAAATTCTCCCCCAAGGGGCTGGGATTGAAGATGTAAAACCAAAAGTTTATAGAAACACTTTAGGCTCAGTCTGGAGTAGCCATGTTTCCCTAGAAAACCAATGGGAGCTGAGAGATCATAGGCTCCCACCATAGTGGTGTTTCACTTTGGATCAGTTGTGTGGTTTTGAAGCAAATTTCCAAACCGTCATCACTCTCGGTGCACTGTATCGGTTGGCAGCTTTGTTTCTGTGCATGCAGGACTGGGTTCATTTTAATCAAAACTGAATCAGGAGTTCTGCTCTAAGCTTGCACCAGATGTACTCCAATTGCAGAGAAGACTGTGGCGGTCAGAAGCAGCAGACAGTTCTCTGGACAGCTGTGAAGCACGTGCATGGCTGCGGGTTTGGTCCAGGCAACCAAGTCTACCTGTAGGTAAAATCCTTGAGCAGTATATGTGACAGATGTAGGAGCCTCAAAACCAACTGCTTCAGCCAACTCATCTCCTCTATCACACAATTATTTGCTGAGGTATCTGTGGGCCTTAAGCTTACGTGACTTTGAGCCTTTGGTGAGTAGCGGCCTCAAGTGGGTGTTGAAGTCTGGCTCTCTAGGGACAGCAGATCATAACGCGTTGTCCCACACCTACAGCTGCACTGTGGCAGACACCGGGGTGTTTGGAGGCTCTACTGTGCCAGGAGAGGGCTAGGTATTCCTGCTTTGCTGCAGGGTCTGCATGGGCTACGAGGAAGAACACAGGCTGCTTTTTTATATGTTAGGTGTTTCAGGGAATGGTCAGAATGACTTTCTTTCTCCACTTCTGTCTGCTAAGACCTCCATCGGGACATATGTGGGGTTTCCCTGGGGTTGCTGTGAACTAGAAAGTAGTTGCAGCCATCCCAGGACCCTCTAGGAAGGCTGATGCAGGGGCAGGACGGTGTGGGTGCCTGCTGGGGCAGACTGTGCTCGACACTGCGCTGGGAGGCAGAGCAGTGACAGATTCACTGCAGCTGTCAAAGGAACAGCAAACAGCCCTTTTCAGGCTTACCGCCAAGCTGCAGTGTTCCTGCTTTCCTGCTCCTTCTTGCCCAGCTGCAGTTATCACCCAAATCGCGTGCTTCCCCAGTGAGTCACTGGTGCCCAGGGCACCGTGCACCACTTCCAGTGGGATGGCGCAGGCTTCCTGAAGGGGCAGAGATGCTCAGCAGAGCCTCTGCTCTAGTAGGAACATCTCTTGGCCTGTTGACAAGAGGCCAGGGCTGGAAAAAAATTCCTCCTGAAAGAAACAGTTACTCTGCAAAAGCAAAGCATCTCCAGGCTACAAATTAATCTTCTCAAGCAGTGCATATAAAGAGGACGCTCTTTACAAATGTGCTGGGAAATAAAGTTTCCTCTTTCAGAAGTATCAGCATATTCCAGACTCTGGAGCAGATCTTTGAATGCAGAAGCCGTAGGGATGCCCAGCCGCACCTGCAGCACGCTGAGAGCCTGGCTTACACAAGACCACAGTTTGGAGCAGCCTCTGTCCACCACTGCTGGTGGGAGAACCTCCAGCCCACTGTGAGAGGGGTATCTCAGGTTTTCAGATCTCCTCCATTGCCCCTCGGTTAATGTGCTTGATTCCATTTCAGCATTGTTTCAGATCCAGCAATCCTAGTGCTTTTGTGAGGTTTGAGCCCTTGGCCTGTTGTTGCCCTTGCAGCAAAACTCGCCATCGCTTCGTGATCCCTAACGTGTCTGCAGTACCACATCACCAGGCAGCGCGCTACTGAGCTGCACTAGACCTCAGCACACAGCTCTCTCTTTTAAATTACCCCCAAAATGACACGATGTTCATGCCAGCTTCATGCTTTCATGTTATCTTTGTGTTATCTGCAGGAGGACGAACTGTGCTTGGTGTCTGGCATGGGAGATGCACTTCAGCATGAGCTCAGGCAGGACGGATGCTGTGCGTTGTGTGACCCCAGCAGTTTTGATCAGGTAGTAAGGCCTGAACTGACCTGACCCTTGCCAACACAAGGACAGAAAAAAAGGAGGGCAGCTGGGTGGGTGTGGGGCTAAAGATGCAGGGCAGGTGGGGAGCGTGAATCAGATAAGGCTGAGGGCAGGGGGAGGGCTGGGCTGGACCCTGTCGGGGCTTTAGGAGAGGCTCCGGGGGCAACAAGAGGATGTTTGTGTAGAGGGACTTTGAAGAGGTGAGTGCTGGAGTTAGAAAGTCAGTGGAGATGTGATTCACATGATAGTTGCTTGGAGAGGTGCTTTTTAACTCCTGGCTCCTCTCTTTAATCTGTGCAATCCCTGGCGTCTTGCTGGTGCTTTTCATCTGGCGATCTCACCACGAACACAGCCACAGCTCCCAAGTAGGAGATGTGCAAAACTCAGGTGCGGAGCAATCAGAACTGGGAGCTGGGCTTACACTCTCTCAACTGTCTTGTGGGCCTGAGTTTTAGCTACTGCCACACACCCCTGCTCTGTAACTGTGTCTGCCCTGAAACAAACGTAGGGCAGTTGGCACCCAGTCCAAATCCATGGGTGAGATAAGCTGCGCTGATGAGCTCAGAGCTTCCCTCTATTTTTTGGGGGTCTGTGTTGGCAAGCTTGCTTTACACATGGACCTTTCTGCCCCAGATGTGTCTGTGTCCCTCAGGCCTTATGGCCAAGGGAGAAGGGCTTGCTGCAGTGGCCTTCTGGTGAGCGCGTGCTCCTGTGTGTGGTGCTGAGCTGTGGGAAGCACCGGGAGGCATTGGTCTGCTTTTCCCCAGAGAATTTTGACAACAACACGTCTGGTTGGGAGAACCTGTCTGTCTTGTATTGCTTTAGTTGTGTTCGATGGTCTGCGTGGCTCTTCTATCACACCTATCAAAATATCAGCACTTTTCAGGAGTGGATGGGGCGATGTGATCTCTATCCCGTGTGGATCGCTTGTTCTCACAGCCTCTCCAGTGGGAACAGCGTGTATCTGGAAGTGTTTTGCTTTGTACTTTAATATTCACATAGGCTGAATGTTTGTAGGGTAGGGCAGGGGACAGAGAACTGTGAGGTTCTGTGGTTGCTCCTGAGTTATTCCCACAGCAACCCAGGGAAGTTCAGGCTGCTGTGGCAACTCCCCTGTCCTGAGGAGCTCAGCTGTGGCTCTCCTGGCTTACTTCACCGTCCTGCAAAACATCTGCTCCTCTGAACTGCGTGGAAATGCTTTCTTGCTTTCTCCTTGGTTTGTAGGAGGTAGAAGGAAATAGCTTGAGCAGTGGGAGGTGGTGTGACCACGGGCAGAGGTTGTTGAGGGCGAGGTGGGTTATGTTGCAGAGGCTGTTGTGATCCGTGTTCCATCCCCAGCTGCGTCTGACAAAGGTGTGTCCGTCCAGTGCCACGCTGAGGTTTTTGTCACCTTACAGTTTTGTGATTGTGTAAGGCTTGCTTCTGCCTTCACGTTTTTTTAACTGAGAATTATTCTTACTGCAGCACTCTGGTGCAAAGTCCAGAGGCAAGAACGTACTTAGAGCAGGTTTTGCTCTGTTCCCTTCAGCAGCCATCAAAAATGGTGCTCGTGGCCCCACATGGTACGAGCTCCACCTCCCGAAGGGAATGCAGCTCTCCTGGTGGGCTCCGGGGCTTCAACAGCCACCGGGAGGAAAACACGGAGGTCTTGGCAAAGCTAGGAGGAGGCAGCGGTGACCTATGTGGCTGCTTGGTGTGGCTGGCCAGGTCCCGTGCCAGGGCTGCGGACGTGTCTGCGTGGTTAATGTGAAGCCTTACCATTCAGCTCACTGAGTAATGTGCTTTACAACACACCTGGTGTGCCAGGAGCACACGGGAGCTGATGCAAGCTCTATATCAATGCAGAATGAATGTGGGAAGGTTAGCACGCTGTTGGGTTGCTCTGACAGCTGGTGAACCAGCCCTTTATGGCACAGGACAGCATTTCAGAGTGTGGCAGAGCAGGTGGGACAGTTCTCCAGCTCCAGAGATGAACCCCTTTGAGCTGTTGTTGGAAGTCCAGTGCTTTCTGTGGCAGTGGAATTGGGATCGAGCATACAACATTTCCTTGGTTGTGTTAGCCATGGAAAATGTGACGCAAACATTCTAACATGCTGTTTTAACTCCAAATGTGCAGAAAGACTTGTGACACCTAACACAAGGACCGAGGGAAAGTCTCAGAAGCAGACTGAGTTCCCAGGCTCTGGTACGTCTGTGATTAGTGCCCCAGGCAGCAAACCGCATTCCTACCAGGGCTACGATTTATAAATGAAACATCTTAGTACAGACCCAGGGCTGGCCTCAGCTTCTGCTGTGTTATTCAGGAGTGTGTGAAAACTCCAAAAAATGTGACAGACCTTGGGTTAGGTTCTCAACACAGCATTACTCCTCCTGAGATGAAATATGAGAATGTCTCTGCTCAGATAGGAATGTCTACACTGTAAGCTGGGAGATAATGGCATATATGTCTGTGTATATACATGTACACACACACACACATATATTTATAATGGTGTATATGTAAAGGGAAGCTGAAGCTTTTGGTGTTCTGCTGTCAGCGAGCTTCCCCAAAGGAGCACTTTGCCATCTAGCTACAGGCAGTTGCAGTCACTGCTGTGTGGGTGAAAGCAGTTTGAAAATGTTTTGCCCCCACATTGCTTTTATGTGGGGTTTTGCAAGGCCGCTTGCTTTTAACTATGAAGGGTTAGGAGCCTGCCCCTCCTTGGGTGCTGGAGAGGTCACGCCAGCAGTCTGTGGCCTCGTCTTGCCAAAAGTGAGTGCTCAATGAAAGCACCGCCTGAAAATTTGCCTTTTGTTCCCTTTTTAAGCAAAGTGTTCGGCCCCCGTTGTTAGTGATCTGCAGGGGCTCAGCACCGCTCCTATGTCCCAGAAGTACTTTTGTCTAGTTGCTGTGGGTGGCTGGAGAACCGTGCGGTCAGAAAGGGGCTGTGCCAGCGTCCTCCCAGTGAGAGGAGAAGGAAAGGAAAGTAAGGGATGCTCTGGAACCCCTGAGCTGCATGTGCCTGGGGGAAGAAGGCATGCTAGGAGCATGTAAGGTCTGTTATGTATTGTGAGCCTCTGTGCTATCTTAATTGGGAAAGGACTTGGTCCTATTTCCTGAGAAATAAGTGGGGGTTTTCATGTTGGTTTCAGTGAGAGCTGCTCTGGGAACACAGTTTGTATGACCAGAGCTGCTATGCACATTGGTGATTTGCCTGCCTGAGCTCAGAGTTTTTTTTAATATAAATCTGTAATTGCCTTGTGTTAAAGCCACATGGGGGTCCTGGGCCTCAGATCCAGCCTTCTGCATGTCCCCATGTACTTACTGAATGCCTCTGCTCTTTAATGCTCAGTTCACAGATGCCCATTTGGATCAGCACTTTGGTAGGGAAGAAGCAAAGCCCGGGATCTGCAGCAGGCTTCCCAGCCCTGCGTGTGCTCCATGTGCTGCGTGAGATTTGCTGCACCCAGTGGCCGCTTCTAGCGAACAGGTCTGTCTGTCTGTCTGTCTGTCTGTACCCACGCTGGGGAGTCTGGTCTGGGTGCTTGTCGTGGCCGTTTCCAGTGTGCGAGTTAAGGGCTGGGTGTGCAGCATCCCCGCTCTCTGCGCCTCCAGACCGCCCCTGCCCTGGGCCTGTAGTCCCAGGTGGGAGCTGTGCTGCGACCTTGGAGGTGCCTAATCCGGGTGTCTGAGCCCTGGGTTGAGCAGTGGCACAGCCAGCAGCTCTGGGACACCGCTACCAGGGCGTAGTTTTTTTCTTTACTGACAGCTGGTGAGGTGCAAAGGATTCTGTCTGGCCAAAGCAGGTTTTGTGTGTAGGTATGTGGCATGGAGATGGCTTAAAACGAGGCCATTGGTGGGAAATGAAGGCAGTGACAAATTAGTGTCTTGCACTCAAACTGTTCCTGGAGATTGTTGGCCAAGCACTGCAGTCTCACTTTTCTATTTTTAAATCTCTCACCAGCTGCTATGTGACCCTTCCCTCCACACCCACAAAAGAAAAAAAACCCTTACCGATTAGAAACAGGAAATAATAAAACTCACTAACCACAAAGGATTTTCAAATGCATAAAGTAAACAAGCAGAGATGGTGAGAAATACATATTTCCCACTGATCTCTTTTCAGCACAGTAACCATAGCTGACAATTACAGTCACTGGGGATTTACAGCTTTTCGGGGAAAGTATGTCTTTAAGTTGATGCTGTCAAAACATAGCAAAGTATTTTCAGCACACCAGAATGTTTCCTAGCCCCTCTCCCAGCATAACAGGGAGGTTGTTAGAAGTGTGATAAGGTGAATTACTGAGATGATCTAGGAGGAAAACTGTTAAGTTTTGGGCCCCGTATTGGGTAAGGATCTGTTCCTCTTTGCTGCACTGTGTGCAGACCTCGGTGCTGGGCAGTACAGGTGTCTCTAGTGGGTGCAGAAATGGGTGCTGAGGTGGTGGTGGGGCTTTCTTGAAGCTCAGCAATATGTAATACTGATTTCTGAAGGTCTTCAATGTCTTTCCTCTTTCAGGACCTCATTCACTTTGCCTGAATGTTTTCACAACCTGTGAGTGTCCAGTGGACTTTGCTGCTGCTGTTTACGTGGGCTGGCCCCAGTCCCCACTGCAGTAGGCATGTTTGGGGTGGGGGTGATTGGGGCGTGTTTTCTATATTGCTGTTCCTCTGGAGGTTCCCTTCACTGAAAGTTAATTTCATCTTGGGGGAGTCCTTATTTTCAGTCAGAGAGTGGGAACTGAGGTTGCACTAAAGTATGTGCAGTTCTACATTTCATACAGAATTGCTTTCTTACCCTCCAGTTCAAGAAATCTGCGCTGCTACACACCAGTGCTGCCTCTTTTCATGTAAGCCAGTTGTTGCTCCTACCACCCTTATGTTACCACTTCTAATAGCTCTTCAGGAGTGATGGATGAAAGGGACAGCTTCACAGAAAAGGATGCTAAAGCCAGAGGTGATGTTTTTCACTCTTTCAACACATCATCAAATAGATCACACTGCATAATTAGTCTCTCTGAACTGGGGATCCATTATTTAGTATGCACAGTGTTTGTTTAAGAGATCCTTGCTCTTTTCTTTTAACTGTGAAGGGCTTTTAACTGCCTTTGAGTTGAAAAACTGTGACCAAATGTTGTCAACAAGTTAAGCAGATTTGTCCCGATCTTACTCGTAGGTTATTTCACCTTCTGCCCTTCAGAGTCTGTCTGCAACTCCCTTATAAGTAAAACCTCAAGTGCTGGCCCAGGTTGATAAGCCCAACTCTTGTTTGTAGGTTGTTTTTTTTTTTTTTTTTTTTTTTTTTTTGTAACTTTTAAGTATTACCATGATCCAGGTGATTCTTTGTGTGTGTGTGTGTGAGCATGTGTGTGCTGCTTTTTCCACAAAGCATCAGGGTCAAAAAACCTGAACACTTTCAATTGCTTCCAGGAAAACTGTTTGTGAAAGAAGAAAACAAAAGCAGATCCCCAAGTATTGTGTACTCAGAGCAGACAGAACAAGGCTGGGAGAAATATCAATCATTATCTTCCAAAAGTTTATTTAGAATAAACAAAATAAAAATTCCTAAATGTAACAATATGTAACATATATTTACACTTAGCTCACTAATTTAACAGTTGTATCAGCATGGTCAGGCGTTGGAAACAGCACATCTAAGGTGAGCAATACAGATAGTATGTCTGAACAGTCTAAAACGTCTAAACAACATCTTTCCCTTTCTTTTTTTTTTCTAACCATTGCAGCATTGTTACAGGAATCAGAACTGAAATAGTTGCACAATAATACTATTAAAAAAAAAAAAAAAAAAAAAAAAGGAAGAAGAAATTGACTGTTTACTTCTTTATCCAGTGAAGTGATCTCAGCTGCGACGTGAGACCCGAGAGGTAAGCTTGGTGTAAGAGGGGTTGTTGCTCATTGTCTTGTTTCTTTATTAATAGAAAGAT
The DNA here is from genome assembly GCF_964035555.1 of Netta rufina. NCBI lineage: Eukaryota > Metazoa > Chordata > Aves > Anseriformes > Anatidae > Netta > Netta rufina. The sequence continues at coordinate 8,460,047 of NC_140132.1, forward strand.
AATTATTTTAGGAATGTAAGACAAGAAAGTTATATAATTAATATACACTAAAGAACATGAGAGGATTCTATACAATAATTTAGACGTATTAAATAAATACAAAATAATAGCAGCCTTCTACAATGCAGGCTACACATAGGTTTACTTCGGCTTGAAGTACCCTGGTCTTTAGTACACCTACAGGAACAGACTTGCTCCACAAGTGTTTTAAAGAAACATATCTATAAGATACATACATAAGTGTCTAAGGTTAGGATAAACATTTGAAAACACATTTTACCATGGTCTCCACATATCTAATGACCCCATACTAGGGTTATTATGGGAAAAATTCAGCTGCAGGACCTGTCTGGGAGGCACAGCATCGACCTGGCTGAAAACCGACAGCAACGGCAGCTGGAATGAATTTTTGAAAGCCTGTTTGTTCTCCACTGGGTAGAAGTGCTCCTGAGATGGATTTGTGCTGGGAGTGTTCCCCTTAGGGCCCAGTGGGGTTTTTGGCGTCAAGAGAGGCTGCTGAGATGGGCTCGAAGATCTTAATGCTGCTTTGCAGGTGTCTTCACCAGACCTCGGTAAAGATTTCAGCAGGTGGTTTAACAGTCGGGCCCCAAGTGTCTTGTCCATCCACTCGCAGGTGAGGAGAAGGTTGTGGACCTCGTGCATGCACTGAATGTATCCAGTGCTGTACCTCTGCTGAGCTTCAAGGCCCACTTTGGAATCAGCTGCATTGAACAGAAGGCAACTGGAGTTGGTAAGTGTGTAAAACCTGCGCTTCCAACTTAAAAACATTTGATAGGGTCCTGTCTGCATTGGCCCCTGTGGGGGCTTATTGCTGAAACCACACTGAGCTTCCAGCTGAAACTGTTGCAGGGGGGCTGCAGCAGGTCAGGGCCCTGCTGCTCCCAGGGTGAGGCAAAAGCTCTGCAAATTGTGCAAGTCAGAGCAGTGCTGGGGTCCAGGCTGGAGCGGGTACAGGGCTCAGGTGTCCTGCTGGAGTTTCCCACTGGAACATGGATATCTCAGGGAGCTTCCCTGCCAGTCTATAGCTGCCTTTTGGGGCCCTTTTAAGATGCTGGGAAACACTGAAAAATGTGTTCTGTAAGGCCAAGATACTGGCTCCTGGAGTAGAGTAGGTAGATTGCTTCCTGCCCTGTTTTCAGCCTGATTTAAATCGCTTGGGCTTTATGATATGTTAGTGCTTTGCAAGGTTCAGGGGAAGGTGGTGCGGGGAGTGAGCTGCCTGGCCAGGCCACCCCAGCATCCTGCTGCCCACCAGCAAGCAGAGCCAAAAAGGAACAAAAGGAGAAACCGGCACTGGAAGAAAAAGCTTCCGTGGGTTACCAAGTGTTCAGCTCCATCTCCCCATCTAGTGGTGAAAGCCAAGCCCAGACCTCAACTCGGGCCTCAACAGGTTTGAAGGAGGCTTTCGCCAAGCTGCCAGCTAAAGGCTTGGAGCTGTGCTCTCCTGACACCCCCAGGGCTGCCCTGAGCATCGGGAGCTGTAGGGAAGGTGCACTTACCCATCAACTTGCTGTTTTGGATGTTCTGAAGGTGTTTGACTGTCATTTCGAGGATGTCTGCTTTTTCAAGTTTAGACTGCTAATAAAGAGAGAGTTCAGCAGCTGAGAGGCCATGATGTATTTGTGCAATGCCAAGTTTCCCAAAAGACAAAGCCCCCTGCCTGTCCCCCCAAAAGCCAAACAATCCCCATCAGCAGAAGGACAAAATCTGTGTAAAAGTGAGCACTTACATCCAGGTGAAACGCGCCCACAACGGTCTCTTTCAGTTGGTCCAAGCAGTTATTAATCCTTTCCCTTCGCTTCCGCTCAATGAGAGGCTTCCTTAGCTGGCAAGGAAGAGAAGAGGAGGAGGAGGAAGAATTGCAGATGATTTCTTTTTCACCTCTCTGCTGCAGTGGAGCGAGGGCCTAACAGGGCTGTGTGGGCTTCCCTGGAGCCAGGAAGGTCGCATCCCTGCGCGAAACCAGCACGCAGCGATGCGGCACTCGGCAGGTTACAGATGGGGAGCTCTGGTCTCTAGCTCTGGTAAGGGCCTGTCCTTTGGGCTGTGCTAGGTCTGAATTCTCTTACTTACACTCCTATTAACCACAGCTTACCCAACTGAAACCAAAAGACAGAAACCTTTCTAAGGCAGAGAAAGGAAGCAGAAAAAAAAAAACACCAACACCCACGTGGGTTAAATTCAGAGAAAGCATCTGTATAATAAGAGGATGCAAATGTTGTGTTTGTCTTTCCTAGAAGTCCGTAGCCCCCATCGTTCACCTGCCGAGTTCCAGCGTCCATCCGCGCGTGGGCTTCCCCTGGGACCTACCTTCCTTTCCTCCTTGGTGCTGGAGAGCTTGTGCACGCCGCCGGCTGTGGCTGTGGCAGTCATTGTAATCCAGCCTGGCCGCCCTGGCACGCTTCGAGGACAGGGGCGCGGAGGAGGCACTCGGGCAGTAGGTCGCTCCCTGTCCCTACAGGCTCTCTGCCTCTCCTCTGCTCCTCTGCTGTATTTATAACCCAGAATTAGCATGTGAAAGGGGCCTTGCCTTGGCGGGACTTCTTTTCCCACACGAGGGGTCGAGCCCAGAGGTTTGTGGCCATCAATCAAAGCTGACAGGTCACTGCATCTTTTCAATGACCACGCCAGCCCCCCCAAACGGCGACAGATGTCCAGCCTCCAAAGCTTTGCTTTGTAGGGATCTTTTGTTAAGGAAGGAGGGAAGCAAAATGGGCGCGCTCTGAGCAGCTTGCGTGGCTCCTTGCTCAATTTGCACAGATTCCCAGGGAGGAAAACAATAGCTGGGAACCAGTCGAGTTACACCTAGGAAAATGCCTCCCATGTGTCTTTCTTTTCCCTGCATCTCCTTGAGCCAGCGCTGCTTTTTACCTGCTAACCTGAGCCTCAATCACTTTAAATCTTTGAGGCAGCCTCTTAATTTAATAATAGAGTGCTTGATCGACCAGTTCATGCTCCTGGGAGTTGTTATTGCAAGGCAACGACGATCGATTAAAAACTGTTGACAGCAGACAGCTACAGAAACATTGTATTCATCAAAAAATCCTCTAGGGAAAGCACTTCATTTGCCTCTTGAGAACCCAAATTCTCTGCTGTATGCAGCTAGATGTAGGAAATACGAAGCTCTTCTAATTTTTGACTGCCGTGTAGTATTTAATATTAAACTTACAGACAATTGCACATGCAAGCAACCTAGAGGTGAGTTTGGTCCTGCTAATTCTGTGGGACTTTTACTTGTTTGCTTTTTTCCCCCTTTCATGCTGCCAGGAGTCTTGGGTGCTTTGCGGGGGGGAGGGTGTTTTTGTTTGTTTCTAATCCTCTGAAATGCTAGTGCGGAAGCACATGGGCCTTCAAAGCAGACTTGGCACAGGATGAGAATGTGCCTTTATGCTTCCTCACTTCTGTCTGGTTTTGAGGGGGAGTATGAAGGCATCTTTCATGACTGTGCTTTTGCTTTCTGACAGTTGCTTTGCTAATGAGCAGGATCTGGCAGTGTCCTGTTGAGTCACGGAGGTGAAGCCCTTTAGGGTGGTGTTGAATGTGCCACCTTATTTAAATGGACAGGAAGAAGCTCGAGTGGTTCAGAAGCACCAAAAGCCACCACGAGCTGCTCTTGGGATTTCCCATCGCCCAGCACAGCGCTGCAGCTGCAGAGCCCTCACTCCACCCCTTCAACCGTAGGTGGTGATGTACCCCAGGAATAAAAGCAAGGACATCATGTCCCTTGCTTAAACACTGTGTGGGTGTATGTTTGTATGTGTGTGAATGCAAACATATTTGCAGTGTGTCTGCACGCACTGCTGCCTGGGCTCCTGATGAAAACATGTCCCCAGATGCGGTATCTTGCAGGCAGGGGTTGTTAGTCAAATGCAGGCACTGGGTCTAGTTGCTCGGTTTTATAAGCGCCCTACTTGGCAAGGGTGCATGAGGGAGAGCCTGAGATGGGATGGAGTTTGTTTCTCAGGGAGAGGAGGACATGGGAGGGGACAGTTTGTCCTTCGTGCCAAGTGATGGTGATGCAGCACAGGAGCAGGGATGGGCACCTTATATCAGATCTGTCCTCTGCACAGGAAACTGGAGGATTTTCCACTCTCCAGAGACTGGCAAGGAGGGTTTGGAGTGCGAAGTCGTGGGCTGTGTGTCCCCTCGTAGCCATTCTCAAACCTCCCCCCTCTGCCTGGGGGCCCCTTCTGCCCCAGCCCCAATGCTGGCGACCTGCCTTCATGGAATGGCTGGGGCTGGCAGCAACCTTAAAGGTGCATCTGGCTCCTCAGGACTCTTTTGCAAGGGGCTGCACTGGTGCATTGAAACAAGCACAGGCTGTGTGTGTTTGAGGGGAGGTGCTGGGGAGGGCGGGGAGCAGCTTGGTGGCCCCCGGTGCCCAGCCCCAGAGCCCCAGCTGAGCCCCAAGACTCTGGGGAGCCCCTTGCTTGCAGAGTGCTCGCTGCCCTGCTGGCCTCTGCTCTGTGAGCTCATTTCAAGGTTCATTTGTAAGACAGCGTTTCACTGAAAAAGAAGAGCAGCTTTTGCTGTAAACGGTTATTTTACACCTCTCATTCAGAGCAAAATCCTTTATTTTCAAAGCAAAGGGGGTGCACAGGCGGGAGAGCTGCCCTGCCTTTCAGGGGGAAGCACGACATCTGTGCTCGGGATTGTATGGACCAAACAGGGAAATGCAAATGAGCACAGAGCATTAAAGGAAGCTTTTTGCAAATTCCTGCTTTACTTTTGCATTGCGCACTGCCAGGTTTCACTGAAAAGGGGATTCTCCTTAGTAAACAAAGCCTCCCTTTTTTCCCGAGCTTTCCAAAAAAAGGGAAGAGAAAGAGGTCGGTGCTGCTTGGAGTTTTCTTTTTTGCTATTTGTCTACATTTCACACCCTGGAGAAAGAAAACAACTTTTAACATCTGTTCCTGCACTTTTTAAGATGGAAATAAAGGCTCTTGAAAATGGGGAAAGTGTGGCAGATGTTGGCAGATTCCCTTCAACGCAGATGTCTTGCTCTGAAAAAAGTTTCTTTAGGAATTTGTGGCCACGGCTCGTCTTTGACTTGGGACACGCGACTGCCTAGCGACTGAAGGGACGTGGGAAAGCTCTATAGGACAAAAGAGCTTATTCAAACAAACCTGAGAGCCGTGAACAATCTAATAACCAGCAGAGAAATGGTCAGCGGCCTCCAGCCCTGCTAGGGAGGGGTGGCAGCCCTTGCCTGGTGCTGGTGGGGCTGGGGGCAGCTGCTGGCCACTGGAAGGGGCCTCCTGCCTTCGGTGCCTCTAATTGCAAGGCAAATTTCCCCTCGCAGCCACCGCGTGAAGCTGTGTGCAGCTGCAGGGGTGGTGCCACCAAGGTCTCTTCCCATCAGGTGTCATCTGTGTCCCGCAGATGACCTGCTGTTGCTCCTCGTGCTCTGCGTGCTGAGGCCTGGCTCCGTAGGAAGCCGTTCCTGGGCAGGAGGGCATCACACAGGCCTGGAGCAGCCCTTACTGAAGAGGGGCTGGTGTGAGAGCCATAGGGGTGTGCTGTGGGGCCACCGTGCTGTGGGTGGGAGGCCAACGCAACAGGAGAGGGTGTCTCTGGCCTGTGGGGTGGCAGCGACATCTCGTCATTTCCAGCCCCTAGGGGTTTCTCAGGGGCAGCGTGGGGCTGCTTGGTGCTCCCCTCCCGCAGCCTCCAGCCTCTCCACGTCCTGGTGGCCAAAGATCTTCTTCCTTGAGGTGCTCGAGGTCAGCCACATCTCAGCTGACCTGCAGATTAGGCTGCAGATGTCCTTGTTTGAAATGATACGAGGAGAATCCTTCTGCCCAACACCCTCGGTTTGACCAACCTGAAGATTGTCACTGCTCTCTTCCTGGCCCAGTCCTTCCCATTTTCACACCTCTCCCCACAGGCTGTGGGACCACTCTCGGCAGTTTGCGCAGGACCATTCCCAGGTGGCTGCCCTGGCATCCCCTGCTGGATTTACCTGTCGGGAAGGAGAGATCAAATCCACGCTGCTTTCTGAGGAACTGGTAAGTGCCTGAATAGGCTGGAAACCAGGTGGCCTTGTGCGAAGCGGGGAAGAGTGAAACAGCGCAGGCTGCCAGGCAGGCACAGGTGGCGAGCTGCATCTGCACTGCACAAGGCTTGCTGGGTTTCGGAGCATGAAGCCTGCTGAGGCAGCAAACGCTGCCGTAAATCAGACCCATTAAAGGTGCCTGCACACAGCCTGCCAGCACGGCTCCCTGGCCGCTGGGCACACACGGATGGGAGCGTGTGGCTTTGCGGCTCCGAGCAGATTCAGGAGGGGGCACGAGCCCGACACATCCCCAGCGCAGTGTGGGCTGATGAATGTGGGGCCAATTGCTTTTAAATGAGGGCTGCTGCCAAGATAGCTAAAAAAAAAAAAAAAATCCACAACCCATTGATTAGAACCAGTTGAAAGATCCCTGTCAAACTGATTTTGAGGAAAGATTTTTTTTTTTTTTTAATTGAAAACAAAAATGTTAGGAATATATATTTCTAAATACAGATTCGGAGCTGCCCAGTCAGCTGCTAGGGCAAACAGCTCAACCCCCTGTGGATGTCCCCTGTGTTTCTCCTGCAAACACCCCTGTGACAACAGAGTCCCCCCACACCACAGATGGGGAAAAAGGAGCCCCCTCAGCGGGCAGGAGACCCCCAGGCAGCAGTAAGGATGCCGCACGCCCCTCATGTGTCACAGAGACCCATGTGCAGGCCCACACCCAAGCTGTACCTTGCGGCCTGGCGTGGAGCTGGGGACATAGCACCAGGAGGCCTGCACATGCACATGACTGCACCGTGCCCTGTGCTGGGGCTGCATCCGGGTTGGGTTTGTCCCCAGTTAAGTGGATGGGTGCCAGGTCTCAGGGACTAAATGCCTTTTAGTCTGCGGGGGGGTCTGAAGTTCGGTTCTGGCTCAAAGTTGAGGTTTAAATATGTGGAGGGTTATCTCTCGTCATTAAAAAGTTTAAATCTGCTGGTTTCTTGACAGCTGTACATCATAAGCACTCTGTACTGAGTTCCCGTGTCGCACAAGGCCGGTTTGCTCCTAGGGCATTACAGCAGGAGATAAATGTGAGGAGGAGCGGGGCATGCCAGTGGGGAGGCTGGGCCGGCGGGGCAGGAGGTGCAGGCAGCGCCTGGGCAGGTAGGGTGGCTCCCTGAGCAGAGGCACACCAGGCAGCACTGCTCAGAGACTGCTCTCTGCTAGGTCATCCAGAGGGGACCAGGGCTGCGCTTCCAGCTTGGCCTTGGTCCAGGGCATTATACCCGTGATCTGCCATCTCTGACAGGCACAGCAGGGTCTGTGTGGGGACCATGTGTCCAGCAGCTCGCCCAGGCCAGGAGAGCACTGCAAGCAAGCTGGGCAGAAAAGCAAAGCCTCTACCTGGGGTGTGGAGAAGGGTATTTGTGGTCATTTATGACTACAATGAGAGTTGCCTGATAGCACAACCCTGATGCAGCAGATGTCATCCAAGATTGGACACAGGAGTGGTGGTGTTCACCACATATGGTCCTTCTTGGTGTCTTTGTTGTCCTTCAAGCCAGTGTCTTGGAACAGACCTTGCTAACACCAGAGACTCCCTTCTTCTCAGCCTCATCACCTCTGGTGAAGACCATGTTCTTGTTACCAACCTTGATGCCCATGGTCAAGTGGGGGCTAGTCTGGACAATGTCCAAAGCAATTCATCATGGTATAGAGGTTCACCTGCTCCAAAAGCATTTCTAGGTGGACAGAGAGAGGACATCATGTAGCACTATCCTATGCCATTTGAGTATTTCACCATTCTGGAGGTCCAGCTCCAGAAGAGGTATTGGGCATCTCTAGAAATGCTGTTGGCATGTCTCAATCCAGCTCCTTTACTGAATGCTCAAACCTCACTAGCCCCAGCTCCGCATGCTCAGTATCAGCTGACTGTACCATCTTCAGAAGTGGACTTCTGGTATAGGAAATAATTACAAGGCAGGTACCAGCTGAGTAATTTTCAGCTCTTCTTTCACACACACCCCTCCAGTCTTTGTGTTAAGGATCAGCTGATGTTCCTGCTGTTGCTCAACACGTCTCCTGTCTGGCAGGTTAGCAGAGCTCCTGCCTCTGGAGGAAGTCTTATCTCATGCTTTTGCAGCCAGAAAGCTGCTGGTTGCAACACGGACTCTTAGGCCAAGAGTGAGTTATAGGAAGAAGAAAATCTGATAAGCTGTGTGGGTGGTGACACTCTGATAAGGCCTAACCTCTTGCCTGTACTGCAGCAGTGGATGAAGGCAAAGAGCCAAGCTTGGTGGAAAGAGTAGGGGGCTTTGAGGGAGAGCTCGAAGCAGTTCTTGAGCTTTCCTCATTGGGCATCCCAGGATTTTTTTTGTTCAGAAGGGCAGCTCTAGCCTTTTTCACACTCTGTGCGTCTAACTTTGCCAGATGTCACCTGATAACAAGCCTCATCTATAATGCAGCAAGTGCTTGGTTTATCCAGCCAGCTTCACTTTCACAGCAATTTCTGCATGTGTGCCTTGCTCCCCAGATATCAGAAACCAGAGCTTGGCACCTCACAGCAGCCTCTGCACATCCCACACAGCCCGTTTCTCCTTGGCTTCTTGATTCCTGAGGCTGCAGAAGGAGCTGGGGCCATTTCACCTTCATGAGACAAGTCTCTCTTCTGTGACTGGGTAAATTCAGCTTTCACCCTGGCTTGGCCACAGGCCAAGAGCAGCTTTCTTTTTATAGCGCACGTGTATACACGTGCTGACACCACATCCTGGCCCCCGGCACAAACCCCCTTGTCAGCACGATGGAGGCAATAAGGATGGTCAACGCTCCTTCTCTGCGGGACAAGCACCTCCAGCCCTCGCGCCAGTGCCTTGTGCTCAGCCTTCCACGCCTCAGCATCTGCCACAGGGCATGAAAGGACAGCCAGGAAGGCAGTGGGCTTATAAACAGCACTTCCTCCGTGCTGCTCGCTTCTGGTTCTGTGGGGCTGCGATTGCAGCACAGGAGGATGTGAGGAAACGCGTGGTTAGGGCTTGTGTGCCTCTCGGCTCAGTTTCACGCAGCCCCGCTGGCTTTGGGGCAGCAGAAAGCACAAGAGCTTAGGGTGGGAGGGGGTGAGCTGCAGGGCATATTTTCTTCACCAGCCAAGTCCAGCCTGGATTGCACATAAAATCACATTCTGGTGTTTAAGGTCATTTTTTGTGTCTATATGTATTTTTAATTAATTAATTTTATTCTATTTTTAACCATAATAGAGCAAAAGGCTGATAAAAATTCTTGTACTGTCATTTTACTGGTTTCATACTGCTTTTTATTTTATAAATACTGTCTTATTTTTTTCCCTCTCCAAGTATAACTAGGAGGCTGTCTTTTTTTTTTTATAGGTATGAGGATTTCTTATTCGTCTGGAGGAACCAAGGGGTCTGGGACACAGTGGCTCAGTGGAAGGGAGAGCATATCTCCCATGGGTGAGAGGGCAGTGAGGACCCATACAAAGGTGTATAATGCTCCATGAGCTGCTCTGTGCAGGCAAAATGCAGAGCTTGCTCTTGTTCTAGCTTTTCCATTAAAAGAAAAAAAAAAAAAGTCAAAACACTATTTTTAATTTCTCAACTCAGATATGTTTCAATGAAACTGCAGTGGCTCTTCTGTTAACTCAGCCCCTCAGCAGACCAAATCCAGCTGAACCACATGCAACAGCACTAATCTAGTGCCATTCATTGTAGCAGTTTTCTGCCGTGAGAGCTAATTAGTTAGTTTCTGTAAAGATCTTTGAAGGTGTAAAATGCTAAGTAAGTGTGTAGCAGTATTATCCAAAGGGTGTGGACTTCAAAGCATAATGGGCACTATTTAAATATGAACATTAGCAAACGCAGCTCATAATTTCTTTAAAACAAAAAAGAACAGTGTGCCAAGAGGAGGACCCGGCCCTGGACTGCAGAAATCAGTCTCCGGCCCCAGAGGAGACAGAAAGGGGATTGGGATGCACACAGTGGGGCTGCCAGCAGGGATGCTTTCACCCTTCCTGTCTCATGGGCATCTCTGCCATCTCCTTGTGCTGGTTCATCTTCCTTCCTTTTTTGCCAAGGCAACAGGACACGGGATGACAGCGCACACGTGTCTGCCTTTCTGTGGAGTTTGGCTTTCCAAAGAAGCGTTTCTGTATCAGCACATCTGAGAAACAGCAGTCACTTTGGTAACGCTGACCCTGAAGAAGAGTCACAAAAACCAGTCATCCCCCTGGATGGTGAGCCTTCAGTTCATAACCTTTGGTGTTCAGCCTTGGCATAACGGCATAGCCGAACTGTGTGGCAGCTCTCAGGGATGATGGTCATGCAGGCATCTGTGATGGTGACAGCAAGCTGGATATGAGCCAGCGGTGTGCCACGGCAGCCAGGAGGGCCAACCATGCCCTGGGTGCACCAAGCACAGCATCGCTAGTCGGTCAAGGGAAGGGATTGTCCTGCTCTGCTCTGTGCTGGTCCTGCCTCACCTCGAGCACTGTCTGCAGTTCTGGGCACCACAGTACAAAAACTGTTGGAGAGTGTCCAGAGGAGGGCGATGAATATGGTGAAGGGCCTAGAGGGGAAGATGTATGAGGAGCGGCTGAGGGCAGTTGGCCTGTTCAGCCTGGAGAAGAGGAGGCTGAGGGGAGACCTCATCACAGCCTACAGCTTCCTCACAAGGGGGAGTGGAGGGGCAGGCACCAGTTTCTTTGGTCTCCAGTGATAGGACCCGAGCGAATGGTGTCAAGCTGAGGCAGGGGAGGTTCAGGCTGGACATCAGGAAGAGGTTCTTCACCGAGAGGATGGTCACGCACTGGAACAGGCTCCCCAGGGATGTAGTCACTGCACCAAGCCTGAGAGAGTTTAAGAAGCGTTTGGACTGTGCACTTAGTCACATGGTCTAAAATTTTGGGTAGACCTGTGTGGTACGAGGAGCTGGACTCAATAATCCTTATGGGTCCCTTCCAACTCAGGATATTCTATGGTTCTATGGGTTCTATGGTCAGAAGGCATCTGTGGGGGCATAGGCTGCTGTGGGAGCCTGCAGGGGCAGTGGGGACTGGGGCTGCCACCCACCAAAGGGACCCATGCACAGATTTATGGAGCTACGCTGTGTTCTGCCACTGCTTCCAGTGCAAGTGTCAAAAGGAGAAAAAACAAAGGTAGAAGCCAATAGATAGAACACCCTTTTAATCCTTTCACCAGCATTCACAGCCTTATTTCTTTCACATGTGATTGGGGATTTGTAGATGTATTTGCTTCCAGTTTGATCGAATTAATGGATGTATTTCACTGTGTGGTTTTATTTATTTATTTATTTATTTTCCTTCTTTTATTCAGGAAATACATTCTGTTATGGCATTGTTTTTCAGAGAGACTGCTGTTATTTCCTTTCATGTTTACCAACTGATGGAAATCTGTTTTTGGCTTTAGTAGTAGATTCTGACTGGAATGGATGCTGCACTTTATAGATAGCTTTCAATTGTTCTACAGCAATAAAAAGTTTATTAAAATGACATGGTTTTGCGACATGACATACGGCTATTGTTGCTGTCCAGGAAATGAATTTGCAACAGGCTTTTTTCCTATGATTCTTCTGGCAATTGTGTTTTCTGTTTCTGACAGCCTTTACAGGCTACCCTCAATTCCTGTGATTTGCAATAATGTTTTAAAAATAGGTTTTAATTCTGAAGTGGCAGCTTGAATTGAGGATAAATCATACCATTCTCTTGAGAAAAAAAAAATAATCCTGATATGGATGAGAATTACATTTACTTGAGCTTTCTCCTGTAAATGTTTTTTTTTGGGGGTGTTGGTCTGTTCTTTACATGTGCATTGAATGAACTGAAAGATGACAACATGCTCACCAGTACATGTTTCTTTGAGAAAAGCTTCTGGATTCGGCAGTGAACATCCACAGCCAGTAGCAGAGCTGAAATGCAGCCTCAGGAAAAGTCACAGGCACTTTGGAAACCTGGGTGATTAAATTCAGCCTCTTCAGCTTGGCCTGTTCCACAGTCTGTGGAAAGACTCAATTCTTTTTCTTCCAGACTTTAAGTAGAAGATATTCAGCATAACTGCAGTAGTTTCTGGTGCTAATAGTTTCTTCCCAAAGCCTTTTCCATTAAACTCTTTGTCAGGGAACATGAACCTGGGTTTTGCTCTCTGAATTCTATCAGAGTGTCCCCATGCCCAAGCAGTCTTGAACTAAATCATAAACCGGATATTGGTTTATGGTTTATGTCATTTCTTCATTGTATATGTGTCAAGGCAGCTGGAGAGAAGACCCTGATTATTTTTTCAAATGCTCTGTGTCATGCCTGTTGTGCGACTGTGGAACTGGCCATGTAGTTAGCAGGAACATCTCCGTATCATGTGGAGCAGTGGCGAGATGCACAAGGTAAAGGCATTTGTTTCCACCTTCCTGGGCTGCCCGCCTGCTGCTCACCTTCGCTCCTGTTCCCAGTGCCTCTGCCCTAATGAAACAAGGGAGATGTCAGAGCAAGGTAAAAAAAGGTGAGTTGCTTCCCCTGCGTGAAGTACTAAGGAAGAGGAGGGTGCAGCAGAGGTATTAAGAAATAAACCCTGATCCCTGTTTTTGTGGCAGCACCTGTGTCTCTAACTAAGCAAGAAAGTAACCACAAAGTGTCAGCAGCAGAACCAGAGCTAAAGTGCAACTAAAAACCACATTCAAAGCATGGGCTGCCCTTCACTTCCTTGCTCTCAACTTCTCTTTCTCTGCTTTTACTTAACCAGCCGGTGTGGCTCTTCCCCCATTTCCTCCTTTCTCTCTGGGCTCCAGGGCTCAGAGACGGTGGGACTGGGACCCCAGGGCTGTGGGAACTGGAGGGAGAGGGTACGGGAGGCTGCCGCCGCCTCCTCTGAGCAGCTCGAGGTTCTTGCTTTTTTGTCAGAGACAGCAGAAGGAGGTTGGGTGCCGTTACATCACTGCTGTGAAATGCATGTTAATGGCTCGTCAGCTCGGCTCCACGTTTGGTGGGAGGGAAAGCCGGTGTGTCTGGCGCTGCCAGGCCCTGCAGCAAATCGCAGGGCACTGGTGCTGGTGGTGGTACTGGCCCCAGCTGCTGTTTTGTTTTTTTTTTTTTTCTTTTTTTTCTTTTTTTTTCTTTTTTTTAGTGGAGAAAAGTAAATAAAACTTTGGCTTCTGCTTTATGGTTTGCCATAGGCTCCTTTTGCTGACCGTGTTACTTTGAAATCGTATTTTAGAGGCAGTTTTATCACTGAGCTCTTCAAGAAACCAACCCCAGGTGAATAACACCCTACAAGTACGATGTCCTGGCAGGGACGTGTCAGCCCAGTCTGGTTTTTGTCTGACAAGCCCATGGAGCAACCTGCAGCCTCTGTGCCTTCATTTGCTGTTGGGATCGAGGGGAACAGAGGAAGGCTGGCATGGCGAGTGAGCTGGTGCTGCGTGGACCTGGCATCCTGTGCCAAACATGGGGCTCTGCTCCAGATACAAAGGAAGAAATGAGGTGAGCAAAACAGAGAGGCTCAAGGAAGGATGAATTTGCTCCATTTCATAGGACAGCATGTTATTTTTCCCTACTTTGGCCATTTGTTAGGGCAGGATACTGATTAGAGGAGCTGAACCTAAGTTGCAGGGCTCCCTGGACCTCAAACCAGCAGCAAAAACCCTTACGATCCCATTCAGCTGTCTGCTCCTACTGAGCACAGTATCTGAGCATTTGCTTTTCTGAATACTTTTTTTTTTTTTTTTTTTTTTTAAACTTCGGCGAAGTAACTTGAATTTTTTTAGTCATGTTTATTCACTTCCTAATTTGCAAGAATTAGGCAATTCACAACGAATGTCTCGGTCAGTGTTGTGAATTGGTGAATGGCTATTGTACTAAAAGATCTCTCACATGTTGAATTCAATTTCTGAGAGCTTGGCAAACTCATGGTCTCTCTGCTCACGGATTTCCCCGAAGTACACCACATGGTGATGGTAATTATTCTGAACACATAACTTGAGTGGACTTTTTTCCAGTGGTCACTTGTAAAGCAGTAGTGTCTACATGTATTTTCCAAGTGCTGGCATTGAATCACTGTGCCGGTCCTTGTCTTTAATTCTTTCTTCTCTCTCTTCGCTACCCTGAATATTATCTGTTTAAACTTGAATGTTTTTAACATAATTACAGGTTAACAATTCGAGCTCAGACATACACACCCTTTCGATGTTGGCTGTGAGAACAATAATTTCCAGCTCACAAGCAGGATACACAAACTGCCAACATTTTGCCGACCGCATGCTGTGGGCCCAGACAAGCCTGGCAAACCGTACCCGGAGGCCTTGTCACCTTGTCACCCGCACCAGAGGCATGTCCCACTGCGCACTTCAGGCCCAGAACTGCCCTGTCTGTCTGTGAGACGAGCTGTCATCACAAGGAGATTTTTTTTTCCCTGCCCCACCTTCCAGTGGTTCAGGAAACCATCCCCATGGCTGCAGCGCTGCTGCAGCTGCCCGGCTGCGTAGCTGAATGCAAATTCATGTGCACTTTGACACTGCCATGCACAGGGCTGGTTACAGGTGTGGTCAGAAATGTTCTTCTGAGCCTGAGCCCTAGGACACAGCCCACCAAGCAGGCCTCTTCATGTGGGCAGCACAGGAGGCCAAGCCTTTCACTTGTTCCATGAGATCTCTCTGTAGCAGAGCCAGTGACAGGAATCTCCTTGTGTCTTAATCAGCTTTTACTATTATTTTTTTTAAATGCCCTCATTACCAGGAAATGCCACTGCTACTGCTCCTCAGAGAAGGGGAATACCTGTATCGTTAAGTGTCTCCCCAACCACCACACTGACCATCTCAGTACACATAAGATTTCTCCTTGTTTTTTTTTTTTGTTTGTTTGTTTTTTTTTGTTTTGTTTTGTTTTTGACAGACTTCTGTCTTGAATGCTGTATATTGTTTCTTCCAGCACTTTGCAGTGAAGCCCAGGGAACTATCAGGGCTGAAACTGGAGGTGAACAAGGGGACTTTCAACAGGGAAGAGAGCGGGATGTTACAGGCAGATGGCATGCAAAGGATCCAGGAATGAAAAATCAGTCTCACAGGGGCGAGAAGTTGGGCTGTGAAATACTGGAGGTTGATGTTAGGCTGCTAAAAGATGCAGTTAGGGCAGACTACACAGAATACACATAGATCCAGAAATGCAGCACGTGGGGCGATGCAGTGGCCAAGCATGTTGCTGGGGCACACCAGCTGAGCTCTGCTGAGCTGCTGTTTTCTTGGCCCTCTGGTTGCTGCCCAGTGAAGCAGCTGGTGGTCATATTTGTTGTCTATTTGGTGATTGTATGTGTTGTCTATGAAAACTATTTTTGCTTATGCTTGAGTGTTTTTATTATTATTATTATTATTTATTTTTTTTAATTTAGTAAACTTCCAGCTCATAGGAAGGGAACATCTGCCAGGTGTCAGGGCAGAGAAGTGCGCAGGGGCAAAGGTTCCCGAGGGCAGTGTATAAGTGCAGCTCCACACGGAAACCCCACTGTGCCAGTTCAGGTGCCCTTATGGAAATCGCTTTCACTTTTCACCTGCCCAGTCACCTCCTGGTGGTTTGAATACATCCTCACTCCATTCAAGATGAGAGTTATGTTTTACTTCCCATTTCTACTCTTTTCACAAACAAATCTCTGGTTGCCTTTCCCTAGAGGGAGAAGGAAGAAAATCAGCCTTCACACCTCCCTGCAGACCTTCACCTGGCTCTGGTGCTGCAGGTTGCCAGAAGCAGGGCAGGAGAACCGTATGAACCAGGCAGACAAGAAAACCAAATGTCTCATTTCCTCATATCCACTTCTTCCTTTCCTGCTCCTGCAGCTTGTCTCTAGTGGAGGGCACCAGACCTGCAGGGATTTGGGGGACTGGCTGCTCTGCATGACCTCTCTGCACAGGGACAACAGCAGAAGTGCTGGGCTGCCTTTTCAATCCAAAATGCAATAAACCCCACAGTAAGAGTTGTTGTGTCCAGTGCTGTGTCCAGGTAAGGAACGTGTGGGAGAGCAAGGGACAGCTTGGCCCATCTGACACATTTTTTTTTCTTTTAAAGGCAGAAAAGGCCTTAACACACAGAAAAAAAGGCATAACACACAGAATTCAAAGCAGTAACATTCTTCTGCACTGAGAACCCCAACAAAAACTTTCCCAGTGATGTGACAGGCAAGCTACAGGAGAGTAATGTGAAGAAATCTAACATGGCAGAGGTAATTAAAAAGAAACTGAAGATAGAAACTGTCAGCTGGAGATGTACAGCGCAGCAGAGCGTGAGGAGCTTAAGGACTTTTCAGAAAACCAGGCCAGCGAGTCCCAAATTGCCATACAGCAGTAATACATCAGGCCCGCAGGTGCAAGTGTTCAAATCATAGCTTGTAAGAAATTAATGACTTGTTCCATAAAAACATATTTTTCTGTTTTAGAATCACGTTGCGCATTATACTGTTCTAATGGACAACATCAGCTGGATGACTGTTGGGATGTATGTGGCTTTCTTCCACCCAAGCTAGCCTGTGTTTGTCACAGGGGGGTAATGCAGTGGTGTTAGCTGCCAGGGACACAGAAACAGCTGGAGCCTGCCCTCGCACACACGGAGCCTCACAAAAACCTCAGTGCCTTAACCTCGTGGGGCAGGGCAGGAGGCATCCCTCGCGCCTCAGCCAGGTGAGGATGGAGGCCCCGGCATGGCTGTCGTGGCTCTGGTGGCCTCAGCAGTGTGTGTGCGGCTGCTTCTCCTGGAAGAGTCTCGGTATCTCTAGGGCTGAGGGAATGTTTTTCAGCACCTGAAGGGAGCTTACAGACAAAATGGGGAGTGTTTTTTTGTTTGTTTGTTTGTTTTGTTTTGTTTTTGTTTTTGTTTTTACATGAGCAGATAGTGATAGACGAGGGAACGAGCACAAGGGTTTGTTTGGTTCGCTTTACATGGTGGGAGGAACTTCTCCACGCAGGGCGGTGAGGCGCTGCCCAGGGGAGCTGCGGCTGCCCCATCCCTGGCAGTGCCCACGGCCAGGCTGGATGGGGCTGGGGGCTGCACCCAGGGACCCTTCACCCCTGCCCCTCCCGGGCCTCTCGGCGCCGGACCGCCCGCCTCAGGCCGAGCCCGAGCGGGGCGGCGGCCGCGGCCTCGTCCCTCCGCTCCGCCAGGGGGCGGCGGCGGGCGGCGGGCGGGCGGAAGAGAGGCCGCGCTCCGCCGCTGCTGCCGCCGCCGCCGGCTGCTCGCCGCGCTCCGCCGCCGGCCGAGGGACGGGCGCCAGGGACGGGGCCGCTGCGGCGCAGCAGCACCGCGGGCCGGGGGGGGCGGGGGCCGGGCCGCGCCTCTGCCTGCAGCCGCCGGAGGAGCCGGAGCCGGAGCCGGGCGCTCGGGCCGCGCCAGGGGCAGAGGCAGGGGCAGGGGCAGGGGCAGGCCCCGCCGGACACGGACGCTTCGCCGAGGAGGCGCCAGGCCGCGGCCCAGGTACCGGGGCGGGGGGCGGCGGAGCGGGGCGGGGCGGGGCGAGGCGCGGCCGGCGCCGGCTGCCGCGGGGGGCTCGGTGGGGCCGCGGCCTCCCCCGCTGCCTGCGGGGCCCGGCCCGGCCCGGCCCGGCCGCTCGGTGCTCCCAGCGCCGAGGCCTCTTCTGGGAACCCCCGCGCAGGGTCGTGGCCGTGCGGGACCCCCCCGCCGGCCGCTGACGCAGCGCGATCTCTATCTCCAGTGACACAAAATGATAGTAATAAAAAAAAAAAGTGTTCCGTGCTTTCTGTCCCCTGCTGCTCTGTGACGTGCTGCTGGTCCTGAAACTAGGAAGCGTTCGGTGTTCCTGGTTTGTTTTCTTAAATATAACGTAAATTTTTTGGGGGAGCGGTCGTGCTAGGTGCGTGTGATGTGTTGTGAAGCTGTGTGCTGCCTGAGGAGAGCTTGGTGAGCCAAAGATTGAACGACGTGACCTGGGCGCCTTCGTTCCAGGGAGGCGAGTAACAGTGCTGGGAGAAGCAGTTTAAATGCAGATCAGAAATGACATTTGATTAGCATCGAGATACTGCGGAGCTTTTTTGTGCGTGCGGTTTTTTAACTCACCTATCGCAAGCTGCAAGGCCAGGCCCGGTGTTTTCCTTTCAGCGTGGCAGCGCATCGCCAGGAAACGCGTCTTCGTTTCGGCCCTAGGAGCTCCCGAAACCCTACAGTGACAGAGGAAGTGTCACATCCTGAGCTCGCACCTCTACATCTGCATACTTGTAAAGAGCAGATTTTGGCTCTGTCAGACACTGTGTGACTTTGGTTAATACCTACAACCTGATACCTCGTGGCGTGGCACATGTATTGAGCTGGAGAGAAGAAAAAAGACCAAGAAATACCATGAGAATTACAGTAAGCATGGTGCCTGTTCTGGTGTCAGAAGTGACTTTTTTATTTGCCATGAGCAATGACGACAGCTTACCTGCTTCATAAGACTGGCCTGATGCACCGGGGCACATGTCTTGGTAGGATCCTGTCACTGACTCACAGCTGTAGGAAATTATATTTTATGACCAGCTTCGTGGCTGTCTTGTGACACGAGGGCCTACTGAGTCAGCCAGGTAGCATGCACTCATCCTGATGGTAGTGCAGTGCAGGTGGAGGTGGCAAGGATTTTCTCCTCTCAGGCCAACCAGGTGCCTTTATGCAGGAGGAGGTTGTGTCTGGAGTTTGTGTGTGTGCAGAAACGTGCTGCTGGGTGTTTCTGAATGCTGAGAGTGATTATTTTTCAAGTTGGTTGCGTTCCCTCACGTTGAATCCCTGCTCTGAAACTTTGATGCCTTCTGTAGGCTTTTATTGCACGGTTACAGAGTGTTGAAAAGCAGTGCTACAAAACACAATTCACGTTTACTGCAGATGTATGTATTTTTACAAATAAGGGAGACTAAGTAAAAGCGCCAGTTAAGCAATGCTTTGTGACAATATGTCTTGGAGAGATAATTCTGCTCGTTGGGTATTATCAAGCACAGGCAAATATGTATTCCCAGGAGGGTGCGACAATATTAAGGTAACTCCACCTCTTCGAATTCCTTGATTGCCTTTACAAAACATTTATTCAGGAGGGAATGGCATCTGTTTTGCATTCTATCATGGAAGTTAGCGAGTTGCCTTCTTATTAATTAACCCATGGTAGTCAAATGAGACCTTACTATTGTGCTGTGTGCGCTGCACTTCCTAGTTTTTAAGGCGTTTTTATGAATGCTGGAATTACTGCCCAGCGTCCTCACTTCTGCATCAGTTCTGTGTTATTTGAATTTTTGCAGATTTTTTTTTTTTAATGAGCTTCTTTGCGACCTGAATTTTTGTATTAAGTATTTCTCAAAGCTTTGATAGTACCTTTTATGTACTTGGAGGCTACAGACGTTAGGTAAAATGCTGTCTTGTTTTCTACCGCATGTGGAGTTTTGGAAGGGCACGCTAATGGTTGATGCTAGCTTGAAGCAGGGGGTAGGAAGGAGTCTGGATGACCTTCTGAATTCCCTTTTGGTCCCGCTTTTCTGTAATTCTGACGCTTTATGATATGGTTTAATTACAAGAGCAGCTATTAAAGTGTGATTACCTTTGTCTAATTGGAGGCATCTTGCAGCTTTCTATCAAAAATAAGATTTGAGTCATCTGCTCCTTCCAAATTAATAGTGCCACAACAGTGTGCAGCTCTTTTATGTGGATAATGTGCAAAGCAAAAAGAGGAGTTGCAGTTCGAATAGCATATTTTCAAAGTTGTGTAATTGAAACCGTGTACATGTAAAAATTTCTGGTATGGAAATAGTCAGCTCTGTGCACTTTTACCACTTCTTTTTATCTGCAAATTGTAGCCAGGCATTAATTACATTGAACAAAAACCTCTCAGGTTGTTCAGTGATCTCCAGTCTCAGCATTCACTGTACCTGTAGGTTTTTGTAACTGTAGGTAAACCTCGAGCAAGATGAAAAATTCCTGCTGCTGTGAGCGCTTGAGGTTGCGCTGTTGCAGCAGGAGAGCTTTTGAAATGTCACATCGCTAATTTGTTCTCTAGTTTAGGGTGCTTATTAGGGCGAGTTGTTTGGCAGCTCCGCGTTCAGTCCCTTCTACCTGAGCCCCCCCGTCCCCATGTGTCCGTTCGGGCAGCGTTGTGCTTCTCGCCCTGTGAGGTGCGGAGGTGTCGGCCGCAGGGACACAAGTGGCTTCTGCTGGGAGGTGAAACTTTAGGCTGAGATCCCTGCCTCTTCCCCCTTCCCCCCCGGTTAAATTAGAAGATGATGATGTCTTGAATTATTTTAACGGACTTGATGTAGGCTTTTAAATGCATGCTTCAGTAGGACTTAAGGCTTAAACCGGTGTCATGTGAGTTTGGTCTTTCTTTAGCCTGAGCAGATTTACATGCTTTCGCTGTTCCACCTCACGGTGAAATGACACGTTCGCTTGTCCCCATTTTAAGTGCTCTTTGTGAAGGGTTGAATTCGGGTTTGAACCAAACTGGAAAGAGGCAAAAAACTGTGTGTCTACAGGAATAACTCTGGTTATTCCTCAGCAGCCCTCACGGCCTGCCTTTCTCAGATAACATTAATTTAGAGAGTAAGTTTCTTAGGCTTAAATAAGCAACTGCAATTTGCTTTCTAACTCCTTTGTTTTGGGTATTCTAGCTAACGTTTCACAGTCAGAAGACACTATAAAAACTTCCTGACTGTGGATTTCAAATATGCTAAAAAGAAGCACGTCTGAAGTCCATCCACAAGGGCACAAAATGAGAGGGGACATTACTGAATGTTCTAACTAATCCTTCTCTTTATTAAAAATCTACTCCTCCTGGTAAAATACCTAGCTGATTTTTAAAGATCCATTTCCTTTGCAGTTCTTCCCTTGCCTTCAAACGCTTAGAGAATTAATTACTGAAAAGTTAAATATGTCTTTGTAAAGAGAGCTCAAAAAAGGAGAGGTTGGAATTAGTACAGAGCTCCAGTAATACCGAAACTCAGTTTTCTAAGTTATTTTCAGAAATATCTTTTGATGAAGTTAGTTGCGAGTTACTGCTTGGACTTATTTTAAAATATTCAGGTATACTTTCAGTATCTCACCTAGAAAAATTAATTGCTTTTAACCTTACCCTGTTGTGTTTATTTTTCCTATCAGTTTATCTTGATACATTATTTCAGTAACAAGACATAATTCGTTAACTGAAAGTTTGACCGAAACACTGCAAGATTGGGAACATGATGTTAATATAGCTAGGATTATATGTTAAATTGAATTAATGACAACTTTTCACAGAATTGAATATGTGCGATTGTAAAAGAATTACCTATATTCGGTTGTTGGAGCGTGTGAAATGTCTTACCTCCTGTGAGGGTAGCTGTAGTAAAACACAGGAGACTGCTGCTGCTTTCGCTATCGCTTTTCTCTTTGCTCCTCTGGCCAGTGGCTCGCCTAGAAAGCCTTATGGTGGTCGGGTACCTTTTTAACAGCTTTGTTCAGAAGTACTCAACTTCCTAGTGTATCTGCTGAGGGATTTGCTTTAAAAAAATCCGTAGGCATTGAAATAGCAGCAGCCTTCTGGGTGCTGCGGTGGGTCTGTGCTGCTCGTGCCTCAGAGCATCCTGCTGCAGGGGAGTCTGACCTCTTGCCCCGGGTAAGCAGCTTGGGGAGCTCTTGCTACAGTGGTAGAAATGAGGCAGAAGTCATTTATGTCATTGTATTTTATTTTGATTACTACACGTAAAACATGCACATCACTGCTTTAGTAGGTCATACTTCTAATATATGTCAAAAGATCTTTTTTTGCCTGATGCTTTTTAACAGCTTTTTAAAATTAATTGGTGTAAAACATCACCTGTAGATCAGAACATCAACAGAAAAGCAGAAGAAAGGCTTGTTCGCAGAGAAATATGATTTTAGGAAAGAAAATCTGGGGGCTTTTCTTCTACCTTAGACCTTGGGGAGACTGACGTGCAGTGAACATAACGTGGATGAGCGCTGGGAAGCCTCTCCCACACAGTTTATGAATGCATCGTTCCTCTAACCTGTAACACCTGCTAATCGAGTCCTACGTTTCTTCTGAGCAGAGATTGGCACTGATGGAGAAACTTCACGGGGAATTTAAAGAGAGCTGGTAGTGGAGAGCTTAATGCACTTCTCGATAAAGGCTTTGTTCAACACATCACTAGGAAAATGCTGAGAAAGTAAAGTTAATCTCAAAAGTTGACTCTGAAATAACCAGAACATCAATTTCCTTCACTTACGCAGATGTGGTATAAAAAGTTTGTTTTCATTTTTTTCCCAGCAGGACCACTTGTTCAGGCAGTGCACAAGGGAATGCGCAGTGAATGGGCATCCTTTGCCCATTGTGACTTGTTCAGTCACGATGTAGTATTTGGTGTTTGCTTTATTGTGTCTTACTAGGACAGTTTTCTGAGGAAAGGAGGACCGAGGTCCCTCTTTTTTGCGGTTCCACAGATACGAATGAAAGCAAATTTCCTCCTGTTCTTCCCAGGGTGGTGATTCTCCCCCCTTTTCCAGGTGATGATGCTTAATCACGAGCAATTTTCTCCTGCGTTTGGGTGCCTGATGTTGAGTGTGTTATCTGGCCCTTGACAGCTGATGCTTTCCAAGCTTCATTTCCAGCAGCTTCCATTCACGGTGTGAGATTCGGTTCCCTAAATGTGGCTGTCTGTCTGGTGGTGTGTTAGGTGCTTTCAGGGGTGTGCCAAAGACAGGCAGGAGGTTTGCGAAGTTCTGGAGGGGCAGCTGGAAACCTCTTGGGCTGTTTTGATGCATTGGCTTTGGCCGTGGTATTAGCTGTTATCTGTTTTGGGCTGCCAGGAGGGGGTGAATACTTGAGCACTGTTAGGCACTGGGGTAGTGTCAGTATCTTGTCTAATGAGACAGCATTTGAGCTTGACTGAGGGACCTGTTTTTGCTGTCCTCTGCCTTGCTGCGCACTTTCCAACTAAGAATCAAACTAGGAAAAGGTCTATGGAAAAACCTCTTTAGCAGCTAGTCTGTCAGTGCAATGAATGAAGGCTTCTCTTAGGAAAACACGATAGAGGAAAACCGAGATAATTGAGGTAAATAGGGAAACTAAAATCTGGTGGTGTTGGGCTCAGGGACCTGGCTCCCTAAGCACTGGAGCTGCAGCCCCCGTTAAAACAGGGCCTGAGCAGCGCTGGGGCTGGTGGGCGAGGGGCAGCGGCCACGCTCCTTCAGTGCCATCCTGGCAGTGCCCCGTGGTACCTGGGCGAGTGCTGCTCTGGCCGTGGTGATTGAGATTTGTAATCTCTAAGAAAAGCAGCGTATTGACTCATCAGTATTGACTAATATGTTTCCGTTTTACATCCATAATTGAGGTTGAGCAATATTTAAACTCTGCTCGCTCTGTAACAGGGTGGAGCTGGAGTAAACAGTTTTCCTGTTGGAGCCGCGTCCATTCGCAGGGCACTAGGGCAGGGCTCTGGCCGAGCTGCGCCATCTGACCAGTGAGACTCTTACACCACGTGCTGCAGTCGACATCCCTGGAGCCAAGAAAGCCTCTTCGTTCCATGAACTTGAAACATTTTCCAAGAAAGGTCACAAAAACTTCACAGTGGTTGTACGGGATGCTACGGTTGGTAGGGTGACAGACCCATGGATGTGCCGAAGTGCTGGATTCTCTGAAAGGTTTTCTCAATTTTCTTTGTTCTTTGTACTTAGCTGAGGGATTGCGTGCTGTTTCGTTCTTCTTTCTACATGGTGGTTGTGTTTATTCCTTCCTGCCTGTGTGTATACATTTTTTATCTAGCTTAAAGGAAAATTAACTCTGTTTGCTGAGCTTTCACTGCTGGGAACCTTCACGTACATACGTGCACGTGTGTCTCTACATAAAAAACCCTAGAGCCACATAAGCATGGATTTATAATGTACCTCCAGCAGAAGATGGTTGATGCTTTTCCCTTGAGACTGACCGTGCAAGGCTTGTTGTGCTTCCTATAGGAACTGCACTGCATTGCTACCATCAAGTGGTAGGAGCAGACTGTGAAGAGCAGTTGTGTGCTCACCCTGGCACTGGCAGTCGCCCCTCCTGTATTTTTGCAGATAGGGAGCTTAATGGTATGAAATTGAGGAAGAAATGTCAAATCTGTGTCTCAGAATTAGCTGCTCTCGAGCACTTCAGCGAGCAAGGAGAAGGCGTGTTGCCCCCAAACACAGAATCTTCAGTCTGTAAATGCATTACTTGTAACTTTCAGAATGCCTTGCAAGCGTTAAATGTCCTTGGTGAGGACAGAGGAAGTTTCTACAACTTGTCATTTCTGTTTATTAAGGTACTCTGAGTGTTGGGGATTTGTGCCTCCAACATTTATATCAAAACTGAGAAAATCTGACTTTGCGCGAAGTCTGTAGATTAGATAACCAAAGCAAACTGCAGGTTGAGAACTTTGTGTTTCGTATTGAATGAGAAAATTGAAGATTATGTTTTAGGAGCTAAAAGGGAAATCGGGATAGCTTGACAAGCAACAAAATGCCCTGTCTTTCATTAAGTTTACTTAAAGTTTTTTGACTTAGTAGTAAAAATAAATAAAAGTAATAGGTATCTGAATTGTACGAAGTCCCCAGTTTTATTTCTGTCTCTCATGGGTAGTTGTTCTGATTCTGAAATTGTTACTGCACGCATCATATTCTTGTCATTTTCAGAAATTTTAAGCATACCATTACAGATTATCTTGTAGAATTTATAACCAATAGTCCATTTTGACTGCAGCCAAACATTAGGTTTTGGTCTTAAGCTAGTGTCCTAAAAGGAAGTCTTAATTTTGGCATTTTCCTAATACAGGAATCACTTTCATTGTTGAAAGTGGAACTAGAGTATAGAAAATGTTTTGGAGAGTGGTTTGTCTCAGCTTCATGATTACAAGCCTTTTAGCATAGAAAATATTTTTTGAGACAATTAAAGCTTTTGAATAACTTGACAGTTTACCAAGGTTGTGAGTTATGGTAGGTGCATTTCTTTTTTTTTTATTTCTGGAGGTGCTGATTGTATTACCCGATTTCCTTGCATATACTTCTAGAGGTGATAATTTCTGCTGGTGTTCACATTTCTCTTGGTAGCTGTATACAGTAACCGCGTTAGAGGAAAGTTGGGAGCTCTTATTTTAGTATTGTGAAACAATTTGATAGTTCCTTTTTCCATTCCAGCTTTTCATAGCAGATCAGATAAGGGGAACTGTGTCCCTCAGAGACGCTTCATTTTTTCCAGTGCTAGTTGGCATAATATTAGTTGCTTCTTGTTTCAAGCCCCATTTCTTACCTGCTGTCTCTAGACTGGTAGCTCTCAAAGCATTTTTGTAGGAGAGATGCTGACTCCAGAAAGTACCAGCTGTTTGCAGCACTGCTCTTAGTTATGTTTTGTGAACTAATGCCTGGTGAGTAATCACAGTGGCTCATAATTGCGTTGGCATGGCAAGAGCTTGGACTCTTTTTTTGTGGGCAGTCTAGATCTTTCTCCCTGTTTCCTGTGCTACATAGCACTTAATAACATGGAGTGAGGGGTTAAAGTGAAATTTCCTTCCCTCTGCCCAAAATATTTGCTACAGAAGGACAATACAACGGTATTGTCCGTGTTAAAATTCTGGTGCTCACCTAATGTTTCCTGAAGGCTGGTGCTGTTGTTACGGCACATAGTTCTCCCAGCGCTAGCATGTATGGTCTTTGCCCTTAAATATATCTCTGTGCTCTGCCTTGCCCAAGAGGAACACACCTGTCTTGGCATTGTAGGCGTGATGTGGTTTAGGTAGCAGAAGTTGAATCCATTTGCGGCTTCACAGAGGTAGGCCAAATGTGTGAACTGGTGGTGGAAACAGCTGATTTGTGGGAACTGCATCAAGGAGACCTCCAGACAGCAGTTTAGGTGTATCATCGTCTTGAAATGACTTTGGTGGAGTTTCTGTATCACTGGGGGCTGGTTCTGTTCTTGGGAGAAAGAAGAGAGTTATACTTGATTCTTTCTTGATTGATTTTTTTTTTTTTTTAATCATGGCACATAATTTAATCATCAATTCAATAATGAGTTCAAAACTTAGTCAAGAAGGGAGATGTTGTTAATGTATATTCTCTTTCCTGAACCCATGACAGTTTTATTCAGGTTAAATTTCAGCCAGCTGCTTTTCCTAAGTTCTTTTCTTGTAAGCACAAGGACATCTCGGTAGCAAGGAGGTGTACATCTGAATGCCACAGATGCGTTCAGGCCTATAACATGTCTTGATTTTTTTGTTGTTTCAAGTGATGCCATGTGAAAACTAATTCTTGATCTTGAGTATTTAGGGAAAAAGAGAGGTTTCTTCTGGCTAGTCTCAGATTTTGCTGATCTTAGCACTGTTCTCCCATCTGTCACATTGTCCTGTATACAGTGCTCTCAGGAAGAAGCAGGGGTTTTCATCTGAGGATAAGCTTGCTGGAAGATCCATACGAAAAGCTATCTCCGCATCTGCCTTGGGCAAATTGGACACTGGATTTGTGGTGGCACCAGTGCTCGTTAGAAGTGTGAAGGAAAGAGTGCTCATTTATAATGTGCTTACACCAGGCAAGTCCTGTTATAACGGTCAGTGTTGTTTTTTTTTAAACTCATATAAGCTGTATCTGTGCTACTAGGGTTTAGCAACACAGCAGTGTCAGTAAACTCTTTGTATTGTCATCAAAACTGTGTCTTGAGTGCCAGGGAAAAAAATAAAGGTTTGACAGAATGCAAGCTTGTCAGATGAATGGTGACCTTATGGAGCAGCTCAGATATTGCCTGTACATCAGCTCCCAGCACTAGATAAGAGATGATTGAAGGACAAAATCTACTGAGCAGCTTTTTCTCTTTACCGAATGAGGATGTAATGAACTAGAAGGAAAGGATTCACAAACATGGTGGGGTCGTGATTCTGACTTGTTTATTGATTACCCTCTCCCACTTCGTGACTCAGTGTGTAACTCCCATAGGTTATTTGTCAGGAACTCCCTTGCACAGAGGAGATACGTAATCATTGAATAAAGTGCCAAGTTCTTTCGGTTTTGTGTAGCAGGAGTCAGCTTGGATTCGTGAGAGTTGATCTCAGAATAATTTACTTGTTAATCTTCGTGTCGTGCCAACAAGATCTCTCAATCGAGTTAAAAATGGCAGAAACAAGGAGTCTCCTGTGGTTTCCGAGTCACCTCTCGGGGTTTGACCAATTGACTCGATATTTGTTTGTGGTGCAGCTTGTGGTGCGTGTTCTTACTGGGTTTCTGCCCTACTTATGTCAGGCTAACGCACAAAAGTAAGCCTAGAGACATTAAGCTGTGCTTGACTGCTTGTCATCTCAGCTAGTTTTTAGATGACTGTTGGGATTGAGGAGAATTGTATGGTAGTCTAACAAAAATAGCCTTTAATTGTGAACTCCCAGATTCTTGCTTTTGGAAGGGAAGCCCTAACAGGCACGCCATGTCAAAGCAGGGAGGTGTAGCTCGTGTTCAGCCTCGGCCAGTGCCTGGTAGGAATCATTTAGGTAAAATGGACACTCCCCAAAATATCTTCCTAGTTCTTCACTGGGTGGTGTTAGGCTGATCCCGAGCTACGTCTGGATCGTTGTTTAATAGCCCATTAACTTAATGTCTGAAAGTTGTCGTTCCTTAAGTGATCTTGTTCCTGTGTAGGTTATATTTATTAATGATCCTGGTATTCTCCAGATAAATTACACGAAGAGCTGTGATGTGTTGAACTTGGGTGGACTCAGGTTGAGCATTAACAGTTTCTAGCAGGCCACGAAACTTGGTCTCCAAAGGAAGTAAGGGAACTGTGGGCAAAATAGTGTTGATTTTCTTAACACTATTTCAAAAAGCAGTACTGTAACTACTTCTTACTGCACCTTACTGCTTGGGCAAATTTGTAATCTGTTCTGAAATTTATTTCCTATCTTTGTTACTTGTACTTCTAATGAATGGTTTTACCGAGTATGATTTTTTTTTTTTTTTGAGGGAATATTCTCTAAAGAAAATTGCACCACCCTGAGCAGCCACAGGATGGTTCTTGTAGCTCAGCTGTTTTCGGTTTCTCTTAAAAGGAAAACCTCCGAAAAGTGCACGTACATTTTACCTTCCTATCTTGTAATAATAATTATGTTTGGCGGCTTCTTTCCTTAAGTACTTAACTCATGTTTCAGGTAATCTGTTTTTCTTGTGTCTATTGCAACAGCTTTCTGTTTTAAGAATTAAACCCTGCTATTGTGGTGCTAGTGGGGTTTCTTGTGCTTTGGTTGTGCAGTTTTTGATATAAACTTCATACGATCCTATTAAGTGACTGGAACATGCACACTGTAGACCGTATTGCAACATGTGAAGGAAGGCAGAGATTAAACTTGCAGTGTACTTTCTGCCTCCCTTTTTGCCAGTTCTTGCCTCCCAAAATTAATCCTTAAATGCATATAAAAAAAAAAAATCTGATATGAAAGGCAAACCTCTAGGAAGGAACGAGAGCAATTCAGTGGAACAGAAATAGTTACAATGGAGACTAGCTTTACATTTTTGCTTCCAAGGGTGAGTAGAATGGCATGTACATAATTGCAGCGTTTTTTGTCATGTAACAAATATTCTGGGTTTTGTGATGATGTGGTAAAGGCATCTGAGCCATCAGGGGTTGACTGTAATGCCAGGTTATGAGAAATTTATCTGACCTTCAGCCTCACTAGAAGTGGGTATGACTGTCGTACAGCACTTCTGAAAGCTTGAAGTAAGTTCTTTCTTCTTGAACAGTTTGTTAGAGATACAAGTTACTTTCTGTGGTGGAATTATAAATATATACATATATTTAAGCTTACCGAGGAATGGGTGAGGCATTGTGAGGCTTGTCTGTATACCATATTGCAGTATAGCAGTAAGATTTGCGGGGAAATGAGTGGGTGGGGTGACTCTAAACAGCACACCAGGGAAAGAAGCTGAGTCATAAGATTTCCTTGAATATGGAGAAAGAACTAGGATTTCAGACACTAGGCATTAGTACTAACAAGCTTTTGTGCTTATGCTGGATCTCTGAAGCCCCTTAAGTACAGCAACCTTATGTAAAAACAATTTCTGCTCAGTTTCTGAAAAAGATCTGTAGCAGAGTGATAAAATGCAATGAATAAAGTAATGTACCAGTCTCAAAGTAGAGTGCAGTTTTAGGAGCTAGTAGAGACTAATGATAGCAGCTGCCCTCGTCTTCCCCAGCAGGATGCAGATGTCTACTAGAGAAGTAGGCTCTTGAAGAGGAAGAAGGATCAGTAAAGTAATTGAATGTCAAGAGAGAAGTCTGGTTAATGAAAAGGAATCAGCTGGCATTGGGTGCTAAAGAAACAAGCAGGGCTGTGAACTGCTGGGGACTTAATTTGTTAGAAATTTTCACAAAGGGAGAAGCTGTCTCATATAAACTATTTCCTTTTTAAGTAGACATTTATTTTCCAATTTTCTGTCTTTTCTGAATCTATTGAACTGATCTTTTCTGTTCTCTCAATTGTCCATTCTGTTACAGCAGAGAATTTTGTTTTGTTCAGCATTTTCATTTTTCTCTGAAATAAGTTACCATTCTTAAATAGAAGGTTTTTTCCCCCCATTTTCATCTTTAAATGGGTCAGACCACAAAGAATTCTGTAATGCAGAGTTGTGAAACCGCTGTTGAATCAGATTAAAGCTTTTTCATGCTGCAGACCTGATAGAATAAGTTGATAATGAATTTTAAAGAAGATGCTAGTGTTTAATGACATATTCCTCACAAAGTATTAAAACAGATCCAAATTGTTCTAATATTGGAATTGTTCAACAGATCCTGATGTTAGTACATGGCTAAAGCAATCAATGACGGTATCGAGTGTGTTACTTCATATATGTAAGACAGCTGATACAGTCCTTGTGTCCACATTAAAATGTGGACAAAATAAAATTATCTTGAAAGAAGTGCTGAAAAGAAGTGCAGAAGTACCTAAAGAATAGCAAAAATACCTTAGAGTCATACTATACTCTTAATTTTTGCCAGCTGGTAGTGCCAGTAATTATTATTTACAATCATAGGCATTTTGTTAATGGCATGCTTATGCAAGTAAAGTCATGGTTATACTAAATAGCTTATTCTGAAGCTCTGAAATATTCTGAGGTGTGGCTTATCCTCTTTATCAGTCTCATTTCCTCCACGATATGAAGGTTTTGCATGTGTATTGTATTAATAAGTTATGCTATTTAGATGTGTTTGGGTATAAGACTCTCATGTACCAGTTTGTTTAGCTCATCAAAAAGGGAACTGAGAAATGATCTTGGTGCTGTGCCTAGGCTCTAGAAAATTGCATGATCTAGTGGAAAAACACATATCCAGAACCAGGGTACTGAAAGATGCAGTAGATGACAGCACGCGAGCAATGTGGAAGAATGTTTTAATGATGAATACAAGTACCCAGTTTAAGTTCACACTGAAGAAAACGATGGCTGCTGCCTTTGGTTAACTGCAGTTCTGCATTTAGGGGTGGTGAGGCCTTCCTGGAAGATGTGCTGTAACCAGCAATGAGTTGGCAGTGGGTTTTGGGTGCTCTGGGGAGGCAGCTGGGTGCCGTGCCGTGCCGCAGAGCTGAGCTGGGCAGCTGCCGTTCTTGGCAGTGACGGTACTGATGGAGAGGGCAGCCGGTGACTTCACCACAGCTAAACACCAAGAGGAGCAGTAAAATTCTGTCGTCTTCTGTAGGAGGGCTCAGTAGCTCATATGATGTCTGCTGCTGTCTTTGAAGTACTTGACGTTGTTTTTTTTTTTCCCAAAGAGTACGGTAGCTTGCATAAAAACTGGTTCTTGGATCAAAGGGGTAGCTGCCAGTCTTCCTTCCATTGCTGTGTGTGTCGTGAGTGAGGCAGTGCTTTTAAAAAATGCATGATTTCTTGAGCTATTTCTGTTTTTATTACTCCAACCAGCCTTCAGAGTGGTGAATTCTAGCTGGAATAACAGTAACACGAGATGAAAACTGATTTACGTTGTTATTGTTTTTAATATTGGCTTACTGATCCTCATGAATCCAAGAGGCATTCAGCAGAAGAATGGGTTCTTAAGATAAATCACTTCTCTTGGGACACACACTCTTGCTACACTAAATTGTTAGTATGAACATACCTCTCCTTAGTAAGATGCAGCAAGTTTTGTCAGGAAGAGATAAATTTTGGATCTTGGGTGCATGTTAACTGGATGTTGGGTGTATGCTTTCACTGGGCTTTATTTTTTTTAATGTGTGCAATTGTAACAGAAAGTGGCTGAAGGTTTTTTTTTCCTCCCCCTCCTCCCTCATTAGGAGCTTAATAAAAGCAGTCACCATAAACTCCTCTCAAAGCAACAGGATCTAGCTGAAGGCTTAATATGGTGCAATTTATTTTAAGGGAAGCAAGAGAAATACCACATTAAACTGTGAGGCCTACAATAGAACAAGAAATTGAGATGATTGTACCTGGCTGTTTCATTAAACTGGGAATGAGACTTTTTTGTGCACCATTCAAATACCATTTTGCATGGGCTGAAGAGCCAAGCAGACAAACTGCCTTTCAGGGTGCATTAAACACAGCACAGCCGGCTGGTCAGCAGAGGTGACTTTGCTGCTATATTTAGGATTGGTGCGGCCTCACCGTGAATCTCGTGGGCAGTTCTGGGCTCCACAACATCAAAAGGGTGTCGAGGCTCTTGAGAGCACCCAGAGGAGGGCAGCAGAGCTGGCAGGAGGGTGGGGGGACACGTCCTGTGAGGAGAGGCCGAGGGGCGGCCTCACTGCTCCCTCAGCTCCCTGAGGAGGGGAGGCAGAGGCAGGCCCAGAGGATGGCCCAGAACTGCCCCGGGGAGGCTGGGCTGGACACTGGGGGAAATCCCTTCACCATGAGGGTGACCAGACACCGGGACATGCTTCCCAGAGAGGTGCTTGGTGCCCCGGGCCTGTCGGTGTTGGAGAGGCGCTGGGACGGTGCCGCACTGACAGGCGTCAGCTTCTGGGGAGCCCTGCGGTGGTCAGGCAGGTGGCTGGAGGACGGGAGGGCCCCTTCCAACCAAACTGTTCTAGTCTAAAAGCAGACTTTTATTCTTCTGAGCTGGAATAGTGTGAATATTTCAATTCATTTGATGTTTTATTTATGCATTATACTTCCATGAGGGGGGAAAATATATAACTTCTTCATGATGTGACAATTCATGGTATGCGATAAGCGGAAGGGCTGAGTTTGCTTTTGTTTCCCAGCTTGTACTGCCAGTGTTCCTTCAGCTTCGTTACAGATGTAGAAGCCTGCATCACTGAGACCTCAGTGCCTGTTACTCTGTGAGTAACTTTCCTCACGTCACTGCAGTCATCAGTATTACTCCGCTGTTTCTTGTACCGGGACATTGCTTGAAAACAGTCATGCAGGCATCTTACAATATGCTTTATTTAAAAGCAAAATCAAACCTTTCTGCTGTTAAGTAACCATGATTTATACCATAATGCTTATTTGTACCATTATATAGGCAGCACATTTCCTCACTGTTCAAAATAAAAGAAAGATTACAATGGAGAGAGAACATACTCCACGCTACTGGTTCTATTTTTAGAGAATTAAAATATAAAAAAAGAGAGAGAGAAATTTGTGTATTTTGCTCTCATATCTGCTGTTGCAGCAATTTTAGGAACATGGTTGTTGGCACAGAGAAGCAAACGCTTTTAAGTGTTATCTGCTTAGTTATATGGAACTTATTAAATTGGATTTTAATTGGTTATGTGGTCAATGCAGGCAATAAAAACATAAAAAGCCTTATATATAAAGCAAACTGTGTGGATACTGATGCGTAGTGTGGCTAGAAATCATATACTCCATGAAACAGTGGGACTACTATTGTGTTATCACAAAAGCCCAAATGTCCCAGTGTGACTGAGCGTGTGTCAGGTGCTCTGTGTCAGTTGTACTTAAATCGCTGGATGTTTGGCTGCCTG
Organism: Netta rufina; assembly: GCF_964035555.1. Lineage (NCBI taxonomy): Eukaryota > Metazoa > Chordata > Aves > Anseriformes > Anatidae > Netta > Netta rufina. The sequence goes on from NC_140132.1 coordinate 8,492,967, forward strand.
CCGTATTTTTGTTTGACAGCCCATTGGGATTTATAAAGTCATGTAAGATTTCTAAATTTGACCGTGACACCAGTACTTTGAGGACTCTAAATATCGTTAGGTTTGACGTGCTTGAATATTGGTGAAATAAAATACATGCCTAAGAGATCCTGAGATTTGTGTAATATTGTCCAGGATTTCTTTTAACAAACAAATAAAAGTAGTGAGATTTCCCAGAAGGTAAGATGAAGCAAAGAAGCCCAGCAGAGCCCAGAGCCATCCATGTGCTCGTCTCGGTTTAACTCTTCAGGAGTCCTGTGGTTGCTTTTGAAAGCTACAATTAAAATTTTGCAATGAATTTGCAAGGAAACCAGATGCTAGTAATAAGAAACGATTATCATTTGACGTGATGTAAGCTCTGTTCTTCAAATATTTACAGAAAATGTCATTTGGTGGTGTTTCCTTTTTTTCACTTTGCAGATGTGGCTCTTTGCAGTTCTTTCCGATCTCACACAGATGTTGTCATTGTCTATTGTTTGCCGAGCGCTTGTTGGTGTAGTTTGACTGGGCTAAAAAGGGAACCGTTTGTGTATGTTCTCATCGCTGCGTTAAGGGCGTCTCTGCGGGACGAAGGACTGTCCCTGCTCTTTCGGGCAGGATGTGGCACAGGTTCTTCGGTGCTACGTTTTTGCTTCAGGGTTGGTAGGACCTTCAGTCCTGGGGCCTCAAATGATGTTCGTGACAGTGCCGCTACATTCCCTCCAGCAGTGAAAGTGAAATAGCAGAAATGATACATTTATTCAGTTTTCTGTAATAAAACATTTTGAAGCAAGATGCCACCTTCGGTAATTAAGCGTGTGGATTGCCTTTGTACTGCGGCTGGCAGTTCGTTCCTGATTTTCTAAATTGCCTGTAAGAAATTCATACAGAAACTTACGCAACATTTTTCACAAATCAGATATAAATATATGTTAATGGATTGTTATTAATTAATTGTCTTCTAATAATGACTGTACTAGTAGATAAAGTTGTTTATGACTTGTGTATACATACATGTGTGTATGATTTATGCAAACCCAGAACATTTGGTAAGTCAGTGCTAGACTATTGTTAATTTAAAGAAGCTGCTGAGGCTGCTTTAGTTGTTGAAGCACTATCTGGAGGAAAGCCTAGTTCGGCAAGCCAAGATAGTGAGCAGAGCTTAAGAACAATTATTTGTTGCAATTCTTTATATCTTATGTTATGCATGTGGTTGTTTAGGTTAGAAGTAACTTACATGTGACCAAGAAATGAGTGTAGAGAAACGTTTCCTTGTCTGATACTTATTCTGTTTCTGTATTATAATAATACCGTAACTTTTTTTCTGTATTTTTATTCTCTCAAAAGAAATGTCTTAATTTCTACTCGATTTTATTCTGTTCTAACGTGTGATCCAGGGGGTTAGAACATGCGGTTTTCTGAGCAAATCCTGTCATGTTATGTGGGCATAACCATCTTTTGGAATGGATGTACACGGTAGTTGTTAAGTCCTGTTATTATCAGAGGTGATAGGCCTGAAAGAATCCAGCTTTGTTTTCAGGGCTCATCTTGTCTGGGCAGGGATGGAAATCAAAGGGATGGATAAAGGGAACATTTCAGATGTTTCTGGGATGCTAGAGTTATGTCATCTATGTTGTGGGGAAGTTGTGCTTCCCTCCTATCTCTTTACAGGAAAGAAAAATGTCGTAGTATGTGAAAATACCATAATTTCCATTAAAGGTTGTTTAAAATGGCATTGCATTTTCATAAAGTAGTAATAAGTAGTGCTTTTCTTAGGGTAGGTTTCTCTTCCATTCACATGTGACAAAGCTGAGGCATAAAATTCTTATGTCTGAGGATTGACCCGTGGTTGTTTCTTTATCCCTTAGGGAATCAGTCCTGTGTTTGTAACTTCAGTTTTACGACCTCTTCTTAGTGCGGATTAGTGCAGAGAGACTATTACATGTGGGCAGTTACACTGCAAAATAGAAACAACCAAGTTTTTGTGGCCTCTTAAAAAATGGGAATAGCTGATGGATGGGTCTTGTTGCTGCTTCATGCTGTTATTTCTTCCTTTTATCTGAAAGTAATCTGATGTAAAAACTGCCTAACTTATGCTTTTCATCAGGTGCGGTAGGTCAGCTGGAGACATGAAACAGTGAGGTGTTCATCTCTGTAGCTGGTTACCTGAAACATGTGCTTATGGACACTTTCCAGGCTAAAGATCTGGTTGCTTCTGTTCATCTTTGTATTGTTGTCCTTGGAGCAGCCCAAATTATTAAAGAATCAAAATAACTCAAAAATAGCATAAAATCAATATTTTTTTACTCTTGCGTAACATAATTGAATAAGACCAAGTTTATTGACGCTCAAGTGCTTGGTGTTAGATAACATATCCTAGTTGTGGTCGACTTGTTGCTAACATTACTGGTGTTGTGTGAGTGTAAAATTACCAGTTTTCAGGGTAATAGCCCTTCTTTGTAACGACACTGTAATCTGTGCTCTGTCAGCTTCTACTGTCCTGTGTCTAGCAGAAGTAGCGCTGTCACCATTTTTTAGGGAGGATTTCCTGTTCTATACCTAGATAAAAGTGCTAGATGTGTTTTATGGAATTCACTTGTAAGAATTTTTTATTGTTGTTAAAATGGGGGCATATGTAACAAAATAATAACAAAAGCTTTTGTATACTCATTTATGCCAGTAATACCTGTCTATTTTGTACACAGAAGTGAATGGTTATATGTATGTAAATATACAGAGGGATAAAGGTACTTGGTTTCAGGAGCCAAGTATTTCAGGGAAGAAACAATGCTCCCATAAGACAAATTTAATTTCTTTGAAACAATGGGCCAGGTATTGGGTTTAATGTTTGCAAGTACCTTATTACTGGTGTCAAAGTTGGTTTCCCATGAAATGAGTCGGGGGCGGGGGGAGACTGTGTTTCAGTATGAAGTTACAGCAGTATTGGTACAAGAAAGGCAGGACATAGCAATTGCTATGATGTAGGCAATAAGCTGCTGTCTGCAGGCTCAGCTGTGTCACGCTTCTAGCTCCTGTGCAGAGCAGCAGGCTTTGCTGTCCACTTTGCATTTGTTATGGAGTGACTGTGGTAAAAGCATGTACCTGGACAGTCACTGCAGAGCAGCTGAGGCACAATGACTTGTGGCAAAGACCTAATATAAAATAAGTATTTTTCTTGACAACATTAATTGGGGTAATTTATCCATGTTAGTCTTCCCCATATGCGACATTCATACAGTATGTGCCTGTGGTTGCAATTGATGTTCTCTTTAATTTCTTCTTGAAACATAAGAGAGTGATCTTAATGTGAGTTCTTAGATGCAGTATTTTGTGTTTTAAAAGAATTAGAAACACAGGTAGCATTTAAGTTTGTGATGGCTGGAATGGTTATTTATTTTGTATTTATTTTATTTATAATGGTTATTCCACGTACGAATGCCTTTGCTGTACTCTATCTTCATGTGTTGTTATGCTTCTGGTTTTGACGTATTTGTTCTTTTCCTCCTTTTCCAGGTGAAGCAGGAGCCCTAGAAGGAAGACCTTGTGGCTCGCAACCATGCCATTCCCTTTTGGCAAGTCACACAAGTCTCCTGCAGACATAGTGAAGAACCTGAAGGAAAGTATGGCAGTTCTAGAAAAGCAAGATATCTCTGACAAAAAGGCAGAGAAGGTACGGTTGGGACTTCTCTTTTTTCCCATTCAGATACTGTTTAAAAACTGAAATGTGTAGCTGTTTATGCTGAGCCAATTAGGAATTATTTTTTATGCCACTCTGATAAAGGATAGGTTATTACGTACCTTCGAAATGGTGTGTTTCATGTTGTTCAGCTTTGCATTTTAATACCACTGGCAGATGATGTGATAATTAAAATAATTTGCCGATGGTCACAGAGCAGAGTGGCTCTGTTATTGAAACCAAGGAGCTTTGCATCTCCATAGCTATCAGAGCATGTACTCTCACCCTCTCTTGCCTTTTCATCAGTCCACAGGAAGATGGTATGGTGTAAAGTTCCTGTGCTGCTGCAGTCCCATTTGGATGGGATGGTTTGCTTGTTCAGAATCTGTACCTGTCTTTCAGGATCTGTGCCTTGCAACAGTCATTTACTTCTCAACTGGTAGTCTTGATAGCTTCACTAAAAATTACCCTCAGATTCAGACTGTGTGCAGCAGCAACCTACCTATTGACTTGTCTGACAGGGTCATTTACTGTTTAGATGAAGTTTTTCCCGATAAACTCAGCAGCAGAGCATAGATGTTAACACTTGCAAAAAAACACCCTCAAACCAAACCAAAACAAGAAAATGAAACACTCCCCGTCTCCCAAGGCCCCCCGGTTTTGAAGCAGGCTATGATACCCTCTTCAGATCTTCTCCCAGGATTATTTAACTGTTTTGTGCCAGTCTTGGCATCCTTAAAGAGTCAAGCGTAGGAATTAGTCACAATCTTTTCTGTGCTCACCAGTCTTCTAAGCACAGTGTGGCCAGCCTCACTACATCCAGTTTCAGCCAGGTTTGGCACTTCTGTTTTAAAGTGTAGCAGAATCTGGGTCTTAACTGAATCACTGGCTTTACCTTGATGCTCTCTGGGACCAGCATTCTCTACTGCAGTGTCAGGATGTGTTATGTTCCAGGTCTCTTGCAGTGTGCCATACTATTTTTTTTCCTCAATGCTTTTTCTGTCTTGCCTAGGACTAGGGCTGTGTGGTCCTGTGCAGAGTGCATGCTCTTGTCTCATTGCGGGTTTTATCCTGGTTCATGACAGAGCGTTAGCATAAAAGCTGGGAGGATTTTCATTTGCTGCTTCTTTTCCTTCTTTCTTCATTAACTGACTCCATAGGTGCATTCTGAAGAGTCTGAGATGAGACTTGGCACTGCTTCCTTCATATCAACCTCATTGTTAATTCCTGGAGACGTGGCTTAGTGTTGAAATCTGTGCTCTTTTGTCATCTTTTTCTTTTTGCATAGACCTCTAATAGGGAACAGGCCAGCTTCATTCCATTGTGCATAGCTGTGTGCGGCATCGCATTCCTTGTTCTTGATGCTGTAACTACAGATTATTACGTACAATTTGCTTCTTGCTGGCCTTTAATCCCACACCTACATCTTCTTTAAAGACCTCATTTATGGGTCTGCTTTGACAAGAAGTAATGTACCAAGCCTGCAGAGTTGCATCCTGTGTCATATAGGAGACAATACATTCTGCTTGAAGGAGAAAAGGCCGGTCGTGTTCACTAGGTTAAATGTGAGGCGGGTTAAATACTGACATTCACGATACTGAGCTGGGTGGTGCTGGCCTCTGTCATCCTCATTGTTCACAAAGAGGACCAGCAGGTGAATCTGAACTTTCACAACTCCTGTCCCCATGTGTCCATGCACAGGTTCTTCAGGAAATAATTGGTTCATTGGCAAGCCAAGACCTCTGTGAAGGTGACTGTGGTTGTAGCAGTTTCTCTCAGGTTCTCAGTTTGGTTAAAAAGAAAGAGATCTTCAATATCCTACAGGCCAGTCGTCATTTCTTTGAAGGTCCAGCTGTGATTAAATACGATGAATTCATGCCCTTTTCCTGTCCAGTCTATTAGTTTGTTCCAGGGTGTGCTTTTGTAGTCTGTCAGATAACAACAGAATTGTCAAGCCCAAGTAGCGTGGTTTGTATTCAGCGTTGATTACTTTTTGTATTAAGGAGACACCCTTTTGGGTGTTACTTCTTTTGTGTATGTTATTTGTCCTACTCTATTTCTTAAAGCAAAGTACACAGTTACATATTTTCTTTACTATTGAACATATGGTATTTGAAATGTGTAAATTAAGCTTAAAAAAACTTCAGCACATGTTGAAGCGAACTAAATATTTCAAATATTAATCATTGTTTTAAGTATTTCTTCTACAAAATTAAATTCGTTGTAAATGGCCTTTTGTTTTATACAGTATGTCTGGCTGAGGTTCCAAAGACAAACCGGTACTTTTCTACTGCAGTATGGCAGTGCTTTGTTTTCATATGTGTAGTTCAGAGTAGGTCTTACCAAGCAGTAGCAGCACAATGCTGTTAGGAAGGCTGTGCTTCTCATCAGTTTCCAAGCATGCTTGGAAATACAGAATTTGAAAAAGAGTTACATGAATGATTTTCTTTAAAAGTTAAAGTAGTAATTAATTATCATTGCATGGATTCTTTGCTCAGATTCTTTGCAGCAAAAGATGTGAAACAACAGTAGTGGTCATGGTGCATTTTGTTCAGTTATGAAAAATTCTTCTCTGTAATACTGCACAATTTATTCTATGAACAAAAACCTGAAGCTTGAGAAGTGAATTCTAGTTGCATGTTACTTTTTTTTTTTTTTTTTTTTTAACTGTGCAAATATGGGAGAAAATGTAAACAGGTAATTCTCCAGGTCATTTTGAAACATTGCTTAGGCTTGCAGTACATACTTAGGAAATGAGATCTGAAGTGCCTGTAGAAGCTGGACTGTGTCTCCCCGCCGCCAGTCTGCCTTCAGTACCACGACTCTGGGTGTGCTGAATGCAGCCTGTTGCTTAGGGTAGAGGCAATAGCTTACTCTCGTATTATTTTTGAAGAGTAATTTCGGAAACTTGAAATGAGAAGTGCTTTATAACTGAAAAAGTGTTCATTACATACACTGTTAGTTTTCCTTTCAGTGATTTTTTTTTTTCTTTCAGAAGGAGGAGGAGGAAGGGAAAGTCCCTTCATATAAATGGGACCTACCTCTGAGCTAGCACATTAGTTAGTATTTCATTCTCATCTCTTCCTCCTCTTTGACTTACCTCAGCATTTATTTTTATACTACCAGTTCATTTAGTTTGTAGCACACATTTACTGTCGTGAAGGTAAATATTTACTCATGTAATAGACTTGTTCTTCCCTACCCTCTGACCTTGGGTTAACCTGCTCATAACAGCTCAGGTTTGGGCTTCCTGATAATTGGCTCAGACACGTTGTTAACCTGTGCAGGTTCCCTATTGCCAAAAAAAAAAAAAAAAAAAAAAAAAAAAATACACCATAGATCTTAGGCAAATTGGATGTCTCCCCCTCCCTTTAAACAGTTCAATACTGTGGACTGTATGCTACATGGCATGGGAAAATGCAATATGCTATCTGATTTGATTCAGGTTTCAGTGCAATATTATGACATGGTCCCACAGACATACATCAGATTTCATTCAGTGAGTTAACAGGGAAATTTACGAAGCAGTGAAATTCTAAGTTTGTTATGCACATGTATGCAATTAATTCATAGTTGAGAGGAAGCTAAAGGTTAAGTGCTCTGCCCTGCCTACCGCGTGGGGCTGTTACCCAGAGGATAAAGTTGGGGACAAAGGTTTTTGTTTGCTTTTTTTTTAGAAGGCTTCTCTTCTAATTGAACTTAGCTCTTTAATGTTACCTTCACGACAGATGTCTGCTGAAATCTGGTGCAATCATTTTTAAACCTAATGCCTTTAAATTAGTGGCATTGATGTAGATAATCATATTTTACAGAAACTTTATATTTTTGTAGGAGTTTTAAAATCCAATCAATTTCAGTAGAACTATTAAAATTGTGTTAGTTGTCTATGGTAAATATAGCTATAGACTAGACAAAATGGTAAATACAGGCTGAAAACTATAGATGGTTTCAATTTTTTATGAATGTTTTCATTAATGGTGCAATTTATGCAATTGCATTGTTGGCACGGACGGCTCCTAGCCGCAGGTCTAGAGCCTGCTGTGCTCTCCTGCTCTCTAAGTAAAGGCAATTGTTATTTGATAAAACTCGAGCACTAAAGATGTACAAATCTAAGTGAAGTATTTGGTATTTTGTGAGTATCTGTGAAATACCCTAAAGAATAGAATAAACCATACTGATTTGTAGATATAAAGACATGCAACAGATTCTGCTATGACAATCACGTATGTGACTTCATGATGTCTTGTTTTGATATAATACCTTTCTATCACAGGAAAAAAAAAAAAAAAGAATTTAGTAATCTTTTTGCTTTCCTTACTTGAAGCTTTACTTTTAGAGTTTGACTTATCCTCAGACATTATTGATTATCTGGCACTATTGAATTTTAAATGTGACTTGTCACAGAACTTCTTTCGAAAACTGAAAAATTGTTCTTTCTCAGTATCGAGAATCTATATAATACACATGCATCCTGTATATATAAAATATACTCTGCTTGTATATTAAAAATATAATATATGCCGTGTCTGATTAGATCTCTGTATCTTAGGAAATCTTACAAGTAACACTAGTTAGCCTTTCCTTTTCTGTCTTGAATTTTTAACCGTTTTTTACTCTTGACTTGATATTTAATGTAGCATTATATTTTCAGGTGTAGCTATCTAAATTCCATTCTGCATCTTAAATGGTAAAAATAGCTCTGCATGTTGTGTATCTGTAATACATTAGAGAGCTCATGGAATAGAGGAGAATAGAGAGAGATTCTAGAAAAAGCTTGTAAGAGTTTTTCTAGTCCTTTTGATGTTGAGTTTTAGAGTAGAAGAGGAGAGAATATAGAAATATCATCTACGGATACATTATGCACCAAAAGACACGGGTTATTAATAAAATACTTTCAGAAAAACTCGTATTTCCATATTTGTGTGTATCCAAAAATTATAGTTTGGCCTAAGATGAGATGATACAAGCAAGTCTGCTTCGCGTTTTCATGATGAAAATGATGAGATATTGGCACAGGTTGCCCGGAGTGGTCATGGAGTGACCAGCCGTGGAGCTGAGCATGAGCCCGACCAACTTGATAGGACTTCGGCGTTGGTCGTGCTTCAAGCAGGAGGTTGGACAGTGGCGGCCTCCTGAGGTGTCTTCCAACCCAAGCTGTTCCGTAATTTTGTGTCTCTTACCATTAATTACCACTAAAGCAGCGTGTCATTGCAAGATCAAGTGAAGCACCTGCAGATGGTCTTGGCAGTTATGACGACAATGAGAAAACAAATTCAAGTCCTGGTGTCTCTTCTTGCAGCTACTGAGTTGTATGCTCATGTTAGGGCAGAAAGCTTCTTTTGGAAAAGCATTCACTGTGTATTTTTTCCTGTTGGTTTGTCAGTATTTCGGTTGCTAACAGTGTCTCGGACTGATGCTGAAGGAGAACTTTTACATATGATCATTAAAGTTTGGGGAGGGTGCTCTGTTTTCTGGATTCTCGGTATGAAAAATTCTTCAGTGGCATTCTTACCTGCAGGTGTGTCCTCCATGTTGCCACTGTCTTGCTTAAAATAGATAACTCCTCAAACCTCAGCATTCCTTCCTCCTTCATCTTGCTTTCTAAATTAGTGTGCAGGGACAAACTACAGAAGAATCCTTTAACATTTCTTCCTCTTTTATTGGCGTGCTTCAAGAACATCTCTCTGTAGCTCCAGATTTGACAGGCATTCCTGTTCTTTTCTTAGTAAAAGTGTATTTCTTCTGAATTTTAAAGAAAGAGAGCAGTTGTATGCCATAATACCATTGTAATATGGTGAGCTGGCTTTCTCATTTTACATCTTTAGAAGATGTCTAAGCAGTTGCGTTGAACACCTGCTTCTTGCTGTCTTACTGACAGTGTGCAGAAAATCCCTTGGAATTTTATTAAAGGAAGAGACAACTGGGAATGGGAACCGGAATTAGTGAGAAAATGGAGGCAGTGGGGAGTGGAAAGTTGTGGAGGAGCTAAAACTGATATGGAGTCTCCGTAAAGGTCATAGAATCCATACTTGCATACCTAGCAAAGCTGGAATGGCTTCGTCTTTAATAGTGCATGGGTCATGCAGATCTTAAACCTCTCTAGATATAGTCCACAAATGGAATCTTTCTGCATATCCCTTGTAAGACAGGCAATATCCAGAAAGGTGTCATTCTTGCTCTTTATTAATTTTCCATGTGCTACCAAATAAATACTGTACATACCTTGTGGGCAGGTTCATCTAATGACTAAAAATCAGTGCACTTAAAAACTGTTCATACTTTTTAAGCATGTGAAAAACTAATGTAATATAGCTAAACCAGATATTGAGGGTGATCATTTTCAGTGTTTTATCCCCAAGCTATGAAAACACACAATTAAAGTAGTTCTTCTCTCCCCCCTCCAAGATAACTGTGCTTTAAGATTTAGAAATGGGTGTTGAGAAGTGTTCTTGTTGATTTTGTTTATTTTACTTATGAGAATTCTGCTTCCACTTCTAAACATTGCTCTAGGCCTACACAGCAACTTAGGAATTCCTCGCACTGGCTTTCCAGAATGAGTAGTCAGACCTGACTGCCTTCTGTAAGATTGACTTCAGAGAGGAAGCGTTTTACATTTCTGTTGTCCCCTCTATTGATGTTTTCTTTTGAAGGACCCACTTTTTGTAGCTCTGACATTTTTTTTATTTTTATTTTTTTTCATTTTTATTTTTTGTACTGAGATAACCCGGAGCTTAGGTGAGGTTCTCTTCAAGGTTTTCCTTTGGAAAGGAAAAAAAACATCCGTAGTGACTGCAATGGGAGTCTGCTATTTGCCAGAAAACAAAGTGCAAAATCTGTAGGAGTACATTTGGTCTGTCTGGGCGCTTCACTAGACAGGCACATATCTCTGTCATGTTTTCCAGTGTGATCCTGTGATCTTTGTTTTACTGTATGGAAATTTTGTCCGGTTCTTTTCATACCGTCACTATTCTTCAGGGGATTTTTGAATGGGAAGTTCAGAGGCACTAAAAAAGAAGATATTTTACTTTTGACAACTTGTCAACTAAATTGCTTGTGTCTTGCCTCTGCTCCTTCTCTTCTCTTTTTTTTTTTTTTTTTTTTTAATAACATGTAACAGTCTTGTTTGCAGAGAGATCATCTATTGTTTTCTTAACAGGCTGTCATTTCCTGATTTTTTTTCCTCCTTAATGGAAGTTTGCAGTTGATAAGAATAATAGTGTGTGCCGTTACAAAGAAAAATGACATTGTCTGTGCTCTAACTATTTTTTTTCCCCTTTTCTTTAGGCCACTGAGGAGGTTTCAAAAAACCTTGTTGCCATGAAAGAAATCTTGTATGGCACAAATGAAAAGGAACCACAGACAGAAGCTGTGGCACAGCTTGCTCAGGAGCTGTACAACAGTGGTCTCCTTAGTACCCTCGTAGCTGACTTGCAGCTAATTGATTTTGAGGTAAGAAGAGAAGTTTAATGTTTCATGTATTGTATATTTTAAAATAAATACATCTGAATTGCTATCTCTTTAACTGGTTAGAACATCTTTCGATCTACAGCTTCTATTTTCTGGCTGGGGCCAAATCATTAGAAAAAGAACTCAGTATTCCAAACTATCTAGAAAATTAAGCAAATACTGAATACAAAATCACTGAATTTAGGCACCTAAGCTGCAGAAAATTGAAGTAGATAAACCTCTAATCCGTATGATACAGTTCTGTTAAAATTATAGAATAATCCTTAATTGTTATGTAGAGAAAAGGATTAATCTCTTAGTACTAATATTACAGTGAACACAAGCGATAGTACTATAAGCCACCTCAGTATTCTCATCTTATTAAATAAAATGACTTTCAAATTAAATAAATAAATAAAAATATAAATATAATAAAAAAATATTAAATAACTCATAACGTTTAAGAAGAATTTAAAGTATGTATGGTAAAGCTGTTCCTCTTACTAAGTCTTCAGTGTTTCTCTCTCTTTAGAAATGATGTAACCTTTTCTGTTTCCCTCTTTTTCTGTTTATATATTTATAAGCAGAATATATTATATATAACGTATGTTATATATTCTACTTATATATATATACGTATAAACAAATAGAAGATTTTATTGACTACTTCAAAATAGCAATGCTTACTTTTATTCAAATATATCTCTATTCAAACCTCGGCCGTATGTCACCACATCACACAGAATAATCTAGCTTCCCACTGCCATGGTGAAAAATCACCCTATTTAGTTCTAAGAAATCGCAGTACAATTGGATTTTCCTGTTTTCCCTGAGGTCCCACAAGAAGCGTGTGGTTGTGTAGGAAAGGAGCCAAAACCCATGTATCTCACCCCACAGCCTTGACCATAAAGGCCATACCACTTAAGGTTGCTTAAGGATGGTATTGTTCATAACCAAGTTGTTCATGATGGGAACAGACTTTGCAAAAGTCCTATTGTAGTATGATGTTCCAAAAATAATAGCTTTCCTCCCTGTTCTTTCTTCTCTCGCCCCCTACTCCTTGTATAAGTCCCTCTGATATGTGTTTAATTGTAACATGGTGGTATTTATTTTCCTACCCACACAAATGTTTACACCAAACATAAAGCATTCAGATTATTAAATAAGCATGGAGACCTGGGAAAGTTGAGAGTGAATGCTGAAATATGATGGCCTTTAATTGGCGAAGAAAGGAAATGATGAAACGTCATCTGGATTTTGCTGACCTCTAGATTCTTATCAGTTTGGTGTTTACTCGGCTCGGTTATTAGAGAAGGAAACCTTCATTATCTTCTGGTAATGGAGAATGATAACAATTTGTACAGGCTTGGTCTCATTAAAGAGAACTATTCATTTTATTCTAAAGGGACTGGAAAGGACTGCAAGTAGTTTCCTGCTTTTTAGATTTTCTGCTGTTTTGTAACACAGGGATATAACCATTCCCCCTTGAGAGAGAAAAAGTCATTCACCTTGGTTTCCAGGCTGGACCATGTCTGCTTTTTAAGGATGGGATCTGGCAGGCTGTCCAGCTATTGTTTTACCTAGAATTAATGTCAACACACCTGTGCTCCAAACTTGCACTAGATTCAGATTTTGGCTATTATGTCCCAGATCTCTATGATTTGGGGCTTACTACATTTGAAATGATTTTTCTGTCACTGAGAGAGGTACAAACTTGATTTCCTGTTGGTTTTTAAACTTGAATGTTGATTTCAGCATTTATTCTTTCTGGCGCCTCCCCTAAAGCTTGAGGCCATTCAGCAATGAAGTAAATGTCACCTTTTTTTGTCAAGAACTTTGCTCTTCTTGAAGAAGATTTCTGTGGTGGATGCTGAGGTTACAGACAGGGACTGTCTACCCAGACACTTCAACTTTCGCAACAAACTTAATGTTTTAATCTTGTGCATAGGAAACTGCCTATCTGAAACTTGCTGGGTGGAAAGACCTGGTAAAAATTATATCTGTAGCTAACAAAACCATCTATTTACCAGTGTTAGTAACTCCGCTCTTATCTTCCTGCTGACTTACATGTTTGTAAGAGAGATGGCATCCCTTCTGGAACTGTATTTTCTGTTCTTGCTCTTCTTTAAATGAAGGGAAAAACAAAAACAAAAACCACACTAAAAAAAAAAAAACACACACACACAAAAAAAAAAAAAAAAAAAAAAAAAAAAAACAGAAAAGCCTTTTGCGTGAGGGGGCCTGGATCCTGCTGGGAAGACAATGCTAGCACAGTTTCACTCTCACCTCTCGTGGTCGTGACTATTGGCACAAGGTTCGGTGCCTGTTTGCTCTTGTTAGCCCATGAGGTCACTTCGCAGTGCTTTCAACAATAACTTGACTTGGTATTACTGCGTGCCACTAGCAGTTCACTTCTGTGGAGAATAAGAAAATGTTGTTCTGGCTGGGGAATCCAAAGCAAAATGTGAGATCTAGAGCAAAATTGGCAATGTTAGTGAATGAGAGTCGATGACTATATTATGTGGAGTTGGAGTAAAGCAGTTTCTGGAAACACTGCTCTACTCATTTCAGAACAAAGAGTTCTGGTGTTGCTTTAGGCTGGCGTTCAGTGAAATTGTAATAGAGAAAACAAGCATTTACAAACAAACTCTTATGTCCTGAAAACAACAGTGCCTCAAACCGTCCGTGGTAATTCACAAACATGCCATTTGTAAAACTACAATCCTCCTACATTTTTACAAACATTCAATTTTTTTTTTCCTTATGCAATCTTCTTTATGGTGATTGGAAAAATGAAGGAGTTATGAAAAATTGCTGCTGTTTTTTAAATACTTGCTAATTAAATGCAGTCTGAATTTTACTCCAAAGCTTGCAAATGTTACCCTGGAAATTTATAGTACCAGGTAGAGTTCATCAAGAAAAATGATCTACGTGTGGTCTGTGTTTAACATTCAGGAAGCCTTCACGTGGAATTGCTTAAAAGGCCTTTCTTAGCAAACCCAATCTTAGTACAAGTTTGCCTGGTGGTTTTTGACTTACATCTGATAACACATAGTCGTGAAGTTGTATTTATGGCAGTCTGAAATGGAAAGCTAATTGCAGAACTTTGGCTTTTAAATGATGCATGTGAATGATGGTGAGAAGTGCTTATATTTATAACCAGCTTTTAGTCCATACCAATTTGGCATCTTTAGCTGTGGTCTGAAATGTCAAAGAATAAATAAATAAGAGGTGTATATCTATTCAGAAGAGAACGTTCCCAGCCACTTTCATGCTGCCTGGTTTTTTCATTGTGCATTTTTCTGTGTATAGTCTGTGCTGAATTCAAGCATCTTGTTCTTTTTTATACTACTTTGTATGTTGAAAAATGTGAGACTTGCATTTTAGGTCAGTGGGTGAGTTCTCTTTGTAGTTTTATTTATTTTACTTCCTTAAGTTCCAACTTTAAGTTGAATGTTAACACTGCAGTCAGAAGTGCTCTACAGACAACTAATGGTGGAATTAAACGTCCCTAGAGAAAGGGAGAGGATAATGGAGTATTGAAGAAACACACTTTCATGCAGAAGCACAGTTGAAAACTGGTACGTTATTGGCAAAAACACAAGAATAAAGCAAGTCCAGGAGACTGAAGCTTCACAGAGGTGTCAGATAAAATACAAACTGGCTTTATTTCTTAACATAAATAACCTGTGATCTGGCTGAAACATCTGGCTGATACTGTTTAGAATGTTTTGGCGTATTTGAAATGGGTATAAAGAAACAGACTATGGATGTGATCTGATTAAGATCAGAGTACGGAGGCTGACTGAACTCAGAACTCACTGTGGTATGAATGTATGAGATTATGGTAATGTTTAATTCTTACTTGAACAGTGAACTTGAATATTATGTGTTTAACTACTTATGTTTTTGACAGGGCAAAAAAGATGTTGCTCAAATTTTCAACAACATCCTCAGAAGGCAAATTGGTACAAGAACTCCCACAGTTGAATACATCTGCACTCAACAGAATATATTGTTCATGCTGTTAAAAGGGTATGTATGCTGTGAGGCATAAATACACTTTTTAATGAAGTAAGCAGTTTGTAAATTCAAATTCATGGAGAAGTGCTGAGTTTTGGAACACTTTTTCTTCTTTTGCAGTATAATTGTTTTCCCCCACCCCACTTTCCTAAGGGCCTGTAAATCCCCTAAGTAAAAGAATATTTGAGTAATAAACACCAGAAATAAACTTTTGCATGAAATACAACTGAAAATTGAGAACTGATTGTAACCTAAAATATTATTACTAGGGTACTGCAGACATTTTCCTTTTGGTATACTGTTTGATCCAATTGAAATTATTTCCTTCTGAACTTACTCATTTAGTGAGTAGTAAAGGCTGCTTTTTTTTTTTTTTTTTTCCCTTTAACCACTGTCCTTTCCAGTTTGCTGTCATACCCCATGGTCTTAGTTTGTCTTAGACGTTTTATTCATAGTGATTCATATTCCTGTAGTCACATAAATGCACCAGCTCAAACTCAGCCTAACAGAATGACTCAGAGCACATGCATGTTAGCCTCCTCTTTCTTCCTCCATTCTTGTATTAGGGTTGGAGCTGTGTGATCTTTAAATTCCCTTCCAACCTAAGCCATTGTATGATTATTTCTGGTTCTTGGTGTTGGAGAATCATGTCATACCGAACACATGGTTGCACGTGTAGAGCTGTGGATCTCAAACATGAAAGTAGAATATGTTGTTAGCATTTTCTTGTGAAAATAAGATTTAAAAAAAATGAGAATGTGCTACATGTAAGAAGAATTGTTCGTGTTTCTATTACTAGGAAAGTTCTATTACTAGGAAAGTTCTGAAAGTTGCAACTCCAATATGTAATTCTAGGATAGAAAAGTTCATCAATATTAATAAGCTATTCTTGAAGTTGTAGCCATTTCAAGTATTAATTATATAATTTATATTAAAGCTTCTGGGTAAGCTTACTTCAGTAAGCTTCCATGGACCACAGTTGGTTAGTACTCAATCCACTTACTGGGTTGGCTAGAAGATGAAGCAAAGGGACATACTTTTCAGTGAGATATTTGCCTATGTTACGTTGAGATATGAGATAATCAAATATGTTTTTAACATCTGAACAGGAAGTGTTACTTTGTTCTTCCTTCCTCCTCCTCCTAGTTCATAGCAGTAAATAGAGATGCTCACTGAGTTCAGAGCGAAACCTGCCAAATACATGGTGTATTGGGCTAGTTTATTTTCACGTTGTAAGATGTACAGTCTGCCAGAGGTGCTTTGATTTCCTTTTTCCTGTGTTGCAGCCATGATTCCGAGAAGGAAGATTTAAATGTTACAAGGGCAAAACGATTATTAATTGTGGCATAATATGAAAGAGGATATTGATTCAGTACTTCTGAAAACAGTTTACAAAAAGACGAATTTGAGATGCAGAGCGATGGAACTACTTTCTCAGCATGCTCTTCTTAATGTGTGACTGAATGAGGATTGCAACACAGTTGTCCTAATTCTTGGTCTGTGTTGTCACTCTTCAGAGAGCATTATTCTGACAGGGATCGTTGAAAGATATTCATAAGTCAGGATGTTTGAAATGGGCATTTAATTAGCTTTAATGACTTAAGTGTTACATCTGGAATCTGACTGAGTCAATTTATGCTAATTTAAACTATGTGGTAAATTACAAAAAGTCCAGTAGATTCCAAGTCTTCGTGACAAGTTAAATAGAGAGTATTGCAGCACTTAATGTGAAAATTTATTCATAAGCAAATGTTTTTGTATGATAATTTAGTAAGTGCTTAGTACACACAATGATGCTTTGCTCCGGAGTTAAGCTGGTGAATTTAAATTGGCTTCAGATGCGTTAGGTCCAAGACCTTTTTAGATGGAAGGTGTGTAAGGGACTTTGCTTCAGAAGCAAGTAGGAAACAACAGACACAACTTGTCTGTGGATTGGGATAGCCTGTGTTGCAACATGCTGAGATTAGTTTTGGGGTCAGAAAGACAGACCCTTATTCATCCTGTTTCCTACTATTAGTGTGCTTGGGAACTCAAGGAGGTAGTAGAAAGTACAGAGGTGGATTTCTGTCAAATAGGTCTCAGAGACACTGTTGTGAGATTTTAGCAGCTGCTGTTGGCATATGCTAAAATCAGCCGAGAGAACACACCAGTATTTGAGCAGGAAAGCCTGCCAAGAAAGTGTAGCGACAATTTCTAAATGAAGCTGTCCCTGACGGCTTCATCGCTTTCATCAAATCAGTGGTGGTCATGTTCCAGAAGGTCTCTGGTAGGAAGTTGCAGATACTGTACTTGAGGCAATAAAGACTCAAGCACAGAGAGTGTAATCCTTAAAATTAGAGGATGCTGCTGCCAACATGTCAAGCTGGAAGCCCGTGATGTATAGAGCAGACGGTGATGCTGAAAATGGTTTAATGAAAGAGTGGCCATGAATTAATGTCCAGTGTTATTAACCATTTAGCTTCAAAACTCATATTAAGGGTAGTTTTATGTAAATTATTGTCATCTGTAAGCAAATAGCTTTCAAGACAAATCACGTATTGCTTTTCCAGATGTCTGCAACTGTACCAATATGTAAAAAGAAAACTGATTTTGAGTACAAAGAAAATAGTTTTCTTTAATCTTGTTTCTCACTTTATGAATGAATATTGGCAATGATTTGGCAATAAATTGGCAGTGATTTCAGTGATATTTCAGACAAGTATTAGAAGGTGAAATTTAATACAGAAGTGAGTACCTCATTCTTTGAATTCTTGTTCATATAATAGAACAGAAAACTGTAATTAGTGCAGAATTGCAATGGTAACTTCTGAAAGTATTTATAAAGAATCTGTGGCTTTTGTTTTTAAACAGGTACGAATCTCCAGAAATTGCTCTAAATTGTGGGATAATGCTTAGAGAATGCATCAGACATGAACCACTTGCTAAAATAATCTTGTGGTCAGAACAATTCTATGATTTCTTCAGATATGTGGAAATGTCAACATTTGACATTGCTTCAGATGCGTTTGCCACATTCAAGGTAAATTATGCCCCATATTTAAGTTATTTCTATAGTTTTCCACTGTGTGGACCCAGATGTTGTGTGTTATACTCTTAAGCAAAAAGGTTTAAAGAGAGGAGAAAAATATTAGTGAAAATGGGTAAGCTGAACATTGTTCTTCCTTATTTCTCACAATGCAAGAAGTTTAAACATGCATATTCTGTTCCCAATAACAATTCTAGAAAGCAAGATTTAAACTACCATGTTAATACACGTACACTTTCATGCCAGTGAATTTTAAATCTGTCTCTCCAGCTATTCAAGTGATTGAACTCATTTTCATTGCATTATGTTTGTTTATTGAGTACATTTGATACAACTTCTGGAGGTATTTTTTGTTGTCCTAACCAAGAAAACCCAACCCACAAAAAACAAAACAAAACAAAAAAAAAACAGTTACAGGACTACAAACATAATAGTTATCAGTGTTAAGTAGTGGTCTCAGCCTCAACTGTGTATAGTTCTGTGCAGAGAACCCTTGATCTGTAACTGCCATTCTTCAATGATAGTTCCACAGAACTGCGTGAATTAACATGTAGCAGACTTTTCCTAATTGATCTGAAGGTCCTTTGCAATTCCTATGTACAAGTAACTACTTCCATATCTTAAGTTTCTTCTTTGTTTAAAAATATAGCAACATTGTCTGTTGGATGCCTTATGTGCACTCCCAGTTTATTCAGAATGTGAATGTACCATATGTACCATATAATGTATCATACAAGTTTTTATGGAAAATACTGTTTTTACTCTTTTACAGGATTTGCTTACAAGACACAAGTTGCTAAGTGCAGAATTTTTGGAACAACATTATGATAGGGTGAGCAAATACATTTCATTATTCAGAATTTTCTAGTACCGCGTATCTTTGAATAAAACAGTATTTTCTCACCTTGTTTAGATTCCTTTTTGGAAATTTATATACAATATTAAGCCAAATGAACCTAAAATAATTTCTTTCAAAGCAGTACAATTAACATTAAGATCTTACAGTTGAATGTAAAAAGTGTAAAAGCAGTAGGCTAAGGCAAAAATCTAATTCTGTGAAAATGTGTTTTTTCCACTAGAGGGAACTCTTTCCTAGTCTTTATCGTGTGTCTGTGTTAATGCACATCAGGCCAAGAATGCAAGATATCTGGGGGCTTCTGAAATTAATGAATAGTGTTCAGTGACAAGAACTACTATAGTTCAAAAAATAACAAGAAATGCTTTCAGTACATTGCAGTCTAGAGATTAAAGCCTACTAAAAGTGTAAATACATATATTTTTAAAGCATATACAAATTTTAAGCAGCACTGACTTACAGGAAACTATTGAGATTTCAGATTTTGTTTACATTTTTGTTCATGGATTTCCATCTCAATTTTTTAATAATAATTTGGAAGAAGAGCACTTGTGTCTCTTGGAAAGGTTTTAACCATTCTCTTTATTCTGTGTTCAGTTCTTCAGTGAATACGAGAAGTTACTGCATTCAGAAAATTACGTGACAAAGAGACAGTCACTTAAGGTAAAGCATTTTTTTGTTCTTAGATGCAAAATTAGAGAATGTCTTCAATTTCAAGGTGGGTTGACTAATTTAAATTACTTAAGTTACTGCCTCGGATAATATGTGTCTTTTTACCTATGTTTTAATTCTTGGGATCACTTAATTTCTTTTAGTCCAGTCCTGCCATTATTTGGCATCCAGTGCACACCAAGTCATTTCCCTCCCTATGCAGAAATGGCTATCTGCAAGAGTTGGTTTATTTATCATTTAATTTCCTTCAACAAATATCAACATATTATTTAATAAAGAGACTCACGTAATGTGACTATAGCAATTCAAGTTAATCAGAAATATTGAACATAAATACAAATGTAAGTTAACTTGTAGCAAGGGTGGTACTCATGAGGAATCTTACTACTCCTGCGACAATGCTCCCCACAGCAAGAGGTTCTGTGTAATTTTGAGAGCGTAGGAGGTAGGGGAAATAAGTGTATAAAATCCAGTTTCTGCTTTTTTTTTTTTGTTTTGTTTTTGTTTTTGCATCCCTTCTGGACCAAGTAGGTAGCAAAAGAAGTGCAGATACTTCTCATTTGAAATACTAACTCCCTTTCCTTACCAAATTCTTGCAGATGATGTATAAGTTTTGTGTAAATAGAAAAAACAATGAAGTTGTGAGGGGAAAAAAAAGAGTGAAAAAGTCTTTTTACTTTCAATCCCAGTTCATAACAAAAGGGGAATAAAAGGATACTTTTCAGTTGCATGTTGAAAAAAAGGACGTTAGGATGTTTTAGTGTGACTTTTTCTACTTTTACAGACTGATGTCAATTATCCAG
Source organism: Netta rufina (assembly GCF_964035555.1). Lineage (NCBI taxonomy): Eukaryota > Metazoa > Chordata > Aves > Anseriformes > Anatidae > Netta > Netta rufina. Next base: position 8,513,486 of record NC_140132.1, read on the forward strand.
CATGTTTAAAAGCAGTTATAAGTTGTCTCTCATCACTTATCTCACCTTGTTTTCCACTTCTAGCTTCTTGGTGAATTATTACTGGATAGACACAACTTCACAATTATGACGAAATACATCAGTAAACCTGAAAATCTCAAACTAATGATGAACCTTCTACGAGACAAGAGTCGTAACATTCAGTTTGAGGCCTTTCATGTGTTTAAGGTAAATTTAAAAACAAACACATGCACAAAAAAAAACAAAACACCAAAACAAAACCAAACAGGAATTGTTGAGTAAACTACTGAGTCTAAATGAAGCTTATCTGAATCTCTGCTAAGTGGTTAAATCAGAAAGAACTACTGTTTGCTATTATGATCCATCTTTACGAATTATCGTTGTATCCAGTGATGAGTGACATTCATCGGGGGGGACCAGTGCTCTTTAATGTCTTTGTCAGTGGCATGGACTAAGTGCACCCGCAGCAAATTTGCTGATGACATCAAACTGTGTGGTGGGGCTGACACGCTGGAGGGAAGGGATGCCACCCAGAGGGACCTGGGCAGGCCTGAGGCCTGTGTGAACCTCATGGGGGTCAACAAGGCCCCGAGTCAGGGCAGCCCCAAGCACCAACACAGGCTGGGCAGAGCATGGGCGGAGAGCAGCCCTGGGAGAAGGCCCTGGGGGTGCTGGTGGATGAGAAGATCGACACGAGCCAGCAACGTGTGCTTGTGGCCCAGAAAGCCACCCGTGCCCTGGGCTGCACCACCAGCAGCGCAGCCAGCAGGGTGGGGAGGGGAATTGCCCCCTGCTCTGCTCTTGTGGGGCCCCACCTGCGGGGCTGCGTTCAGCTCTGGAGCCCCCAGCATAACGAGGACATGGACCCGTTGGAGCGGGCCCAGAGGAGGCTACAAGGATGATCAGAGGGCTGGGGCACCTCTCCTATGAGCCAGGCTGAGGGAGTTGGGCTTGTTGAGCCTGGAGGAGAGAAGGCTCCAGGGAGATTTTACAGCGGCCTGCCAGTGCCTAAAGGGGGCTTCAGGAGTGGTGGGGAGGGACTCTGTCAGGGAGTGCAGTGGTGTAGGACAAGAGGGAATGGTGTTAAACTGAAATAGGCTAGGTTTAGATTAGATGTTGGGAGGAAATTCTTCACTCAGAGGGCAGTGAGGCCCTGGCCCAGGCTGCCCAGAGCAGCTGTGGCTGCCCCATCGCTGGCAGTGCCCAAGGCCAGGCTGGATGGGGCTGGGGGCAGCCTGGACTGGTGGGAGGGGGCCCTGTCCAGGGCAGGGGGGTTGGAGCCAGGGACTCTTTGAGGTCCCTTCCAACCCAAATCATTCTATGATTCTATGGTCTTTAAAAAATTGTTTGGAAAGCACTTAAGAACTTTCATATGATTGGTCAGGGTGATCTCTTGGAAAATTTTGAAATTAAGAAAGATGGAGTACAGTAGGACAAGGAGGAATCCATGATTTTATGTGAAAGCATGAAGCATATTGGAGTTCAGAAGTGTTTTCATCATGCTGCATGATGCTATGAAGGATAGCAGCGTTTTAACCAAGCCAGCAACATTTCAAAGCCTAAATGTAGTCTGCATATTAAAACAGATACATTTTGACTTTGCAGCAGACAAGCAAATAACTAAGAGCTTGGAGTTACAGCTTGAGGTATAAAAGTTTTCAGTGAACTTTAATATACCCGTCTGATATCATATACAATAGAGGATGATGTATTTGCTACAGAATTTAACTGTGTGGTTTTTCAGTGGATTCTGCAGAGGGTATTGTGACTAATCAACTTGTACAAACTGGATTTACCTCAGTACTGTAATGTTTGATTTCTGTTCTAATTAAAATAAAAAATGGTGGGTAGTTTTATTTTAAAATTTTGATTTACTCCATTATGTTTTCTGTATACATTTTGGGATATTGAGTAGGTTTGTTTTTTTTTTTTTTTTTTTTTTTTTAACTTAAACTCCTGTTTCCTATTACACTAAATGCCATTTGTTTTCTTGCAGGTGTTTGTAGCCAATCCTAACAAGACACAGCCTATATTAGACATCCTTCTAAAGAACCAGACCAAACTTATTGAGTTCCTCAGCAAGTTTCAGAATGACAGGACCGAGGATGAACAATTTAATGATGAGAAGACCTATTTAGTTAAACAGATCAGGGATTTGAAGAGACCAGCACAGCAAGAAGCTTAATCTCCAGTAAACCCCTATAATATTAAACCCAAGTTCAGCATTTGCTGTTAGATATTCAGCATCAGGCACTCTTATCGATTCATGAGGAACATTACTGCTAATCTGCTGTTCAGTGAACGGTTTTTGTTTTTCTTTTTTAGTCCAAGTTGAAAAACATAGCTGCTGCTTTCTTGCACAATGTGGACTTTCTTGATATTTGTGTCATTTCAGAATTCAAAGACACTGCTTGTTTTAGGAGTCCTGAAAAGAAAGATTCTAGGTTCATGAACGCAAACATATAGATACTAGTTTGGTTTAGGAAAGAAGGTATTAATGTAGTTAAGTAACAGGTTGCATGCTTGCAAATCTGAATAAATCTGTATGTTTGCACTTACCTTGTTTGAGATATGAGCACAATGTGACCTGTGCATTCCTGGCACCCTAGTATAAGATTATATGCCTTGATTTAAAAAAAAAAAAAAAAGTGCAGTGCTTTATTTGTAATCAAAGGGGAAATGTATCTAAGATGTGAGCTTATTGGGATAAACAGTTGTCTTGCAAATAAACTGATATTGAAACTTAGCAACTTTTAAAAGAGTGAAATCTCAAGGTTCATAAGGAAAATGTATATATGCCTTTCACTGCTTTATAGATTTTTTGACATGATTTGATTTTTCTGAGAATTGACTTGTAAACTTGGAAATATGTTCTAAGGGTTTTTGTTAATTTTACTTTTAAAGGTATTTCAGACAGTAGACCTAGCAGTGACATTTTGCATTTCATTTCAACAGTGCTTGCTGGTTTCTTTTGTATATAACTCCTAGGCTGCTCATTTCTTTAAAATATGATTTAATTTGTACAGCAGAGGAATGTTATTGTATTAGTCTGTAACTATTACCTAATATTGAGTTTTGCAAAATGAATGCTCATATGTAATTGAATACTTCAGATCACATGGAAATGCTGATTTAACGATCTTAAGTACTGCAGCATTAAAAGAAAAAAACACAACAAATTCTTTGTATTCACTTATCTAATGGGGTGCCATCAATTAGAGTAGGCTGAAATAGAGAACTGGAACCCTCGATACTAGATTCTTACTGGATACTATTGGCCTTATTCAATTAAACTAGTGTTGTGCTCACCCGCTCTGCAAATGGCAAAGATTATGCTAAATTAATATTGATTCCTCTTACTTCTGGGGAGCCTGCAGTGTATCATTTCTTTCTTACAGTAGGTAACTCAGTACGGTAGTTATGAAAGTGAATGATTTAATCCCCCCTGACTTCAATAAACATAATTACATAGATATCCTAGGGTAACAAAAGACTTAATTTTGTTGATTTTGTTTTTTAATGCTGCAAACTATCAGTATTTATAAAAACAAAAAAACAACTTTGATTTTGCACCATGTTTTTGTTACTGTGACCATACAAAAGGAATCTACTAAATATAGCTAAACAATGTTATTAAAGTTGTATTTATCCATCATATAGTAACGTTAAGATCACAACCAACCAAACATATGGATTGGAGTCTGAAAGTTCAAATTCTGCATGGCTGAATCTGATTGAGAATGCTATAGAAAATGTTTGTTGCTTCCTGTCCTTTTCCTAATTAAAATATTTTGCAGTCAGCAAAATGAAACTCCTAAGTGACATTTAAGCTGATTTGAAAGCCTTCACAAGGGAAGTCAGCTCCAGAAAACGAAGTGTTTTCACTCAGTAGTTTAAAATTTCTCTTAACATTAGAATTGGCCTTTGCAAATTCCTTAATGCGTCCTTTGCAAACAGACTCATTTTGCCTACTGGAAAGCAAATAGCTTGCTCTTCGTGGAGATCACTTACAGAGGCAGGCAAAATTGGCCATGAGATGATGATATAGTTCAGTACCAACAGTCTCTGGTTTTTTTTTTGGTTTATCACAGCTGAGTGGAAGAAAACATCATTTGCCAAGTTACTCACCATAACATATAAGGCTTCCTCTCTAGAAAAATGTAGAAGTGCTAAAAGATTTGTGTCTGTAAAGGAGTGAGAACATTTGGACTGGGTTATAGGTTACTCTATATTAGGTCTTGGAAATAATGGCTATGGTAACTTTTTTTAATATGTGAAAACATTTGAATGTTGGCTTTCGAAAAGAAGTTGTATTTAAATTAAAGCTCATTTGACGTGCTCTTCGTATTAAAACAAAACAAAACAAGCTATTGTTCTGGAAGTGGTTTCTTATCTGCTTGAAGGCTTAAGGATATTACTACAAGTTATTTAAATGTGAGCGGTTTTTGGTTTTGTGTGTGTTTCTTTCTTTTTTCTTTTTTTTTTTTTTAAATAAGAGATGTATACAATTGTAATTCTACTTCCATGGTAGCATTTCATTTCCCCTGAGGAAAATGCATTTCTTATCCAAAAAAATCTGGCTGGCCCCATAATTTAAATTGAAATAAAATTTTGAAGAAAAACGTGTGTGCTTTTACTGTGTTTGTGAAGATCGTAAGTTTCTCGTGGATATGAATCTTTTTCCCTTTGTTGCCTTAGAAGGGTTCAGCTTTCTCGCTTTTGAATAGGAAATAATTCTAAGTCATGAACGACTCTGGGTTGAAAAAACATTTCTAAGGAACTAAGGTGAAGTGCTATATTAGAGTTACAATCAGTTTTAATTAATTGTAGGTAGCCTTTCTTGCTTATATGTACTATTATCTTCTGATTTTATTCCTCTTGGCATGACCAAGGGCAGGGAGAGGAGATGCTATGTCAAGCATCACATCCAGAGACAGGATTAGTGGAAGTGAATCCCTGATAATTTTAGCCCCTTGCCTTCTCTCCACATTTATAGAGCAAAAGTCTGTGGGACCGCTAACTCTTTCCATAGGAAATATTATGGTTTCTTTATCTCTGAAGCTGTCTGCCTCTGTTATTCACAGGTAACCCCCTAAGTAGCGATGTCAAGAGGATCACTGTGTTATATTGAAAAAAGCAACATTCAGGGGGGTTTGTTGTAGATTCTTCAGAGTTTTGTTTAGCAAAATTACTGAAAAACGTGGTTTCCTGCTGGGAACGTACTAATGCTGCAGACAAAAATACTGAGTCTATTACAGCCTGCACTAGCAGCTACGCTTCTTGGAGCCTTTATACATAGTTTTAGCATGTTTTTTTTTTCTTCTGAGACTAAGACCGCATATTACAAGGGAAGGACTAATTTATACCTGTAGTCAACTTGTGCACTTTAATGAAAAGAGGTGCTCCAGTAGGTAATGCTAAATAGTGCTCAGGCTGGATACCTGAATGGGTGTTTGGCTGAAACAAATGAGGGAGAAAAGCATGGGAAAGCAAAGAGATACTGTATTGACCTGTAAAATTTATTTTCACAGCAGACCTGATCATAGGGATGTGAGCTGACATCTCAGAGCCAGAGTACCAGCTGCCCTTGGAGCACGTGGGACCAGGTCACACACAAAGCTGCGTGCAGTAAGTTTGCCTCTCTGGCCTGCCAAGTTGGTCCTAGGCCACAACTTCATTTGTTTTTCCTTTTGCTGCTATTCTTTCCCCAGCCTTTGCCCTCTCTCTATTCTGGACTTTTGCTAGCTACTCGGCTGAATAATTTTTCTGTCCCCTACATGTCTGCTTGTTTGAGTTGCTGCCATCTCAGTGGGTGCAGTGGCTTGATTTTCTGTTGTCCTTCTGATTGGTTCTCGTGACACCCTTCAAAGGTTTTAGCAATTGCAAAAGTTACTTGTTAAAATTCTTGTAAGTTTCTTTTAGTTTTTCAGCGTATTGTAATTACAGTTGATTATTAGTCTTGTATGTGAGAAAAATTAACCCTATTACTTCACATGTAATCTCTTTAAATCAGCGTTGAGCTTATTCTGTGAGAGCTGTTGCCAGCATTGAAAGCTGTACTTACAAGCATACCTGATTGGATCCGATTGAAATTTGGAGGCAGGAATCAAAATGGGAATTAGGTTAGAAAGGAGAGGAGAGAGGGACAGCAGTATATTGCATTTTTTGAACGAAATTGGTTATTTTTGGAAAAGAGACCTGTTCTGCTTCCCATTTAAAGCTATCTGCTGATACAATGAAAAGAACACCCTGTGTTATACAGCCAACGTATAATTAGACTTTTGGCAAGTGTGTTTCATTCACAACAAAATACTGTCTAAAAAAGACAAGTTATTTATTTATTAATTTATTTTTAGAAGGCTCATACTGCAGATTCTGTTTTGTACTGCAAAAATAAGGATTTTTTTTTCTTGCTCAGAAGTGCACTGCCCAGAACTGGTCTTTTGTCACTTAGCATAAATGGATTGCTTATGCTATAGACTTCCACCATCTACTGCAGGAGAATTTTCCAACTATGTAGGCTTGAGGCTGAGTGTGACTCAGTACACAGTATTTCATCTGCTGTGGGAAAGCATCACGCATCTGGATGTGATGCTAGCCTAACTGCCTTACATGCTGCTAATAATGTTAAAACTAAAAGATTGATCTAGAGGGCTTGTGCAGAAGGAGGGAAGATAAAAAAATACGCGCTAATGTGAAGGTACATTCTGGTTTTTTTTTGGAGTGGTATCTGGAAAAAATGAGAGACATATTTATGGTACTTTTATATCCATGTGAACAGCTTTGTATGTACCATTTCAGATAAATGCCCGTGAGTGGAGTTGCCTACTGTCTTGCCCAAAATTAAGTCAACAGTACGCCTTTTTCCATTTTTTCCACAGCAGGTGCCTGGTGCTAAGCTGTTGTGGAGGTTCCCCTTACAGTTTCTTGTTTATTCCTATTGTGGCAGTCTTTGGGAGTGCCTCATGTCCTACCACAATGAAATTCAGGGAGACATAAATGCAAGTTTTGACTGAAAACCTTCTACTCTTAAAACAAATGTTGAACAGGACTTAATACTGCTTAGTCTTATTTGGAGACTTAAAGGAGAGGACTAATCTTCCTTTAAATTTGGACAAGAAACAGAAAAGTAAGAGTTCATGACTGTAATTCAGGGCATCTAGGTAAGGAATGCAATACCTGGAAGTGCAGTGTTTACGTAGTTGAGGTGTGAATAAACCATGATTTTAGTCTCAGCTCTTTAACAGATTGTAAAGCTGAGTGGAATTAAAAGAAAGCCCATCACTAAGAGAAATTGGAATATGTTGCAGGCTTTTAGGCACCTAGAGAGGCTGAGAAATACACTCTGGAGAGAGCAAAAGTTGCAAAAGCTTCACGTGGATATAAAACTTGGTTTGCAGCAGCTGAATGCCCTGTTTTTTATTCATTTATTGTACATCTCTGGAATTACAGACTGCTGGGTTGTGCCAGCTAATGTCCAGACAATTACGCAAAAGCCACACTTAAGGATTTACAATAATACATTTTTACAAAAAAAAAAAAAAAAGTTACAACATTTTTTAAAGAAGTAGGAGAAAAATCTCTCAAAGAAAAACAATTTATTGGCTGAGCTAGGTTTTTACAGTGTTTGTTCAGGCTGTAGAACAATCTGGAAACGCAGTGGGCTGAACTGCAATCACAAGTGTGCATCGCTGCATCTCCTTAGTGTTTGAGGGGCCCTCGTGATATGCAGAAATACTGATCGGCACTGAGTCTTGGTTGGACATCACATCAGAGCAGTGCTTTAGAAAAGCATAGATAGAGCTATCATCAGTGTGACACAACAGTTAGAAACCTGCAGGGAAACATGGGATAAGTTTGTTACTTAGAAAAAGGATTTTGTGACTAGCTTGTAGATATCTATTGTGTATTTGTATGTAAGTATGTATAAACTCAAGTTTATAATGCCCACCTTCTCTTGGTTATCCACTTGCTTTAAGCAGAACCTGCAGGTGGAAGGGGAGAGGAATGAATGTTGGTGAAGAGGAATTTACTAAAATACCAAGGAAAAGCATGTTTCCTTTCTCACAGCCACTTTTCAGTCTGACTGTGTTTCCCCCTTTATGTCTTTGGAACAATGGAATAAACTGAAAACTGGCATGGGATAGTTTACATTTCTGTACAGAAACTCATAAAAGAGCATTATGCTCTGAGTGAGTTCATTTCTTTTAGTTGGAGGTTTCTTCTGAGATGTTTTTTCTTTTAGTATAAATTAAATTTCCCTTGACTACACATTGCACTTTTGGTAATTAGTGATGTGTGACATCTGTGCACAGGTGTTTTTGTAGTTTGTAATCTGCTTTGGTACAAGATTTGAATGTGAAAAATCAAAGTAGGCTGAATTCGTGAGAACGGTGAGTTACTGAGAGTACTCAAAATACCAGTCCAAAAAAATGAAGTCCTTTCTTTTTTTTAACCAATAAAGATTTGTAAAACCTAGGTATTGCTAGTAAGTGCATTGCTATTGATGTTGACTGATTGCTCTTCAGAATGAACAGTAAAGCACAGTATAGTTTTGAAAAAATAAAAATAAATTTGTGGGATAGGTAACACCCAAGGTGAAATATTCCTGTGTAACTGTTGGGTTTAGCTGGTTTCTCCAGCTCTGTGGGCTCTGCTGCCAGCTCCATCCTGCTCAGTAGAGCAGTGGCACTGCTGCCAGTACAGCTGCCCCTTGCTGTGGAGTCAGCTCTCTGCAGTCTCTTGGTTGAGCTTCATCCCACACGCTGCTTCTTCCACAGCAGGCACAACCCTCTAGGAGAATGGGAACATGGAGCAAGACAGGGCAATGACAAAAAGGTCAGAAAAGATCCAGTTTTGCAGCAGAGCTGCCAGCATTTTCCTGACACAGCAGTGTGAACAGCAGGTTTCTTCCCCATCTGACTCAGATAACTATGTTAATTGAACCATGTTAGCTGAACTGCTTCTGGTCTGGGGATATGGTAGTTTGTAAATCTTAATCTCTTCCAGTGCTTCCACTCCTTGCTTCTGAGTTTATATGTATTTCTATAAAGGATTATTTTCGGCAGCACTGTTTCCCATTAGTTAATCTCTCTCCTACGGAGTCTGATTCTTCACTTTAAAAATCCAAGTCCTTGTGACAAATCACTTCTTTCAACTGCTGCCCATCCCTTCTGATTTCTGCTGTTTGTCTTCTCAGTCCTCTTCCGAAGGGCTCTTTTGGATATTTTGGGAAATGTTCTCTGATTGCTGAGTCTCATAACAAGTGCAGTTATTTATGTCTAATCATTTTTCCCAGTTCTAAAGTTTATCACCCAATATCATTGCTGCAGGCACTGTGTGGTTTCCTGTGGGCACCTATCAGTTTATCACTGGAAAATAACGAATGGGCAAAGGGAGAACGGGTAATGACTGCAGCACATATGGGGCTCACAGCACCGCATCAGGTACGTGAGAATTTTGACAGTGATTTGGGGAAGGATGGGAGCAGCAGTAGCTTGGTTTCACCAGGGTGAGCTTCACTGATGGTTGAGGTGCAACAGCTTTGGCCTAAGGGCTGGCTGACGGGGCAATGTTAGGAAGCCAGGAGCTATCAATGCCTACACACAGCTATGCAGGGCACTGAATAAATACCTGGCCATTGCTGTCGGGTTGATAAAGCAGCTGGTGTTTCACCTCTGCTTTGGAAATGCTTCCTGTTTTTTTAAAGCCAGAGGTGGACGCATTGCTTCTGTGTTTGGGTTTCTGGTGTCAGTGATGGGCTCTGTCAGTTAGTGAGCTTTTGCAATCTTTTCTCGTTTCTCTGCAGTAGGGAGGTGGCTGGTGCAGTCTCCTTCCTCCTGGTCTAGGGCTAGCCAACTGGGTGTTGCTACAGGTGAACCTTGCTCTTCACGTAGGTTGTATTCATATCATCCTGTGACTAGGCAACAGCCTGCACTGAATCTTCCAAACACTGCAGAGGAGATGAGATCTTAGATTTTCTGTTCTCTCAGTCCAATAGACTTAAAGAGACTGCTTTTGCTGCAGCCGTTTGATTTGCTGTGCCACGACCAGAAGTGACAGGTTTGAGGACTAATCTCTGCCCCCAGCGCCCAGGTTCAGACTGACCCTTGCAATTGACATGCACGGCAAGTATCTCAGCCAGACCCAGTTCCCCTCCACTGCTTTGTGTCTTATTCATTAGCATGCTCAGGATAAGAAAAGGCAATTAGAAATCAAAGACTGTTTAAATTGGTACACCAAAGGGACAAATGAGCTTGAAACATTGCCCAGACAACTGACTTTCATGGCCTGATCTGAAGGCTGTTCCGAGGGCTGGCCTGGAGCCTCCTCTGAAGAGCACCGGGTGGTGATGATACCTGTGGCACTGTTGCCTGTGAAACTGCTTTTTGTGCCAACGTTCTCCACACCTCTCCAACCTCACCCTCGGCCACGGTTTTGTGCAGTTTGAAGGCTGCTGGAAATAATGCTGTCAGAGGTAAGCTGCTGAAGTGACATGTGTCAGCCTTTGGCTGTTGAACCTCTGGAGTTGTGTGGTTTGCTTCTGAAAGGTCTGCAGTGTCACCAGGTTTATGTTCACTGTACGGGGAGGCTTTGTTTTCTTTGTGTGTGGTGGGGAGAAAGTCCACAGATCAAGGGTCTAAAGGCCTTTGACTGCCAGGAGATGGTTTAAATTTTGATTGCCTTTATCTTACAGTGTGGCTTTTACCTGTAGGAGGCAGAAGATTAAGTGAGGAGGCATCTCTACCCAGATAGAGGACTGGTAATTCTGACCTGGTATTCTTCATACCTTGAAGAAAATTCTGTCGGTTTCTGTTGGTTTTTGCCTCGACAGGATTAGACGGCGTGGAAGCAGATCTGGGCCAGATACTGCTTGTTCATGGTCACATCGGTTTCAGGGCTTGAAATGTCTTGGTCTTGTCCAGGAAGCCTCTTGTGGCTGCGGTGGGCTATGTAGGTCAGCGGTATCCAGCTAGACATGCATGTGCTAGAGAAATGAAAGTCTGCCCTACAGCAGCAGTCAGAGGACTCTGAAATGTCCACCCTGGTCAGCAAGTTCAACAGACAGCAGTTGTCAGCAAAAGGCGGTGCAACAAACCTGCTGCCAGGAAGGCACCCCGATTTGGGGTGCTTTGATGGAGACAAAAATGGAAGTAATGAAACTTGGCTGATTTCAGCTTTTTTAAAGCTCCAAGAATTAGTCATCCTAGGCAAAAAGACATCAGTCAAATGTGACTCAGATCATCCTCCTCTCTCCCTGTGGGGAGTGTAAAAGAGTTGGGCTAACTTTGGCTTGTTGTCCAAGCAGGGCATCATTCCCACTTTGCAGATGTCAAGTCCCGTGGTGTTCCCTGTGCTTACGGCTGGGAACGTCTGTGAGCTGGTGGTGTTCCTCAGAGTGGGTTCCTTTCGTTTGTAATGCAGAAGAGGACTAGGAAAATCCAAGCCTGGGAACATTCACAGCTGTAGGAGAAGTTTTTGCTGCAGGAGCAGAGGACTGGAGGCTTTCCAGTGGGTTTGTGTCCTACTCTTCTTGCCATGGCACGGGGAGCAGCACGGAGGTGGCCGCTGGCTCTGCCCATGGCCCAGTTCACTGCTGCTTCTGCATGGGGAGCCCGTGAGTGGAGGCAGGCACCCAGTGAAGGAGAAGGAGAGAGCTCTGACTGTTCCTAGCATGGAAGTGGAGCTGCTGAGCAGCAGCCAGCAGGTATGTTACCCCAGGGTGGGAGCAGAGGTGGGAGCTGAGACAGGGAGGGGTCGGGAGAAAGGAGACCGCTGTCCTGCAGGGGGGTGGGACTGAAGGGGATGGGAGGAGGACGAGGACACTCAGCAGGGAGGAAGGGACGTGGAGGTGGGAATGCTACCTCAGAAGGCATCTGGGGATGACTAGGAAGTGCCCCCCTGCTGCTAGAAAGCTTGGGGCTGGGCTGTGAGAAACCTGTCATCCCAGCCCTGGCCTGGTCTGGGGCTGGGCTCTCTGGGCTGTCTCTGTCTGAAAGTACCCAGAGATGATGTGATTCCTCTCGGACACTGAGCAGTTTGGTTAGCCTAAGTCAATTCAACAAGAAGCACTGTGTGTCAGTCCTCTGTATGAACCAACCTTTTTTTTTTTTTTTTAATGACTTCTTTGGCAGAAAGAAAAGTCCTAATGGAAAATTGCCTCTTTCCCCAAAACAGATTTCTCTTTCAGCTCTTCCCTATGGAAAATTCCCAGCCAGCTCCAATCCTAAAGCATGATGCCAGAAAATATCTAGCAGGCTTTAGCAGAGGGTGACTTTAGGGTATGATGTACCATTTAATCCTAACTAGGGCACCATAGCTACATGAGTTTGAGAACATGAGCCGGCACTCAGCATCCCTAACTCAACATGCATTAGGCAATCCATCAAAAACATACACGTGGAACGGGGAAAACAGTTACAATCATTTTTCAGTTTTGAAAGCTTAGTTCTACCCTGAGAAAGAAACTGGCAAAATGTTGTCAGATGTGCCATTTCTGCTTCCTCTTACTGAATTCCAAATGTGATGTGTTTGCTTTATAAATAAAAAAGATGCATTTTCTTAGCAGATAGTTTCACCAACAACCAATCTGAAAGAGAAAAAAGGTTCTTCCTTTTATAAAAAGAATGGTGGAGAGAGAATTATTTGGCATGTTTACAGGTACAACAGACTTGAATGTTGAAGTTGGTTCTATTGATGCTCGAGAAATAATAGCCTCCAGTTCTCCCACAGTTCTGCTGCTGCTTTTCTACTCAGAAAAGAGACCAGCTGACTGAGAAAGTACTGTTGCCTTCAGCAGCAAAAAGGATTTGGGCTTCAAGCCTGCCTGAAAAGGTAACTTAAAGCCTATTCATGGAAACGTTGCCTGATTTAGCAGACAACCTGGGAAAAATTCAGGCTTCTGGACAGGAAACAGCATGGATTGGCAGTGGTAAACAGTATCACATTGGGAAGGGAAGGAGAGAGAGGTAGGTGAAGTGCTTCAAGATGTGGTAGAACTTTAGTGACCTTCCATGATTTGTTGATGGGTCTTGATTTTGTCTAGACTATGCAGATTTGCCTTTTAGAACTTAGCTCACAGGCTTTAATCAGGTATCTCAAACTTGTGTCCTGACACTGGAGAACTTTCCTAGTTTCAATGTGAAGTGCTGGCTTGCTTGCCTGCCTTTGACAGGAGCTGAGCAAGGAGCAGCTGTGGTTCAGACATGGGTGCCTGATATCATGGTCCGGCGCTTGGTCTTCAGCAGCAGCCTGACACTGCTACATCAGCACAGCTTATGGGCAGAACTTCAGTTTTGAAACTTAGTATGGGGATGGAAGTTAGCTTATAGCGTTTCTTGGAGCCTGAGAACAGGCCAAGCCTTACAGAGGCACTGTCTCATTGCTGCTTACTGAAATCCCAATAGCACGGGAGTTCTCACTGGATGCACAAAATGGTTGCTCCTTTTCCTTAAGAGTGACTTCTTCCAGACATGCCTAGAAAGATTGTCTACAACCAAAATGTAAAAGATACTCAGTCACAGACCCATCAATGCAAATTACTGTCAAAGGTATGAAAAGATATTTTATTTATCACAAATTTCACTACAGGTACCAAGGACAGGTTTCCTCTGCCCAAAAATAGCTGTGAATTTTTGGAGGCCATTAACATGGAACCATAGAATATCGTGAGTTAGAAGGGGCATACAGGGACCGAGTCCAAAAACCACCCGGAGACCAAAACCACCCAGAATCCAAACCCTATGTCCAAGAGTGTTGTCGAAACACTTCTTGAATGCCAGCAGGCTCAGTGCCATGCCCACTGCCCTGGGGAGCCTGTCCCAGTGCCCGACCACCCTCTTGGGTGCAGACCCTTTCCCTAACCCCCAGCCTGACCCTCCCCTGTCCCAGCTCCATGCCGTTCCCTCGGGTCCTGTCGCTGTCCCCAGAGAGCAGAGCTCAGCGCCTGCCCCTCCGCTCCCCTCGGGAGGGAGCTGCAGGCCGCCACCATTAGCTCACCCTTAGCAATGTAGTGATACTTTTTTTTTTTTTTTTTTTTTTCCAATTTGAAAACTTCTGTTGCAGCCAGACTAGTTTTGGTTTAGTTTGGTTTTTGAATCCTCGGATTTGTTGACTTCCATTTGCTGCCTTGAGAATCCGATGCAAGATGGACCAATAACCAAACGTCCTTGACAGTGTGCTTGACCCTGTCTTGTGCATATCTTTGCTGTTTGCCTCAGAGCCTTGCTTCTAGGCAAGACTTGAAAATTTAATGTAAAAAATAAGTAGGAACAACAGATTGTTTTTAGATTAAGAAAGAACTACTAAAAAAAAAAAAAAACACAACAAAACAAAACAAAGAAGCCAACCATAAAACCATAAAAACAACCTTTCGTGTCCTCTATGCATTATGAAAAGGGGAAAAAAAAGTCCAAAGGTTCTGTGCCCCCTTTCTTTGTTGGTCTCCTTTGATGATTCTTTCAAGCGGTTGTATCTTGTTGGTTTCTTTTAGGTCTTCTCTGGTGTGGGACTTCCCTGCAAAGAAAGTTTCTCTTGTTTTTCATTATGTAAAATATGAAGCTTTACATTGCTGCCTGTCACATGCCATTATAAGCTTCTCTTGCAGTTTGAAACAAAAGGCACATTCTTGCTGGCTTTCCTTGTTGTTGCATCTCATTTTTGAGAGTGATAAAGATGGAAGTCAAAATGAATGGCAGCATTTAGGATCCATTTTGTTTCTCAGGGCTACAGAGTAAGAAGCACTCAGCATTTCACCATTCCTGTGGAAAAGACCAACCAAATGCTTAATGAAGGAAGTCTTGTTTCTGAACAGTTTAACCACAGTTCCAGTCTCATAATGGTAAGATTTCCACTGCTGTTGGCAGTTCTGAAATGTTTGGTTAGTGCGTTATCTTTTCTGAATATATAAATACAAAGATGCACTTAAAAAGTTAGAAAGTAATAGGAAGTTAAGTCATGCAGAGTGATACGCAAGCCCCAAATGTACCTTGTTTATCTCGTACCTCTGCACTGAGTGCAGTATTGCATAGTCACAAGTGCCGTGTACTTTCTCTAGCAAGGTGATGCATTTTAATTAAATTCACTGTTTAAAATTCAGTTATTCATTAAAGGTACCCAGTTATCCAGAAAGACATACTGACCTTGGGTGAAGGCCTTCTGGCTCAGGAGGACTGATAGGGCTATAGGTTGAAAAGACAACGTTTCGTAATTAATAAAAAAAAAAAAAAAAAAAAGTTTCTTGGCCAGCTAACCATGTGGATGTATACAGTTTACCGCCATCATTTTATCTGAAAATGGCAAAAAGACACTGTTCTCTGATACCAGCAAACCAGCCAGGGCATGTGTGTCGTGCTGCTTCTCTTCCATGGGCTTTGGACTTTGCTGCTGCTGGCCAGGCCAGGGCTGAGTCTCAGTCCCTCTCCTTTGACCACAGTGGGGGCCTGTGGGTCTTTTTGGTTTGCGGTTCACCTCTGAAGGGCCTTTTTGTGGTGGAGACCTGCAGATATAAAAGCTTCACAAACTTCAGTCTGCTTTTATCCTCAACAAAGCATGTGCAGTTCTCATCAAACAATAAAACATTGATTCATTCGTGCCCTTATTTTTTGTTTTCCACTGCTCAAGTGTTCTCTGTGCTGAGGTTGAATCTTTCGGGGCCCAGCAGCTGTTTGCCAGCAGATGTCTTCTTTGCTGAAACAGAGAGTCCCTGTTTTCTCCTAGTGCCTTTTGTCCTTGTCTAGCCTCAGTGTAAAGTAACCTTTGCTGTAGAAATAGGCTTCTCGTTTCTCTCATCTGCCCAAGGTTCCCTTGTCTTTGAATTTTGTCTTTTTTCTTCTCAGACCTAGGACTAATTTGGCCTCGTTTTCCTCTTGCAGTGATATCCCATCGTCAGCCACTGAGATAGGCAAGAAAAGTGGCTTTATCAGGAAGAGAGTTATTCTTTCATTTTCCCAAATTATGATTGACTTGGCCTCTGATGGTCTTTGCTCAACTTATGCATAGGTAAGCAGGTAAAAGACACTGTGGTCTTAACATAAGAAACATGGGGCAATAGGCAGTGAAAGATGGTCAAAAGAAAAGGAAGCAAACAGATTTCAGACAAATAAATTGGATTGAAGAGCTTTCCTGAACTACTGAAGTGTCAGTGACGCTGTAAGAGCTTACTCTACCTGTGAAAATTTAAGCTGCAGTACAAAATCCATGTGTGCGTTGGTAAGGGTAAAGGTTTGAAAAAGTAATTTTTTTTTGTTTTTTGTCAAGACAGCATAATCTCTTACTATCTAGGAAAGCGTGATCAAAGAAACACTGTCTTTGGGGGTTTCAAGTACGTGAGCTGGGCGAGTGAAGTGAGTGATGGTTAAAGGTCAGAGCACGCTGTTGATAAGAGGTATTGAAAGCGTGAAAGAACCACAGAGGACCAATTTCAGTTCCTGTATCATTACAGCAGGTGATGTATGAAGTTGATAGAATAGCTGAAAAAGCAAACCACAATGAAGACAGGATATTTAAAGCAAAATGCAGAAATAAATGAGTCATGCCCTTTTATTAAAGTGGAGGGAAATGCATATCTACCTCAGTTAATTTCTTAGTGAGATATAAAGGCAGCCTTTAACAAAATGAAAAAATCCCAGTTCCACTCCATTCCCTTTAACCCAATCAACCAAAATCCCCTTACACTGTGGAAGTTACTGATAATGTAGTATTACCAAAAAATCAGTATTTGTTTGTCAGGAGACTCAGGTTTAACCTTGCTTTGAATCAAAGTGATATGGTGCTTGGTTGGAAACAAACACATCTGTTCTCACAAATATATCGAACATCCAGAGTTAAACAGCAGGAGCAAAACCATGCAGTGTCTGTCGCTGAGAGCAAGTTCTCAGCCAGATGCAGTGCTGTCTGAGGACACCCAACCTCTCACCAAGGCGTGGCACAGGAGGGCTGATGCTTAATGCATTTTCTAAGAGATTACTGCTGACCTGTACTCCAGGCCCTCTCAAATTGCCTCTTTGCTCATGAGAATCTTTGCCTTTTATGCAAGAATTTGCTTTTATGTAAGTTCTGTTGCTTCCTACTCTATTAGTAAATTAGGTTGCACATGTTGGATGCCTACACTGCCCAGCTCTCACACAGGTGATGCCCTCTGAAACAGTCCGAAACAACACAGGCTGATGCTGTCAGGAGAGCTCAGTCCTCATGGAGGTTGTCCGTGTGGTCTGTTACTATTTTGTCTGTTGGTAGGAAGATAAAGGTCTTGCAAGAAATGGAAGTCTAATAATGTGCTCTCTGTGTGTGGAGGGGTAGGTTCATGTTGACATCATTAGTGCCTGGTCACCTAGGCGATGGATCTTGCTGCCATAGTAACCCGAAGGCTGCATTACTCATCAAATATGAATTTTAACAAACAGGAGTGTTTTGAGGTGTTTGTATCTTCTGTCTCTTGTAACTGTCTGCTGCCCTCGAAAAATGTTTCCAGGAACTATAAAATAAGACTCTTAAGTAAAGGTTTTTGTTGCAAACATGCCCTGAAAAAGACCTGAAATGTATATGCCTACCCACCAAACTTACACTAGAGATTTTTGAAGAAAGGTGATGCTATTGCTTATTGCTGGCCTTTTGAGGCCAACACCTCTTGCTTTTCCCCTGCTAGGGAAGCTGACATTTTAGTTTGTATCAGGGGAGTGTGAGCCAACTCAATGTACATCTTTAGGCATCCCCATGGATCCATCATATACTTGTGCCAACATCATACCCACAGCCATGTGCCAGGGGCATGTCAGGAACGTGGATGTTCTGTGGTTGGCTTGGGGTAGGTCGTGGGACACTAACTTCTTTTGTGACTTAAAAGTGATTTAAATACAAGAGGTGCTTCCTGCTTGCAGCCTAGTACATTCATTCAGGGATGCAGTACTAGGTGCTGCTGGGGGCCAGGCTTTCTTGCACTCAGAACCACCAGGTTCATTTGAGATCTGAGAGAGGTGATAAATAACAAGCCGCAAAACACAGATTGGCATATCAGCTCCGAAGAGTACCATTTTTTTCTTTTAAGTGACTTATATATACAAATTGCCTATTACCAGTAGTCACACAGTGTATGTCCTCCACTACCCACAGTGTCTCATGTATTTAATTTGGACAGTAAAGATAGTAGAAGATGTTTAGATTCATATAGAGGTACTTAACATAAGAGATCAGAATGGGATGGGACAAGGGGAGTATGTTCTGTTGACTCTGGGGGGACAAGCTGACATGGCTGACAGACCAGATTTTCTGCTCTTTGTAAGATTTTATAGGGATTTAGTATAAATCTGAAAGAATACCAATGAAATCAGAACCCTGTGTGATTAAAAACTCTTCTGCCAACTTCCTGTCCCACTTACCCAGAGCACTCTAGGCTAACTGAAGACAGCAGGGCCTGTGTGTGCATCAGAGACAGCAAGACAAATCCCCATGTAAATGGGGAGCTGTGGGATAGGGGAGCCCAGTTATCATCAGCAGATCTGTGCAAATACTGCTTGCCAGGAGGCTAACTGTAGAGTCATGCTTGAATTGATCAGAAGTGTGCTCTGATGTCCTCTGCAGTAAGGAATTTTCAACAGCTCCTGGCACAGTCAACTGATGTGGTTGTGCGGCTGTTGATGCACCTCTTTTAGATGTTTTGAGAAATCCTGGGAAAAATGCATGTTAGTGGTGCTTCAGCTGTAACGTTAAACCCAAACATATTTCCTCTGGACGTTAATGAGACCCTTTAAATTTTCTCCTGACCAGCCTCCTCACTGGCAGAACAGGGACTAGCTGTGTCCGCACAATCTGCTAGCCAGTACTTTCCTAGATTTAAGACTAAATTCACAAACCTCGTGAATAGGTGAAATTGTGGAGAGGGGTGCAATTTAATGGGCCTTGAAAACCGAAACACAGGGAAATGGAGGCTGCTGCTGGAAGATGTTCCATACGTAAAGGCATCTGGGTTTGCTACCTATACGCTACAAAGAAAGGGTGGGCAGAGAAACAGATTGCAGCATAGCTTTGGGGCATCTGCTTGTATTCATTTGGTTTGCCTTTGCTCCTGGGAAGAAAGGTGTGAAGGGGTGTATGGGGACAAGAAGAGGGTGTTCAGAGAGCTTGCTTTAGCAGCAGGCTATCTGGCCTGTGTAGTGGGGGTAATGTAATACAGCTGGGTTAGAGCTAATCTAATTATATTTTTGTTGCTTATCCATTGGCACTATTGCCTCCTAATTGTGGCATCCAGCTGACCTCATGGATCAGTCACTTCTAATCAGTGGACAGCTGCCCTGCATGTCGTGTGAGATTAGGCCAGTTTTAGAAGAAATAAACGTGTGAGGTGTGTGTGAGAGAGGTTTCATAGCAACCTGTTCTTCTAAATGTTTTACATGTATAATTAAATCATCCTTTGTCAGTCCCTTACAAGGCAAATGCCTGCTCTGGCAGACAGAATTTGGTGACTGCTGGCAAGTTGGCTGAAGTTGAGAGTCTGGAACAACATCCTTCACGGCTGAAGTCTGCAAGGGGCTTAGCTCTCAATTCCTGGTCTGTAAGATCGTGAGGCTCAGATACTACAGACATGTTCATGAAACTGGAGCACTGCTGTGTGTGTGTACCATGTGCTGTAAATAGGAGTGAGTAACTACAAACCTTCTTTTTTCCCCAAAGGAAAACCAGCTGCTTTGCCTTAATCCCTTGGGAGATAAACCGAACTTCCATGTCAGCTGAATTTGATTGTAACTTTAATCTTAAAATTGTCTAGGATAGTAAATAACAGAAATGAGGGAAGAGGGGACAACTGTAATAGGTGGGAATAAATAATGTTTCTCGCCTGTATTGACTTGCTTATATTTTTGTAGAACTGAAGCAACAGAAAGCTGAAGGTTCCTAGACCAGGTGTTTGCTTTCAGTGTCTTTAACACAATGATCATTCTCATCACTGGCTGCAGTGACCACGTGGAGTTCAGGATCTTGAGAAGAGGAAGCGGGGCAAAAAGCAGGATTGCGACCCTGGATTTCAGGAGAGCAAACTTTGGCCTCTTCAGGGATCTACTTGGAAGAATTCCATGGGTTATGGCCCTGGAAGGAAGGGGGGGTCCAAGACAGCTGGTCAGTATCCAAGTATCACTTCCTCCGCGCTGAGGATCAGTGCATCCCTATGAATAAGAAGGCAAGCAAAGGGGGCAGAAGACCTGCATGGATGAACAGGGAGCTCTTGGCAAACCTCAGACAGAATAAGGAAGCTTACAGCATGTGGAAAAAGGGACAGGCCACGTGGGAGGAATATAGGGATACTGTCAGAGTATGCAAATATGCGACAAGGAAGGCCAAGGCCCAGTTGGAATCAAATCTGGCAAGGGATATCAAGGACAACAAGAAGGGCTTCTTCAAATATATCAGTAGAAAAAGGAAGACTGGGGAAAATGTTGGCCTACTGCTGAATGGGACAGGTGCCCTGGTGACAAAGGATATGAGAAGGCAGAGGTGCTGAATGTGTTTTTTGCTTCAGTCTTTACTGCTAAGATCAGCCCTCAGGAATCTCAGACCCTGCAGACAAGAGAGGAAGTCTGGGGAAAGGAGGACTTTCCCTTGGTCAAAGAGGATTGGGTCAGAGATCATCTAAACAAACCTGGCATCCACAAATCCATGGACCCTGATGGACTGCACCCATGGGTGCTGAGGGAGCTGGCCGATGTTATTGCTAGGCCTCTCTCCATCATCTTTGAAAGGTCGTGGAGAACTGCAGAGGTGCCTGAGGACCGGGAGAGAGCCAAGGTCACTCCAGTCTTCAAAAGGGGCAAGAAGAAGGACCCAGCAACTACAGGCCAGTATCTGGGTTGGCAGTTGGCTGGATGGCAGAGCTCGGGGGTTGTGCTCGGTGATGGTCTGGTGGGAGGCCTGTAGCTGGCAGTGTCCGCCAGGGGTCAGTGCTGTGCCCAGCGGTGTCCAATTCACTCATCGACAACCTAGACGATAGAATTTTTTGCGGATTTTTCTCACAACCCTCAGCAAGTTTGCTGGTGGCACAGAGCTGGGAGGAGCGGCTGAACCCCCCGAGACCTGTGCTGCCGTTCAGAGGGACCTTGACAGGCTGGAGGGTTGGGCCGAGGGGAACCTCATGAGATTCAACAAGGGCAAGTGCAGGGTCCTGCACCTCGGGAGGAATAATCCCAAGCACCAGCACAGGCTGGGGCTGAGCTGCTGGAGAGCAGCTCTGCAGAGAGGGACCTGGGGGTCCTGGTGGGCAGCAGGCTGACCAGGAGCCAGCAATGTGGCCTTGGGGCCAAGAAGGCCAGTGGTATCCTGGGGTGCATTTGGAAGAGTGTTATCGGCAGGTCGAGGGATGTGATCCTGCCCCTCTCCTTAGCCCTGGGGAGGCCACATCTGTAGCACTGTGTCCAGTTCTGGGCTCCCCAGTACCAGAGGGACACAGAACTACTGGAGTGAGTTCAGAGGAGAGCTATGAAGATGGTTAGAGGACTGGTACACGTCTCATACGTGGACAAGCATGAGAGAACTTGTCCTGTTCAGCCTAGAAAAGAAAACTGAGGGGAGACCTCATTAATGTATATAAATACCTGAGGGGAGGGTGTCAAGAGAATGGAGCTGGTCTCTTTTCAGTTGTGCCCAGTGACAGGACGAGAGGCAGCAGGCACAAACTGAAGCACAGGAGGTTCCAGCTCAATATGAGGAGGCACTTCTTTACTGCAAGGTGACAGAGCACTGGGACGGGCTGCCCAGAGAGGTTGTGGAGTCTCCTTCTCTGGAGATATTCAAACCCCACCTAGATGCCCTCCTGCGCAGGATGCAGAGTGGTTTTGGGGAGTAGGCCAGGGTGAAGGTGGAGCTGCTGAGGCCACGCTGAGTGCTGTGCACAGGTAGCTGGCCTCAGGGTGAAGAGGCTGCTGAGCCAAGAGAAGTCAACGATCCTAGGTACAGAGGTCCACGCTCAGGGTTTGAACAAATGCTATTTTTGGTGAAGGTCCTCTTAGATCCCATCTTTGTCCCTGGGCCCTTCTGAACAGGAGCATTGCAATTCCTGTATGTAGTAGAATTTGTTTCCTTTGGCTTTTATTTTATTTGGGCTGCAAAACAGAGGATACTTACACAGCAAAGGCTAGATCAATTTCTGCCATTTGCTGACTCCAAGTTTATTTGAATTTGTATAATAGGTGCTGGTGCTATAAATAAAAGCGCCCCTGTCTCTTGCACTGAGAACTCTGTCAACCGTGAAATACTGAGATTTGGTTAGGTGCTAATTATGTTAGGCGTATGTATAGGATGCTGCGTGTTGCTAGGAGGGACAGCTGATTCTTCCTGCATGGTCCAATTTGCAGTAGGCTTGGGTATGACAAACCAAGGCAAGGGCAATTTCCCAAGTATCTGAACAAAAGGGTTATTCACTGCATTATCCCCCACAAAAGAGGGGAGAACAGAGGATGTCCAAGCAGTTGTTTGGCTTAGGTTCTTGGTGAGACATTTTTGTCTGCATGTTTGTCTAACATTGCTGGCCATGCTTTTGATATTCTTGCTTTTCCTCTTCTTTCTGGTGTGTATATTCAGTACTGGGTTCAAAGGCAAGCAACCAAGAAGCACTATCAAATCTAAGGAACCATGGCCAAAAATAAAAACATAATAATTAAAAAAAAATAGTGCTTGCTGTGCTTTGGGCAGTGACCTGGCACCAGGCACAAATTTAAGTAAAGATTAAAGAGACAAAGAGGTATGAAAGGAGATTCAGGCTCTTTCTTCCCAGTCCTGCAGCTGGTTAATATTGAAGTCTCTATCTCCTAGGGATTATGAATAGTATTATGGTGTCCTGTGGTTCTTCATCCCTCTTGGGTTCAAGGTAATTTTCTAAGCATGTAACATGAAACCCTGAGTTGTTCATCAAGATCTGCTATTTGAAGAGACAGCAGACTTGTTTCAGAGGACATGGCTGTCAAAACACCACAGCACTTCTCTCTGAGCTCTGAAAAACAGTTCTACAGAGAACTCCTGCACAGAGAGCACCTTTTCTTGCCTTCTTCCCTGCCTGAAATCCTCCAGTGGTGATATTCAGTGTCATGCTCCTTTCTCTCCAGCACATCCTGCTCTTGCCAGAAAGTGTTTTATTCAGGCTGAGCATGCTCGCTCACTCTTAGCAAGCCCTGAAGTAGAAACTGAGGATGGTGATACTGTTGTGCCTCATTTAGTTGTTGGCATGAAAGAAGAGGAAAACTGGGAGATAAGGAAAAAGAAAACAGGAATCGATCGGGCCAGACCATTCTGGTGGCTCAGCCTCATGCCTAATGCTCACTGAATTGAGCTAACTCCTTCGCTCGAGCTTTATGCATCTGATAGCTGTATGATGGTCTGGAGGGCAGGGAACATTTCTTTGGCTTGTGGTAAGTGCTCGGCTTGTGTCACAAAGGTAGAGAGCTGACTGCTGTTGTCCTAGCAGGCTGGGGGCATGTGGGTAAGAGAACAGCCCCCAGCCTGTGGTTTGCAGGCCAGCAGGCAGTGATTTGTACCAAGGCTTGCAGATGGAGTGCCTTTGATCACAGTGTGCGTTACGAAGGAACACTTACCTGTACCTTCAGCTTTTTCCAGGGCTAATGACTTTGTGATATTAGTCCTTATGGCAAGGGGGCTATCCGCCAGCCTCCCAAAATTCCTTTTCACTCTTTCTTTACAGGTCCCTAGCAGGAAGGAGGAGGGGGCTCTGGTTCAATTTCTTGCTTCCAGAGAAGACACGTGCCCTCAGCTTTTCCACATCAGCTGGTCTTTTCAACATCAGACAAGCAGAACATTGCGAGCTTGCTCAAGTCCAGCTCTTGAATATGGGACTGGAAATGAGGTGGAGAAAGCAAAGGGAAAGCAAGAGCTCAGGTTACATCTTCTCTTGTTTTTGGGGTCCGTCTTTGGGAACTGGGGAAGGGTAGAACTTCTTGGAGCTAAGCTCTGTAGCCCCCCAGCTACCTTGTGCCACAGCACTACCTAAAGCTAGTCCCGTGCCTCTTATCTTAAACCAGTGTCTCCCCTGTGTTCCCTCTCTGGTGCTTTTGCTTGTAGTCTTTATCCTAACACTTGCATTCAAACGTAAAGGTAAGAACTAGAGCCTTTCTGCTTCCTGGGCTTCCTCAGATTTTGGGCTTAGATCCTGCTCTTTTAACTAGTGCTTTCCCACCCACTCAAATGTCCTCCTTACCGGCCACAGCCTTTCCAGAAGGCATACAAAGTACTCTATGCAGGGTTTTTCAAGTGTTTTGAGCTGTAGACCCCCAACATATTTCCAGTTAAATTGTGGACACCTCTGTAGAAAAACTCCCCCTATGTCATAAAAATATATATATATAAAATCGTTTTAAACAGTTTTGGCAATCTTGTTGTTTCAGGTATGCTCCCTGCTTATCCTGTGACATAAAAATATAGATCAGGTATTTACAGTGCTGTCTGCAAGCCACTTTTTCACTGTCTCTCCCCACTTTTTCACGTATATCTGTTGGGGGTCTGGGTGGGTGCAACAACAGGCAACTGAATTTATCAATTGTATGTCTGGTCTCTGCATCCTTTTTGAAATGTGTGTCCTTTTTCTTTATTTTTTTATTTTTTAATACTGACTGAAGGACGATAAGCGTTTGTTTATAAAAGATACATCTGAGGTACCTGGAGCTTGCTTGCCTTCCAGGAGTGAGACTAATCCAGGATAATTCTTACTATTAGGGGAAAATTACTCACCTGTTATTTTTGAAGAACATAATGGTAATAGATTTCCTTTCCCCTTCCTAGGTGGCCCAGTGCTTCCTGCTGCTGCCTAACCATCAGTTCTGTCCCTAAGGAGAGGGGAGAAGGAACAAAAGGCTCAATCCATGATAGCTGTAGTAGGGATCAACGTGCTTCCCCAGCTGGGTGCAGCATGAATTCCCAGGAATGGCAACAAATTCAGCTCAGCTCAGCTACGGATGAGCACTGCAACTTTCCTTGGAAACTACTGGATTGATCCTCTACCTTTGGCTACAGGTAATTGCGTTGCCTCTTGTAGTTATTTTGGGGTGTTTAGAAGAAGATTGTACTAAGACTAGCAAAAACTGTTGTTGCATCCTCTCTCTTTGTGGTCTCTTCCTTTAGAAATTATTATGATTTATTTTTTTGGCCCAGTTTGTCTTCATGCTTTCTACCTAGCTGATCTGTTACCAGTGTGGAATAGGAAGGGAAAATTAAAGTATACTTTGAGCACATGGCTGTGTTCTGTTCATTTTTATAGCACAGTATCTAGTGCAAGCCATTATTGGAACTGCATTGGAAAAGCCAGATGATATAAGGACTTCAAAATCGCATTTTCTTCCAGCCTGATATAGTTATGGACTGTTAATACACCGGGCTGAACTCTGGAATAGATGCAGCTCAGTAAAAGATAAACACATTCTGGCTGGTTTAGCATGTATTAAGGCATGTTTCTTATGCTCTCTCTTAATCATTTGACTTTTTTTTCCTCTACATGAAGTGGTACACTTTTAAAAGGTGAAAAGAGGCAAGGTAGCAGACGGCTCCTCTAATAAGGGGTCATAAAATTCCCACTGATCTGTTACTTTAGAAGTGCTATCATGCTGCTATGCTTAATGAAAGATCAGTCATGTAAATTGTTCCTGGGATTCAACTTAATTACCTGCAAGAGATGGAACCTCTGTTACAAAGGCCTAATAAAATATCAGGTGGCTTTAATGAAGCCAGTAAGGTGGCAGTTTTAAACTGAAATCTGCTTGCTTAATAATGGAGATGACAGCGGATTTGAGCACGGCGTTTTATGGACAGCATGTAATTTCTCCACTGCAAGGTGAGAGTCACAATTTTTAAGCTGTGTTAGTGAGAAACCCTAAGTTCATTGTCAGTGTTTCTCCTCTAAGCCTCAGACTATATGGCCCACACCTGGAGAAGATTTCCTACTGAAAGATTATTTTAGCCTGAAACTTGGCATACAATAACTGGGGTGATTTTTCTTAATACTTGCAAAGGAAGCCATTTATCCAGATAAATAATTGAAATCTGGAGGTGCTTCAGGATAACATGACTGCGACTGTTACTAAATATTGAAACGTTAAATAAGTAAAGATGCTTAAAATTTTAGACCTTTAATGTGACTAATTTTGTAATCATTTGGATGCCTTCCTATACATTTTCAATGACATATTTGGAATTTGGAGAGTAACTTGCCTTCCCTACCACTACTGCCAGTTTTGTGTTATTTTAATTTATTTATTTAATGAGAGTATTCCAGTTCTATTTGCAAATACTGAAACTTGTAGATTGTTTGAGGCACTTGTGCATATTTCCATTAACAAAGTGCAGCAGGCCATCACCTGAGGCTGCTTTTTGGAGAATAATGAGCCTGATGCAAGCAAGCTGCTGGTTCCAAGCTGTGAACAGGGGACCCCCGACACACACGCTCTGGTGTCAGTCTCGTGCATTTGATCAATACTACTTTCCATTTAAAAGAGGAAATTAATTGTTTTACTCCAGAGAAAGGCCCGGGTTGATTTAGTCCATGGCAGGCCAGCACCTGACTTGCATGGAAAGGGAAGAGCCACTGCCACATCTTCCTGGTGCTCTGCTGCTGCCTTGGCATGGGGTGATGCTGCCTTTTATTTTGTTTCCCTCTGCTAAAATCAATAGGCAAGTTCCATCAGGATCCCTGGTGAATGTTAGAGGACTTGTGCTTATTTCTCTGTTTCTTTCACAAATGACCCAAATATTACTTGAGCATTCTTTGCCCCCCTGCCTGCAGGCTTTTCCCACCAGCCTGACCTAGTGACTGACTGGGGATGGGAGTTGGAGGTGTATTTGCTGCAAATGGAAGGAAGAAAACCCAATTTTCTACACCTTCTGCCTTGAAACTAAAGATTTGTGTGTCAAGCTTTCTCTGCTGCTTACCAGAAGTACTGAGAGATTTCCGTCCCTATTCCCCCAGCTGGCATCCTGGGTTTGTGTCTTTTCTCATTGATGAGAGCAGAGTGCTCTGTGGACTGTTGGATGGGAGAAAAATGAGGTACGGTAGCGTTTCTCGTACAGAAAGCTGTATGCCAGGAAGAGCAGAGCTAAAACAACTTTTATTATTATTATATTTTTTTTAAGGTAGGGCCAAGTCTATGCCCAGCAGTTGTGAATGTAGTAGAAAGCAGGATAAGCTGGTGGATTTTGTAGAGTAAGGCACAGGAGGAATTTCTGCCCCTCTGCTTCTGTTCTGGACACTTCCTTGCCCTGGAGCTGCAAGCAGTGTCATTTAAGATAAGCATTATTACTGCAGTTAGCCATCGGTGTCTCGTGTTCTGCATGTTCAGTGTCTGGATGTGGCTGGAAGTGCTCCTGTCGGCAGAAGCTCGGGACCATACTGTCTCAGTCTGCCCCTTATCTCTGCGTGAGCTGAAACTTGCAATCCTGATGCAAGCTGTACCCACGCAGTGGGGTGCGGGGAGGATTAATGGTTCTAAATATTGGACAATGACAAGTCAGCACTGTGTGCTAGTGGTGTGAGTCAACTTTGAATCCTTGCCAAAGATGGCTTTTGCAAACAAAATTTAGCACTAATTTGTCAATGGGTTAGTTTGTAATATGATGTAAAGCACTCAGTCATATAATGAATCCTTCTGGATTGAAAGAAAAATGCCCATAATTACTTTTATTATAAATAAATACTATGGTTAAGTGGACAAAATCGATGTAGGGTATTTCTGTGTTTTACCACTGACAGTTCGCTGCATTCCTTACTACCTGTGTCTGCCTGGGAGGACGAGAGGGGTTTGATGAAGATTTTATGTTTTTTTTTTTTTTTTTTTTCTCCTAATTTTGTCGCCTTAACAAAACCATCAGCATTTGTTCTTCACTCCTTGCTGTGCGAGTGTCTCAGTGAGCCCTGCATCCAGCCAGGTAGCGCCCCGCTGTTTCTGCAGCTCAGAGAGCCTGTGCATCCACAGCCCTCCCGGGCAGCTCTGCTCCCTGCTGCTCCCCAAATGCAGCCAAACGGCACCAGGCCAGCATTGGCGGCACAACAGCAGCTCTCTACTCCCTCTCCCCCTTCTCTTCTGCGTGCAATGCTCTGCTTTTTTTTTTCAGATTATTGTCCCCATGACAAAGATGATCCATCTGTTTTCTGCTTTCTGGGGTCGAGACCAGGTTGAGGCCAGGGCAGCTGTGTTCCCCCAGCTTTCCCCAAGTGCCCCCCTCTCCCTGCGCCTTCCCTTCGCGTCCCTTTCCTGCAGCCTGTGCACGGGGCTGACCCAGCCTCAGGGGCACCTGCGGTCAGCAGCGGGGGGAAGAAACCTGCCAAGTTTGAAGGAAATGAGGGCAGGTGCCCCCTGCCCTTGCACTTCTGCCTCTTCCACGGGGTTCCTGCGGGTGCACCTGGCTGGTGGCGTCGTGTCCCCTCTGCTCTGCGGTGGCATCCCCTGCCCGAGGCTGCCACCAGCGCTGGGATCACACCAGCAGGACTCCAGCGGGGCAGGGGCCGGCTCCCCGGGGCGGTCTGCACCGCACCGAGCATCTCACGAAGCTTTGGGCCGAAGCTCCCAGCCTGGGGGGGGCCGAGGGAGGGAAGGAAAGGACCGGGGGCGGGCTGGGCGCGGGGCTGCGGGCGGTGCCGGCGCCTCCCCGGGGCGGTGCCGACAGCGGCGGCGGCGGCGGCGGCGGCGGGGCCATGGTGAAGATCGGCGTCCAGCAGCCGCCCGCGGCGCTCAAGCCCGAGCAGGAGAAGGAGAAGGCGGCGGGGGGCGATGGGGCGCCGGGCGCCGTGCTGCTGCCGCCGGGCACCGTGAGTGCGGGGGGCTGCGGGGAGCCGGGGGCGGTGGGTGGCCTCGGGAACGCTTTGCTGTTCGGGGACCCCCCCCCGCTCGGCAGGTCAGGGTCTGATCTACGCCCCTCCCGAGTTTGGGGTTTGCTCCGAGGGGCGCGCTGAGGGTGGTGGTGGCGTGCGGGTGCTTGGTGAGGTCCCGGAGGGTGGGGAGGGGACGGTGTGAAGCTGAGAGGCTTCGTGGATGAGGGGCATCGGGGCGCGTCCCTCTGGTCCGGGCTTCTGCTTGGGGGAATGTGGTTGGGGTCTGGCGGTCACAGCCGGGTTTCACGCCGTATCAGCTCGGGAGGCTCAGGGTTGGCATGGAGAGGAGGTGATGGGAACGCGGCGGCTGGTGCTGGAGCAGGATGAGATGCAAGGGCTGAGAGCGCAGGCAGCTCTCTTTGGATGCTTTGCAGGCTCCGGGGTGGGAATTGATGAGCAGAAGTTGGGTTTGCTGGCTTCAGGCAGGGGGTGTCAGAGAGGACAAGGGGCAGAGGCGTCAGGGCAGCCCCAGCAGATGCTGAGAGCGGCCGAGGCCCAGGGCAGGAACCCCTCCAGCCCCAGCCGTGTGCGGCTGGTGCCCCTCTCCAGGAGGGAGCGGTCGCTGCTGGATGGTGTGGCCGCTGTCCTGCCCGGCCAGGGCTGAGCATTTCTGGAAGGTCTCTCCTGCCGGTAACCCCCAGCTGCCAAGCTCCTCTGTGAGGTCAGACCTGCCAGGGTAGGCAATGCTTTGGGTAAGGGTGAAGACTCCAACCAGAGAGCTGGGCCAAGTCCGTCTTGTTCCAGAGGTTTGATATCAGAGGATGAGGTTTGAACAGCACTTCTGGATTCCTCTTAAATGCTTCACACTACGCACGCGGTTGGATCATTTACAGAGCCCCAGTATCTCACTGACCCAAAATCCCCAGGAGGGGCTGTGGCTGTGCTGTGTTGCTGCAGCACCGCAGAGCATTCCTCCTCATGTGCCTTGCCAGGGGAGCAGCAGTTACCTGCCCCAGAGAGCCAATTGCAGGATTGCCAGCAGGCTGCTCAGCTGTAGGCAGGGTTCAGGGAGTCACCTCCATCACAGCGACCTCTCCCATCACGCGCTGGTGTGCTCCAGCACGCTTGCCTGTGCTGTCAGGGTCTGAATGTGCTCAGTCTGTCGCCGTTGCACCTATTAATGTAGCTCCTAGAAGCTCTCTGGAGACCTGTAATGGGGAACGTGGCCAACTGTGTTCTCAGTGATTTCCAGACTAGGTCTTTTCTTGTTACAAACAAAAGAAGGTGGTAGGTTTCTTCCCACCTTTGATGTCTAGCTCTGAAAAGGCAGCCTGAAAGTTGAATGTCACGCTGGACCTCGAGCTCACGCAGCCAACAAACCAGCTCCCTGCAGCTGGGAACTTGGTCTTTCTGCTGATCCTGCACAAGCTCAGGCAGGATCTGGCTCCTTCTCACAAGCAGTGTGCAAACAGCAGTTTAAAACCAGTAAAATAAAAAAAAAAGTAGCAGTAGCTTATTTCCATTGTGAGTGCTGCCAGATCCCAGCAATCAAAATTACCCTGATTCAGGTCCTGCTGGATGAATGGAATTGTTTTAAGTAGCAAATTATATATTTGGGGTTCTTGTCATTTCCTTGAGCGTTTCTCTGACTCCTGGGGAGCACTGTGTTGTTCTTTTAAGCCCACAAGAGCTACAAAGGAACGTAAAAATATGAATTTAAAACAAAGGCTTTTCAACAGTTTCTTAATTCCAGCAAATGGGCTTGTGAGGAAATCAGCATCAGAGCATGACAGCAGAGCAGGAGCAGGTTGCGGTGAGTTGGTGTAACAGGAGGGTGTTCGGGGAGCACAGCCACTGACAAGGTGGCCCCCTCCTGATGTTATTTTTCAGGGTATTTATGCCTCTGGTTTCTTCAGTAGTGGTCTTTTGGGTGTAGTTTGCGCAGAGCTGGACCGAGAGGGTGTTGCTCTGTGAAACATCTGACCTGCGAGGCTGATCTCTCAGGAGTCAGGCTTTCTAGCCATGCTCTCTCCTGCTGCCAATAATTCCTGTCTGTGTGTGCCTCGCTCTAGCTGCCTCGCAGCAAAATGGCATTGGTGACATGCAAACAAGATGCTCTGCATTCCTTTCCTCTTTGATCTCACAACTTCAATCCCAATGATAGGAGCGGGAGCTGGGAAATGATTCAGCGGCAGCTTCCACAGCCTGTGAATTTTGGCAGGTGCTTCGTAAATGCAAAGATGCGGCAGGCAGGAAGATGTCTGTGGTACTAACGTGTCCTGAAAAGTGGTAGGTGAGGAGCCCTGACAGCAAGCTTGCACGTGATGAGCCTTGTGTTTCTCTGCTGTGCAGCTCCCTTTGAATTGGAAAGAACGTGCAATCTGGACTCAGCCAGAAAATCCATGTGATTTTGAGGCAACTGCAACATTTTAAGGGCTTATACCAGAAACTGTCCTGCTGCCATTAGTAGAAGCTGGGAGGACATAGCAGCCTCAAGCAGACGGCAGTCTGAGGTTATGCAGTCAGTAAAATAATTTGTTGTATTTATTGGAAAATATTTTCTTGGATGCAAAATAGTATTCAGTGAGTTTTAATTGAACTCCAGATTTAGAGTCTGGAGTGGAAATACATATATCTGCTGTATCATTAAACGCTCTGGGATACACGCTCCATGTGTTTGTGATTCATTGTATTTCATTAAAGTTTTCTGCTTCGTGAGGGGTGAATGATAAGAGCTGGAGGGAAGAGAGTTCTCTCACCCCCCTCGTTCCATACGTAACAGACCAGCTGCTCAGCTCTGTGCCAAGACCCCTGCTGAACGTGCCTCCCTGCCGACCCGAGGGCAGCATCTCTCACAGCAAGCACAACACCACAGGCTCGGGGCCCGTGGGGACCAGGGCAGTTTGCTGAGGATGAGATGTCTGTGTGCATCAGGGCATGCTTAAAGCTTTGGGGAGAGGAAGCAGAAAGCCAAACCTGTTGTTGTGAGTCTGGAAAAGGCTGTGCTGAGACAGTGCATGCAGTCCTTCATCTTCTGCTTGCTGGGAAGGTGAATGTGGAGGGAAGGACAGTATTTTTGCTCAGGCCCTGGCTGCTAGCTTTGCCTGGTGGGAGCAGAGGGCTTGGTGACCGAGGCAGGAGGGAGGGCAGAGCTCTCCCTGCCTGCAGATACTGTCGAGCCCATGGGAACACCTTGGCAGCAGGTCAAAGCGTGAGGGTTTGAGGGGCTTTCCGGGATGCACGCAGCAATGCCCTGTGGGTGTGATTGATGTTTCACTGTTGGCTTCAGTCACAGATAGCTTTGATTTAATGCCTTTCATCTCATCTGCATTCCCTGAGACTCTTCCTTTTGGTGGGCCCTTCCTGTTAGTCTGGGAGGCAGAAAATGCTGCTCACAGGGACTGGTTTGCTGCCCACAGCAGGAGCCCTCCAACCCTTCTGTCTGTCTGTGTGGTCTCTCTGTAGGCCGTACATCAACCCAACTATCTAGTGGGGTTTCTCAGCCTCCTTGCAGCGGGGCTGCCCCAGCTTGCACCCTGGTGTCTTGGGATATTTCTGGCCTTTCCCAAGCCCTCCTGGATCCACGTGGGCTGAAAGGATTGTTGTCGCTTCATCTCCGTTTGCCATGGTTTGGGGGTGGTGGGGACTGAATTGGAAATACATCTCTGGACCCCTACAGGATCTGCTGTAGTGAAATGTGAGACTTCAGGCATTAATATTTGATAATCCAGCTGAGCATGACAAAGGATCTGGCTAAAACTGGAAGGGGAGATTAAGAGAGGGAATAACTGCTTCTAGCAGAAAAGTTATAAATGGGACTGAAATTGGAAACACAGAGCTCTCTTTCACCAAAGACGTGTAGACTGTAGAGCTGCAGATGGAGAAACATGTAGTCTCCGTCTCGAGATGTGTATTCTCCCAAAGCTAGAAGAGAGCCGAAGCCAGCTCAGCTTTGCATGTAGGTGCTCTCGGTGTGGAAAGAAGCTGTTGTACTTACCTGTTTTGGGCACAGTCAAGTCTTTGGAAAAAAACACAGAAAACTAAGAAACATCTTTGAAAAGAAGCAGATTTGAAAGGAACAAATGAACATTTGCCAAATGCAAGCAAGTGGCAGCTTCTCTGTATAAGCTGCGCGTAAAAATACTGTACTGCTGTAGTCTGCTGGTAGTTGTTGTGTATCACTGCTCTCCTGTACAGCAGTAAGCACTAACTGCACAGCTGGAGAGACAACTTCTAAAGAAGCAGTTGTTCTTGCATGTGTATTTGCGATTCCTGCTTTTGTGCTACCAAATCTTTGCTTATTAATGGGTTTACAGGAGGTGGAAAATGCATTTTCACTTCTGAGTTGGTGTTTTCTTCCCAGTTGATGTGTGAGAACATAAACATGTATATTTAATACCAGTGTTACCTTTTGAGGGAGGACAGTGAGGTAGAGGCTGTTTTTTTGCTTTTTTGTTGTTGTTGTTTGTTTAACACATCCCTTTAGATATACTTTGCAGAGTTTTCTTCCTTGCTGCTGTGGCCACCCACTGAAGTCAGATTAAACAATAAAGCTGAGAAGGGCAAATTTGTCTTCTCTCTGTCTTGCTATTGTTAAACTAGGCACCATGTCTTTGTGGTGAATTTTCAAGTGTAGGACTGACTGTCAGGGTTTTCCTATGCTGCTCTGGGGGGAAGAGGTGAGCGCTGTTAACATTTCCGAAAGGGAGCTGTGATTTCATTTCATGTTGTGACACTGATTTTCAGGGTACGGCAAGTGTTGTAACCTGAAATCCAGTTCTTTGTTACTGTGTTCAGCTGGTCCAGCTCATAAGCATCTTGGGCACAGCCACGTCTTCCTTTCTGCTGCCCTTTCTTGAGAATCAGCCACCTCCAGCTGGAGGCTGAGGTAGATAACCAGGGACAGACATGGCTTAATTTGCCCCAACCAGGTAGCAGGGTTTAGCTTGCCTTTGGGGACATCCAAAATGGCTAATTTGCTCATGGTTGTCTCCCCCTGCTTGTTTTATGTTTGAGCAGCTGTACAATGTTAGTGTGGGAAGTGCTGAGTATGTGGCTGTCAGGATGGAAGCCTGTCCACACGAGCGCGTGGGCCCGCTGTCCGGCCGTGTGGCGGCTCCTCGCTTTGGTGGCATGTGTGGCGCGTTAGGAGGTGTCTTACTCCGCAGACTTGGATTTTATACCCACTTGGCACCAGCCTGAGCATACACATGAGACTAACCCTTTGTAATTATCCCCAAGAGCTGTTCCCTGAGTGCAGCGAGCCCCAAGGCAGAGGCGCTTCCCCGCGGTGTGCAGGTGACGGGAGGGGGCAGAGCCATGCCGACATGGCGGCGGCCAGGCTCATGGCCTGCGTCCCCCAGAGCTGCACATCCCGGCTGGCAGCCAGCAGGCTGCCTTCGTGGGCGAGGAGGAGGAAGGCCCGGCTATGCTGAGAACAAGCTGAAAGCTGTTGGCACCTCCTGGTCTCAGTTTCTCAATGTTTTTAAGTGTTTTTGATGTCGGTCAGAGGTCTTAGAAGGAGTCAGGTGTTGGCCCACCTGCATGTGTCTTCACCTTTGAATCAAGTCTCTCTCTTTAACTCTGCCAACCCCTGGATTTACGAGCTTTCTGTACTCCTAAAGCAGCCCTCTGCTTCGCTCTTGCTTGAGCTGCCTTTTGTCTTTAATTACTCTGGTTAGGTTTTAGACCCAGTGCCAAAGCTTTGCCTGTTTTCTGCTCCTGAGGAAAATCCCCTTCCCTTTAACTCCTCACTCCTGGCTTTCACCTGGCCGTGCTTGCTCCTCCCTGCTCCCAGGTGAGGTGTGCTGAGGTGCCCCAGAGGCTGCAGCGGCAGGGCTGCTGGGGATGCTGCCGCGGCTCAGTGACGCAGGGCTGGCTTTCCCCAGTGTCACCATGAGCGGCTGCAGCTCCTGTTGATCTCTGGAAATCAGGCTGTGTTTACCCAAATCCATATTTCGGCAGTCAGACTGTTAAACAGGTTGGGACATTTTTTGCCTCTTTGTCACCACTGTTTATTTTTGCTCTGTCTGCCTGTCGCTTCAGTGTGACACTTGGGTCTCTAGCTAAGTGCCTTGTAAGAACAGCCTTGTTTTTACAACAGGCTTTGTTGGCTCTGCTAATGCCCTGAATGGTTTTACTCCCAGGAAATAGAAGAGGGAGGCTGGAAAACCTCCAGCTGGAAGTTGTGGTGCCTCTGCCAAAAAACAAAATACAGAGAAATGAATTCCTCATTCCTGCGCAAAGAGGGGAGACTAAACAGCCCCTTACTTCAAAAATCAGATGGAAAAGGGAGAAAAGAGAAGGTTTATGTCTCTCTTGCTGACGGAGGAGAAGGAAAATATGATCGTTGGGTGCTTAGGAGCTCTCACATGCTAGGCTGCATTTTTAACATCCTACTGGCTTTGTCGTATAGCAACAACAGTGTGGTTTTTAATTAGCCAGTGGTTGTTTTTGATATTCTAATTTCCAGTGCTGCAGAGTGACTCCTGAGGCAGGTGGCTTTGTTGCTAGTCATGTGCGGTGGTATCGTTTAAAGATGTGATTAGATTCATTTATTGCAACCTTTTTGCCTTCAGCTGTGATAGTCTCTTAATTACAGCCTTTTTTTTTTTTTTTTTTTTTTTTTATCCCCCTCTGGTTTTCAGGCATCAGTTGTCTTCTCCGTGGAAATGCTGCTGCATGGCCCTGCACAAGCACTGCTCAAATACAGCATGCAGAAGTTGCCTTGGAAACTGTGTGCCATATATATATGTGTGTGTGTGTGTATGCATGCACACGCTATTTTCTTTTCTGATCTAAAGTCTCGGGAGGGCCCGTCAGTCTGTAAGGAGCGTCCCGTTCTGTTCTGTTCCAGGTCCCAGGATTGTTCAGAGCTGCCACTGCTGGTGCTGCACACTGACCCCTGTGGTTCTCTTTCAGGGCACTGATCTCCACATAGTGTCACCTGGTATTTCTCCTCACTTCACTCCCTCTCCTCCCTCCAAGCGTAAATGCTTTTGAAGACAAGAGTCTCTAATAATTTTTTAAAAAAAATTTTGGGGAGGTCATCTGGCAGAGAAGCCCTTTTTGGGACATGAGAGATGCTTACATGCATACAGGGTGCAAATTACCTTTGCTGCGATGATTTACCTCTTTGACCCTCTCTCCCTTCTTGTCTTCCACCTTCCTTTCCTTGTACATTGTCTCTCCCTTTCTGTTCTCCAGGCTCTGGCTTGGTCAGGGCTTGACTCCAGTCCCAAGCCCTGGCCAACCATTCCTACTTGCTCTGCTCATTCCTGGGAGCTGCTCAGCACTAGCCGCCCTGGGTCTGAGTGTCTCCACGTGGGAGCAGTTGTCTCTGGGAGGCAGGTCTACGTCTCCTTGCCCCACCAAACTCTGCTGCTTACCATGTGAGACAGCGGCAGAAAGTGCCCAGCAGCTGCATGTGGGGTGCTGCCCGCAGGGTGACTTTGCTTTGCTTGCAGGAAGAACGGGCTGCTTTGGTGGGGTTCACTTTCCTGAGAGGTTTTGATGCTCAAAGCCAGGTCTGGCGACAGGTCGGTCCCTATCAGCTGACACCCACTGTGGCAGCACTGCAGTTTACCAGCAATCAGCTCTGATTTTCTCAGTCTGAAGTCAGTGGAGGTGTTTTAACTGCAGGTCCTTACATTCTGTGAAGCAGTACCACGTACATGGGACTTCATATGCTGTAGGTAGAGACCTTGAACTTATTTTTCATTTTTCTATTTTGGCCTTTGGTTGCCAAAAAGTACTAACCAGCTAGATCAGTTAGATTTTCTGATGTGGATTTCTGAGGGTTTGAGCATGCTTCCTTTGAGGAAGCCACAACTACCCATGTCAATGGCTGTAATTACGTAAGCACATCTTCCACATCAAGAGCTCAGGCAACTTCCTTAAAACAAGCAGCCTCCTAGAGATGGCTGATATTTTTTTACTGCCTTTCAGATAGAGCTCCTCTCAAAACTGGATCCCGTTGAGTATTTACTCTGCATCATATTTCTCTCCTCACTTGTCAGTCATCAAAATCACATCTACTATTTTTAGTCGCCCCAAGCTTCTTTGCCTGTTGGGGGTGTGTATTAAGACACTTGCCAAACTTTGTCTCCTGCTCATCAGGCCCTGCTATGTCTAACATGAAAGATTTGAAGTCTGTGTGATTCCTAAACGCAGGGGAAAATGGTTCATGGAAAACTCAACAAATGCATCCTTTAATCAACTAGCTGTGTACAAGCAAATCTGGCTTTAGGCTTATTTGGATGTTATGTTATTGATACAAATATATGTGCTTATTTTACACTCATGTCAAGTTACATAAAAATGGGGGAAGAACACCTCAAATCTTAGAGCAACCAGAGGGGGAAAGACTGAGAGAAGTGATGGCTGTGATGTTTCTCTATCTAAGTAATTAGATGTCATTCTGGAGGGAAATGGAGTAGAGAAAGCTGATAAGCTCTGAAAAGCTGCATGCCCTTAACTCTTTTCCTGGAGAAGCTGCTATATTGTTTTGATCTCCTGGCAGCGGCTGACGAAGGGAGGCAGACAGAGCTGCTTCAAAAGCTGAAGAAACAGGAAAAGGGCATGAGCTGAGCCCATCCCTGCAGAGGCGGTGTGCGAGTCAGGAAGGAGCAAGGCATGACATGACACCTTTAATTTCCGCACTTTGTCATCTTCAGCAAGATGCTGGTGAGGAAGAGAGATTGAATCAAGTACCTATTTTTCATAAGCCTGTACTGTATTTGTAAGGCGTATCAAAGATGACACCTCATCAAGTTCTTGCTATCAGCTTGCGCTAGGATTGTGTTTCCAGTGGCCCAGGACCTTCAAGGACTTGTATATATATATTTTTAAAGTTCTTCAAGAAGATGGAAGATACCAGGCCACATCACTCCCATCTGCACAGGCCTTCCTTTAAGAAAGACTCCCGTGTGGATGTCAGTCCCCTGCGCGGGCTGGGGAGGGATGCGAAGAGCAGGCGAGGTGCTGCTGAAGCCCAGTCGCTGGCACTTGGGAGCAAGAGGCAGTGAGCAGTTTCCAGCCCAGAGCAAATGCTCACGGGCTGCCACCTTCCCTGGCTATGGAGGGCTGGAGCTGCTGCTGACCTCCTGGCTCGGAGCTTGACCCCAGGCTCTTCTTGACCCCATCCCTGCAGAGCTGGGGAGCCAGAGGGGTTTTGCTCAGCTGTGAGAGCCCTCGGCAGTGCCCCACAGGCACGATGGTTTCTCTTCATCGTGTCCTCAGCAAGCCCTGAAATTCTGAAGAAAATCCTGAAAGACTGAATTAGGACATATTTTTGTTCCCAGACTAATTTCAAGCCTCCTCTACCAAACGCTCTCTAGCACAACCTCACCTCCTCCCGTCTGGGTATCTGCTGCCTGTGCTCTGCTCCTGCTCTGTCCCTGCAAGCTGGCAGGGCGCTGAAGCGTATCGAATACCCTGTTTTATCCAAGAAAATGAATTCCTTTTTATATTCCAGTGTCCTGCCTGCTGCCGAGTGCTGGTCTGAGCATCTGCAAAGCGATCACGCCTGCACACTGAAGCCGACTCAGCGCATCTGGGTATTCAAGCTCGCATGCTGGAGCTGTCTCTGTCTCTCGCCCGGTGGGATGAAGTATTAGCAGGACAATGCCTGGCAGAAAACCAAGGCACGCAGGCGCTCTCCTTGAGAGATGGATGCTTTCCCCATATGGAGGAAGAGCGAGCTGTGCCTTTCCCTCGGGCCACATGGGGAAGGAGCTCTGCCAACTCCCACACACAGGCCGCGGGCCGTGGCCCCCTCTTGTTGCCCTGAAATACCTGTCCCTGCCTCTGCCCAGGGATGGTTTTGACCCCAGCCTTTCCGATTCTCTTGACCAAAAGAAACCGTATGTGCTTGAGGCAGAAGATCAGCGGGGTGGCTTGTTGCAAGAGGAGCATCTGGCTAACGAATTCTGACAAAATGTTAAACATCTGGTGAGCGCTGTTAGTGCTTTTGTGTGTTAATATTGTGATTTTTGCCCTCAGTGAAAACACGTGTCTCAAAGGCATTCTTTGCTCTCCAGGAGAACTGTGCTGCTGAGTCTTGTTTCACGTCCCCACTGCCAAAATTGAAGGGGGTCGGCAGTGCTGCTAGATCTGCAAAACCCCCAGTGCTGCGTGAGCGCGGCGTGCCCTTCTGTCGGCCCGCTGGTGGCCCGGGCCTTCACGGCAGGGTGCCTTCCCTGCAGCTTGCTGCTGGGACAGGCTGGTTCCCTTTATAACAAGGGCAGCATAAGGGAAAACCGCTCCCATGCCGGGGAGCCAGGCACTCCTACGGCAAGAATGGATGGAAACCAACTGCGATGAATTTTCTGTTTTTGAAATATTCCCGTTTCTGCGGCAGGGAGAGGCTGTCCTGTGGGAAAGGACGTATGCTGCACCGCAGGGAGGGAGCGGCCTAGGGAAGAAGCCTCCTGGATTCTTCCAGCCTGGTGAAGCTTCCTTATCTCAAACGAAATGCTGCTAGAGCAGGTTGGGCAGAGCTCCTTCCACCATCTGTCGGCACCGAAATGCCTCCAGCCCAAAGCTCAGCTGCCGGCTGATGTGTGGTTGGTTGCTTTTTAGTTATGGCTCATGCATAGTGACAAAGGCCGGTGGCCTTTAGGTCTGGAAGGAGAAGTACATTTCAGTGAAGGTTTGTGCTGGTGATTTCTGCACATTGTATTGCAGGGCTGTGGTTAATTGTTCCCCTTGGACTGCATGACACCATTTTGAACCTCATTGCCTTCACTGATGCTCCATCAGAAAAGTAACTGTTGAGTTGGTTTTTTTCTCTCTTATACTTTGAGGGTTTTTTTTTTTTCACCTTGGTATTTCCTAGCTTCTCCCAAGGCAAAGCCCTGAGTAGCTTCTCCCAGCTTCTCCCAGATACGAAGCTCGGGTGATTCTCCCTAAGCCACGAAGGCTTTGCAAGGAGCCAAACCCATCTCCTACTGCAGCGAGGGCTGAGATGTCTCACTGTGTTCCTGGCTGTGCAAAGAGCACAGACCTGCTTAGCAAATGGCAAACCAGCAAGGGCTTATTTTTCCCTCCCTGCCATTCTTCAGACAATTTTTTTCTTTTTAGAGGGCTCCTCTCAACCCTCTCCCCAGGCTCACTGGGGAGTGAGCACTTGCAGCTCCTCGAGGCAGCAACCAGCGCGTTATCCATCACGGGAACCCGGCGCCTTTTGGATGTGCTGCTCTTACTGAGCATTAAGCGTTTTCTCTGCTGTGTTTCAGTGGTTAGTAGCAGGAGAGCTTTTTGTTCCTTTTCACCCCCCGTGTCCGCACGCCTTCTCTGATGGCAAGTATCTGGGGAAATCTGTTGTTGTGAAATACTTGACATACAGCATGACTTTCCCATCCGAGCAGTTCATGGCAGAGAGCCTTTAAACAGAATTGTGATTTGATTTTTCTTTTCTTCATGGCTTGTCACAGTTGCCACCCCTCGTCTGTAGGAGGAGGGGGAGGGAATAAGAGGAGATGAACTTCAGATGCTTTATTTTTCAGTTCGCTCATCCTGTTGTTTGCTGGAGGAGTGGCCACAACCTAGTTAAACACTGATCCTTCAGTGTAGGGAGCTGGCAGAGTTGCTACAGGTCTTTCCAAAGCTGGGATGAAGAGGAAATAAATAGAGATTAATTTCTTCTGGAGGTGTGCTAGAGCTGCAGCTTTCCTAGAGCTCTTTGGTCAGAGGCCTTGGGGCTTCAGCTCCTGCACCACCACCCTGTGAGCCTTGGCCATGCTACCCTGGAGAAGCTACCTCCTCCTCTGCTGTTGTCATGGGTATATTAGTGATGCATCTCAGACATGAGAGGCTGTTGTTTTCTTTCAGATCTGTTCCTCCAGCTTGCATCAATCTCCAGCTAGCCATGGTGAGAGTGTTTTTCTAATCAAACGCCTCAGATCACAGACTGTGGAGAGGGAGATGAGCTGCAGGAGCCCTCCCTGGCGTCGCTCCTCTGTCTGCTTGCTCATCTGAGGGTAGCTTTCCAATTTTCTGGGTGGAAACTGGGGCATCTGTGAACGGATTTCTTTCGTATGCTTCTGAAAGCCCTTACATCCTCCTGCTTAAGTTTTCAGAGAGTTATTTTGGCAGGAAAAACAAGAGCCTTGTGGGCTGGGATGCATGCTTCCCAGGAGGTAGCCCTGCCATCGCACTGCCCTCCTGTTTGAAGGGTGTAACAGGGTGAGCTGACTCCTGCCTGCAGTCAGACAGCACTCTGAAAAAAGCAGGTATCTTTTCTTTTGATCCTTGGACCAGCCTGCGTGTTCCTGGAAGGTGTGACAGAGTCTGCCTGACAATGAGGCGATCAGCGCAGCTGTTTGGGTAGGCTCACCCCACCAGGGAGGTACCAGCAGGTACTTCTCTCACCAGTCGTTTCCACATCAAAAATTTCCCCTGAAGAATGCTGCAACGGTATCAGTATATCAGCAACAACAGCAACAAAAAAAGAGTAAAAATACAAAAGCAATGTACTTTTATCCAGCAGCCATCCAATTGTAACTTCTGCATCCCTGTTCCTTCTTCCTGATAGCCTTTTTCTGATTGATCCTTATCACTGCTGAAACAAAGCTGGATTTTGTTCTGAGCCGTTTGTAGGAACCAGGTCATACATGTGTGTTTGTATGTTCACACGTATCCTTATATATGTGTATATACATGTGTATATATATATATATATAGGGTGGCAAGAGAGGAAAATGCATAAAAAGTGTTTTACTCTTGCTGGAGTGCTGCTAGGTGTGAAGTCAAGTTAAAGGACACTGCCCTCGTTCTTCAGTTGCACTTCAGAAGCTCACGCGTGGCCTCTACATGAAATATTGCTGATTTTCTGCTCTCTCTTGCAGCAGCTGACCGATGCTCTCATTTTTGCCTTGCAGGAGGAGCAGGCTCCTGCGGTGCAGAGCCGGAGGTCATCGCTCAGCGGGGTGTGCTACCTGACCATGGGTCTCCTCGTACTGCTCCTCGGCTTGGTCTTCGCTTCGATGTATGTCTACAGATACTTCTTCATCACCCAGGTATGGGTGAGCGAGGAAGGGCTGCTGGCTCCTTGACCCAGAGCAAGCAGACAAGCTGCTTCAACCTTTGGTTTGCTGCTGCTGTTTCTGCCTTTGTGTGGTGGTGATTCAGGAGCCAGTGTTTCTGGGCCCCGCAGATGGGCATGTCTGAAGCAGTGGGTTCAGACTCACCTCCATCCTGAC
This sequence comes from Netta rufina, assembly GCF_964035555.1. Classification (NCBI taxonomy): domain Eukaryota; kingdom Metazoa; phylum Chordata; class Aves; order Anseriformes; family Anatidae; genus Netta; species Netta rufina. The sequence continues at coordinate 8,555,471 of NC_140132.1, forward strand.
CGTCAGGAAGGGCCTTCTGGAAATCCTCCTTTTCTCCTCCTTTGTGTTTTGTTTTTTAACTCGTATAAAAATATCCTGCAAGTTCTGCTTTGTGAACCCAACATTACTGTGGTCTGCGGTCAGCCAGCTTTCAAGCATGACTGGCTGTGAGGGTTGAGCAGGCCCTGGAGAGAGCAGGGGGGACAGGCAAGACAAAACAGCTTTTTGCAATGTTTTGTTGTTCTTTTTTCTTAGGCTCTAGCACAGAGAAACTGTAGGCATAACAAAAATAGGTGCTGCTATTAATAAAGCAAGCAGTGAATAGAAAAGTGAGCAGGAGACGGTGTGGCAGGTGGGCCTACAGCCTCTGTTAAATTCAGCACCTTTTCCTTCATTCAGGCTCTGCATAGCCTGGCCTGGTAGAGGCACCGGGCTTGCAGCATTGTGGATTTGAGTAACAAGGGTCAGAGCATGGGGCCTGGGACACGGTAGAGCTGCTTTTTAAGTAGGAAACTGCTGAGCTCTGTGGCTTGCTGAGTGTTTAGCTAAGAAAGCCTAGAGCATTGATTTGCACTGAAGACCTCATTCTGCTGTGGAGCAGCTCTTAGTGAGTGAGCTCTCCCAGGACTGCCGGCTGCATTCAGCTCTGCAGCCAGCACTTATCCACTCAGCAATACAGGCTTTTTATACACTTCCTTCCTCCATATATGTTCGTGCTGTCAAATTAATTTGCAGTCCTTGTTTTCAGATACATCAATTCTTTATTACCTGTGCTCATTTATATCTGGTCTGGAATCCCTGTGGCAACAGTAGGGCTGCTCACCCCTCCCACACACCAGTATGAATATGATGGGCCCATACGCAGGGATTTTGGTGCAGGCATTTGTTTATGACTGGGTGGCAGCCACTGGTGTTGAGGGCTGGTTTATCACTGGGTGAGGGACAGTGTTTGGTCCATCAACCAGTTGATAACCTACCCTCGATGCGTGCTGAGTGGCACTGGGAAATGTCAGCTGCTCAATTTGGGGCTGCCTGTTGTTACCCCACTGCCTGCCTGTGATACCAAATGAAAGCTTTTGTGCCATTACATGGCAGAGCTCCTTCAACATAGTCAGAGATGGTCCGGGGACCAAGGTGATGGAGCCTTTATGCTCCAGGTCCCCAATGGCTGCAATTTGTCTCCGTGATGCTAGTGCTCAGACTTAATTGCTCACCCTAGGGTAGCTCTCTTACCTGTAGTTTGTGCTTCTGGAGTCCCAGAGGGCAGCAGCTCCTGATGCTGTCTTGGTGCATTTGCCACAGACGAGCTACAAGTGCCTTTAGAAGTGATGCTTGGCTTGCTTTAAGCTTACATGCCTTATACAGAAAAATGCAGTTGCCAGAAGCTCTATCTACAAAAGAATCTGAACAGGCTAGTCATGAAATTTAAGAGCCTACTGACAGAAATTTTACCTTTCTGAATTGCTCTATATGAAATCCCACAAGGGATCCTTTCTTCCCTTTGGACTTGGCTAGCAGAAAGGGAGACATGGTCATTTCACAAGGGTGTTTTGCGCTCCCTTCATCGAGAATTTTGCCAACAGATTTTGAAATATTCTTATGTGCTTGTTTGATAAGTATTTTTACCCAGTTTGGGGACTTTTTTTTTCTGTGTTGGCTCTCGTCGTTAATGGGGTGTGGGGTGTACGTGTGTTCTGTCTCCAACCAGATCTCATCCCCACAGCTTCCCCGCGAGAGTGTGTTTCACTGCGGCGTCCTTTACGAAGACTCGCTGTACTCCCCGTTCAAGGGGCAGCTGGAGCTGCATGAAGACGTCAAGATTTACATCGAGGAGAACTACGAGCAGATCAATGTCCCAGTGCCACAGTTCGGGGGGAGTGACCCTGCAGATATCATCCATGATTTCCAGAGAGTAAGGCGCTCTTTCTGAGCATAGCATGGAGCTGAGCTGGGGGGCTTCAGCACAGTTCTCATGGCCTAGCACTATTGCTGTTGTCGCATATCTGTACGATGATCTTGTTTTTGAGCTCTCCTCCTTCTCAAGGCCCTGCCTGAGCTTTTCCAACCTGCTCGTCTTGCATGTTAGGCCTTGCTAGGGAGGTCCTCGGGCAGGTTTGTTGCTTAAAAGAATTTCCTGTCTTCCCTGAATTTTTCTTTTGGCTGTTTAATGTCAGTGGGAGGTTGGTGCTCACTGAAGTCAGGAGGCAGCAGGAGGGCCTTTCCTGTGAGCTGGTGGGATGTGCCAGTGTGGCTGGGCGTTGGGCATGGGGTTGGAGGGTATTTCTGGTGGAAATGCAGGACAGCTGCTGGCACAGCCTTCAGGGGCGAGTCGGGTGCCTGCAGCCACGTGAGGAGAGGTGGTGAAGTGCATGGAGAGGGGAGGGAAAATACAGAAGAGAAATGGAAACTAATGTTCACCAGGAGTGCTTCCGACAACGAGCAGAACCAAGGGCTTCTCCAGGGCAGGTTGAGGGTGCTTCAGCCTGGAGTGCTCCTGTTTTGCTTTTTTGCCCTGCTCCTCACTTCAGCCTCTTTTCAGCTACTTTCACAGCCATATTTTATTGAGAAGGGCTCAATTCCTTAATCTCTCTGCTTGGAACACAGGGTCTGACAGCTTATCATGACATAACGCTGGATAAATGCTACGTCATCGAGCTGAACACCACTATCGTGATGCCTCCACGCAACCTGTGGGAGCTGCTGGTTAACGTGAAGGTACAGCTGCAGTACTGCTTTACTTTGTGTGCTTTCCTTGAGTTTGCTCCTGGGTGCTGGTTAGAATCTCTTGGGAAACAAAAAGCAGTGTCTGTGGAAGTAAGCCTTGGCTCTGACAGAGCTGAGTCCTCATGTAGAGGGAAAGCTTCAGGGGCTGCAGCTGAAATGTGAATTCTGCAGACAGCACGGTAACACTGGCATGATGGATGAACCTGACCAGGGTAGCCCAGAGAAGCAGCAGATTCCTTTCCCCTGGTGCTTACTGATAGGAGTCAAAGTGGGGAGAAAATTACCCTCTTCTCACTCTTGCTGCTGTGTTTTGCCATTTGCAGAGCTCTCGGTACCCTGCGGGGAGCACCAGGCCTTCTGCTGTTACCCCTTTGGGGGTGGAATCTGTGCTGCTTCCCTCGCCATGCTGAGGGCTGAAGCACAGCGCTTGGTCTGATGCAGCTTTGTGCACAGCAGGCATTAATTGGGTCTAGTACCAGCAGTTTTGTTCAGTTCAGAAGCCCGTTCTGGTGTGTTGCAGTGACTGAAAACAGCCTTAAAATAGAGCGCTATTTAATCTTAACAGCAGGAAAAAAAAAAAAAAAGAAACAACAGGATTTTTAAGGCTGAAGAAGATAAAGCAAAGCACTGAGTTTAGCTCTCAAACTCCCTTCCAAGACAGCCTGTGTAGAAGAAAAACAGTGCAAGTCTTTCTCTAATTCCCTTCAGTCAGTGCTGCTGCATGCAGTGTGATGAACTTTGCAGGGTTAAGCTGAGAGGTGAAAGGCTGGGCTTGAGAGATGCCTGATCTCCCATAAATGTCAAACCCCCAGCTTGTTTCTCAGCAGTCCTCACAATTTCGTGCACTCTGCCCATCTGTTAAGTGTGCTGGGAACACCACTGGGGCACAACACACGGTTATTTACCGTCTCTCCAAACCAGCCACTGTGGCAGGTGACCAGTCCCTTGGGCAAAGGGAAATGGAAAAGAGAGGAAATGGAAAAGAGCAGACCCTTAGCAGAAAACTAGGAGGTTGGAAATGCTGGTCATGTTCTAAAATAACGGCTATAAAATTACAGGAAGTGAAAATGATCCTTTGTCTTTATCAGAAATTGAATTAAAAAGGGGGATAAAAATATGGTTAAAGTGGTCTCATGACCATTATGACCTTAATTCTTTAAAAAGAGTGTAAAAGCAGATGTGGGTTTAAATAACTGATTATTGGGACGGACACATGTCCAATCTGTCTGTGCACTTTAGAGTCACTGTTTTCAAGCGCTTAGCTTGCTCTTGAGCTCACAAGAAGCTTCTCATTGTGAGGACAGTGAAGCAGGGGAACAGGCTGCACACAGAGGTTGTGCTACCTCCATCAAGGGGTAAAAAACAAAACCAAGACTGGATATAGCCTCGAGAAACTTGGCCCGATCCCGTAGCTGCCCCTGCTTTGAGCAGGAGGTTGGACCAGACTCTTCCTGCGCTCCCTTCCCAGCTGAATTATCCTGTGAGCCGTGGCAGCAGCCTGTGTCAGGCAGAGAGGGCATGTTTCTCCTTTTCATTGCCTAACGAGGTGCCCTGTGCTGCACGTGCCTTGTGCCTGCTCTGTGCTCCCAGCTGCGTGCAGCCAAAGCTGTGCCAGACCCTGCTCAGGTTTCAGCCCTGCAGTCACCTCTACGCCTTACTGGGCCTCTCCTCTCTCAGCTTTTGGCCTGCAAATGGCAGTCGTGCTGCTTCTTGCAGGCTTACACGTGGATATGTGTAATGGCTCAGTGAACAGGGCTGTGTGAGTATCCGAGAGAAGAGGAGGGAGGGATGCTCCCGCTGTGCGGCAGCAGGAAGCTGGAGATGACCCAGTTAAATGATGGATGATCCACATCTTTTGTAGAGCCCAAGACTAATTTCCCTATGGAGATGCTCAGAGCTCTACTTTTCTTGAAACCGTTAGCAGAGAATTGAAGGTAACATACTTTTTGCACAGTCCTGTGATGGAGGAGCAACAGTTCCTGACCATTTCAGCTCCCCCAGCTATTTAAACCTAAAACAATGAACATAGTGGGTTGCACGCGTGTGTGTCTGTTTCTAAGATCTCTTGCCTTGTCAAGGATGTGACAAATCCTGAGCCCCAATCTCACGCGTTAACATGACAGCTTGTGTCAGTAACTGCACGTATCATGTGCCCTCTCCTGCACTCTCCCGCTGAGAATCAATAATTGAATTTCTTGTGGAACTGTTGTGTTGGTGTAATACAGACTTCCACTAATAGCCTAGCGCCCCAGCGCTGGAGGAGAGCTTTATTGATCCAGAAGGCTGTGCCAGCCCAACAGCACGGCGCTAACTTAGGGCAGTGTGTTTCCAGGTGTGTCTCTGTGGAGATAACCAGCCCTGTTGTGGAAATTGAAGAGATGAAGTTTGAAATGGCGCTGCTGTTGCTTGCTTTTTCCCCTGCTTGTATTTATATTGGTCCCTTTTTGCGGATCTGCTGATTCTTTTATTCCTTTGACTCGTCTTAAGCAAGTGGGACCATAAATGAGTCTATGCTTCATGGCCTGGTTAGCATGTGGCTTGCTCAGAAGTGGTCCCCACCCCAAGCTGGACTTGTAGCACAGCTCCCTATTGCCCTTGTGGTGCCCAGGCAGTGGTGAAATGCCCTGAGCACCTGGGCCCCTCCACTCTGCTGCCTTCACGAGGTCAGGCACAGCTTGCAGAGTCTTTGCTGCCGAGCCAGATCTCTTTCCTGCAGCAAAAGAGGTGGCCTCCATCCCTGGGAGCTCCATCCCAGCTCCTCCATTTCCTCTCTCCCATTTTTTTGTAGCTCCTGGTGGCTCTCTCCTACATTTCACCTACCAAGCACCCCACTTACCACCCTGGTCTTCAAAGCCACCTCAACCTCAGCAGCAGGGAGATGGGGTGTGTGTCTGTGGTCATTGCTAGTCTCCGTCCCCATTACTGCAGGCTGTCAGGGCAGGAGGTCACTGGGGCTGTGATGAATGGGTCACACAGGAGGGGGAATTGCAGGAAAGTTGGGAATCTGTTGGAATCTCAGCAGGGCTGGGGCTGGGGGATTTTGTCTTTTGAAGCAGAAGTAAAATCCACATTTTCAGTGGAGCTTCTGGTGTTTCACCTGAGCCTGGATCCCCCTCCAGATGGGTTTGCCATGCTCTTAGAGTTACAGCTTTGCACGCCCTCCTGTAAAACTGGGTTTAGTTTCTAACAGGGTCAGTCCTACACTGGCTTTACCCCCTGTCTGAGTATTCAGCTTTTGAAGCTAATCTGTTTCGCGTGCCCTGTGCTAGTAGCAAGGGAGAGTTGAATGCAAGGACAGGTGAGCACGTTACCCAGCCTCGCTCAGTGCAGCTGGAGCCTTCAGGCAGCGAGTTCCCCCTGGTGCGGCCATCGTTGGCACTCCCTGTGAACCAGGGCTTTGTTAACAGATCGCTGGTCATGCTTTTTTTTTGTGTGTGTGTGTGGAAACTGTCATTTCAGAAAGGGACGTACCTGCCTCAGACGTACATCATCCAGGAGGAGATGATCGCAACGGAGCACGTCCATGACATGGAGCAGCTCGGCTCCTTCATCTACCGCCTCTGCAGCGGCAAGGAGACCTACCGGCTGAAGCGGCGGAGCGCCAGGAGACGTAAGAGCCCAGCAGCTTTCAGCCACCCTAACTCGCCTTCCCCCTTCATCCCAGTCATTATTTCTGCTCTAACAGCCGTGCTGGCCTCCTTGTGGCAAGAGGGGAGGTTTCCCTGTGGGTGTAAGCACACAGATTGTTTTGAGGTGTTCCCCATTTAGTTCAGCTGAACCCCAGCCTGTGATGGTGCTGCTGCAAATGGGTGCTGGCTGCTGCTGCAAGTGTTTCTATTGCTGTTTCTCTCACCCTAATCGAAACATTAATAAAGATGCTTGCAGGAGCTAGCACTTCATTTACATGTGGACTCCTGGGGCTGAACTAATAGCAGTACTGTGGGGAACGGTCTGGAAAATTTCCCTAATGTAGATACCTGCTTCAGTGGCAGCTATTCAGAGCAGATTAGGTCTGCAAATTGCCTTTAATTAATTAAGCTCTCAATAATATGGAAAAAGTTGTGAGGAGGGAACAATAGACTACCTTAAAATGACTTCATGAAATCTTATGTATGTACCTTACATACAAATGCTAATGTCTTGCAAAAAACTCCGTAGTTTCAGTATCTGTAGTTACTTGTTTTCAGATACTGGCACATTTAAAGCCTCACCTGAAACAGCTTAAGGACACGGGGAGCATTCCTTGTTCTCCAGAGAGGCTGAAGCCATGGCAGGATCAGTGAGCCCGATGATTCAAACAGCCAGAGGAGGATGATTTTAAGCCTTCCTTGACTGCGATCAGGGCTGTGCTCTGTACCAGCCTGTGACTTCTGCTGGTTTTGTGAGGCTTTCTGGTCTGTGAGATAACACTGAGATGCTGTCAGCTGAAATCAGCTGTTTCCCTGTGGCTTCTCCAGCTCATGGCAGCTCTTATTGCAGGGCTAAGGCCTAGATAATGTGGTTATTCTTCCAAAGAAGAGATTATGCTGCTTTTCATACAGGCTGTGTTGTTCCTGCATTTCAGTGTTCAGTGGTTGCATCCCATCTGCTTTCCTTCCCCCACTTACTGCAGCTCTTGTAAACTAACATTTGTTGAGTTTTCTCCCCATCTCTCTCTCTTTTATTCCCTTGTAGGTATCAGTCGACGTGAGGCTGGGAACTGTCATCGTATTCGTCACTTTGAAAACACTTTTGTGGTTGAAACTGTTATCTGCAAAAAATCATGAGGCTGCTGTCCTGTTGTAACCTTCCTTGGCTTTGCTTGCACACACATGCTCTCAGCCCTCTTTTTAGACATGGTAATGTGTCTTACTTTTTTTTAATTTTTATTTTTACTCCTTCCCTTGCTTGTGAAGCTCTAACCTCTTGGGTCCATCGTGGCCTCACAGCTGATTATCTTTTTCTCCCTCCTGCCTACCTGAGACATTTCACTGGGCTTAAATTTACACAGTGGTCACAGCCTGGGAGTGAATGCAGCCTCTTCCGTGCCACAGGATGGAAATCTCTTTTGGGAGCAGGCTTGGGGTAGAAGGGATGGCCAAGAAATAGGATGCTGGAAACAGGTGCTCTTTTCCTGGCTGAGCAATTTCCTGCTGGCAGTGTTCTGAACCTGCCTTGGCACCAGGACAGAAGGTGTGTGACAGGAGGAGGGCTACCAGTTTGATGCTGACGTAACTACCAGAAATATGGAATCAGATGCCCTTAGGGAGAGAACAGATGTTACGCTACAAACAGTGACTCGGAAAACTCAGCAGAGGGAGATTTCTGCCCAAACTGTGCTTTGGTACTCCCAGCTTGCTGCTTGCTGTCCTCCTGAAGGCCAGGTTATCAAACAGAGAAAGCAGCCTGCCCGTGCTGCCCCTGTTAGTACTCGTTGCCACATGGCAGTCTGCTCCTGAGCCTGGCATGGCTTGGCACACCCCTTGGAGCAGCGTGGGGTGCCCTGGGGTGAGCCCCTGGAGGGTGGGTATGCGGGGCTGGTGTGGGGTGGCAGCAACATGGAGATCATAGTGCTGCTTGGGGGCCACAGAGCGGGGAGGCTGCGTAGCCACATGCAAGGCTGCGTAGCCTTACTGTCTCTTTGCAGAAGAGGCTGCCATGCCTGTGTGCAAAGTGGTGTCAGCAGCAGAGTTGGTAGTTACTGGCGAGTACAGAAGCACATTTTTTTGTTTGTGCTGAGAGAGAGTTTTCTTGTATAACTCCTCCGATGAAGGCTGTTTTGATAGTAATTCCTGTAGCCCTACTGTATATCACATCATCTGAGGGCATCATTTTAGTACAGATATTGATACAAGGAAAGATTCAGTGCATCGATATGCTGCAGGGAAATTGTGTGAACAAAATTGCATTTCTATTGATCATTGGAGAGAAGAATTGCAGAGTAATTCAATATTCTTCCCTCTGATCCATAAATATAGTTAAAACTAATTAGGTTCTTAAAATGCAGGCAGTTTTTTGGCTTGAAAGAACAGCATGAAGTTCAGCTTGGCACATTCTTGTTAATTGGTTTCCAGCAAATCTGGACTTGTTCATCTGTTGAAATGAGCTTGTTGTTTTAGAAAGGGGAAGGATAAAGTAAATGCAAGTACAATCATTAATTCAGCAGGACCAAAAAGTGAATATATTTTAGAGTAAAACTTCTAATAGTAATACTGTGAGCTAGTTACATGAAAACAAAACAGTATCTCAAAGTAGTCATCTAAAACAAGAGGAATTAGTATGTCCTTAGAGGCTGAGAGTTTATTTTTTCGTATAAATGTAGAGTCAACCATAAATATTAAATTTTAACAGGTATAGGAGGAGATGTTGGTCTCCTGCTTTAAGCTGGATGTAAAACGAAGAACTGCATGTACTTCATGCAGGTTGGTAAGGAAAGTTTCCTACTGCCAGAAGGTATTTGCTTTTTTATAGTACAGCTGTGTTTTTCCAAATATAACTTGCTATCAGCCCTAGCCTTTCCTTGCGAAGTGCATGAAGAGCAAGTCAGAGAATTGGTTTGCTTGGTGGAAGTACCACAAACTGGTAAATTTAAGCCCTGTGTTTCTCTTTGTTTCTGGGCACCTAAGCCTGCACTCAGGTGAGCACACAGACCTTTTCCCCCTTCCTTCTGATTCTGCATGAATTAACTGGTCATTGAATATGCTAACTCTGTGCAATCCCGCAGCTGTAAGGACAAGCCCTGGTTCTTTACGATGAACTGACACGTTCGCTGTTTCATAGGGTGAGAATGCAGTTGTCTAGAAAGAAAACACAAAATGCTTTGTATATTTTGTCTGGTAGGACTCTTACCTTTTAGGAAACATCCATGGGATAATAAAATCTTTTACCTCTGATATGTGAAGTGTGTGTTTGTTGAGAATGAAAGCACATCCCCTCCGTGAAGCTATTGCCCATGCCCCGAGGTGTGGAGGCTCTCCCCAGGGCGATGGGATTGCTGTGCAGGGATGCATCCAAGCTGCCAGAGCCTGCCCATACCTGCAGGCTTGAGGGCTTCCTCCTTGCCATGCCAAATTCAGCCAGGCAGGACTCTTCTGAGCTGTCTGCCCCGCTTCCATCCTGGTGAAGAAATGTCTAAACAGTGTTCCTGAGCTGGAACATTGGAGCTCTTTCCAAAATCAGTCTCTAGTCAATCAGTAAGGAAGTCAACGTAAGGCATTTTGCTTGTTGCAGTCTTTGTATTTACTTCTTCAGTACCTGGATGCCTTTTCCATTGTTGGGGTTCTGTGGAAGAGTTTTGTGTTCTACAATAATTGTGTTTGCCAAAGCCTGTTCTGCAGCTAAACCTAGTAATTTGGCCTGATGCAAAGATGGAAACACCATAGCTTGCAAAGGTGTTTTTTTGGAGTAGTATCTGACAAATACACTGTTCCTCTGTGTCCATGCCTCAGAAAATTCCTGTGGCTCTTCCAGAGGAGAGAGCAATGAGGAGAAAGCTGTGACCTGGATTGAGCGCTGTCATGAGATTGTTTACTGTGAAAATGAAAATGTGTTGCTCTAAGAAATAAATGCTGAGGAGATGATTTCAGTATGCACCCCTTAGGACCATCTGTCACAACATTAGAACAAGAAATGGGCATATTCTGGCTGTTGATGACCAGTGCCTGGAATACCCTTCATCATTGCTTCTGATTTCTTTCTTTTGCATCTAGCTAAACATTGGAAGAATAACAGAGGTAGTTATGTAAGATCTGCCCCTACCATGAATTTTAAATTCATTTGTTTCGACCATGTGTGACTACAAGTTTACAGAATAACTGCCTCTACACTATAATTTTAACCAGTCTCCCTGTCATGTAGCATGAGCAGCCCATCCTAACACCCTTGAGTGCATTCCTTGGAAGTACATTTGGATACGGCTGGGACAGTTAGTTGGGTCTGGGGGTGAAATCCTGCAAAGCTTGCTTCAGTGTTTTTATCCAGCCCCCTCTCCTCAACATGAAGAGCTGATGCACTATTTCACAGAATTTCACAGAATTTCTAGGTTGGAAGAGACCTCAAGATCATCGAGTCCAACCTCTGACCTTACGCTAACAGTCCTCCACTAACCCATATCACTGAGCTCTACATCTAAATGTCTTTTAAAGACCTCCAGGGATGGTGACTCCACCACTTCCCTGGGCAGCCTGTTCCAATGTCTAAAAACCCTTTCGGTAAAGAAGTTCTTCCTAACATCCAACCTAAAACTCCCCTGGCTCAACTTAAGCCCATTCCCCCTCGTCCTGTCACCAGGCACGTGGGAGAACAGACCAACCCCCACCTCGCTACAGCCTCCCTTGAGGTACCTGTAGAGAGCGATAAGGTCGCCCCTGAGCCTCCTCTTCTCCGGGTTGATGCCACATCAAGCTTAAAAAAAAAAAAAAAAAAAAAAAAGCCTCTTCTCACTCCTGTGCATACTTACGTACCTAAATTAGGATGTCCAAGTTGTTCCTGAACATTTTGCTCCTGTTCTGAATTCCAGCCAGGATGTTATACAAGTAAGTGTGGACACTGTCACAGCTTCCCAGGGCAGCTTCCCAGGGAAAAAGGATACACAGGCATGTTTGGACAGCTGTATAATCTCATCAAATGTAGCTTCCCAAACTAACGTCTCAGGTAACTGCCCGTTTCTTGACCTTCTGGTAAGTACAATTTGTGATGGTGGCTTTCAAGTCCTGGTGAAGGCAATGAGGTGCTGGAGCTCAATCAGAGGGAAGGTTTTCTGGGTTACATGTACAGAAAGCTAAGTTCCAGTGGAGAGAGGCCCTCACAAATATTGGCTGAATGTATTCAGATTAAAAGAAAATGGAGAAGTCCATTATTTTCTATCTAGTATCCAGCCTTACTCTTAGTAGGGCCAAATGAGACTGGAAAGGGATCTGGAGCTTGAGGTGGTGTTTGGACCATCCAACTTGTCATACTGAAACTGGAGCCTTTGCTCTAGAGGGTAAGGGTATTTCTAGAGGGTGATTTTTCCATGTTCAGTTTAAGAGTTCGCTCATACTGTAGCCTCCTAAATTAGTGTGAATGCCCCCATGTAGCAGGTATTTTTATGACTGGTATCTTACAAAACAAGACTGGCTTCAGGACAGGGCGATACTGCCTGTTGCTTTTCCTGTCAGCTATGTAACAGCTCCATGTACACAGAACATTTCTGTTTCTCTGCAAGAGGACTAGAACTGATTGCTCTGATGTGCAATAGGCTCTCTGACTTGTGCCTGCAGCTAAGGAGGTAAGTGCTGAGCAGCCGTGTACCCCCGCCTGCTGGCTTGGGGCTGCTGCTTCCAGTGTCTCTGTTGGTATTCATGGAAAATCTTGTTTTAGGCCAGAGCCACCCCCTCAGCAGCTCCAGGTGATCATTAAGTGGCTTTCCCCATCCACGTAAGTCTCCTTTTGTATAGCCCCTCTTCCAAGAGAAGGCTATTCCAAGGGGTGCCGTGTGGTGCCCACCACAGGGGATGGTCCCCAAGAAGTGTCTCTTGTTGAAACACCTGCAAAACAGAGTGCTGCAGTGCAGCCCAGAGCCTCATCCTCACAACCGGTTTGCACTGGGAGGAAATGGGAGGATGCTGCAGAGCTGATAAAACATGCAAGGCAGCGCTGAACTGGACTGATTATATATGCTTATATGCCCCTGTTGTAGGCAGGTCACGTCAGAGGACAGGCTGGAGCAGAGTGTGTTAGTCAAGCAGGAAGAGCATGTGGTCTATAGATTCTGTAGTTGCTGACATTTTAACTCCTTCAGTCTTGCTGAACCCTTAAATGGGTGGGGATCAACAATCCAGAATCAGCTGTTCCCTTAAAATGGCTGAGAATATTTGCTCTGGGAATATTATCATTCATAGTGAATGTGGGATGTGTTTGTGCCAACTCTAATTAACCATTCTTGCTAGCACAAAGATGTTCTCCAGTGGACGCCAGGATGTTGTTCTATTCATTTGGATTAATTAATCTAAAAGGCCAACTATGTAATTTCATACTTGAGCTTTTAGATCTGTATTTGAGCTGAAATCATGTCATGCAATGATTGAAATATTCTCATAGTCTGACCAGAGAAAGAAGCTTCAAAACGAAGAACAACTGATTGGAGGATGTTGAAGAAAACCTCTCAAATTAAAATTCACTGTCTTCTAAAGAAATTTCCCCAGGATGTCACTCTGTTCTTCTATCTGTTATTCATGGAACAACTACTTTTTAGTCTTGCTGTTCTGCAGGCTTTGTTCTCCTTTCTTTTAAGGAGGTAACAGCAAATAAAGGCTTTGGCTCAGGCCCCAGCTACTTCTTACTGTTTTCAGATGGTGGTATTGCGATTGCCCCTGCTAGAACAAAAGTCACTCCACATGGGCTATTCTCCCTTCTCCATAAATTGGTGTATGTTAAAACTTAGAGAAACAGATGTGAGTTGACTGGCTTTGACACTGTGGATGCCTTCTGGAAACACCCTTGCTTCACGCATGGCTCTGTGTTGGGTTTTGAGTGCTGAAAGCAGCAGCTTCAGTCAGTAATTTGTATGGGTTGGCTGAGTCCAGTGTGGTCTCCAAATGGACTCATTGCTTTCTAGGTCAAATCTCTCTCAGTACAGCCGACCTCTGCGTTGTTGTTAGACATTCTACAGATAAACAGTGGAGGTCACTGCAGCATGCTTGTGTAACCTGCCTGAGCCCAGGATCCACGGAGGACATGGAGGCCCATAGAGCAAGTTCTGCCTCTCTCCCTGTTTTGGTCACTTTGATCTGTGTAGGTGAGGACCTGTCTCAAGGCTGCCTCTCAATTCCACCCTGGGTGTGCGCATGTGGGGTGTCAGGGGGAAGCACCGGTGAATCGCCTGGTAACAGCACTTGGATGGGTGTTTGGCAGTATTTGGAAAGAGGGTGTTTAAAACTGATGCCCATCTGCCACTCTGAGGAAAATGAGCACTACCGAAGTGCAGGCCCCTTTGAAACATGCGGCAGGTTTGCAGTAAGCATTTCAGACTATCCCTCTCTGGGCTCTATAGCAGCTTAAAAAAAAAAATTCAATTAAGATGTCATGGATATAAATGTTCTCTCTTCCTCCCCACCACAGTACTTTAGTGTCAGCCCATGAAATGGACCAGCAAATAGCAAAACAAACCACACTGCCTTTACAACTGCAGGTACCAAATAACAAATCTGCTGGCTGAGATGTTGAGTGGGGAGAAGGAAGCACGTCGCTTCGGTAATGAGGTTTACAAAGGAAATGCACTTTGATTGCATCCAGTACTTCGGATGAAGTTGTTTAATTGCACTAAATGCACTAAAGGGTAAATATTTGGCATTAATCTCCTTGACGATTTGAACTCATTCAGCATGGAGCGTAGCTGTTTCTGCAATGCTGCCTCTCCCCAGAGCAGGACTTTGTGCTCACCCATAAGAAATAACTGGGTCTTTAAATCTTCAGTTTGCTTTTTGCCCCCCAGTTTTTCATCAGCCACAAGTGCTCAGCTATCTTTGCATAACTGGAAGAGCCAAGGAGCTGGGCTGAGGGCATAAATCAGCATGTCATTAGCACCCCAAACAGCCCCGGCACCTGCAGGTTTCCTGGTCACCCTGCAGCCTGGCCATGACTGCCATACTGAAGGAAGGTGGGGGCTGGAAGCCATGCGCCAGCCTCCCAGTGCTCCAATCTTCACAGAATCACAGAATTTCTAGGTTGGAAGAGACCTCAAGATCATCGAGTCCAACCTCTGACCTAATGCTAGCAGTCCCCACTAAACCATATCCCTAAGCTCTACATCTAAACGTCTTTTGAAGACTTCCAGGAATGGTGACTCCACCACTTCCCTGGGCAGCCTGTTCCAATGCCTCACAACCCTTTCAGTAAAGAAGTTCTTCCTAACATCTAATCTAAAACTCCCCTGGCTCAACTTAAGCCCATTCCCCCTCGTCCTGTCACCAGGCACGTGGGAGAACAGACCAACCCCCACCTCGCTACAGCCTCCTTTAAGGTACCTATAGAGAGCAATAAGGTCGCCCCTGAGCCTCCTTTTCTCTAGGCTGAACAAGCCCAGCTCCCTCAGCCGCTCCTCGTAGGACTTGTTCTCCAGGCCCCTCACCAGCTTCCTCGCCCTTCTCTGGACCCGCTCAAGCACCTCGATGTCCTTCTTGTAGCGAGGGGCCCAAAACTGAACACAGTACTCGAGGTGCGGCCTCACCAGAGCCGAGTACAGGGGGACGATCACCTCCCTAGCCCTGCTGGTCACACTGTTCCTGATACAAGCCAGGATGCCGTTGGCCTTCTTGGCCACCTGAGCACACTGCTGGCTCATATTCAGCCAACTATCAACCATCACTCCCAGGTCCTTCTCTGCCTGGCAGCTCTCCAACCATTCCTCTCCCAGCCTGTAGCTCTGCTTGGGGTTATTGCGCCCCAGGTGGAGGACCCGGCACTTGGCCTTGTTGAACTTCATGCAGTTGACCTCAGCCCATCGGTGCAGCCTATCCAGATCCTCCTGCAGAGCTTTCCTACCCTCAAGCAGATCGACACATGCACCTAACTTGGTGTCATCTGCAAACTTACTGAGGCTGCACTTGATGCCCTCGTCCAGATCATCGATGAAGATATTAAAGAGGACCGGCCCCAGCACCGAGCCCTGGGGGACGCCACTAGTGACTGGCCTCCAACTGGACTTGGCTCCATTCACCACGACTCTTTGGGCCCGGCTATCCAGCCAGTTTCTAACCCAACGAAGCGTGCGCCAGTCCAAGCCAAGAGCAGCCAGTTTCTTGAGGAGAATGCTGTGGGAGACGGTGTCAAAAGCCTTGCTGAAGTCAAGGTAGACAACATCCACAGCCTTTCCCTCATCCACCCAGCGCGTCACTTTGTCATAGAAGGAGATCAGGTTCGTCAAGCAGGATCTGCCTTTCATAAACCCATGCTGACTGGGCCTGATCGCCTGCTTGCCCTGCAAGTGCTGCGTGATGACTCTCAGGAGGATCTGCTCCATGAGCTTCCCTGGCACTGAGGTCAAACTGACAGGCCTGTAGTTTCCCGGGTCTGCTCTCCAGCCCTTCTTGTAGATGGGCGTCACGTTTGCTATCCGCCAGTCAACTAGGACCTCCCCCAATAGCCAGGACTGCTGATAAATGATGGACAGTGGCTTGGCCAGCTCCTCTGCCAGTTCTCTCAGTACCCTTATCTTCCTCACTTGTGGTTTTGAAACCGCCTGTGTAAATGTTCACCCAAGCATGAAGTAAGTGGGGAAGTTAAAAACAAGTAATTCAGTGCCAAAGGCTGCCTCCTTTCCTCACAGAAACACAGCCTTGGTGGGTGTGTTTTGTCATGGGAGCCGCAAGTGTTTCTGTGCAAAATCCTCCCTTGAGGATCCTTTAGAAAGTTTTTTAATGTGTTTTTTTGTTGTTGTTTGTTTGTTTGTTTGTTTTTGATTGAAACTGTTCTTAAATTTTGCACATAGCTTTGAGGAGAATGAAGAGAAATTCTTTGCTGTCCGTATTTAGAAGAAACCCACTGTCCGCCATGCTGAGGTGTGGTCTGCCCGGGGCCTGTCCCTTGTCAGGCACCTGGGACTCCCTGTGGAGGCAAGATCCCAAATGTTGAGTTGTATTTAGGAAAGTATTTCAGAATTGTTCTTTTCTAGGGAGAGGATGATACGGCATTGCTGGTTTTCATGATTTTTTTTGTTGTTTTGAACAAACTGGCTATGGCAGAGGGCAGCATGAAGAGGAAGGGCTGATGTTGTAGTGTGCTTTCAGGGGGTGTACAGCACCATGCAGGGTGACATTTCTTTGTTGTTTGTCACTGCTTTGTCACTTGCCACTGCTTTGTCATTTTCAAAAATGTGGTTAAAGCAGCAGCTCGCCCTTGTCAGAGTGAAATGCTGTGTGGCAGTGGGTGCTGGGTGTGACTTGCTGTGCCCTGACGTCAGTGGTGTAATTTACAGTTTGTAGGGGAAAAAAAAGAAAAAAGTCTTATGTCATCAGGGCTTAACATGGAAAAAAACCTGCAAAGCCAGGAAGAGAAATACATGCAAAATGCATGATTTATTCAAAGCACTGTCACTGCATTTTGTCACTTGACATTTTCTCTCTGTGCCAGTTCAAGGGCAGGAGTATTTCCCCACTGATTTACCAGTGCTTTGAGAAAGGCTGTGAATGCTCTCAGCCTCTGTGGCGGGTTGCTCGTCAGCTGGCCCTCATCAGCCCCTGCAGCCACCACGGGATGCTGCCTCAGCCCTCCACAGTTTCCCTCAACCAGCACTCCCTGCACTGGGGCAAGGGTGCTGCTGCCAAGTTCTCCCAAAGCAGCTTTTCAGAGCTGGGCAACTGCCAAGGAGAACTGCTGTTATTTACTACTGCTGTGCTTTTTACCTCATTTCTCTTTTCTTCTTTCTTCTATTCTTTTTAAAATTTCGTTCTCCTTTAACAGTTTAGTAACAGATGATGAAAATCGGCCTCATCTGAGCATATGAATAGGAGTTTAGTGACAAAAAGAAAGAGCAAATCTGACACTTGCTTTGGTTGCATCTACCAGCTCCCACCTAGGGCTGCAAAAGCAAATCCCAAAACGCTCTGAGGTTTTGTTTACAGTTTAAAGAGTAGCTGATGTTTCTTGAAAAAAACTTCAGCCCAAAAGGGTTCTGCTGCTTTATCTCTAACTTTCCTTTATTTCTTCTTCATTGCTCTTCCTAACAAATGCTATTTGTATGAAAACAATACCTTTTGTTTATCAGGAGCTGATCCATCTCTACTACTTATTCCTCATTTGGACATTGACCATTAGAGTCTACCCATGGAGTGCAATTGGGTATTCAATCAGAGCCTCCAGACTCTAATCGTCTGGGATACTGGTTGCATTTCCACAGCTTCTGATTATGATATAGAAAAGGGGCACTAACTTCAGGTGGATTAAGTATGCAGCAGAAGTTGAGGGAACACGGTTGTAATGAGAGTGGGGTGCACTAATACACAAAATGTAAGTTTCATCAGTGAATTACCTGTCCAACAGAGATGTTGCCCCAGCATCTCTCCAAGAGGGCAAATATATCTGTTTAAGAACTAAAATGTGCCCGTGCTGTTTGCAGCCATGCTTGTAACCCTGCCTCTTCCCAGGAAGCTATGAATTGCAGAGCCATGGATGCTTGATCTGCTGCCTGTTCACTCCAGGAGGCTGCCTGCTGGAGGATGTTTGTCACATGTAATAGGCTTGCAGCGCCTCTTCTTCATCTCATTGAAACTGGGAAACTTGCCTGTTGATACTTTTCTCTGACTTCATTAACAGTCAAAATGTTACAAGACTTCTAGGTGTACTCAAGTTGATCTGCAAAGTTCTTCCATTCCCCCAGCTCCTTCAGGATGACCTTCAAGCTTTGCTACTTTGACCTTTTTTTATTTATCTAAGAAAATAATTTGTACCATGGACAGTTTTGCCAAAACTTCGGTAAGTGAATGTGACCTACATGGTTCTGTTTGTATCTGTGTTTAATGGACATGTAAACACTAGGTATGAGCTGGACCATAGACCTAATGTGACTTGTAAGAGTGTTGAAAATAAGGTTCTTGTGTGTATGCAGCTGAGTTCTGGAGAAACAACCACTTCATCTGATGCAAACAAAATACTTTTTGTTTAGCATGAACGTTTAGTATGGAGACTGGCTGCCTTGTTGTGCAAGTTGGACAAGCTGGTAGACTAAATGTCCAAATATTTACCCACAGGATCAGATTTTTGATAGTCAAAAAGCAGGAGTGAGATTTGGGACAACTTTTAAAGGTGTTTTTTAATAGGCATATGTGGGGATCCCAAGGCAAGTGACCCAGGCTGATTTAAGAGAGCAAAACCACATAATAGCATAGCATGAAATATAAAAACAATGTGAATGCTGTGATTATGTCCCGGAATGAAGTCTAGGGTAAGATTCAGTGCTACTGCATGATTTCTGCCTTGTTGTTCCAAAACAACCTAACATATTATTTCTGTCTCTCTATTTTTTGTTGCAAAAGTGGGGGGTATTAAACATCTCTCTGTTGTTGTGGAGTATAGAGCTAAATTTTGTCTTGCAGTTATTGCATGGAGTGCTTTATGAACACAAATGGCATTCCAGCCCATTATGTTACTTCAGCCTACTCCTCTTAACACGTTTTGCTTGTTTGTTTTTTCCCTGAAGAATCACAAGGCAAAATGCGTCAGATTTAAATTGTACGACCTAGCTCCTTTCTTATGATTTTTGCATTATTTTCTGTCATTGATCTGGATGCTCTCACTGGTGAAATAAGAGACTGCCTGTCTCTTCCCTGCAGTCCTGGCTGGGGCAGACCCAACCCTTTCTAAGTGGCAGTGGTGGGGGCAAGGGCACAGAGCAGCTGGGACGGATGTCGTTGGATGTGCATGCACAATGCACTCTGGCTGTTGCTCGAGGGGAACTGTTTAGAATCCTCAGTAGGTCTGTGCCTCCTGGGCAGCTGCAGGCAGGAGTGGCTGCAAGAGCCTGAGCTCAGAGTGAGAAATGTATTTCAGAGCTCAGCCTTTCTTTTGTCTTCTCACTACTCACATAAAATGGCCCGCATAAACATATTTATTATTAATACCAAGTTATTTTGCTCTTGATGATGGAAACCTATCTGCACAGGTTTATAGCCTCTCTAACCTTGGTCTGTTGAAAGTCCTGGTCAATTATTTTTGCCCCTCTTCCAGCTGTGATGTTTTTGAGCCACTGCACTTCCTATTGTCATGAATAAAGTTGGACTGGTCTCTGCCGTCTTCAATTTCTCATGCTTTTCTAAGCTCCTCTTTAAACTACATAAAGCTATTTCAAGTAGTGTCCTTCATTGTCTCAGTTACTGTGGCTGGCCGAGTGGGCCAGGTTAGGTGCTGCTCTCTGGGAGATGGCTCTACTTGTAGTCTGTCCTGGTTTCAGTTAGAACAGAGTTAATTTTCTTCCTAGTAGCTGGTGGAATGCTGTGTTTTGGCTTAGGATGAGAAGAGTGCTGATAACACCCCGATGTTTTAATTGTTGCAGAGCAGTGCTTACACCAAGCCAAGGACGTCTCAGCTTCTTGCTCTGTCCTGCCAACAGGCAGGCTAGGGGTGCAGTAAGAGCTGGGAGGGGACAGACCCAGGACAGGTGACCCAAACTAGCCAAAGGGGTATTCCATCCCATCTGGTGTCATGCTAAACAATATATAGGGGTGGCTAGCTGGGGGAGGGGCGCTGGACTGCTCGGGGTTAGGCTGGGCATCGGTCAGCGGGTGGTGAGCAATTGCATTGTGCATCACTTGTTTGTACATATTATTAGTCGTAGTACTATTATCATCATTGTATTATTATTGTTGTTATTATTATTATTATTGTTATTGTTGTTGTTGTTATTATTATTTTCCTGTCTTATTAAACTGTCTTTATCTCAACTCACGGGCTTCACTTTCTGTTTCTCTCCCCCGTCCCAGAGAGGGAGGGGGGAGGGTGAGCGAACGGCTGCGTGGTGTTTAGCTGCCGGCCGGGTTAAACCACGACATAGTCACAAAGTTAACACTGACAGGGAATGGTCAGGTTTGCATTGATGCACTCTGAAGTGCGTTCTAAACTGGATTTCCTGGGTTTGCAGTGCTTAGTTTTGGATTAACAATCAACTGCCATGTTTATAGCTCTAAAATGCTAATATTTGCTCTCAGGTATAATCCCAGTTTAATGCCTGGGATTTTTTTTTATTTTTATTTTTTTGGTCTTGGAATAGAGAGAAGGATTAAAAGGAATTTGTAGCATAAAGCAGATGAGACGTTTTATGTCCTTTAGTGTCTGTTAATGGCACTGATTCAGCTTTTCCTCCTGGGAAACATTTGTGATTCTTCGTAGAGTTTTGGCTGTATTGATATCCCAGAGCAATTGTTTTGTCATGTTAGAAAATGTGTTAAATGTCATTCTTGTGGAGTGACAGAGTATAAAATTTGGAATAAGAGGAATGATTGAGATGCAAGGAAGGACAGACAGAGACATAGTAGGTGTGCTTTACCTTCTGTAGTAGCTAAGAGGCACCTATTCACTGGAGTTTGTTGCCAGAGGTTTCTCAGCCAGCAAACTCAGTGGAGGGAAAAGTCTTTGTTGTTCTAGAGAATTCAGTGCCTCTAAATTCTGGAGTTAAAGACAGAAATGTAAAAGGGAAGGAAGTATTAAGACACTGAGAAGACACCAAGCGAAGTGGTGTGGTTGGTACAGCAGAAGGAAGGGATGCCAACCAAAGGGACCTGGACAAGCTTGAGAAGTGGGCCCACGTGAACCTAATGAGGTTCAACAAGTCAAAACGCAGGGTGCTGCACCTGGGCTGGGGCAATCTCAGTCATGAGGACTGAGAGAGCTTCCTCCAGAGAGCTGGGGCTGTTCGGCCTGGAGAAGAGAAGGCCTTGGGGTGACCTCATTGCAGCTTTTGAATACTTAAAGGGGGCTTATAAAAAAGGTGGAGAGCAACTTTTTGCTTGGGCAGATAATGACAGGAGAAGGGGGGATAGATTTAAACTAAAAGAGGGGAGATTTAGATGAGATGTTAGGAGGAAAATCTTCAGGCAGAGGGTGGTGAGGCCCTAGAACAGGTTGCCCAGAGAGGCTGTGGATGCCCCATCCCTGGAGGTGTTCAAGGCCAGGTTAGATGAGGCCCTGAGCAACCTGGTCTAGTGGGTGGCGTCCCTGCCTATGGCAGGGGGTTGGAACTGGGCGATCTTTGGGGTCCCTTCCAACTTAGGCAATTCTTTAATTCTATGATGAGACAGGGCTGAGTAAGGCAGGCTGCTGCACTCAGCTGCATTGTAGTTTGCACACTGGCCAGCTGCAAATCCAGGAGCAAGCTGCAGGGATCACATCTGAAAGGCAGAGCATCCTCCCACTGAAACCAGGCTCGGCCAGGCTTCTGTATGTCTGTCTCCATCATGGTAGTCAGCAATGGGAGTGCTCTTGTCACTGTGTCATGGCACTCAGGACATTACTGTATCCTCAGGGGACTTCTATCCCCAGTGAATGCAGTTGATGTAGACAGCACACACACAGCTTTGCTGTGTAGGGATGTAACTGTGGAGTGAGGTGGGGCGTGATTTCTGCCTGTGCTCTTTCATACAATTTTGCTTTCAAAGCAAAGTGAGCTATTTCACACTTCTCCTCTGAGAGAGGGGTTTCTCAGATGCCTTCTCCCTAGCATCTAGTGTGCTGTATGTTCATCTTTGTCTCATGGTGATTTCTTTCTGCAGAGAAAACAGGACAATTTTAACCCACTTCACTGTCAACAGAAATGTTAAAACCACTTTGAGAGGAGTGTATGCATGCAAAACTTTCTGACCACAGATGTGTCATTGCTCATGGCAAATATTTTGTTCCTTTCACCGTATGTGGATAAATCACAAAAAGCAGTAGTGAAATCTGTAGGGCATACTGCATGTCTGGAAGCTGGGCTGATCCTTTCTTTTGGGGAGATAAAATCTTTGGCTGGGATTTTCTCGCTTACGTGCAAATATTGGTGTTTTTCTAATAAATATTTTTCTTTCCTTACCAAAACAGATACTTCCTGAGCCTGAAGCACAAGCTAATAGCTGTATTACAAGGAAAGTTTAGAAGGCAGAGGACAGATGCCCAGAGCTGGTAGACACCTAAATTAAAGCCTGACTTCTTTCCCAGGTGAGTAAGGCTGCAGGAGATAGGACATTTTGCTCACTTAAGTACGAAATATCAAATCTGCTGAAACACAGTGTCCAGCCTCTTAGTGAGACATACAAATGAGTGAGTAAGAAAGTTACCCGTGAGTATAAACCGTATGAATGTCTGCAAGACAGGTGTCTCAGCAAGAAATCTGGAAGCCTCAAACTGTGTTTTGTGAAAGGCCTCTCAAATATAATAACTGGTCTGCAAAACTGTATGTAAGCAGGAGTTGTACTGACCTCTGTAGATACATCTGGGTGGTAATATTAGGAAAGGAAAGCAATTATTTCAATTAAGACAAATACTGAAATAAGAGGAGATGGGTGGGAGCTGTCACCCCCATGTCCGGGTGGAAGAGGCGTGAGGTGCTGGGCGAGGTGGGCCCAAAAGGTGGGGCAATCCACAGCAGGATTCATCCCAGCTTACCAGGTGCTTCCTTCTAGCTTGAATTCCAGGGATTTGGGCAAAGTCCCTCAACAGAGCAGCTTCACCTGCCCATCCTGCGACCCACTATGCTTTCAGTGCTGGTTTAAGCCCTTCCCCTTTCACTATCCAAACGCAGAGTGAAGTGCAAGTGGGGATAAAAAACGCTGTGCAACAGGTCTCCCTTCCCCACTCTCATTCTTGCTAAATAAACTAACGATTTTTGGCAAAGAACTGTACATGTTAGGAATAAATCCTCAGTTCTTAGGGTTGAATTAATTCCAAACAAATCCTGGATTTTGCGCTCTTTTTCCCTCAGATAAATCATTAGCAGTATTCTGGAAAGCCTGTGATGGCTTTAGATTGCAGGTTTTCAGATTTTTTTCCTTTTATTTCTTAGCAGTGTGTGTCTTCAATATCCTGCTGGTGCAAATGGAAGTCTCTGCAGATTTCTTACCAGATACCCAGTGTCATGATTTGGATATAAAGCTCTACAGATGAATAAGCTGTTACAGCTACCCACCATAGCAAAGGGAAAGGATCAGAGCATACCTGATTTGAGATGGAAAGAGGTTGTTCAGAGGCCTGGAAGATCCAGTTGAGACCTCTAGAATGGAAAATGTTGCCTTTGCAGAACTGTAATTTCCCCCCAGAAATCTAGAATGGAAGTTGTCACCTTACCCTGGTAGTCAGTGCTTCCACAGAGCTGGCAGGGGCACCGTGAGTCATGTGCAGAGGCAGGGAACTCAGACAGGCAGTGGCTGGCTCTGTACTGGCTGTGGGAAGACAACAGCTCTTGCATTCCTCTTTATTTTAGGGGGGAAGAAATCAATACAGAAACTTATAGGATGGGGCTTGGGAGAAGAAGAAATGCCACAGGCACTTTTAACTTGTCCATACAGTTTTAACTATTCTTAATTTGGTCAAAATCTCTTCTGTGCAGCGTGTTATTGCCGAGGGTGATAGCCAAGAAGCCAAAAACTTCTGCATTCAATATTAATCTGTGTTGTCCACAGCACTTTAAGTGAAATTACTGTTAAAGTTACTTTGTGATCTGTGGGACCAAGAACAACAAATGAATAGGAGCAGGCATAGCAGGAAATGGGGGGGGGGGGGGAAGAAAGCTGATCAACAGAGGAAACAAAACTACAGGTCAGATTTTAGTCTCAGTTACAGCAGTGTAAGCCCAAAGTAATGTCAGTAAAACTAATAGAGATGCCCCAGGCTATAGAGATGCAATTGAAATTGGTTTCCTCATATACTTTGGCATTTTCTACATTGTGAGGTGCTGAAAATATCTCTGTTCTTGTGTTCAGTCATTATCAGTTAAAGTGGAGGACCTCTTGGCATAGCCCACTGATTTTCTTCTATTTCTGAGCACTATTTTCTTCTATTATGCACTTACTCTTCTTCTAAAAGGACTCTGAAATTTCAATAGTAAAACCTTTGTGTCCATTGAAGTGCAGTTTGTTAAGGGGTAAGTTATGAACAAGAAGGTGATAAGGATTCAGTATCTGCTAGCAGAGAATCTAGCCAGATTTTCTGAATTTACTGGGGTAGTCAAGGGAAGTGGAAAGTATTATGGAGAGAGACTTCTTGCTGCAGTATCCTGGTTGGTTTTATTTTCATGCACTTGGACATAACGAGGACATGCACCCTCAGAAGCATGACTTACATGCCGAACATCAAAAAGATGCTTGCGCTTATGTTTATGTCAGGTTCTTGTTTCTCTGTTCAACAACTGGATTTCTTTGGTGCAATCTCACACATAGATGTACCAGCTTCAGAATATTCCACTTCTATACTCTGGGGTCTCCCAATACCAAGCTGCCAGCTCGGGGAAGAAATCAACACACGCTTTGTGCATAATCCTTCTCACAAGCGTACAGAGAAAAGACAGCTCTAAGGCTGGGATTAATAGCCCTGCCTAGAAGATATATTGCAAGGATCCAGCACAATGTGAGTATGAAAACTAATTGCTTTGGTTGTCATCATCCTCATCCCTTGGGAAGGGGGCTGTTGGCTTCCGGAATAGCACCAGGGGCAGCGGTAGCAGCTGCCTCTCTCAGGCTGGGAGCACGTTGTCATTAGGTTTATCTGGGTACCTGTGAGCACTGATAAGAAGTAACTGACTGATGTGTGAGGCAACTGCCAGTGGATTATTTTTTATTGCCTTGTTTGATTGGGAAGTGGTAGTGCTTAGCTTCCTCTGAGGTCTGAAAGGTTGCTTTCCCTGGGGTGCAACGGTGCAGGCTGCTGCTCTGGGGGTCAGAGCTACTCTTATCTTACTCCCCAGCAAAGTGGGGGTTGTTTCTTCAGATTCATGTGTTTGCTGCTACACTGGGCTCAGGCTTTTTATTGCATACTCTTGTTTGGTTTGGCTCTGTTCATGAAACTAGTTTTGTAGTCAAGCAGGAAGGAACAAATACGTGAAAAGTCTGCAAGGAGAGGAGCTGGTGAGGAAATCTGGAACTGGGATAGTCTGTAAATCTGGGCTTCCTGGTACTTGGGGTCATTGCAATATTAGAAGTGCAAAGTGGTGGAGGCAGGGTTTGTACAAAAAGGATTCCACTTTGTGCAGCAAGTCAGCCATTGGAAGAACGGCACAGAGGTCTTGCTGTGCCCATGTTAACCTAAAACTGCCTTTGGATTAGAGTTACAATCACATTTTTAAAATAACACGCAAATCTAAAACTGGCATGCATGTGTGTGTGTGAATGTAAGCAATGTGATCAGGGCAGGAGAGGCAACAAAATTTAGTTGGCAGCCTTTTGCCATAACTCCAAATCTGTTTCTTTGCAACCCAAGTCTGTAGTTACTGAAGGCTTGTGGGGGTTACAGGTGTGGTGTGGACAGGGAGGGTGAAAAATGCTACCATTTATAAGACAACTCTTCCCCCCACCCCAAATAAAGAGGAATAAAATCCAAAGAGATATGCATAACCGTTTATGGGAAAAAATCCGTTTCTGTTTTCCAGAAATGCCAACATAAAACATTATGGATGGGAA
This sequence comes from Netta rufina, assembly GCF_964035555.1. Taxonomy (NCBI): domain Eukaryota; kingdom Metazoa; phylum Chordata; class Aves; order Anseriformes; family Anatidae; genus Netta; species Netta rufina. Next base: position 8,581,267 of record NC_140132.1, read on the forward strand.
GGAAATAAGTTAGGATCAGCCTCATGGGAACGGAGTTCATTCTTTTTTTCTTTCTTTTTTTTTTATTTTTTTGTGAAATATTTTCAAATTTGGATATTTAAATAATTTAGATAAGTAGTTCAGGATCCTGTTTTCGTGAAAGCATCTCCAAATGTAGCATGTGGATCAAAGTTTTTTCTGGCTGTTCTTTCACTCTTTTGTAACGGGCTTTCCAAGGACTCCTTTAAAACAAAATAATAACAGACCCCATCCAGACAGCAGTTCAGGTTTGCCCAGCAAAGGGTGATTTGAAGGATGTCTCGTAGCTTTGGCTGAGAAGCGATGTGCATGATGCCATTCTTCACCAAAAAGTACAGGAAGAATGTCACATGGTAAGGTGTGAAACAGACCAAAAACGTGATGCAGTTTGCCACTACTATCTTCTCTGCTCTGGTGGCATACGTGTGGGGGTTGTCTGGTTTCCTGCGCTTTCTCAGACACCTGACGATCTGAACGGTGCAGAAGGCCATGGCTGTCATGCTGCCAAAGAAGGTGGTCTGCAGGGCGCTGAACAGGGCTGTGTTTTCCCATGTGCTTTTGGAGAAGTTGTGGAAGCAGGATGAGATGTTGTGGCCCTCTTCATGCAGTTGGAAAGTAGAGACAGTTCCAGCTGAGACCCCCAGGCAGATGACAGCGCAGACCACAGCAGCTTTCTTGGTGGATCGCAGGGTGGGAGCTATGAAAGGGTGCCCGATAGCAATGTAGCGATCTATGCAGATGCAGAGGGAGATGAGGATGCTGCCATACATGTTTACAAAGTAAAGACTCTCCAAGATGGAGCAAAACACAGACCCCAGTTTCCACGTGTTTGGATTGTGATAGGAAATGATTTTAAATGGAAGAGTGAACAGCAGCAAAGTATCCAGGAAGATGAGGGCTATCATGTAGACTGTAGCTTCTGACAGCTTCTTAGCCTTGAAAAACAGGAACGACAATGCCATCACGTTGAACAGCAATCCCAGGGTAAACGTGGGAGTGTACATGATCAGCTGGAACAGTTCTACTTCGGGGCTGATGTTGTTGGTACTGTTGTAATCCATATCTCCAGGCATACTGCAAGAGAAGAAAGTCACCTTCACCACGAGGAAGAATGAAGATCACATTTAAGACCTGGTACAAAGGCCAGTGAGGTCTGTAGGTGTCTACAGACCTGGAGATGCTTTTTTCATCTCGGGCTGGTGCGTGCTGAATTGCAGCTCCCAGTAACGTGGAATTACTGTGCCCAAGGGATCTTAGAGCAAGGTTGTAGCTCAAGGAGAAGCAAGGCTTCTTGGGGTCCAAGCCCTGCTTGCACTACCACCCACTACCCTGAACTAGGGTAGGCAGAGTATGGAAGTGTCTGCACCATCCCCACGGAACGGTGAGATCCCTGTGCAAACACAGGGCACCAGCCCCTCCTTTCAGGATTACATGGACTAAAGAAATGGAGGCAATTAGCCACATCAGGTTTCTGGGATCAAGCTATCACAAGAGACCCTGGGGAGCCGAGAGCACAAGGGTTCCTTGTATTTATTAATGTGAAGAACTCGAACAGTTATAGCTAACCTGCAGAGGTTAAGTCTTCAGAAGAAAAATGAGCCTTAAGAACCCAAGCATTTGCTTAAGTCAGCCAGACTTACCACAGCTGATAAACTGCTGTCTGCTGAAATAGAGGTGGCAGCAAAAGTGCAGAGATTTTCCCTCCTCCACAAAGAGGGGACTAAAAATGTTGAGGTAGACACAGCTGAGCAGGGGTCACAAAGTAATTTTTTCTTTTAGAGGAAGGGTGCTGGTTTGATCCTGCCCTCAGATTCTGCTGATAAGGACCACGAAGGCTCTCATTGGTTTCTGCAGTCCTGGTCTCAGCTAGAATCACTTACAAATGCAAATACAAGGGAATACCCAGTTCTTTGTTAGCCATTTCTCTCACAGCAAGTGTAACCTGTAAATAAATCCTTTTAAAGATCTTTCTGCTAGTGCTCAGAAATCACCTTCATCTGGTGCTCCATAGCTGTTATTACTTTGACCTGGTGCCTTTCCTACAGGAGTTACTGATTTTGATGGTTTTTTTTTTTTTTTTTTTTTTTTTTTTTTTTTTTAATTTCAGATTAGGAAACCTGTCATCAGCTGTGCAGTAAAAGCTCCTGTTCTGCAGATCAAGTCACTTCCTTGATATTTCAGAGGTAAGCTCTCCTGTGCTCTGCTTTGGGAGAAAGATCAGCATAGGGAAAATGTAGTTCTTGGATAAAAACTAGCAATTAGAAAGCAAGAGGAGGTTGGCAGTTTGCTCCTTGAGGACACACTGATGCCAAGTATATGATTCTGTAAGCTTGCTAGTTTATGCTATAGAAATGAGAAAACCAGTGCCAGAAACACAGCCTGATGAGGAGAACAGGCTGCTGGTAGGGCTGCAGGAAAGCACACCTCTGCTGGGGTCAGACACAGGGGTCTGCAGGCTGTGTGTTGCTGCAGCAGGCGCAGGGTTTATTCAGGCTGCCTGCCCAGGTGTGCAGCCCCAGCTGGCAGTGCTGCTGGCTGCGTAAAGCACTCCATGGCCCCCTTCATGGCAGGGCACCACTGCCTGTAAAGCACGGGGGGACATGGCTCAGAGGAGCAGCAGCCCCATCAGTTGCGCCTGCTCTGCCGCCGTCTGTAAGGGACTGAGGTAAGTTTGAGGGGAAATGAAGAAAATCCCTTGGCCAAATAAAAAAGTACAGGAAAGCCTGCGCCTGGGGGCATCTGAGTGGCTGGAAGGGAGAAGCATCCCCAGAGATGTTCAGCCCTCCTGCAGCCCTGAGGCTTGGGGTTTCACTGGGAGCTGTGCTGGGTCACTGAGCCTTCAGATTCAGGTGGGGTCCCTTCATTGCCCCTGTAGGAGATTTCATTAGTCCTTTTTTTCCTTCATTCCTTTTATTTCAGCTTCCTACCAAGGTTTTTACTTAAGAAAAATTTAGTTATGATAAAAAGGCATTTCATAGTCTGTCATGTTGGTTTCTAAACAAAAGAAGAAAATGGATAGCTCTGTTCATTCTTAAAAAAAAAAAAAAAAAAGTCAATACGCTATAAGGAAACCAAATTATGTAAAATATTTAATTTCCAGATCTTGTAGCAAGAAGAAAAGAAAGCTTATGAGGTAAGGTTTCCCTACAGTGAAATACTATCTCTGGTCATCTTACCTTTGGGCTTTCTCTAGCACTGTAGCACAGTTCCGGGACTTTTTCTCCTTCTTGGCTTGTAGTGTGCTTGAGTCTCATGTGTTCTTTGAAGGCTGTGGAGTGAGCTGCATGCAAAATGACATTCAGTGCTGATGTTAGAAAGCGTGACGAGCTGCTGCTTTTCATGTCATCACGCTTCCGTTACAGCAATGGTTTCCCCACGCTGGCTGCATGGATGTGCTGTGTACGCAGTGTGTCACACACAGCTCATATAAGGATGTAAACAGAATGCTTTGCGGGGCTCGCGTCTCCGTGAGTCACCCATTCAGAACAGTTTCTGGTAACAGAGAAAGGAATTCTGGCCCTGCAGACCTTTGTGATTCTTTTTTTACAAACAGGATTTTATGTGTTATGTGTAACATCTGCGAGTAGTGTTAGCTGTTAAAATGTTTGTGCTTTAAGCTGAGCCCTGAGCTATCGCTGTCAATTTCTCTTACTTTTCACAATACCGGAATGGAAAAAGAGATTGTCGATTTCAGTGGTGATTTGATATGTTCATTTTCAATTGGTGTTTAAGAAGAAGAAGAAGAAAAAAACCCAAACATTTACTCTTAAATCTGTTTATACTGATAGCAGGGAATGTACCTACGGAGAGTGTCAGGTGCTGCTTTTGTTCAGAGGCAACAGGAAAAAGGTTTATTTTTTTTTTTTGCCTGTTGTATGTATTTTTGCAATCTTACCAAAGATGGAAAGAAGGGCTAAAGGGGTAATTTTGCTTGGTCTTCTGCCTATCCCTTAAATATCAGAACTAAGGATTGTCTTGGCTGAAAAAAACTGTGCATTTTCTGGGGAAGAGGGGAAAAAAAATAGTACCTTGGGGTTTCTGCGTGGTATTTTAGTTGATATGACTCAAGGTTTAAAAAAAAAAGAAAAAAAAAGAGGAGGAGGGAGGGGAGGGGGGCGGTGGTGAAAAGTAACTTATCTTGTCCTCAACTGGGTTTCACTTCTATTAATCCCACTGTGGTCTTGTAACACTGCATTTTGGATATTTAAAAAGAACCCACAGGCAGATACCACAACCCTGAGGAGGCATCAGTGGCCTGAGGCAGCCTTGCCGGGAGCATAGGACGGGAGCCTGGCCGTCACAGACCAGGTCGTGCTCCTGTCCTTGTCCTGTGTGTGCAGATGCCAGTCCTTATGGCCACCAGTGCTTGTAGAGTGTGTTCTCTTCGCCCCCGTCGCATGGATTTCCCCTCACGTACTTGAGGTTTTCTGTTCTCTCTCATATTCCCTTTGATACATATATTCTCATGCTACCTAAGTGCTGCTTGCCTGACCAGAGGCTGCCCAGAAGCACGTATGCTTGGCCAAAAGCCTTGTGTGGCTGCATGTTTGGAGAAAGCTGCTTTGGAAAGGGGAGGATGAGGAAGCAGCAATGCCACAGTTGTTCTTGGCACACCACAATCCAGCCAGTATCAAGGGCCAGGATGCTTTTTTTTTTTTCTTCTTCTTTTTTCTTTTTTCCCTCCTCTCTTCTCTCCAGCGAACATCCTGGGAAGCTTTCAAGGGAGGATTCTGAGACAGAGTGGCCAGGACAGCATGCGAGTGGTACTGATGCACATGGACGAGGTATGAAGGCTCCTCTCCCTTTCTCCCTTCAAAACTGAGAGTAGAAAAAAGTGACGCTGAGGGTTGGTGTTAAGGGGGAAACGAAATAGTGTGAGTAATGTACAGAAAGGTTGGGATAGTCCACAAAGGACTCTCAGGCTGTTGATGAAAAACTTAACTTGTGATGCGGGGCTGAGGAAGCTGTGGGCAGGCAAGGTACCTTCCTTTCTCAGCATGGGCCCTCCTCTGTGCTCGTGGGCTGTGACTCTTCGGTAGGACCTCAAGACCGAGTGCGCCAACTCCCTTCTTGCAGCCTGGTTTGCTGCATGGTGGGGAGACGAGGGCTGCACCCTGCAAACGCTGTTCTTGACGCCTCTTTGCATGTCACTGATGACACCACTGGTGAGCAAAGCACCACCTGATGCTGAATGTGCCACCTTGTGCCTTTCTCCTGAAGAAGGAGTCATTTCACATGCGTTTTTGACTTGCCTTGTGAGGACTTTGCCCTATTTCTACGGATTCCACTCACACCTCTCCCCTTCAGCCTGTGCAGGTGGCTCTGGTGAAGCCCTGCTGGTTCCCAGTGCTCGCCCTTGGGGCCAGCTTGCCCCTTGCAGTGTGGAGCTGTGCCAGCCATCCCGAGGTGCTGCTGGCCTCAGGCACCAGACGGCACCGCAGGCAGCATGGCCGTGGTCTTGGGTCTTCAGCCGGTGGTCCTGGCTGTCAGGGAGGATGTCAGGGTGGCGCTGGAGCTGCTGAGATGCTTCCAGTCTGGGAGCCAAATCAGTACCAGTTGCACAGCACAGGGTTGTGCAGTGGAGACGTGGCGTTTTTCTGTTGACTCAAAGCAGAGTCTAACCAGTGAGAAAAATAATTGTGCTGCTTGAGAGAAGAGAGGATCCACTGCTGTGGTCCCCGTGCTTTCCTCCTTGATTTCCCTCAGACGCTCTCCAACATCTTTTCCAATTTTCAGTTTCGTTCACCTCCACATCCCCAGGCCCCTGGATTTTTTGTTCATTGGAAGGGCTGTGCTGGGGAGGCAGCTTCAGGAGCCAGCCAGGAGGGAACAGCAGCAGGCTGGTGGACAGAGGCCACAACAGAGCGATGTGCAGAGCCTTGGGATGGTCCTGGGGAAGCTTCTACTGCAAAGAGAGTGTGTGGCTAGGATTGCCACGAGGGGCTGACAGCATGACTTGGTCCTGCCATGAGCCCTTGGTGGGTGGCACCCAGGAACAACAACCTCTCCCTCCATCCCACCTGGGACCAGGAGGCTTTGGGAATTTGTTCCTGCCCGTCCTGAGACACGGGCCACATCCCGACCTCGGGCCACAGCATCCCTCCGGGAGTGCCTGAAACCTCCGGGCGAGCCAGGGCTGGGAGGAAATGCACCGTTCCCTGCAAGCGGTCTGTGCAGAGCCATTTGTTATTGAGCTGCTCCCTCTCGTGGTTTCAGGGGGAATTAGAAACGTGGCTTCACTCCTGTGCTGTCTCAGCCTCCACCTGTGTTTGACCACAAGGAGGAACAGTTCATCCCATGGCTCAACATCTCACAACTGCCCCCACCAGCCAAGCACTGGGCTCTCCGCATTCACCAACCTCAGTGTTTGCTCCACTGCCCACACTGTGCATGGCCCGAGAGTGAAGAGCACGGGGAGAGACAAATGCTCGGCCCTTGGTGGTGAGCAGAGAGGGCAGGAGCATAGAAACAGAGGAAATGGAGCTTTCCTGTGCAAGAGGTGACCCTAAGTGTTGCCCAACGGTGGCTGGTGAGGGCAGAAAGCTGCTGTGCTTACAGAGGTCTGACCTGCTGGCCTCCTTGCCAGCCTACGGGGGACCCTGCAAACCAGCTGTGCAGCAGGACCACGAGTGTCTCCATGAGGAGGGTGCTTCGATGGTGGACGAGCTGAACCTGCTGCCTGGGAGAGCAGCTGAGCTGATCTCTCTGAGCTCTGGCATGTTTAGTTGTGAGGCGGTCTAGTGTTTGTTGGGATGGGTGGCTCGATTTCAGCAGAGATACCAGCTGGGAATGCTCCCGTGGGACTCCCAGGGACGTGACACTAGGAGGGTTTTTTTCTGCCTCAGTGCTCTGAGACTGGTGAGACTTGAGACCAGTGGAATCTGAATGAACTGAAAGGAAAATAAACGTTTTTCCTCGGTCTTCTTTGTTCTGATGAAACACCTAGGCAGCTCAGGAGTTCCGCTATGTGCTTGTTCTGCCAGCTCTGCAGCTGCAGCACCAGCTGGTGCCAGCGTGGCAGAGGTCTGCCTGTCCTGATGCTGCTTTTGCACCTTTGGGTGCTCTCCTGCTCGGCAGAGCGGGCACCCAAGCAGTGCTGGCACACCCCAGCTGAGGGCCCTGCACACCACAGCATGGACTGCGCCTCTTCCCAGCCTAATGACTGAGTCATTTTGACACTTCAAAGGTAATTTGCTATTATTTTTTTTCTGCTCAAACCATTAGCTACATTTGTCTTCAAGTCATATGTACCTTTGAAAGTCCTGAAACAGCACTTTTTTTCATAGCTCAACTATTTCCCAGCACATCATACAAACCTCCAACTCATAAAACTCCTGCCCCTGGCCTGACAAAGGCCAGGTTTCAGCCGTAATTTTGCAAGGTAGGAAAAACTCTGTTACTGAAGATGATCAAGATGATTTCACTTTGTTTTTTTTCACAGATCCAAAGTTCACATACCACTGTAGGAAGGTAGCTGCGTAATGAGCATCCTTTCCAAAAGGTGCCTGCACACATTTTGAGTCAGCTGAGCTGCTCGTATTAGCAAGGGACTGCGTCCTCCCGGTGCCCAGCCTGTGTTGACTGGGAGAGTCTTGGTCAGCCCCCACGTGTCATTTGTTCTCAATGGGAAAGGTCACTTTTCCACGCCTCATTTCTGGGGCCTGTGAAATAGCACAATGTGTGTGTGTGGTGTGTGAGAAATTGTTACTGCAGCCTGAAGGTCATTGAAAGTCATTGTGAGAAAATAGTTAACTGAGACAGAACCTAAGAGTCATTTTACAGAATCACAGAATCACAGAATTTCTAGGTTGGAAGAGACCTCAAGATCATCAAGTCCAACCTCTGACCTAACGCTAGCAGTCCCCACTAAACCATATCCCTAAGCTCTACATCTAAATGTCTTTTGAAGACTTCCAGGGATGGTGACTCCACCACTTCCCTGGGCAGCCTGTTCCAATGCCTCACAACCCTTTCAGTAAAGAAGTTCTTCCTAACGTCCAACCTAAAACTCCCCTGGCTAAAGAGAAAAAGGCAAGAGAAGGCCTTTAGGCAAGAGAAAAAATACTTCTTAGAGGGCATCCTGTCTTTGGCTGAAGCCAGCAGCCATGGATATTTAGGGGAAGAATGTAAGAAACTGGGATCCTACTGCTGACAGTACTTCCAGCAGTAAGCAGCTTAAAAAATAAGGAAAGGGTGGTCATAAAGGCTCCCTCAGTTAGGTTCCACTGGTGACTTTCTTCTTCCCGGTTCCCGTAGTGTTTTTCTGCTGAGGTCTTTTAGATCCATGCTGTGCATTTAATTTGTGTCTATTTAGCAGACAAAGCTAGCATTTCAACGTTGAAAAAATATATATACATGTATATATAATAATTTCTTTAGTATTTTAGGAAAGCAGTTAGATAACTATAAATTGTGTTACCTAACAACATGAACAATTCTTAAAAACAAACAAAAAGCAGCCTCAGCCTATGATACTACCACTTAATTTTTCCAGCATTTAGTAGAGGTAGTTTGTATGTTAGAACTGACACTAAAAGTAGGTAGGTTGCCAGCTGAATTGTGGTTTCTGGTCTTCCTAAGGTGGCAGAAACTGCAGGACAGCAAGTGTCCAAGTGAATGTTGTTGAATAACTAACATGAAAAGATGAATGAGAGATGCAGTCACAGCAGTCAGAATTTGGCAACACCACTTTTCCCTGAATTTACGTTGAAAACAATCCTCAAGGAAAATATTTTTACAACAAGATGATACAGTTTCAAAAAAAAAAAAAAAAAAAAAAAGTTTCATTCTTTTTTTAAAAAAGCTGTATTATTTCATTATCCAAGCTGTGTGTGCTGCTATTGTGCTAAATGTCAGGTTGTGGCATACTACGAACTTAACAGGCCAGCAGCAAGGCACACGTTTATTCTATCTTGAAGTACTCCTTGGATTTAGCTTCTTTGCTATCACCAGAGTTACAGTGCACAGAGGATTTGGCCGTTAATAAAATTCACTGTCTTCTAGTCTGGACCTGTCAGTTTGGTGCTTTGCTAACCTTATAACTTGTTGATCAAACGTTGCCTCTGCCAAGCGCTGTGCTGTTGTGGTGTTCATTGTGCCGAACCAGGCCGATTTTAGGGTGATTTTAGGGTGTCTGCACAGCACATTGCAGTGCACCGTGGTGGACTTGCATGGTCAGGCCCTCAAGTCTGGGGGTTTCCATCCTCTCCTAAATATAACTGTTCTGGTGTTATTCATCTTGGTGACAGTGGTAGGGTCTGTTATCTTTTCGGTTTTACACATAGGAAATTGAAGCAAAGAGAGAGACAAAAGGACTTTCCAAAGGTGATATAAAACATCTGCAGTGGAGTGCAGTTTCCCAGATCCAAATAGATTCTCACAGAGGCCAACTCTGGTTTTAGGTAGTTCCTACCCAGGGACTGTCTCCATGTCTGCAGCCCAGCAGAGACAGCACTGCCTCAGTCATGCCTGGATGTTCACACTCCTTCGGGAAGTCCTGCAGTCTTCAGAAATGATTGGTGCGCCTGCCCTTTCATATGGAGAATTAACTGTTCTCAGCTGGTAAGTGCATTTCTTAACTGTGTTTAAGCTGTGTATCAACATGCAAAATGAAATAATGAAGAAAAAGGCAACATATATTTCATGTCATCTTCCATATTCAGTGTTCTCTTCATTCGATTTTTTCAATCTGTTTATTTAACTTCAAGAACATTTTATTTAGAGAGTGACTGTGTATAGGTGTTAAAAGCATAAAGAAGATCCATTTGCAGTTACACTGCATGCAGATTTCAGCAAGGATTAAGAGAAGAATTTCTTTCTTTCCCTCTTTTTTTCCCTAGCTGAACTCAGGAACTGGTGTCCTTCAAGCAGGTCCTGCACTATTGTAGGGGTGTTGATGGCTTGGTGTTTGTGCAGAAACACTTACTGTTTAGTTACCTGATATGGAAATTTTCTGAACAATCATAATTCATCATTCCTTTTTCCTTTATTACTCCCTTTAAAACGCTCTAGCTTGGAGAATTTGTAATTTGAAATATTTGCTTTCTTTGACTAAGAATCTCTTGTGCATTTAGTAGAAGGTTTTATTTCTTTTCTTTTCTATTTTTTTTTTCTTTTTGTGCTGTGCCTAACCAGCAAAGTTTCTCACGACACACACAAGCACCAAAACACCTGTCTGGTTACGCTAAAGCCTACTGCAGTGCTGCTGATGGTTTTTAGACTACGGTTAAGCAGTGGTGTTAAACACTTGCTTTCCCCTATGTGAAAATGCATGTGGCGTCCCACATGTTTCTGAATCACAGAAAATTGTCTGAAATAGTCCACGCATTTTTGTTTCCTTTTCACACATTTCTAATTTTCTTACCTTTGATGTGATATTTTTTAAGTGGTGGGGTTTTTTTTTTATGTGCTGCACGGTATTTTTTTTTTTTTTTTTTAAAGCTCTGGTTGCTAACAGTAAGAAGGTTATGTGGAGGGAAGTCCATTCCCTCATCCCAGCCATGTTCAGATGAAAAGCAAAGGAAGAGGAAGACTGGAAGACTTCCGATAGCTTTGAGTCCCTTCTTGTCGTTGGTTTTGTGTCTCTTGTCATCGGTGCCATTTTGTGTTAGGATTCAGGTACCTTTTCAAGGGCTGGCTTCTGAGCTGCTGTCTTTTCTCAAAACAGCTGCAGAGCGGTAACTACATTTGGGCTCAGAAAGGGAACTCTGAAGTTCCAGCCCTACTTTGAACACAAAAGCCTTTAAAAGCCATTGATTAATGATCTCATGGGCATCTTCCCCTAGCTTGCAGAGACTGATGGGGAGGGACAGGGCAGAGAGGGGCTGTTCTGCAGGACACTGGGGATAGGAGCTGAGACCCTGATGGCATGTGTTGGCCAGGACTTGGTGAGGCATTTTGAGCAGCGGTCGCTGGCTTGTTCCTGACTTGCTGGCTGGCACAAGTACTTGTGGAGCTGTGTGGTAAAGCAAAGCAGGAGACAAAAATGCCTGAAAAAGCAGCTGGCCAAACAGTGGCCCCATGGTTTGGCAGCGTGAATGTTGCTTGATGTTGGTTTACCTATAAAATGAGAAACTTGTGAGGTTTAATGTTGGTGAGGCAATAGAGACAGAACTGTTTTGTATCACGTTATCCCTAGAAAAGCATTTCTTGAGCTGCAAGAAACTGGCAGGCTTAACAATCTGTCCAGAAAAGCATTCAGCAAGTGGTGTGTTTAACCATCTAAGCCCCCTGTACTGCAGGAGAGTGAAAAGTCTCAAGCAACAACCACTTTTAAGGGAAGCAGTTCTTCCCAGTACCCATTGCTTCACCATGTTGTATTATGCCATTGAATCCCACTAAGCTCTTGGCTTTGAGACATGAACAATGCAATTTAATAGATGTTTCATTTTTATACTATTGAAATGGTTGATTTCTGTCACATTTCTAAGTAAAGACTTCCCATGTTATTGCTTAGGCGGATATTTGTTATGCTTTTTGGTACTCCTAATTATTCAGAAGAGCAAAATTTGGGGCTTTTTGATTTATTTGTTCTCTGTAAGACAGACTTCTTAGGACTGCTGGAGACTGAAGCAGACAGGAGTGATGGATCTTCTTGTTGTCTGTCTGTCTGTGTGTGCTTATAGGAAATGACAGGACACATTGGGAAGGAGAGGAAGGAGGGAAGTAAGGGGTCTGATGGCCTTTCACCTCTTCATGTTCATAGTGTGGCACATACACCAGATTGTAAGGACAGAGCACGCCGGCACAGCTGAGCATCCCTTCTGTTGCCCTGGGTCTCATTAGCCCTAGGCAAGCTGAGTGGGCATTTCATCACCCAAATGTTGCCCCTTTGGTTCAGCTTTGCCTTGGATCTACCTTTCCATTGTTCATGATTCATTTACTCATGTCAGTAGGTATCCAAAGATTGGGGGAAAAAAAAAAAAAAGAAAGCTGACTGTATGAATTTTCATTATAACAACTTCACAGGAGTCAGCTGAAATTGTGGGTGATTTTCTGACCTTATGTCCCTTCTCTATGTGTTTCTATCTCTCCTCGCTACAGGTGGCACGAAGTTCACGTCACCTGGACTTTGAGGTAGCCTGTATACCTCTGTGTAGTTGTATGTTGTTGTGTGTTTGCACAGTTAGATATGTAGCCCCTATGGAAGGGGATCTGCACAGCACCACAGCTCGAGTTTCAATCAAAGGAAATGATTGAACCTCTCCCTCGTGGCATCTCCCTTTTCTTCTTTCCTCGGGTCATCTCCTGCTTGCCTCAGAGGGCTGGGGTGTTGGAGGGAGCCTGCACCTCTCCGTGCCTTTTTTCTGTTTTGTTTTTCCTGTGCCTTCAGAGAAAGGTTTAAAGGGCTTTCATCAAAGAGCACTTGCCATGAGTTTAAAAAGGTCTGACGAGGCAGTTGGACTCATAGATTCAGGAAATCATGTAGGTTGGAAAAGACCTCTGAGATCACCAAATCCAACTTGATGATCTTTGTAGGTCCCTTCCAACCTAACTATACTAATTTCTAGTCCTCCTGAATTAAAATATTCATTTAACTGCTGATGTTGTACCTTTGTATGGTACCATTAAGACTTTTCATACTCATTAATTCTTAGTGAAATCAAATTCATATGAATAAATACAACCCTGATGAAGCTGTTACTAACATTTATCAGGCCACATCCTTTTCCTGTTGTTTTCCTGGTAAGCAGTTTTAAGACAAGTATTTAAACATTTTAGCATAAAATTTCTCTGGTATTGAACATTTCTTTGTAAAAAGCCACAACCACTGATGCAAAAGTAACTAGGGCTGTAGCTTTGATGCTTAGTTAGCAGTCAGGCTTGTGATCTGAATTAAGGGAGGGGGGGAAGTGTTAGAATACATATATATATTAATATAATTTAATTAACTACAGGATTTTTAAAAATTATTTTAATCCTCTTACCCTCATTCAGCTTCTGCAGTGTTGGCTTCTGGTTGTTCTGAGTAAATTGTTCCAGCATCCAAAATATTGTTTCTTCCATTCTGTTCTCACAAACTTGTGAAAAGTACATTAGATCAAACTTGAGATCAAGATGAGTCCAAGCTTCTAAAACTGAAGTCTGGTGACGTTTTGGTCAAGTTAAAAATTTGTTTCTCTACTGTAGGAAAAAGAATAATGATCCTAAATTTGTGCTTGCTTTCTTCTTCTTTTAACCTGTTTATCAAACTAAGAAATATTGACCACTTCTATGTAGGAAAACTCCTGCTTATGATTCTGAATTGATGAGGAGATGCACATTTGGAGGAGAACCAGTACATGTTAGTTTAAGTGTAATTCCCCTAGAAACACATGGATACACTATATAACAGTGGGTTACCACTGTTCTTTCTCCTCGAGAGCACTTTCCAGGCCAGGGTCCAAGGGGACTGCTGGCAAAGGGAGCTGCTGCTCAGGAGAACAGAAATTTACAGCCTGCTCCTAACAGCAAATAAGCAAGAAGCAAGGAAAAAATAAACACAGGTACGTGATGCTGTTGTAAACCTCTTTGTATTTGTTAATTTGGTGCTAGCTATACCATGAGTCTTCTTTCTGTACATACTGGAACTGCAAAGTGCTGAGAGCTGGCTTGCGTCTTGCATTCAGCTGAGTTTTCGCAGCTGCCTTGTGTGGACAAGCCCTTTCTGGCTGCAGCAGCCTGCAGGCACGCAGGCAGTGCCTCCCCAGCCCCGCTCCAGCTTGTAGAGGCTCCTGACACCCAGCACTGCCCCAGGAAAGGGCAGGGAGAGCAGGCAGCCCCCCTGCGTGAACCTGAATATTGCCACTTTGCACCTTCCTCCTGGTGGAGCAAACTTGGGAATGAGCGAGCTCCTCTTCAGAAATCTATCTGTGATGAAGGGCTGTGTTTTAAGGTGCTTTCATGGCAAATATTGCCATGTCCGTCTGTTTTCCATTGTCTGTCTGTTCTCCAGCTCATGCTGCCCCAAGGTGCACGGGGCATCTGGGCTGTGGCATGCTGCTGAAGGTGCTTGAGAGCGATTGAGAGGGGTCTGGGTACTGCACACAACCTCCCGGCAAGAAGGAAGCCCAGACAGATTTTTCACATTGTTTTCATGTTGCGTGCCACTCATTTCGCTACCCCCAGTTCTCTACTTTTTACTGATCACCACATTCTCCACCCCCAGACACACACGGACGTTCAAGTCTCCTGATTCACAGAAACAAGAAGAAAGGTGACTCTGTCCCAGACTTTCCAATATACAGGAAAAATCAGCCTTTTCTGAACACTGAGGAAAATCTGGGTCAGATTCTTTGTAGAGTCCCAGCTGTGGCTTTCAAGCAAACATAAAATCTGAGGAAAGAGCCCCATGGACAGGCGAGTCCCCGAATGGGCAATGCCAGATGGAAAATGGCAGAGGACAGCTGCGGGGCACCCCCTGTGCTGGGATGAGGTGAACAGCTGCTCAGGGTGGTGCTGGAGGGACAGCGGACCTTACCTTGGCCTCAGGTTGGCTTTCTACCTCAGGTGGAAGCTAGGAGACAGGCGAGGTGGGATAGTTTATTAACAAGAATTATGCAGTTTAAGCAAATGAGTCACAAGCCAGTTTTGAGAACTGAAACGTAAGGTTAGGGAGCAACGTCTTAGCTGCAAGGCTGAACAATGGAGCAGAGCCCGTGTTTTAGCTGGGACTGGGACAGAAACATGTTGTGCAGAATACTAAAACACGTAGTAATTGGCATTACCTCAGAAACTGGAGGAGGACTGTGATGTATTTGGTACTCTAGATGGAACAGCCACTTAAGAAAATCCAATCAATTTTGGTTTAAATGCCTAACTAGGCCAGCATTTGTCTCATAGGAAACTGTGTTTGTTGAGAGACTGCTGGGATCGCTCTGCCTGTGTGTATTGGTAGCGCACCTGCCTGTGGTGATGGGCAACCAACAATGTTTTATTTAGATCATTTTATAATATGGTGGTTTTGTTGTTGTTGGTTTGGGTTGGTTTGGTTTTTTGAGTTACTCATCTTAGCAGAGAGCTAGGTTTGAAGGCGTGTATCAGCTCTTTCCGATGCAGGGCGTGTTGTGCACTTGGGCCTTTAGGGACCAGCTGCCGAGTGCCCCAGCCTCAGTGCCGCTCTCCAGGCTGTGCTTGTGCTAAACATGTCTGCAACCACATGGCAGAAAATGGCAGGAGTCACTTATTTTAATCATTTTGAAATTTTTCAGTGCCTCATGATTCCTGGTAGTGTGCTGTTAAAGACGCTTCTGGCCCCAGAACTGAGTCACAGACAACATCATCTGTACTGATGTGCAAGCAGACATGTTTAAAAGGACCTCAGCTCATGTAGGCATCATGGCCCAGAGTGCACCAAGTGGCTCTGCAACCTCCTCTTTTTCTCCAAACCTCTTCCTCAAACGGGGCTGAGCCTGGCTCCCTGTGGCTGTTGGCTCAGCTCCTGTGGTGCAGGTGCAGCAGGGTGCACCCCACTGCTCTTGACAGCCTGCAAGAAAGGAAATGACCTGCCTATCTGCAGCCGATGCCTACAGTTTAGCTGCAAATTTGTGTCCAGCAAGGTGAAAAAATTGAAAGCTTTGATATTGGTAGGTGAATTCTGTACTTATATCCTTGGGCTAGTCTCCTGGTTTCTGAGTTCTAGCTAAAGTAATAAAGAAAAAAATCCCAACCTTGTAGACACACACTCTTTAAAAATATATATATTTAAAATACTTTAGAAATGATAGTAGTCAGAAATTATTTTGAATCCCAAGTGCCTGCTGCCAGTGTATCTCAGATCTTTGGGAAGTTGCAGACCTCACTGAAGTTCATGGGCATGCTCTCCATCTTCCAGCCGAATGAATGGGGGGAGCACTTTGTTCCTTTTTTAGTGATGACTGGAAAAACAGGGACCTGCAGGCTGGACTAGTGATGATGAGTCCCTGTTGTGGGTGTGAACTCTGGCATCGGTTGAGATTGGGATGGTATCAGCCACACTGAACTCTAATCCCTCTTAAAATACTTCTGGTGTTGGGACTGGGAAGGGTCTCCATCTGTGGGTGGATTGGATGCAAACAAGATGAAGGATTTACCTGGTTACAGCTCTTGATTAATACAGGGATCAAATAGGAGGCAGAATGCAGCAGAAAATCCAGCGACAACAGCTTAAAAGCAGGAGACAAAATTAAACATGGCTGCATGAGCAGGGGGTGTTTCAGGGGCAAAAAGCTGGAGGGAAGATCTGACAGAGGGCTGGAAGTAAGGAAATGGCTCCTTGCTGTTTCCTACCTGCTGGGTGCTTGGAGACAGAGTGTGATATATGTTCTTTCTCAAAAATATTGTATGTTAAATTGTGTCAGCTTCTCACAGGGGAGAAATCTCCTCCTATTTGTTTGCTGAAGTCTGGCCAGGGGTGGTGATAGGCTAATCCTAAACTGAAGATTAATCTGAACATTTCACACGATAGACCCAGTACGTGGGCAGTTAGGAGATATGGGAATATTTTTATTTAGTAGCAGAGCTTTTCATTTTTCTTTTTCTCCCACCTGCAGCATTAAGCAGACACAAGGGCAATTCCCACTGAGTTAGACTGAAATCTGCGAGTGGTGACACGCGAAGCCTTTGGCTGTGCTCTAAATGAGTAGTGGTGTAAGGTGCCGCAGACAGGCACTTCTCAGCATGTGCGTTGAAAGGGAGTGTGTGCTGCTTCTCTCACACCGTCGGCATCCGTGCCAGGGACGTCTGGCTGCGGCACTGCCTGTGGTCCCTGCCTATGCTCGTGTCTTCCCAGAAAGCAGACATCAAATGCGCTTTTGCACACTTCAGCCAGCACAGATTTTTTTTGGACGGGGCTGTAAAAATAAGAAATGATCCAGCAGAATTCCCCAAGCTGAATTTCCAGCACTGGAAGTCAAAAAAAAAAAGAAGAAAGAACAGAAAGTTTTGCTATGTAAATCAGGTAAATGCAATTGAGATTCATTTGGTGAGGTCTGTGACTCAAAATGAACCATGCTGTCTACTTTTCAGAAAAAAAAGATTTAGTTCTCAGGATGTCTGTGTTTCTACTACAAAGCCCTGAAGAGAAACAGGTTTTGGAGGTGTAATTGCTTTATGTAATAACCTTTCTGTGTTTGCTGAGCTTAGTGCTTTATGTTGCAAAAAAAAACCATCAATACAACAAACCACACTTGCCAAAGTTCTTTTTTTTTTTTGGCATTTTAGCCTATACTTAACCTCCTACAGTTTCAAGGCAGTCACGTTGCAGGTGCCTGGCTTTGCCGTGCAATCTAGCTCAGAAAGTCAGAAGCAGAGGGCCGGCGATAGGCGCACTTCTCTGATTTTATGGGAACTGCAACATGCTGGGCACGCTCACAAAGATGAGGTGCAGTGGCAAATGGAAAACAGATTTGGAAGAAATCAGAGCAGTTATTTTCAGAGCTTTGCACTGCTTCAGCATTTCTTCTCAACTGTCATAGGAACAGGGAGTGACTCTTGCTTTTGTGGGACTGAAGCTATTTGCCTTTGTAGGAGCAGAGAGAAGCCCGTATTCTGTAAGAGGTTTGAGGTGCAGGCATAACCTGAGGTGTTAGGGTCTCGCAAAAGAAATAACGTGTTCCACATGCATTTGCACAATTCTAGGAAGTGCTGAGCAAAATTCCTCAGGCAACATAAACGTGAGCAAGGGGGAAACTATCAGTGGCGTAAAGTTCTGTTATTTGTCCATAAACAAGCCAAAGGTTTGAGGAAAAACAACAGAACCTTCACTTCCTCCAGTAACAGCAGGCAATTAGTAGATTTAATGCAGATACTGACAACAGTGTGTTTGACTGCTGATGCTAATGGCCACGTGTAGGCTGACCCTTATCAGGGCAGTCGCTCGCGGTCTCCTTACCAGGGCTCTGATGGCTTCTGCCATAATTATTGGCTGCACCTTTTTCAGTAATGAGCTGATTGGGGCAGCAGAGATGCTTAATAAGCAGCTGTATGGTTCCATTGGCAGGATACAGCTATGCAAGTGTCTAACAGAGTAGCTCCGTTATGTGGTTCGAGAGCCCAGATGTCCTAGCAGCCCTCTGTCCTCAGGGAGGAGAGGCTGCTGCTTGTTGAGGTCAATCCAGATGTTAAAAATGTGAATTGCTCACTGGAGCTGCCAGAAGCACTTCATTGACTGCTGGGGGAGCTTCAGCAGCTCCTCGGCACTTCAGCCAGGTGCTTTGCTTGGGGTGGGAGCAGCTGCTTTGCTCTGGGGACGTGGGCGTATTTACAGTGTGGTAAAATGCAGATCAGAACAGTCTCAGAGGACCCCTAGGAAATTGAAAAGTGATGCTGAACCCTGGAAGTGCTGCAGGAAGCCAAGATTACACCTTAGTTTCATTTCAGCATATATGGAAGATAAAATATATGATATTTTTTTATATATGACTCATATGACTGGACAACATACAACCTTTCTCTGTTCTCTCTTCTAGCTTCAACTGGAATGTCTTGTGTTTTTTTCAAAGCCGCATTTTTTTTAAATTTCATGTCTGTGATCTTGATGTGGCAATCACATACATCAGTGTGGTTGTTTGCAGTTTCTAGAACAGCAGCAGGGTTTTACCCATGCGCTGAACAATGTAAGTGCAGCCTTGGTCTGAATGAAGTTTAGTTGTGGAGCAATGTCCCTCACTTGCACACACACACAGTTTGCCAGGTTTCAGAAAATATGACAAAAAAGCAGTAGTCTAGGGCCTCGAAACTGAGCAGAAAGGAGCAGGACCATTTTTCCTTTTTATTTATTTTTATTTATTTATTTTTTAGCATGGAAATCTGCGTGTCCTTGAGGCTGTTGTACTTCACTGAGTGGAGGCAAAACCCAGCTGATTTTCCACACCTCCCCCAGACCTACTGGCTGACCAGCAGCAGCAGCAGCCTGCCTGTGGCGGTGCCTCCAGGCACGAGGTTGGTGCCAGGGGCAGGAGCAGGAAGATGCCCCGGGGGCAGCATCGGGCAGCCCAGATGGGAGCTCTCAGCCAGCTGCTGCGGGTGGGTCCAGGGCTGGGGCCCGAAACGTGGGCTCGCAGAGGGCTTACAGAAGTGGTGAGCTGGGGCGAGGAGGAAGTGAACAGCAGGACGTGGTTGCTTCCAAACACCTGCTTCTCAGGCAAGCTTTGAGACTTGCCGCAAGGTCTGCGGACGGGCCCTGCCTCCCCATGGTGCAGCCACTGAAGTTATAAATGAGTAAGCACCACAGCCTTCCATATAGGCAGCGTGTATAAAGGTAACTGGTCATGGTGGTGAAGGTGCCAAGACTTTTTTTTTTTTCCTTTGAAGAGTGTCAGACAGCATAGCTCAGGCAACACAGATGGCATCCTGGTGTCCAGGAGCAAATTTACTGCAGTGCTGGTTTACTGCCAGCCTGGCTGTGTGCAGCCTGCACGGTACTGCAGAAGCTGGACTCACTGCTGGGCAGGCAAGTCCTAACCCTGGAAGAATGGGTGTTGGGGAAAGCAGTGGCACCTCTGGCCTGCTGGCAAGGCAGGAGATGGCAGTGATTTAAAAATACTGATAAATTAAAATCCTGCATGAATTTGACTCTGGTAATTCCTCTGTCATGCAGTGAGTACTGTCAGCATTTCATTTTATTTTATAGATATTTGAAAGCAAAATGCATGAAAGCAAAATTTCGGCTGGGGCCAAAGGCAATGGAGTTGTGCTCCTCCAGGGCATGGAGTTACCTCGCAGGGCCTGGGCTGCTCGGCTGCTGCCTGTCTGCTCCACCACATAGCTTCCCATGGTGCTGGTGCAAAACGGAGAGCAGTCTGTGCAGCTGAGGGTAATGTCACTTGGCTTCAGACATTCTGACTTCCTCAGATGAAAGATGCTGTAGCGGGGGAACTATTTTTTGCCTGATGATGTGTGCTTCCCCATAGACACTTGCTAGTCTACACGTTGGCCAGATGTTAAAAAGATAGATAGAAGATTGTGTAAACTTGCAATGTCCCTGCCGAGGGGACAAGTTTTATCTCTCTGGAGCTTTCCAGCTAACACTGAAGTAACAGAACTGCAAAAGCTCCTCACACAGCGGTATTTTGTGGCATGCGGTGCCTAGGAGTGGTTTTAGCTGCAGCTGTCTCTCTTGCAGGCAGAAACTCGTTTCAGTTGCACGTTTAGAAGCAGCACAGGATTCCCTACCTAATATTCTCCACAGCCTGTCACATTTCCCAGCTTTAGGAAATGCCCTCTCACACATCTTCACGGCAGAACGAGCTCCAGCTGCTTTCAGAAGCAGTCGCTGCAGCCAAAGGAAGCCCTGGCCCCTGCACACCCCTCTTGGTGTCCCCGCCGTGCTGGTGGCTGCAGGCAGGCCCCTCCCCTGGCAAACGGCAGCAGTCACAGCTCGCCCACTGCAATAGCCACTTTCCACTGCATGTTGCAGCGTCCTCTTTTCGTCTTCCTCCAGGCTTTCCTTCCCCTGACAGAGACACTTTCTTGGAGGGTTTGAGAAGAAGCTGCTTCACCTTCGAGTTGCGGAGCCTTTGAGCTGCTGTCCCCATGCTCTGCATTTTGGTGGTGCTGGGAGTGCAGCCAGAGCAAAGCTCGTGCATGTGGCCTGTCCCGGTGTTTCTCTGCATGCTTAGCAAGCACACTAATTTGATATTTAATCAAGCCAGCTTTCCCATCCTTAGTATTGTGTGAATAACACAGGCAGGAGCATTTCTCTTTGATTTGTTCAGGACAAGCATGTTTCTGCGCCTCTTTGTATTTAATGGTAGTTCCCCTTGGAAAATTGATGTTCCTTTTGGTGCTCAGCAGCCAAGGTCCCATCGTGCCCAAGCTATTTGTGGCTCTGGTGCCCTGCAGGCTCTTGTGGCATTGCAGCACTGCCGGAGTCACCTCGGGAGGCGAGAGGTTTGTACTCGGGGCTGGTGGGCTCTCTGCTCTAGGTCTCCTCCTGCGGACTCACGGGCTCCTCAAAGGCACATCTCTGCAGCTCCTCTCCTCACATTTGGGTGGGAGGATGGAGAGCGTGCCCAAGCCTCGTAGGAAGGAATTTGTCTAAAGTGGAAAATGTTCTGAAAGTGAGGCAAGGAGCAGGGGGGAGGGGGGAACATTCAAAACAATCTTGTTGGGAGAGGCAAAAGTCCAGGTACCTTTGAGAACACTGTAGCTTCTGTTTCTCTTTTCTCCTCTGCGTGCATTTTGGACAGGCCAAGTTGTGGTGTTGCATGTGTTTGGGGCAGGTTAAGTTGTGGTGCAGGAGCCCAAATGAAGTATCACTTAGAAGAGCAGCATACACAAAAATGAGGTTGAGGAATGCTATCTGTCTGAAGATCAGTTTCAGTCTTCAAACCAGTTTCAACATCATTTTGTGATCTGCAGGCTGCTTTAGGCAGGGGGATGGCGTCTCGCTTTGCAGACTTCTGAATGCTTCAAGTTACTTGGTGGGATGGACTGCTAGAGTGACATCATTTAAGAATATTAGATTTTATTTGTGAGAAGAATGGTGGCTGACTGTTCTCACATAGAAAAAACTCTCCTGGTTTATGGTGTTGTTTTTTTTTTTGGTTTTGTTTTTTAAACATATCTTATCTGAATGAAATGTTGCTGGACTACCCCTGTAGGGTGCGTGCCCACCGCCGCCTCTCGCTAGGAGGCAGGAGACTGTCCGTGCTTTGCTGTAGGCTGGGATCCTCCCTCAGGTGCCTTCCAGCTTGCAAATTATGGTATCGTGCAGGCAGCTTTTTGAAGGCTGTAAAAATATATTTTTTTCCTGATAGGTCTTACACTTTCTATTAAACCAGCAGAATTCACAGCAAAATTTGTTGTTGTTAAAAATTGTTTACGCGTGTAATTTCAAAGGAACTTTCAGGGCAATAATACTTTTTTTTAAAAATGTCCAATATTATATATACTTTTATAACATTAGAAGTTAGTGAAGTGGCACTGATCTAAAGTTTGGCTCTCAAGTAGGCCTGGGAAATTTAAGATAACATAATCCACCAGGCAAAGGAACAGGAAAAGTCTGGGGAAAACCAGGTGTCCCCTCCTCTCCCTCTTCCCCCTCTTCCCCTTTTCCTTCTACTTTGATGCTTTATGGTTTTTCAATTGCTGTATGAGTCGACCAAACACAGCTTGGAAGTCACATTCACCATTGAGCAAATGGTAATTATAGGAAGTTGGTGGAGTAACCTGACATTGATGAAGATACCCTAAAGGGCAGCGAGTCCTACCCTGTGTTGTGACCACCTGTGGGGTTTGGCCCAGCTGGAGATGCTGCTGGAGGGGTTCCCAGGCCCAAGAGGAGCACTGCTGCAAAAGGGTGGGTGCTGAGCCTAGGGGCTGCTGGAGGAGACATCTTGGATGGGCTCTGCAGGAGATGCTGGCAAACACAGAAAGAAGAGAACTTTCTTTCCTGTCCCCCTGAACTACAGGTAAGAGCTGATGGGTAAGAGCAGTCTGAGAGTCACATGCATGAAAGGGGGTGAAAGCAAAGCATTGGTACAGTGAACTCTTTTATTTTATGGTATTAAGAGGCTTGGTAGAAAAACATTTAGGGTAGTTGTACTGGATGAGCTGCTGTCACTGGGAGATGGGAGGGAAATAATAATTATTTTTGAAAAAAAGAGTGAAAAAAAGGGTTATGTGTTTAGCCAGTGGGAAGTATGTGCGTTAACTGGACATGCAGAGGCTTCGTTACAGTAGGTGTTTTATTCTTTTATGATATTCTGCTTCCAAGTAAGTATGCTAATCCATATGAAATAAATTTAAAAATAGTTTACTAGAGTATTGCTGAACAAATCTAAATGGGATGCCTTTGTCTGCTTGACCAGTTTGCTTGTTGAGGGAGGCAATCCTGGCATTAGCCTCACCAAATGAAACCTTTCCTGGGATTCCAGAACCACGATAGGTAGCAGAGGTACCATGTAGGAGGTAAATACCACCCTGCCCACGTGTCTGTCACACAACACTGCAGTTCAGAGGGTAAATGTCAACCGTGGGTGGTTGAGAAGGCCTTGTGAAGTCCAAGTGGGTATGATACTTGAGTTCTATGAGAGTATGTAGCAAATTGGATAGGGTGTAGAAGACAGTGTAATGGGATCCAGTGGATGGCAGGTGAAACCACAAATTTATTGGGTTAAATGAATTTGGAGGGTTTTGTTTGTTTTGTTTTATTGGTTTATGAATTTATTTTGGCTGATACAATTTCCCATTTGGATAGCTTGGTTAGTTTGCCAGGGAGTATGTTCTCTTCACTAGTGAGCTTTATATCAGGAGTAAATTCCAATAACCTGTCCTATGATGAGTTTGGTAATTTAAATATGATACCTTTCAAAATTCATTTCAAATTACTGGGTATTGGGGGTTGTAAGGTCTATTTTTCATTTTTAACCTGCATTGTATGAGAAATCACCATAGTTAATACCTTGGTTACTTCTGCCTACTATTTGTGAGTGCATCCATCGGGCACTTGACTGGATGAAAATAAAATTGTTTTTTGTGAATATTCTCACCTGGGTGTTCTGAAAGAAGCTTTTTAAGATTAATTGCATCAGCTTCTGCTCAATTCACAAAAGAGAGCAGAACTTAAAATGTCATTTTTAAAGGCATTTTTAATGGGTGTTTTTGATTAGCACTTTTTTTTTCTCTTCCACTAGGACAATGCTTCTGTAACCTTACAGTAAAACTGAGTCCCTGGGAGAAGAACTGGGTATGTGGATCATATGGATATATGGATCATATTCAGGTTCTTATCAGTTTTCTGTGTATTAGAAATAACGGTGAGAGAGAAGAAATCTCTTCTGTTGTGCAGTCTGAAGATAGAAATTGTGAACTTGTGTGTTTAGTCAGGAAGGCTTTTGTTGTTGTTTTTAAACTGTCAAATGTTTTTCAGTTTTATTCATCATCAAAAGTGTTCCGTGCTGTCTCAAGTTGTGATTTTTGTGTTCTTGATTGCTGCTGTCCCTGGTATAAAAATACAACTAACTGGAGATTCTCCTGAACTAACAGTAAATTTCTTAGAGGAGTCTATATGCAAAATTCTGATTTCAAAAGAAGCGTAATATTAGCTAGAGGTCAAGGAAATAATTTAAATATATTATTGAAACATAAATTCATCTTGAAACACAGTGAAATGAAAGTGACACCTTCTTACTGAAAAGATCTGTTCTTCTTGTGCTAGAATATTTGACAATTGTAGTAGCCCTGTAAAACCAGCACAGCTGGGTGCTCTTCCTTCTTTCTCTTCCTTCAGAAATTTAAAGTATGCTTTGACAGACTGCTCTCATTTACAAATATAACAAGCAAAATTTATACAAATGGAGTTATATATAAAATCACTTCTGGCCAACGAAGTGGCACTGGTGGTGGTAAAAAGGGCAGTAGCCCAATCTAATTTCCATGTTCTGTACTTTGAGTTTTCTGCAGTGCATGGCGTTAAGCAGACTGAGTTTGTTGAGCAGTGTAGTGGTACATGATGGGTCCCATCACTCCCTGTTCTTACAGATAATTTTCATAAACAGACCTCTGTTTCATTCACGGAGAAAATTAAATTGATTTCTTTCTGTAAATGGAAGTCTCTCCTTGCCTGCATGTGCTGGGTCTCTACCCTTGACTGGGCACTGGCATGAGCGAGCGCCGTCTCTAGCCCTGGCAAATCAGGAGTCCCTGCATACCTTTCCTCTGTGGATCTGCAGACTTAATCCTTTTAAGATAATAAAATTATCTTTTACAAGTACTTAGTGAAAAATAGGCAGAAGAAGAGCATACTGCTTCATTGTCCTCGTGTCAGTTATCCTAACTTTATGTGATACGTCACAGTTGCTGCTGCGTGGTTGTTTTTAGGAAGTTAGTGCATTTCCTCAGTCTTATGCTGTGCTTTTGACACATAGCTATAGTTGTAGAGCTATTGGCAACCAGTGCCATAGCATTAGCAGCACTGAGAGGCAGCTTTTTGTCTTGGATGAGGAAAAAAACTTGTGTTTGCTGAAAGTCGGAGTGGTGGAAAGGGACCTCTAGAGTCAGCTTCTTTCTCAAAGCAGGTGTTTCTCCAGCACTAGATTAAATCAGCTCAGTTATGAACTTTGACTGCATCTTGGAAATATCTGTGGGTGGATATCATACAGCTTCTCAGTAGAGAAGCATTGCCCTCTTAGTGAAGAAGTTTTTTGAAATATTGAACCTGAACCAAGGGCCTTTGCTCCTTTCTGTATTGATGTGAACAATGGGCAGCGCTTGGCTCCATCACCTCTACCACTACCTGCCAGAATTCTGCATGAAACCAGCCTTTGACCTGTGCCCCACACACCCAACCATCCTGCAAGACACCTGCTTGAACATCTCCAGTTTCTTCCCATCTCTCTTGAAACAGAAAGCCCAGACCTGGACATCCTATTCCAGTGTAGTCTCATCAGTCTCATTAGAGGATGATGATAACTTTATTGGTTTTGCACTAACCACACTTTTAGTGAGTCCTGGTATCTCTTTTATCATATTTACCGAGAGGGCACCTCTGGCTTGTATTGAGCCTGGTGCCCACTGTCACCCTTCTGGGAGGACACCTACACCAGCCCTACTTTCCCAGCCTATGCTGAGCCATGGGATTGTCCTACCCCAGGTGCTGTACTTTGGATTTCTCCCTGCTGCACTTCAGGACATTTCTATTCCCCTGTCCTGGAGTTTAGAGGCTTGTTGGAGCTTATAGGGTCACACTGGAGTGAGGCTCTACCTCTTGCCATCTTAGACACACATACCACGCATTTACTGTTGTCCACACTGAACAACAAAGAGAGAACTCTGTGCATTTTGGAGGAATTACTGTAGGAGAGTTGGCAGGGGGATTACCAAGAATTTATGTAGAGGGTTTCCTCAGATTTTTTTTAATAATCTAAACGTCAGGATGCGATTGCCTTTACTTCTTTTACTTTTTTTTTTCTTTCCCAATTATTTCTGGTAATTTAGTTGTTCTTTGTTACCATAGTTATGAAGTGCTTTCTGAGCTAAGTCTTGGAGCTGTTTTAAGGAGCAAATAGTAAAAAAAAAAAAAAAAAGATGGAATCAGGGATAAGAATCACACTGCTGTCAGACTGGGGAATTAAAATGTATTTTTATAGCATACACTGCACGTATACAGTTTATTTAGTAGAACATGTTCCTTCCAATACACACATTTCATATGCAAAGTAATGTGAAAGCTACAAAACAGGCTAACTCATATTGAAAAGGTTGCAAGTTCCTGAATGACCGAGGCAGAAGCAAATAATGTTTTGAACACCTACTGTTTTGTAAACCTCTTCCTCCTGCACATCTGCAGATAATGGCAAAATTGATGGCAAAACCCCATGTTTCTCAGCAAATTTCATGCCTCAGCTGTGTTAATATGTTTAGTATTAACAGGTTTTAAAACACTCCCACATTACGTCCAGTATTAGGTGTGTACAGCTGTCCACTTGCATCATCAGTCATTTATTCAATAAATCAATTGACTGAAAACTGTATTTTCAAAACTAAACCCATGCCTTTTTAACTTGCATGAGACAGAAGCTGCTTTCTTTTCACATTTTGAATAAAGTGAACATCTGCCCTGGAATGAAGACTTTGTTTCAAGCAATTTTAAACATTTTTACAGCTGTTTTATAAAGAGACAAAAATGGGTTTCTTGATGTGAAAGTGCATCTGGGTAAGGGCAGGAGCCATGGCAATATAATGGCACAAGAAATAGCAGGCTTAAATTGCAAGAAGGAAGCCTTTAGTTTCAGCTTAGAGCCAAACTTACAAATGGTCCAAGGGTGGTGATATACCTGAAGGGCTGACTGAGGGTGATCAAGGCACATCCAGAGACAATTTGTGAAATACAAAGCACAGGCTAGGAGGGCTTCCTCGAGGAATGAATGGCATAAAGCTGATCCAGTCTTTCATCTGTGAGCCAGGAGTACATCAGACAAGTGCTTCCAAACTATATTTCCACAATGCTGTGCTTGCTTCCCTAATTCCTCTTTTCCAAGAAAGAAGACAGAAGAATTTCATACATGTATCTTGTTATATCTTTGGCAGAAACACAGTGATGGTCACCTACAGTTCATGTACAACCTTTCACTAAATGCACTATGTGAAGGGATTCTTTTGTTTTTCATGTGCAAAACCAGTTTTAAAATGGTAGGAGAAATTTTAAATTTAAAATTGCAGGAACCATTCTGATTTTTTCCAGAATTATTATTATTTGTTCTGAGATTCCTCAGCAAAGAGAATCAGGGATGTTTGTTGCTCGTTACTGTTGTATACCAGGTAAGGTGTCCTTTGTGGAAAAGCAGGGGCTGCTGTCCTGTGTAACAGCCCCAGCTGGTGTATAATGCTTACAAGAGGGGTGGCTCTGTGTTACTGCAGGCCAGCCAAGCTGTCCAAAGCAAATGAGTTCTGACAGAGACCTTCTGTAGGGTTTACCGAAGGAAAGAGCAGAGCCGGACTTTGGCCAGATACTTTCCTTTAAACACTTAGTTACCTTCTAAGTTAGCAAGAAGGTTTTAAATAGTTATTTCTGTGTTTGTCTGGTCCCTAGCAAAAAAAAGTTTCTGATCACATTGGCAAAAGGAAAACTGTTACAGCTGTGACAAAGGTTGATTTTAATGGGCATTCCAGTGATCTGCGTAGTTTTCCTGTGGCAAACCTTTCACGTTCAGTAGGTAGCATCAATACAAATGCTTCTTTGGGCATCACTGTCACTTTCCTAATGCAGTTTCTTTTTTCCAGAGTTCTTCTTTTCTTCTTAAGGGAAGAAAAATATTCACATTCATGAGGAAAAAGAAAAAAAAAAAAAGATGTCCTTCTCAGTCCTGCAGCCTCCCTGCAATGGCCAAGGCGACCTTACTGCTATGTCTAGAATAATGCTGTCAGTGTCCCCCTTGCAAGGCAAGTGGCAGCTGGGGAAGAGGCATTCTTCCACAGCAGGAAGTCCCATCATGTGGCACAAGGCTTAAAGACAGGACACAGTTCAATAATTTTTTTCAGGCGTGCTTTCTCACGAAATTCTCTTACAGCGAAGTAATAGAAGATGGTATCGAGACAGCAGTTCAGGTTGGCAACCATCATTGACACCTGAATGAAGAGGCTGATTTTTTGTTTCAGATTGCAGTCCACTATTACGTGCTGTCTCACCAGGCACTGTAGGCAGATTGCAAGGTGGACAGGTGTGAAACACACCAAAAACACCACAAGGTTGATGATAATTACTAGTAAGGAGCCTCTGTCTTCTGCTTTCTTTTTAGCACCGTTTTTGTGATTCAGAAGAATCCAGATGTTTTGGGCAGAGCAGAAAACTATCACTGAGAGTGGGATCAGAAATCCAAAGACCTCCACAGAAACAATATAGGGAATGCTCCAGGCCTGTTTTGACATGTTGTGAAAACAAAGTAATTCATCTTTCTCTTGAAACACGTACATCGGGCTGCTGCAAAACCAAGTTACTGCCCAGATGAAGCAGCAAACCAAGATTGCCCACTTGGGGGACTGGTTAGCCCAACCTTCAAATGGGTACCTTATGCAGATATATCGGTCAATAGTAATGCAGACAATGATGAAGATACTGCCGTAGGTATTGACAAAGTACAGAGACTGGATAAAGGCACACAGGAGTCCAGGTGCTTCTTTGGTAGAGTAGTACAGCTTAAGCGGGAGTGAGAGAAGCAGCAGGATATCTGCAAGTGCGAGATTGATCATGTAGACTGAGGTTTTGGTCTGTCTGCTCCAAAAGCGGCAGAATATGGAGAGGGCCAGGACGTTGAGAGGCAAGCCAAGAATGAAGGTGGGGATGGAGATACCAGACTGGATGGTGATTGCTAACTTGTCGATGACTTCAAAGTCGCATTCCATGCTGTCGTTGGTCATTTCTCCCCTAAACCACACAGAAAACGGGTTGGAAATGTGTGAGTTTCACAGTTAATGCCTCAATATATCTCGCTGCATCTTTTGTCTGGGTACGAATTGAGTAAGCACATGTTCTAGCTTGTGTTTAACTTTCAGCATTGGTCAATTTGGGGGTTTACAAGTATTTTAATTTGTAGTCGATGATCTCAGATAATCTGGCAAAATTAGCAAATGAAAGGCATTGCATCTTAGTAATACTTCTTTAAAAAGTATAATTTGTGTGGAGTAAGTATTATCATTCTTAAAAAATATACATATGCTTTAACAAACTATGCTCTAAATATGTTTTTTATAATCTCTTTAATAGAATCACAAATAATTCTAAATGAAGGACAAAAAATTGGAAGTTAAGGTTTCCAGTCCAGCTCAGCTAACCAAGTAGCTTAATAGAAATTTTAGAAGTAAGAAGTTTTTAAGATGAACTTGATCAAGAGAGGATTCTCTCTTTAAAGGGCAGAAAGTGATGGGTAGCTGACAAGCACTTCCAAATTATGCTGGATTTTTCTAAAGAAAGCAAAAAACAGTTGTTGAGAGAATTTTTGTTTACATGTCTGAAATACAAAGAGAGTGGAATAGAGAGCAAGAAAATCAGCTAAATACTGACCGAGGAAATGTCCGTGGGCTTTGCCAAATCTTATACCTCTGCTTTTCATGCAGATGTTGATATTGTGCTGGAGTTCAGAGGTGGGGTGGTTTACAATAGTCAGTGGGGCATAATGGAAATATCTGAAATGGATAATCTGGAAATATCTCTGTATGTGAACAGAGAATGTATTCAGAGTTTAACATGTTTATGTTGTGGAAATAAGATTATTTCCAGCTCAAACTACTGAAAGAACTGGCACACAAAGCTGAACTTCCAACCCAGGGGTTACGGAGTATATTATTGTTGTATCTGGAAAAAGATCAGTCTAGCCTATCTGTTTGAAGGAAATCGGGGCAAACCTGATTAAAGCCGTTCTATAACTGCTAGGTCAAAGCTTTTTACAGATTTATAAATAAATAAATAACTGAAAACATGGTAAAGTAAGTAAGGCTTAGACAGATCTTGCCAGACAATTAACTTCTTTGATGAAGTGTCTGCTTTTTCAGACATGGACAAGGCTAAAAGTTGAGGGTACTCACACTTTAGAGAAGTGCACTAGAAATAACTATAGCAATAGAAAAACTGGGGATGCTTGAACAAGGGCAGCTAACTTTGTGATGAAATGGTTGCTAGAAGGCTGGTGAGGACTACGGCAAGTGAGGGTTAGTAGGGAGATGCACAAATTCAGGCATGTTAATATTTGGCAGTGTCTCCCCTGGTGAACCCACTGCAGGTACGAGCGTGACCTGTGGGCTGCATGAAGCAGGGAGATGATGTTGGTTATGGGGCCAGATCCAGCTGGCACCTCCAGAGACTTGAGGAAATAGCAGTTTTCCTCTGACCTTAGGAAATGGCAAAAGGAAATATGATCATTAGCAGTGGATTTATGAATGAAATGAAAACAAAAAGAAAACCTCGATTTTTTAGTCTGAGATTGAGTCAATCCCTTTGAGGCAGCTACTCAGAAAATCCTGTGATCATGGTACATGAGAAGTGAGACAACTCCGCTAAAGGTGGAGATGTATCGATGCCATATATACAAGGGAATGTCAGAGAGAGGCTGCTGTCACCTGGGGCCAGAACAGGTAAGATAGGAGTAAGAGGAGATAGGTAAGAGTAACAGGTAAGAGGAGATAGGGGTGTCACGCTGTTGTGTGAGCATGTGTGTCCTGTGAGCTGGAGAACCCATTTAGCTGGGGAAAAGTCTGATGACATGAAACATTTTGGGGGAGTGACAACACCTGTTGATCCAACACTTCATGTGCTACATAAATATACCAGAAAATTGTTCGTGGTGTCTCTTAAAAGTATGAGTTTTGATTCTGCTGCCACCAAGTTTCTGTCTCACCAAATGCTTTTTCTGTAGAATTCATTAGTACAAAATTATAGATAGCATTGCTCTTGAAAATGGTTAGTTTCAGGAAGATGTTATCCAGCCTTTAAAGTGGTAATTTCAAGTATCTACCTGGAGTTCCTGATTCTCAAAAGCTTGATATTTTTAATCCTTTCACCCACCTTGTACTCAAATTTCATGTTATGAGTAAGCCAAGAGAATCGTTTGAAAACTATCCCTGTGAAGTAATACATCTGCCCAAGGTTATGAATAATCATTTTCATTGACAGCTTGCAGTCATTTAATGAGCATCATCTTTATCATATTGGCCAAATTATTAACAAAAATACTGAAGCTGAAAGATACTGGACTGTACTTCACACATCTTTCCAGTACAACAGACTGATTAGTAGTCCTCAGTGGGTACCACCATGTTGCTTACTCATTTTGTAGAAGTTTCATACAGATCATGTTCGCTTCATCTGCTTGTGAGAATTTCTTTAGAGATAGTGTTTGAAGCCTGCTTCCCCCTCCCACACTGTTCCCCAGTGCTGTCTGTCTGTGATAGAAGAAAGTCAAAGTACTTCGGTTTCAGTTATTCTCAGACAAATCTGTGTGAATCGATACTTACTGCTGAGTTGTCTTCTGGGTGCTTGCAATAGATTCTTCAGTGGGTGATTCAAATATTTTTCCAGATACTGGAGGCACCCTCAGTGATCTACCATTTCCCAACTTCTCCTTTTCCACCTTCTTAAGAGACAGGCAGTGTGTTTGCTCTTTCCCAGTCTTCTGAAGAAAACTCCTCTGTCCTCCAAGAGCTTCCTGAAGAAATTGCCTACAGCTCTAGGATTGTTTCAGACAGCTTCTAGAAGTCAAAAGATAATGTTAGAGTAGAGCCTGTGCTTAGCACTGCTAAAGGAAGGCAGTGTTAGCTGGTGCAGACCCAGTGCCGTCACTGCGCCGTTTGTTCTCGATTCTTCCTATCGAGTGAGGATTTTGCACTTCTTACAGACTAGTTAAAAATTAATGGTTTACCAATGAGCAGAAGCTAGTGGTTAAGCTAGCAGCAGATGTACTGACCTAGGAAATGGAATACCAAGATTTTATAGTATCAGCTTTGCTGAATTTTGAGCCATGCAGCGGGCTGCATGAGTTGTTTTCTTTTTGCAGCTCAGATCTGAGTTCATCTCGCTCTAGCCTGTGATTCCCACAAATCTCGATGTTAATACAGGTTGGGAATGATAGATTAAGTATATGGTTATCCTGGAGAGCTTCACTGGCAGGAATATCCTCATCATAAAATCTATAACTTACTCTAAGTGTAGGTGTAGCTTTAATAATAAGGAAACGTTAATCGTATGACAGAACACAGCAAACCAATCATTTTTAATCTGGCTACAATACAAAAGAGGAATGAGGAAAAATCAGGTCACAGCTTCAAGCAGGGACTTTTACAGCATTTACCATAATTACCCTTCTAATCAATTCAAACCAAGTAATGTCACTGCTATGATGCACACTTTGTTTCTGTCTTCTACATTATTATTCACGTTAGATATAAATTATTCTTTTATGGTTGCTCAGGAGAAGACTAAGATGGCTGGGTACGATAAAAAGTAGTCGGTCCCACATCTGCTATATATTTCATCTGTAGCTGGGTAATTTCTTACCATTTTATACTAAGATTTTGATTGCAACAGAACATACTAATGCTTATCAGTAAAACTAAAATTCTTTCTTTCTGCTCTAAGACAAATAACACTACATTTGATCTTAACTTTTGATCTTTATAATAAATACTTATCAGACTAGCTTAAAAATAGTGCTCTACAGTCTCTGCTACTATTTGATTACTGCTATAAATTAAAATATGAATTATTTTACCTGAACCCTGGCAAGGAGATCAGCAGCATTGCTTCAGTCCAGGTTGTTGTACAGAGCATGACAGCATCTGTTTATAGACCATACCCAGAGGCTCCGTAGATGGCATAACCACATCCTTCTTTTCTTCTCTTTTTTTTTTTTTTTTCCTATTTCAAAACACACTGCCCTGTGTTTCTTCATACAGACAAGCAAAGGTGAGAGGATGTAGAGGTTTTACTCCTCAACTGTTTCCAGTCACTGGTCCATATGTGGGTGTGTGTGGGCAGTGTGTCTCTGAAGCCAGATTTGGTTTCGGACTAGCCTTTATCTGGTGTGAAGCAGCTGAGAGCTTTTATGGGTTTGTGGTGGCAACCTCTGAACTGAAGATTATTTCTTGTGCTGAAGGAGACATGGAGTGAAAAGTTGCAGGGAAGACTGTCATAGAAATAGGGCTTCTTCTTCCAGTTTCAATTTGCATAGTGGAGATCAGTAGTTCTGTACTCAGATGATTGTGAAAGATTCAGCTACTTACACACGTGCAGCTGTTAAACTATTTAAAGGGCCTGTGCTAGTTTTAGCCAATTCTGGTGTTTCATTCATAGTTGGGAGTTGACAAATATATGCTTATTGGCAAGAGGAGTGAGGTATACAGAGTACTAAACTAGTGACTTATATGTGAGCCATACAGTGGACAGGACACATTTTTCCTGAAATGTGCTGCCTCTTGAGCCCACAAGACACATGGAGCTTCCCAGGCTTTTCCACCAGCAGCACTTTCCTAATGGAGCCTGAAGATCTTCCTCTGCTGTGGGGAGAGGTGACTGTGTTTGCAAAGAGTGAACAGCAGCAATATGGGAGTGTTAATCCATTGCTGCTTTCAGGAGATGATGCACAAGGGTGGAGCACTGCAAAGGACACAAAGCTGCTGGTCTCCTCAACTCCTGGCCAAATGTGCTTTGGGGGCGACTGGTGTCAAATGGATGTTCATGGTTACATAAAGTGAAATAACTTATTCAAAATAAAAAATTACTGTTGTTCAATGACAAAGTGACATTCTCTGACGTAATAATTCTATCTTCACTCAATAAAACTGACCCACTAAGTATGGAATTATATATGTATATATATATATGTCATATGGACGTTTCAAATGTATGAGTGCAGGTAGTCTCCTTCTGGACCTCCTGTGGTTGGAGTGTGAAACTCACCTGGTATTGCTGAGAGCCACTCTTCTGAGTTGTGATAAAAACTGGCTGCTCATTTACCTTACACATTGCAATCCTTTGTTGAGTCAGCAAATATAGGAAAAAAAAATAGCTCTAAGTAGCTCTAGGTGACATTTTTCAAATTGCCACCTAGCTTTGGAGGTAATTTAATCTTTATAGGAAAGCTCTGTTCTTCCCACAGGAATAGTAGCACAAGCATTTGTACCACAAGACTTGGAGAGGAAAAAAAAAAAAAAAAGGAATTTCTTAACACTCTTTTTCTACCATTTTCTACCTGTCTCATTTGAAAATGAGATTTGAAGCCAAAAAAAAGTAGAACTCAAACAAAGCTTGGGTTAACCTTGTAACAAAATCACGTGGCAGAGGAAACGAAGCCAGCATGATTCATATCATTTGGGAAATGGGTTATAGAACTGGAAGGTCTGAAGGGCTTTACTACTTCTGTCTTCTCAGAGCTGTGGGGTAGCTGTGAGTCTCAGCAACAGCTTGTAATGAGTCTGAAAGCATGAAAAGAAATCTGAGTACAACTCGATATTAAAAATGCACTTTGATACTCAGTGCTGCCTTCGCTCCCAGGACTGGGTTCATTCCTCATGGCTCTGTGAACTTCCCATTTGGTGTCACTTAAAGAAGCAGAGCTAAAAAATCAGCATTTCTGCACACATCAACCACACGTTTGCTAAGCTGGCAGTTTGCTTGTGATATGTGTGGCTTCATTGCTTGTATGTAAGCATTTAATTTGGTGGTAGGCAGATAAATTATGCTTTTGCAGACTGGCTCTTCACTGTTTTGAATTAGGACAGCTTTAATCTAGAGCATGTTTAATGAGGGCAAGTTGTGAATGACTCACTCCCACACCTGCGGACAGATTATCAGCTAAGAAATTAGAGCCCATTTCCCCTTCTCTTTGGTGGCTGCTTTTGTAATTTTTCCCAACAGGTGTGGTAGATGAACATGCTCAGCAGGGAATATTTCTGTGAGCCCTTTGTGTTCCAAGTGCCTTTATCACACAGCCCTCCTGCTTACTAAATGCTGAATTCCAGAGACCCAGGCAGCTACAGGGCTCTGAGGTTTTTGATGGAAAGGAGATGGGAGGGTATTGTTTGTTTCAATTCTTTTTTTTCTTTCTTTTTTTTTTTCATTAACCGCATAAATGTGGTAGAGGTACATTGCTCGTCCTGCCTAGAGACAACGGTCTTGTCAAGCTTCTTTTGCCATTGTTGCCTTTCAGCTAGCAAACAAATAGTGGTTGGTGGGAAAAAGAAGAACCTAAAGAAAAGTCTGCATAACTAAAAGGGAAGTATATGAGCAAACAACTTATATGGTAAAAATAAGTTTGTTTGTTTGTTTTTGTTTTTTTGTTTTGTTTTTGTTTCTTTGTTTGGTTGTTTTTTTTTTTGTTTCTTTGTTTGTTTTTTTGAGACTGATGAGTTTTCTCCATGTTTCTCTAGGTGCAAGTGTTGCTCTTGCTAAGCCAGGCAGTACCTGTCATTTTCAAGGAATCAAAGACTGTTTCAGAGGAAACTTGTTCATACAGTGCAAAACCACATACATTTGCATTACAGCAGCTTGAATTCTGCTGTTCTTTTTTAATGGAAAATATATCAAAACAGCTTTGCAGTTCAGCTT
The DNA here is from genome assembly GCF_964035555.1 of Netta rufina. Lineage (NCBI taxonomy): Eukaryota > Metazoa > Chordata > Aves > Anseriformes > Anatidae > Netta > Netta rufina. The sequence continues at coordinate 8,616,776 of NC_140132.1, forward strand.
TCATAAATGTCTAAAATACATGTTTGCTTGTATTTAATGGCCAGAATGGATTGAGCTGGGTTTCAGATCTAGAATTAGTATGCTCAAGTGCAAATTAATCAAATTTCAAAGGTGGGGTCTGATGTGTTTCTGTGCCACTCCAAAGGCAAGTGTGACTTTCTGTTCTCCCAGGCAGCTATAAAACATAGAGTTACATATAGATTCTATAAAACATAGACTTCATCATCTAGAGCAAAAAGACTCTGGAAGAGACATTGCCCAGTGAAGAGCTAGGAGGTGAGTGGAAAACTTCCTTCATCCTTGTGAAGAAATAGAAGGCTCATCAGCCCAGACCTGAGTCTAAGTCTACCCCAAAGTCACCTTCAGTATTGTGCTGTGACTGGTGTCTGATATTTTGGTGTGTTTTTAAAGGTTTCAAAAACTGGATGGACAAACTGAGCTAAGCTAACAAGTTGTCTTGTTCTGGACAGGCTACCACAGCTTCTTGTTACCACAAAATGCTGAGATGTTCTAACTCCAGCTAATCAGCACACTCACGGAAAGGAGGACTACCCAAAGAGCCAGTGATGCTGTCTCCTACCCAGAAGATATACCTTGATGTTTCTTCTCTCTAAAGAACAGGTAAATTAAGGAACAAAATCAATTTTCCATAGCGACCTAGAAACTGTTCTTTGTATTTGGATTGGAACACAGTGTTTTCTTTATCTGGAGGCCTTTTGCTTCACACTAGTGCTCATCACTCTTTCTCTGAGCTTGATAATCATTCAAAGTCTGTCTCACAGTAAGTTATCTTAATTGCACTGTTGGGAACTTTAAATGGAGGCTATGTGGCCTCATGTGGCCACTTTTCTGCAGCAAGTGCAGGAAACTGAAAAACTGGAAATCAGGAAGCCTGGCAACTGTTCTTTTATGGGGAGCAGCCACTTCCAACCTCTGCAAGATGAGACAGGGACTTTTGACAGCAACAAATGTGGTTGTTCTCGGAGCTGGCCAGCTACCAGTATAGATTCGTTCCTGACTTCATTTAAGAAACCTTACAACGGAAGTATTGCATCTTGAAAGGAAAGGAACTGGTCAACCTGGTGAGCTGTCAGACGCATACTAGAATGGTTGGCTGAACAGAACTACAGGAGTAATATTTTTGAGGTAAAAATAATATCTTCAGCTGTATCTGATACAGAAATTCACCAACAGGACACCAAGCACACAGGATAGCATCTTCCTTATAACTTTAAAGGCCCGCAGTCCACAGCTGAGGGACAGAGCAACTTGCACCTGTCTAAAACACTCCTGGTTGTGGACATACCAGTAAGCTATAACTTTTCTTGGGTGTTCATATCCAGGGGTAGCCAGCCAAGCTGCGAGCTTAGCTTTAGTGAAATTGTGTAAAAATAAACACAGAGCTTCCTGTACAAATGTGCTTTGCAGTCTGCTCCAGCGAGATTCACCAGCAGTGGACAGTGGCACTACCAGAGGAAATGGTAGGTGCATGCAAAACTGGGGTTTCAAAGGAAGCGGATGGCTAATTTCACAATCATCCAGTAGAAAAAGGAAAAAAAAAAAAAAAAAAAAAAAAGGCAGCTAATAGTTAGAAGGTAGACCACACAGCTCCTTAACAAACCTCAGCATTCAGGCTCCCATGGGCTATAATGTCATACTACAGTGAAATAGGATACTTCTCCTGACTGGCAGTATGTGGTTATTAGACATTATTCTTATTCCTCACTCAGAGATTGATCAGATCAGAGAGTCATGCTATGTTCACTAGTCTACATCATATAACACAATATTCTGATAAATGGGGTATAGATTTTTTTTTTCCTTAAAGAACCTAAGGAACCATTTTATTTTCATCCCTTGCATTGCATTTAGTAATGAAACACATAACAAAACATTGCATTTCTGTTGTTATTATTTCCACTGTTGACTGGAACATCTCCTCGTGGACGTCAACAACCATTGCTACAGTCAGGCACAGAGGGTTGCCAGTGAAGGAAAGCAGCAGCAGCTATGCTACACGCCCCTGCCTTGCACAGTCATTCCTGTACCTTCAAGCAGAGGGCCTCATATGAAAGGGTAGGAGCTACCTTGTCTGCAGGGTTTATGCACTCTCAGTGTTATGACTTCCTGAAATACCTATTTCTGTTGAATGGCTTGGACTGAAAAAATGCTGACTTGTATGGAAACTGCATTTTTTCTGTTTTCTGTAACTTTACCTTATCCATATCTCCTCAGCACACAGAGTAGCATTTCAAGACCTGAAGCCCTAGACAACCAAGTCTGTAACTGCAATGGATTAGAGTCAAATGAAAATTACAGGTTGGCTGAAAAGCGACATTTCTCAGAATGGAGATGTGCCCTGGGTGGTTGCAGGTGTAGCGAAGGTTGCTGTCTTTACATTTCTGATTTTTTTTTGCAAGGGTTCCACTTGGGCATTTTGTGCTTCACCATCCTAGAAGTATCAAAATGTTTATTGCCAGCAAGCTACAGCTCAAGGACAGGGTTAAAGTTGTGGTATCAGGTTTTGCAGTATTCGATGGAAAGGGGCAGGAGCATTGCTGCTTGAAGTTGGCTCAGATCCCCCTCTCCTCTCACTGGGTTCACCTCAAGTCTGGAGGGGGCAGAGAGTCAAGTGCTTCTTTTAGTGCCTCAGATATTGTTCTCATGTTTTCAAAAGCACCAACCACCAGAATCACTCAATGCTGTAGAAGAGTGGGACCTAATTAAAGTCCTGGGCCAAGGCAATGATTAATTGCTGTTATCTCAGCAGCACTGCAAAATGTGTGTATTTGCGTGTGTGTGCCATTCGCACTGTTTACCACCTCCCTTGTCCAGACTGAAAGGGATGTATGAGAGCATGAGAGATCAAGTTTGTGACTAATAGAACTGATACTGATCTCTTAGCAGTGATGACACAGCAGATTGGGACCCATCTCAGGCATTCAAGAGCATGAACATGAAAATTAGCCTCGTTCTTTGTTATCACTTGGTTGAAGAAGCCTTATGGCTTCAACCTGAACAGCAAGTAGAGGAAACAGAAGCCAAAAATACCATTCTTCTAACAGTAATCCAGGAAACCTGTCACTAAAGTAATGCAGAACTATTTAATAGGAGCTCTTTCATCTGCCTTGTACCTGTGTGACATGAAAGTCTAAAATACTTTATAGCTAGAAAATGGATGGTTATCTCTTTCCTTCTGAGGCAATGCCACTGAAAGGAACTAGCTGGCTGATTTCAGCAAAAGAGCACTAGATTAAATAGATATTATTATACTTTGAAGATCATCACTCAAACTATCTGCATCAAAATGCATTTAGATCATTGCAGAATATGTTGCCTCCATTACATTTAAAATATTATGGCAATCAGTGTGCCCATGGCTAATATGTTGGCTTAGCTTGGTTCTTTTCTTGAAGCTTCTGCACAAATTGCTTTGTTGCAACCAGAGTGCACTGTCAGGCTGCATTTGTCAGTGCAGACTCTCCAGTCTGTGTCGTCTTCATTTGTCACTGAGATTTACGGGTATGAGAAAGAAAATGTCAACCTTGCTGTTGCCATAGTCGATCTGAGAGCTGCATTGTCACTCTGCGATCTCTCCAGTAGAGTCCTGGCTTTAATCACTGAGTTACTTAACGTGGAGATGCAGGGAGTGCTGCTGAGAAACAGAAAGTGTCCATTAAGAGCTAGTCAGACATGAAAAAAAGAAGAAAGTTTAAGAAAATGCTTACAGGGTTTCCTGCATTTACTTGAAAGACAGATAGTTTTGGGTGGTTGCCTGTGTTGGTAGCAGAAACAGGAACCAACAGTGCCATCTTGGGGTTGTTTATGTCTATAAGCCGGACAAGAGTCATCACGGTGGGACTTGACTTTTTCTTTGTGTGGTTCTCCTTTTCTTCACAGATGTATATTTACACACACAGCATTGTGTGTGTGTGTGTATCAATGCTGTAATTACTTACTAGTGGTAGTAACTGTATTGTGCACGCAAGTTGCATGCACATTTACTTTATGGACCTTATATTGATCTCATCGCCTCATCTGCCCTACTTCACCATTCTTTAATAAGCTTGCTAGTCTTTGATAGAGGAAGTTCTGGGAAAAAAAATGGCTCTTTGGGAAAACACGTATCTGTTCTCCCATGGAAAGGGCAACAGAGCACATTTCCTCATTTATTCCAGCACTGAAGGGGTTTCACCCTGGAAAGATCTGACTCTCCTTGAATCTAGGATCTGAAGAGGACAGCAATGGAGGTAACTTCAGTAAGCTGTAGCTCATTTCTTCTTTTCCATATGCAACTAGCTATCTGTCCTTGCTATCAGACACATGAGTAGTATGTAAAATATAACTGGTGGGCCTTGGTCTCAGGGGAGCTAGATACTTATCTCCTTCTGATTGGTAACGTTAGTGTAGCTGAGTTGATATGCTGTCTTTGTTCTGGCTGCCTGCCACTGACAAGTGTTTTACACACAAGTTAGTGCGAACAAATGGCTTCAGAAGTAAAACTGCATTTCATTTGAGTATAATCATGCCACTTACCCTGATCACCTTTCTGCTGCAAACTGAGTGCTAGAGATTTATTTGAAATTCTGAAAATGTCTGTTCCCTTTAGCACAGTTGCATTCCTATAAATAGCCTGTGTAGAAAAGCCTCATAACATGAAGGGGACCAAGAAGGTAATTTGCAGGAAAGTGAAAAACCTCAAACAAATGAAGAGAGCTTCTCAAATTATCCAGTGATAGAATGGCAGAAACTATCACACAATCAGACTTTTTTTTTTTTTTTTGAAAAGAGTGCAAAGCTAAGAAAAAAAAAATCGCAAGTAATTTCACCAGGTGACTAAAATATTCACCTGAGATGACAACTTTTGAATTTCTGTGAACACAATCAGCTGCAGGTCTGATGGGCGGTCTCTAAAAGACCCAGCAACTATCTGAAGCCCATGGTGATCCAGCTTGCCTGCTGGTCTTTCCCGTAGGAGGATTGCTAAGACCAGGGTGGTTGTTCTGAGGTGACCAAGAAACTTGTGAAGATAGGCCAAGAATGTAATAGTATTGCTGCCTTGAAGTCTTGTGCTTTTGGATTCCTTGCTGACCCCAGGGGTTTACATAAATGCACCATGAGTGACATATTGTGGTCTTGGGTAAACGAGTCTTCAGATTCTTAGGGTGGTGCTTGATGGACCAGCACTCATCAGCCATCAGTGTAGTCAAGGCAAGTCAGACCGCTGGAAAACGCAATCTCCAGCGTTGCTGATGTGATGCTGGAATTCACTTTTCTAGGTGAGAGGAAGATGTTCCTTTGCAAACCGTTTCACTGAGTCTAAACCTACAACTAGATTTGTTTTGCAGCACCCAGATATGCAATGGCAACTGGGCAGATATGCAGATATTTCTCCAACTCCACCTTAAATCTGCAGTACTCCTCGACACTAATGCCAAGCACAACAAGCCTTTGCACCCCAGAAAACAACCTGAGAGTCATCTCCTGGCTTGAAGAAGCAGGGCTTCCTTGAGATGCCTGCAGCAAGTGAGACGGGGGGCTTGCAGCCAGCTGGAGTCTGGACACAGCTCAGGGCTAGACCCTCTGCTCCTATGGAACAAAGCTGTAGAGGGCAGTTTTGGCACAGGGGACTTGTTAATCAGTTAAAATTAGTTAATCAGTTAAATTAGTTAAAAACTAATTAAAGACAAGAACACAATTTGGTTATCACTTTAGCCTTGACAGAGTTTTCCTGGTGAAATGGGAGCCACCTGAGAGGCCCTGGGGTGCCCAGTTGTGCCAATACACTGTACCTCTGTGAGGCTTGTCATTCCCCATTGTTCAACACACACATTTTAAACTGAAGTTAATTTAACACCAAACTCTGTTGCCTCACAGCTTTGTTATGAAAAGGGCAGCGGTATTGCTTGTGTTTGCACAAATCGTGGTACAGCATCTGCTGTGTCTCTCTGATCCCATGCAGTGGCAGGTAGAAATGCTGAGCTTTTGCCAGCTGTGGGAAGGGGTTTTACCCTTCCCCTGCCTCTCACGCATCTCTGAGAGCTTGCGGTCAAGAAATCAGTGCATAAAAGAACAAATGTAACAAATATGTGAAAAAGCGGTAGTATGTTCAGATTTTTATGTAGTCTGTCTACTAATTGGGGCTAGAGTAATTCATAATACTGCAAAACAAATGGATGTAGTTAATGAACGTATGAGCATACTGTATTATAGCAATGTTTCCTTATGTTGTTATGTGTTACAAAAATTACTCTCTATGTTTGCAGCTTCCTAATATAAATATTTCAAATGGTGTTGACAAGTTGGATAAATAGTTGGGAAAGCCAGAACATAATGGAGCATAAAGATGTATGCATAGTTTTACACATCTGATCTGGGACTTCGAGTATCTTGGAAATTGAGTATGACTGGAAATGAAATGGAGGGTTATGTAGAAAAAAATCCACATGATTATGGAATATACAGTTTTTGAAGGTTTTAGAGAACTGTATTCAGTCTTGGGTCACTCTCACACCAAAAAAAAAAAAAAAAAAGAGAGAAAAAATAAAAAGCAGCCTGATTCAGGAGTAAGTCTGAAAAACAGGAGCAAATACAGTGAGTTAGCCCTGAAATGCAGATGTAGCTGGGGGTACTTACAGTACAAATGTTGAAGTGTGGAGGGCATAAATAGGTCTTCAAATACATAAATGGCAGCTATTAAGATGAAGGGAATAAACAGTTTGCTACATCCACTGCAGATGGGAAAAGAAATATTGGCTTTATACTGCAGCTGGAAATAGTCTGCTTAGAAATTAAAATAAACCCTTTCAGCTGAAGATAGCTGATCAGTAGAAACACCACTTCTACATCTTCTGTGAGGTGTTAGTGAGAGTAGGTTAGACAAACTTCTGTTCATTATAACATGAGAATGAGACAAAAGACTGGGTTGAATTAGAGATATTTCCTGTGTAATGTGACAACTGTACACTGAGGGGTGCAGAGAAGACCCTAACTATTAGACACTGAATGGAAATCAATGTAATCCCAGAGCAGCATCAACTCTTACCTTGGTATGAGTCCTCCTTATTTTCTGCAAGTTGGCAATGGGCTTGTACCAGATGATGTCATTGCTGGTTTACTTTATACTGCAATAATTCATAATTTAGCACTGATTTGCTCCCTCATCTGAGCCTTGGCTACAGCTGACTGGAAGTCAGCAGTCAGTTCCTCCCCACAATATACTTTATAAAAAGAAACACAGTATCAGAGGTCTACCAAAAAAGAAAAAATAAAGGGGAGGGAGGGGGGGAAGAAGGCTGTGGCAATGAATTAACGTCAGTTTTCTTCAGATACATCTTTGCCATGTGTCGTCTGTGGATGAAGGTGCACTCCACTGAAGCAGTCCTTTCTGAGCTACTGACTGGAAATTGAGGTAAAGGAGCCTGTATCTTATTTTTATGTATTAATTTTAAAGAGCTGGTTTCAGGGTATTAGCTCGAACTTTCACTGATAATTCTGCCTGGTTAAAAAGAAAAGGTAATATCCAGTGCATGGAGCTTTTTCTGTTTGTTTTTGTTTTTTGTTTTTTTTTTTTTTTTTTTTTGTTTTTTTGTTTTTTTTTTGTTTGGTTGGTTTTGTTTGTTTGTTTGTTTTAAAAAAACATAATCATAGAATGGGTTGGGTTGGAAGGGACCTTAAAGATCATATAATCCCAACAGTGAATTGAATGAACAGTCCTTTGATATCATTTTGTATTATTTAATTACTGTTTAAACACCTATATTATTTTACTGTGAAAAGCACGACTGCTGTAGAAGGTAAGGGTAGAAATACCATGCAGCTACTGTAGGTATAGATGGCAAATCTGAGGTTTGCTCCTTATCATTGACTAAGTCACTCCTCCCTGGTTTGTCCATATTTCGTCTAGCATGGATAATAATCTAGTCAATAGCTGCAAACAAAGGTACCTGCTTAACAGGAAAAGAAACACATAAATTTAAACAGTGAAATTTAGGAGAACCACTTAGGATAAACACTGTGATTCTCCTCTGTCGTACTGAATTTGAATGAAATTTAACAGTTTGCCCTGTTCTGCTGCCTGCACTGTGAGCAAATTAATGAAGGTCAAAGTGTTGGTTTTAACTGTTATCACTTCATCTAGCATTTTCTTAGTATTTGAACATCATCATCGCATCAACCCCCTGATCTAGACCAAATGAGGATGTGTGGTAGGCATGAGCTCTAAGGCAGACGGGTACTTCGAAATTCCCCTTCATGGCCGGGACACCTCTGTGAAACCCAGGCGCAGTCAGACACCTGCTGTGGTTTCGCTGTCTGTAATTCCTCTGTGCGATTGAACTGTCTGCTGTGGGAGAGGGCAGTTTTTGTGGCTATAGCTTGCCTAGAAAGAGTCAGGCAAAGCCAGTGTTACTGCCTGCAAGCAAGGGGAAGCTGAGGCAGCAGCACAGCAGTCTGTCATGTACAGGGGGGAGAGACAGTTGATGGAAGGAAGGTTTGTGTGTGTGGACATGTGACTGTAAAAAAAAATAAAAACAACAACTTTAGCAACACAAGGGAAGAAACATAAAAAGAAAGACAAGGAAAATAGCACAGAAACTTAAAGAGAAAAAGACATTTCTTCATATCTCCCATCACCCATTTAAAAATGTGCAGTAGCAGCTAGGACAAGCTCGTCCAGCCTTGCCAGAGCTCTTTTAACCACACCGTTTTCTTTTCGACGCCTCTTTGCTGGCACGATGTGAAAGTGACCCACTTTAGACAGGCGAAGCAGAAGTTATTATTTTTAGCCTCGTGCTGAAGCTAAGCCTCCGGCCCTGTGGTGAGGGCAACTGCTCCACCCAGATCCACAGCGGCTGCACTGCTACAGCAGTGGTGCACACGCTGGTTCCTGTCACTGCAGACATCTTTGGGAAGGAGACAGCAGTGGAGTCCGAGTCTCATTTGCTTATTTTCACACGCAGGCACACAGGCTTTGCCTGCACATTATGCATTTTATTTATTTTATTTATTTATTTATTTATTAATCTAGGTGTTGATAACTGAGTGACATTCGTTACAGGGTGGGAATGCCAGGGTAAGACCTAGGGCTGGGCAGGTGTTTGTGAGGAGAAAGGTGCAGCAGGTGAGGCTGGACAGAGCTGGCTTGCAAACGTGAGGGCTGCTGCGTGGAAACACAGCAGCTCCATGGAAATGGCACTCAAACAACGGGTGGTTTATCCTCGTGAAGTCACTTGTCACAAAGTGCCTGGGTGGCTGTATGCTTTTGTGGTTCGATGCACTCGAAGTGGCTGAAGGTACCTGGGTCTGGCAGGACACGGGGCCTGGTGGCCCCAGCCCTCAGCAGCTGGCCGTGCTGCTGCTGGCATGGGCACTAGCTGAGGGCCAGGTGCATCGCATCAGTGACACACCAGGCCTTCCCAATACCATTTCAGTGTTGTTTTTTTTGTTGTTTGTTTGTTTTTGTTTTGTTTTGTTTTCCTGCATGCAGAATGTTTGCTATTGCAGACAAAGCTTTTCCAGAAGCCAGCAAACACATCCTTATCACTGCAGGTAGAAACATGCCTGTGAGAATTTTCTGTTTAGAGCAGCATTGTGGAGAAGGATGGGAATTCTTCTGAGAAATGGTATTTCTTGTTTAAGGGTACTCCCTGCTGCCCACCCTGTCCCTCGTGGAAGTGAGCAGAGTAAGAGCACAAAGCATTTCAGAGGAACTGAATGTTTCATGCATCAAAACTGAAGCTTATGGATAATTTGTCTCTCACACACATTTCCCTTACCCCTTCCTTTCATTTAACCCCAAATTCGGTTTCTTTCTTTCCCCAAATCCAGTTGCTTTGTGGTGAGCCAAGGTCTTCCAAGTCACCCACGCTAACACCTGTGGGAGGGAAGAAACTGTCTAAAAACACCATTTAGGAAATGAGCAAGTTTTAAAGTTATTTTTCTCTTCCAGAGATGTTAGATATATCCATTCAGTAAAGATCATGGGGTTAGCTGCATGAGTGCCTCTAAATGGCATTTCAGAGTAAATCTCTGAGTAAAAGTGCAAATCTCATCTCTCATCTGAGTAAAAGTGCAAATTCCCAGGGACTCTCTTTTGGGCTGAGTTGAAGTTTGTCCCCAAATGCCTTTTCCTGCTTTCCGAAGCCAACCTCTGCCTCTCCTGTGTCCGGTGTGCCGGAGACCGCTGCAGAGAGAGGTCAGGTTTCCCTCTAGTGGTTTGACGCCCTCTTTGCAGCCCCGTAGCATAACTGTAACTTGGGCCTTTCAGGTTTCAGATCCGTTTTTAGCTTTTGCCAGCTGCAGGTGGGTGCAAATGTTTCCCACTCAGAGCAGTGTCCTGCTCAGCAGGATCTACCTGGTGAGCGCTGGCTGCGGCTGGCCTCTTGGTGTGATGCTGCACCAAGCTCTGGCAGATAAGGGAGAATACGTGCTGACTGTGCTGCAAAAGCTGGATGTCAATAGTGTGTTTGGATTCTTAATTTTTAAAATAATTTTATCTACAAAGTGATTCCGTTTGCTCATTGAAGGAAAACCAACCAACCACAGACCCCAGTAAGCTGGAAAAAGTATCTGGTGGGCTTGCAGCCCTTCACAGCAAGGATGGCTTTATCTTCCAGCCTTGCAGTACAGTTCCTGTGCCCTGCAAATCTGACTTTTCCTGGGCTCAGAAGCTGTTCTTACACCCGTGTTTAGAAACTGGAAAAGTCTCTGGGGAGGTGACCTGTACTGTGAGAGCCTGATTCCCCTGAGACCCTCTTCCTCACAGTCATCAGGAGAGGCAGGGGGTTCATGCACTTACACTTTTTCTCTGGGTGCCCACAAACAAGACCTCTGTACTCACAGAGATCACTGATATTGTGCGTCAGAGTTAAATCTGAGCCAAAGGAAAAAGCTCTGGCTACCAGGGGCTGAAGCAGATGTTCCTGAAAGACCCAAACAATGAGAAGTCTAGGAGCACAGGTCATTCAAGCACTTGTAAAGGTAGCTTTATCGCCTATGCAGTGATTAATCTCTGCATTGAAAACAAAATAAACCAGCCAAACAAAAACAAAGAATAAAGAAAAAAAAAAAAAAGCCTACTTTAAGTCCAGAAGTTCCAGCTGGAGAATGTTTACTAGACCTTTAGGCTCGTGCAGAACATTTTTGAATCAGGAGCTCCAGAAAATTAAGCAATTCATATGAAATAAGGTGTATATTAAACTACCTATACACTCTGTTCAGAAACATTAGTCATGGGGAACTCCTAATTTCTCTAGTTTTGCAAATCTTATGCATCAGGAACTGAGTTTATGTAGAGGTTTTTTGTCCTTCCCTTTTTCCGTGCCACAGCCTTTGTTGTTTCTCCATCACTGTCTCTCTCATAGATACTTACTTGCTTTCTGTTCCCCTTACATCCTCATGTCACACTGCTACTTTTTGTCTGCTACAGCACAGGGAAGAAAGCTGAAAAAGGCAGTATTTTCTCTCTTTGGTGACTGATATGTTATTTTACTTTTTACTTGGAGACTGAGGGTTGCATTCATAATATTTATTCCCCAGTCAGTATTTTAACATAGCATTGAACCATAGAATATCCCGAGTTGGAAGGGACCCGTAAGGATCATTGAATCCAACTCCTGGCACTACACAGGTCTACGCAAAAACTCAGACCATGTGAATAAGAGCACAGTCCAAACACTTCTTAAGCTCTGACAGCCTTGGTGCTGTGATTACATCCCTGGGGAGCCTGTTCCAGTGCATGACCACCCTCTCGGTGAAGAACCTGTGTTGACATGGGAGGGATGGGTGAAATTGCACCAGAAACAGCACTAATTGCTGCTTTTAGAGACCAGCACTGGATTTTCATGAAACCAAGGCTCCCTAATGCTTGTGTCAGTATGGTTTATAAACATGTTTAACAAGAGGGGTAAATACAGTCCTGAGGAAAAGCTCTGGCATCTGTTGCTCTGATCCTTGAACACAACTTGGTAAAAATAAAAAATTAAAAAAAAAAAAAAAAAAAAGGCTTGCACAGCTCAGCCCTTTGCAAGTTTGCAGCTTAAAACAAATGACCACGTGTTTTAACTTCTGTTTTGGCATAACTTCACAGTGATGATTCTGTTTGTCAGCATGCTCACACCGCCCGTATTTATTTAACAACTGTGGTAGCAGTTTCACAGAGCAGTCAGGCTTCATGAAAAGCTCCCTGACTGTGGTGTTCCTTTTCTTAATAAGCCTAATCTGACCTTTATATCTAGGATTTAGATTAGGAAAGAAATGCATGTGAGAGTCAGTGCCAAAGGCAGATAACAGTTGGGTACTTCTCATTTCTGTGTTTGCTGTGTGTGTGTTTTGCTTTCTATCAGCTCATTTTCTGCTGCAGCTTTAACATGTCAAAAAATGTCCTGGGCAAGAAAGTGTGGCCCCCACAGGGACTGGATGCTTGACACTGCTCAGGATAACTCCGAGTAGCAGTGACCAGGTCTGGCCACCAGAACGTGCCCTGAAATGAGTACTGAAAGGTTGAGCTGTTTCTGGGGTCATTTACAGAAAAAAAATAAATGGAGGGTGAGGGGATGGGGAGGAGACTTGCCAGGATGTAGAAAGGATGGGCCCAAAAGCCTGGTAGAAATGTTGGTGCATCTTCTAAAGCATATTACTTTTCTTCCAGTTTGGTGGCCACATCCCTACATGCCCAAGAACTTGCCATGCATGTGGATCACCTTTCCCGCGGGCAGAAGGTTGGTTAGTTTTCTTGGTTTTATTATTATTTTCTTTCTTTCTCTCTCTCTGTTTTCCTCATGTTCGTGGAAATTCTTGCTGTGTGTGACTTTCCTCGCTGGGCACCCTGGGGCAGGCGATGGCAGGCTGGGAAAGGCTGCCCCATGGGCACGGCACCTTCCCTGCTTCCTCCAGCTCTGGCAGCCTGCGTTTCCTCCTCACCCTGGTTGTGTCCAGGGGAGGGGATCCCCCTCACTCGGCAGAGGAGCAAGTGTGGTTTTGGCAAGAGGCTGGATCCTGCGTGGCCATCCACAGGCAGGCCAGCCCAGCCTGTGGTGTATGGTGGTAATGTTGGACAGACAGACAGCCTGGGTGACCCTGCTGAGAGCTGGTTTTGCTGGGGACAGAGCAACCTGAGGATGGAAAGCTTCTGAGAAGTAAATGCCGGGCATACAGAAAGCAAAGCTGTGCACGGTAAGCTCTCTGGAAAGGGTAATTGCTAATGCAGAAGTTTCTGAGGTTAGATATTCCCGTGGGTCCTGGACCCCCAATTCTTTCCTCTGTGACAGTGATATAAGGCATATAGGCAGCTTCTTGTTGTGGCAGGACAGTCATGGGGAAGTAATAGTGATCTGATTTACCATAAAATTGTAGGTGAAAGAAGAATCTCTTCCTTCCTGCCCCAAGATCACTCCTGATCTTCAGCAGCTCTCCTGACCAGGCTGCCCTGCCTGTGATGGCTGCTGAGCAGTCACCCGTTGGTGCCTCTGTGCTGTGAAACCAGATAAGGTTGTACAGTCCCCTTCCTTCCGCCCCCTAGGGCTATTCTCAGATGCTGTCTCCAGCCCCTGCATGCGCTCACTGCCCCGGACAGCTCATCCCTTCGGAGTAACCCAGAGCTGTTTCTGGGCCCTCATTCAGGACTTGTAGGAATGCTCCCATCTCAGGCTAACAATTGTGAGCCACCCTGATTTTCACTTCCCCAGAAGTGACCTCTTTCTTTCTTAGACAAAAGCGTCTTTGAAGCATGTCACAGCTTTTCGGCGACAGCTTTCACACTTTCCCCCCCCACACCTGACATTCAACTGAACTCTCATTTTTCAGTCAGCTGTCCCGACGCTGTGCTTGGCAGCGGGGTTCAGTTTAAGTGTAACAGTAACGGAAAGTCCCCGGCAAGAAAACTGCTGTGAGACATTACTGAAGCTCTGTGAGCAACAGCACGAATGCTGGAGGGATTTTTGGACGTGCTCCCACGCTGTGTCTGTGTCCCAGCCTGTGCCCTGCAGCAGCTCCGTGCATGCTTTCAGGTGACTCTTTTTTTTTTTTTTTGGTAACCAATCCCTTCAGTGCTTCTGAAGGGGATGAAACTGGCTATGTCCAGCTCTGTCATGGGTTTGTAGAATCGGAATTAATGTCGCATAGGAGATGCCAGTGCAAGACGGTGGTGTCTGCCTGTGACTGGAGGGACGCCACGGGCGGCCTCCCGAGGGCAGGATGTGGTTGTGCGTGGCACAGGCTGCTGGCCTCGCACCAGTGCTCCCACTGCTTGGAAAGCACAGGGGTGGTGGTGTCCAGACTTGGCACCAGAGAAATCTGTCAAGTCCGTAGGGCAGAGCACATCTTGTGCTGAGGAGGTAAAGTTGTGCATATTCGAAAGCTTGGTGGGGGTGGTGAAATCGCCAGGTTTGTACAGAGAGGTCAAGGCAAGCCAAGCAAGGCCTGCCCCACTGTTATGATTATGGTCTACCTTTGGGTGGGGTGGGGCTGGCTGCTTTCCAGGTGGTGGTGGAGGAAACAGTGTCTTGCCAGCAAGTGCTCACATCCCCCTCATCTCCTGAAGGTTGCTGAGTTCATCAGAAACATCAGGAGATAGCAGATTGCTGCTGCTTCCTCACTGCTTAATACATCCCTTAGTCCTTCTGTGTTGGAGAGCTCGGCCAGGTGCTTATGGATGCAGAGGACAGTTCTACTAAGGCAGCCAAAAAGCTCCAGGTAGGGAGGAGTAAAAACAAACAAGCAGACAAAACCACAACGACGCAACCACAAGAAGGTGAGCAAACAGAACAGCACAATCCAGCATTCTGTCTGGGGACCTGGAGTGGGTTTCTCCATCGTGCACGTGGTGTCTGTGCCAGGTATCGCAGCCCCAGCACAACCAATTACTGCCCTTGTATAGCCCCTGCTCAAATAGTGAACGGAGGTTTGGTTCCTATTTTGGAAGGACAGTATCTTTTTTGATACTGAGACCTGCTTTCCCTCCTGTTTGCCCTCACTAACCAGCTGCTCCCAGGCAGTCATTAGAAGTGGCAGGGGTCCTAACCAGATCTGCTGTGGTGGTGAAGACCATTCCTGTGCTCCTTGCTCAGCATCATCCCGCACCAGCACAACCCGCCCGTCTCTTCCACCGCCCTCCGAGACTTCCTCCCTCTCCAGCCCCCAGAGAGCACCTGAGGGCTTGCTGCCACACAGGGGCTTTGATGTGGGGTTTCTGTGGTTAGGAAGTTTGGCCATCTTTGACCAAACGTTGACAGGATGCCTTTCTGTGCGAGTGGCTGCTAGATAAGGGGTGTTATTTGGAGCAAGATGGGTTAGCAGAATCTGCTCGGAAATGTTTTTTTTTGTAGGCAGCTTTGTGTCTCCTCCACCCATGTAATTAGTGGTTACTGGAGGAGAAGTATTTTTTTTTTTCTTGCTGCATCTAAAATAGCTGTTTGGTTTGTGCAGTGCTTTCACCTCATGTTGGTGGGATGGAAGGTGCAGAAAAAGACACGCTGGCAATCAGGTAATCTTTCAAATCACTGATCCCTCTGCACACGAATCCCACACAGGGTGTGTGGAAATCTTAAAGATGTGTTTAGTTTTGCTTGGAAACAGTCCATCAGATTAAAGAGGTATTCTGTGCATGTGTTGCCCATCAGCACACAGGTCCAGCCGAGGCAAAGACTGAGCCCCGCTGCACCAGTCTCAGCAGTGTGGAATCAGTGCCAGGGCCGTGCTGCACCTTGGGCTGGTGCAGAAGATACCCATCTGTGCGTGCACAGTGCTGTTTGTTGCTGCTTTGATCTTTGTAAAGAAAAGCTGGGGGTAGAAGGGGTGAGAAAGCAGCCTCCTTAAAAGGTCTATTTTGTGATCAGAACCTCATATAAACCCCCACCCTCCTGTGCTGGACCTTGCTCACAGATTTTCGTGGTGACAGAGCAGATTTCCCCATTTCTGCCCGAATGAGAAGCCTGCATCCCCCCCCAAGAAGCTGCCAAGGCTTTGATCTCATCCTGTATGGGCTTTGCTGGGCAGCAATGCAGCCACCGCCCAGGTGAATGGATGGCTCTGCTCAGTGGTTGTCTGCAAAAGGGCCTCTCCTTGAGCAGTTTCCTCCTTTTGGCATGTGCCTCGAGTAGGAGATGTGGAAGCTGCGCAGGGTGTGGGGCTGTGAAGCTGCTGCGGTGGCAGCAGGGCTCAGCCCAGTGCCCACAGGCAGCTGGGAGCCCAGCCCATGCTCAGGAGATGTGGGTGGAGGTGTGCACCTGGTTTCTACATCCTATCTTGGGACATCTGTGTGCTGCCTGAGCATCATAATGGGGGGCTGCTTAGCCATTTTACCTACTCAGCTCTTTCCAGGTTATGGGGTGGCCTGCCTCTGAAGATCCCAGTCTCCGTAGCAGCTCGTACTCCTTGCCCTTTGCTTGGACAGCAGAGGCAATGAGCTCCCTCCCTGGGGACCACCCAGATCCTATAACCACTAGATCCCCACTGTTTCCATTTAACTCATGAAGATATGGTGCTCTGTGCCGGTAACACAATTTTATTTACATTGGATACTTTGGAAAAACATGCTGCTACTTTCTCTAGACAATTAATTGCATTATAATGTTGAATAGACTCCGTTTACAGTGTCCTCGTTCCCACCCAGCCACCCCAGCTCTTTGGATAGTAGTTTTAATGTCATTTGACTCAAATGCACTCAGTGTGAAGCTTTTCCCCCAGTACAAGTAATTGCAGTTTCTTCTGACCTCTTCTTGTAATTGATGACCATTTTGTAGCTGTTGTATGGTCTGAATTATGCTGTAAACTTGACAAAAGCAGGCTACATGTGCCTCTGCTACTGTGATTTTGCTTTTATGACTAAGAAAAGACACCTGTTACATAAACACATCCACCTTTTTCTGCAGTTGTTTCACTTTGAGTTCGTTTTGTTTTTTGATACTTGAAAAAATCTGTTTCTTTGTCACAACTGCATAAAAGCTGGCCCTAGACAGGGGGATGGACAGAAGAAACTTTTACCATTGTCTGTACTTGTTCGGGGGTTTGGGGAAAAATTTGAGTTTTTGCAGTAGAATTCTACCATTTTACTCAAATTTGCATATGACAGAGAATTGTAGTGGTAATCTGGATTGTTGCATCATGATATGGGCTGCTGTGGTTGTCTGAATCAGGGCTGACTTTCATTTATCTGAATCTTTCCCATTAGCAGGAAGTTCCTCCATCACACTCACATAAAAAAAAAAAAAAAAAAAAAAGTTTCAACACTTTCAGTGTTAATATTGAGCCTTTTATTGAGTACCAGTTGCATATGGAGACACCAAAAATGTGTGCCGCATGCATTTAATTCTAATACGTGGGAAGATGAATTTCAGCATCTTCAGTGGATTCAGATTTGGACTTCACTAGCTTGGGAGATGCTTCCTTAAATTCCTTGTTTACAAAGTAGTAACAAATAGCATCGAGGCAGCAGTTTGTATTTGCAAGGACCGAGGCAAGGTGAACAAAGTTGTTAACCCTCTGTATGGCAGGGCAGCTGGAGCTGATGGAGTCCATTATAAAGCGAAGGAGATGTCCAAGGTAAAGAGGCAAAAAGCATATGGTGAACACTGCCATGTTTGCAGTCACAATGTAGGCAGCCTTCCTGATGAGCTTTTTCTCGTGACAGTTTTCATTCTTCTTTTTCAAGAGTTCTGCAATGACTTGTACGGAGCAATAAATCACAATGATCAGTGGTATGAAAAACCCTCCAATGATAACACACAGACCAGTTACTGAGGGCTTAACAGAGGATTTTTCGAAACAAAGTTCATCTTGCTCTCGATTCTCTATCATTTTAATAAGGGACATCACAGAGATGATGAGTATCCAAAGAAATCCACATGCAAAAGATGCCTGCACTGGTGACCTCAGCACTTTGGCTTTCAAAGGATACTTGATGGCAAGGTACCGGTCGGCTGCCACGACAGTGATGATACTGGTGCTCATTAAGCGGTTTATGAAATAGCCACTTTCCAGAATCATACACCATCTACCTGCCTTCATGTGTTGGAAATTGGATAATGTTTTAAAAGGCAAAGTGAAGAGCAGCAAGCAGTCGGCCACAGCCAAGTTGACCATGTATACTTTGGTTTCTGTCCATTTTTTGAGCTTGCAGCAGAACACCCAGAGTGCCAACACGTTCAGAAAAATGCCCAAAATCAAAACTGGAATGTAAACACCCAGCTGGACAAGTGGGAAGTTTTCATAGACTGTGATACTGCAGCTGTTCTGGTTCATTGTGGTGATATTCAGAGGCACAGTTCCTGGAAAAGTGGATTAAACCTCTTAGATGCTAGACTCTTGACTAACTTGGTGATTAATTTGGGGAGCATTTCATGAGCCTCAGAACTTTACCGCAGTGAAAACTAGACTGTGGAGATGCTGCTGCGGAGCACAATTGTCTGCAGGTACCCAGTGGGATAAAGAAGGAGAGGGACCTCGGCCACGGAGGAGAGAAAAGCAGACTCACTGCATCCTGTGCAGGACAAACTGGTTGCAGAGGGCAACACTGGAAAATGCTTGTGCCTCTGTTTTTGCCAGGCTCAGAACAGCCAGAAAAGGGGGATCCTGCAGCTGGGAGTTCTGTGGGCTGTTACAGCCTGTTTTTAATGAGAAGGGTATGCTTAAACCCAGGTCTCATCCCTTCCCTTATCATGGTGCTCATGAGAAGCCAGCTGGCATCCTCACCACTCAAAATGCTGTGGGAGAGATGCTGCAAAGGGACAACTGTCCTCTCCTTCAGTCCTGAGCTGTCATCACTTCTTATTAGTGGTAAGAGCAATTATTAGTACATCTCTTATTACTTCAGCTGCCACTGCATCCTTTATTCAGCGGTAACATTTAGTAGTCTGCAGGAAGAAGCAGAGTACCATGGGCTGCATGCTGCCTTCTAAGGACTCTGCAAATCGGTCTTAATCTCATGTTAGAGCAATCTGCCAAATTCTAAGGGGGGGAAAAAAAAAGACACAGCAAGAGATGTGATCAGCAGCCATGCGAAATAAAGTAGTGAGCTGTACATATCTGGTCTGCTGGGTGTTTTCTTCACCCAGCGTGTAAGGGCTGTTGACCTGCCTGCTGCGGAGGAGTTAATGCAAGAGTATAATCTAGGTGTGACCCTTCACGGTCAGAAAAAAATATGGGAGTTCTGTGATGTCTGTGGAGTTTCCTGCAAAGGAAACCTGGATCCATGTGTGCAGATTCTTGGGGCTCAAAAATATTCTGGGTTAAAAATCTCCAGGGCAGTGCCGCAGCATCTACAAGAGCTGCATCTCTTGACCAGCTTTCAAAATCAATGCTGCCGAGTGATATTGCTGTGAGACCTCCTCTTCAGAGGGGAGGGAATGGGCTGTAGCTGATACCTGCAGCAGCCCTGTGTTCTGGATGCAAGGAATGAGTTTTGAGCAAAGGCTAAGACTGCCCTTAAGCATCCAATGCACGTCTACTGTGGCCAATATCAAAAGGAGCCTTTGAAAATACAGTCTCCAGCCCTCTTTCCGTTTCTCTGCCACCATTTAGGTGTCCCACCATGGATAGGGGTAGGCAATGCCTTTTGCAACGCTCGAATAACCGTGTCAGCAAATAGCCAGGAGGAATTACCTGCTTGCTCGCTGTCCTCGGAGAGGTTGGCTGCTCCTCGACCCATTGCGGGGTGGTCTGCAGGTGCGATGATCCCTTGCAGTGCTGCTCCTGGCATGGGACCAGCAAGGTGCTCTGCGATGACCACTCGCTGGTGGCTGTGGCAGCAGCAAGGCTGGTGGAGGAAGCACCCCCGCCCGTCTTCAACGCATTTCCCCAGGGCTGAGCTTCCTCTGTTGCCACTGCCATGGCTTGTACCACCCCCTGTTGATTGAGGAGCCTGCCTGCCATGTGGCACCACAGCAGTTCTTCTGGTGATGGAGTGGCTTTGGGTTCTTCTTGGGTTCATTCAGCACCCAACGCCTCACTGGGCGATGCCCATCGGCCTTCCTCACCCACTTGGAGGGGAAATATCCTGGAGGATCCCTGAGGTCCTCTCTCTGCCATCGGGACTGCCACATGCCATCACTGTGCTGAGCCCCGGGACAGAGCAGCCTCGGCTGGCCCCTGGTCCCATTCTCAGAGCTGTTGGAGAGGTGAGGGCTGTGGTTTGCAGACAGTTTTTCATAACTCAGTTTCAGTCTGAATCACGGTAAGTCTCATCTCCCATAGTCCTCCTCAGCCAGCAATTCTGAGAGAACGTGGCACCGTGACCTTGTGACCTGCCGAATTTGTGTCTGCTCTGGGGTGCAGATCCCTGCTGGCCAGGGGCTCCTTGGTGGCCATCCTATTGCAACCCCACCTGCAAGGAAAGCTCATCTGAGCTCTTGTTCAGCAAGTTCAAAGGCCCTGCTCTTGCTACCAGCTGTCTTGGGCAAACGCTTCCAGCTTTCTGGTTCTAAGATCTTAGGATCTGCTTCCAGGTCTAAGAGCAGCTTCTGGGGGTATTTGCGCACTGTCAGTCTGCACGTTACAACCCAACCTTTGAGATTAACTCCTTGCCGATGTACAGGCAGCATAGGACTTGGCTAAATACCTCTCCTAAGGTTTCCAGGCTTCTCTTGCCTTTCTTGTGGCTGCCCTTTGGAGAATGCTTATAGGTAGTTGCTGACCTATTAGTACACCCAGCTCTTTGATCCCTAACCACCATCATCTCCATGTCATGACCCTTGTTAGTGCTGTCGTTTTCAAAGTGATCCAGTTCCTGAGTTTTGATAGTTTCAGCAATGTACAGAAACCACTTATTTTTTTCGGACAGCGTTTGAGGATGATGGACACTCCTCTGGTCCATGGCAAGGCAATCACTACCAGTATTAACCACAGGCAGTCAAAATCAACCCTGGAGGCCACTCAGTTGGTAGCATCCCTCCAGCACCACGCTTCCCATTCACAGCTCAGTGCTGCAGTCACCCTACACCAGGCGATGGCAGCTACTTCTGACGTCAGCCCTGAGAGGCTTCAAGGCAGGGACTGTCAGCAGGCACAAAGCAGGTGGCCGTGACATGCTGGTTCACCAGGATATGGCAGAGCAACTCAGCATCAGCTACAGGTAGGCAAAGCTACGACAAAGTGCAATCTGCAGAGACCTCGCATGGCTCCTGGAGGTTCCTGAACACCACCAGGTCAGGATCCCTGCAGTTTTCTGGCTGCCCATCAGCTGCTCCATGGCACACCTGGCTGCTCGCAGAGCCCTTCCTGCGTCCCCCTGCAGGTGTTACCACTTCTACCACAACCCAATGTGCTCGCCTGGCATTTTCTCCTGCCTCCGCAGCTCTCAGCCTGCCTCAGCCCCGCGAGCTGCTACTACATGGCACGGCACCGATGACGCTCGTGCTGTTTTCTCACTTCCTCTCTGGCAGCTCTCCAGCAGTGAGGTCTGGGCGCTTACGGCATCACTGAGTAGCAGTGCCAGGATGAAATGCATTGCAGCTCGCACGGTGCTCCCCAGGGATGTTTACTGACACCATCCTACCAGGGTCTTGGTGTCCTCTGCCTCCCACTGCTGGCACGTGGTGACGGGACAGGGCCTCAGGAGAGGCGAGGGAGGTACTGGTGTGCCCTCCTCATGGGCAGAGAGACACAGGGCACTGCCTCACCCTGTCCCACAGAGCCTCATCTGGTGTGTTTTCTTCCCTCGTTTTCTCACAGGAAGATGCAGTGTTGCAACAGCAGATCTTGACCACAATGAAACTATGGGTCTGGGAGCAGAGCACATGGGTCCTATTTTTAGCATGGAAAGCCTGTGAAATAGCAGCATTAGGTTAACAGCATCGGCCCCACGGTGTGACTGACCCTGGCTGTTGAGCCTGTTTCCCCTTTCCTCTTTCTTAGAGCCACACAGGAACTGAGCCGTGGCAGATAGTGTGCTCGGGGGGCTCTGTGCTGTGGCCCCTCCTGCAGCATCAGCACCCAAGGGCTCAGTCTGTGCATCTCTGTGCAGATGCTATGGGGAGGGCACAGCAGATCTGGTGCTTCCTGGCTGACTTGGTGCTTGCAGGGGTCCCTTGGAGGCTGCTTGCGTTTTTTGAAGGTTTAAATGTAAGCAGAAGGCAGTAGCTTTTGGCCTGAAATAGCAAAGTCTGTGTATCTTGGTTCATGCACCTGCAGAAGATACAAGAATTTGCAGAATCGCAGAATGTTAGGGATTGGAAGGGGACCGTGACAGATCATCTAGTCCAGTCCCCCTGCTGGAGCAGGAACACCCAGATCAGGTCACACAGGAACGCGTCCATGTGGGTTTTGAATGTCTCCACAGAAGGACACCACAGCCACCTGGGCAGCCTGTTCCAGTGCTCTGTCACCTCACCGTGAAGAAGTTTCATCTCACATTTAAGCAGAACCTCCCGTGTTCCAGCTTGCACCCATTGTCCTGTCATTGGATGTCACCAAGAAGAGCCTGGCTCCGTCCTCCTGACACCCACCCTTCACATATTTATAAACATTTATAAAGCCACCCCTCAGTCTCCTCTTCTCCAAGCTAAAGAGACCCAGCTCCCTCAGCCTTTCCTCGTAAGGGAGATGCCCCACTCCCTTCATCATCCTCATGGCTCTGCGCTGGGCTCTCTCAAGCAGTTCCCTGTCCGTGAGCTGAGGGGCCCAGAACTGGATGCAATATTCCGGATGCAGTCTCACCAGGGCACAGTAGAGGGGGAGGAGAACCTCTCTCGACCTACCAACCATAACCACCCCTTTATGATACACCTCAGGATGCCATCAGCTTTCTTGGCCACAAGGGCACAGTGCTGGCTCACGGTCACCCTGCTGTCCACCAGGTCCCTTTCCCCTTCGCTGCTCTCTGGCCAGGCAGTCGCCAGCTTGTACTGGTGTCTGGGGTTGTTCTTGCCCAGATGCAGGACTCTACATTTGTCCTTGTTATATATCATTACGTGTCTCCCTGCCCAACTCTCCAACCTGTCGAGATCCTGCTGGATGGCAGCACAGCCTTCTGGCCTGTCACCCACTCCTCCCAGTTTCGTGTCATCAGCAAACTTGCTGACAGCACACTGTTCCCTCCTCCAATTCATTGATGAATATAATATATTGAACAATACTGGTCCCAGTACTGACCCTTGAGGGTCTCCACTAGATACAGGCCTCCAACTTGACTCTGTCCCACTGACCACAACCCTCTGGCTCCTTCCTTTCAGCCAGTTTACAGTCTGCCTCACTACCTGATCGACCAGACCACACTTCCTCAGTTTAGCTGCGAGGATGCTGTGGGAGACGGTGTCAAAGGCTTTACTGAAATCAGGATAGGCCACGTCCACTGCTTTTCCATCATCTATCCACCTGGTTCTGTCTTCATAAAAGGTTATCAGGCTGGTCAAGCACGACTTCCCCTTAGTGAAGCCATGTTGACTGCCCCTAATGACCTTTTTATCCTTGATACACCTAGAGACAGCACCAAGGATAAGTTGTTCCATCACCTTACCAGGGACGAAGGTGAGGCTGACTGGTCTATAGTTACCTGGGTCCTCCTTCTTGCCCTTTTTGGAGACTGGAGTGACATTTGCTTTCCTCCAGTCCTCAGGCACCTCTCCCATTCCCCACAGCTTACCAAAGATGATGGAGAGCAGCCTAGCAATTACTTCCACCAGCTCCCTCAGCACCCACAGGTGTGTCCCATCAGGACTCATGGATTTATGGATGTCCTGCTTGCTTAACCAGTCCTTAACCCAGTCCTCATCCACTGAGGTAAATTCCTCCTTTATTCCAAGTTCCTCCAGGGCCTCAAGGGTACGGGGCTCCTCAGGAGAGCCTCCAGCAGTATACACAGAAACAAAGAAGGCATTCAGTAACTCCGCCTTCTCTTCTGTCACCAGGGCACCCACCTTGTTCATCAGTGGGCCTACATTGCCTCTAGTGTTAGTTTTATCGGCAGTGTATTTAAAGAAGCCCTTTCTGTTGTCCTTGACCCCTCTTGCAAGGTTTAATTCTAGGGAGGCCTTAGCTTTCCTAGTTTCCTCCCTACATCCTCTGACAACCGTGTTACATTCCTCCCAAGTGGCCAGCATGATCTGTAGACTCTCCTCTTCCACTTGAGTTTGCCCAGCAGATTCCTGTTTAATCGTGCAGGTCTCCTGGTTCTCTTTCTTCACTTCCTATGTGTTGGGATGCTCTAATCTTGAGCTTGGAAAAAGCAGTCCTTGAATACTAACCAACTATCCAGGGCCCCTGTACCTTCAAATACCTTGTCCCATGGATGTTTAGGGAGGGTTGATTATGGAGAAAAAAAAAAAAAAGCCTTGCAGGTGCTGTAACCTGCAAAACCTCAGGATCCTGAGTGAGCGGGACTCAGGTGCAGTGCACAGGTGTCAGAGTTAGTGGCTACGAATAGGAGGGTCTGGGTGAATTGAGAGCCATCAGTTGTGCAGACAGGAGGTGAGGACAGTCCTGGATGGACCTGTACACAGCAGGATCAGAGCCAGCCCAGATTTCCCAGCTGCATGCACCTATTCTTCCCTCAGCACTGCCTCCAGCTGGATCCACCAGGCCCTTCACTTCCAGCTTTGGCCCCTTTCCTAGGCAGTGCTAGTGTGGTAACTTTTTAGGAATGAGACAGTAATGCAGGAATGCATGTGGACCCCTGTGTTTTTCAAAGAGATTTTAAAATTTGTTTAAAGGCTGTGTGGTCTTGCTGGGTCCAACTCACTTACAAAAGCAACATGTGAAACTATGATAACAAGTAGAAAATCCACAACTGAAGCCAGGAGACCTTTCCCTGTGAGGCAAAGGGCTCTTGCTGACTTTAACAGACATCACTTACACAGTAAGAGCAGTTTGCACACTTTTTTTTTTCTTCTAGCGAAAGAATATTTACTGTTTCTAAGCCTTGGAGCACTTTAGATTTTACAAAAAGTTCAGAAAAGCACTTGGCACTGGTGAGCTTGGACCTCGAGAACTATGTTCAGTTCTGGGCCCCTCATGACAAGAAGGAGCTCCCGGAACATGTTCAGAGAGGAGCAGTGAAGCTGTTGAAGGGACTAGAAGACAAGACATAGAAGGAGTGACTGGGGGAACTTGGGTTGTTTAGGCTGGTGAAGAGGAGGCTGAAGGGAGACCTCATCACATTCTGTAACTACCTGAAAGGAAGTTGCAGCGAGGTGTGCTCTTTCAGGCCACCAGGCTCTTTCTCAGGTGACAGGTGATGGTATGTGAGGAAAACGGCCTCAAGTTGTACCAGGAGAGGTTTAGATTGGGTGTAAGGAAAATTTCTTCATGGAAATGGTGGTTAAGCATTGGAACGGGCTGTCCAGGGAGATGCTGTCCCTGGAGGTATATAAGAGACACTTGGATGTGGCACTTACCGATATGGTTTAATGGTGGACTTGGTAGTGTAACACAATGGTTGGACTTGATGGTCCTAATGGTCTTTTCCCTGTTCACTGTGTAAATTATCCTATGATTCTATGCTCCCCTCTAACCAGACAGGACACTCATTAAAGATTTGACCCTGTTGAAATATAGCAGAAAGCCTTCACCAGGGCTTATGGAAGTCATTTAAGTGATGTGAGGTCTTCACAGCTTTATACTTGATACACACATGCTATGTTGTGCTCCTAAGGGTCTGTTATGTGGCCCACAATACTTTGCAGTAATAGCTTTATTTACATCCACAATGATTTTTGTCTTACAAATGTCGAGGTGTTGCTGTAAGCTAATAAACGTGTTACATGGCGGGAATAGGAGAATGGTGTCATGCCACTACCTGACTCCTATGGTTTACCCCATGCACAGTGATAGTTGCATCCTGGTCATAGCTGTAGGCATTGACATTTTATAGCTAGGTGGGAAACTACCACTGCACAGGTTACTTCTTTGATGTGAGTGACACAGGCATACTAGGCTTGACATTGTATTACAGTGGTTTTACCTTTTTTTTTTTTTTTTCTTTTTCCTCAATGACCAAAAGTTACAGTAGTAGAAGTGGTTTCTTTCATTGCTGTAAAGGTGCTAAGTTTCTTATGTTTAGCTGCATGATATGTACAAATAAGCACGTGGCCAAAACAATGGCCTTATCAGCTGTTCTCCATACCATGTGGAGCTCCCTCTTGACTAGGAGACCCCTTTTTGCAGGTATGCCTATACCTAGGATTGCAAATACTGTAGGTAGCCCCATTCCCTCAAAACTTCAGCAGCACTGTGGCTCTTGACATCTATAGTGCACTAAACCTTTTTTTATAACATCACTTCCTCAGTGGGTTGCTGTAACTCTTGGCTTTGATTCACCTTAGACCTCTTCAATATAAAAGTGGGGAGCAGAGAGGAAAATTCCTGAAATTCCTTGGCTGCAAAGTAATAGCAAAATGCATCCAAGCAGCAGTTGATATTAGCTAAGCATGAAAAAATCTGAATAGAGATTCTAATTTTTGAGAGCGGAGAACAAGCTTTAGCAACCTCTGCTATGAACCGCAGGAGCAGTGTGATGTAGATAGGTGAAAAACATATGGTGAACACACACAGATTCACAGAAACAATGTGGAGCGCTTTCTGGATTAACTTTGTCTCATGAAAGCTGCTGGCCATCTTCTTTTTGAGACATTTGATGACTTTTACTGAACAAAAAATTATAATCGTTAGAGGAATAAAAAATCCAAAGGAAATGGAGACTAATGTTAAATACTTAGGTTCAGTAGAAAGTCTCTGAATGCAATAATTTTCTTTACTTTGAAATTTTTGCTGGTAGTAGGAATAAATCATCTGTATTATCCAAAGACACCCACAGACAGAAGCTGATTTCCGTGGGGATCGAAGAGTTTTTGCTTTTAGAGGGAATATGATTGCAATGTATCGATCGATTGCAATCAGCATGATGATGTAGATGCTCATAGGCCTGTTTGTAAAATATATCATCTGTACAGCAAAACACAACTCGTCTATGGGATGTTTGTTGTTGGTAAAATATATCATGAAAGGCAGGGCAAAGAGCAGGAAACAATCTGTGACCATGAGGTTGAGCATGTACACCCTGGTCTCAGTCCAGCTCTTGAGTTTGCAGCAGAAGACCCAGAAGGCGACTGTGTTCAGCACAAACCCAAAGGAGAGGACTGGGATGTAGATGATCAGCTGAAAGAGCAAAATACCGTTCTGCAGCACGCTGTTGATATCAGTGCAGTTCTCCATGGCAGGCTGTCCCTGCAAGAGAAGGGTGCAGGTGAGAGACCAAGCTCAGGGACAGGTCCCCTGGGACGGGTCCTGCTGCAGTGCCCTCGCTCATGGCCCTGCGGCTCCTCGCCCCCCTGCACCACGCGCGGGGGCTGTTGGCAGGACGAGGTGCCACACAGCACTCCCTGGAGCCCTGCACATACAGCACAGGGGTGTCTGGGGTGGGTGCACGGGCAGACCTGCAGGGCTGACGAGCTCAGTGGCTCGCCGGCACGCCATGTCCCTCGGCCACCAAAGCAGCACTGTTCCCTGCCAGCTGACCCGAAACTGCAGAGTCAAACCCCTCCTGCAGCTGCTGCGGGGTGGCAGCCTCCCTCTGACCTCAGGCCTGGCTTGCCCTCCCTCCAGCCTTCTTTCAGGGTTTTGGCAACAGCAGAGAGTCTCCAAAACAGGCTGACAATTTCATAGTCCCTATTGGAGAGATACTGTCTCTCTTGCATTAAGGCAGCTCACAGCAGAGCTGGGCAGCATTCCCCTTTCGCTTTCCAAGACCCTTGCCTTGCTGTCAAAGCCACCCCATGGGCTCGGTGGGTCTTGTCAGGCCCATGGACCCACACAGGACTCTAGCCCCTCTGGCTGTGGTGTAGCCCTGGTGGCTTTGCTCCTGGGGGTGGCCCCCAGCACCCACCTGCTCCTCCTGGGGGCAGCAGGGAGGAATGGCCCCTCACGGGCACTGCCAGCTGGTCTCAAAAGACAGAAGGGAAAATGAGCACACCTGTCTGATCTCAACCTTTGAAATAGGAAGCCAAAATGCTACCAGAGCAAAAGACACGAATCCAAGACTTTAGCCTATCTCCTGGTATTCCTTTAAATAGTGCAGGGCAGCTGCTAGCAGCAAAGATACCGTGGAGGATGAATCAGACTCAGTATGCAGCTTGCAAGAAAGAGTATACAGTGAGGCAGAGAAAGAAAACACACAGATTCCTGTCATCTCTTGTAAATACATTGCCTTATAAGTCAGCGCTTTCTGAGTCTTAATATCTAAACTGCAGAGCAAGCGTATAACTGCATGAACTAAGTGAAATGTTTTTAGTACCTGTGACTGGGAGCCGGATCCAGCAATGTCAGAAGAAAGTTCAGCACCTGCCTGAGCACCAGAGCTGGTGTAGCATTACAGAAATACCAGGACGTTGCAATTTTCAGGGTGGAATTAATGAAAGGACTACCATGCAACCAGTGTCCTGTTTTTCCTGAGCTGCCAGCTTCCCAGGTCCTACCACATCCCCTCCAGCTGTTCCCTGCCAGCCTACTGCGACCACCCTGCTTTGGCAAAGCCACTCTCTGCATGCACAGAGCTGCCCCAAGTAGCAGCTGAGCCCCTCAAATCCCTCACGAGCCTGCTGAGCCTGCAATGATCTCCCAGGTCTCCTGCTTTGGCATGCCTGGAGCAGTGTCCCTATGCTTGCAGCAGGTGCACAGTGAGAGGCACTGGTACAAGCCCACAGCAAGGGATGGAAACCTCCCCGAACAGCACATGTGGGTGCCAAACAGCAAAGCACAACATCTGTGAAGGCAGGAGGAAGCCAAGGCAACTGCGTGCCAATGTATGATATCAAGGACAGCGCTGGGTAGCGCTTCATTCCCGAGCTGAGGAAACAGAGCACACTGCCACACACCTGTGCAGGAAGAATGAAAAGTTACCTGCTTCTTGTGGGGCTGCCTGCTGGGTTTGGTCCTTGGGAAGGTCGCAGTGGCAGAGGAGATCTGCCGAGGCTGTGGGTGCAGGATGATGCTCTGTGCAGGGCACGGCCACCCAGGAGGCTGCTGACAACAGCTCAGAAGAGCTGAAGCACAGCAATGAACTCTTGTTCTCCAAAAGTGCTTAATTTATTACCTCCTCTTTGGGACAGTCAAATCTCTGGTGCCCTCTGTTGTTCCTCTCGCATCTGCTCAATGCTTCACCATTGGTTTCTGCACCCAGCCTACGTGCCCTCCGTCCCACCCTCCCACCCCACCCAAACAAGCAATTAAAATTTAATATTTTCAGTTGTGGGAAAACAAATCCTTTCTAAAATCAAACCCGTAATGGTTGCAAATTGCCCTTCTGGCAGCAAAAGGACCCCCCGGGAGCCCAGCATCCCGTGCAGCCTCTAGTGCGGTCATGGAGCGAGCCCTGGGCAGGTGGCACGGGGGGCAGCAGCTTTTCGGGGGGGGGAGGCACGTTGGTTCCTGCACCCCCGTGGTGGTGGGCCGAGGGTGAGGGTCCAAGTGTGCTTCTCTTTGGTTTCTTTGCATGATGGAGGGCAGGTGTGACAGGCCTCTGCCCTCTAAATGCTGCTTATTGGTGTCATGGGAAAGCCCCTGCCAGTAGTGACAGTCTCCACCAAGACTCGGACAAGAGAGAGGAAAGTGAACTGTAGGTGTGAGGAACGTGTCACGACCTTTGGAAGCTTGTTTAACAACATCCTCGGGGTATTTTTACAGTCTTTGTGATGACTTCATGGGCCTTTAGCATCCGTCAGTCCTGCAGGGGAGGTCTGACTCTCAAACCCAGTCACCTACACCGCCGCGTGTGCCTAGCTCTCATAAGGCACTGCCTGGGCAGCCCGTGGCAGCAGGGTTAGCGATTTAAGTATTTAGAGAGAAAAAAGCCCAGTCCTAAGCAGCATTTAAGCAACATGCTGGGGATCATCCCCCTCCCTGTCCTCCCCACTGACTTTTCTATGCTGCCGACTCATAGGACAACCACATTTCACCCACAGGAACTTCAGAGGTGGCAGCGTGAGTAGGCTGCAGAAACCTGGACACAGCTGGGACCCCCCTTGCTGCTGCCAGGGACCTGGGGACCAGCCCGGTACCACAACACAGACCCAGGGAAAAGCGGTGCCTGGGTGGTGAGGGTCCAGGCAGGGCTCAAAGGGCCCCTTTCTCCCCAGTGGTGGGGAGCAGCATCCCCCCAGGGACAGCCACTGTAGGGCTGGGGCTCAGGAGGGGAGCCAGCAGGAGAACCCCAGTCTGAGATCTGTGCTCTGTGCCTTTATGGCAGTGGCCATGGCTTGTTTTCATCCTTAAAGTGCTGCTGCACATCTGTCTGACAGGCCAGCTTGGAGGGGGTGAGCAATCAGCGGAGTCTGGGCTGTTTTGTAGGTGCATGCACTTAGGCATACAGTGATACCACCTGAATGCCCTCACCCCAATGTGGTAAAAATAAATTGGCCTATTCTAATAAGGTAAACAATATGAAATGCACAGTGGGGTAAAGCACTATGCATTATATTGTGCCGGCAATAAGGTTAAGTTGTCTTTAGCTGCAAAATGAAATAAAATAGGGTGACACACTTGGTCACCTGTCTCCCTGTAAGAGTAACAGATAGGTGCTAGAAGGAAGCCGTGTTACCGAACAGCCGTCACATACTTGCTTTTACACCTCTGTATGAAACAACTTATTTGTTTAATAGCCACGTAGAATTAAAAATTACAAATAACTTGGTAATGCTAGACATAACAAAGCTGTCCCTGGAACGAAAGGGCAATGCTTATCCCAGTAACACTGAAGCTGTACGTTCTCTTGGCATTGCATTTTTTTTTGGTGGTGGTGGTGGTTTGGTTTGTATTCTTCTTCCTTTCCTTTATCAAGTATTTATCTGCAAGGATTGGGTTTGATTTGTTTTGTCAGTGCTGGATTTAGGCAGCAGAATGGCTTCTTGGAATTCCTTGGTCACGAAGTAGTAGCAGACGCTGTCCAGGCAGCAGTTGGACGTGGCAATGCACCTCGTCAGGGCAAAGAAGTCCATCATGACCTGCCTCAGGAAACAGCTAGTTCCAACATACTCCATTATGAACCTGAAAAGTACCCCAAGGTAGGCTGGCAGAAAACATATTAGAAACACAATCAGATTTGTATAAATAATGTAAAGAGCTTTCTGGATTAATTTCTCTTCCATTGAATTTGTCTTCAGCTGTCTCTTAAGCTTCCTGATGATTTCTATGGAACAAAAGGTCAAGATTGCTAATGGAAGAGAGAAAACGAAGAAAGTGGAAAGCAGGGTCTGAGCAATGGGTATGGTGGCATCTTTCTGAAAACAGAAAGTAGCATGTCTCTTTTGAAATCTTAAGGTTGCACCGATGATAACAGAGACCCACAGAAGCCCACAGAGAAGGGCAGCTTTTGATGGAGACCTGCAGGTCCTAGCTTTCAGGGGGTACTTTATGGCAATGTATCGATCAATGGAGATAAATGAAACGACATAGATGCTCACTACCATGTTGATAAAATACATTGCCTCTATAAACTGGCAGAGTTCATCTCGGACTGACTTATTCCAGATCAAGTAAGCCATGAAAGGCAAGATGCAGATGATGAAGCAGTCAGCAAAAATTAAATTGATTGTGTACACCCTGGTTTCCGTCCACTTCTTTATTTTGCAGAAGAACACCCACAGAGCAAGGGCATTAAATATTGATCCAAAAGAGAAAATGATGATATACAGAGCAAATTCAGTGAGACGGACGTGGCGATTCACTTCTATATCTGTTACACTGCAGTTGTTGGACTCATTCATTGTCCTGGTGTGTGGATGACATGTGATGTTATGAGACCTGAAATGGGGAAAAAATGGTTAAGACTTTTCTCCTACCTCTTAACAGATGCATGGCTTCTATAAACAAAAGGTATTTATTTAAATATTTACACTGTTATGAATGTGAATTTGAGTCTACATACACAGCTGTCTCAGACAGCCTGTAACTGGGATGCATCCTTGCGTCAGGCTCTGTTTATGCTTACTCAGTTTATGAGTAAATATCTCAGGATGCACTTCCAATAGGACATGGCAGGCAGCCCCTATTAAATAGTGGACTCTCAAGTAGGAGAGGGGAATAGCACTCAGACTAGAACCCATGGATAGCAGGGGCATGCTGTGACAATGTGAGCACTAATTCTTTAAGCCAGTCTGTGCAGATGAGGCAAAAAGACTCAACTTGGTTTTGAGCTAGGCAGGGACTGCAGCAACCAGTGCTAAAGTCTAGCATAATCCATGAGCAACACCTCTTCTAACAGGTCTGCTGGCTTCGGAGGCAAGGGGTAGACTTGGTGGGCACCATCATGTTCTGGCCCTTATTGGGCAGGTTTCTGTGGCTTTGGGTTGCCTTGCAAACCTGGTGCTCCTGCTCCAAGCTGAGGAAAACAGAGCTGAATCTGAGTCCTTCATCCCAGAGGCATGCTCAAAACCCTACAGGCATGAGTGAGACACGCTGCTCTCCACCTCCTTGGCAAGGAGGGAAAGATTAACATAATTTTAGGCCCATTCATTCCAGGAGAGAGTACGAGTCTACAGATATAAAGCAGAAAGACTTACCCAAAAGAGGAAGCACTGGTGCAGAACAAGGAGCTGCAAATAAGGGCTTTATAGATGGTTCCTTCTCAAGGTAAGCATCCAGGCTGCCTTGTGAAACTTATAAGCAGTAGGTCCTGAGCCTCTGTCACACCAGCTACTAGATGCTTCACAAGAGCATTGGTTGTGTGAAGAGTATCAGGGGCTGATAAAAATCAGTTTTTATCACGCTCCATCCTGTTCAGAGTAGCTC
The DNA here is from genome assembly GCF_964035555.1 of Netta rufina. NCBI lineage: Eukaryota > Metazoa > Chordata > Aves > Anseriformes > Anatidae > Netta > Netta rufina. Next base: position 8,649,482 of record NC_140132.1, read on the forward strand.
TGTGCAATGTGCACCTATTCTCTGAATTGGTGATTCTGGGCATGTCACTGAATTTCTGCTTGCATCTCGATGTACACTGGAAAGAACGCAACTTTTTGATTTCAAGTATTTCCCACTCTAATGGGAGAGTGGAGGGGTGAGGAATCTGGTGGAATCCTGCAGCTCTCAGAGAAGCAGGGGGACACCACGATGAAGACACCTGGTTAAGCAGTTAGTTGCCTGTGCAAGCCATGCAGACCTTGTGGTCAGATGGTAAGGACACTGCCTCCAAGGTCAGGCTTCAGCTCTGCTGTATCTGATTGACTCACAAATAACACAGATGCTGGGGGGTTAGACAAGTGTGATGGACACCAGCAGACATTAATGTGACTCCTGCAGAGAGCTCTCAGCTAATTGCTGCATGCTGAGGTCTGGGTGTCCCAACACACCTCGCTGCTTGCAGCCTGCGCCCTGGGAGCAAACTGCTAGGTGTCACCCAAGGAAAACCTCTCTGAACCACATCAAGTAGCAGCAGGGAAACACCTTCATCCAGGGATAAACTGCCACGCCCCTAAGCTCACTACCTGCAGGAGCAGTAAGTGGCTTTGCTGGTGTGGCTGATGCCCAGGTTGCTTTGCACTGACCCTCGTGCTGCCACACCACTAGCAGCAGCTGAAGTATGATGTAGGCAAACTGTGCTGGTGTGCTCTGCAGTGTGAAAGGGCTCTGGCAGACATCAGCTTTGGTGCTCAAGGTGTGGCCCAATTGCAGTTCCCAGCATCTGCTATCTGCCCTGCAGCTCGGGGCTTGCAAGTGCTCCCTGCCAGGAGGAACTCGAAGGCTGGCGGGGAAGAGGGAGGAAACAAGCAGAGGGTTTTAAAGCAGGTCAGGCAGCACAGATAGGATATGGTTGAACATTTTGTGTCTTCAAGGAGATGCTGTTTGATAAGCTAGCATATCCTGTGGCTGGTGCAAATGCTTAAGTGAGGCCAGAGGAGATGGCTGCAGTAGCAGAGCAACCTGCAGTTGTGAGAAAAGGACAGAGAGAGCTGTAAAACAGCAGCTCAGTGCTGCTGGAGGACCAGGAGCAGGATGGGGCTGGAAGGACAAAGCCACCGGTACAGTGTAGCATGTCCTCCAAGGTTTGCAAAGAGCTGGTCAGCCTCTGTCCCCCAACATGGGAACTGGTGGCTGCCTGGGGAAGAAGGCCAGAGCTGGCCTAATTTTTCTCCAGCTCCTTCCAGACCTCAAACAGGGAGCTTGGAGGAAGAGAAGTGAGTTGGAGGCTGGAGGCCCAGTGGGTGTCACAGCAACACTGGAGTGGCCAGCACCCAGCAGGATGCCCGCAGAGAAGCAGCAGCACTGGAGCATGCACCCTTGCATGTAAAATCCTCCTTCCTTCTTGCAGGGGGTGCTCAGAAGTAAGTGGGTAGCACAGGAGCAAAGGGTAAATGTGGTGGATGAAATGAGTAAAGACAGCACAGGGGCTGAGGGGGGGGTCTGCTGGGGTGGGTGAGGAAGGGACCTGGGACCAGGCAGAAGGAGAGAAAGAAGGAAAACGGGATGGGAAGGGTAGGGTGCAGCTCAACCTCTGCTACACCTCTGCCTTCGTGGGAGAATGGATGATAAACACAACTGAAAGCAGAACTGTCCACATCTGCAGCAACTGCCCTGAATTGGACCAAGTCGCCTGATAAATTGGATGAGTAGCTGTCAGCAAAGATTTAAGAAATATGCTACATGGGCAGGAGGCTAGACTTGGCCTGGACAGCACTTCAGAAGGGTGCTGATGTAACCTGGGCACTGCAGGGAGGGAAGAGTGGCCAGAAGGAGTGGAAGAGCCCTAGTTGAGGGTCCTGCCCAGCACTGAGGTGCAGGGATTTTCCTCTCTGTTTCAAATAGCGTAAAGAAACCTGGGCACTGCCTGAACTAACTCTGTTGTTCAGAGCTCTCTCAAACATGATAAGCTGAGGCACAAAACTCTTACGAAACCCATATTCTTTCAGGCTTATCTTTCAGCACATCCCTTGACCTGAAGGGCTGGGCATGTGACTGCCTTCTTCTGCAGCAGTAGAAAAGCACACCAAAACCTGTGCTTTGCTCTGCAAGAATGGTCTTGAGGACGGCCACCTGTAGTTGTTATTTAACTCTGGAAGTCTTTTTTTTTTTAACTTTTAGACTAGTTCTGATGCCTCCTGCCCAAGATGGAGAAACTAATAGTCCTTTCCTCCCCACCTCCTCATCCTCTGTGACTTCACCAACTGGTTGTGAAGTGCCCAAACTGGTCCATGAAAAGGATGCTGGGAGGTAAGACAAACCAATGAAAACAGCAAGGTGGTCATCCTAAACACAGAACTGCTTCAAAAGACCCTGGAAGGGGATGCAAGGGTTCATTTAGACAGGAAAACAAACAAACAAACAAACAAACCAACAACAAAAACAACACTTCTGGAATCACTTATCTCCCATGGTGGGAAGAATTTAGTTTCCAGCTGCCAGATGCTGTTGGAAAGTAACGTGCTGTGATCTTCCTGAACACCCCAGAGTAAGAACAGAGAAGTCTCAGCAACAGCAACCTGAACAGGTCCCCACAGGAGGGACTGCACTAGGGTGGCAAAATGCATCCTCCAAAGGGTGCCTCCTCCACATCCTCCCAGCCACAGCAGGCCCCTGAGCAGCAGTTCATGCAGAGCAAGAGAGAAAGAAGCAAAAAGTGATGTTACCTGTGGGTTTAATGCCACAAAATCAGCCGCAGGTCCCGCTGGCAGCAGGGCATGAGGGGTGTGCGCATCCCCACCTGGAGGAGCAGCGTAGGAGGCCAGGCACGGGCTGCACAGGGGCAGGTGCCTGCACCAAGGGCTCACAACTACTTGAAGGCTTCTATAGCACCTCCTCCTGCTGCGTGGGAGAGGATCTTATGTCAGCTTGGTCCTGAACATCAGACAACCTGCTGACCAAAGGTCTGCAATGCTTTCCAGTGTGGGCTCCATGCTCATTCTGCGCTGCCTAAAATGCTGTGCTCACTGGCTAGCGGGGATACTGGGTGAGTGCAGAGCTGAAATGCTGTGGTCAAACCTTAGCTAGACAAAACCAGGAAGCTACAGCGAGCTATAGCTAGCTCGCTTGTGCAGCTGGATGTGCACTGAATTGGAGGAGGGAGAGAGGGCTGTAAGCCCCAAAGGGCTCGCTAATAGGCTATTTAGCTGGTGTGGATAATCACTGTGCAATAGAGCTGGCAGGGAGCTGTCTCACCCATAATCAGTGTGTAGTAGAGCTGGTAAGGAGTTGATCACTGCCCGCTGTAATGCCTTACAAGCTGCTTTACATGTGGTCAGTCCCCAGCCTGGTGTCTGGGGTTGTTCCTCCCCAAGTGCAGGATCTGGCACTTCCCCATGTTGAGTCCCATGAGGTTCCTGCTGGCCTGTTCCTCCAGCCTGTCCGGATACCTCTGAATGCTGGCACATCCCTCCCGTGTATCAGCTGCTCCTCTTGGTTTTGTGCCATCTGCAGACCTGCTGAGGGTGCGCTTTGTCCCAGCAGCCAGGCTGCTATGGTTTGGCATCTTCATAACTTGGCCCAGCTTTGACCTCCAAGGGACCTCCCTGTGGACTGGCCTCCAGCTGGTCTCCGTGCTGCTCACCGCAGTGCTTGGAGCTCAGCAGCCCAGGCAGTTTTCAGTCCAGCTCACGGCCCATTTCTCTAGACCACACTTTGCCATTCTGCTTACGAGGCCATCACAGGAGACAGAAAGGCTTTCAACACTGAAGTTCAGAGCAAGCACTGCCACTGCTCGCTCCTCGCGTCCAATAGCATGTCACCTATTCAGATGTGGCTATCTATCTGGTTATCAGGCATAGTTTTGTAAAACCAATCACCTTGTTGTCCTCAGTAGGTTTTGAAATTATTTACAAGATGATTTCCTCTGTCTGCTTAGCAGAGATTAGGGTGAGATGGACTGTTGTTCTCCGGATGCTGTTTCCTGCCTTTCCTGGAGAGAGGGAGAGCATTTGAGTAAGCCAGCAGTGCCAGAGGGAAGAGCACACCAGGACTGCCTGCTCACATGCACACCTGGATGGAAAAGGAGAGGAGAAGAGCAGCAGAAGAAAATGCCTTTGGGCAGGGAAGAAGAAAGGAACAGGGTAAGCTTTCCTGTGGAAAATGCCAACTCCACCTCTACATGCTGCTGTTCCCAAAAATCTGGGTATGGTGCAGTACTTTGTGCCTGGGACAGGAGCAGCTACAAACAGAAATGCTGCACCTTAGTGTCTGCGTGCTTCAGCCTCTTGACGCTGTGGAGTATTTGCGGTGACAGAGGGGAAGCAGAAAGGAGGTGACACGTGTCACTGGTAGATAAGGTTGTGAGCTCTGAACTGCTGAGAGGAAAAAAGCCACAGGCTGGTGGGGAAGTGGACAAGTAACAGCTCCCCACGGCTTTGTGAGAAGTGATGCTTCAGGGTAACAGTGGCCTTCAACGTCATAATGGAAAGGCTGCAGTGGAAACCATCACAGCAGGGTGTTTCCCTTCCAGGGGAAACTTGCAGATAAGCGTGTTGGTGTCCACAGGGTGATAAGATGGTGTGGAGATGAGTCCCATCAGTGCTGGCTCTGCAGAATCCCGGCTGCCGCTCCGGGGAGCCAGGCTGCCCCTGCCTGTGGGGGTCACACCCATAGCCCTGTCGTGGCGGGGCTGGGCATCCACATGGAGACACTTCAGGGGGCACAAAGGGGCGCTGCTGTGGTGGACAGGGCCAAAATCACCCCTTGAGCTCCTCTTCAGCTCTGCTCAGCTCACCTTCCCGGCCTGCCTGCCAGTTACGTGTGTGAGGACACCTCTGTCTCAGCACTGCCAGGATGAGGACACAGGGCCTCCCGGGCAGCATTCGGCAGCACAGCAAGTTGTTCTGCCAAAAAGCCTGAGTGGGACCAAGAAACAGCCAGATTGCCCCACATACGCATCCTCAACCACGTCCTGTCACTTCAACTCCACTGACAGAACCGGGCTGCAGCAAGCAGCTTGCCCCAGCCGTGCCCACCGTCTGTCACTCCCACAGAGGTCCCCTCCCCAGACAGGTGGGCACAAGTGCTCTGGTTTCTCCTGCTCCCTGTGTTTGTGGGGAAATTGAAGCCGTCAGCCTCAGCCCTCCCCATGCCGATGGTGCCCATGCTCATTCCGACATGCGGGCTCGTTTGTGGCCCTGCCGTGCGAGGCAGGATGGGGGGAGCGGTGACTCACGAGTCACAGGGCTGCCACCCACCTACATGTCTCACCGCATGGCGGTGGCCTCGAAGCTGCTGTGTAATGGGGCCGCCCACGTGGTGGGTGCCTGGCCTAGTCACGAGTTCCCCTGTGGGGCTCTGAAGGCAGTTTGGGGCAGGTGGGGGCAGAAACGCAGTCCCTAGTGAGACATGGTGCTGTTCAGGGCCGGGGGACGACGCACCCCTGTGTGAGCAACCTGTCTGGGCCACATGGCAGCTTTGGGTGTTGGGAAGAACAGCTTTGGGCTGAGGAGGAGAGCAGAGAGCAGGGTCTTTGATACTGACTTTGCAGTGGCTGGACTGCTCTGCTCTATGCCAGCTACCTGTGAAAGCTCTCCCGGTAGTCTGGAGGATGGGTCGCCTCCTGCCCACACCAAGCAGGGCAGCACTTTCAGCAAGTCCTGCCAGCGCTCGGCATGGTGCCGCAGGACAAGGCTCAGGCAAGCTTCACCAGGAGCAGTTTGCCTGCTCCAGCATACAGGGAACTTCAGTGCATGAAATAAAACCAGGAAAATCCACCTCTTGTTTTCTCTGGGGGTTGAGGGGAGCTCCTCAGTTCATCTGTACATTTTCTTGGCATTTTTCATCAGTTTCCTACCAAATCCCAGCACAGGAAATTGCTAAACTAACAGATTAGATCTGTTTGTGTGTTGCTAAAATACAATGCTCTGAACGGGACTAGACTGTGTGGTTTTAGCTGTGGTGTTAAATGGGAGGAACGCCTATATGGGATGATGCAAACCTTCTTGTAACAAATTGGGTGACCTTTGAGGGCACCATTTAAGAACTAACATGCTCTTAGTGTTTTTGTTTTGTTTTGTTTTTAATTGTTATTTTTCCCTCTCCACTCCTCAACCATGTGTTTATAACCTGAAAGGTCACTTTGCAGTGTAGTCATTTAGTTGTGGAGGGACTTCAGCCTGAAGGGCACTGATGATCTGTCCTCATATGCGTGGAAGTCACACCTAACAGTAATTCAGGATGGAGGCACTTGAGTGATGCATTGTTACAGCATTAGACAGGTGGGGTATGGCTGCAGCTGCCCCCTGAACAAAGCATAGCTGGGTTTACAAACAGGGATCTCCTTACATCTGTGTGTCACCCACTAAAAACACTTCTGACTCATTTTGCTTCCAGGTGCCCTGTTCCAGGCTGGTGACAGCTGATGAGCTCAAGAGATCCAGCAGATTTTTTTCCTCTTTCTCTCAATTGCATGACAAAAATAAATAAATAAATACATAAAATACTAAAAATCAGCTCCTCCTAAGCTGATTTCTCCTCAGCCTCGGAGGAGCAATCACTCCTACAATACAGCCCATGTGAGGACTAGAGGCTTCTGCTTATATTTTTGGACTTTGCTTATGGTTGCTGTCTTCTGAGCATGACTGGAATGGAATACACTGAAAGACAGATAGACTTAAAAACAAAGGTGTCCTTAAAGCTCAGTGCCCTCTGGATTCATTGCTCTCATCAGCCCATGACCATTTTTTCCACTTGTCTTCCAGACTACATGACACCGTGGTTTGACGGGTGAACCCATGCAGCTGAGCTGTGAGGTTCCCCTGCCATCACAAACATGGCTCTGCTCGCGCATCGGGCCCCGAGGCAGCGGGCCCACCCGCAAGCAGAACAGAACAGAGAGAGGCAGTGCAGGAAAATATATCTAAAGTTAATGATGTAGGGCCACTTTCTCATTCTCAAAGTCACCACGTAGGGTCCCCATGTCCTACAGTGGTCCTGTCTTCACAGACAAATGACCCTACCCTGCGTACAGATGCGTGTATTATTCATGTAGTGCATTGTTAAACTGCACAACTCATTGCCATGGGAGGCCAGCTGCAGGAAAGCAGCCAGGTTCACAGAGGCTGGGGGGAAGATGTGCCAGCATAGCCCCCAAGACCACACAACTACCAGAAATGGCAGCTGAATTTTATTTAAAATTTTAATTAAAAAAATAATCTGAAGAATTGACACCTTCTCCACTTCAGTCACTTTGTTCTGTTTTTCATAAACATGCACGGTTTTTAGAAAGCAAGTTACTACATCAATTAAGAACTAGCAATACAACAGCAAAGGAGAGGTGACAGACTGGATTCAAATCCATCACACAGCATTCATGAAAGGTAATGATGCTTCAGTACCAAAAAGCTGCTCTACATTGCAAAGCCCTAAAAGGATTTGTGAACAAACGTTTCATCTGACAACAACCATCCTGAAAAAAAAAAAAAAAGGAATATAGTTTAATATTAGTTTAATAAAGGAAATTTTAGGAATAACTCACTCATGCTTTGATTCAATATTTTCAGAAGGCCCAGTGAACTAAGTGACCATGGAGAGCAAAGTTTGTTAGTGCCAAGTTATGTTTTACTCTCTTTTCCATTACTGTTAACCAGAAAAGAAACATTTCTGCTGGAGAAGTGAGCCTCGCACAGGAAGGTAGCAGATAAGCTAAAAATTGTGGAAGTACATGAAAAAAAAGGTAATGAGGGTGCCCATGTTAGTAATAGGGTGGTGACGTCTGAGCTGCTGTCACGCAGAGCGCTGCCTGCACACCAAGCCACAGCTGGTGCTGGTGCCCTTGACAGGCTGCACCAAACACCAGTGGGGACAGGGCAAGGGTGCCTTTTGGTGAGTGTCCCCAGGCAGCCAGGGACAATGAGGCAAGTGCCACCAGTGTAGACCATGGAGGAGGTGATTCTCACCTGGTTCCCCAAATGCCATGGGTGACCTGTGCTGGTGTCACTACAATACCCAGCACCTAAAAAGTCCCATCTGGGCTCAAGCATGCCAGGGGTTTCTAAACCATATGCATGAGCTGTGCCCAGCACAACAAGGGAGCTGGCAGCAGGGTGGATGTGACAGGATTGTGCTGAGGGTCTTTGGCACGCTGTTATCCCTTCTCCATTAACACACAGATAATGTCACAGCACACAAGCGCTGCAAGCACCTGTCCCAGCTACCGTGAAGATCCCTGTTTCATTGAGGATTACATGGCCAAATACTTGATTTCTACCAGAGATACATCAACTACGTCAATAACGTTACACAGCTACCAGGTAGGTCTGAATGACACCAGCCAGTGATGGCAAATGGTTATTTCCTTCCTGTGCATGCTACTTAACATTCAGTAAAAACAAACTGTGCAATGGGAACAACCTGAAAGCAAACAGGCACTACCCCGAGCCTGCTGGGTGGTATGAGATTAAGATCTGTGCATGCATTGGTGTAAAGTGCAGTATATCAGAGATTGGATTGCCTGCTAACCTTTGCAGGACTGCCTTTTAGATTCAAAGATCAAGTTGTTCATGTTTTCTCTGCTTTTCAGCACAGGAAAACACATGAGCGTGTATATAAATATCAACCTTTCCCTCTTCCGGAGCTGTGTGGACATACTGCACTCAGCGAGTAATGCAGAATAGCAAAGAGCATGAACCTGGCAGAACAGCAGACTCTGGGAGACAGGTACACTTCTCCCTTGAATGGACTGGAAGTGAGGAAAATGTGATTTGGAAAGTTCAGCTCCAGGCTCTGCCAATGTAAGTTTAGGTTGAACTCGGACGTTTTGACTTCCAGCACCCCACTGCTAAAACCCAGGTGAGGGAGCGGAGCCACTAGCAGAGCTCCCACAGAGCGTGCACAGGTCGACAGCGAGGGGTTTTCACTCTCACCCAGTCACTGGCTTCTCTGCACCATCCCACCAGTTGTCAGTGGTTACAAAAACTGCTGACCTCACGCCACAGGTGGTCTGCTCTCCCTGCTCCTGCATGCCCTAAAAACGTGATGGTTTTGTCAAAATACCCTCCACGGGCCTCTCACAGGAAGAACTTTGTGAATTCTAGACAGAAGAAACAAAGTTCAGGCAGGAGATTTGACCCCGAAGACGCCATCCCGCTTGTAGTGGCTGCGGGAGAACAAAAAAAACATAACACTGAGCTGGGTCCCAATGAACAAGGAACTTCATTTGGTGGCTGGGGCTTTGCCTGCTTCTCTCTGTGATATTTCATCTGTGTGAGAGCCTTTGACCACAACTTCCTACTCAGGAAAGTAGCAAGTTTCCCCACAACTCCCTTCTGCAAACATCTGACCACAGCACATTTTCCAGATGCTGGTGATATGGACCCCAAGCTGACAGATAAATAAACACCTTCCTATGACATCTCTTCTAGAAGTGCTATCTTCTGCCTAGTCGGGGCAGGGTTTTATTTGGGGTTAGTCAAGTGACATCTAAACCAGCCCAAGTTTTGTGGTTACGATAGCCACAACAGCCTGATATTCAGGTTCCCTGCTCCTTTACCTCAGTGTTAATAGTTTAAAATAATTTTAAAGTGTCCATTGCAGTATTGGTGGCCTGGGGGAAGGAAATCTCCTGTGAGAGGCTGAAGCCAGTGGGCTAACGGGAGTGACCATGGGGCTGTGTCCCTGCCTGAACCAACCTTGGCCGTGGGCAGCGCAGTGCTGAGGAGTATGGGGGCAAACTGAACTGAGAGAAGGAGCCCAGGTGCCACACGCCTCCGTCCTTCACCTCCCAGCACCTCAGCACTTCCTATTGCCCTAGCTCAGAGCATTTGGTGGCTGGGAGGGCAACATGTGCAAATAAGCTGCTGTTCGCACACATCAGAAGCATGCACCAGAAGAGTGTCGATGGAAGATGCCCACAGACACGTGGCAGCAGCCAGAGGAGGGTGGCCCTGTGGGTACAGCCTTCCCCCCTGCTCTGGGGAGGACCTCGCTGGCTGCCACCAGGAGCTGAGGGGACAGTGAGGGCCCCAGCACCAGATTCACCTGGGAAGAGCCCAGCCTGCACCGAGAGGCAGCCCGGGGCAGGACTGCAGGGCCGGGCACTGCTCCTCAGGGGCAGCGAGCCCCCCGTGCTGCCACTGTCTCTCGCGGCCTGCTCCCCTGCCCTCGGCGGCTGTCTGCCCACCACACCTCCGCCACGGCCTGCCCCAAGGCCACCTTTAATGAAAGCAGTGCAAGAGTCGGAGTTCAGTTCCCCTCACGCTGCCTTCCAGCATGCTGGGAGCGCCTGCCCCCTCTTTCAGGCCTTTTGCAGAAGCCCCATAGAGCAGCTCCCATCAGTGCTGTGGCATCTATGGATGCCAGGTTGCTCAGCTTTGCATTGCCCCTAATTGCTCGGTTTAATTGCTTGCCCTCTCTCAGCAGTGACACCACGGCAGGGTGTACCATGAGGGCACCGGCCCCTAAACACATCCTAGCTGGGGAAGGCCAAAGGAGAATTATTGTCTGAAAGGACAGTAGGGGCCAGGCTCGGAGGGAGGCTGTGAGGGAGGTTTCTTGTGTCAGCTCTTAATTACGCCTAAGTACCAAAAGGCTTCAAGGCAAATGCTTAGCAAGCGGGCTAAGGCCCCGATACAGGGCACTGAGCTGCCTTGGAGCAGCATGGCACTGCTGTCCCGAGCGTTCACTGCCCTTCTCACCAGGGCTACTCCGAGCATCTTTTTTCCTTTCACCGTTCAGAATTCACGCAGCTGCACCAAGTGCAGGCTGCAGTTTGCACCCCAGTGACACTGTCACAGTCAGACAGGCTTACATCTCATGAAGAAGTAATTGGTGCCAGTAAATCCAACCAAAACCAACGTCACATGCTTACACAGGGAAGTGATTTGCTCAACCTAGTTGCATGCTTAATTCAAAAAAATATGGTTCCTCCTTTCCCTTCCACTCAGCTGCATTTCATCACAAACCTTTTGTCACAAGAAGTCTCTGCTTGACTCTTAACTTTGCTTTTAGTCTGGTTTGGACCAGCTAATTCCCAATCAACACTACTATCTTTCTAATCATTCTGTTGGATGCTGTAACAACAAGGAAGCTCCATTCAGAGGAAAATAGCATTACCAGCAGCTTAGAGTTTTTCTGTGAGGGCCTGCACCCTCTCCAAAACTTGGATTAACTCCACAGTGTGTGGACAGATGCTCATAGGTGTGACATTTCTTTTTGACATTTGGATGCTTGCTGCTCCCCTGGCCTCAAGCCCCTGCTCAGGGCAAGGTTCAGCCACATCCTTGGGAGGGTAAGATTGACCCTACCAATGCAGGAGGACTGCAAGTCTTAAACCAGGTCAGGGGGCACTTAAGGGACCTACAGGTACAAAGTCATTCCTGCCTGAAACAATTTGAGGGTCAAAACCTCCCAGTTCTCAAAGCAGACTCATTGGCATCACTGCTGTCAGGCAAAACCTGGCACAAGAAACAGAACCAGCCCTTGCTGCAGCCGTGGGCTTTCAGAGGATTACAAACATACAGCCACCTTGTACCACAAGAAAAATACTGCCTCTAGGGTTGCTGGATTTCGTAACAGAAGAGGAAAAACATGGCTCATTTGAGGAACTTTTTCCCCAGCTCAACAACTGGGTTCCTCAGCCTGCTGATGGACTTGCTGCTGAGCTTCCCATGCTAAATGAGAGCACCAGGTCCTCACTGAAGAGGCAATGTCTCAGAAGCTTCTCACCTTAACCACCACAGCCGGGTCAGAGACCACACATCTGAGCCACATGCAGGGATTGTCATGGTGGCACTCCAGCAGAGCTACCCAGAGCATGGCCAGCGGAGCCTCCCCACCACAAGGAGTGCATGGCTTTGTCCCTGTGCCTATGGAAAAGGAAAGCGATGAGCTGACCCTAGCTGTGCCCGCAGTCCCACCAACACACCAGCATCCCGAACACATCTTCTGCCTGATTGCTTTGGTATTTCAGGCTAGGTCATTGAAATGCTGGAGTTCAGAGCCCTGGATCCATGAGGCCAGGTCATATCTTGTACCTTGAGCTAAAGTACCTTGCTGCCATGAAGGTTTAATTCATTTGGGGAAGCAGTAGTTCAAATTATTTTTAATGCAGGCAAAGTGGGAAGACTAGCTCATTTGAGATACTAATTAAAACTCTCAGGAACCATCATTTCAAAAGCTCTGGAGCATGCACATTTGTTAAAGTGTGTATTTGTGCAAGGCTGAGTCCTTGCTGCACCCTCCTCACACCGGGAGTACACAACTAGTGAGCCAGCCCTTGTGCTCTGGATAACACCACAAGCCACCAGCACATACAGAAAACCTCTTGCTTTGTAAAAAATGAATAAATAAGTACAATTCAGTGTCAGTGCTTGATACCCGCTGAACCTGCTCCCATAGTCAGGAGCTTTTAACATCAGATCTGCGCAGAGATCTATGTGGGTGTAAAATGGTGCCAGGAGAAGATAGGGAGAGAGAGCCCTGTCACAAGAGCCCCGAGTGCCTGGGTCACAGCACAGCTCCAGCCTCAGCTCTTCCCTGAGCCCTGCAGCAGCAGCTCCTGCTCAAACTGAGGGCAGGATTTACATGGGAATCCATGTAAGTCCTTGGGTGTTTCCTAATTCTGCAGCCCCCAAGTGCTGGATGCATGGGGGGAGCTGGTGGGATGTGACTTGGAGCTGCTACATGGCAAGAACATGATCTCCATGCTCCTGAGAAGGTACTATAGAAAAATCAAAGCCTAAACACCCAATGCCTTCCAGCTTCGGAAGCTGTGTTCAGGGCTGGCCTTCCATAAAATGCCTTTCCAAAGGGGATGCCAGGTTTACAGTATGACACTGTGCTGTTCACACAAGCAAAAGAGATATTGGTTGTGATTGGGAACTGCTGAAAATACAAACTCAGAGGCTCGCAGTTGCAACACACTCCCCCTAGCTTCACAACTCGGGGGAGAAACCACTGCACCTCACCCACATCCTCTTCTGGTAGCCCCGGGGGTGACTCTCAAGAGAGGCTACGTATCCAACCCCTTAATTTTAGAAAATACCATAAAAAAGGTGCACGCAGTCATGTTGGTGTGTGTCCAGAGCCTTGGCTCTGCTGACTTGACTCCCACACCCTGCTGGTTTGCAAGTTTCAAGCACCCCTGTCCCACAGCTACCAGCTCAGGGGGTGCCTATGCTCCAGGCAAGTCCATCTGTAAAGACCTCAGCCAGCCCTGGGCACAGAGGACAAGCTGCCGGGGTGCTGCAGTGAGGTGGAGCATCCTGGAAGACAAGACACAGGTTCTGGGGATGGGACACTCTTTGGGAACCTGCTTTTGTGGTTCCTGCACACAGCATCCCCTTCTGTTCGACTGAGCTTGCCTAGGGAGTACCCCACTCCCTGGGCAGCTGGTGGGCAGAAGCTCCCTGCATGCTCATCCCTTCCCAGTTCTGGAGGAATCATTTCTGTAAATGGCTGCAGCCCCGAGTGCACTGGCTGCTCTGGCTTTTAGCACACTTAGAGAAGCCTTAATAGGCTTTGAGAAAGAGAAGAAAAAGCCATTAGCTTTTTTTCTTTATTTTCACAGCCTATTATCTACCCACTTTGATGCTCTGTGTGGTGACCTATCACAGGGAAACTAATGCAATGAACTTTCTCAGAGAACTGTCACCTTCTGCACTGCTTGCTGCCCTGGCGGGGCTGTGTGGGAGCGAGCTTAGCTCGGCGGACTGGGATCTGGAGCAGGGACCTGCTCTGCGTCCTAAAGCACATGGGGCTCTCTTGGCAAAAAAGGTTGGTTGTAGACTGGAAATTTTGTAAAGGACCTTGACTTTTCTACTACTGTTGTTACAATATGTGTGTGTATATATATATATATACACACACACACACTTACTTTTCTTTGCCTTTTTAGCGTCTAACAGCCCTCAGGGCTAAATTAACACCTTCTTTGCAGTTTGATACAGCTCAGTTTTAATTTTCAGTCTCCCCGAGTCACACCCCCCTGCCCAGGCCGTGCCTGGAGGAGGACATAATCTCCAGGCTCAGCTGGAGCAGTAGCTCTGTGCTCACTGTTTCCACAAAGCCCTGTCTTTTTTTTTTTTGTCTCTTTTTTTTTTTTTAAAGGAAATCTGTAAGAAAGAAAAAAATACAAACCCCAAATTGGAAATGAGACTAAGTACCAAATAGAAAAGTCTGTTCCAAGGCTGCCTCCATATAGCAAAGAACAGCACTTACACAGGGATCACACAATCATTTGTAAACTCATCAGATAACATGCTTGCAGTCCCTGATGACATCTTATCTTTATTCCCAAAAGCAAGAGGAAAAAGCTTCACCCATATGCTAAATGTTCAACCATGAGTGGTTAGATGGGTGGTTTTGGGGGGAACTTAAGCCAGGAAAAATATGACTTCATTGCCACCTCTGGCCAAACCCAAAGGATGTAGGGTAGAAAATGCTAGATTTTGTCACAGTAATTGGAACTACAGAGTCCAGACAAATTAATGAGAATTTCAATCCTGGCAAGTTATTTTACCAGAGTCCAGATAAATTAATGGTAAGATAAGTTTATCACACGTCACTGGCAGCCAACCGCCTGCAGTTCTGGCAAGTGAAATCCTGGTAAGTGTTAGGATGTCCGACCACTGTAGTGACCTCGCAGCAGATTCCCTGACATAACACGCATCTGGCTCCTCGTCCCTTGCCAGTGCTTTGCAGGCAAGGACAGGCAAGGCCTCCCCCCGTTCTTCCCAACACTTGTCCCAAATAGCTGGGGAGCTGTCTCTGAAGCCACACAAAACCAGCCATGCAATGCCAGGGAGACACCCAGAAAGCAGTCAGACCAACAGACATCTGGGGAACTTTCATTCCGTTCTGATGGCAGTGGGAAGGACTGGACAGCTTCTTACCATAAGTCTGCTTTTCACCTGTAAAGGTGAGCATCCAAACTCTATCCTGTCTGTTTGCACATCCCTAGGGACCTGTGACAGTTCCTAGGCACCTGCTTGCATTTTTTTTTGCCTCTTGAATATCCAGAGAAGCAACCCTGGTCTGCTCTTCCCTGTCTGCCCAATTCTTATGGAAATGAATGCAACAGGGCAGATTTATTCAGTAGGAAGCAGGCTAGGTGTTATGTTCTTTGAGACAGGTAACTCAAGTTTATTGTAAGTCAAAACCAACCAGAGTTTTGCTTTTACATCATTTCCCACTCTTTTCCTTGCAGCATTTAATCCTCAGTGATTACCTATGCTGAGATTTACTGAGGTCAGAATAGAGAGAGACATGTAGAAAATAATAATTGCTACTCATAAAAGCCTCTTTTCCATGTAAAAGTTAACTCTCCAAATACTGTCAACGGGAGTTATTTTCATTACCATAATTTCATCGGCTATATTTAGTCCAGTAGGAGGTGTGCTCATGGTGTCCTCCTGCCAAAACCCATTCAATGCCATGCACCTCCTGAAAAACAGCCCCAGCTCTCACACAGCAACCCACGTCCCACCAGCACAGCACCCTGACAGCTGATAACACTCCAGGGGGAAGCCTTTCCTTGTCCCCAAAATACGTAATGAACCAAAACTAACAGCCCAGGGCCCACACCAGGAGTTACGCTGCATTTCCACCACAGAACAATGCATTTACAGGACAGGCACCAATGGGAGCTATACAGCATAGAGTCAGGAAACACAGTAGGAATTGGCTGAATCCTTTTCCTGCCCCTTTCCAGACATTATCAAAATTTTTGTATAGGAAATGTGCTTTGGGGAAAAAAAAAGTTGTCACCACAGCTGTGGTGACAGCAACCCAGCACCCACATTCATGGTGCCAGCACAGAGCCAAGCCTCATGAAGGATTTACGCATCCATATGTATAACCAATATGTATAATAATTATGGGGCTTAACAAAAAAATGAATAAATAAAATAAACCAAACCAAAAAACCCAACCCATAAGATGCTGATCTGGAAACTACCTCCTTTCTTGCAGCGCGCTGGCTGCGGCAGCCATGAGCATCGTCTGCCTGTGCTTTAGTTTGGGGTACCATGGCTCAGCCTGAATTCAGGTTACCTGAAAAACCCATTTGTCCTGTGATCACATTCAGATCTTACTGGGAAAGGCCCTGTGCCATCCTGTGGCTGCTGGTAAAATAGGGGTAAATGCAAGCAAGCAGAAAGGGAGAGAAGAGAGAGAGTGAAAACTACCTGTGTATCCATAAGCAAGTACCATGGCCATCACCTGCCTTCAAAATCATCAGCAGGGGATGTCTAGTCCATCCTCTTTGTCTCAATGGATGAAACTCCGCTGTTAAGACAGAAACAGAAGCTGTTTTTTTGTTTGTTTGTTTGTTTTGTATGTGAACAAATTGCATTTTTTTAAGACTAGAATTCTTCTTTGAAAAATCCTCAGAGAGCTGCCACTGAGACAAAAACATCCACCACTGTCAGTTCCTTTCTTCTGCCCTCAAAGCCCAGGTCCTGCTCTCCAAAGGAACTTAAACACCTCGATATTTTCATCCAATTGCAAATCAATAAGCTGCAGACTCTTAAGGGGTACCCCTAAGCAGATTTCTAAACTTTTAAACCATTAAGTACCCAAGTCAATGACAAGAAAAGACTTCAGGAAGATAGGTCCCCCGGGCTGTGTCACAGCCAGACGTGACCAGAGCATCAGAAAATCCAAGATGCAGACCACATCCCCAAAAGGAGAGTGACTGAGGTGCTCAGACACAGGTGCTGCAGGGACAGAGCTCGCCACCTGTGCAAAGCACCCTGCTTCTTTGCTATTTCTGCCCTGCCTAAATCTCTCGTTCTCTTGCTCTGTCACTCACTCATTATTTAACACAGCAAAGGGATTTGGCATCTGATCTGCAACCAAAGTGCTGCGCAGCAGCACATCAGTTTATCTGATCATCTGGTAACTTGGCTGAATTTGCACAGATGCTGGGTAAACTTTGAAAAATGGGTACAAATAAATGCAAAATCGCAACAGATGTTTTTCATAGATTTACTTTTCAGAACACAATTTCACATCAAGTGTGTTCTCTTTAAGGTAAGTGCTGTGTTTCTTTTTAGTAGGGAGTGAGAAGTGCTCCACAATATTCAACTGAAAGTCTTATCACAAGACAAAACGGTCAGTTCAGAGCGTTATCAAAATGATTATTTTACATATTTTCAACGAATGGCCTAAACCATCTCAAGCCTGTGGGAATGATCTTTTCAGCTTTGTTGCCACTGGAGGCAGCAGTCTCTTTTTGTCTCCATTACTCTTCAAACAAGCTGGTCCCAAGTGCTACTTGTATGACCACATATTTGTAACTACATCAGAGCTTCTGAGTGTGACACCCAGATTCTCCTGTTCCTGAGTGCCCAGCAGACAAGCTCCAAGTGAACCCCATTCCCCCCGTTTCTGTTTGCACAGCCCTTCACCTGCCTGCACAGGCAGTGCCACATGTAGGCAGCTTCATCTTATCTACACCGAGGGGGCCTGCGAACCCTGATGTGCAGCAGCCTTTATTTCTGTGAGCAGACAAACTTTCCTATGGCCCCCCCAGCAGCAGAGCTATCAGCAACAGCTGCTGAAAGCCCTCCCAAGCAAGCCTGCAGGATGTTATCGCCCTCTCTCCTCTAGCACAGCCAATTTCAAGCTGCAGGGTCCTCGGGGCTGAGCCCTCGGTGCCAGAGGTGCCCCGGACCCCCTCGGGCTCCCCCGATCCCCCCGGTGCGGGGCCGGCCGCGCGGGGGAGCTCCGCGGCCGCAAACCGGGGCCGGGCAGAGGCAGGCAGCCGAGCCGAGCCATAAAATGGAAGAATTTAAGGCGAAAAAGTGCCTTTCAGCTGCACTTTGCAGTAGCTGCCCTCCAGAAGGTCGGCGGGGTTCTGGCAGAGCAGCCGCGGGCTGCCAAGAGGACGTCGTTCCAAGCGGATGCTAAAGATACAATGAATGGATAAAGAAAGGAAAAGAAGCAATGCACCCAGGTGAGGGAGGAGCCGCTTCCTCCCCGCTTTGCAAAAGAACGGCAGCGAGCACTGTGCTTTTTCTGGTTGTGCTGGACTTTGACAGAGTCACTCAGGTCTCAGCCAGCTGGAGTTTTAGTTTTTAGCTCTAAGCCAGCTGCAGGGAGGTCAGAAGGCTTATTCACAGCAAACTAGTCCTGTTGTCACCCTCTCCCCCTATCCCGCCTTCACTGCCACATTGGGACTGTTCAGCTGTTATCTGTCCATATCATTTACAACCAATTCAAAGAAACACAAAAAACAAGCAAAGAGATAGTCCTCGCACAGGGCGCAGGGAGAAAGGCAGCTCATCTCACTGCAAGGGCTGCAACGTAAGAGCCTACAGGGGAGTGCTCAGGCTTCATGCATCACTTCTGTTGCACGGCCAACACTGCTCCTGAGGTTGGCGGAGACCTCTCCCCCTTCAGATCCTTCCAGGTGTGATCTGCTGTCTGCGGTTTCTCTCACAGAAAACACAGATGCTGAACTTCGGTTTCTAGGTTCCTCCCCTGCCTCCCCATAAACAGCTCCCAGCTGAGCTGAGATTTTGCTGCTTTGGTTTCTGAAGATCAGAAATCTGATTCACTTCTACAAAAGTGTGAGAGTGAACCCTGAAAAAAAAAAAAAAAAAAAAAAAAGTGCTAAAAAGCAGTGTCACGTATGACCCAGATCCAGCTGCTGGCAGGGTCCAGGCAAGGCAAGGGGGTGGATTTTAGCAAAAGCAAACCGAAGGCAGTCCCCCAGCATGAAGCTTAGCCCTTGAAAGCAAGCCAAAGCCAATCCGTAAGTGACCACAAGCCATTAATTCATCCCCAAGGGATATTTGCTTTTAGTTGTACTAATCCACCCAGTGCAGAGAGAATGAGGTGGGGTTACCAAGTCATGCGTTTGGATCATCAGGCACAGGAGAAGCATCTCATTGAGCACCACTCTGGACTGTGATCCCACAAGTACTGCCCCAGAATGCCACCACCCCATAAAGGAGGAACACAGCAAGGTAACACACATGTGAAGGTGCCTTCAACAGCCAAGCTTTATCCTCAGCATCCTGGGACCTAACAAAAAGGTGGGTTTTCATGCTCTGTGTGAAAAGAGCATTTTTTCTGCCAGAGCACAAAGCAGTATGGGCAAGAAGTCTTCTGCAGTATGAAGGGATCAACATTTCTGCAACAGTTCCTCTCTCTTGCTCTCTTTTGGGCATCTTTGCACAAAATCCCTACAGAATGTGCACCAGCTGTGGTGCTGAGAACAGAAAGAAAAGAAAAAAATTATTCTGTGATGCAGAGCTGGCTTTGCCAGGAAGCACAAAGTATTAATGAGCAAATAATCTATCTGCTGGGCTCACTGTTACTCACGTGCTTTTGTGCTGCTTATAGGATGAACAGGTCCCTTCCTTGCATGAGTCCACATGGAGCTCAGCATTAGAAGTGCTCCAATGCTGTCACTGCAATGAACAATGCTGGTCTGTGGGACAACTTCAGGCAGTACTGAAGTCATTCTCAAGCAGGGCTGAAGCCACTGGGGAAGCAAGAAACCCCAGCCATCAGGAAGGGACACTGACACCGCTGCAGTCACACTGACTCCTCACAAGCCACCTACTGACATGCCCAATATCTGCTCCCCTGGTTGACGCAGAAGTTTTTGCTTTGCTGTGAATAGCATCTGTGTTTGGCCATGGCTCCCAAAGATGAACACAGCAGTGCTGGGCACAAGCACTGGCAGTGCCATGGGTCTGGATCTTGTCTCAGGTCCGGCAGTGAGCATCCGGAAGATAAAAGGGAATTAGATAAGAATCACTTTACGATCCACATTTGCAGACATAAACATTTAACTTAAGCTTATTATTGCTTTGGGGCTTTGGGCAGAATCAAATCAGGAGAAAAACATGAGTTAACCCCATCTCTGCCCCTGGCCAGGGCAAGCAGGAGCCTCTGCTTCTGCTGGGGCTGCTCTCGGGTGGGGACACAGAAGGGTGCGAGTAAAAAAACATTGAACATGCTTCCCACTGACACATCCATCACATAAAAAGTGCCTCGTAGGCCCAGGTGAGGTGTGTGACTTCAGGACACCTGTAGGAGCAGCAGCATGCCTGCTGGAAGCCAGTGGGCAGTCACAGCAGCTTCACCCAAGCCCCCTCTGCAAACCTAGCAAATGGGGGCCCCCTGCAGCCACATTACCTGAAATCTTCTGGATTTAGGTGAAAACCACTTCACCTTACAGCAGTGGGGATGGGACAGCAGCAGTACTGCTGTGGGAGAAGGGAAAGTGGAGCAGAGGGCTTGGGTCTGCAACCAGCCCAGATGCGCCCTGCTCTGGGACAGCACCAAGGAACGTCTCCCCAGCCCCACATCATAGGGAATGCAAAGCCATTTCAGCATATGACAGGAGGAAAAAAGGAAGAAAAAAAAAGCAACAAGGAAGCATAACAAGTGAGCAAATCACACCTATATTTTCCTCCAGAAGCTCCCCTTGCAGCAGTCCTCGAAGCATGGGTTTAAATCCCCCCACATCAGCAGGTCAGATGTAAAATTGCCTCTCACCAGCAGTCACTTGTAGAGAACACCCTTTTGCCCATTAGTTCTTGGTCTTCCAGGCCTGGCAAACAATGAAAAATATCCCAACAACTCAAATCCAGGAGCAAGGCCTTGCCCTTCCAGCAGGGCTGGGCCCAGTCCCACAGGCACTGACTGTAATTCTGCACCTGGACGGACTCACAGACACTGCCCAAGCCCGGGTGGCTGTGGGCAAAAAGAAAGACAAATTAGAAGACAGCAGTGACAGCATCAGCACCATTATCCTGCTCTAGGGTACAGCAAAAAAAAAAAAAAAAAAAAAAAAAAAAAGCCTTTCTGTGGTAAATGGCTGCTTTTTTGATTAGGTAAGGTGAAGCAGTGGAGCATGACAGCAAAAGCACGGGTTTGCCATCACAGCAGCAGGTGCCCAGCCAGGAGCACAGCTACTGGGAGACCAGCACAGGGCCCCTGCTGCCCCAGGAAGGGAGGCACCAGGAGACCCTTGGCTGGCAGCAAGGCCTGGGCTTTGCAACCTGCCAGGACTGCCCCTGTTCATGCTCGGACACCCCAAGCTCAAGCACACTGCACAGCCTTGAATGCACACGTCTCGGGGCTCCTGTTCTGCTAACACTGGACTTTAGACATAGAAATCACATGGTGTCCAAAAAAAAAAAAAAAAACACTCTCAAGAAGAATGTGCCACAGTCAGCCATTACCCAGCAAAGTATCAAAGATGCAGAAGGAGGGGAAGGCAGCATGCAGAGTCCAGAAACCTTTCAACCATGGTTACCCAAACTTTTGCAAACAGCAGCTGCTGGGAATTACTTTAATATTCTGATATTTAAGATGGTTACTTAACCTCTTTTGTTTATTAAAAAAAACTCTCCTTACAGCTACAGAGACTTCTATGGCCCATTACGGGTGGACTTGGTAGTGTTAGGTGATGGTGGACCTGATGATCTTAAGGGTCTTGTCCAACCTATGATTTCCTTGCATTCTTCACAAGCTCTTAGAAGAGAGGGTGCCCTTTCTTACCTGCCAAACCCAAAAACATTCACTCTGAAGCCTCTGCTTGGGCAAGAAGTGAATACGGGGATGCTGCAGGTGGATCTCCAGCATCTGCGAAGAGATAGGAAGCTTGTGTGGATTTCCAAGCATGAGGGCTCAACTCCCTGCAGGCTACATCTCTGCTGAAAAAGATGGAGTTCTGGTTGAAATTAGTTAGCAGTCTGTGGCAAAAGCAATTTCTTACAGATGTTTTATTTCTTCCTGCATGTAAGGTGTTCTACTACCCGTAAAATCACGCTTTGTCCCAGGCAAGAAACCTAGCGCAAAGATTTCTGTGTTCAGGGATTTCTGTGTGCAGCTGCTATTGCTGGAGCCTGTACAGCCCCCTGCCCACAATCCACAGGCATCCTTGCTTCCTCCAGAAAGCAGGGTTTCCCAGCCTGGGGAATAATTGCACTTTCTGCTCCCAAAATTAATGCCAACTTCATGTTTAATCAAAGTACTTTAGTCAAAGTACTTCGGCTAGAAATGCAGGTAGCATGTTCCCAGGTTTTTCACAGGCAGTGGTAAGCTTTTATACATAATGCAAAGACTCTGATGGGATGCAAAAGCATCCCTAAAAATAAACTCTGAACTGATCCTGCTTCTGAATGGTAGTATCAGCAACTTACTTGCCTTGAAGAATGTCAGTATATCCTCCCCAAGAAAATTTTCTTTTAAATATGAGAGACAGTGAGCTACTGCTAAACTTGCCACTGTACCACTGCCCATTGTTTCAGACCTTCAAGGAAATGCTCATTAAGCCACAGAAACTGTTTCTGAGGGTAACTTCTAACACAAGCGGTGTTCACCTTGATGTGTCTGAAGAATCTGAGTTCTTTGGTTCTGGACATCACCAAGCAATTACCATAGCCATTGCTGAAAACTCATTCTATTTTCACAGCAATGTGATGACTCTGTTATTTCTGTGCAGTATGTATCAGCAATATCAGCCAGGAATTTGCTGTGTCCACAGTAACCTCTATTTAAAACATGGCCTTGCTTTTTGCTGCATCAGTGTCTCCTCCATATCCTTCTCCTGCCTGTGACACCCACTTCTTCACCACATAAACACTGTGTTGGAAGCATTTCTGCCCAAACTGTAGGGTGAAAATAATCATTTCCTACTGATGGCAAATGAACTAAAACTTTTCCTTCTTACCTGTGAAGCCATTCTCTGGCAGAATCAGTTTGAAAAGTGCAAGGTATTTTTTAGGAAGGGAGTAAATACTTAAAAAGAGCATTAAGGTGATACAGGTTTGTCTGTCTTCTCTGACCTTAACCTGAAACAAGAGGAAAGGGTTGTATGGGCTTCCTTTGAACAATTAAATACAAATAATAGTAAAATGAAAACAAACAATCAAAATCAATTCAGTGCCTCTCCACCAGAGCCCCAAAGTCAAGTGCTTACAATGCAAAATGCCACTCTTCTCCCTCCTTTAGGATCTCACAGACACACGCCACAGCCCTTCGCCCAAATCCAGCTGCTTCTGCTTCACCACACAGCCTGATCATCCTGTAAAATTTTACACCAATTTGTGGCAAATTGAAAACAAAATAAGATCTGAACAATAGGAAAATATCATACAAAATCACCTCCACTAAATACAGTAGGAAAAGATAAACGTGAGCTCTCTCTCCGAGATGTCTGTGCATACATCTGAGCTCCTGATGCCTGTGGGTGTATGAGCAAAATACTCACCTCCCACTGATGGAAATATTGAGATTAACAACATTATTTGCCTTGTGGCAAATAACACTTTTCTTTTTCAACTCACAGACAAGTGTCATAAAAGATTGAACATGCACATTCACAGGATGCTTATGAAGTAGTTGGTATTAGAATTCCCTGGGTGGGCAATTACAGCCACGTGCTGCTTTTTGAACAGTTTTTAATTAGTCTCAAGGTGACTCAGCTCACAAATACCCCTGCTGGCTTCTCCATAAAGCTTCCCGTAAGCACTTTTGGTGCTTCTTGGGGCACTGTGCAGACAGGCTTGCATGACTACCTCATTTGGGCTCATCTTGAAAAACAGGGCTCAGCAAAAGCCAGAGCTCCCCTTGTGCAGGGAAGTCACACATTGCAATGTCTGCTCTGGACCAGCAAAGTTCAAACATCAAAATTCTGCAAAGAACAGAATTTGGGAGAAAAAAAAAAAAAGTCATTTCAGAGATGGCAAAACACTGATCAAAAGCGGGCACTTAGGGGCTCCAATACCACCTGCAGCACTGTGCTGCTTTGCTCATGTGAGGAGCAATGTTTGCTACTTCTCCTGGTGCAGTCCCCACGCCTGTTCATCTCTGATAATTTTAATTTTGGAAGTCCTGAAGAGCTGGAATTATTTGAAATTAACCTTGTAGCACTTTTAGGTTGTCTTTGATGATTTAAACTTACGGAAATGTTTAGAACAGAAGCATTAACTTTTATAAACGTTCACAGAAACGTCTGGTTTTAGGTCTGGCAGTAACTGGGGGTGTTCTTACCAGGGCACAAGAAATCCCCAGCAAGTACAACGTTGCTGCAGGCCTGTCCCCCAGCCCTGTTCACATCCTGGAGGAGGACATGCTCCCTTCTGTGCCCACGTTCAGCCTCGGGGAGAATTCCCTGACTTTTTCACTGCGGTATGAGCAACACTTTCATTTCCTCATTATTTATTTTTTATTGCAAGTTCTCCCATGGAACTGCCTGGAACGTCAAAGAGACGTTCCCATTGCCTAGCATGGGAAAGCATCTGAGCAAAACAAGCGCTGCTCCCACGCCAGGCGGCACCAGCCCCATCCAAACTTTCCAAACTCATAACTGCGACCCACTGACCCCGCTACCCAGGGGAAGGATGGGAGCCCTCGGCTAGCTGTGGGAGCTGGCATTGCTTACAGAAAGCTATCACAAACCAAGGCCAAGTCACGCTGCAGAGACGTGAGGATGTCTGGCTAGACCTCCACACACGTGGCAAACTTCGAAGGCTGCAGTCTCTATCCTGCAAAGACGATCAAGCATCACCTCAAACACGTGTGGCCCCAGTTACATCAGCTGGGGCTGCTTAGAAACTGCAGGTTATTGTTCAGGATCACTGCATGAAACAACACAGACCCTGTGGAGGAGTTATCTTCTCCGCAGGTGCTCGTTGAATTCACTTCTTATCACATACAGCATTACAATGCAGCAGATAGACAAATTCAACTGGATTTATCCATGCTAAACATGGCCCTTAGGCCCACCACAAAGTTTTACTGCTAGGGTTGGGTACATGCTTAGTCTGACTGTGGTTTTGTTGGCCCTTTCAGAAAACTCCAGCAGCCCCTGAGACAGCAGCAAGATACGCTGAGGAGCACGGCTCAAGCCATGGCAGGATGTGTCCAGGCTAACCTGGGACCAGCTAAGGTCCCAGCAGGGAAAACTCCTACAGGAAAACACGTCTGCTGGCAGCACCCCTGGAGTGACAGCCCAGGGCAATGCCTCTATCAGAGGTAATCCCGTGTTGTTATACCCAAATTAAGCGGTTTTCCTCCTGCAGCATCCCTGGGGGGTGGCTTTGTGAGGCAGGGCTGGGGGCTGAGCAGGGAAAGGAAAAAAAGCCCCATCACGGCCAGAAACAGGGATGTGCCCTGCAAACAGGACATGTTGGAGAGTCCAGCACCAGGGTTCCAGCACATCAGTGCCTGGCGCTGTGGAGACCTAGGGGGGATCTCTCAGTAAGTGATGCAGCTTTCGTTTTCCTCCCATTTCACAGCATTTCTGAAATGATTTCTGTGCCTGTGTTAGCACCCCGCTGTCCCCTTCTGTCAATGTTCAGAAACCTCTGATCCAGAGAACAGGCTAGACAAAACAACACTGGCATTGAGTGAGAGCCTCCAGGCAAGGGGTAAGCAGAATTTAGGGGACAGGAGAGCATTTTGCACTGGAAGGAGAAATTCCCTGTCTGCCAGGCAACAGCAGAAAGACAGCTGGTAAGAGCCTCACCTGAGCTCTGCCAGGAGGTCACACCACAGAGGATCCTGGAAGCAAAAAAAAAAACACGACCAAGACTGCACAAGGAGGCAACCAGAGTGGACTGTCAGGCCCGGAGGGGCTCGTGGCATCGCTGAGGTGCCAGGGACTGCTCAGCTTTCTTCCAAGGCAGAGAGTTACACGGAGCTTAGGGGCTGGGGTGCTCGCTCAGTGCCTGTGCTGCGCTCCCCTTTCACAGGAGGGTCTGGAAAGGCAGCCCCAAATCCCTTGCCATCACTGTTTCAGGGAAAGAATAGCTTAACAGATGGCAATTAGTAACTTCTCTAAAGGAACACGCAGCAGTGGTTTCCTGGAAGCAGGTTTAATTACTGAGAACACAATCCCAAATTGCTATTAGTATTCCCTATCAGTGTTACAAGCGGTATTGTGGGATGGGCAACAAGCAGGCAAGCATTCAGCCGTCTCTTATCTGCTCTTCAGAACCTTTCATGTCTGAAAAATAGCCAAATGACTGAAAATTTGCTCCTGGAACTGTTTTGCATCCCATTTTTGTGTGCCAAGGAAATGTTGTCTAGCTTTAAAGCAGACGTTTCACTGCATGCAGAACCAACCCCTGGAAAGTCCCAAGGGAGACTGCATAAATATTTGGGTGTAAATCAAAGGATCAGATGTATGGTTAAGCTAAACCAGTACAAAAGGAAATTAACAGCATCTGTATAGCATCTGCAGCATAAACACAGCCTGGATTTTAGTGTCCTAATTAAACAACCTGCACTAGCACAGCCTCTCCAAACTTGCATTGACCCAAATGCGTGCAGGACTGGCAGAATTCCTGACCCAGGCTGCTTAACTGCTCTTCTCATTAACCAGAAGTGCTTTCAGAAATGGGAGAGTGAAATAAAAGGAAAAATTCACGCCAAGATGGTTGACAGCTGATCTCCAGCTTCAGCACTGGGACAGGCCAGTGGGACAGCAGCTCTGCCCTGATCCAGGAACTGATAATTGGGCCCAGAACCACAAAAAATGGGTCAGATAAAACCAAGTTCACCTTTTTGGCATGGTCCCACATGCTGACACAGGGGCACACAGGTGTGAAGAGAGGCTCTGCCCCAGGCCTGGCTCCCCCAGCTGGTGGAGCTGCCCTGGACCCAAACAGCCTCCTCTTTAATGAGGCGCCCCAACGAGAAGCTGGTGGCTTCTGCACAAGGCAGTTTGGCCCAGCTACATTCCCACAGCACCCTAAGCTACAGCTATAATTAAAGATGAAAATGAAGCCAAAGATCTTAATGAGCTCAAGGGATGCCTGCTGCTACATCCTGATGGCAATGCATTTGCCATGTCACGTTTGATGCTGCTAAGGAGAGACTTCCCAGTGCTTCCAGCCACGCAGCAGCCAGCATTAGACACTATAACCATGTTTTCATCCAGTAAATCAAAGCCTGATACTCACAACTAATGAGCCCCTGCAAAATACCTCTCAAATATGAGATTTAAAAGCCTGAAGTGCTTCTAAAGGCAAAGAAATTGAGAACAGGTTCACTAATTAGGGTTCAAGTGAAACAGTAGCGATCCAAATACACTAAAATGCACTTGGTACCAGCCACAAACAGCTCTAGCAACAGGCACCGTGAGCCAAAGAGAAAAACATACTTTGAAAGGAAACACAGGAGGGATGAATGCAGAAGACCTGATTTTGCTCATTCCAAATTGCCTGCCAATGTACTTATGCAGCCTGAAGTGGCTGAAGCGTGAATTTCAGCAGCTATGAAAAGAAAGGTATAAAACACAAGGTACAAGAGGCTTAAGTCAAAGAGAAAACAATCCTGTTTTATCATAAACACAGGAAACAGATTTAGCCAAGCAGTCATAGATAACAGCACAAAGTGTCCCAAACAAGTATTTCTAATACTTTCTAAACCCCGTGGCTGGTTCTGCCATGCCTGTACACCACATTGGCTGTACAAAGACTGATGGCTTTGCTACACCAGTTTAAGGTCTGTTCACACCACTGGAGCAATGGGGGAACGAAGGGATGCAGCAGGCTGAAGTGACAGTTGAGTGACTGTGGGCTCCAGCCTGAAACCAATGCTCTGCTGTCACAAACCCTTCTCCTCCAAGGGTAGTCCTCCTCCTGGTACGTCCTCACCCTTCCTTCAACCCCACTCTGCATTTGGTTTTGCTTGTTTGTTGTTTTTAAGCACATCTGTTGTGGTCCTTTCAGAACACCTCAGGTTGGCCCCTTGCTTTGGAAAACTGTCAGGGTGCAGTCATTTATTTGCATCAGACTGGAGCGACTTTTGCACAGAGGAAAGATCCCACTTTGCACACGTACGTAACTCAAATACAGTCAGAAAATTAGGGTATCCCTGTGTAAGGCCTTCTGCAATGACAGGACTGCCTGGAGCATCTCTGGCCCCCATCCCACACACGTACGCAGCTCCTCCCAAACACTTGCCAGCCGCTCCATCCAAATGCGCCCAGGTAGGAAGCTGCAGTAAGTTTGTGCAGCTAACTAGGGAGGCTGGATCCTGCACGTGAGTAGGAAAAAAATAAAGATTTGCTATCCTGGCCAGTGTCCTCGGGTGACATCTCTGGCCTGCTCTACGGAGGGGCCCTCTGGGCCTTTTAAGAGCCAACGAGTCTATAAATATTCCATGAGAAACATCTCTGAGTTTAAAATTAGCACGAAAAACACTGAGGTCTCAAATGTCTGAGAAGAAGGTTCCCCAGGGCTTTTCCACAGTCAGGCAGACCTCCAGCAACCCCTCACAACCCCCCAGTGGGCTGCAGCAGGGTGCCAGCTCTGCGAAGGGACGGTGCACCAGGGCCCAAGCGATGTCTCTGTGCATGATACAGGAGCAACAAGTACTTTCTAGTCGTGGCTTCTATTGGAAAAAAAAAAAATGTATATTTTTTTTTTAAACCTTGAAATGGCCATCTGACAACTGAAATACAAACAAGGTGGAGGAAAATAGGAAAAAAGCCAAGAGAACTCACTCAAATATGGTAATTGACAAGATTTTCTCTTTTCAATCCCAAAAGAAGAGAGGGTCTTGTAACATTATGTTTATTTTTAGTATAAATAGAGATGAGGGGTGGTGTGATTTTTTTTCTTTCAAAATTGAGGTTTTAGTTTTTCCTTACAAGAGAACAATCGTGTCTAAGAGGCTTTTATGACTTACTATATAAGTCCATGTTTGTTCACGAGTTGGTAAAATCATCCCCAGTGCAATTAAAGTCTTCGGGGCTGCTGTTAAAGCTCCACCCAAACACCCCAGGGGGCAGCTAAGAAGCAGTTTCATTATACTTCAGACTGGCACAAACTCTTACAGCAGGATTTCAGACACCATGGAAACCCATCCCAGGCTCAAAGGCAGGAAGGGAAAAAAGTCTTAATGCTTTTCTCCTCATATCATCTTTGAGAACAAGGTCTTAAGTGTTTCCAACACCTCCACATGAGCTGTGCTTAAAGGAAAATTAATGGTGGCTGTCTATGGGCCACCAGGAAAAGCATGGAAATAATAAATTTCATCAACGCTTACTTGCAGCATGGTGAGAATGGAGCACAGCTTGCTGAAGGACTCAATTTTCTTTACCCTTGCTAACAACCACAGTGATTATTAAAATATAAACAGTGCTTGACTGCTACTAGGAAAGTCCCCTGGATGTTAACAATCGTTTGATTAACCAACGTGTCAGAATTGTTGATTTCCTTCAGCCTGGTAGGAACAACTCTCTTCAGAGCACAAACAAAACGAGGAGTAGGACTGCTGTATTAAAGCAGTCACAAGCCAAATCCACTCTACTTGCCAGAATCAACTGTGGCATACTCAGATAAAGCCCACTGCCTGGGCTGTTTAATCCAGGTATCGGCAAACATGCAGTGTAAATACCAGAAAAAACCCACAAGGTTAATCTACTACGTAACACGTTGATGGGAAATGTTGGCTCACTTGATTGACCCTTCCTGAAGGGGAAGATAGGAAGGATTTATTTATCAAAGCTTATTCTAAAACGTATTGTTGGGCTTGGGCTTTGAAGGTGGAAGGAGAAGGTCTGCACAGACTGCCCCATGCCTGCCCACTCATTCCAGGAGGAACTCTTGGTATCCACAGCATTTGTCAGCCTTTCATTCAGTCCTGTTCATTCTTTGTGGAAAAATCTTTCCATATGAACAACTTTTAATCTACCACCTCTGCCTATATGAAATTAAAGCCCTGATTCTTCTGCTGCAAGGCATGAGAAAGGGCAAGCCTGCCCACATTAGCCCCTCGTCACATCTGATGGCTGGATTTACAAATGCAGTAAAAGAAAAAAGAATTACAACTAGCTAGCTATTCTACCAGATGTAAGATATGTATCAAAGGAGTACCATAAGATATACAAGCTCTGAGGAAGATATGTGAACCCTTGAGAGCATGCAGCTAGGAGGACACAACATCCAAGATTTCTTGATTACCAGAATTATTTAACACAGCATAGTACTTTATCACAAAACAATTTCACTTTGCAAAAGAAAAAAACACAGAAGACGATGGAATAAAAATATCTTGTGGAACAACAGAAGAACAATCAGAAGCAAAAATAGGAGCTTCATTCAATCTTTTGAAAAGATGCTCCCTGAGGCAGGCATCTGTACCACGGCTGCTCATGGCCATGCAGGCTGTGGAGGCTCCCCCGCTGGGGAGGTCTCCACACACCGAGCTTTCCCCCAGTGCCAGGCTGAGAAGCGCTGCCACCCCGCACCACACCAGGGCTGCTCATTAACCCATTAAACCATATCCCTAAGCTCTACATCTAAACGTCTTTTAAAGACCTCCAGGGATGGTGACTCCACCACTTCCCTGGGCAGCCTGTTCCAATGTCTAACAACCCTTTCGGTAAAGAAGTTCTTCCTAACATCCAGCCTGCTCATCCAGAGCTGCTCATTAACCTGGAAGGCTGCAGGCATCTCTGCCAGACAGACGTCTGTGTTTCTGAGAAGAGAGATGTGGTGTTTATTTTAGCGGTACTTCTCCAAACTCGCTTCCAGATAAGGGTGAGGTAATCACAGCACGGGGCACAAAAATCCAGCCAGCCCTGCTGGGAGGCACCGGGGAGGGAGCTGGGTACAGAAACCCCCGTGGGCCACGGGGCTGCCGCCTCTTGAACGGGCGCACTCCAATGAAGAGACTTGGTCCCCCAAACAAGGGGCTCGGGTCTGACCCTTTCGGCTCCAAGGCAGAACCAACCACTGGCCATCCATCAAGGCAGAGGTTTATTTATGGGACGGGCATGAGATCCAGGCAAGCGACACCACAACTTGCTAACGGCCAGCCTTGAAGCAGCAGCTCCCTGGGTCAGACGTCAGCTCTGCTTTGGCGTGACCTGCCATCCCCCTGCTCCTGCCCAGGGCTGTCCTCACTGCAGCTCCAGCAGCTCGGACGAGCTTGCTGCTTTTGTCTCTTCCCTGAAAACCCGGCAGCACAGCTGGGTCACATTCTGATGCCCTTTAGATATTGACTTACTGACTCACGACATTTCTCCACATTGGCGAGCAACCCCGAAGCAAATACCATTTCCCCATTTTTCAGGTGTGTGATTTCCCTGCAGGCTTTTTAAGGACAACAGACTCAGCTGCCCCACCAGAGACCCACACCAGTGTATTCAGTGCAAGGGCTGGGCCACACGCTGCAGATTTCACTGTGGTAAAAACACCTTTTAAGAACACTTTTAACAGCACTTCCTGTTCTGACTAACAAACAGATAACTATCTGCATTTTTAAATAACCAGAAGGAGCGATCTCAGGCTACCCAGACAGCAAGCCATTTCTTTTGTGGGTTTGTAGTTGAGCTCTGGACCTGTTGGGCAGCTCTGACCTTCTCCTGAGCAGGCTGACCCTGTGCCTGCAGAGCCAGCACCAGGGCCAGCGTGAAAGCTGGTGTGCCAGGAGTCTGGGGAAGGCAAGGGGAGAAAGATGCACACCAAAACACCCCAACCCCGAGGGTTTAGCACCCTCCCACTGCAGTTACCTGTGGTAAATGAGCCCCAGCACTCCCCCCAGACGTCTTTTGAAACAACCAGCATGTTTCAATAAATACCCAGGTCTAGCAGCCCTGCAAAGGAAGTCACAGCCCAAAGACACACCAAGGCCACGTCTCTTCTTCCCTTCGGGAAATTTCAGTCTGAGAGAGGAGTGTTTCTCATTACTGCTCATAGCAGCAAGGAACAATACTGGAAAAATTAACTTGTAATTGGGAAAGTGACTCAGAGATCAACAGAGGCATTGAGTCCTGAGAGAATAAATGGTAATAGCGCCAGCTTCCAGGAAGAAAGCATGCCAGAAAATTACAATTAGAAAAAAAAAAATAACATGCAAAAGGGGGACAGACACATGTACGTATTTAAATGGCTGAGATGAATAAAAAAATGCTTTTTTCTCCCAGGTTACGACAAGCAGACTGGAACAGCAGGCTCCTAGCCCTGTACCTATCTCATCTCCTGCAAGGGGAAGCCCTTGCTCCGAGAGCCCCTGCTGCCCAGGTACAGGCCGCTGTATTTTTAAGCGCATGCAAACATTTCCTGTGTCCAAGCTGCAGTCTGTGCCCCATCCTCAGAGGGGAGATTGCTGTGCTGGTAGAAGTTCTGAATCCACAGGTATGAGGGAAGTATCCAGAGACTTCATCATCTTCCAAAAGACAAGAAAGAAAAACTACATAAACCAGCAAAACCGTAAATTCTTATGCATTGACAACATACTCTGATCTATTACCAATAAAAAATGATGAGCTTTCTCAGACTTCAAATTATACACGCATCAGACTTACAAACATCAGCAGCACAATACAGCATGCAATTTGCTCACATACCGCACTATTAGGGGAAAGTGTGTGCTGTGGGAAGAGCACACAGCAGAGCCCTGTAAAGTTACCCCCAGAGGCAGCAGCTATAAGCATCACTGCAGCACTGTGCAGCTTTTTGCTTCTTCCCCTTGTGCAAGCGTACAGCATATGGCAATAAAAGCCAGTGGAGTCCCAGCAGAACAGGAACAAACTTCTTAAATCATGCTGAATGTTGTAAATCTGATAAGTGAGAATCACACTGACAAAGCAGCACAAAATCGCTTCTTGCAGTCTCCTGGTGGAGTGCTGCGTCCTCACATCTGGCACAGAGAGGAACCTCTCAGGTTTACACATCGGGCACAGGGTTACTCAGGTTTGTAAGTGGAAACAACTTCTGTAGCACTACAGGATTTCTGAAGTGTATTCAGTTCAATAAAATGGCTTTAAAATATTTATACTGCAGCAAAATTGCACTGACATGGGACACTCATGACCACCAACCAGGACTTGGAGTTCCAAGCTGGCACAGCAGGCACTTTGGTCATTAGGTATCTGACTGATTCTTTATGTACTCACTTGTTTGAATATAATTTCCTGAAACTTATTTTACAGCTCTCCCATTCTCGTTATTTTTTTTTATTTTTTTTTCTGTTTGACAAGCAAACACAAGCCAAACCCTGCCATTGGTGGAGCGCACACCTTCCAACTTCAAAGGAAGAGCTGCTGGTTCCTGGAAACCTCCACATCAGGGGCTTCACTCTTCAAGCCAGAGGTACGTTATTAGGTAAACAGAGAGCAAATTTTTAACTCAAAGTTAAGCAAGCAGTGGCATGGGACTGTGCAGAGCACGCTTTGAGAGAGCAAGCTCAAAGTGACTCCCGAGGAGGCGCTGGTGCAGCGGTCACACTGCAGTCACCCATGGCTGATGCCCACCGAAGCACTGCGATACGCGGTGTTGTAACAGAGCCCCTGCAGCTTCAGCTCACCTTGGAAACAAAAAGCAAAATGTTTGTATTTTTGCTGATCCACAGAGGAGCTTTGAAATGCAGCCTCATCGCCACCAGAAACCTCAGAAGTAGATGCTCAGGCATTCCCAGCTGCTTTTGAATTCAGCGACTGAGTTAGTGGTGGTTCTGCAGCAGATGGTTTCGCAGGCCCTGTTTTGAAACTTTCCTGTATTTATTTATTTATTCAGCTCTCTTGTGACCACACAGCTGCAGCTGGGCACAGTGGGGGTATGCTAGCAAAGCACACTTTGCAAAAAGCAAGTGTGACCTCAGGTGATGGCATCAGCTCAGCTCTTATTAATTTCTGTATCATCTTTTCCAAGGATGCTTTTTTGCTTATGCTGGAAGATTACTGAACAAAGCATTTTCATATGGCTTAACCTAGGGAAATGCCAAACGCAGACCTACAGAAACCACCTGCTCACAACGTGGGAAGGATAACGAGTGATGATGGAATTAGGCCACTGTGTCTAGCTTCGGGGAAAACTGCTGATTCACGGAGAACTGTAACATACACCATGTCCCCCAGCCTTACAGGAGTCCCTGGGGACTGCAGGGACTGGGAAATGCAAAGCGCTCACTGGTCACTGCCTGCCCAGAGTTGTGCCACACTCACACGACTGCAGTCCCAGGTTTGCCTCAAACAGGAAAATAGGAAGCGACCGTAGGGCAATGGGAAAGGTGAGCTGCAGCTCACGGCATGCACGCTTTGGATAGGAGACAAAGGATCACCTGAGTGAGCAGTACCTGCATCACGTCTACACACCAAACACATTCCTGCTCAAAGCTGTTTGCTTGAGTCTAAGAGGAACAGGGTACTGCTGTGGCCTTTGCCAAAATGAAACCTCCAATTCTACGAGTGAACAGCAGGCACTCTGCGCATTACTTCTCTGCACGTAGAAGTAGGACATGGCCCATCTCTAGAGATCTCCTACCGACCTATTCTAAAAGGTTCCCAAGGTGTTACGCCCTCACAATTAACTTTAGGAACTGCATAGAAGCGTGCAGTTTGATGGACTTCGATTTCTCAAGTTAAAATTTTAAAAAAATAAATAAAAGAATAAAACTGCCTATCAGCTTCCAGTCTCTGAAGGCTCTTTTGTTCTCGACACAGATCCAACTGCAACAAACCTTCAGGGTTTCAAGACACTGAGCTGAAAAAAAAAAAAAAAAATCATTTATATTTCTGTATTATCACCTAACACACAGTGGAGATGTTTGTTTCCAGAGCACCAGGCTAGAGGCATTGTTAGCAACATAGCTTGAAAAGCTAATCAGCTTTTGGACACACAAATTTTCAACCGCACAGAAAATAAGCCCCAGTCACATAACAAGATGAGGTCTAAGAGCACCCCACTATGAGGGCTGTGACATGGGAATTCAATGGCAGGCTAGAAGATGCTGTTTGCCATCAGCTGTGGGTCACATTTTCTCTCTGTGCATTCACATCTTCTCCCAAAACTGTATCATGTGGCCAAATCTTGAAGTCTCCTGAAAACAAAGACTCTTGCAATCAAGTTAGATAAGAACTGTCTGAACTAGTACAGAAGGAAACAAAAATACAGCTAGATGCTCTCCACATGCTAGCAATTAATTTATTCTCAAACTCCCAAATCTCGGCCATCACATGAGCTTAAGGGCCTGATCCACAACCCACTGAGTCACAGGAAGCCTTTCTACCCTCTCACAGTGGATGTGAACAAGCTTCAGGTGACAGGAGTTGGTCAAGGAGGCAGGAGGGAGCAAGGGATAACACAAGCTTAGCTTTAATACCAATAGCAGGGCCCTAGAACTGAAAAACTGATTGAATTTGAAGTTGTCTGTATTGTCCCTTTCATGGAAAACAGTGATAAAAATATCTAACTTCTTGATATGCCACTTCCTTATTAATGTGTATCACCAAGGCTATGTATTTGTTATTTTTTTCCACTGCAGTTAAAAAAAAAAATAATACATTTTCTACCACATATACCATTACTGTATTACACGCAGGGCAACAGTCTGGGTGAGCGACTGACCTGCAGAGCTGGATGAACTTTTCACCGCGAAATCTGGAGCAACACACCCACACCAAAGCCCAGTCCCCAGCTGGAGGTATTGTGTACCCCAGACCCACCCACATTGACTCATTCTGCCTTTGTTTGCCTTGCACGTCTTGAAAACAGAAATCTGAAGAGAACTTCCCCCCCTCCTGCTTGCAGGACGCTCTTTGATTGTTCTGGCACAGGGGGACTGTTCTGAGTTTCACACTCCTAGGAAGAGAAACCCAAGGTTGGCACTGCCGTGAACCAGATGACAGAGAGCAGCAGGTAAGCAGCCCACCCCACCCAGTGCAATGCTCACATCCCAGCAGATCTTGGGTAGGATCAACGAGAAGCTAATCCAGCAAGGACTGCGTGAGCTTCACCTATGAATACAGATCGATGTTGAGGCTTTCTATCAGCTTCCCTCACCAACATTTGCAGTCAGATGCGAAGCAGCCCCTCACACCTCATTCCTGCCCAAATTGTCACAGTTCAGTTCGAGGCAAGCAGAGTTGCCACGGTTGGCATTCGGGTTTTGCTGACCATCCCACTGATACATGACTGCAGGACAGGCATACCAAGCCTCAGCAAGAGATGAAAAGCCCAGAATTGCCATTGTCACAGCTGTGCCACCCACACTTGGTGAGAGAACCAAGCCAGGTCAGATCAAGAGGTGCTGTGTCCACCCCCCAGGCCACAGGGACAGCACAGACCTGTGCACAAACTGATCATGGAAATGACTGTGAGGTGCTGCGAGGGACAGGTCTGGTATCCCATCTGTGCTGTTCGAAGGCAGCTAACACCAACTCAGCCACAGCTATCATTTGAGACCTCAGCTTGGAAACTAGGAGGGCCAGCTTTCTGCAAGAAATAGGCTTTAACCAGAATGTCACATACTGATGAAGACAAGGAGTGAAGGGGACTTGCTTCATCTCAAAACCAGAAAATACTGTTTCAATTCCCGAAAAAAAAAAAAAAAATATTCTGACTGAGAAAACAGCAATAAGCATACAGCTCTGTTGTCATTGCTGTTCTTCACAGCAGTCCAGAGCATCCCTCAATAAGCATGCGAGGAGCCCGATGAGCAAATGACCCACCCTACTCTCTCTGTGCAGTCTGCATCTTCTCATGGTTCTGCTATGAGCCTGTTCTGTACTTCCAAAGCCTGTAGTTCCCCAGGTTCTCCTTACAACCCTTCTTATAGATGGGTGTCACATTAGAGAGTGATGCCACAGAAGAGGCACTCACACACCTGGCATCCCTGTACCCACTGCAGACCTGCAGAGCTGGAGGCCATCTGAAACAGAGCTCACACCTGCTGCCAGGATACACAGCTTAGCCGTACCATTACCTCACACTACTCAAAAGCAAGAATCCCAAATGACTATTGCACTGCCAAGTTGCTCACGGATGCAAACAATGCCTAGAATTTAAAGTAGCAAAAATACAGACAGGAGACCACCATACCTATCTTATTTATGCAAGTTAGATCTGTTAATCATTATAAAGAAGGAAAGAGTGTCTATAGACAACCAGTTACAGTTACATCTGGTCAGACTCAAGTTATCTGCCATGACAGTGCTAGCGAACAAGGTTAGGTTGCTTCCCGTTACAAATGCTTAGAACATCTCAGTTTTATCACTTTAAGAGGAGTTTTATCACTTCCCCTTAATTCTTCAGCTAGGACCTTCCCCATTCACAGAGCCTGTATAATTATAATTGAAGGGGAAGCGGCTTTTCTTCTGCCATGAAACTGAGTTTTAAAATGCACTTTCTGGTTGGTAGTTGGGATGAGCCAGCAGCCTCTAAATTACCTGGAAAACTCCACTGCCCTAATAGCAGATTGCTTTGCAGCTGTTCTAGCCACACAAGGCCCAGCTTTAACCATTTGCTCCACCCGTTTTCCTAAATTCAAGTGTAAATGCCCCCCTCACCCACTTATTCCTAGGAAACATGGCCTGACCTTTAATATACACGTACCTTGGTAAGCTGAGAGAAAATCAAATAGCATAACACTCATCAAGATAACTGAGGAAAAAAAATCAACTCAGGGAAATGGATTCTCAGCTCGTGAAAATGATTTATAACTTCCTTGATTTATCCCAGTTAAAGATCTGGCTCCATTTTTGAGAAGTGTTTTAAAACAGTAATGCCGCTCTTCAGCACGTATGAAGAGGCGGGGAATACTTAGGCGAGCAAGAAAAAGCTAAGTTCCCCCTCCATACTCTCGTTAAGATTAATGTTTAAGTAATGGTGCATACACTGTAAATAACACCCATTTGGTAATATATAAACCACAAGTTAGGGCATGCAGTTCAGTTTTCCTATTTTTATCTTGCTGGATGCAGCTGAAACCGGCTTTTAACAAAGTACAACCTACTCTCACGCATACCAGTGCTGTTATTCTCTTTAGTGAATTAAAACAAATGCTACAAACACTAGTATTATTTTCACCACCTACAGCTCTGAGTTTCCTTTTACTCATTCAGTACCAGAGGACACAGATATTCGGTATTTTAGACTGAAGCAGGTTAGTTGTAAAGGTGGCCTACAGGCTGAACCTGTCAAGGGCTCAACTCGGTTCAATCCCCCTGGTGTAACAGGCCTCCTTCTGAGGCTCCCATGCACTGACAAGAAGGACTAATACACCGCAGACCATTTCTTCATGCTGAAGGGGACAGAAGCTCAGCCCTCCATAGACAGTTTCTGCCGTGCTTACACGGTGCCCGTCTGCAACAGGGATTTTGTAAGCTCCTGCTGGTCCCCTACAGCAAACTGCTTTCCACCCCAGGGTCATCACAAACCCATTGGAGATCTTAGAGCTCTTTTAAACTGCAAACCACAACTGCCCAGGCTAAGAGTCTAACTTTCTCTGACCTGAAGAACAGTCATTGTCATCTACTGAGAGGGTTTTGTCATGGGTTTAAAATCGAGTGGGCTCATGGAAGTGCCATACTGTTGTTGTTGTAGAGGACTCCAGGGCCAGGCAGGAAAAGGGCACCGCAGGATTTCTGCATGAATGGGCACACAGTCATTTCGAGCTGAGCTTATTCCCAGAAATACAGCTTTCAGTCCACACTGACCTTCAAAACAGGCAGCACGCTCAGCACTGGCATGCAGACCGCAGAACAAGTTCGCTGCATTTTGGGAAATCTCTGTTTCTGTTTAAAGAGATCCAGCTCCTGCCAGAAGTTACTTGCAACAAACTAAAGCACTTTCAGTCAACTCCCTCTGCTCCTCCCCTTCTCTCTCACCATCTATTTTTGTATCACACTGAAAACCATTTTCGGTGTCACATTAGCCACATGGCACAGCCTCCCCTCTCCTTCTGGGCTTCTGAATTTAAGAACAGCTGCAATAAGAAGACACACAACTGTGTGTCCCCTTATGTTAGCTAACATGGTCAACTTCATACAGAAAATAAATGAGGTAAGAGGTTAATTTAGCATTATGCCCTTAAAGATTGCATCTTCTCTGGCTTTTGGAGAATTACTTGGAAAAAAAATGCATTAGATATAGTCCTCCCAGAATGTACTCTGAATAGAGTTTTTTTTTCAAATACACACTGCTTAAGTTTTCTCCCCAAATGAGATTTGCTCCCTGCTCCTTGAACAGAGTTTAGTAGCAGAGTGCTATGTGTAGGAAAAGCTCCAAGACTGACCTGTTAAACGAAGCATTCCTTACGAAATTTCGCCCTTCTCACACACAAAGTTTTAGGTTTACACTGCTAAGCAGTTTGTTGAGTTTAAAAAATATATTTGCATACAAGAACAGAGCTAAGAAGACCACTTACCAGTTTTCCTTCATCTACATTTTACAAACAGGCATGTCCTCCTCCTTGTAAACTCCCTCTTCAGAGAGCAGCCCTCACGTGCAGACCCTGAGAAAAGAGGCTGCTCCTCACCTGGAGTGAGCCCCAGAGCAGCTGAGGCACAGCTTGCTCCTGCTACAACCCAGTTAGCTCGTTAGCTCCAGGTGTCAGCATGCTACCCATGGGGCTGGGGGCAGTTCCCTTCTCAGGACACCAGTTAACATTTACACAGCCATCCACAGGCTCTTTCCTATGTTCATCTGCCCTGCAAATGCACCAGGGCATTTCCATCTCTGTGGCATACTGTTTCTGGTGTGTTTGCTACGATCTAACACCTCCATAGCCATGCACACGTACATGTAATCTGCTCCAAAACAGTATCTGATTTTCCTATGCTGTGTCTTGTATCATCACCTGAAACAAGTGAAGATGTTTCCCTGTTAGATTGGTAAAATTTGCAAGTGAAAACAAACATCAAAAGGGCTGGAAAGAGTCACCTTCACGTTATGCGAGAGAGAAGAATAACCCTTCTCAGCTGTGGCTGTACCTTTACTTGAGTGTACACACAGCAAACAAAAGGAATATTTGGCTGAGGGGGATTGTGTTTCTTTCCAGGGAGTGTTTTTTTTAACCATGTTTTTTGATAAAACAGATAAGCCTTGTCAGATCTAGCTGCAAATCAACCACTATACTCATCTGGGGCAGGTGAGGAGGATGTATGTGTTGACTCAGCTACATAGAATCTGAATTTCTGGGATTTTTCTCCCCTTTTTTTTTAGTAAAAGCAAAATGACAAGAGCAACAAAAACGTGCAGTTTTGTCAGACCAGCGTTGCTCTCCTCCTGCTTTGCACATGGGTAGGAAGTAAGCTGTTCAAAGTCTGGAAACCTTTAGAAAGACACCGTAGGAGGCATAAGGCTTTTGTTACAGCCTAGCTTTTATTGCCCACTCATGTAAACTTGGCTCTTCTAAATACCAGACTCGTCATCACTTGCAATTTATATCAGATTTGTATCTATACAGCCAAAAAAAAAAAAGAGGGTTAACACTGGCCTATTTTAGGCTCCGTCATAATTCCCGTAAAAAATGTTTACTGCATAAGTGAATTATATGTTGGATCTAGCTAAAATTGTTAGCATGTTTGAAATTTCATGCTGAGTGCAACACTATTGCCAGTAAGTAACTGAGGGCTCTGAAAGACCCCAGGGAGCCTGTGTGGCATTTTTTCTCTTGCAGGAGAAGAAGCTGGTTCAGGAGACCCCCACGAGAACACCAGAAGGACTTCGCAGAGCCATGTTCAGGCACAGCTGCTCCTCCACAGCACGGGAACATCCATCTATCACGCAGCCCAAGGTCATCCCAACAGGGAAGATGAGGGAAAATGAGGTTGTGTGAAATAACAAATGAAACCACCTAAGAAAAAAGGAAGAAGCAGGTTGAATCCCAACTAAACACAAACTAAGAAGGCAAACCACTGTGACAGATAGTCCCTTAAACCAAGGGCCAGAGGTAGGACTGTTACATGCTACAAGTTGAGATGGCAAGAGCAGACAGCCACTTTGGGAAAAGCCTGCTGGTTATCTCCTTTCCCTGGCAGTTCAACATAAAGGAAGAAAATGAATCCTTCACAAGAGAGAACTGCACAGGGGCTTCACTACATTCTTGTCCTTAGTGGCTGTGGGCAACAGTGTAAGGATTATAATTTAAAACAAACAAATGGACAAATATATGTTCATGACATACAACGCACAAGCAGTGACAGATCCAATCCATCCCAAAAGGCCAACATGCAGAAAGCCAGCCTTAGAGCTTCTTCTCAACCCCAGAGCACTGGCTCCACGGCAGCACTCTCACCAAGAGCTGGACAAGAGCTATGGGCTCCCTGAAACAAGCATGTCAGCAGTGCCCATTCCAGCTCTGCCTGCTCTGCTGCAAGACCAGCCCAAGTCCCCAAGTCCCAGGAACAACAATACTTACACTGATTTCACCAAGGTAAGAATGGGCCAGCGACTTCACAGGATTTATTCAAAACAGAAGAAAAGGCTTTCTTTACAGACATCATGAAATACATTGGTATGGAAAAGGACACAGAAGGTGTTCTCACTGAAGTACAGAGATTGTGGAGCTGCTACTTCCACCATGATGCCACAGGAGAGTTGTCTCATAAAGAGGAGGGAGAAGGTGCCTCCTCAGCTCTGCCTGGGATTTAGCATGAGAAGCAGAGCACACTCTCCCCGTCCCCAGTGTTGATAAAGAATGGAGGCAATGCATCTGCTCCCCATGTATTCAGAAAGCACAAAAACGCTGTGAGATTACCTTGGTTAGTTTGCAGAGAACTGGATATCATCTGGCCAGCAGCTATGTGGCATTTTTGTTACTGAAAACATGCCAGAAAATAATTTGCCAATAATTACAAAGGTAGACCAGCAGAGTTGGAAAGAAGTACCAGCTTCCAATGAGTTTCCCCATTTGTGCCTTTGAACATCAACCCCAAAATATTTTCAAATAAGGGTTCTTTTGTACCAAGCACAAAACTATATTGGAGAAGTAAATGTTAAAAAAATATGTTTAAAATTATTAAAAAAAATCAACAACTAAAAAGTCTAAATATATCTTGCACAAATCACTGAATCGTGAGTCGCCTCCCTCCTGATTTGCCAAAAATGCCACCTGAATGATTTCAAAAGTCTTACAGTTTGAAAGGAAGTTGCCATGGTTATTTAACTGTTTGTAAAATCAAATATTTTGAACCAAGATTTTAGCTTATCAATACCCAGCTTTGACAGTGTTTCCATAAATCAGCCCTGCTCCCAGGAGCTCTAGGATCATGGGAATGAGTTTTATGGTAAGTTCCTTCTTTCTCAATGGACCAGGTTTCCAGCTGTCATAATCCCTTTAAGCAACCTGAACTTTATCAGCATTTATCCAGGCTTGTGCAATCTCTGCTTAGAAAGCATCTCCTCTGTTTCCCACACACCATCAGCAGTTGAGATGAAGACAGGGATCTCCACCGGCTGCATGAGCCTTGCTCCACAAGGAGTAAATTTATTGCAGTGGCTCATGCAGATACCGTGTGGACGTACCACAACGTATTGCACTGCCTTACGGTTTGGAAAAGTTATGCAACGAAGTCCCAAGAGCAAGTATTGCAACATGGAAGAGCTGTCAAAACACACCAGTGCTTAGACTTAACAAATCTCACAACCCAGATTTAAAAAGTGCTTTAACAGTCAGGATAAAGTTCTAAACGCACTAAAAATTGATTTGCTAGCAATGCACGTTTCGGAAGCCAGGCAAAGTAACTTTCCCATACGTATAAATGTCCTCGTCTGTGCCCCGGTTTATATGCTTCACCAAGTTTTTCTCAAACAAGAGAGGGTGGTAAGCTCCCATGGTACAGGCACGGTCGTGAAACTTCTGGTAGTAGTGGCAAATGTCAGTCTGCCGCTTGGAAGGGAGAAATTCATACACATCCACTTCGTCACACAGCGTCATCATGATCAGAATGCCTGCGGAGGGAAAGAAACAAACATCCCCATTTCAAAGCAGAAAACTCACAAACCGCTTTGGTGAGACTGATGGCCAGGCATGAAGGATCCCACTCCAATGGGAAAGGTTTCCTTTCTCGGGGGTTCAGGTGAGAGGGAGAAAAATCTAGCCAGACGGAGCTGTTTTCTGCCCCATCCGATGGACCTGATTAGAGCAGACTGCTTATTAGGATGCCAGTCATGCCACAAGGACATTTTTTTAAGAGTGCTG
This sequence comes from Netta rufina, assembly GCF_964035555.1. NCBI lineage: Eukaryota > Metazoa > Chordata > Aves > Anseriformes > Anatidae > Netta > Netta rufina. The sequence continues at coordinate 8,692,367 of NC_140132.1, forward strand.
CCATTTACCAAGATATTCACGGAACCGTGGGTGTCTGCCAGCTGTGTGCTTTGCTCAGCTGAACCAAACAGCCCATCTCAAACCTGCTTGGGTAAGCAGAGAGAATTCCTTCACCTTCTCCCATCTGCCTCTTTTTAACGCAGAGAATCCAGAAGTGACCCTGCTTGGAGATGGCTCCTGGATAAATGCACAGGCATGGAACAGGCCCACAATGCTTCCTCGGAACAGAGCAGTGCTGCCCTCCTGTGTCTTCTGACAGGCACACGAATGACTTGAGCCCACTGATGCCAGTGCTAGGCGCAGACATGATCTGGCTGAAATAAGCCATATTTACCAATGATAGGATAAGGGATATAAACTGAACCATAGGAGCTCTCATCACCATATAAGGAAGAACTTCTTTACGGTTCAGGGACAAAGCAGTGGAACGGGCTGCCCAGAGAGGTTGTGGAGTCTCCCTCTTTGGAGATATTCAAACCCTGCCTGGATGCCATCCTGTGTAACACGCTCCGGGTGACCCTGCTTGAGCAGGGGGTTGGACTAGGTGATCTCTGGAGCTCCCTTCCAACCTCAGCCATCCTGTGACTGGCTACTTTTCTGAGCTGAAAAAGTGCAAGAAATAGCACGAGTATACTAGGGAAATAGCAGCGATGTGTACTAGCACATGAAAGCCATGCAGTAGCGGAGACTTGAGACATTGGGAGCAATGATGAGAGGAACAAGGAGTTTACAAGACATTAGGAGAACCCATCTGTGAAAGCACTTATTAAGTTACATTTTAGAAATATTTTCATCCACCTTTCCAAATGACAATTTTCAGTTACTCTGACCCTTCCAAGAAACCTGGAGCTGCAAACTGGAGCATGTCTGTGCTCCCCTGTGCCCGGTGAAGTTACTTGTTTTACCAAGCAGACAACCTGGCCACAGCTAAGCCACAGAGGAATTTGCTGTCTGAAGTGGGACAGCACCTAACGTTAAAATGTTTTTGCCCCTGAAGCCACTGACTGTATTCTTACGCAACTGTCTTGCGCATATCCCGATAATGATGTAATAGGTACAGGACAAGGGCAAGGTTGTGGAAGAAAAATAGGCTTTAACTGGCAGAAATAAGAGTGACTCGTGTTTACACAGATTTCAAGCGTGCCTGCTCCTCGGCAAAGACAGGAGTAGAGGCAGGAGTGGCTGAAGTGCAGCAAGTTGATGTCCATGTGGGGAACAAGACCACGCTTCTGTGCTGTGACTTCAGCATAGCTGTGGGATCCTGAGAAGTTCACTTCTTTTTATTCAAATGGTTGTGAGATTTGCTCTCTGATAAGAAGGAAAAGCTTTGCAACAGCAGAATGTAAAGGGAGCCTCTTCAATGGAAGGCTGGATTTAGCATGCTAATAAACAAGACCTTAGCATGGCGAATAAGGGGGAAGCATCACTGACCTTTTCAGGGCAACAATTCAGCCTGACCACCCCCAGCACCCCATTAAGCCTTTAGCTATATATATATATTTTTTTTTTTTTTCCACAAATAAAATAGGTAACCACTTAGGCTTCATCTAGATAAATACATTAATTTGTCTGACAAGATCTGAGCCTGCATGAGCCACATCCTTCCTCTCAGCCCGCTGTGCAGTTGCACTGCTTTGACTCTAGGAGCTAGAAATCTTAGAGAACATCTCGATGTTGCTATCTACTCTCCTGTTTCCACATGGAACCAGGCCATGCTTAGAACTGCTGTTCCAGAAGTGTGCTGCAAACTGCTTATTTTAACACAACCAAGCTGATACTTTCAAGATAGGATGCTTAAATTCTGGCATAAAACAATCAGGCCTTTGAGCCTGATAAGCCTTTGAACAACATAAATCCAGAACTGTCTTTGAAAAGGGTATGCTGAAGAGTTTCTGCAAACTGAACATGAAGTTTAGAAGCCAGTTATCTCACCAAGCGTTCCCGAAGATGGGGGGTTAGGCTGAATATGCTCCAGAGAATTCTCCTGAATAATATCCCAGAGTTGCCACTGCATTTTTGGATTCAGGATATAGAAGGGCTGCTCTGGATGTCTAACACGATACAACTTGTAGGTTTCAAAAAACTTGTAGTCTGGTTTTCTGTACCACTGGAAAACAGAAGCAAGAAGTCAGATTTATTACTAGCACACTCTTTCACATAACGGATGGAAAACCCCAGTAGCTGATGAGGTTGAGAAATCTGCCTGAAGCGATACAGACCCCCTGCCCCTCTCCACACTGGAGTACAAAGCACCCCATGCTGCAGGCAAGTGTCCTCAGCACAGCTGTCTCAAACAGTATGAACCGATTTGCATCTTGATACTTCCACTTTCAATACAAATATTGAGGAATACTCTGCTTTCTTACAGTCATTTTGATAGATTTTTTTACGCTAAAAATATCCCATCCTGCTTTCACTGACTCATAACCAGGCTGTACATACACCCTTACATCTCCTCGAGAGGTGGGGCTAGGCAAAAAAATAAACATTGGTGAGAAAATAAGAAATGCAGTCCAGAGCAAAGAGGGGCAAAAAAACTCTCAGCTACAGACAGGGCTTAAAACAAAAGTAAAAAATGGATTATTCACTCCTATCTGCTTCACCTGGAGCCTCCACAGCTCATTGCTTATCAAACAGCCCCCTTTTGTGCTCAAAAAGCAAAGCGAATGCTAAAGGGATTGCAACACCCACAACTGAAAATCTAGCTAACACAGAGAGGTGACATTTGCTAAGATCTTCAGAGGGTTTTCAAATCCAATCATACTGCATCAAGTACCTCTTATGTCTGACTGGTGCCTCTAAATACCCAAGCATCTCTCAGCAGCAAACCTTACAGCAGCCAACAGAGAGAGATCATCCCTCCACAGGGGGGCTGCAACAGCTGTAGCCACTGGTGGGCTCCTGCTGCTGGCACCAGCCCATAAGAAAGTCAATGTAGTGACCTGTTACACCCAGCCTGAAGCCCTGCACAGGGACCAGGAACAGGCAAATGCTCCCCTCAGACCAGAGCTGCATGGGATGCTCTCGTAGGTATGGATACAGCCATGACAATGAAGGGGGGGGGGAACAAGAATGGCCTTAAAATGAGTGGTTGCCCACATCAGGGGGAAGCGAGTTAACAGTTGCACTTCAACACATTTGCATCTGATTTTATTTAGAGAAAACTCGGCCTTACCTCATGAATTTCTGCATGATATGGTGCTGGATCCCAGATAATTAAGATCCCAGTGTTATACAGCGCATCCCTCAGGAACTGCTGCTGCTCGACGGTGACAAGCTTGAACGACAACAACAAACACACCACGGTGACAAACAGACCGCTGCCGGCACCCACAGGTGGCTAAGCAGCGAGGCTTCCTCGAGCAGAGCCACAGCCACCCCACCACCGGTTACTGAGCGAGCCCCACGGGACGGAGGTGAGGACACATCTCCCTTGACAGCTCAGACACGACCAGCACAGCCCCCGACAGCCAGCGCTAGCACAGGTTTGCAGCAAAAAGCAAGCGGTGTCTGAGGACAGGGGCTGACCTGCTGCCCTCCCTACATGCAAGCATAACACACAGCCGCAGATCTTTACATCCCAGAGAAGCTATGTCATAAAAATCAGCTCCTATCTGTCTCCATGTTCTCCAAGGATCTTGTTAAGGTCTACTCAATTTATCCTTGAGCATCCAGGCTGCCTCCAGCAGCAGAACGTTTCCCTGACCATCCCCATTAACCAGCACATGTGGATGCTGCGGCCAGCCCGTCTGTTACTCGAAAAGCAACAAGGGCTGCCTTCCATCTGGTCTCAGCTCTGGTGGATTAGGCTTTGTCCTCGACCACGTGTGCTGCACGGCCTCCTTTCCTTGCAGCAGCAGCAGGATCTGGGTCACTGGGCAGCAGCACGCCTTGACACCGCAGCGCAGGGCTGTGGGCGCCCTGGCAGCAGCAGGGTTGGCAGGGGGAGTGCGGCAGCAGGCGCCTGCTGCCCTTCCTCCTAGCAAGGGTGGGATGCAGCCCCACGCAGGGCAGAAACAGGGCAAGGCACCTGGGTGGTTCATTTTCATTTCAGTGGTTCTATCTATTTATTTCCTAGCTAGATTTGTTATTTAGCCAGCTTGTTTAGCAAGTAACTTGTTAATACAGCACCTGTCTTCCTGGTACAATCGACCATATCAAAAACAAGCTCCTTCCCTCCAGCTATTGCAGCCACTGCCCCACAATCTAAGCATGCTCCCTCTTTCCCATCACCACCTTACTTCATTCCACTGATGTGCTATCTCCTTCCTTCTCCTCCCTGCAGACTTGTTAGTGCCAATGACAGCAAACGCAGCCAAGGCAGTGCTCTCCCTTGCAATGAGAAGCCAGCCACGAGCTGTAAACAAGGGCTGGGAGGAGCGAGGTGCTCTGCTCCCTGGCCATCTCTGCAGAAAGGAATCGTGTCCTACATAATGACATTGGCATTCCCCCCCCCAGAGTCCTCAGCCCGTATTTTTGTAAGATGCAAGTCCTTTCCCAGCACAAATTGATGCTTTGCATAAGACTGCAGGAAAACATGCCATTAAAGGAAGCAGTACTGATGAAACAGCGAAGGTCTGAGAAAATAAGCAAGGTAATATTAAAGGACTTCTTTATTTAGAACATCCATGAAGCTTGTTGACCTACAAGCCTATCCCCAGATCTGAAGATCCCAAATTTCTCCCCCACCACTGACATCAATCCATTAATCTTCCCCTTTTTAACAGATGTTCAGTACAAGATACCCGACCCTGCTTTTAAAACCACCCAGCCACAGATATGTCCTAGAGACTAGTGAGCAAACTACCAAGAGGGTACTGTTCCCCAATCAATTTGGTTTTGGTTATTGTAGAAAATATATTAACACAGTTACTAAACAACCTTAGAAACTCCCGAAGGGAGATGCCTCCCACGGAGGGACTTGCATCTTTTGCCCTGGGCAGCAGCTAGACCCACAGTACACTTCGAGGTAACTTCAGCCTCCAGAAATTGCAACAGTTTTGCTTGCCCCATAATTGAAGTTTTCTAAGCTGGTCTCTCCATTTAGAGGGAATGGTGGCAGGTGAAAAATGCCAACCATGGCTGCAGGCACATCTCCATGGAGTGTAATGATGTGGCTACACCTATATATTACACACCTCTACAGGCTGCCGCCCTCCTCCCTGTGCAGCTAAGCCTGGGATCACCCAGGTCATGCACAGGTTTTCACTGATTAATGACTTCTTATCACCATGAGGCAATGGTCACATTCTCCAGAAAGAGTCTTCTTAAGCAATAACGCTATCTGATATTGTAAAACATACACCCAAAGGAAACGATAAAACACCCAGAGGTCACACAGAGTTGAGGAAGGATGTCAGCAGCCAGATGTGTCTGCTAAAAAAAAGACTGGCTGAGCAAGGACATGCCCCACGTCTGAGACCTGTTTTAGCACAGGGGAACCGAGAGGCAGCAAGCAGCAGGACAGAGCACAGCCACCCGGGCAGACGGTGACCCGGCATTTGCGCAAGAAGCAAGAATATATTTGAAGACACCTAAAATGAACCAGGGCCCCACTGGCTGGCTGCAGAGCTGAGCGCTGGGACGAGAGCAGCAAGATGCCTCTTTGGTCCTGGAGCGCCAAGTGCCAGCCTCTCGCCTCTGCCCCGCTCAGCCCCTTAGGTCCCCATCACCTCTGTCCCCGCTCCTGGGTCAGGCAGTGCCCCCACCACACTGCTATGCTGCACCAGGTCCCTGGGCACAATTGTGTGTTTATTTCTCTCACCAGCACACTGTGATTTCCTCTTCTCTCTGCACGCCTACTCTTGAAAATTTCTCCCCAAAAGAAGTGGACAAACATTAGGTGCAGCAGTTCTATGGAAGCACAGTGCAAACACTCCTAAGGGCACCCAGAGCAACAACAGCCTCTGCTATGGGTCTCGTTCTGCTCCTCAACAGGGGTCTTACATACCCTGCTGCATCACTAAACATGGCTCTTAAACACTGGGCATCTGCTTCAAAGTCTTCTGAAGTCCAAAGAAAGATTTGCAGAGACAGCCTCATACTGAACAGCTCTCAAAGCATCACGGAGAACTGCACTCCATCAGGGATGCCCTGCATTACAAGGCACCTTCTGTTGTGCTCTACCATGTCCTGGGACCCCAGCTCACACCAGGCTGTGTGCAGCTACAGCTTTAAAGGTGTGTCCTTTGCCACGTATCTTCAGTCATTTAACAACATCACTAATGCATTAGCTGCATTATCTCTGGGCAGAAAAGTATTGTTTTTTTGTTGTTGTTGTTTTGTTTTAAACCATACAGACTCCCTTTGTTCTTCATACCCATCTCTGGGGCATGCACGACTGTGGCTTCATGCAGGTTGGTCTTTTCTTAGCTACAGTGACACTTGTGCCTCACATTCCCAATTCCCAACAGCAAGGGTGCAGCTGGGCTTTGGAAGAGCCAAGCTGAAAACCAAATTACCTTGGTCTTACAGTAGAATGCAAGCAGGCATTTGCTAGCACCTGGTAATTTAACTGCAGTAACCTCAGAAGGTATCTGAGCAATGCGGAGAGGACTTGCCAGCGTCCCCTGTTAGAAGGAAAGCCGCTCCCTGCCATGCAGCTCCCAAGCAGAGAAGCACACAGTCGTGGCACTCTCGGTCCATCTGGGCACGTTCATCAGACCCACCTGGGAGTTAACGAGACGAATCGTTGTCTTTTGCCCCACGTCTTCCTGAAATCCTTTGACAGGAGCCCCATTAAACCGCAAGACGGCATCATGGCTGTCTGAAAGGAAAACAGAGTGAAGCCAGTGAGCCGGCAGCTGCTCCTGCAGCTACAGGGGAGATGCACAGTAGGTTGTTCACCCACACTTCTCATGATATTTGGCTAGTTGCTGGAGAGTTTCCCTGTAACTATTACAAGTACCAGCCCAGATGCTGTGAAAGAAGTGCTAGCCTAGCTCCATGATCAATGCACTTTTAGAAATCCCCTTTTTCAAAGCACAATTCACTTGCAGGTTCAGAGAGCAGCTGCAGTATTTGCACTGCACAGGACAGTGTAGGGTGTCTCTCCATTCCCCTCTTCTTCCTTTCTAACACTACAGGGACACAGACTGATGCACAACTGATTTACCATGTGGCTGGCTGCAAAATAAAGACTTAGGAAATAACTGTGAGGCACTGTCCTCTCTCGCAGCCTGGAGGTTTACCCGCCTGAAAAATGTGTCTAATGATCACAGAGGCAAATGAAGCTGGCTTCAGTCGGCCAGGGTACCTCCCACGTTGCAGAAATAAAACCATCATTGTGTATTTAACAGGCCCAGCTTGCTAAACGCTTTGGGATTCACTGCATTCTCCTCTGCTGGCATCACCCCCTGGGGCAGCACAGTGCTCTGGCTGCAGGCACACGACCACTGCAACCTGGCAATTCGTAACCTTTGCCTGCACCAAGAAGCCAGTAAGGCGAGAGCTGCCTGTCTACCAGGAGCTCCTGTTCCCATCCACCAGACCTCCCTACACCAACTGCTGCTCATTTGCTGTCCTAATGTGATTGCACAGAGCAGGCATTTCCTGGTCACTGAAGGAATGATACCTGATCAGCCCCCTGTGCTCCTCCAAACATCTAGAAAAATGCCTCATTTTAAGTAGGTCAGATTTAGTTTCTTTTTGGCACCTTCCTCCAACCAAACCATAGCTTTTCCTACACCAACACGTGTCAGGGAAAACTACACACACACTCCTGCATCCTTCACTACTCACACTGCCCAGCTGAAGGGGCTGCAGTGAGAGCAGGCTCCGAGCACCCAAAACTGCGCAGAACCATTAGCAGAGATGATCACCTAAGCGAAAGGGGTCAGGTCTGGGACTGAAGCAGGAGGCACACTCGCCTGGGGCACCAGCAGGGCTAATGGCACATTACAGCGACCTCTCCAGAATTCATCCCCGGTGACTTGGAACAGCCTGGTGCTGCAGTATGGGGGCAGAGGAGGAGACTGACTGCAGACACAGTGACATTGCTTTCCACATCCAGCACGCTCGCAGCACTGCGACCGAGGTACAACATGCCGCTGCAATGCCCTCGGCTCCCGAGGGGTCTCGTTAGGGAGAAAGGAGCTGTTGTATTGACATGCAGGAGCCTAACATGGACACCACTGGAAACAAGCCAGCTGGGTCAGAGGAGAGTGTTAAACAAGAGATCAGGTCACCTCTGTAGAAACGTTCAGGGACTGAACTTCAGGAGGAACCTAAACAAGCCCAGGGAGGTGTTCAAAGAAAAAGCCATGTCTGACTTCCCAGGCATTGACCTACCTGGCCTCAAATGTTCTTTATTAGGTGGAAACAATTCCATCAACCACCTGTCAACCACGATTTGTATCAGGAGGCAACGCTACCTTGGTTAACACTGACAATGCCTTTTTCATTGCTTCCTTCAGCACATTTTAACACACTTCAGACTGTTCAGCCCCTTCCTAGCAGCTTGGGACCACAATTCTGAAGGCTTTCCCTAGGTTGTTCATCAATAATGCATCAAAGGGCTATCCGTCTCCTTCTTTCAAAGGATGAAGGCTACTTCCAGCTTAGTACAGGCCAAGGGGACCCGATCCAGCTGATAGCCTATGAACACACTGATGCTTGCAAACAATCTCTACAGGAGAGACAACCACAGGCTTTAAAACTCCTGCAGTCAGTTTAGCACAGTGTGAATCTCAACTGAGCCTCAAACAATAAGGAGTGAAGAAAGCTGAGTGACCTGCAGGCACAAGCGAATTTTCTGTCGAGCACAAAACGCAGAGCTGAAGGCTGGAGAGCTGGTTTCCCTGCATGCTGCCTTCTGTAAGCTTTAGCATCAAAACACACCTCTTTGTAATCCACGCTATAAGACTGATGCTTCAGCATTTATGAATTATTGTATTAACTTCAGATAAACATGGCCTCCTACTTCCTAACGTATCAAGAAGACAGCACAGCACAGACCATCATCTGGCAGGCCACCCAAACGCAGCCACTGCCTTGTGGCTCAGTGAGGCAGCGTCACTCCTCAAAAGCCATGAGCAACAATCAGTCACTGAGGCTGGAAGGGACCTCTGAAGACTGCCTATATCCAGCCTCTCTGCCCAACACTAGGTCAACTAGAGCAGATTGATCAGGGCTGTGTCTTTATTTCCCCCTTTTGTGTTGTTTCTTTTTCTTTTTTTACTTCCTTCTCTGCAGATGTCTTTCTGAATAAAAAAGCTCCTGACTGTTGAGTGTGAAATGAGCACACTGGCATTACTCAACACATCCCACACTCCCTCAAGAAACAAACACTTGAGGTGCCAAGACTTCCTGGTATCCATAGTAGTTCTGCCCTCTGGTGATGTTGACATGATCATGAAAATTAAAAGGCCTAGCCAAAACGGAACTGCCTGCACATAAGTCATGTCCTCTCAACAAAACCCAGCCCCTTGCGGCTTATCCATTTGGGGAAATGTTTCTACTTACTGCTTTCCTTCTGAAGAAGCAGTATTACACCATAATCAAATCTTCACAAGATTCCAGAGTTGAGACTGCATCTGTTTTGTATTAAAATCGTTTCTATTTCTACCACTGAGAGGTGGCTGCTGCCATCAGTGATTGCTCATGCCAGCAGATATGGCCAAGGCTTGTCCCAGGTCTAATGCTCACAGGCACCATCAGCTAGCATCGTAATGCAGCCTATACTGTGCAGTGTAAACACTCAGAGAAGCATCTCTCATCATCATTCCCATCTTCTCCTATGCTGTAATGTTCACTGACTATAGCAGAACTGTAAGGAAAATATTTCAATTTATTTTAAATACCCCCTTGACTACAGCAGAGTAAGAACATGCCACTAGGTCCTGTCTGTTCAATGCAAGTTATAGAACAGTATCGATGACTTTATCCTTGTAGAAAAATACCAACCTATCTCTGGTCCCAAATGAGATGATTTCAGAGACCCTGCTGAGGACACGACAGCACAGCGACCCAGACGGCCCACCGTTTCATTGAGGCTTTTCTCCGGCAGGTATCGCAGCCATGCGGATGTGTTAAATGGACTGTCTGATCCACGTATCATGGACACATTCACCCTGTCCCGTAGCTGGCACAGCAGCTGCTCTGGGCTGAGTTTAACGGCGTTCCTCTTCCCACTGTAGGTCACGTTGTACTTGTTCATGGACAGGTAGTTTTTTCTGACCTTCTGCAGCCTGGGTATAAGATTTTGCGATGAGCTGTCCTTATCCCATACCTTCATATAGTCTGATGCTTTCTTGGACTTTTCCACCAGTCCAGAGATGCCGCCTTTTACTTTATTTTCGTTACTGAGCAAAGTTTTAGGCATCTGACCCATTCCGGCAGCTGCTTCATGGACAAGGTCCTGTGATTTAAGTAGGTTCCACTTTTCTGAAGTCCTGTGAATCTGTGAATCATCGTTCTCAGTCTTGAAAGGAACATAGTAGCTTTGTCTTGTCTCTTTCCAAAGGCAAACTGTCAGAGCTATCAGTATCACCACAAGACCACACATAACTTTTTTCAACACATTGATGTGAACCATAGTGTACGTTGCATCCAAGTGGGACAACTACCACAGGGCAGGAAGCTGGTCCTGGAGAGAGGAACACACCTCGGTCAGGGGGTGTGCACACGCATGCCTATGTGTAAAGTTATAAGCAGAAGTGTGCAGGCAGTAAGAGGGGAGAGAGAGAACAGAGGGGCAATTTTAACATTTCAGTCTCTGTAAAGCTCTCATTTCAAAGTCCACCACCTCAAAAATCAAATGAACGGACTTGCATTGGCTTCCCTTCCCATCCCAGTCAGTCAATATCCAAATCCCACCAGGAGCATTTCCAAAACTGAGCTTCCACTTGACCACAGGCCCGAACACTAACAAAACATATATAAGGAGACACATCACAGTGGAAAAAACCTGCGAGTTCACTAACACCAGCAATTTCACCAGCCCAACACTGACACATCTGGTGACTACATAGGAAACTTCTGCAAATCTGCAGTGGGCTGAGTGTACTCTCAGTGCGAGACCTCACTAAACAGCTGCAGGGAACCGATTAATCCACAGCACGTTTGGGTTTATAAATGTCCTCTGATAGACGTTATTCTATCTATGTCAGCCCTATGGAAAGTAAAGCCAAACCCTGTTGTACAGCACTACCTGTCCTCTTATGTGCTACCTCATCTAAGCAGCCACCTCCAGCTCCCATCCTATGTAATAAAAGGGGGCACGTCAGTGGCAGGAGAACTTAGCCCAGGTAGCACAAAGGGCCAGTGTAGGAACCGTGCTGAGGCACAAACACCTTGAGAGTTACACACGTCCAACAGAAAATTTCTGGCATGGAAAAACACTGCCAACAGAAAACATGTCAGACGGCCTTCGGGCGTTTCTGCCTTCATGTGTTTCTGCCTTCATGCCTCTTCTACAAAGCCACATTTTCCAGTGAAACCATTTCACACAAACTGCCTCCCGGCACGCCCAGGGAGGCAGGCATGCATGCAGACCATGCCTCAAGTCAAGGCACTAGTGCCAACTCCCTCCTTGGACAAGTTGCTGAAAGCAAGCCATGCTAAGCTGTGACTTATTAGAAGCCACCAACTACCAAATACTACCTGTTGGACAAAACAGTAGGTCTTCAGCTCAAGTCATTGTTGGCTGTTGGCAGATTTTTGGCCAGGAGTCAAAGCAGGATATACCAAAACACAACGGTTGTGTGACACACGGAAGAGTTCAAGAAACACCTGAAAGAAAGAAAAAAAAAAAGAAAAAAACTATTATGGAAGAACCTCATGGCTCTGGAGATCAACACAAATTCCTCAGCTAAGCACAGCAGTCCCATAAAAACTGTTACCCAAGCATGGAATGCTCAGCGGAGAAAATATTACTAACACACTGGCTTTTTAAAAGCTTAAACACCCACTCAGAATGAGTGGTTCAAACTTTGCTCACCACTCATCTTCCCTATTAGTCGGAAATCTAGCCTCAGCCAAAGTGGGAGCCTGCTCATAGGCTATCTGCTCCCACCAGGCTGACAGCCTTCTCGACGGATGCTGCTTCCAGGTGTGGATACGCAATGAACATTGCACAGGGACAAAAAAATAATATTAAAAAAAAAAAAAAGAAAAAGGTAACTTTTCCTGGGGAAATATCTTGCTGCCTGCTGTGATTCATGCACTCCTCAAAAGCAATGGCATAGAAGACTCTCTGCTTTTTCAAATCAAGTAAGAGCAAGTAGTGTGAAAGATTACTTTACTGCATAATACTTTATCCACAGGTCCTCACAGAACACTGTCCAGAAGAATGTATTTTAGACTTCACAGCTTCACTCCACTGAGGAAACACAGCAAGAGAAGATTTCACACAGTGTGATGCATTTCAAGAAGTAAATTGCTTCTGCAGGAACACTGAGTCAGTAGAATACCCTGTAAGCTAAATTACAAATGCTCCAGTTCATAGGATTAGGTCCTAAATTAGTCACGTATCTCAGTGCTGACTACTTTTAAGTCTATTAATCATCCTGACTTGTCACAGTGCAGCCCACAATTAAAAGGCATTCTTCTACCCCCACTTCGTAAACCATGAAACAAATAAACAAACAGGTAAATAAATCAAGAAGCACAAGTAATTCTAGTTTTCATTGCCATAATTTCCTCTGCCTTGACAGACCACCTGGTTTTTCATTTGCCTGAGAAGCAAGCGCTAGAAAGGCACGCTGAGGTCTTTTTGGTCGGCAGCATTTTGGAGGCAGAGCTCCAGCAGATAGGGAAGGAGCGTGTGTGCAGGGAGGAGATAAGAAACCTCACTGCAGCCACTCTTACAAGCGGCTTATAAAAGGCTCCCCATGCTGCTCGCAGCTCCTTTTCTGTCGTGGTCACTGCAGGATGCTTCGCCCCCTCTTTGCTGCTCTGCACTGACCTGCAGCGCTTCGGAGCGGGTGCGGGCAGGGGCTGGCAGCGCGGCAGAGGCAGGGTGCTGCATGAGCCACTGCACCGCTGAGTCAGCCTCCAGCCTGCCCTGGGCTCTGCGAGCAGCCCTAATGTAGACAGCAGTGCTTTCAAAATCTATATATAGAGAAACAGAAACACCAAAATAGAGCCGTCTTGTCTCAGTTCAGCGCGAAGCTCCAAGACGCCTCCCTCTGAACACACGTCACACAGCCCCCCACCCTGACTCTGTTCTACGTCTTTACACATGACGAGGGGCTGACTTCCACAAAACTTCAGGCTTCCAGATCGCAGCCACAGCAGGCATGTTTCAGTACTGTCAGCTTTTGTTTCCCATGGCTAGGATCACCCAGAGGAGCAGCAAGTTCATCTCGACGAGTGATCCTATGGGAAGTCCAAGCTCAGTGCAAGTTCCTGCTGGGATGCCTCTCCTGATGCCCTGCAGCAGGAGATGCTGAACAAGTCACAGCACCTCTTCTTCCCAGGCCACACAAAGGAACGTGGAAAACTCAGTTCAGCACTTCATACGGTCCAACCCCACCTCGATAAGTGCAATGGAAACAGCTACTCTGCTTTGATTTGTAAGCTGGCAGAGTCTTTTTTTGCCAAGAGGGAAGATAACTTATTTTCTGGGCAGGCTGGGATAGCACCCGAGTGGTGCTCTCCTCCAAGACCTGTAGGTAAGTCATTTGTGAGCACTTCTGTGTCAGTGTGCTTTGCACAAGTGTGCTTCTTTGGAGGTGACAAGAGTCTGTCTCTGCATCAGCTTCGCTATCAGCGGACAGGCGAGCTCCACGCAGCCAGCTCTCCAGGGCTAAATTTTAGCCCTCTGCAGAGAGCAAATAAGCAATGCTGCATCGTCAAGGCAGGCAGGGAATTACATCATAACCTGCACTCCTTTATTTAACTTTTATGTTCAAGTACCTTACTGAACTCAGGTCTTAACACATGAAGTGTCAGAACGCTGCCTCCTGCGTTCTCTCAGCCTGGAGGCTTGCATCCTGATGCAGCCCACCAGCCGAGGTCACGGTGGTTTTGTCTGCTGAGTGGTAGGAAAGAACAGCTGCCTTAGTCGGGCAAAGAACAGCTGGCAAGCCACACTTCCACGACCCAGAGCAGATCTGCCCTAGAAGTGCTTATGACGGTGGCTTTGCTGTGTTAAGACAAAAAGCCTGGCAAGCTCTCACCTGTTTTTTACAGCGACCAGAAGCAGGTATATATGGAAACCATGCAACTATGGGCAAACATGTGAATATGCTTCTCTCCCAGAAATACACCCAGCTTCCAGAAATGTTTAGGGTTGCAGCTGTATCATCGGCCATACTAACGCCCACCCTACACAGATTTGTTCGCCTGATCTTGAGCCCCCTCCCGCGTGCAGAACAGCTGGGGGTGACGCAGCCTGCAGTGCTGCTCTGTGCAGGGACATCCCCTCCTCTCTCCGGCTCAGAGCAGCCAACCCAACTGCTCCCCAGCACCCCTCCTGCCTTCACCCATGGCTGCATGCCTCTCAACTCCCTCCTTTTTCTGCTTGGTGTTCTTCCAAGCTGCACCCTGCTTGACTCACTCTCCCCTTGCACTGCCTCTCCACACCTCTGGCCATCCCGGCCGACTCTCTCAGCACCCCCTGCATGTCACCAACGTCCTTGGGCACAGGCCCAGGGCACTGGCACGCTCAGCTCAGGCCGTGTGGCCCCACAGCCAGGCTGCTTTGCTCTCCTTCCACAACTTCCTCTGCTTCTATTTCCTTTATGGCTGGTCTCTAAGCCCCAAGCTCTGAGCTGTCTGCGCGAAGTTCACGGTGTGTTACAAGCATAACTCAGAGAGCTGCCCCCATCACACAGAGGTCAGGAACAGAATAAACCCAAGGAGCTCTATTGCACCTCTGCTACCACAAACATCCCTTGCCCTGTCACCTGGGATCTCCAGCTCGCTCTGCAGCTTCCCGGTTTTTCCTCTAGTCTTAGCAGTCCCCTGTGGACAAAGCAAGCCGTGCTTACAACCTTGCTGTTCCTCTCCTCTTCAGATCATTTATTGCTGCTGAACTGCAGAGATCTGGGAGTGAATCCTTGCAGGAGTCCTGTGGTGCTGTGAAATCTGACCGCTTGGCTTCCTACCAACCAAGCAGTTACTAATCCAGGACAGGAACTTTCTTATCCCTTGACATCTTAGGTTTTTTTCTGAGGCTCTTGGTGAGCAATCTCACCAGAAACTTGAAAACTCAAGTTCCCTTCCCTCTCTACAGGCTTGCAAACTTATAATGAAAAAAGAGGAAAGAGGCAAATAGATTTGAAACATCCTCTTCTGCAAACAGAGGATGAGACTTCTCCATTACATATTCTTACATATACTAGAGCTGCCAACTGTCGTTGTTTTTTTTTTTTTTAATTTGTTTACTGGTCTGAAACAATGGATCTCACTGCAGTCCCTTTGAAATGTCTCATCCTGTTTGTTACCTCCCATTTTTCCGGGTCAGGGACCCAGTGAACAGGCTGCTGCAACTCAGGATTTCCACATTTCAGCCCCTTAGAACTGCTGGTGCAGACAAGTTGTTTCAAAGTATTCAGCAGCCATGTCAATAACACCTTCAATTTAAAAGACAGCTCCAGAGGTGTGGCCTCTGGGGATGGGACAAGCAGGGAACATCACCTGCCCTACCATGCTTCTCTTTGCTACCTCCATTTATATACCAGTATCATTCGCCAGCAGTTTTCTTGCCTCTGGTGTACCTGCAAAAACCTTATACTTTAGCAAGTTGTTCCTCAGTCTTTTTTGGATATACAACATTTAAATTTCTTTCCAGATTTCCTTCACTTATGCGTGGCTTATTTCCATCTGTACCCACAACTCTACCATGACTGAATACAAGGCAGCAAAGCTTTACTTCCCAGATCTTGCTAGGTAATTTTTGAGTGTTTTCTTGCCCCCCACAAGAATATTTTACACTGCAACTACACCTTTTAGCTTGTGTTCATTTTCTGTAAATTCTCAGTGCTGTGCCTTCCCTCCACCAGCAGCCTCCGCAAGGAGCCTGTGAAGGAGCAGTGCCCAGCAGCATGAGCTCACATCAAAGTGTGTAAAAAGAAGAGGATACCTGAAGGGGGAAGACACAGAGCTGCAGGGCATGAATCCCTCCATTCAAATTAAAGTGATATTCCCAGGGAAACAGAGGGAAAAAAAAATCCTATTACTGTCCTGGGGAATTAAAAAAAAAAAAAAAAAAAAAAAAAGGAAGAATTATCAAGAATCTTTATAGCTGTAAACAAATTATGACTGTGCCATTTTGCAGTGGAAGAAACTGTACTTTTCACAGACTCAGTACATCAGGGTGAGAGCCGATAACACGTTTATTAAAGCTAAAGTTAAAGCTAAAGGTCTGCCCCTGCAGAGCTGGGTTTCAGAAACTCTCTAGCACTCTGTGTAGCCTGGCCTGTTAATCCAGCTGCATGGATTTCAATTCGATGAACAGAGAAGACTTACTTCTCAGCAGTTCCTTGCTGTTTTTTTTTTCCTCATAACAGGAGTGGTGTGCCCAGCAGCACTGGGGTGCAGCTTCCAGAGATGGGAGCCCTGCTGCTATCACGCTTCCAGAGCATGTGCGTACAGGGGCAGTCTTCAGTCCTGAAGTACCAAGAGAGGAAGGAAGGAGTTAGCACAGCTGTACAGTACGGCTACGCCAATGTAATGGCTAGTGACAGTACCAGGGACAGTCCTGACCCCTTGCCCCTTCTGAGACCTCAGCACGTGCAGAGGGAGGATCTTCAGCTGACAAGCGCTTGGCCCTGCTGTGTATAGGAGAATAATACTCGAAATGGCTCAGCCACAGGGTTAGTATCAGCCCAGGAGGCTCTGGCAGCATGTCCTGCTCAGATGGGGGGGCATACTGCCAGAGCTCCCCTGCTCTCCTGATGGGGAATCACTTCCAAGGACCTGGAAGCACTGGCTATGCTCGCTCCGGGGGGGGTGGAGGGGGGGAAGTTTTTAGAGGTCAGTGTAAAACAGAAGTCATCTCATGATGGGCACATTCCCATGAGAGTCTATTGCAAGCAGCATTGCCCTTTAAGACTTCTCCTGCAGAAAAGCCTCACTCTGTAGTAAGAGATCTGGAGAACATTGCTGGTAACAAGCTTTTCAATTTCTAAAATTGCCTGTTTCATGTTCAAACTGAAGAACAAAAGAGAAAACACATTATACCATGCATGTACAGTACTGATTCCCAAAAGCACTGCTTGTCTCATACCTGTGCCCCACTAGTATCATGACTTTACTAGTGAGGTTTTCATTATCTAAAATTATTTTTAATTAATTAAATTTATTCTAATTAAATTATTTTATTTATTTATTTAAGCTTTATCATAACAATTGCCACACTGAAGCCAACAGTAAAAATTCCTGAGCTATAAAAGCTAGGGTGTGAGCACTCATTTAGGACTATTTACTTTATATTATGACTTCAGATCAAACAAATTACTTCCTCATTTTCTCCTCTCTTCTCCAGTAATGTGTTTCTCCAGGGTGTTTATCTTTCAAAATGAGAGGGCAGCAATTCTTTATTTTAAATTAGCAGCATGTGGCAGGTCAACACTTAATGCCTCTGCAAATATCTTCGCACACCAAGACACCTAACCGGTATTCCATGGCCCCAGGACAACAAACACATTTTGTGTCAGCCAGAGCCCCTCAGGATAATACTTCTGTGACGCCAGCCTTTTCCAGGTGGGCATGATATCTTTCCATCTCTTCACGGACAATGCAATCACTCTTTAGAACTTGCTCAGAAAAGAACCTAGTTCAATGCCAACTAAGAGATTGGAATCAACTTGCACAACTGCACATCCACTGCCTGCTGTTTGGCCCAGCAGCAATACTCAGCTTTGGTTCTTCTTTTCATACACAGAGCTGGCACCCACCACAGCGCTCCATCACACCAACCTCACCGGAGCACAGAACTGAAATGGCAATTCTGAAGCCACTGGTTTCAGAAAGCACTTATCAAAAGTCCCTGCATGGCAAGCAAAAGATTCCTTGCAATGTTTAAAATAAATCATTTTTTATCACTGCGAAACCCATAATTCTATAATGTAAGAGAGACATAAAGGTGGCAAGAGCATTCCTCAAGAAGTATCAGGAGCTGAGAACAAAAGGCACACCACGACCACAGCAAACAATACTAGAATGGACACCCATTACAGCCCATCAGAACATGTGATTTTCAGAGAATTTGTAAAAAGAAATTATTTAACAAGAGTTTCAATTAATTCTCAAAATGAAAGTAGTTCTTTCCCATGCAAGGAAACTGAATAATGGAATATAAAGAGGAAGATCAAAATTACAGACAACTAATTCTTCTGTCCCTGACAAAATCAGAAGAGGGGAAAACCACATTACAATAGTCAAATGTTTTTCCATAACCCCATAACGCTTGCTTTTGTTCCCCCCAACCAGTGTTAAGCAAGCTAAGCTGATACCTCTTCCAGTCACGTATCAGCAGGCCATGAGGGCTGAAAGTGCCCTGGTCAAGTGGTTATCACCAAGCACAAGCTACTGGGGAAACCCATGTCCGGGTTAAGAGTCATGCTGTAAGAGAGAAGCCCACATAACAGATATGTAGGAATCTATATATCAAAACATCCTGAATATTGTTCACTGTTGAAGCAGCAGCCAGGATCTCTGAAGCCAAAATATTTGCAGTAGAAGATAGCAAACATGTGTTTTGCCAAGGCACATCCACGAGTCACGTCCCCTCGCAGCGAGCTCATGGCCTATCTGGGCTTCAGATGTGAACAGCAGCAAGCACAGCTCTACCTTGGTTTTGACCCCCAGCTACTATTTCAAAAACAAATTACAGGCTGATAGTGTTGTGATGGACCCAGCTTTAAAACTGTGTTTGTGAGATTTAATAAACGCTTGAGCATTTCTTGCAGCTTTCACAAAGCAGAGCAGACACGCAGAAGAGAAAGCTGGTCCACGTGCAAAAAAGAACAAACTTCAAGGACTTGTTTGTTAAAATCCAGTCTGAGTTACTGGTAACTGGTCAATAGACCTCCTGGTACATTGTTTAAAATGTATCTACCTTCAGTAAGCCCATAGGAAAGTCACCAGGGAAGTGACCTTGCCTGATTGAGACTCAATTTTATAAATCTCATGAAATATAAACATTTAGCATAAATCTGGGCATCTAGGTATGTTTAAAGGCATTTAAGGAACTTAAAACACTCCTCCTGCTCAAAGTTTCACATATGTATTTATAAGAACAGAAAATATTACTGAAACTTCCCTGATGAACACTTCACTTAAAATCTCCTCACAGTTTGCTTTCCTCAACCCCCCCCCAAACAGACACATACAAGGGTACCGTCCACCCAAAAACCAACGGCCATGCCCCCAGCTGAAGGATCCAGCACCACAAAGGCTCTGTAGGAGCATACAGATGCCTCCTGGCTCTATGTGCCATTACTGCTCCTCCTTGGGATGTGGGGCCCGGCACCACGTGGTGAGCAGAGAGCACTCGATGGATACCACGTAGCTGGAGATTTCCCCTTTTTATTTCCTCACAGTATACCATGACAGCATCCCAGTGAAGGACTGCTGTGCCTATGGGCAGGGTATAAAGTGATCTAAGTGCAGTATGTTAATTACAGAGGATTAACACAGTTGCTGGAGGGAAAAAAACACTACCCTTGTGATACTGAAGTGTGTTTAATTAAAGTTTACTGAGGCCAAAAGGGCAATAAAGACTGTTGTAGTGTCTCTCAAGCCTATTTAATAACACCTACTGTTCCAACTGTTATCAGCCTGCTTTTTCCTAGCAGAAAAAACAGGTACAAAGTCCAGAAAACTCAGAGAAACCTCCAGCCTCCACCAGGCCCCATGCCACCCCATAGCTGCCGCCATAGGGCCTGCGGACACGAACGACTTGGTCACTGCCCCAGCAGCAGTGGTTCCCAAGCTCTGCCAGGTGTCATTCTGCTTCCCCATGCCCTGGCAAGTGGTGGCCCATCTCCCCAGGGTCCACGTGGCCCCAGGGGACAGATGCAGGCACTCAGGCAGCGGGCAGCAGACCCTGAGGGCAGGCGGCGTGGCAGCCATGGGCCAGAGACAGGCTGAGCGCAGGGCATGCCGCCGAGCCAGCTGCACGAAATGGAGACCGGGGCTGCTGAACAAACAGAAACAAAAGCGAAACAACAACAAATCTCAGCACAAATGTGTTTTTCATCACAGCCAGGTGGTGGCTTGCAAGCATGGAGGAAGCGTTTTAGACAGCTAAATCCAACAGAAACACGGGTTGCTCCCTGAAGCGGTAAAGGAGGCCGCAGCCATTTTATCTCCTCTGCGCAGCATTGGTTCTGGCACTGGCTATAGCACAACACATTTCAGCAGGCTGTAAGCTCTTCTATGACCTAAAGAAAAATGGAAGGTGCTCACCTTCTTCATTGGGAGGAAGGATGAGGTACTGAGGGAAGATGTAGCCAAAAATGTGACTCCAGCACAGCTAAACAAGGTCATAGCTCCTGGAAGCAGGCTCCACGAGCACGCAGCTCTCCTCCCTTCCCCTTGTTGCCACCTGGCCATGAAGAAGCCAGATTTCTTCTTCTGCGAAGGAAGTGGCTTCAGGAAAGGCCAACCTCAACTGGAACGCAAGGAACCCGGACTGCAGTAAGCACCAAGCATTGCCATCTCCAGTTACAACACTCACTTCGCTCCTCACCCTCACCATGCTTTCTGAACGTAACTGCTAAAAATTGAGCAATTTCCTAGTCATAGCAGCTGGAGGATTCTGAATATTGTTTGCCCTGAGATGAGCACACACCTGACAGCATTAATTCACAATTTGTGCCCCAAGGGAAAGCCACACTTATCTGTACTGCATTTTTTCCTATTGTAACATCACGAATTGGTTCTGTTTCAATACTGCGTTAACATCTCGCTGCATCAGTCAGTTCTGTCCTCAGGTCAGCCATTTCACAGCACTGCCAAGACTGACTTCATCTTTGCTGAGTGAATCCTGAAGGGAAGCTCACAACATCACCTGTGAGGCATATAGGAGAGGGTGTACCTTGTGAGTCCTGCTGGAGTCCTGCGGCCATGAACTGCAGTAAGCCAAGCAACTGGTATATCTGCGGGGAGTTAGACTGTTCCTGGAAATCTTCTTCTCATTGGGTTCCACTTGACTCGAGCCCTGCCTAATCCAAAACTGTTTCCCAAAACGAATGGGAGCACAGCAAGTATGAGGTGATCAGCAGACGACCTTCAGTGGTGTATTCCCAATCCAAAGGAGCACACTGCAGCAGATGCCCCAGACCTCACTGTGAATCCAATCCATGATGCATCACTCGTTCAGGAACCCTAATCACAAAATCCATGCAATTATTTAAAGAAGTATGTCAATAACCCAAACAGAGGAGGCCAAAATGCATCAATGAGGCTTCCACCATCCTTAAGAAAAGAGTCTGAACGTCAGCATCAAATGCTCAACATTCAGCTGAACCAAACTTTCACAAATCACAGAGAACGTGCAGAATACTGCAAAACTTATCTCTTAGATTAGATCGTGTGGCATACGCTACATACAGTTACCTCTTGCAGCAAAACGTCTAGATGGCCTGCACAGATAAGCAGATGTGCCAAAATGATCTCTATCTCTGAAGCAGACTTCTACGCTTATGTGCAGACGAGGAACTCAGATTTCCTTCACCCGCAAGCAAAATCCAGTTGAGCTGTGGTATGTGACAGGCTCCTACAGCCAGCAGCAGGCAGGTGACTCACAGGAAGTCTGCAGTGTTTGACACCGCGCCTGGCTGCTTTCAAGCAAGAACTGCTGTTTTCACAGGGCTGTCATCTCGCACACAACAACATCCCACACGGGGCTAGAGCCTGGAAGGGTGATCTTACACCACCTCCAGCACCTGCCTGATTCATTTGAGACATGGCAAGTCCTTCTTGTTGCTTAACATCAGACCTAACCTCCCAAGTGGAAAGCACTGGGCTTAAAGTTCACAAAACTTTAAATAAGGCTGACTTTTGATCTAGCTCAGATCAAGCTTTAGGTTAAAGTTACTCATTTATTTTATTTAAACAAACCTGCCTGCTTTTACTCAGTTTTAAGGGACAACCAGAATCCCCATTTACCTGTTGAGGACAGGCAGTCACCAGGCATGGAAAAAGCAGGAATTCTAGACCAGAACTAGAGGTGACCCTTCATCTCCACTATCCTCAGTCCTCCAGGTAAGGGAATCCTCCCCAGTGGTGTATCCCCCTCTCCTTCCCACGATTTTCCCTCCTCCAGTTCCTCAGAACATGATCCAGGCTTCTACCACAACACGTCCAAGCTTGCAAAGGGATCTGGAGGTACACAGTGGCCATTCTGGGGTCTCCTGGCAAATCTCTGGGTGCAGGACTGGTTTTTAACACATGGAGAACCAAATGTTGACTCTAATCACAGTCTGCTGCAGTTTGGGCACAAGCACAACAGTAATCTGAACATACAGATGCACAGATCTGCCTGTGCCATATCCATTACTTGAGTCCATCTCTTTATCATCCCACTCCCCTGCGAGCACACAGATGCCTTTCCCATCCTCAGGTAATCACAGCAGCAGACCCTCAGCAAAACTGGCTGTGAATCCCCCAAACCAGGTACCCTAGTTAGTTCATCCCCTCTCATTTAGAAGGCTGTGCATCACTCCAATATGAGAGCAAAGAAGAGCCAGAAAAAAGCCTAGCAATGTCCTCTCAAACTATCTTGGGATTCTTAATTTGCATTTCAGTAGTCTTTTTTTTCCCCTCTCCAAGAACAAGGTCAATTCAGCTAATTTCCTTCTGCTTCCACTGATATCATACAATCACAGAATGGCCTGAGTTGGAAGGGACCCCAAAAATCGCCCAGTTCCAACCCCCTGCCATAGGCAGGGACACCACCCACTAGATCAGGTTGGCCAAGACCGCATCCAGACTGGCCTTGGACGCCTACAGGGATGGGGCATCTACAGCTTCTCTGGGTAGCCTGTGTCAGTGCCTCACCACCTTTACAGTGAAGAATTTCCTCCTAATCTCTAAATCTATTTTCTTTTAGTTTAAGACTATTCCCCTTTGTCCTATCATTATCTACCCGAGTAAAGAGTCCTTCTCCATCCTTTCTGTAAGTCCCCTCTAAGTACTGAAAGGGCACAATGAGGTCACCGCAGAGCCTTTTCTTCTGGAGGTTGAACACCCCCAGCTCTCTCAGCCTATCTTTGTAGGACAGGTGCTCCAGCCCTTGATCATCTTTGTGGCCCTCCTCTGGATCCGCTCTAACAGCCCCACATCCTCCTTCTGCTGGGGGCCCCAGACCTGGATGCAGTGCTCCAGGTGGTGCCTCACCAGGGCAGAGCAGAGGGGGACAATCCTTTCCCTCCACCTGCTGGCTACTCCTCTTTTGCTGCAGCCCAGGACACAGGTGCCCTTCTGGGCTCACAGTGCATGCTGCTGGCTTGTCTCAAGCCATTTGTCCACCTGAACAGGATGTATCACAAATATATATACTCGCATACTTCTGTTCTTATATCCCCCTCCTATTTTTGAATTAGGAAATAATGTATTCAGGACGCAGTAAGAAATTGATGTAGCTGAAAGAAAAGCTTTTCAGAAAGCTGTCCAACATGCTTAGAGGCCACGGTTTTATGTAAGTAAGTCATGTAAGTACTCCTGCAAGTCATCTTCTCTAAATTCTTCTTCCTCCTTAAGTGTTAAACGTAGAAATCACTAGTGAAACAAAAGCAATAGTTTTAAGAATACTCTCTGAAGTCTGTTAAGACGATAAGCCTGCTCCAGCTTTTACATTCCTCTCGCCCTGGGTCACATATAAAGCCTAAACCGCACCCCTAAAAAAGCCTACGCCTCTGTAAGGCTTTACCTGTAGCAGATCTCAAACAGTGGAGCACCCGTGCTGCAGCAATGAGAATGCTCGGGGCTAACCTCGCATGCCTTTTCTGAGGGGGCTTTAAAAGCTCCCCAACTACCCCAACACCAGCACAACAGGCAAAGCCAACACACTGTGGTGCTCTTTCCTCCACTGCTCCAAAACCTCACGTCCCTGGGGTTCTGCTTGGACCACGCAGTACTCACACACACGAGCTGCACAGCAACCTTCGGCAGACCAAGCTGGCTTTCCTCAGACCACAGCTGCTTCTGGATTCTCATACCTGTCCTCAGCCAGCTCGCTCACAGCAGACCACCTGAGCAAGAGGTGAGAAGACAAGCACTCATGGAGTTCTCTGCAGGTTTGCAGCCAAAAGAGGCGACGATGTAGGTAAGAGAAAGGAAGCGGGACGGAGTTCCCCACATGCTCACCTCAAGGCGCTGGGTCACCTGAACCCTTTGACTCTGCGAGGGCTCTGCTGTTTTGAGGAGATGGAAGTACGGCATTCAGCACAATCTAACCAAACACTTGCTCAAGCGACAAGCACAGAGGCGCTGGTGGTTTACGCTTAACAAAACCACTTCTCTGACTGCCCCTGTTTTTAAGAGAGCTATTTTTAACAGACCGAGGATGCACAACCCCTGCCAGAGCTGCTCCTGACAGCAGCCGGGAGGCCCTCCCCAAACCAGTGCAGTGGTGCTGAAGGAGCTCCCACCACACAGCTGCTTCTGCCATACGTGACCTGTGTGGAACCAGCAGCTTTCCTACCATAACTGCATCTCCAGCACTCCTCTTCTTCCTGGGAAACCTTTCCTAAGGCCCTTCACTCTCCTTTCAGCACTGGCTCTATATGAGGGGATGCTCAAATTTCTGTGGCCTTTCCCCAGGGTGAAGTGGTGTGCAGTCACCTCCTGCCTCAGTGGGACCCTCACGTCCGTCTCCAGAGCTCCTCCTCCCCTCCATGAACCTTCCTTCTTGAAAGTCCTTCTCTTATCTGCTTTTTGTTTGTTTTTGTCAGCTTTCCTCCCATCTCTCCCAGACCCCCAGTGTGCAGTGACTGTTCTGGGCTCCTGTCCTCTGCTCACCAAGATGCTGTGAGTTTCAGAGCCCACGTACGACTCCTGTGGAAGCTTCACATCAGAAGCAATGCCTGAGCTGGTCATCTTCTGCACCAGGAGCTGGCAACAGAAGTAGCTCCAGCAACTGCACCCGCAAACCTGAACAGAAGGTGAGCAAGACACCTGCTTGCCTTGACTGGAACAGAGTACAACCCTAACCCAAGCCAAGAGCACCATCCTGCTTACATATGTACAGCTTCACAACCACTTGTCGTTAAGAGCGCAAATATACACACACACACACCTGTAAAATCAAATATAAACACCCCCAGCTATATTTACACGTAGGTATGTGTACAAGCATTCTTTTAAACCCTGATATTGCATAGTGCTAACCAACAGCAATTACTCCAGAATAATATACACAGAAGTGAATAAGCCGGGGACTGCAGCACGGACCTCGTAAACATAAGCCAGCAGAAGCCCTGAACAGGCAGAAGAAGGCTGGCACCAGGAGACCCAGAGCCACAAGCACAAATGACCAGCTCCCAATCCAGAAAGCTGCCCAAAACCGATAACAACTGTGGAGCCACCCTAAAGGAAAACCACCCAGGTGGGCTGGCACTGTGCTTCAGAATCAAGTGTTCAGAATTAATTACTCCGTTATCTTACACAATGCTTAATTACTCTGCTATCTTGCACAATACTTCACGCATCCCCTTTAGAGGAAACTATTTTAGTACCGGGTCCAAGACAGTGCTGAGTGTGCTCAACCAGCCTGGACACCCACGCTGCAGAACTGCTGCTGCTGAAGAGGCAGCACAATGAGCCTCCCGTTGTCCTTGTGCGTGGCCGTGCTCCTCCCGTCTGTCACCCAGGCCCCAGGTACCAGGGGGACACGGTTCCCAAAACCTCATTTAGTAAAAGGTTTGGGTGTGACTGTCCAACAGACCAACTTCTCAGCGCTTCAAAAGGAGATAAAGACTTTGTCCTACCAAGGTAGGTTAAGAGAATGAATATCACTGGATTAAAAGCAAAAATTGTGCTTGAGGGGTCAGCTTGGCCTTAGATTTCTGCTGTCCTAAAGACTGGCATCCAACCGAGGCTAAAGTAACACTGGCTGGTGCAAACTTACACTTCACATGGGCTCACAGAGCTGCTCCGTGCTGCCACACCTTCCCAGGGAGTACGAGTCCCACTCCTGCAAGATACACAGTGCTCCGAGATCCTGTTATCTCAGCAGCAAGCCCAAGGTCACACCGTGAGTCACTTCTTTGCCTGATGAGCAGAGGATTCTCATCAAGGAACATGGGAGGAAAACAAACAAAACCCCTTGTTTCCACACACACACACACACAAAAATAAAAGTTTTTACATAGGCAACACTCCATGGCTGACCTGCTTGATCCTCTATTCTATACCGAAATCCTCTCACCAGAAGCCGTCTGTGGCTCAGTTTCCTTCTTTCCCCAGGAAAACAACAGCTGCCAAGGATGTCCAGGGCAACGTGCTGTGCCTCTTCTCTCTTCCACTCACCTGTCTCCAGCAGCGCATTCCCACTCCTGCTGGTGCTGGCAGGGTCCAGTACCCCTGGGTCTCGAGGCACTACAGCAGCAGCCGCTCCCTGCCCTCAGCCCACAGGCAGGAGGTTGCTGAGCCGCTCCGCCACGGCTGGGGCTCTCCAGTTTGCAATGCTAAAGGTAATACAACACTGGGAAGTGTTCCCTGGACAGAAGGGAAGAGAGGGGGGTGCGTTTTCCATATTAAAGATTCAGGTTTTAAGCAGTGGAGGGACGACTACCACGTTTCCAGCGGTGGAGGAAATGGGGAAGGGACAGAGGCCACCGCTGCCTGGCATTCCTGATGCCAGGAAGTTAAGGATTAAAAAAAGCAACTGTACAATGAAATCCTCTCAAACCCTCTTCACAGATGAAAATGGGCGTAAGTCCAAAACCCGTACTTGCAATCACTGCTAAAAATCTCCCCTGCTGAGTTTGCTTTCCTCTGGTCTCCCATGTGCAGAAGGTGGTGTTAAACGGGGAACGTGACAAAGCAGAGGTCTGCATTCACCTTGGGGCTCCTGGTACCACCACCTTCCCAGTCGGGTTACTCAAAACCTTGCTGTGCCCAACCGAAACACTGAACTGGGCACCAAAGAGTAGCCCATGCACACGCTTATTAGACTAATCTGGCCCCACACTGAAGCACAAAGCACTGGGAACATTCCATAGGCAGCACAGCTAATCACCCAGGGAGACAGCTAATGAATGCTTGCAGTGCTGTGATAAGGGACAGGATGTCAGGGAAGAGCGATGAAGAGGGCAAAAAAGTAGGGGCACCACCAGTGAAAGCATGGAAATCTCCAGGGATGTTGAGCAGAGGTTGTCTGTGAACCCATCCAGCTAATTACTCTAACCCAGTGCCACCAGCAATATCCCCAAGGGGTTTCTGGGGAAAGAAACCAAAGCGAGCCCCAGCACACATCTCATTTTAGTTTTATGCAAGTCAGAATGCAACCGCATCTCAGGCATTTATCTCTGGAGCTTAGCCAGTACGTATCAACATTTACAAGAGCTCCCCCCAGAAGCAGAACAGACATTTTTTGCTTTACAGAAAGTATAGGGGAGGTGCAAGAGGAAGAGCAGAGAGCCCTCCCAGTTCTCTTCACACCCCTCTCAACTTCGCATGCAACTCAAGACAGCCCCTCCACAGACAGTAATGCCTTCATATATACGTGCCCTTACCATGCTGACAGCAGCCATGCTCTTGCTGCCAGGCCTGCAAAAGCAAAAAGAGGCACAGGGAAGGGAAGAGAGGCACGGCTGTTACCTTCATCTCCAGGTTCCTTCGCTGTCCACAGCAGCTTTTGCAAAACCCTTCCAGTCACAGCGGGGTGGCCAGGTGAGGTCCAGGCGAGCTGCTGCCACATCCAAGCTGTGCATGCAGTTCTTCATGCCCACATCTCACCTCGAGTTGAGTTTTCTGGCCTAGGAAAGAAATGAAGGATGCAATGTGAGACAGCCGTATCGGTCATACAGACTGCTGGCCCTGGGACCACAGTGGGCAGCCAGGACACACACGGCACACCTGCAGTAACAAGCAACCACATGGAGCCTTGGCCAGAAATACAAAAAAGCCTTTTCAGAGTTCATTTCTCTAACCTCTCCCCTATTTCTACAAGAAACTAGGAGTAACTACAACACGTGTCCTAAAATCCTCTTAAATATGATATTCATCACAAGACTGCTTAGCAAGTCGGTGCACACAACCCGCACAAAAAGCACCGCCTCCCATAATTACCCTGCCCCAGGCAAGTTTCCAGCCTGTGTGCATGGCCCAGCACGGGTCTGCCCCACACGTCCTGCAGCTCTGCTCCCTGCTGTCGGGAACCCAAGTACCCACAGGTTACAGAGATCCCGACACGCTGATATCCTGCACCACAGCCACCTCTAACCCCAAGGACCCCAGGCCCGCGGCACCCAGCCCTGCCAGGAGCAGAAAGCTCAGCAGAGGGGGCTGCAAGAGGCAGCGTGGTGCTGCACGTCCTTGCAAGCAGGCCAGAGGGCTGAGGGCGATGTTTGGTGCTAGGCAGCCAGCGCCCAGCTCTCCCCAGGGCTGGCGAGGGCTGAGGCTGCATGAGAAATAACGAAACCAAAGAGATCTTTGAGGGTTACATCAGGCCAGGGGAAGGCAGGAAGGGAAGGCAGGAAGAACGGGCTGCTAAACTTGAAAGCAAAGTTTTGTGCTTCTTCTGGCAACCGGCAGTGCTTTTGGGTGGCTGCACGTGCATGCCAGGCTAGGAAGCCCCAGCAGCAGCTACAGCAGTCACTAGGATCGCTGGTCCACGTGCTACTTCACACCAGGCAGTAAGCACACCAGGCTCTGTCCCACAAGCTGTAGGCATGAGAGGGATCTGGCCACCTCGCCTTCTGATTGTGGCCTGGTATGGCCATCCCCGTGGCAATATAGGGACTGCAAGGAAATGGCCTCAGGTTGCACCAGGGAGGCTAAGATTGGGTATCAGGAAGAATTTTGTCATGGAGAGGGTGGTCGTGCGTTGGAAGGGGCTGCCCAGGGAGTCCGCCCAGTCTGCCACCACAGGGAAAACGAAAAGGCGTAATTAATCTGGAGAGCATCCAGGGGGGTCAGAGCCCTCTCCACCTTCTTTGACACCTCTCATGAAAAAGGTTGCAGATTCGCTCAATCGCCCAGGCTAAGCTTAACAGAACAGGCAACATCAGCAAACCTCCTGCTCCTCCGCCCCAGCAGCCAGCGAGGTGAGCAGCTTCACGTACCAGCTCTCTCTACGCTGCTTTGTTGGATTACAAAGTACAAGAACAAAATAAAGCTGGGTCAGGAGGCTACCCTCTCTCCACTCCAGCTGTAAAAATTGATGTGCAGCAACGAAGCGGTCAGCCTTGCAGCCTGAGCCCGGTGCACACGGCAGAGAAGCCTCAGCCCAATTCATCAGGGCTGTGCTTTCCCCCTCTGAGCAGCACGCATCTTTCCCACCGTGCTGCCAGGACCAACCCGTCTGCAGAGCAGGGTCACCAGCACACCACCAGGAAACAGTGCAGACCACACTCTTATCACACGAGTCACAGGAAGAAGAAAACAGGCCAGCTACATTTTTATTTTTATTTTAAATAGAGCAAATTGTGTCCCAGCCAGATGTCAATTCTCTAATAAGGCTGCAGTATTTTGCTGGGCAGAAAGCAGAAGACAGCTGTCCCCCAACCCAGGCACACAGGGCTCCTGCAAATAGGATGGAGATAGGACATCACCCCTTGGTCCTGCATTTTGTTTTTACAATGCTGCCAGAACGTGTGGGTGGGGGAAAGGGGGTTTTACCAAGTTTTACCCCCCAAATGTGCGCGTGCCTATCTACAGATCAAGTATTAGCACTGCAAGAAATACCAGCAGTTATCTGATGGGAAGTCACCTTTGCAAATGCCAAGGTTAAGCAAGAACTTCAATATTAACCCCCCCACAACAGTGTAGAAAAAAAATCCCATCCTTAAGAGGAAAAAAAAAACAAAAACAAACCACAACAAAAACAAAAGCCAAAGGAGCCCCCAACCCAAACAAGGTAAAAAAAAAAAATAAGAAAAAGGAAGTGATAGCAGTAAAGAAATTTATCATTAATTCTTCTTCCCTTCTTTTCACAGGTGAGAAATTATTTCTCCTCCCCAGCTGCAACACGAACAAGCGCCCGCCGGCTGCTTTGGCAGAGGAAAGCACTCTGCTGCGTTCTGGTAAAAGAAATCACGTTTGTTTATTGCTTAATTGGTACTGCTGATTCATCCCCAAATTACAATCCTTGCCACCACAACTCTTCTAAAACATAATAATCAAACCCCTGCCTGCTGGGTTAATTACGGTTAAAAAGAGAACCATTAAGCCATTACCAGGAAAGCAGCGGCTCCCTCCCGCCGGCAGCCACGCGGTGCAGGCGTGGACGCTCACCCGGCCCGGCCTCGTGCCCTTGGCTCCTGCTTACACCCCGACCCGCAGGCTGAGCCACGGAGGCACCGTGTGTGAAGCTCAGCACCGTCCAGCCGTGCTCTTGCCTGGACACGAGGCTGGCACCACAGCCAACAGAGCCCCAGGCGAGCTCCAAGTTCACGGCCCTCTGAGAGCTGCTTGTGGCTCCCGCAGGGCGCGGACCGCCGGCAACTCGCAGGGCCAGCAGGGCAGAGAAGCTGCCTCGACGTTACAGTGAGGTATGGGGAAACCAAGCAACCTGCCCCAAACCAGAGAAAGCGGCGGGGGCAGACTCCAAGACCAGCAGCCTTGTTTTGGACCCTTTCTAAGGGTCTGAATACTCCAAGCAAATACACGTTTCTTTGGTAATGCTCAGAATACACACAGCTACAGCTGTCAACCAACCATCTGGCAGTGACAGAAGAGCACCCTCAGTGTGTTTGCAGGTGACACCAAGTCGAGCGGTGCCGTTGATCCTACATTAGGAAGGGATGCCATCCAGAGGGACCTGGACAAGCACCAAGCTGAGCAGCAGCCTTGGAACCATGCAGTCAGAAACTGCAGCACAGATGCAAGTTGCATTAGGGCTGTGTAACTTAAACACTATCCTGCCTTCTGAGCTTGGCTTTACAACCCTTTCCTTGTCTGTTTTCTTGTCCCTTTTCTTGTCAGCCCGGGCTGCCCGCTTAACAACTCCAAAAGGACAAAATTACACTTGACAAAACCCCTGTTACTACAAGGTACGCTGTCAGGTTTTTATTTATTTTTTTACATGGCTGATGCTACTAGAGTACTACCTGTGCTATGAAGTGGAACCTTCTTACAAATAAATTATAACACAAAATGAAGCCAAAGACATGGCCATAGGCTTGACTACCGGAGCTCCAACGCCACAGCCCGCAGTGTCTGAAGGGAGGTGCCTTTGCTTGGGTTTGACACCTTCAGCTGCAGCAGCCCTTGTTCACCTTCAATTGCTTCATGAACGCTACAGGGGAAAGACTTCACACACTGACCGCTGCTGGAAACAGAGAAGCAGAAGCCAGCAACTTGCAGGGAAACTACAGAAAATCAAGTTACTGATTACTGCCTTGGCCATACGCCAAGGGAAACACATGCCTTTGGAGGAGCATTGCTAGGATAGAGGAGAGAAGAAATCTCCCGCTCTTGCCACCACCTTCCCAGCGACAGAACTGGAAACCTGCCTGCCACGAGGCAGGCTTGGGCACCACTTTCTGCTCTCCACGCTTCCCTCAGACAGGACACAAGGCAGCAGCAGGAAGGCAGCCAGCCCACACCACATCCTCCAGCGCAACCGTGGCCCAAGCAGGAGCTGCAGCGTGGCCAGGAAGAAAGGCAATCCATGCAAACCAGAGCTGAGGGGGTTCTGGCACCCAGAAGCAGTCTCCTCCAGGTACGACCCCAGCCGCATCCCTTTTCCGTGCCTGCCAGCTCTCCAGGAGCCCCTCGCTGTTTTCCCCAGACAAGGCGCTGCAAACAAGCAGCATATTGCAGCTTCCAGCCTGTCTGAACTCCACTTCCTTCGTCCTCCTCCCAAAACCGGTGCAGAAAGCCACAAGAAATTGGTAGAAGCTATGAAGAAAGAAGTGAGACTTTTATCAGCTCAGCTGCCCATCAGACAAGGTGCTGGAGAGGATGAGCGCTGCCCAAAAATGGCTCTGGCACATCAGCAGCTTAAGACCCAGTGTAAAACTCTGCTGAGGACAGGTATGAGCCCTGAGGCCGTGCTGTGAGCAGGAAGAGCTGTGCTACAGCCCCGGCTCTCCAGCTGGCACTGCCGCAACAGGGATGTGACAACCCCACCACAGCACCTACCTGCTGCACTGCACGTGTGGCAGGGCATGGCACGCAGAGCGCTGAAACCTTGGCCTTTCCGCAACACCTCAAAGCAAGTTAGGCTTTGGAGTCTTGTCTACATGGAGACAGATGGGAAGAGTTAAGCCAAATTAATGGCAGGCAGGAATTTTAAAAGTACGAGTTAATATGCATTAATGACCCTGGTGAGACCTCTCATTTCTAGCTCAGGTAAGCGTGGGTTTCATTCATTTTCATTCAATTCCAGCATGGACTAAACAAAATATAATTAAAGAGTGTCCAAGCAGAAACTTAACACCATTTCTGACATAAAATTTTACAGCTAATCCTTAATTGTTTTGATTTTTTTTCCCCTACCTAGATGGCAAGTATGTGATTATCTATCCATCTAATTAAACAATCCATAAATATCTAATGAAATATGTATCTGATTATGCTCCCGTAATAATTAGGGGAACTTCTCAACCCTAAAGCACACATTTCATTGCAACACACCAGTGCTGTCCGTCTGAAGAAGACTGGTGCTTTGCAAAGCCATCTGCCCAGAGATGACGACAAAGTTCAGAGCTCAACTCACCTCCGAAATCCCAGTCAAGAACTCTTTCCCTGGGGTTCAGCCAAAACCAGAGGCTGCTGAACCACAGACAGACTGGTTACACACATGAACATTGAACAAGAAACTTGCCCACGGTTTCCTGGGGAACACTTCTGTGGGATTTCTCCCTGGTTTTATCCTGAGAGATCAAAACCGCATCAGGAGCAGAGTTGCAGGGTTGCCATACCACCCTCACCTGCCCAGAGCAAACGCAGAATGCTAACAGGTTTCCAAAACAGAGAAAGGGAAGGCAGAAAGGGGCTTTGCCACACTTGAAAGTGAACTTGATTTTTACCTCAGGTACAGATGTGAAGGAATTCCCACAGATTTTCAAGAACACGCTCCTAACCACAACTCAAATTGATGAGCCGCATCCACAGTGCCTAAAATGTTCCCAACCAACACCCACGCTGGGTTACAGAAGAATGAAATGAAAGACAGCAAGTAGCGACTGCTATCAAAAGTAGCAGATAAATCTAAAGACAATGAGATTCCTTCCATGCACCTCTCCCACCTCTCTTCCCCTGAGGACTCGTGGCACTTTCTGAAGTCCACACCTTGCAGCAGGCTCAGCACAGATGACCACGCACACGACACGAATGTCCACACACACAGGGCCACTACTCAAAGCAAAGCCTCAGACATGTTTTCAGACTCCTCAGTCCACAGGTGAACTACTCATTTGGCCAGACGTCAGGAAGGCTATTCTTTAAAAATATGTAAAATTTAATTTGAAGAGCCAGAAAATTCCAGTGATCTCAGTCCCCAACCTATATTATGAGCAGATAGTCTGGCTAACTCATCATGCAAGCCATTCTTCAATTGAAGTGTTCTTCCAGTAATGCTCTTTCTGCTTTTCTAGCTTGGCACTCTCACATCTCTCCAAACCACCCCTTCCCGATTACATTTATATGAGTGATTCAGTTATATCAATGAAGGGAGCTTGGCCTGCAGGAATCCCACTGCCTCTAACAACAAAACACATCCTTGGGACTATTCCTATATCTCTGCTCCTCATTCCTTCAACCCCAACACCATCTCTGTTCCACTTACCCTCAAGCCTGGCCTCTTCTGGTTTTTGTTTTCCCTTCCATCTTAAATCCACTTAACCACTCCTTCCTACAGCGTGTTTTTCTTTGTTTTATTTCTCCCCAAAAGCAGCTCCACTCTCCGACACTTCTCTCCACACAGCAGGAACCCCCCCAAGGAAGGACACCCTCTGGTACCATCCTCACCCTGCCTTCCCTTCCTCCTCTCTGCCACCAGACCCGAGTGCCTTTCTAGTACCCACCACTGCCATGTCTTCTCCTTCATTACACTCTGGAGCATCTTTCCTTTTTTGCTTATTTCCAGGAGTCCGTGCTTTCCTGGTCCTTGTCACAAGCACTCCTCCCAGAGCGCTGCTGGCCACCTTTCGCCCCAAAGGGTGCCAAGAGCCTGGCACCAGGAAGAAGGAGAAGTTCTCTCTTCCTCCACTGTTGCACTATTCCCAGCAGATCTGCCCACCTCCAACAGATTGCTGCCTTTGCACCGGTTAATACCAGACCCACCTCTCAGCTCCCTTCTCACACACCTGCAGACATCACCTCAGTGATGCTGAGAAGTTAGCAGCACGGAGCATAGAGGCCTCCAGCTACTACGCGAACATACCAGCAAAACTCCTCAAAAGTGGAAAAGCTCCCTTTGAAAGAGCCAAAGAGTAATGATACACAGTGCTGGGTCATAAAATCCTGCAGAATCAAAAAAGGGTTTTAATTTGACCTGTATTCTTTTTCTGCACCTTGACTTTCTCCTCTGGATTCTGCCCAGGTTGCGGAATTTTACCTGGGGCCACATAAACATAAATCATATTTCAACCAAACTCACGCAGACAAATCAGCACAGAGCTGGCAGAGAACAAGGTTTTGGTTTCCGCTGATGAATCTCACTTAGGAAGCACCCAGCACCCTGACAATTCTTTATACCGAATCTCTGCTGAGGAAACAAACACTGGGTTGTGTATTAATGTTAATTATATAGGCTTACATTAAAATGAAAACAATAAAATATAGTTTGATTGTAACATCTATGATCTCATACATTCAAATCTCCAATTTTCTTAAGACCCCTAGCAAGCACAAAGGGTTTCAGGATTCCAGTTGGGTCATGAAGATAGGAAACAAAGTCAAGGAAACAGAAAATCCTTGTGATTTGTGTTTAAAATTCTTATTTATTTAATTTTTACTACACAGTTGTTTTTAGGATGCTCAGTGCGTGAGCTACTCTGTTCAGAAGGCACGTGGTGGTCTGCATGACCTTTCTGCCAGCAGCGCTTCCTGAACGCTCAGTCCTACAAATGAATCTAGAAAAACACAAAACCTTTCCACCCTTGCGTTGCAAGTTAAATGTTATTTCAAGATAAAAACAGCTCCTTGAGATCTGTGCTCTGCAGGGGACAACTATGACCACGGATCACTTTTAGCCTCTGGGAGAACCGTTTCAGTAAGCAGCTACCTTTGCTGCAAGACTGCCATGACAAGTCCTATTGTCTCTCCATCCCACTTACACCACTGGCACACTTCCTACGGACTGTGACCTCCATTAATGCACACAGGGCACTTGCAGGAACCGTGGCAAACCGATTTCAATCCCTGTGATTTTCTAATCAGCGAATGCTGTAGTGGTACGAGAGATGGGCCGTGAGGCATACTTCTACCTTTCCGCAAAGTTTTACAGTTATAAATGCAAACTGCTTCACTCCCCAGAGGAGGAAGGGTTGCACCAGCTACACCAGGAGTGCTATCTTGCTCTCAGCTTCTCTCAGAGTCAGGGATCTCAGCCACAAGGCAGGGCTCCAGCACCAGCATGGTAAGGGCTGTGAAATGCAGATCTGTGTGCACGGTGCATGTGACAGGCCTGGCTCCAGCTCCATGCTTCATTCCAACAGCTTCGTAATTCTGCTGATCTCTGTGCCCCAGGTGAGCGACCACGTACAGCACAACACCCACCCCCTCCCCTGCTCCTGCTGACAGCCCTTTCTACCAACCTAGGCAGGAGGGAGCAGGCACCAGCAAAGGACCTTGTAGATGCTAGAAGTATTAACACTCAACGTGTACTTAGAAGTTGCGCCGTGCATTTGAGTGAAGTTCCTAAATATTTCCAGGTGCCTTGGGAAAGGGACGGCGATAATCAGAACCAGCAGCACGCCTGGGCTAGCTGGCTGGGGGTCGCTGGCTTGCTCCAGCAGCACCGGAGCACACACCAGGCAGCAGAAGGAAGGCAGCTCCGCTCCGTTCATTTTCGGAAGCTGCCAGTTCCCAGAGGAAACACACATCAAGAGCGCACAGACATTTTAGCTCAGCCTGGCAGAGCTCTCTTCTCCTGCATTCACAGAGGTGCTGTTCCAGGTATCCAGGGCACAAGGGTAAAAGGGAAAAAGTGGAGGCCTCCCTGCCCTGCAGCACCCCATTGGTA
The DNA here is from genome assembly GCF_964035555.1 of Netta rufina. Classification (NCBI taxonomy): domain Eukaryota; kingdom Metazoa; phylum Chordata; class Aves; order Anseriformes; family Anatidae; genus Netta; species Netta rufina. The sequence continues at coordinate 8,728,620 of NC_140132.1, forward strand.
CAAGGGGTGATATCCTGTGCAGTGTTTCTATTCTAAATTAAGCTATCACAAGCAGACTTGTTTTTACGAAGACAGAGGAATAAGCAAGATGCTGCACTGCAGCTGTCTCTGCAACCTTTGTTTGAGAACAGAGGTTATGGTATCTTGTGAGGAACAGATCATGAGCAAATATTTAAGATCATCTGACATCTTTCTGGCAGAGCTGCAACTCTCAAGTCTCTGAAGACACCCAACACAAGGCAGAAACTCAGCAGGCAGCTTCCAGAGGCTGCCAAGGGACCAACAAACCCAAGTGAAGCAAACGCACCACTCGGGACCTGCGGAGACAAAAACCTAGCAGACAGCACGCAGCGGGGACAGCACACAGCCACAGCGGGGACAGACTTCACAGAGATGCTGTCACTCTGCCCTGTTTCTTCCCCAAATGAGCTCCTAGGAGCTCTCAGGACCAGCTTAGATTGAATACCCCAGACCTGCAGATGAAAACACCGGCATATACACACCCCACTTCAAAGGTCCTTCACCAGAGCTGGCACCCACGACCACACCAAAAGGCAGATGTGTGGGCTGCTAGCACGTGGTGGGAAGCACACACGCCCCTCTCCCCGCTTCCAGCTGTCCTGCAAACCACGGGCTCTGTCTTGCAGAGCTGAAATCATGACAGATACGAACAGGCTTAAGTGCCGCCTTAAAGCACTAACCAGCGCAGCACCATTGCTCAACGTGGTGTTTAACAAACACAAACAGATGTGCCCACACAACCAGAGATGTCCACAACAGGGTACACAAAAAAAAAAAAAAAGAAAGAATAAAAAGTTTACACCAGTGTTTTCCCTTACCCAGGGAGGGAGCCAACACTGCCAGACCCCACACTGCTCGGAGCCGGGAACAGCCCTGCTCTGTTGCAAAGCTGAACACTGACCCCAAAGACTCTCTTTGCTCTGCGTGCCATCAGCTACAGCGTGTCATCCTGCTCCTCACCTTCCCAAGCTGCAGCAGAAAGCAAGCTCACATCAGCTTTGTCTGTTTTCACTGCCACCACCTCAGTGAGAACTGCACCGGTGTCCTTCGGCTGATGGACAAGCCAGCAGGGAGCAGACTGAGCTCCCCGTGGAGCTGCTGCTTCACAGACCCCCCTCCAGCCCCTCCTCGTACCTGCTCACCTCCTTACTGCCCGCATCACGGCAGCGATGAGATGTGCACGGGCACAGCGAGCCTCCGGGGTGGTTTCAGGAAGGACGCTTTGGGTTCACATGTCACTAGGGGTTGAACTGCCACGTGTGTTTTAAAAAAGGCAACAAGCCTGGATTTTATCTATAAGCAGATACCTGAAGTACGGAAGTTTTCCCAAGTTTTTTAATTACACAAGTAATTAAATCATCTGATAACAAGGAGTTTTGCTGGCCAGGTATCTAGGAGCTCTTTACAGTGAAAACACCTCCTTTCATATTCAAGTTTTTTAATCAGCACAGTTACAACTGAAAGAGCTTTCAGAGGAACTACCATGGCTCGCACGTCACAGACAAGTTCCCAGCCAAGCAGCACCAGCTTCAAGCACGGCTGAAGCTATAAGGGATTTCAGCAGACCTGCTCGTAACCTCGGTGAAAACGTTCCCAGCACACACAGACATCTCACAGCTCGGCAGCACGCGGGCCACCTCACGTTCAGAGATGGAGCCCGGCCTCCCTGAAGCAGCTATGCCAAAAGCTGTATGTAGGTCAGCAACCTAAGAAGGGCTGTGGTTGGGATGAAGTATCAGACTGATTCATAATGCTCTTTGATTGCTAAATCCTTTACAGAATTGGGTTTTACATTACTCCAGCAAAGACAAGGGCTACAGTAAAGGCCAGTATGTTTCATAAAACATCATCAAAATAATACTGTCAGATCTTTTATTGCCATCTTTATAAATGCTGAGTTGAGAACAGGAAAATGACGTTTTGCCCTAGGGCTGCAAGGGCTGCTTTGACCTTCCCATGAACATGACAGAGGACTGCGGCCCTACTGCACCATTCCTGCCCCTCCAAAAGCTGCCGGTGCAATGGCTCAAGTGGGTCAGGAGAAGCAGAGGGAGGTGACAGACCTTGAGTTCAAACATCGTCCTCAGTGCCAGCCGGCTGGGCCAGCCTCAGAGCCCCAGGTAGGACAACCCGAGGTGGATTTTGGCTAGCACCAATTACCATCCTCCACTCCCTCCAGCCTGGAGCAGCGTGGAAACCAGGAGAGACTTGTGCTTCACTACCAGCTGCGTGCTCGCTGCCTGCAAGGGCGCTGTCACCTGTGCACTGCCTTTGGCAAAGCTCTGCCCTTCAGCAGGCCACCTATCCTTTCGCACAGACAGGGAAATAAGCCTCTGAGCACGCAGTAATCCCGTTTCTGCAATCAAGTTCCTCTTGAACCACAGCCACAAGATCAGACTTAAAGATATGAAACATCACTGGCTGCATCCACTTTGCCATTAATTAAAGTACCCTCGGCCATCTCATTGTGGGACTTTTAATTTCCTCCCATGCATTTCCAGCTCCTGCAAGATGGAACTCTGTCAGCAACCGTTACAAATTACGATTCAAGTACTTGCTTGCTTTATCACAGAAAATTAGGTCTTGGCCAATGACGATGCACCTCCACGTCCACAGCTTGGTTTCAACCAAGTATCAGCTACTTCCAAACAACCAGCAGTTAGCCGAGCAAGCAGCCCTGTTATCAAAGCCTTGCAAACACATGCTTGCTTGCACAGGATAAGGTGGAGGAGACACTCATGTATTCCTCTCGCTTTCTGAATCATGACACATAACCTTATGCTTGCTGTCAGCAAGGCAGGCATGCTGCTGGTCCCAGCTGGTGGTTCACTGCCCAGCTCTCTGAGGCAGGCTTTTCAGCCTAGCCACTGCTTTTGCAGAGAGGTGCAGGCACAGCACAGCACAGCACAGCTCGCCCGCAGAGCCTGAACCGCTGCCACTGCTTACCACAAACAAGGCCATGGCACAGCACTTTGCCCACCTAGAGGAAGCATCCACAAAATGACTGAAAAGGAGCGAGAGCACAGTGTGGGGCAGCTGCAGGCCGTGGTGCCATCCTGTCCCTGGCACCCAGGCCCCCTGGCTCTCCCGAGCACACGCAGCTCTGCTCACTGCTCCCCGCACCACGGCCACCTCTGGCAGCAGCAAACAGCCCCAGGAGCCGAGCCAGGCGGTGACACACGCTCCATCCTGCTGGACCCTGTGCCCGCGGTGCCTCCAACGTGGCGGAGAGGAGCCGCGCTGCCCGCAGGAGGGGAGCGCCGGGTCCCCACGAGCTCCTGCAGCCCTTGCAGAAATGAAGGGGGAAAGTTGGCCTCATGCAGCACTCCTGGCCCGAGTCCCAGGGGCCTTCTGGGGAAGGTTTTTGCCAGGAATACTCTTCTTCCTAGGGCACGTCCAGCATTGCTCACCTCTACACAAGCCCCACCATTACCCCGAGCTTTGCTGAAACCTTCGCCGATGCCGTGACCCGGGCAGGAGGGCTGCACACTCCAAACCTGCCCTTCCCCGGGCAGCAGGTGAGGAGGCTGGCTCTGTGAGATACAGATACACGCTGCTACAGCCAGCAGCTCCTGCAGCAAACCCCAGGGCTGCACCCTTCACACCAGCACCCCGGGCGGCCGCTGTCCTCCCCTGTGCGGAGACCGGGAGCGCATCGCGGTGCTCCCCTGCCTTCAGGCAGCACAGCTCGGCAGCGGTAACCCGCCGACAGCCCTGCAGGGGGGTTTGGCTCCCGCTAGGCCAGCGAGAGCCCGAGGCAGCGCCCCGCCAGCCGCGCTCCCTGCTGCCAGCGGGACCCGCACAGCCCGCGCCCCGCCGCCCTCCCGGCACCATCCCCGCGGGGCTCGCTGCCCGCACACCGCCAGGGCAGCAGCCCCCAGCCCCTCTCCTGCCACGCTGCGAAGCCCCCAGCCCCCGGCCGTACTCACGGGCTGCGCCCCGCCGCCGGGGGACACCGCGGGGGCTCCTCCGCCGGCCTCCGGGCGCTCCGGCAGCACCGCCGCGGGGGCGGCACTCCTCGGCGGCACCCGGGGAAGGGGGCGGCCGGCCCGGGCCGAGCCGAGCCGAGCCGAGCCCCTCCTTCCTCTCCTCTCCTCTCCTCCCCTTCTCCCTTCCCACCTGCGCCGCCGCCGCCCGCCTTTGTTGCCGCCGCGGCCGGGGCCGGGCGGTGCTGCCGGGACCCCCGGGGCCCCCCCGCTCCGTGCCCGTCCCGCTCCGGGGATGCTCCGCAGGCTCCGTGGCCCTCCTGGGGCCGCACGGGGATGCAGGCAGGGCCCCGGCTGCATGGCCCCACCGCCCCACAACGCTCCTCTTTGGGGCACAAGCCCCGGAGCTTTGGGGTGTTATATATGGAGTGGTAATGCCTGTCGAGAGAATGGTTGATATTAATAAAGAAGGGGGAGATTTGGGAGTGTGGCCATGGGGGTTGGAAAGCCCCGTGGTTGAGATAACATTAGACTCTTAAGGATGAGGCCATCAGGAGTATAAAAGAGTTTAGAGGGAACAAAGAAGGGTGACTCAGGAGACTCCATGCAGTCTCCGGTTTCTTGTTCCCCAGCCGTTAAGGCGTGGATGTTTCTGGGTGTTTGCTGTTGTTGTTCCATTCAAAGTTGTTTGCCCAATGAAAAGTTGTTTTGAAAAGAACTGCTGTGGGGAGAAGGGTGTAAGAGGGGAGCCTGCCCTCAGGAAGAAGATAAAAAAAAAATAAGGAAGGCAACACGATAAAGTTATGTTATCAATAAAGAAGCAGGAAAAAGGAGTGAAGAGGAACAGGCTGGCAGAACGGAGACCAGGACGGGAAGAGGCACATTGATCGCCTCATGAAGATCGGTTCGGCCAAACTCAGCAAACGGCTCAGAGAAGCTCGTACTGAAAGTCGCTGGAAATGGGCACACCGGAGCTGGAGAGAAGCTCAAGCTGAGACAAGCGGAGCCTCACACACAGCTGGCCATCGCTGGTAAGCAGTTGCGCATTATGGGGAATCATACGTCCTTAGAAACAAAGACTGTCCTGGTAACCTTACAGCTCATTCTCCTCATTAACAGTCGGACAGTTTATGAGCCTGAAATATGGGACCAAATTGAGGTCAAGGTGTGGGACTCTGCAACTAAAAACGACAAGGTTGCAGTGAGATTGCTCGGTACCTGGCGAGCAGTCTCTGAGGCCTTAAAGAGCCATGTGGGACCACAGTCAGACATGTGTGGCTTGCCAGACAGTGAGGGAGCTGCGGGCTCCTTTACTGATCCGACTGCTACGCCATCAGCCCCTCTGCTGCTACAGCCATCACAGGCTTTTGCTGTTCCGCCTCCTGCTGACCTGGACGTGCCTTTTGACCCAGGCCCTATTGGCCTTGAAAAGGAGATGAATATGCTTTTCTTCTATGCGGGAAGAACGGGATACATAAGGCCCGAAGACCAAGTTGCTTAACAACTTAAAGCGAGACATATTGTTCAAAAGGAATGGAAAATGGAGACTGTTAAGTCATGGAATTTAGAGGATTGTTTGTTACCTTTTCTAATTGTTTAGTATGTAAAGCAATGTTCTGTATATTTAGAATGTTTGATGTTCGTGTGTGCGTGTTGGTGGAGCGTAGACTCCCCACACACCCAGCGCTGTTTACTTGCCTTTTATACCTTTTATAAGTATAAATACATGTATTACTAGATTCAGATTGAGTTGAGACTTCATTTATAACAGGTATCACAGGACAGAGGCGCTTTGCTGCATGGGCAAAATGGTTTCGGACACTTCCCAGCACTTACAAGGTGGTTAAACCTACATGCTGAAGCTAAGCTGAGTTTGTGAGGCTCCTTTGAGCAGGATCACAAGCAAGAAAGGCAGCTGGCCAGCCCACACTTACCACTAATCACGTTTGTTTATGCGGATGGTTGCTCTGAAAGGTCTTGGCCTGGGGGTAAGATCCTTCACTGAGCATCTCGCTGGTCCTTTTGCAGTCAGACCACGCAGGAACATAGCCACCGTCCCCCAGCAGCAGCCAGATGGAAGCCCCCTGCCCTCCCCTGGAGGCCCAGGTGGGTAACGCACCTGCTTGCCCCCACGTCTCCCACTGTGCAGTCCCCTCTCACGGCTCCTCAGCTGCACCTCGGATCCCCCCACAGCTTGCAGGAGGGAGCATAACTGCTCAAATCCCCCAGCTGGTACAGCAAGCACCTCTCCTCCTCGTGGCACCACTCATCCCTCCCCTCTTGCTGCACTGAGGCTTCAAACCCTGATGCTGCCAGCGAAGGGACCACCCATCGAGGAGGGAAACCTTCCCTGGCTTTGGAAGCAGTTACAAAACATGAAGATAAACGAAAGCAATCCTTCCCGTGGCCCTGCGGAATGAACCTCACCCACCTGCCTTGCCATGCCCTGGGGCAGGCAGCAGGGACCACAGGGGGAGCAAGGGAGAGCAGCCAAATTCCAGAGGGACACACTGAGCATGCTGCCTCATCTCACTCTTGACTCCTGCCTTCTGGCCGTGCTTCTTTCCAGGGAGCAACGCTGTCTCCAGCTTCTTTGTCTGAGATGCTTTTCCCCACGCTGCAGAAGAACAAGCAGTTGCAGGGTGACCTTTGCAGTCACAGGCTCTCCTCTTTTTCTGCCGCTCTAAAAGGCCGTGCAGCCTGAAAGACGAACATCACAAAAAGAAGGCTTTTGTCCCAGCACGTGTCCCAGCCAGTTCAGAGGCTCTCATCCCACTGCCAGCACCAGTAGCTGCTGCAGCACACAAAGAAGCACGTCCTGGCGTTACGGATCCTCCTCCAGGCTCAGCTGCCAGGCCGCTGGGTGGCTGCACGGAAAGGAACAGGCCTCAGGGTGGTGGCTGGCACAGCTTTGCCCCCTGGCTACGTGCACACACCAAGGTACAGCTGTCTGGTCAGAGGAGGAAGGGCACAGCGTAGCAGTTCTTGCTAGAAACACTGCAGACAAGCAGTCAGCTCTCCAGTGAGGAGCATTTGTGATCTGTGCCTGCTAACGTTAGAAGTTTGGGAAGAACAGGACTCCTTTATTGAGAGGCATGTAAGGGTGGCTTTGAGTGGTTTTTATGTGAAAAAAATAAATATATTCAGTCCTATCTTCAGTTTCTTAGCTCTTTGATTAAAGCTTTAATAGCTTCATGACAAAAAGTTGCCCCTATCTCTGTTGCTCAGCCTGGCTTTCCTTGAAGCACACAGGAACCTGCACGAATGGCCTTACTCTGAGCTACAGCAAAAAACTTCTCCTGAAGCGTCTGATGTCAGTACAGAAACAGCTGGAAACAATTGGAATGAGAGTTCAGAAGGTCCCCCAAATCCACACTGTCCATCCTCCTTGCCCCAAAGCATGGTTCTTGACAAAGGTTTGTCTAACCTGGTCTTAAAAACATCCACTGATGGAGATGTCGCAAGCTGTATCTCTGCCAGGGTTTAATTATCCTGCAGTTGGAAGCTTTCTCTCACCGTCTTTTCAAAATCTCTGCTGTTGTAATTTTTCCCCTGTCCCCAGTGGGCACAGAGAACAGTTTATTGACGTACTCTGCGGTAGGCTGTTATATATTTAGAGGTTAACTCATCTCCCTTGTCTTGTTCTGGGTAGAACAACGCCAGTTCGTTCAGCCTGTCCCCACGGGTCATGTTGCCGAACTCTGCCGTCCTTCTTGCTGCTTACCTCCAGTTCCTCCCCAGCCAGAGGTTAAATTTTTATTGCCCCAGCCTGGCCGCAGATGGCTGTTCTGAAGCCCAGCCTGCCCTGAGCAGAGTGCAGGGGTTGCACAGCACCACACGGGCACGCTTCTGCCCATAGTCTCCAACTCACGAGCTGCCTTCATGGGAGGCTGCTGTCACCGACTCGTGGTGTCACCCTGGCACTCACTGTGCTGGCCACGGCTCTTTCCATCACCCTGGTGTCAGAAGCTGGGCAGCCTGCCCTGGGCAGCAGGAGCAGCCTGCGCCCCCTGACAATGCAGTGTGGTGCCAGCCTCCTCCCTGCTGGGCGCTCCTGCTCCTCTTGGCATCCGGGATTCTTGCATGGGCACGATGCCTCCTGCTTCCTGCATTCCCACGGGTGCACTCTCCAAGCAAAAGGGAAGTAAAAGAAAAACAGGCCATGGTGTTTTCTCCTTTGGCCAGCTCCAGACAGTCTCTTGGGACTGGGGCGAGGCTACCAGAGCTTGTGATTCATTGTGCCCATGGTGTATTTATCTCTTCTCAGTGTTGTGCTGTTGGCATTCAACAAAAATATGACACATTTAACTGGGAGAGAAATGGCAGACCCCAGGCAACAACAGCAACAGGATTTATAATTGTTGCTGGCACACAGCATATAGACTCAGCAACAATTTAGGAAGGTTCAATTGTCTCAGATTGCACTTGCAGACACGGTAACAAATGCAAGTCCACACACAGCCCCAGCTGGAAACAAAATAAAAATAATAAAAAGGTGGGTCGTTTTTTTCTTGGAAAATCCTATGTCACTGGGTTGCAACACAAGGAGGTAAAATCTCCCTTCAGGCCAGGCTGAAGAACGCTGTAGCATCAATGCCATCAGCTCAGTTTCCATCCCCTACCTGCACACCATGCTGCGTGGCAGCACACAGCAGAGGGAAGCCGTAGCCCTCCCTCCCGTGCCATGTATGTAAAAATAACGAACATCCAAGTGCAGCTTTCGTTCTCTTTGTTGTCTTCACACAGGAGAGGGTTCAAGTCCAGACAATTAACACCTAGATCGATTTCTGCAATCAGCGTCCCAGCAGGATGCTGCTCGTGCCTTGGCTCCTTGGAAGTTTAAATTAGGGAATAAAATGTCACTTCCTATTGTTTAGGGAGAGAGGAATTCATATATTTTAGAGCCTAACAGAACCAGAGTGTATGAACAACTTTTCTCCCCCATCCCCTTCCAATCATCTTGATTATGGCAACACAGGAGGAATCTTCTCCTGCTGAGAAGGAAAAGGATCCTGGAGACCCTCAGGCTGCACCACATCACAGGGGGAACTTGAAGGTACTGCTACAGAATCTGCCATTAGCTGAAAAACACTTCGTAGAGTGGTTAAGTGCAACTGAAACACCTTTAAATCATGTCTTGGATATCCATAGCAGCAGCACATTTCTGGAAGAAAAGCCCAGCCCTGGCTACGCTCCAAGCCACCCAGCTGCTGAGGTGACAGTGAGCAGCACCATGGGTTCTCCCGGGCACAGCTGGCAGAAGCAGGCAGGGACAGGGTGGACCTGTAACTCCTGATGTGGACCTGTAACTCTTCACAAGGTCTCTTCCTGCACGTCAGGCGTACCGCAGCCACGCTGCTGGAGGAGGAGATCTTCCTTGGGTCACAGCCAGCAGCCTGGGAGGTCAAGGATGAGCAGGAGGAATTTCCTTGGACGAGAGCAGCATTCCCCGGAACAGGCTCGCGGCAAGAAGTGGTTCCTTGCAGGGCTGTGCTTTATTCCACACACATCGGTGCTTTTTCAGGCTAGCCAGGAGAGCAACCCCAGTATTCATTCCTTTGGGACAATGAAGTTGGAGGCCATCCTTTGGAGATTTCCTGGCAGTGCAAGAGGTGCCCCTTCAGCAGCCAGACCACCTGACCGCGCAGGGCTGCTTTCTGGGGGGACACGGCTTCCCCGGGAAAGGAAAAGGGGCTGTGCTGTGGCACTAAGGGACAGTGCTGTTGGCACCTGACATCACTGATAGGAAAACAGCAAAAGGACAGAGCTACTCGCACCGCACTGCCCCACGACATGAATTCACAGAAGGATTAGCGGCGTTCTCAGCATTGCCCGACTTACCAGGAAATCCCGTAAGCACAAATTGAAAGCAGTGATGTAATATTTTCATGAAAACCACAAATTTCAACATAGAAAGTACTCTGTTTGAAATGTTTTCTTGATTAAAAAAATAATTTTCAGTTTGTTAGAAAAAAAAACACAACACACCACTTCAACTGAAAAATAATTTCAACAAAACATTTCCAAGTAGTGCTCACGGAGATATACTACTCCTCATTGCTCCCCAGAGTCTGGGACAAGAGGCAGGGGCTCTGTGAGCCTCCTCCTGCAGAGATGTTCCAGCCCGATGCAGAGTTAAGGAGCAGTGGATCCAGTGTGATTACTTCACACCCCACCTTGTGCACGTCTGCTCAGTGATGAAGAAGTAGGAGCTTATCTGAGCTAACTGTGTACAGTAACCCTGAGAAACCTTTCAAGACATCGTAAGTAGGTCCATAACGTGATGGCTCTGCAGGACAAAGGCAAGCTTGCTGCTGCCCAGGCCAACAGGGAGGTTGACACCCAGCCGCCAGCCCCCAAGAGCTGTCGTGGTCACCCCCACGGGGCTGTCAGCACCTGCATTATGCTTGCCTGGATTTGCCCTACAGGGAAGTAGGGCTAGGTGCTGGTTTAAGCACAGACTTTTTGGCCAGCTGCCCACCCTGCCCCATTGTTACCACCTGGGGAAGCCCAGCGCATCCCCCATGCTCAGTCAGGTCTCCTAACACCCCAAGCAGGCTGCGCGCAGGGAATGGAGACAAGGCAGACACTGCACCCCCAGCCCCGCCTGGGCCCTAAGGTGGTTTGGGACCCAGCATCTGATCACAGTGCACGGAGCGATGCTTGGTGCTGCTTACCAGGAGGTGTCAGCTTCTCCCAGCTTGTGGTCCACAGCACAGAGAGTGCTGATGAGGAGCTGTGCACCCTTGGCATCCTTGTGTGGGGTGTTCTGCAGATCCATCAAGCCATCCGACCCACTGCAACAGGGCTGAAATTAGAGGACGTGTGAGGCAGGCTTTAAGAAAGGAAGTCATTACTTACCTGCTTTTTTAGTGAATTTACGAATAGCCTAGTGACTTCAAAGGGTTGAAATGTATGCCATTCCTCTGTGCTTCAACAAAATACAATTTTTCTGGGTGTGCTTTGCAGCTTTTCCTTCTGTTTACGGCGCTAGCTGAAGCTGGTGGGACCAGGCACCTGGAACCAAGTCCCCAGGCACTGATGACCAGCCTTACTCCAGCTGAACCAGCTCTGCTGCAACCACAGGTGTACAGCAGAAATACCGGTGGCACACCAGGACATCACAGTGCTCTGCAACCACTTCTTTCCTTTAAATCAAGAACCGGGCTTTGAATTTAAGGAAGTGTAAAGTTTCTTTCTGTATTAACCAGCTACTTGACGTTGTGCTGTGTTGTGCTGAAGAAGGGTAGCTGCAGGATGTTCTCACCATGTGCTCTCTATATTGAGAGTTATCAATTCCTCCTTACTCCTCCTAGGTGTGATTTAATTATCACGTGAGTACTTTCACCTTTACACCGGGAGGATCCTGAACTGATCTGCAGACTGATTACCTGCATTTTCAGGTTGCAAACATGGAAGTTCAGGGACAGATTTTACAACTCTCACTCTGGTTGATCAGTGCTAATTTGTAGGAGTAGTTCTGCCACAGTCACAGTGAGGTGTTGCTCAACACAGTAAAACAGATTCTGCCTTTTTAGGATTTCCAGAGAGCCGGTGGGGTGGTGAGAGGTCTTCACACTCTCATTTTCCGGATGGTTCATTTGAAACTCAAAATTTAAGTCCTCCATATTAATTCTGGAGCCTGCTATTTAGCGAACTCTTAAAGCAACATATTATTTTATGCTCAGTCTCAGTGCCTATTTCCTAAAGAACTGCAAGAAGAGCTCGTTGTAATGGTGCTGGAATGGTGATTACAGCACATCCTGTGCCACAGCAGCCGGCAGGTGCTTTGCACCCTCTTTCCAGACAGCCCAGTGGGGAAGGTGAGGCAGCCAGCAGCACTGGCCAGGTGGCACACTGGCTTTTTGATCTGCACTCAAGACAGGATTAAGGAGCGCTCAGGCAGCACATGGCCCCGGGCTGCACGTGCAGCACACCCCCAGAAGTTGCTCCAAGTGAGCCCTGGAGCAACACGCTGGGACTGGGAGCGAAACCACACTCACACAGAGCCCTACAGCCTCTCGAAGTAATGAAACCCCTAGGAGAGCATCCACTAGAAACACAGCGTGGAGGTCGTCAGGGCAGCTCGCTGGCCCATGGCTATAATTCACCATCAATATGTGCTGTTTGGAAGCTGATTTCTCAAACAATCCAAGAGGATAATTTCTGCGAGGTCACAGCCTCCCCCAGGCCAAGAGCGGATGCTTTCCATTCTCCCCTAGCAGCAGCATCAAGTCCAGCCTTGGCCTCAACACCAGTCCAACCCTGCAGCATGCACAGGTGATTTGAGTGTTGCAAAGCTCTCCCCTTGCACATCCCCAGCCCCTGTTCCTTCCAGGAGGCAGCAAGGGACAAGGAGAGGGATGCTCTGCAGCCAGACACAGAGTGCTCTCCAGGCTCAAGTCCAAGGCAAACCATGCTCTGCAGGACCAGCCCAAGCACCAAGCACTTACTGGGTAGCACAACAGCCCTAAAAGCTTTGGAGGAGCTCTGGGGACACATAGCCCACTGGCAAACAGCTGAGGTCACTGACAAGTAATGTTTATGCAGCTGAAGGAAACATATAGGGGATTTTTATCTGGCATTGCAATCCCAGATAAACAAGGAGCAAATAAAGATGTCACCAGCTGGTAATATATGCACAGGAATTTCCAGGCAATGATTTACACTGACACCGGTGTATTTGCCAGTGCAGAAATACAGTTGCAAGCAAAGCATTTGGGATGCAGCTCTCCCTCCTTCTGAAGGCCCCTGCCATTTGCTCCAGTTTGCTTTGGAATTGTCCAAACGAGAGTCGCTGGATGCCTTCCAGGCATTCACCCAGCACCTTCCTAGCTGGGAGCCCCTCACGCCCACTGGGTTTTGTGCACAATGCTCCAGACACTCAAGTACAACTTTCCAATCACTGTTGGGGTGGAGAAGGAAAACCCCCCAGTTATTCTGCCAGCACAGCAGCACAGGCAGGGTGCTGGTACAAGCAGAAGCCAGCACAGCCCAAGCTCTCCCTCTCCTCCCACCTCCTGTACCCGTACGCAGAGGTACAGGCGTGTTTCTGGCCAAATCCTCTCTTCTCAAGACCAAGGTTCCCATGGGACTGTGAGGAGCCCTGTGCACACTCATGAGACCTTCCAGGGCTGGCGTGGGGGGCCACCAGCTGGAAGCACTGGTCCAGAGCCACGCTCTCTGCATGTCCCCAGAGCAGGCTGGCCCTGGCCCCAGCTCTGCCCCTTTGCACGGGAGCCTCCGTTCACGGTACCTCTTCTCTCCACCCTCCTCCTTTTTGAAGTATTTTGCCTTCTGCTGGACAGATGCCAACTGCAAGCACAGGACCACGGCAGGCGTTATTCCCAGCCCGCAGCTCCTGCACCACCTCTTTTCCAAGGCGTAGCTTCAGGGCAGGATGCGACCCGAAAGCTGCCCGCATCAGGGCGTGCAGAGGGCATGCTGCAAATTTAGAAAAAAAAAACAACCTCAAGGAAATGAAGTTCATGAGGAAAGAGGGTTTCTACATTAACTGCAGCAACACAGGAAGTAAAAATCTCACTATTAGATAAGAGCAGCAGATAACTTCTCATTTTATCACCGACCAACTGAAGTATAAAAAGATCAGCCCCTCACCGCTTCCTGTTTTCCCCACACCACTGCCTCTCCGGCTCTCACAGCACAGGGTGGTGAAGCCAAAAGCCGCTGGCACAAGGTGCCAGGGCAGCAGCCGCGGCCACCACCAGGGAACGGGGAGCACTGGGGCTGCCGCTGTGCTGCTGCCTGCAGCAAGGAACCGACCGCAGCCGATGGTATTTCAGTGGCAGCAACCTGAGAGAAACACCCCAGGCTTGCCCCACGCTGTTCCCAACTCACGGGCAGGTTCAGTGCAGAAGGCTGCCTCCAAAGTCCCTGTTTTTCCTCAGACTCTCCAAAATGCCTCAGCCAGCTGGAAAAGACTCCAGCAAGAAACTCAGCTTCTCAAGGAGGCAGAAGGAACCTGAAAGGAAGTATGAATAAAAGCAACATCTCTGATTTAATACCTCTGATTCTAAGGCAGCGGGACTGCTCAAATGTTAACTGGGGAACAGTAAGCCAGTTGTCGTGTGCTTCTGCAGATTTTAAAGCTGTTGTATTCGTGGATGGAGTTAAGCCTTGAAAAATACCCTATTTACAGCAGAAATGAGATGAGCAGGGGACTTGTGAGGAGGCTGCACTAAGTGAACAAGCTCTCCTCGAGGACAGGGAACCCCTCACTATGCTGTTATGGGTTCAGAAGTGTAGAAGGGAGGAAGAAACTGCCAGAATATTCCTTCCTCAGCACGGAAATACAGAGCTTGGCTTGGGTAGAAGCCACACGGGTGGGTGAGATGCTGGGCGGCAGACCATGGAGGCACCACAGCAGTGGCACAGCAGCCCTAGGCCACAGGAATGTGCTGAAACAGGGCAGGAATCAGAGCTCCGAGGAAATGCTCACAAAACCAAAACTGAGTCAAGGAGCAGGGAACGGTGAGAGGAGGCACACAGACGGTGAGAACAGGCACAGACCAAAACAGAGTCCTACCTGCAGGCTGCGGGATCTGCAAGAAGCAAGGCTGGTTTGCAGAAGTATGAGAATAAACAAAGCATTTAGCTGTGAAGGGAGGGGAAGGAGGTGACAGCAGGGGCACCGGGCACCGCTCTCCAAGCTGGGGGCCAGGCAGGTGGCAGACCAGTCCTCCTGACATCTCCTGCAACAGCTGTGCTGGGGCCCGGAGTCAGGGAGCTCTGCAGGGTGCCACTGCAGGACAGAGACATGCTGTGCGCCCAGGCCCGGCACACAGAGCCCCGAGAAACACCCCCAGTGCTTAAGACAGAGCCTGAAGGAAGGGTCAACGCACACAGCTCGAAGAAACATCAGGGAGACGACACGCCAGGTTCCTTTCCCATGGAAAGGGGAAGGATGATGACCTCTTCCTGCATTCAGAGCTAAGCACTATGCAAACCAGAAACACTTCCCCACGCTCAGCATATGGCACGTTGGTGGTAACAGGGCAAATGCCGGGGGGGGTTTCCAGGACAGAGGCTTCAGCTGGCTTCCTCGAGGGGCACAGCAAGCATCCCAGCCCGGGTTCAGCCCTGCGCGCTCTTGGGCAGGTGGTGCTCAGACACCAGGCAGCTGTACCACTCCCTGCGCCTGCAGCCCTACAGCAGCCCCAGGGGACACCGAGAGCCCAAAAGCTGCTCTGAGAGGCAGCCTGGGGTGATGGTAAGCCACGGGGGGATGTACCCAAACCTCAAGAGGTTTGTAAAAGCCACCTCAGGGTGCACGGACACAGATGAGCTGTAGCTGAGACCACTTCTACCCATGTTCCTTGGCTACCTCTGCCCCCCGTGTTTCCTAACCTGCCTGTTGTTGAATTCTCACCTTACACAAGGTTCCTACCACAGCCCTGTAAGAGATCATTTATTCTGGCACACGGCACCATCAGTGGAAAACACGACTCAGATGTGTCTGGGTTCCTGTTCTGCTCAAGACCGGCTGCAAATAAATATGAAGGAGGTGAGGAAAAAAATAATAAATCATCGGGTGAACAGCACGGGAGAGCAAGAAGAGTAACAAACACGATGCAACCAGGTCAGTGCTTCTCTTTGCAATCTCCTTGCAGATGCCCAAGCTGCCATGGGCACCAGGAGACCAGGCCCCAGCCGCCCCGCTCAGGGAGCTGGGAGCTGCATTGAAAAGTGACTGCCGCACACGTGGCCGTCACCGTGGTGAGGGGCTGTTCCCGTGCCTTTTGGAAACAAACGTAAAAAATGACCAGGACAAGAAGCCAATTATTTTCAGAGGTATTGGAAAAAACACCACACACTGAGGGGGAGGTGGGGGACAAACAAAGCCCCCAGACACAAGGCATGACAAAGCCACTAAACACTGAAGTGGCCTGATCATCTCTGACAAGCATCTGTTGACATTTGCAGGCTCATCACAAACTGAAGTGGCAAAGCTGTAAGTGATTATTTATGTTTCAGCCTAATGACAATATTTGCAGTGACAGCTCGCACACGGCCGTGGGCAGGGCGCCTCTGCCTTGAAGGAGCATCGGCCCGACCTGGCTGGGTTCTGCCCCGACACCAGTGGCAAGGCCCCGAGGAAACAAGAGTACCGAACGGCAGAGAAGGAAGTATTTAGAGTGTTTTTCAGATGTGTGAAGCTGTCTGAAAAAAAAGAAATAACTCAAATCTTTTTTTTGTTTGTTTTTTCCTCCTTGCTATTCAGAGAACCTCTGTGTCATTTGAGAAGGGACAAAGCAGGATGCCGGTACTTGCCTTGCCAAAGCACTGAGAAAGGACAGTCCCTATTAGACACCACCCTCAGAGGGGCTATAAGTATAAAAGGAGACGAATTTATGCCACTGAGAATTTATGCCATCTGCAGAAGACAGCACAACAGGGAGCAGGAGGAAGAGGAGCGCCTGGCTGCAGGCAGCAGGCCAGGTGCCAACATGAAAACCCTGCTAAAACCCTATAGAGGCGCAGGAAGGCAGTGTGCCTCACCACAGAAGCATCTGCAGCCCTGCAGGGTCCCCGTGTGAGCACAGACCCTGGGCTTTTTAAGGCCCGGGTGGGCAGCACTACATCGGGGGGCTCGGTGCTGGGCACTGGCCCCACAGCCACAATGTTGGCGCCCACCTCCCCGCAGCCACACGGCCCAGCACCGTGCCATGCTGTGGAGGAAAACGCCCTGGAAATGAACCTCTGTTCCTGAGCAGAGCCCACGGTGCTCCGAACACAGCGCCCGTGGTCTGCAGAGGGCTGCCCGCAGGCTGCCAGGTGCTCCCACAGGCAGGAGGATGTCCCACACCGTGAGAGCCCGGGAGCAAGTCGCCGCATGCATTGCCGCTTCAGTCGTCTTCCGAAGCAAAGGGAGGCAAAGTCTGCAGCAGAGGCAAAGTAATTTGATTCCAGAAAAAAAAAAAAAAAACACAATTTACTGCCGAAGCCAGTCATAGCGTGGTTTTGGCTGTTCGAGGCAGGAGAACAAGCACTCAGAAAAATGAATAATTAAAGACATCATAAGCCTTGCATTAGCCCTACAGCAACCATAAACGCTTTCTCCCGAGCATAAAGAAATTCCCCATCGAAACCATCACGGGTGAAGCAGCCTGTGCAACTTCCCCAGGAACACTCTGTGCTAATTCACACCACGAAATGCCCAAAGTCAGAACACACAGCAGTCAGTTTTGATCAGATTTACAGCTTCTCAATGAAATATGCATCATTCATAGTCCACAATAATATTTTATTTTGTGGACAACGTAAGACTTACACTGCCTTTAATTAACCCCGTCCTCGTGTCTAGGTCATTAGGTTTTATGAACGATGGGAGAAACACACGAAGTGCTGTCCCCTAGCACCTCCCTGCTGTTTTGAAGCAAAGCTTATTGGGTTTAGCCCATGAGGAACCTGTTCGCACAGCTCCCCATGCTGTGGTGCCCCCGCTGCCCACAGCACAGCCAGGCGCACGGGGACGAGCTGTCTGCAAAAGGACCAGGGCATGTGCCAGGCAGCTGGATGCCAGCCCAGGAGGTTCCTGCCCTGGGAAAGCAGTTCCCAAATCCAACCAGCCAGCATCCAGCCCGCCTGCTCTACCGCCCTGCAGTCACAGCATGTCGGTGAGCAAGCGAGGGGTGGCACAGTGAGGGGCAGAAGTGTCAGAGAAACGGGAGCAGAGGGGACAAAAGGATTTATCCTCTACATTCAGTGTTACCCAAGAGAGTCCTGGAGTTGTCTTTTAAGTGGGAAAAGTCACGGAACTGCTGCAAAATGAGCCAAAAGCTGTGCCAGAAGCACAACACAGAAACAGTCCCCACACGAGCCCAGGCCACAAAGAGAAGGGAGGCAGCTGGGGTCACCGGAGCCAGCAGCCCCAGGTCGATACCAGAGTGAATGGAAAAACAGGCTGTGGCCAAACGTGATCCTCGTGCATTTACACAACGGGAAGAAAAGTGATGGGCGGACACGATCCCGCAGGGGGATGTGCACAGGGATGGTGCTAGGCTGCCACCAGGCTCATCCCAATACCCCAGCAGCCACCCAGCACCCCTATCAGGGCTGCCTTCCCACCAAAGCTCTCGGGGCTGTGGGGCCCCTGCGCCTGCTCACCTTCCCTGCCGGCCCTGCACAGTGCCCAGGCAGAGTCCCGCAGCCACTGCAGGAGGCTCGGCGTGACAGCAGCTGGTCTGCCAGGGCTCTTAGCACCATCTATTGTCCAAACCTCACAGCTGACTTGAGTGATGCAGAAATCCACATCTGCACAGAAAGCTGCTCTTCTCCATGTTTAAGTTATTACAGAATCACAGAATTTCTAGGTTGGAAGAGACCTCAAGATCATCGAGTCCAACCTCTGACCTAACACTAACAGTCCCCACTAAACCATATCCCTAAGCTCTACATCTAAACGTCTTTTAAAGACTTCCAGGGATGGTGACTCCACCACTTCCCTGGGCAGCCTGTTCCAGTGTCCAACAAACCCTTTGGGTAAAGAAGTTCTTCCTAACATCCAACCTAAAACTTCCCTGGCTCAACTTTAGCCCATTCCCCCTCGTCCTGTCACCAGGCACGTGGGAGAACAGACCAACCCCCACCTCGCTACAGCCTCCCTTGAGGTACCTATAGAGAGCGATAAGGTCGCCCCTGAGCCTCCTCTTCTCCAGGCTGAACAAGCCCAGCTCCCTCAGCCGCTCCTCGTAGGACTTGTTCTCCAGGCCCCTCACCAGCTTCATCGCCCTTCTCTGCACCCGCTCAAGCACCTCGATGTCCTTCTTGTAGCGAGGGGCCCAAAACTGAACACAGTACTCGAGGTGCGGCCTCACCAGAGCCGAGTACAGGGGGACGATCACCTCCCTAGCCCTGCTGGTCACACTGTTCCTGATACAAGCCAGGATGCCGTTGGCCTTCTTGGCCACCTGAGCACACTGCTGGCTCATATTCAGCCGACTATCCACCATCACTCCCAGGTCCTTCTCTGCCTGGCAGCTCTCCAAACACTCCTCTCCCAGCCTGTAGCTCTGCTTGGGGTTATTGCGCCCCAGGTGCAGGACCCGGCACTTGGCCTTGTTGAACTTCATGCAGTTGACCTCAGCCCATCGGTGCAGCCTATCCAGATCCTCCTGCAGAGCTTTCCTACCCTCAAGCAGATCGACACGCGCACCTAACTTGGTGTCATCTGCAAACTTACTGAGGCTGCACTCGATGCCCTCGTCCAGATCATCGATGAAGATATTAAAGAGGACCGGCCCCAGCACCGAGCCCTGGGGGACGCCACTAGTGACTGGCCTCCAACTGGACTTGGCTCCATTCACCACGACTCTTTGGGCCCGGCTATCCAGCCAGTTTCTAACCCAACGAAGCGTGCGCCAGTCCAAGCCAAGAGCAGCCAGTTTCTTGAGGAGAATGCTGTGGGAGACGGCGTCAAAAGCCTTGCTGAAGTCAAGGTAGACCACATCCACAGCCTTTCCCTCGTCCACCCAGCGCGTCACTTTGTCATAGAAGGAGATCAGGTTTTGATCAGGTATTGAGAAATACTCTCTGGATAAACAATTCACCTGATGATAACATCATGATTTGACGGATGCACACAGATTTTGGGTGGCTGCAGGATTACCTGCTGTCAGCTGGGTGAAGGCAGGGGAGAGCTGGGCAGAGACGTGCCCAGGTGCCTCACTGGGAGCACACCATCACTGCTGGGAACACGGCCTGGTGGGGTGCTTGGACAGGGGATGGCTCAGGGGCCACGCTGCACACCGGGTCACCAATGCTTTTCTTCTGATCCCTGCCGCAACCCTGCCCACCCCAGAGCAAGCCCCAGCCCAGACTGGCCTGTAAGAGGAGCAATGCCTGGCTCAGCTGCCAGCCTGCATGAGAAAGGGCAGGACCTGGCAGGACTGACACAGCCCCAAGGCCTGAACAAACACGTCTGGATGTCCTGTTTTTTCGGCACGAGAAACACTGACGTGCCAAGATCCCTCGCTGGGAGCTAAGCAGCGCTCCCTGGGGCCAGGAAGATCACCCACGGTCACTGAGCAGAAGGACACCAGCGTGCTCCAGCCTGGCAGGAGCCACCCTGCCTGAGCTGCCAGCTGCAGGGACGAGCAGAGCCCATCTGTGTGAGTGAAACAGGACGAGAAATTGGAAGCCCTGAGTCACCCAGTGAGGGCAGAGCAGGGGGTGAGGGCTCCCCAAGACCAGCACCCCCAGCACAAGCACCGCCAGGCTCCCCTCACACCCCCGTGGTGTGGGGCGCTGGCCATCCACAGCGCACAGCCTGGGGCTGCACGGAAAGAGCATTTCACAGCCTGGCAGCCTGCCCGCTGAACGGCATAAACACTTCTCGCTGTTTTTAGTGAAGTGGAGACTGTGCTGCCCTTCCTACGTGCAGTATCCAGGGCGGAGGGGAAGGCGAGGGGACGGGGCAGGGCGGGCGTCCCTGGGGGGCACGGCCCTCAGCCCTCATCCCACAGCAGCAGGGACCATGCCTGAGGGAGCGCAGCTGATAATCAGCCTCCCGCTATGCTTTATAGACTCTAAATATAACTTTGGGCTTATTTTTAATTCTCTGGGCAGCCTGCAGTCTGCAATCCGTCAGTTCTGCAATCCGTCAGTTCTGCATTTCTCACATTCACGGGCTGGGATCGGGCCCAGCAGAGTAAATAAGGTCAGGCTCCGCACAAGGCTGGTGGCCAATGCTCATGGGGAGCCGAAAACACCCAGAGCACCCGGGGGAGCTGCTGCCTGCCAGCACCCCTCACTGGGCGGCAGGCTTGGTGTGACACCGGGCAGAGCAAAGGCGTTTGGGGTGTTTCACATCCCACAGGCGGGAGCAGCTCACCCCGCAGTGGGAATGGGAGCTGGCCCCGATGCCCAGAGCGGGCGGGTAGGAGCACCTGGGCACAAGCACGGGGCAGTGGCAGACTTCCTGCCCTCCTGGGGGAAGCAGAGATACTGTCTGGAAGGCTGCTGATGGACCACGAGCCATTTATGCCCGCGGCATTTTCCATACAGCTGAACCAAAATGCCACGCCACAATTACAGCACTACCTATTAAACACATCACGTCTGATCCTCAGACACCAGCAGCCTACAGAACTTCTCCAGCCATGCATTTCGGGGGTCAAGCCGAGAGCTGGCAGAGACAACAATCTGCCTGGCTCCTGGCACCTCTCATCTCCACTGAGTCCTCCAAGCAGTTCTCCGTCCTGTGTTACTGGGACCGCATGAGGGATGATTGACTTAAGTCTCAACCCTGCCTGGAAAAAAAATTATTGTCAAGAAAAAAAAATAATATCCAAATTCTTCAAATGCTGGACCAACAACTTGACCAAAATAAGGAAACAAGCAAGCAGCAATCCAACAGCTGCTCCCTTCTTTGGCCTTCTCCTCACTACTTCAGAACTTACCCTTGCCGACTCCCAGCTCTACATATAAGAAATTATTCCATTTACACATCCTCCTATTCCCCCCTAGATCGCCATCTCTTTAGAGCAGCAGAAATTCAGGACACCTCTCTGCTGACACCCCCTTGGATGAGCTATACCCAGGGACTCCAGCTCCCCAACACTGCTTCCCTGTGCTTGCTTGGGACAACACCTAGCTTTGGTTTTCCCCGGCCCAATTTTGCAGGCAGGCTTTGCTGAGGTTACACCCAGTTAACCCTGAGCTGCCCAGCAGTGACCAGGGCTCAAAGCCTCCCCTCTGAGATGCAGTGCCCACTTCGGAAGGAGAGAAGCACAGGAAAAGACAACTTTGGTTTGGCCTAAGGCTGAAACCTGTGATGGACTGAAAACCATCCACAGGGCTGAGCTTGCTCTGTGGATTTCCACCGGCTCTGACGTGTGCCAGCTGCTCAGAGGCTGGCCTGTCAGCCCAGCTCTGCTGGAAATACTGCTCTGCTCTCCCCAGCACTGCCCCGTCCTGGGCCATTCCCTTCTTTGGTGCGGCAGCCGCAGCTCCAAGGAGAAGCAAACATTTCTCATACAATTTACTAGCACACTGGGGGAAAAAAAAAAAAAAAAAAAAAAAAAAAGAAGAAAACATTCAAAGGTGTTAACACAAGCCTGTAGACACACTTTCTCCACCAGCTGCTAACAAGGGCTCCCAGCTGACCCAGAGCAGCTGCTGTTCATGGGGGCTTGCAAGAGCTGAGCCCCTGACAAGCGAGCTTTCAGGCACTGACTCCCCCCCCAAACGTTTCTGTTTGGGTTCATTTGAAACTCCCAAACCAGCCTTTCCCCTGGTACGGATATCTTCACAAGCTATTACTTGCAACCGGATTATATAAGTGGCCCCAAAACCAAGCAATGACCAGGAAAAAATAATGGGAAAAGCCAAATTTTAAGCCAGCATGCGCAATAGCAAATGGAAAACACAGCATCTTTGCTGACAGCTGCTCGTGCCCTTAGGGACAGTGACATGCTAGCCGGACTTCACTTCTAAGGAGACAGCAGCAAGCCAACTAGGACTCAAAGAGCTGGTAAGCTTGATTTTTTTTTTTTTCCCCTCTTCCTAAATTCTGGATTTTCTCTTCTTTTGGGCTAAATCACAGACAGGCTTCTCTGTTCACAGAAGTTTCCTTTATTAGGCTTACTCTTGGACTGGCTAGTGATTATTTTAAACCCAAAATAGCCGATCTCCCTTAGATTCACACTCCTGTTTTTGGAAACGCTATTTAGAGATCAAAACTCCTAAATCAAAAGTAGTCAGGAACGACAGTAAAAAAACCACATGGCTCTTTCAGGGAGCGTTGTAAGGGTACCTCTGGATTCCCTTCTTTCCACAAAGAGCCCCAAGAAGGCTGCTTTGGCTCCAATCTCCCTGAGCTGTACATGCTCCTTACTGGAAACTTGTGCCACTCGCATTTACGGGGTGAGCCCCAGCAGCAAGTCACTGCTGGAACTGCAGCAAGAAGTACACTGCCTGTAGTTAGCATAAAAAAAAAAAAAGAAAAGAGATCAGCGTAACCCAGGCCCCCAGCTAACAGCCTTTGAAGAAAATACGGGAGCTGGAAAACATAGCATTTTTTTCTGTTTTGTGCAAAATTTGTGTGCGTATGTATATATACACACACAAATACGCACATGCATAGCTATGTGGCACTGCAATTCTGAATGGCGTAGTTCTTATGGGTCACATTCATTCATCAGCATAGACTTTGTATAATGCACAGGAGCTTCTATCTCCTCAAGAGCTCCTGTATTATCTGAAAGCTACCAGGAGTACTCAGGTCCTCACCCGAAAAGGTACCACTGACATGCAAATGCCAGAGAATTGCTCGGTTTTTCCAACAAGCAAATCGCTTGTGATCAGAGTCAAAATGTAGCAACATCTACTAGAAATCATTTTCTATTTGCTTATCGCAGCACTTTTCTCATTAAAAAGGAAAAAATTAGGCTGCAAAACATAACCGGGGTGCTGTGGGATGCACACCTCTCCTGGCCCCACAGAACAAGGCAGGAGGATGATGGCCGGGGGACTGCCCTTCCCACCCTGAGCTTACAGGAGGGTTGCTCTGTGGCACCAGCAGGTCTGGCTCCAGCTCTCAGCACTGAGCACACGACACTGAAGTTTTAATGCTACTTCACTTGTAGGCAGTGTATGAGAAAGCGGAACTAACCCCAGCAAAACCATCAAAACACAGCTGGGGGGGCTACGTCCCCACCGCAGGGTGCTGGATTCCAGTGGCTTGAAGAGTTCCTTAATCCTACAAGTTGGGTGCTGCCTGCTGGACTCACTGTGCAGAGCACTGAAGTTTTCTTTAAAACCCTTCCACATCCCACAAAAAAAAAAAAAAACACAATCATGGTAACCTCATTGCTATTTAGCTTCCATTGAAGCTGTTATGCCAGAGCTAACGAGACACTATTGGAAATACGATATTTAAATACCTCACTTAAGAAAAAAATCAACCCTGCAAGGAAGTTGCTGTGAAATATATATATATTTTTGGAAATTACAGAGTTAAGGGACTGTAGAGGCCACCCTGTTATCCACATTTGTTGTCCTGTATGCTACTTACAATCCTCGTAACAGGATAACCCTTTTGTTCCAGGGTATAATCTCTGCTTGGGGAGCTGCATTATACAATGGACATTTAGAAATGTGTTTCCTAAAAGCCTGATCCAAACCTGCTAAGGACCCACCCATTTCTGTGAGCCTCAGGACAACGTACCCGGCTGGCCATAGTGTGTTACCACACACCTGGTTCGGGGTAGCCACACCAATTGCTCTGATGAGATTAACATCTCATCAACATCTCATTAACATCTCATCTCAACACCTGCCGGGCTCAGTCCCAAGCTCCAACTGCCCCAGTGCAGAAGCGCAGCCCCGCAGCCTGCCCCTCTCCATGCTGGGTTTGCTCCAGGGCTGAGGTCCTTGCTTCTGCTGGGTGCCCTGCCCTGGCTCAGCGGGCTGGACTCGATGCCAGCACCCCATGGGATGGAGAAGGGCCATCAGGCCAAGCAGAATCACTTTCCTTCATATATGTTGATTAAAGTTTTAACCACCCGTACTTTGTTATTCAAGAGTGGGGTTTTTGTTCACTTTATTTGTATTTTTCCCTTTTAACCTCTGAAGTTAACAAAGCCCTTATCTGCTTCAGGAACCGACCATGAGGGACTCAGCAGGCTTCCTCCTTTGCTCACTGCTGCTGGTGGCCCCCCATTGCACGGAGGTGGCCGCCCAGGAACCCCAGCCCGACCCCAAAACACCGTGCGCCAACTGGATGGGAGGAGCACCCGGCCACCCCGGTCACAACGGGCTCCCCGGCAGGGATGGGAAAGATGGAAAAGATGGACTAAAGGGAGAGAAAGGAGAGCAAGGTTGGTGTGAGCGTGCGGTACGGTGGCACCAGAGGAGCTCTGCTCGGGGCTGGGGTGGACACGGTGTCTCACACCACGGGTGTTGAGCTCAGTACCAACAGCTCCCAACCCCAACTCTGTCCCCCAGGTTTGCAAGGCACCAAAGGTGACCAAGGCGCCATGGGAAGCGTGGGGCCAGAGGGGCCAAGAGGCTTTCCAGGACAGCCAGGGCTGAAGGGAGACAAGGGCGAAGGGGCCTATGTTTACCGCTCCGCCTTCAGCGTGGGGCTGACAGAGCGAGCCCCCCACCCCAACGTCCCCATCCGCTTCAGCAAGATCTTCTACAACGAGCAGAACCACTACGACGCCAGCACCGGCAAGTTCCTCTGCAGCATCCCCGGCACCTACTACTTCGCCTACCACCTGACGGTGTACATGTCAGACGTCAAGGTCAGCCTCTACAAGAAGGACAAGGCCGTCATCTTCACCTACGACCAGTTCCAGACCAACAACATTGACCAGGCGAGCGGCTCTGTCTTGCTGCACCTCAGCTCAGGGGATGAGGTCTGGCTCCAGATCTACGGGGAGGGGGACAACAACGGTGTCTACGCTGACAACATCAACGATTCCACTTTCATGGGCTTCCTCCTGTACCCAGACATGGATTTCCATTAGAGCAGGGTGTGCTGCACGGGAGAAGGCACGGCAGCTTAACCCCAGACAGAGCTCTGGGGCTCTGGCACTATAGCTATACTATATTCACCAGAAAATTCCCTTCTTTGGGGGCAACGACTGCCAAGGGTGGACCCTACCCCCTGTAAGATCAGTGAGGTTATACATAAAATGACTTGTGTGGGGCCAAGAGTTCGCTCCTACCTCTGCTCTTGCTCTCTTTGTAGAGACCTGAGCCCAAAGGCAGCCACCACGTTGTGAAACAGTAACTCTAAAGATCAGCTGGCCTTTCCTAAATATAAAGCTGACCAAAACAATGGTTATTTTTAAATATCACATTCTACATTTCCCTTTTTTAACCACTTGGATTCATTTACACCAAAGGTACATATTTTAGCCAGCATTTTAAAATTTGAAAGCCATTGTTGTGCCTGCAGCTGGAACCGATGGCTGCGGTTTTGCCATTACATCTCCCAGTCTCATTAGGGCCTTCGACGTCCACCCATGGTTTGTCATCTCCCATTTTTAGCCCAGACCTTTGAATATATTCAGATTATTAACTTTCATTAACTTCAATCTTATGATTTTCCTTTTACGTTTATCCCCTATCATTACCTCTAATTCAGACGACGTGCTCATTTAGGTCAGGGATCTTCTCTTTCGATTTACCTGAAAAGACTTCGGGGCACCTGTAAGGCTACACAGCAGCAGCAGCCCATTGCCTGCATGGCTTCATGGGTCCTGGGGTGGGCACAGAAGAGCAGAAGGTCCTCGCAGCTCCTGAGGTGGAGGTGGCCCTTCCCAAATTCACTGACCTGGCACTAGAAGCGATGGCAGGAGTGTTCATTCAGCCCAGAGGCTGCAGCATGTAAGGTGCCCTGGTTTCCACCTGCAGACTGGCAGGATCCTGTCCCGGCTCCCCTCCGAATAGTTCCCAAGCTCAGCAGCAGGCTGAGAGCCAGCACAGCCATTTTGCTGGTTCTCCACCCCATGAGAGTGCCACTGGCAAGGGCTCGGGCACCAGCCAGGCAGAGCTCAGGCGGTGCAGCCTCCCCCACTGAGGGAGGCTCCTGGCACGAACACCCCCGAGACCTGGCCCAGCTCTCAGCAACATCAGCTCGATGGAGGGAAGGGCGTTAGGGCTGAGCTTGGTGACAATCCTACCAAGCTGCTCTCCGAGGAATCTGCCTTTCAGTGAAGAGCATTTGATAGCTTCTCAGATACATTAAAGAAGACTCCCACTGAGCTCGAGAGCAAGCCAGCACACAGAGCTAATGCATCACTACCAGCACGAGACAGCACAAAAAGCTTCAGCTGAAAATATTTCCAGCAGCTGCATTTTCTACACTACAGTCAACAACCACACTACAAATAACAACAATAAAATACTGTCTCAGTAAAGGATGCTCTCGTGTTTTTGTATGCATTGTTGGGAAGGGTTTAAAGAAATGGGACATTCTTGCAGCCCTACCAGGCAGTCCAGGAAAAAAAAAAAAAAAGTATATGGAGATTATACTTAAATATTATCTACACACACTGAGCAGATCCCAGTGTGGCTCGCTCTGAGCCAGGAAGGCAGGGGCACCTGTGCCAGCACACACAGGGTCACCCACCTGGTGCTTTCTCAAAAACCTCCTGTTTAGCTGTTGTCAAGGCTTCAGCATCACACCACCTCGCACTGCGCTCCCTCCTTCTCAGGGAAGATCAGCTCGGTTTTCCAGAGTAAGTCCGCAGATCCACCCGCCAGGAACCAGCTGAATGGTTCCTGAGCAGCCAGGAGCTGGAGAGGCTCCTCTAGCCCAGGCAACTTCAAATACACCAGACCCAGCAAGTCCTGAAGTGGCGCTCAGGTCGATAATGTTGAGTTCAGACAGCTGGGAAAAAAAAGCCTGCTCCTACTGTGTGAGTTAATGGGAAGGGAACAGGAGGAGCGAGGGAACGAAACTAATCCATAAACAAAAGGAGATTTAAAAATGAAGCAATTGCTGGATCAAATCGTATAAGAAGCTTAAATCAAAAGGAGCAAATAAAAGCTTTGCAGCGTTGTGTTTTTTTTTTGAGGTCCCTCAAACATTTTCAAATGGATTTTCTAAAGGCAGGGAAAATGGAAACTACCAAAGTGCTACGAGACATCTGGAATAGGCAGTAGGAGAAGATACTGATTTACAGACTGGCTCCCAAAATAAATTATTCCTTTCCTTGCTGCCACACAGCAGGAACAAATAATCTTAGTGATATCCCATGCCCCAGGTCTGAGAGGCTTAGGCCCAGCTCTTCACCCTGCCAGCCACACAGACCTGGTGCCACGTGCCTGCAGCCAGAGCAGAGCCCGGGGCTCCTCGCCCAGCCCACGCGAGGCCCCAGCAGCAGCATCACCCCTGCCAACGCAGCACCTCCTGCCCCAACCTGCCACAGCTGTGGGAAGTGTTAGAAACCTGGAGACCAGGGCTACGCTGGCCCTGCTGGGAAGGGCTCAATGAATCCCACATTTTCCTGCCCCCACATCACCCCTCACATGCATTCAGCCCACTCGGGATGCTCCCAGGTGCCGTCAGGCCTCGTGGCTGATGGGCAGCCTCCCAGGAGAGGCCCGGGGTCACCACCATTGGCCTCCTGGTGGTGTCTGACACACAGGTGTCTGCATGCAGGCTCCCGAGGAGACACCCACACCACAAACACACCAGGTAGCACCAGGGGTAGCAGCTGAGGCAACATCAGCTGCTCCTAACTGTGCCTCAACCCGCTGTAATCACTTGTGTCAGTAATTAACCAGGCTATGAATAGCAGTCCCACTAAACCCTGAAGAGCTACAAGGAAGAGAGCAATGCTCTTCCTGCAGGACTTGCATCATATTTACTTGCCTAGTATAAAGTTGCCAGAGGCTTTTTGGCAGGGAAGGTGGCACCGGATAAATGCTGCCTCTAGCCAACCTGCGCAGTGCCTTCCCACAGAACGGCTCCCAGATTTAGTTTTCCCATTTCAATGCTTTGGACAAAACCCATCCTGAGCACACCCCAACCAGGAACAAGGCTGTTGGGTGCCTTTGACTTGTTTGTACAAGATGAAGAGACTCAGCGTGCCAAAGGCAGGGCAGTAAATGAGCAAACCCCATCCACAGCTCATCTTCCACAGACTCATCCCCGGACACCCGTCCTGCTTAACTCCACCGCTCTTTGAGGACAGCGGTGTGTTCTCCTCGTGCGCAGGCTCAGTGTGTTAGCCTCCCCTGACTCCGACTGAAACAGGAACGTGAAACTTCAACTGTTTCCTCCTGCGGCCCTATCAGCCAATTTCAACCCACAAAGAAACCTGTGGAAGCCCTCCCATAAAGCTGTAGGACAGCAGAGGGGGAGGAGACGATCCCACCTGAAGCCACATCCCCTACAGAATCGGGACAGGGAGTATGAAGCAAGACACTTTTTGACAGCCAGGTCCCTCTGATCCCGTGGCTGACTCTGAAGCAGAGTGCTCTTCTCAGCAGGGTCAGGCACAGCTTTCTCCACTGTCCTGGCAGGGATTTTTAGAAAAGCCGTTTTATTTCTATAACACATTCCAGTGAATGTTTTAAGGCCAAGGTGTATCTGTCACCTTGGAGGCAGTGCGAACAGAAATGGGATTCCTACAGCACAGTGCCCATATCCCAGCAACACTGAAGCCACCTCAAATCAGCAGCAAACCACACGCAGACCCAGCTCAGCACTTTCAGTGCTACCCCAAGGAAGCCAAGACCAAAAACAACCCAAAACAACCCAAAGCAGTGCTTTTAGGTGACTACAAGGAGGGTCCTTCCCAGCCCCGTGAGGCAGTTACAAGTTCATTTAACAGGACCGTAAAGGCTCACGCATACACACCAAAACTGCAGGCAACATGGCATGAACACAGCTGAAGGTGTAGCTGACTGGAAATTCACTACAAGCAAACTGAATTTTCCATAAAGAAGGGAGAAAACATTCAAAGGTCCTATCTGCCAACTTTAAAAGCTTTAAGAAGGCGGTGTTCCTGTGTCCCTCTGTTCTGAGCTGCTTGAGAAAAAGGGCTACACTGTCATCTGCTGAGCGTGTTTCCATGTGCTCAACAACTGCATATTCAGAGCTAGATGCCTGCCAGCTTCCCAACTCCCCAGGGAAGCGGGAAGAGCTCCATTTATTCATCTAAATCAATTCCTTTATTGAGAAAAATACCTTCTACTTCCATTATTGAAGTAAAACAAAACCTGATTTTCATTCTCTAGGAGTTAACTTCAAACCAAACCAAATAACCAAGCCACAGCCACTGCTATGCCAGGTCTGAGCTTCATTCCTGCCTGCATGAAGAGCAACAGAGCTCTGGGTTCTCCTGCTGCCCAACTCAGAAATGGCACAGCAGAAATACCACGCACAGATTAAAGCCAGCCTCCTTCAGCCCTGGAACTTTCTCTCCCACACAATGACTTTTTTCAGCTGAAAATAGCTTGCACATTCCTAATGTATTGTAGCAGCTGGAAATTTCCTGCTAACAGAGAATCGGCCCTGTGAGACTCCCAGCGGGAAAGGGCTGACATTTAAGCGTTCTGCAGCCCGTGCTTTTCATCTGGGCTGCACCCATTCCAAAGCGTTTCGGCACTTAGGGCCTTGAGCTGCCAGGGCAGAGGCAGATGGCCAGCCTCCCGTGCTGCGTCCTGCCTCACTGAGATCAACGGGACAATTCATGGCACTGGGCTCAGCACCTCCATAAAGCTCCTCAGCCCACAGCATTTATTCGGGCACTGAGACACCAAGTAGTACCCAGCTGATTACAAAGTCATCAGCCAGAGCGTGTGTGAAATACTGCTGCGAGAGGCTCATATTTTAACTTCGAAATGCCTGTTAAGAATGGTGTCAAAATCCACAAGAGGTACGGGAATCAAACCTCTGTAAATGAAGTGTCAGGAAAATGCCCTTTACACCAATTCTATTAGAAATTTTGACATCTTGTAATTATTTCCTGATGACAGGCTGATTGTCTGCAGACTAATTAGACCGAAAGACTTGACAAATGCTAATGTAGAAACAATTTGAAGCTCAAGGGTGTTTTGTTCTTCAAATTAGCCTTTCCATTTTAACACTGTCCTAAAAGAGACCCAAACAAACTAAAGTCCCTGATGAAAATTCTTATTTGAAGCCTTCTCAGAAAAAAGAAGTTATACACAATGAGACTGGATGGGGAGTGTGTAGAGGCAGCTTCATGCTCCAGACAACTGACAACACAACACACGCCCTCAGTGCCACCCCCTTCTGAAGAACATACCTGTTCATTTCACTGTGTCCTGAGAACAAACCTGAGTCAGGTGCCAGATCTCAATGCAAGCTCAGTGCCTGGGAAGTAATATCAGAGTAGTGCTCACAGCAGCTACGAACACATGGGTATCAGCTGCACACCAAGACAGCGCATCAAATCAAGGAGCTTTCTTCACAACAAATTTTATACCGTGAGAAAATGTTGGGATTACTCAGCTCCTCCCCTACAGACATGCTTCCCACATGTCTACAGACTGCTTACACTACTTTTTAACATGAAACATTGAGACTCTGGAAAGCTTCACAAAAAGGAGTTAGCTATACCTACCTTGAGCAGATGGCTAAACCCCTCAAAAAAGGTGGAAGGGACTGAGGAAGTGTTCATAAAGAAGATCAACTAATTCAAGAATTTATTTCATAGAACATATATTCTCGCTGCTGTGATCAAACTTAAGACTTGTGTTTCTTAAAGGTTAGGGAGAGCAAGTGAAAACCAAAAGGACAAACCTATATAAAACAATGACAACGAAGTGTTCCAAAAGCAAGATGACTGCCTTGAAGGATTCAAGCATCCGCAAAAGCATCCAAAACAGCAGAAGGAACAGTTACTTCTGAAAGCTTTTTTAAGTGCACGTGCTCAGAACGCACCCTCTGCTTGGTAACAGCTCACTTCCCAAAACCTAGCTGAGAAAGCACAGCACCAAAGACAGCAACTTTGTTTGGATTGTTTCTAACACCCAACAGTCAATGTTTACATTGGTATCAATGAAGGACACATGAAATCCCTCTTCAACCAAAGCAAGAGCTAAAATGGAAAAGCAGACTGCTTCAGTGAGCCCAAGGGAGCTTGTGTTCCTTGAGGGACACATCATAATGTCAGACAGAGCAGAGTGCATGTCAGAACGCTGCTTGAAGGTACTCTGGATGACAAAACGGAGGATGTTGAGAAATCCACAAGAACACAATAAAAAACACTTAGTTCTACTGTTCTCGTGTAGAACCTTTCTAAATTTAAAAATACGCAAAAACCTACGCAAGAGGTATGGAAGGAGCGTTTCATTTTGGGTTTTTCCATACAGTTTAGCATTTACCGCTATCAACTTTCCCAATGAAAATTTAAGTCTCTTTCAGAAAGACCAGTCACAGGATTATTTCTGTGATAAATTAATGGGATCACCGCCGATCTATTCTTCTTAATCACCAGCGATAGGACCCGAGGAATGGTGTCAAGCTGAGGCAGGGGAGGGTCAGGCTGGACATCAGGAAGAGGTTCTTCACCAAGAGGGTGGTTGCACACAGGAACAGGCTCCCCAGGGACGTAGTCACTGCACCAAGCCTGTGGGAGTTTAAGAAGTTTTTGAACTGTGCACTTAGTCACACGGTCTGAACTTTGGGTAGACCTGTGCAGTGCCCAGAGTTGGACTCGATGATCCTCGTGGGTCCCTTCCAACTCAGGGTATTCTATGGTTCTATAATAGAGATTTCACTTTGATCTTCAAGGATTAACATAAGATCAGAGGACAGGATTAAACTCTTGACTCTGAAACAATGCATTAAAAACTCTGGCTCCTCTCATTCTGAGATTCATTGTGGTCACTGAAAGGCAAAATAGCATACACTCATTTCTATAAAAGTAAAAACCTGCATAAAAAAATGCTATGATCAGATTACTGCTTTTTGTTCCTGCGCTACTTGGACTAAAACAAAGTACTGACAGGAATCACGTATCTGTCTTGGAACTGGAGAAGACCCCCACTCTTCCTAGCACTACTGCTACACATGAGAGTCAAAGACTATTCTGAAAAAAGTCATCTTAGCCCTAGATAATCCTAAACTACAAGATGAACAGATCTTCTCCAGGCAGCAATACATCTTGCCACGTACCTTTATATAATATCCAAAGTAAGAGCAAATTATTGCATTTAAAAAAAGGAAAAAAAACAACACTCAGAACACGGCAGCATCTACTTTCAAAGTATATCCCAGAGCTTTTGTTAGTATTTTATTGAACGAAGACATCAGCAAGTGCAATTTTAAGAAAAGCCTACGTACAGCTTCCTAGAAGTAACAGTCCACAATTCTCTCCTTCGGTATCTTTCACCATCTGGCAGCTTACACAGGTTCCACCCATCCGCAGGATTTTCCCGTTTTAATTATTTTAATAAATAACGGACACCACAGGCGATCCTAGAGAAAACTCCACATCCCAGCACTGCACAGCAGGACAACTAAGTTCACTGGATGTCATCATCATCAAAGAGATCTTCAAAATCTAGTCAGAAAAACAAGGCAAAGTAAAGTTAACCTTTGAAGTCTCAACTGTTACACATGCACACACCACACAAGCAGTTCATTGTCATCGGAATTAAAGAAACAATAAAGGTGAATTAGGCACATGAGAGTTACTGCACTGCCAGTTACTAGATGTCTAACATCAGCACAGAAGACATAAATGAAAAAAAGGCAGACCTGAGGAACATGCTCACTACCATGCGTGAATTTAACCGCTTCACTTGCACAATACAAGCTTTGCAATTAGACTCATGAAAGCAAAGTAAAGGTTGAAAGAAGGGACTTTTAAAGATGCGTTAAGTAGCCATCACATCCAGAATGGATAAACAGTGACCCAGAGAGTACAAAGCCGAACAAGTATTAGCTTCAAGCATGCATCAAGATGAAGAAATTCGTGCAGAATTCTGGCTGCTGTCACAGTATTCAGGCACGCTTTTATACATTTAGCAGATTTACATTCATATCTGCGATTTACTGCTAAAAATCCCTTCCTGAATAAAGTCTGATTGCTGTGAAGCAGCTTCTAACATTTCCCTCAGCAAGCAGCCTACAATCGCCACGCAATAAACAACTGCCCTCGTTTATAGGCGCTGTCAAGGCGATACAACAGCACAGCCTACTGGCGGAGCTCCGCGGCAAAGCCCACCCCTTAACAAGCCCGCTCCAGCAGCGACCCCCCCCCAGCTGCCGCACACGGACCCGGCCTCTCCCCGCGCCCCAGAGCCCCCCGTCCCCGCCTCGCCCCGCAGGCGCTCACCGTTGAAGAAGTCCGCGTGCACCGCCTTCTCGTTGGCCGCCAGGTCCATCAGCAGCCCCGTGCTTCCCCCTGCCTGCAACGACAGCCGGTGAGCGCCGGGCACGGCCGGGCACAGCCCCCACACCCCGCCGCCCGCCGCCCGCCCCCCGCTCACCTCGTCGAGGTCCACGTAGGGCCCGGCGCCCTCAGGGAACATCTCGTCCACCGCCGGCTTCATGGCGCTGCCCTGCCCCGCCGCTTCCGGCCGCGCCCGCTTCCGCTTCCGGCCCCGTCGCCCCGCGCGCCTGCCCTACGCGCGCTCCCCGCGCGGCCCCGCTGTTGCCATGGCGACGCGGCCTGGCCTGGTGGCGGGGCCTGCGGCCTTCCTGAGGCAAGGCCTCGAGCGTGACGCGTTAAAAAAAAAAAAAAAAAAAAAAAAAAACCACAAAACAAAACACGAAACCTGACACAAGCGAGGAGTTTATTGACTTAGCACAAAAGCAGAAATTTCACAGAATTTCTAGGTTGGAAGAGACCTCAAGATCATCGAGTCCAACCTCTGACCTAACACTAACAGTCCCCACTAAACCATATCCCTAAGCTCTACATCTAAACGTCTTTTAAAGACCTCCAGGGATGGTGACTCCACCACTTCCCTGGGCAGCCCGTTCCAATGCCTAACAACCCTTTCGGTAAAGAAGTAGAGAATGATGGAAAGAAAAGGCTGCTGTTCCTCGCTGTCCTCCCAGCGCAGGCAGCACTGCACGCACCTGCTGCAAGGAGCCCAACGGGCAGGCCTCCCGCCAGCCGCCTGCTAGGACGCATTGGCTCTGGCCGTGGCACCGCAGGGACGCGCAGGGAAGCGCTGCCTCAGTGCTCGTGGCCAGGCAGCTGGTAGCCCAGGTGGCTGCCCGCGGGCAGCTGGGTGAACAAGGCTCTGGCCATTTCGTCGATCCTGTCATAGGCGCCCAGCGCCCGGAAATACTCCACGTAGGACCAGAAGTCGCTGGAGGAGAAGGGCCAGTAGGGCATGGCTACAGGTTCCCGATAAAGATCTCAAATAATAAAGACAAATGGCAATTAGTGTACGAAGCATTTCTGTTGAAAGCTTGTGCCAGTGTGGTTTGGGGTTCCCTGCTGCTGGGCACAGTGTGCAAGAGGGAGCCACTAGCTCCTGAAAGATATTTTAGCTCCCTAAAAAAAAGATATTTCCCCGTTGCTCCTCTAGTACATTTCCTCTGCCACATAAAAATATAAAAGCCAAATATAAAATGGAAACAAAAGTTTTGTAAATACCAGGAGCTGACCAGCCTTCAGCCTAACCCCAGGCAAACACAGAATCGTGTACAATGTGAACACTTCCTGCAACCACACAGACAGAAGTGGCTTTCTGTGCAGCAAAGCTAAACCCCAAATTTTGGCTTTATTTAAAGCCCTTTTAAGTAAAAGAGAGCCATTTCATTCACTAGACTCAGCTTCATACCAGGGTCTTCAGTGGGTATTAAGAACCTTCAACAACCCTACAATCAGACCTTAATTTCGTACTTTTTGGTGCGTGCAGGCACAGATGGCTCATAACAAACCAAACAAATCAGCCAAATGCTGCCTGTGGCAGAGAACACACTGATGGTATCTGCTGAACTTAGATTCACTTTGCCGTCTGCTGCTTGGCCAATGAAAGAAAACCATAATTTTTGATAATGAGAACAACAGGACGTTGCACAAACAGTTTTTGCTTTTAGATAGCACACGTTCATTTCAGAGGTTGCCAAAGAAACATTTGCTGTACACACATAAAACTTAGGTGCACTTAAACCTTAAACTTGTGAAAACAGATGATACATTCAAAAGATGCTAGAGCCATAAGGAAAGATGCAGCATGGGGAAAAATACTTTTAATTAGAAATAATCACATCAGCTCTTATTCTGTATATATGTTTCTGTCTTCCATATCTGTTACAGCATTCCCTCTGCATATCTGTGCCTGTGCACTCTGGATGCTGCTGCCTGTCCTGTGGGTTAGATTTATGCCAGCAATAACAGTACCTTGTTATGACAGATATTTCTGTGCTACCTCCTTTTTCAAAATGAATTTATTATATCAGTAAGCCGGTGTAAACATCATTAAGATGCTGAGTTTTTTTTTTTTTTTTTTTTTTTTAAGTCAAAGGCAAACACCAATCCAATGGGCTAATCACCCGAAGTGTCACACACCACAGGGTGGCTGTGCTAAGGGGGTTGTTAAAATATTTCTTTAATTGGATTTGTGGCAATTTGTAAATTTTAATCTTTTTGCTGTGGAACTGAGTATTTCTTGCCAATAAGTAGACAGACATCTAGCATTACTTATTGGGACTGCCAGAATTCTCAGATGTCTCTCATACATTTATAAGCCTGGTGCTTTCCAGTTACGTTTTTATAAAACAGATCATTCATTAATTGACCTTAACCCTGTGGAGGATTCACCTTTAAGGAGTCGCAATATTTGTTACAGATGTTTTTTTCATGTTAAGATTGCAAATACATTAGCTTAAATTTTCATTAAAACTTAAAACTCCCCCTTCTTTCTCCACCAGAACTAGACGAACGCGATTCTGAGAGCCTGAATCCCAACCCACTGAGTTGACTTAAGTGTTCCTGCCAAAACTGATGCTAGGGATCAGGCCTGGGAGTTACAATTGACTCTCTGAATTGTTAATGATACATAGGAAAGAAAAAGATACAAGAATTACCATCTCCTTCCTGAATTGACCGGGCATCTGTAAAGAAACAGAAAACTTATCAATATCAGTTCTTGCACTGAAGGGCTTTCAGTTAATAAAAAAAAAGGTTTGCTGTGTAGCCAGAAGCCGACAAGCTCTTAGAGACACACACAGTGCCCTCCGTACAGCCAAATGTTTTTCTTTCTCAAACAGATGAGTAAAGAATTGCCCGTGTGTGTGGTCACTGAGTGCTATAAGCCAAATACACCAGGAAGCAGTTACAATTAATACACAAGCAATAGCTGATACTAAATAGAAGAGACTTGTTTGGTAACAAAAGATTTCAGACTGCTTGAAAAATAAAGAAGAATGAATATATCAGTAATCTTACCTGTTAGCATGTTCATCAGCATACAGAAGAAAAGGAAGCCAATAAATTTCATTTTTCTTGCAAGCTGCTGTTTCTGAAAAATTAATCTGTACAACTGGGGATTATTAGAAGATATTAAGAATTATGCAAAGTATATTATTTCTTCTCGTATTAGAAGATTCTGTTCTAAAATAGATTTACTTATTAATCTAGGCATGAGAAGATTCAATTATATTTCCTTACATTTTCAGAACTGTATCAGAGTATTAAAAAAATACAGTACTGAAGTTTTAAATGATAATTTATTTTAAGGTAGCATAAATCCAAAAGGCTTCTCTAAACTGACATGAAATTTTCTTCAGAAATGTTTTATTTTGTGGTTAATTTAATTTCACTTTAGAAATTACCTCTCTTCCTCTTCCCTTTTCTCCTACTTGCAATAGTAAAGGTCTGCAGCTCCAAGTCAGCCACAAAATTCCAAAAGGATTGCTATTGCCATAAAATATCAGCACTGTTCAAAGAAGGGTGGGGGACAAAGGAGAGAAACGTCACTGAGTTAGCACACCAATCTGATTTTGTCATCTTCACATAGAGGAATTTTAACTGCTCACATTTGCATTATATTTCAACACTGCCTATGGAAGAGACCTCAGAATCAACTTCAGCAATAACACTTCTAACAGAGGAAGAAAATCCAGAAGCAAATTCAGAGATTATTGTTACTTTTGCTACCCACCTTATTTCCTTTCTTTCCCCCTCTTCAGAAAAGTAGATTTTTAGAAACATTCTTTGAGCAAATTGCTGAGAGGATATTGAGTTCCCTCTCCAGCTGAGAGGCAAGAACTTCAAATGCCTGACTTTTTGTGCTTTTACTTGGGATCCTTAAAATGTAGATGTGCATCGGGTGCCAACTGGAATCAATTAGCTTGCATAAAACATAAAAGCAGGTCCCTGACGACATCTGCCATGGTGATGAGGAGAGTACTGCAACCTTCGAACAGGGTCGATAAGGCGCACTGACATGTATTTTCGTATCATGTTGATTTGCAGTAAAGATTTCTCTCCTGGTGCCAAACAGGTGCTTTGGGCTCCATCACGCTGAGGTTGCTGAACAGATCGAGCACTTCCAAAGTCTGGAAGGGAGAAGCAGTTTGGAGAATATTCCATCAATGTGCACATCTTGGTTTTCTTTTAGCACAAAACTCCTGATGCCAGCAGGTGTAGGCAGAGACTAAGGCGCAGCAGGAAGAGCTCTGTCATCTCATGGCCATGTGCAGATTTCTGCACTTCTAGAAGATGTGGCCAGCTCAAGGTTGTGCTGTCAAACCTGGCAGCTGTTTCTAGAACGCTCCACTATGGAAAGGTGCTGCTGAAATGCCACTGCAGAGCTCACTGCTTACGTTCAGCTGGAAACTTTCAGTTGCCTTTACTTTAAATCTGCAAAATCATGTACCCATCACAATTCCAGGTAACTCCTACCGCTGCATTCCCCTACTGCATCTGTGGGATCTGACGCTGGTGCCTTTGCTCTACCATGTCCACTTGTCTGCCACACGAGCTTCACACAGTGGAAGTCTCCTTACTCAAGCAAAGGCCTGGAGTGGGGCAGCCCAGGCCAGTGGCCTTGCAGGAGGCCCCAGCTTTGCTGGAGTTTCTTCCTATCTACGCACAGAGCTAGACAGACCTGCCAAGAATTAATTAAGGATGTTCTGAGCAAGGGAAAAAAAGAGTGCTTTGTAGCACACCAAGCTGTGCCAACTCATGCGGAGGCTGAGAAGAAAAATATTATGAAAGCAGAACCTATTCCATCCTTAAAAAGCTTTAATCCTCCTGTTTAGTATTTTTGAGGCTTGCAGGATGTGTCCCTACATCCCCCACAGACAGGCAGCAGCTCTGCCCCACTTGCCTGGGATGCAGCAGCTGCTGGTGAGAGGAGGTATGGTCCCTGCTTGGTGGAGTCCTCTGGGGAGCTGCGTGCCCAGGTCCACACTCCAGCACAGTATGAATACGATTTATAAACTTCGCTTTGCAATGAGAAGCACTTACATATGCTAATACGCGCACAAAAAATTAATTGTCTGTAATTAAGAAGCATACAGCTACTTCTGTACTCGTCCATTGGCACCTTTGTATTCTGGCAGACGATAAGGGAGGTGTAGTTCCAAGTGGGAGGTGAGACAACGAGCTTTGGGGGGTGACAAAGGAAAACAGCAATGTGACACAGCCACATGCTTCAGCTCCCCCCTGGAGGATTTAATGACGTGCTGTGGGAGGATGACAAAGTCACAGAGGTTTTCAGGTCCAGCATCCCTCGGGTTGCAGCAGGGTCTGCTGCAACACCCGTTGATCAGAGGATTCCCTTACCAAGGCTCCCACTGACATGCACTGAGATGGGGCAGAGTGCCTCACCTCCACCTTATCTACATTTTCTTATTCTGTCTTTTGCAGCTTGGAGTTACCCACTTCCAGAGCTAAGAAAACCACAGACCTGACGTAGTGTGACAGTCTTCCAGCAATTACAGGCTTTCAATTTAACTTTTATTAAAAATTTTCATTTGTTAAAGCACCAACTGGAGATGGAAATAAATTCTCAGGGTTTCTGTGCTAAAGGAAGCCTAGGAAATAATAAAGAGGATCAGAATTAGCATTTAAAACAGTCGTATCAGGGTATACAGACAAGAGATACAGTTGTTTTAAATGTTAATTCTTTCTATCAAGACTTCTGCTCTACAGGACTGCTTCTCAGGGAGCAGTTGCGCTCCCTGACTTCTTCACGGAGCAAGTTCTCAATAATGTTTTCAGGTGAGGCCTCTGACTCATGCAAGCTTCGTTACATTATAGAGGGGGCTGACGTTAGTGAGCACATCCCACCAAGCTGCCCTAAGAGGATCCAATCAATAAGGACTTTCTGTAGATGGCTCTCAAAGCCAGAAAATCCCACACACATCGGTCAGCTCTGTCAGAGGCAGAAATCAATAGGAGCATTGAGGACATCCCCTTTGGAACGGGGTAATGCAGAATGGGCCGAGCAGTTGTTTGTGTGACTTGCTCCCTGGTGGGGAACAGTCCTGCAAGTGCCACAACCCTGCCTCCTGGTCACCTCACTTCCAAGGGGCTGCGTTACTGAGACAGTTTCTGTGGATCAAGTCAGTTCTACTTGTTAAGATTAACTAGGAAAAAAAAATTAATAAGACAAAGTGACTGTTTCCACCGTAGCAATATTAGATGGGTGTTACACAAAAATTTGTGTAGTCCTGCAGGCACTGAAAGGAGTTGTACATTGCTTTAATGAACGGAATACTTTTTACTTAATAGGCAAAAGTACATGTGTGCAGAGCTCTGTAAGAACTTATTTGAAAACCAAATGACACTTACAGTTGCATCTCAAGTGCTTTGTCCCTGGTTTGAGCAAACAAAATGTTCTCTGTAAGGCTGCAACACTTCTGCACATCAGAGACAACCAACAGCTGTGACTTGCAGAACATCTCTGGAAAACAAGTGCTTGATTATTTCCCCCAGCAACTTGGTCCAAATAGCACAGGTCAAAAGGAGATTCATGTGACCAAAATATGCTTTCCTTAGATCTGAACTGGACTCAGCTTTCAGGTGTTCCTAGATTCATTTTCTTTCCTTTTTCTGAATACAGAGGATCCAAGTTTTCTGACAGTGTCAGGTTGCCCAAGATGGCAAAGCCAAGGGCAGATGAGGAAGAATCAAGAGAGGAACTTGCAGTACCAAACAAGTGAACAACAAAACGGCCAACTAAAGTAAGGTCAAAATCAGGAACCCGGGGAAATATCTCCCGCTTCACTTTAAAGGCCCAGGGCAGCTGAACATTTCAACCCCCAGATTAGTTACAGTAAACTGCTGTTTGCTGCTGAGCCACATGCAGAAATACAAATCAAATAGGCCATAAAAAACAAAACTAGGAGGCATCATCATGCCATCATGCAAGTCCATGGTCACTCCCAGTTTGGATATTGCATGTGTTTTTAGGTTTCACCATGCCAGGGGACATTATAGTATGAGAAAAGACGTAAGGGAAGGGGCTGGGTCACGACCAGTGGAAGCAGAGCAGCTCTCTCTCTCCAGCCTGGCAAAGGGACAAAGAAATCTTGGTCTGTATCAAGAAACATCACATTAGCCTGGCAATAGCTTGATCAAAACAGAGTGGCAGTGGGGTTGATACAGTTAACCCATGATGTGCTATTAACTACAGAGCCCACGACCCCACAGCTCCCCCAGGACCTGAAGATAACCCTAAGCCCCAGCCCCAGGAACCAAACCCGAGCCCCAGCCCTGAGCCTCGGACCCTCAACTCCACGCCCTTGATCCTGGACCCTCAACCCCGGAGCCCCCTCCCTGGAGCTGACCCTAAGCCCTGACCCCAGAGCTGACCTTTAGCCCCTGACCTGGAGCTGATCCCAAGTCCCCAACCCTGAGCCCCGAACCTGAACCCTTGAACCCGGAGCCCCAACCCCAGACCCTCAACCCCAGGCCCTTGAACCCAGAACCCTGGAGCCCCCACCCCAGAGCTAACCCTGAGCCCCAGATCCCAGAGCTGACCCAGAGCCCTGACCCCACGGCTGATCCTGAACCCCAAACCAGAGCTCACTCCAAGCCTCAACCCCAGAGCTAACCCTGACCCCTGAACCCTGGAACAGACCCCAGACCTGGAGCTAACCCCCTGCCCCAACCCCAGACTCTTGAGCCTGGACCCTTGACCCCTGACCCTTCACCCCAAGTTCAAAACACAAACCCTAGCCCCGAGCCCTCAACCCCAGACCCTCAAGCCCGGACCCTTGACCCCAGACCCAGCCCTGGACCCTCGACTGCAGACCCTTGACCCTGGACCCTCAATCCTGGAGCCCGAGACCTGGCCCTTGACCCTGGACCCCTAACCCCAAACCGTAGCCCTGGACCCCTAGCCCTGGACCCAAACCCCAGACCCGAAACCCAAAACGTCACAGGTGACCTCTCTGTAATTTTTTCAAATTCAACAAGTGTTTGCGGTGAGTATTATGAAAAAATAACATCAGGAAAAGAAGATCAGTTGTCTCGACAAGTTCCCTAATCAGGAGAACTTGCCCAATCACACCATTCACTAGAGTAACTTGTTGGTCTGTGTCCTCTTGAAAGCCAAACGAGGAGGTGCGCATCCAACCCTTTCCCATCTGTGTTCTTGTTCTGGCTTAACCTGGCGGGTGGCTACAGCAAACGGCACTGTGGGAGGCTCTGGAAGAAAAAATAGTCAAAGCTCGTGGGCTAGGATAAAGACAGCTTAATAGGACAGAAAAGGCAGGGCAGTAACAATAACGCTGCTGCTGATGGAATGTCCCAAAGCAAGCGATGCGCAGTGCAATTGCTCACCACCCGCTGACCAATGCCCAGCCCGTCCCCAGGCAGCAGTCTTCCCCATCCTGTCCCCCCCAGCCACCCCATATGAGCTGTTCAGCACGATGCCACGCGGGATGGAGAGGAACATCCCTCCAGTCAGCCTGGGCCAGCTGTCCTGGCTCTGTCCCCTCGCAGTTTCCCATGCATTCCCTTGCTGGCAGGGCAGTATAAGAAACCCAAGCTGCTGGCCCAGGAGGTGCTGCACACCATGCGGGGCGGCAGCCCGCACCTCCTGAACTCTGCACACACCAGAGGCAACAAGAACGCTCGCCGCGCCCCGACCCTCGGCCCCATCGCGGCACCGCGCCCGGAGCCACTCCGGAGCGACTCCGGATCGGGGCGGCGCCACCTGGCCGCGGGCAGCGGCAGTGGGGGCGGGGCTGCAGTACCGCCTCCGGCCGGCAGGGGGCGGCTGCACTGCGCCTGCCAACCGCGGCGGGCAGCGCCGCAGCGGCTGGGTTCGGCTGGGTTCGGCTGTTGTTTTTTTTTGCCTTATTTATTTATTTATTTAAAAGTGCTCAGTGATGTGGGTGGAGCTACGGGTTGCGCAGATTGTAGGTGCCTTGCAGCCACCGCTCTTTTTTTTTGTTTTCCATGTTCTTGGTACAGCCTGGAAGATGATCGCTCATCAGAGCTGCCATTCAGGAAGCGCTCGGCCAAACCATTTCGTGTTATGAGCAAGGAGTTAATTTCGAGAACAAAGAAGAGTTCTCTAATCCTCAGAAAAGCCTGTCAGAAGAGCCAGTGTCCCCTAAACATGTGAGAACAGGAGCTGTGCGAGTGGCAACACGGGGCAGCCAAGCTCGGTTCCGATCGCTGTAACTTCCACCTGTTTCTTCTGTGGACCCACTCTTAGGTTTTCCTAGAGAAGAACTGGAAGGATGAGGTGGGTCAGGGAACAGGCTGATTAAAAGTCTACTGACGTATCCAGCAACCTCGGCATATGAGGCTGACGAGCCCGCTGGCTGAAGGGGTCTGCTTGCCACTGCTGGTGCCACGCTGTCGAGCAGCTGCCCCGGGTGCAACAAAAGGCCCCAGAAAAGCAGAAGGTGTGGCAGGGAATTCCCTGTCCCTGGCTTTGGTGACCCACATGAAAAGGGAAGTTCCGTGCTTAGCAATGCTGCGACCAGAATTACCCATCTGAGCCTTGCACAGGGTCTGTTCAGAAGACCCTCTGTTCAGTTCCCACTAATGGAAGTCATTTTGATAGTACTCTTCCAGGCAGGCAACTTGTCAGAGGTTTGCCAGACAACTGTGGCAGGACAAAGGGACCTCTCGGTCCCTCTCAGTGCCAGCCCGCACAAAGGAAGGGAACGAGCCACTGGAAGCTGCACATCCTCCCAGAGCCTGCCCCATGCTGCTGGCCCTGCCCCAGACATTTCAACAAATTCTCCTAAGTGCTCCCAACAGAAGCCTTTGGGTAGACCTGAACTCCCTTTGGGAGCCTTTACACAACCCCACTCACAACAGGACTCTGCACTTTCTCTCCGTCCAAACCCCAACCCCAACCTTACGGCAGTTTGGACCGAGTGAACTGGAGATTCGTACTGCATCCCGTACACGTCTGCATGGCTGATCTGCTCTGGAAAGAGGCCACCTAAAACCTTTCTGCGTGACCTCCGTTGGCTCCTTCTGCCTTGACAGCCTTGCCTTAAGTCAACATGCTGACGGTTCTGTTCATGGAAAAGTGGGTAATAATGTCTTTTCCAAGTCTGCTGTTCTTTCATTTTTAATTGTGCTTCTGGTACTATCATCTGATAGACATTATCTATAGCAAATTAAGAATTTATTTACTTCAGGAAAATCTTGACTGGAGGCTCAGTGAGGGCGGCTGAATAGAGGCTTTTTCATTAAACTTTTTCATTTTGCTTAAAGATTGAAAAATGTATGAAACAACTTCTCTGGGGAATGAGAAATTTCTATCTCTTTAATAAGAACTATTTATCAAAGACATATAATGTGAGCTGTCTGACAGATGTAGAGTACATGGTCTGGAAATTCTTGTATAC
Organism: Netta rufina; assembly: GCF_964035555.1. Taxonomy (NCBI): domain Eukaryota; kingdom Metazoa; phylum Chordata; class Aves; order Anseriformes; family Anatidae; genus Netta; species Netta rufina. The sequence goes on from NC_140132.1 coordinate 8,772,819, forward strand.
GAGCTGCCTGAAGGCTTGCACCTGCCTTTACTCTTGTGTCTGCTACGTTCACCTCTTTCCGACAACTGGCAGATCTCAGGTAAACTGCTCGCATACATGTGCACTGCCAAAGCCACCATCTTCCCGTGCCATCTTTCTTCCCCTCCACAATCAGGACACAGACCCAGCACACACTAATGGGGGCAAACAGTGGCCCTGTGCAGAGGACCAGCAGGCCTGGTCAGCCCCAGCCCAAGTTTTTCAACACACTGCACGACGTGACCCCTGCAGTACAGGCTGGTATACAATACGGCAATGAGGATATCAATGGAAAGGCACCGTGTAGGAGAAGACCATGATTCAAAATCACAAGCACACTGGGCTGAATTGAAGCAAGTTGTAAATTTAGCTTTCTTTGAAATTTTCAATTCTACCTTCTTTACATATCTTTATAGCAGCTGTATTTATGGAGCGCGCTTAGATAGAGGAATGCAACTTTTTCTTATGTAGCCATGGTAAATATTTGTATAGCTCAACTATAATTAAATTGACCCATAAAAGCTTCATTATATTTTGAGAGTTAGGGTCTCAGTGTAATGGAAAGCTCCTTCCATTGCTATTACTTTCTACTCAAATCACTTACCTAATCCTCCTCATTTATCAAGTGCATCAGGATTGATCTGCAGCTTACTGGAGCTCTTCTGTGTTTCTGGGGAGGTTTATTTCTGCCTCCTCTTCCTCACTTCTTCAGCTACTGCAGAAATAGAAAGATAAAGCTGCAGCACGCTGGCTCTGTACAGATCTCTAATACATAGTGAAAGGCACTACTAGGCAGATTCACTCTTAAAGATCAGTGTCTTTCTTGGTATTTAAATTAGAAAATGGAACAATTATTTTTGCATTAGCAAGTCATACTGACAGATTCCCTCTGCACCCTCTTACCGTCATGCCAAAATGAATCATCAGCATCTTTGTAAGATACCCAGGCTATCCCATATCAGTAATAAAATGTAAATGTGTCCCAATTATTCATTTACTGACTTCATGAATATTCAGTATTAAGCAGCAGTAACTGAACTCCCTACAGTAGGTTACAAAGGACACAGGCTGCATAACCTTTGTTATTTCAGAGATGCCTTAAGGTTTGTTCACATCCTTCCAGTGTCTACAACTGATAATTCACTGGGACAACACCTATTCTGTACCAGGTACAAACTCCTACAGTTTTAGTGCCATCATCTATATATTTCTTTGGAAATGATCTAAACCAGTAATAATCACAGAATCATAGACTGGCCTGGGTTGGAAGGGACCTCAAAAGTCATCTAGTTCCAACCCTTCTGCCATAAGCAGGGATGCAACCCACTAGATCAGGTTGCTTAAGGCCTCATCTAACCTGGCCTTGAACACCTCCAGGGATGGGGCATCCACAGCCTCTCTTCCAAAGCACTAGGTGCTAAATGCTCTCTTACACCTGCTCAACAGAAGGTCTTCACATTTTGCTTTTTGTAGTGAGTGAATTTGTTTGTTGTTTTCTATACATTGTGTACTCAATTTTGCTATTTCCTTCCTCCTCCTCCCCTCTCCCTGCTTTAGCCCAGCCTTTGCCAGTGTTGTGTGCTCACAGGAACTCTCCCATTCCATTTCATGGAATGGTGCATGGTTAAGTGTTGGAATATGAGTTGACACCAAAATGTTCAGCACTGTTAACGCAGGAAATTGCTGCTACCTCTTTTTTAAGGAATGAATGCTAATTAGGGTGTGAACAGTGATTACACATGATACGTATTTATTGTTCTCAGAATCACACACAATCTTCTCCATCTGCCACAGGATTTTGTTCAGTACTTTGCCCTGTCCTGGCTGTCCCTGAGCGCAAAAACTACCCCACATCTCCACAAGACTCTCTGGAAACCCATTTGGCCTGAGATCCCTGGCAGTGCCAGAAGAGATCCCACCTCTGCACAAGGCTAGTGGTGGAGGGCTGTAAACTCCTGATAAGCTTATAATCGCAACAAAACATTTTTGTTCAAAGAGCTGGCTACTGCCCAGAGCAAATCTCAGGTGGACAAATGAGCAACTAATCTCCTGACGGAAAACCTAATTACTAGCCTGAGATTTAAAAGTGAGCGCAAAATCTTGTGACAGAGCAAACCAGACATCTTTACAAAAGGGTTTATTACTATTACGGAAACCTGGACCCAAACCCAAAGCTGCACAGGAAAAGATGGGGGAAGAGAGGAATCGTCCTGGTCTACTTAGAGGTTTAGGATCAACTCCTAGAAGCCTCTGAATGAGAAAGGAAATGAGACAAGGATTCATGTATAGCTCTTGCATTGTTTAAAATAGAGGGATTGATTTAGATATGTTCTGCTCAGACTGTGGACCACTTGCTTCACAATGATGAATTCTTGAACACATCATCTGAAAATAGATCAATGGCTTAAGAGGGAAAGGGGGCCAACTGATAAGCTGTTTGAAAATCAAGACTGCTTGCACACTGGCTAGTCCCTGGGAAGCTGAAAAGCACAGGATCTTATGACTGTATCAAAGCTTAGTTGTTTGCCACCGAGTCAGCAGTTACAGAGGATTACAGAGGATGCAAAGATGAAAAACCCGTAAAAGGTTTTCAAAGATGAAAAACTGTATAGATCATTTATGATTATTTATTAGTTTGACTTTATCAGTCCTACAGATACACAAAAAACAATGCCTTCCAAATACATAAGTTGTCATCCTGCAAAATTGCTGCTGATTTGGAAGGGTTGTCCTTGGTTTTCTATTTTCTGGTTAACTGGATAAAGTGTCACTGTAAGTTGACATGTTCCCATGAGGATGTCCAAGAGTCTTTGAAAGCAAGGAGCATCAGGCAGCGGATGCATGGTTTGAATATTTAGCAACCAAAAGTGCAAATGGTTTCAAAATGAGCGAGGTTCACAAACGGGCTGAAAAGTTCATGGCAGGTTGACTCATTAAGTAGCTATTAAACATAATGCTCTAGGTGCAACTTTGAGTATGAAAAATCCCTAGCAGCAAGCTAGGAGGTTATGCCATGGGAAGGATCACACCATGTTCCTTGCTTCTTACACTCTTTGCCTAAGTATATGTGATTGGCCGTTTTCAGACTTAGAATATCAGTCTGATGCTACATGGTAGTTCTGATGAATTAAACTGAACTGTACGGCCATGTCCCTGCAATATGCTTTGTAGTTTGATTTCCTAGAGTTCACTTCACACAGAGATCAATTACAGCTTTGCACTTCATGGAAGCTGGAAAATCTGATCTAGACATTTAGACACTTAAGTGACATTGCCCTGTTATGTAAATTGCCTCTTAAATTAAGAGTGAATCATCCTACCTAAATATAGTACTGTAAAAGCAGGCACTTAGATTATCTAAGTAGCTCTTTCATTTTTTGTTATTGTCAAGGAAAGATAATTCATCCTATCAATACAAGAACCTGATGTCGTTTCCTGTTCACAATATTTGTTCCCTAGGAAAACACATTTTCATGTAAATTCCTGTAGACAAATGTGTGTATATATGTGCAGATACGTATTTATACGTTGTAGGTATAAAATCTGTTTTACCCTTCAGATTTAACTAACGATTCAGTAAAAGGCAGGGTTAAGTCTGTGAAGGTCAGCTACTTGGTTGGATACCTTGATAAATTCACATTCAGGAGGATTCTCATTTCTAGCCATTCCATCTGTGATATCTTTCTCTTTTTAAATGATTATGAAGACTGAAAGTCTCTATTCTCTGAGGACATGCTCTGGTTTTTAGATAGCCGGGATGTTTGTCATGAGCAAGCTAAGAAGTCAAAGGTTTTAGGTTTTACTGAAAATATTTTATGGTCCTATAAGCTTTCCCTGTAATTTATGTGCAAGTGGCTACAAATACCCAGCTGAGGATGGCGTCTGGGAATACACTGAAATGTTATTTCTGGGATATTGCATCAGTGACTTGAGTCTTAACCTACAAGAAATGGGATGAAGAAAGAGTGTGACAAAAGCTACCCCTATAATCATTTTTGAGACTATACTCCTACTGAAGATAAATATTTCTTCTCTTTCTTGTCATTACAATCAAGTTGTGTTTACTCCCCAACACATTTCTGCACAACACCAAGTAACAGCGTAAAAAGCAGAATTCAAGTGAAAAATTTCCTAATTATTGTTCCGTCCCAGTAATAAATATGTATGGCTAGCTTCTGTGCACAAAGGCAAACAGACATCCTGGGAAAAGTTTGTGTTGCAGAAGTCAGATGTATTTATTACTGAGCTGTGCAACACGACAAAGGCATGTGCTAGCATAGGCTGTGATGTTGACTAGTGGAGATTCATTGCACAGCAATCTGTGAAGAGAAGGGCCACCTGGCTGACCCTTGCAACACACATTGCAAGGACAACAGAAGGAGGTCTACATGTGAGTCGCACTGAGTGACAACATACTTTGGAATTAACAACGAAGAAACCTTACCCAGTGCACATTAGTCAGCCCCAAAAGAATAAAGAGCATTAGTTAGCCCCAAAAGAATAAAGAGAAGTACTCATGTGCTACTCATGTGCTTAAGGTTAAATCAAGTATGTTCTTAGTCCCTTTGCTGGTTAAAAGAGGCTTTTTTTAGAGAAGCTTCTAATCCTTATTAGAGCCTCTTTATCATAAAAATAAATAAACAAATAAATAAATAAATAAATACTGGCTGCTATCTACACTTTCAATTTTTTCCAAATTCTTGGAGAGTTGAGACCACTGCTGTAGCTAGCCTTATCCTAACAGAACTGCAAGGATCTACCAGCCACTCTCACTATGTAAACTGATACTTACCTTGACAAAAGTATGTAGTGCTTCATAGCAGTATCTACTTCTCTACTTTTTAATCACTCTTGTCATCTTCTATACGCTGGCTTAGGGGAATAGTGTAACTATCCCTTACTAAGACACACACAGGGAAACTAACAGATTATACATGAAAGGAGGAAAGTCCTTGCAATGCCATGTAACACAAGTCACGCTTAAGTTTGAAGATCCAAAATCTCCGGGGTCAAAGACCACTACCAAATGTCAGTGCTTCCCACAGAGAACTGTAGACAAGTATCACCACATTTGAAGCTGGAAATGCTGTAAATGCGGTACGATTCTACATATCAGCTGTAGAGCACATACTGTGGACACTGAGTTTTGGAAGTCAGATTATAGAAAATTAAACAGAATCTTTTTTTAGAGAGGGCTAGGAAGATTGTGCAGCACATTGAACTAAATGCAGGTTTGCCCATGCCTCAAGGCATCCAGGCAAGAGTTTCTTCAGGTATTACAGCAAGTTTCAGAAAAATCCATCATCACAAACAGTTCTAATTATTTCCAGCCAAATGCCTCTAACTGTAGCAAAAAACAATTATTGAGCAGGTTATTGATCTAGTCAGTAGGCTAGCCTAGTCACTTATGTCATCAGTAAGCTAGAACCCTCCTGGGTATAAAACCAAAATCTTAAGGACTACTACTTATCTGACAGGTGATTTTAATTAGGATTTATTGATTAAGGTTTTTTAAAAACAAATGGACTTTATTGATAAAAGGCCTAGCACAGGATTTCTTCAAAGTTAAATAATGTCTGATTTGTTATATAAAAACCTCTGACCCACATCCTAATTACTTCACTAAGGAAGTTTGTTGTTTCAACACAACAATGCATGCACTATTTATTATAAATATCATAAATGTTTAATGCAGAGCGAGAACAACTCAGCTAATGAGAACACAGGGAGGTGATTCTCATGCCTGGTATTAGCCATTTAATCATGTTTACTGCCATGAAATTAGGAAAAAGAAAGAAAAAAGCACAAAACCCTCTTAAGTGCTAATTCTTCTACCTAGTTAGATTTAAGATTAACTCTAACATCTCTTTGGAGCCTGCTACAGCTAGCACCTGCCTACAATGGGGTTTCAGTACAAGCTTAAGTGCTCTCTAGGAAGAATCCCGAAGTTACATGGAAGTCAAGGTCCCAGGGCATGCAGGTTGCTAGTATCTCACTTAAGCTCTGGGCTGAAGTCAGTTTGGAATTGATTCTCCATGCCCAGGGTCAAAATCATTTTGAGCAAACTCATCTGAGTCTTCATGTTTCCGTGGATAAAAAAGAAGCACTTTGGGTACTGCAGATAGCAATGAGAACAGTATGCAGAAGAGAAGCCCCAGCAAAACAAATCCCAGACTGTTTACATTATGTTCCATAAAATGATTGTTCAGATCACAAGTTTCAATTCAAGGCAAACTACATGCAGCCATATTTATTCTACTCTAAGCTGTAACCACACAAAGTTATGCAGCCAAGAATCTGACCCTACTTCATTAGCAGCCTAGGCAATGTTCCACACAACATGTAAAAGCACAGCATCCCCTGCTCCTCTAAGCAACATATAACATGACAAACATACAGATCTCTCCAGCTAAGTCTCATATTCTTTATCTGTTGGTACTAAACTCTATATAAGAATCACAGAATTGTAGGGGTTGGAAGGGACCTCCAGAGCTCATTGGGTCCAACCCCTCTGCCAAAGCAGGTTCCCTACAGCAGGCTGCCCAGGTAGGCATCCAGACAGGCCTTGAGTATCTCCAGAGTTTTGGAGTCTCCAGACTCCAAAACCTCCCTGGGCAGCCTGTCCCAGTGCTCCCTCACCCTCACCATGAAGTTCTTTCGCATGTTGGGGTGGAACTTCCTGGGCTCCATCTTGTGGCCATTGCCCCTTGTCCTGTCCCCACAAACCACTGAAAAGAGGTTGGCCAAATCCCTCTGTCTCCCACACGTCATGTATTTACAAACATTGATAAGATCCCCTCTCAGTCTTCTCTTCTCCAGGCTGAACAGACCCAGGTCTCTCAGCCTCTCCTCACAGGGGAGATGCTCCAGGCCCCGGATCATCTTTGTGGCCCTCCGCTGGACTCTTTCCAGCAGATCCCTGTCTGTTTTGTACCGGGGAGCCCAGAACTGACCAGGGCAGAGTAGAGGGAGAGGATCACCTCCCTTGACCTGCTGGCCACGCTCCTTTTAATGCACACCAGGATCCCATTGGCCCTCTTGGCCATCAGGGCACACTGCTGGCTCACAGTCAAAAAGAACCACCATAGAGAAGATATTTCCCTTAAATATACCCATTTGAGTCATAATCTTTTATCCACCTGAGTCAGGAAGAATTAGCATTTCCTGAGATGCCTGTGGGGAGCTTCACAACTCTGTCTTTAAGGTAAAACTAATCCCGTTGCATTGTTGTACACAAATGACCACCCAAATCTCTGTGCAGCTTCACTGGAACTATTTATTCTAGAAAATGTCATTGACATTTGATTTTTCTGAAGTACTTAAGAAAAGGATAAAAGGACAAAAACCCAAAGCTCTCCGGAGGTCTCCTGATGTTTGAGTGACATAAATGTTCAGCAGACCATAGGAGAGTCTAGTCTAGTTTGTTTAAATTCAATTATGTCATTGTCTGCAATGTAATTCACAAGGGACTAATAAAATGAATGGCATACCTGCATAAGGGAGAAGACAGACTGAATGGCCCACTTGCAACAAGAAATGGGGCTGTGTGAGGTTTTGTACTTGGCTGATTACTTTGCCTTTGCCAAGTGTGACCCCATCTCTAAATGTCACCAGGAGATAGTGAAAACTTAAATACGGTCATTTTAATTTCCTTCCCAACGGGTAATTACAAATGAGACTGGAGGCTCTTTTATTGTCTCTTTCTCAGTTCAGCTACAGCTGCATAAACAATCATGACAGTCTTTCATGTGGGTAGCTCTGCTGCACTACATCTGCTTAGTCACTCTGTACAAGCTCTGGACAAAACACTGAATTTTGGTGCGGCCACAAACACTACAGAAAGAAGCAGGAAAAGCAACTTTACTTTTCTGCGTGGGTTAAGAGGAAGCCACGTAACTGCCAGTCTGAGGCTTTCTCCAGTGGGGCAGGGTGGGGTGAGAACACTGGGTCCTACCTCGTTCTTGCGGTGCACACAAGGATCTTGATGGCCGGTGCCTCTGAAAGCTGCTGAAGATGAACCCCTGGTGCCTGTCAAAGACACCACCAGAGTGGATGTGTCTTGGGTTTGGTCATTGCAGTCATCTTCTGGCTGAGTGATCTGAAATTCAGGAAGTGCAGATCTGTGTTGACTTCACTGGGCAGGGTACCTGCCTTGTGTGGCCATGCCTGTGCTTGGGTTTCAGAAAGCCACTTAGAAACTCCGTTTATGGCAATTCTCAGCACAGAAGGCAGCTGAGGGAAGAATGAGGCCAAAGGCCTGCCTTGCTAGTGGGCAGCAGACACAGCTTTGGGGGTAAGGCTGCTTGCTGCTCCTGGGTTCCTTATGGGGAAGAATATGTTGTTTTGCTGCAGTGCCCAGGTTTACTGGAAAGGATGAATTTGGAGAGAGAGATGAGGCTTATGCCTCCATGGTGCCCTCGTGTGTCTTTTTTAAAAGATGCAGTCAGAGCCTGCTTCTTTAATACAAGTCTGTACAGTGGGGCTCCTGACGACAGAGCAGGCAGAGGCAGAGAAGCTTGAGGTGACCTGCCTTTGTTTTGTGAAGTACAAAAGGAAGCGAGAAGCACCCACAGCAGCAAAGGGGCTCTGCCCCTCTGTACCAAGGAGCAGAACTTCAGGGCAGCCTCAGAGCACGTGCAGTGACCCCATGGCAGCTCCAAGGAGTACCAGGCAGCTGGCTGAAAGAAGGCATGTCTGTTCAGTGTGAAATCCAAAACTGCTTTAAAAGTACAGAAATGATTCTCTTTGAGAGGAAAACATAAGTTTCCATGTCTTCCACAGCAGAGAAACAGAAATAAATTTCACTTAAAAATCACTTCTCTTTTTTTTCATATTTGAAAATGAAATTGCTTCTCGAGACTTATTTGACACTTATTTGACTCATTTGACAGTAGGTATGTTTATTCAGTGCTGGGCAGCATGGGGGGGGCAGTCAGTGCCACCTGGCAAGTTCCACCAGGGGAGCCAGGGCAATCCTGCTCTGCCGCCAGGGGTGCCACAGACTTGAGGAGCACCCGGGGCCAGGCTGGCGTGGGGGGACTGGTCTGTCACAAGCTGCGCTGTCTCCTAGAAAGGAGTAAAAAAAAAATTTCAGGTGCTTTTTGTTTAAAAAGCTGTTTGATCAGACAGTTCCCATCCACCTATTCCCACTGCACCACGCAGGCTGGCAGGCTTCAAGTTTGGCTGAGGCATACAGGCTGCCTTGAGAATACCAGCAGTGATAATGAGGCACTGAAAGAGAAACGTGGCCTTGGACCTCCAAGATAAACAACCTCAGCAGAGCAGTGGGCAGCTCCCAGCCCGCCCAGTGACTGCTGGCCCGACATACTGGTGATCCACTGCCTTTCTGGGAGAGCACTGTTATCACAAGCAGCTGCACAGTTTAAAAATGACAATAATCCTATTGATGCCAATAATACATCCCTAATTGCTGTAAGCTGGTGTTTGGGTGTCTGGATGCTTTTCTCTTGCACAGGTTTGCCCTTCTAGACAATCTATATCTATTTGCTTTAGAGGGAAAACTAGCAGCAATTATAGTGCTGTGGTACTGTTTGCTAATTCCCCACACCAATGAAATACACCTTTGAGTGGTGTGGACTTCCAAACTGTTATATAAACCAGCAGCTAACTTATTTATTAGCTCTGAAAAGGAGCTGAGGATCAAAGCACAGTCTTCAGTCCTCAGGGCCCACTGCTGCGCGGCTGCTGAAAGACAGAGAACACAGCCCTGAACCAGAGACGGGAATGCAATTGGGAGGAAATGGCCTCAAATCTAGCAGAATAAACCTAGCTGCCAGAATTTGCACAAATATATTTTCTATTTCCTTGAAAACCACAGAAGCTGCCACTATTTTCCTTATGCCTATTCTGTAGGAAAAGCTGGGGCACAGCTTTTTTTTTTTTTTTCCCACCAGAATATACTGGTGTCCCTGTCCCAATCCTCCCAGAAAGCTGCTGCTCAGTTAGGGGAAAATGTGATGCAACTCCTATTTGGCTTCTGTTTATCACAGAAAGCAACAAATACTTTAGATTACCTTACAAAGAAAAATTTTAGAAAAGAAAAAATTAGGTGGGACATTCCAATTAAATACCACTAAGCAATGTGATTTTGGGTGTGAGAAATGGGACTGATTATGGCAAAAAAGCTGGCTGAGGAACAGAAGAAACAACAAACCACATGGCAGGCGGCCTTGGTAAGGTGAGTGACAACACCCCAGCCATGTGCAGCAGAACACCCTCACGATACGCCCATGTCCCTTCTCCACTGCTGGAAGAAGACGACAAAAAAAAAATCACTTCTGGCTTGAACTGGCTGTGAAACTCCTGTCCTCAGTGCACATCTGAGCAGGAGCTCCTACTCCCCTCTGCAATCAATCACCTAAATCATGATCTGCCCCAGGATGAACGAGAACATAAAAAGCGGCCATAATGTATTACGTTAAGAGCAGAGACCAGGGAAAAAGAACAATAATTTTTTTTTCTTTGAATCTGAAATAAGAATAGAACAGTTCTTTGATTATTACTACTGCTAGGATTGCTATTCAAACGATTTCCCTCATCTCTGTTATGGACAAGAGGCATGGGAGAAGAGAGGCAAAAATGATGATAACAATAATAATAGAAAAACCATCCCAGGCTGATGCAGTCATCTCAAAGCAATAAGTAATCAGATGGCTATCTTCCTGTACAGGTGTGGTAAGTGAGGAGAAATCAAATGTCTTCATGTTTCTTTTTTCTTTTTGATTTGTAGGGGTTTTTCCTTTGTTGTGTATTTTATGAGTTCCTTTTTTTTTTTTTTTTTTTTTTTTTTTAAAATCTTAAATGTATGCTTATAGTTTTTCCCACTAGCTAAAAGGCACAGTCCTAGAAATAATGTTTGGATACTCAAGGTGATTAATAACACAAGGTTCCACAGGCTCTGCTACAGAACATTTGCATTACAAAGAGCTATTAAAAAAAAAATGATTTATTTTTCCCCAGAAGTATTAGAGCATCTTTATACCAAACTTTCAGTCAGCAGCCTTTCTCTAAGATAAACAACATTTTTACCATTTTCCCCCTTTGTTAGTCTCTGAGTTGCATTAGAGGGTGGTAGCTCAGTTAGAGACTTTAGTAGCATTGAAAGAGCACAAAGACTACCAGATAACATCAAGGGGAAGTCTAATGCTGCATTTAAATAATGAGCTATCTTCCATTTTAGGTTGCAATAAAAAATGGTACAGAATTTATGCTCACAGTTAGAATGGGTAAATTTGAAAACTATAAGCTCAAACTCAACCCCGAGCAGAGGAGAAGAACACAGTCTGGGACCCCCGTGAGCCCAGGTTTAAAGGGATGGGCGACATTTGAATCATCTACAAGCAAAAAACAGCCCTATGTGAGGTGTATTTGTTTCAATCTTTTATTTTTAAAATTTTCCTTTATTTTCTATCATCAGCCTAGTTCCAGTAACTTTCCACTAGCTCTATCTTAGTTCCACTAATTAGGCGATGTGACTGACAGTGGTCCTTGCATTGCCTTCGAACAGAAAGAGGCTGGATATGGGGCACGGGGCCTGGCTGACGCACCTAATGGCTGCAGCCCTTGGTCTCAGCAATAGATTTGTGTTCCTGTCTCCCTGAAGGACAGGATTTAACAAAAGAGGCAGAACCTGGGTGGAGAAATGATGTCTGAGGAAACAAACGTCACTGTAAAGCTACCCATACAAACGAGGAGTTAAAATCCCCCTTCCTCTCCATGGCATTAGCCCTGCTCCCAGGCAGGGCAGAGCAGATGGAGGCTACACAAGAACTGCAGAAATGCCAAGTCCAGACTTTTTTTTTTTTTTTTTTTGCTACAAATAGAACACCAAACCACACTTTGATGTTGAGCAAGCTTTCCATTTGTTTAATGATCTGAAAATTTGTTCAATCCCCCCATTCGCTGCTTGCTAACCAAGAGCAGCATCACTATTTACTTTTACAGCTGCCAATCAAGGTAGCCTTAATAACAACCTGCCGCTGTACATCTCCCTCACATCAGAGGCTGTTCCTTATCAAGAACACTCTTTCATCAAGTGCATTATTGGCTAAAAATAACAAACATACCTAACAGCCTGTTTACTACAAAACAGACGTCCTTTTCCAATATATGAACATTTTCCTGCAAGTGGCGTCTTTTTTCCTTCCAACCACCTTACTTTGTATCCTTCACAAATTTCCTGCCAGCATTTGGTGGCCAAGGAACACATGCTGCAGCAATGAATGTGCATGAAGTACATTCCTTGAAAGACACAGTCTGTTCAGCAGTGATCCTGATGACATGTCCACTTGCCAAATCCAGGCACTCCAGCTGGGTGGTCAAATGGGGACCCACACGCCGACCCGTGACCCACAAACATTCAGCCATGCCGTGGATGAAATTTCATTAAATTCCACCAACACCAAATCCAGGGCTAAAGTAGTAGTTATCTGGAGCCACAAGGTCTCAGCTGTGCTGTCAGGTCAAGCACTCCCCCAAAAATACAGAAGGGTTGCTGGGAGGTTTGCCATACTCTAATCAAACTGCTTCTTTATTCCTTGAGAAAAAAAACTCCATCTTCCTTTTAGCCTCAAATTACAATATTGCTGCAGAAGCCCTCAGAGGCTTTGAAAAAAGAATTGTACCCTTGTTTGGAAAAGGACAAGATACAGGAGGAAACTTTCTATGGGGTATCTTGGATTTATACTCTTGTTGCCTGTTTTGGTTAGACTGGGACATCAGCCTTTTCTTTTATAAAGCAAGGATGAAATGGTCCTTGGTGAATCTTCAGTGAGTGACTTACCCTTAGGATTCAGAAGGGCTCGGGCTCAACCAGTCACCAGACCTTTTCTCCTCTAAGAGATCACTAAATGAAGTTTGATTACACGAGGGAAAATCAAAGGACAGGTGGTTTGTTTTCTTCCAAGGCATTTTAAAACATTCTCAAGGAAGTGGGAAGCCTGTACAGTGCCTACTGTCTCAACAGCAATATGAACAGCAGCAAAGAGGACAGGCTTCAGAGCACCATTCTCTTTAGGTTCCCTTCACAGGCATTGTGCAGTGGCTTCTGGCTGGAAGCGATACCTCCAAATGACTTGACTTCACTGAGTTCCTTGGTTTGGTGAACTTAGCTGGAAGGTAAAGGCCTCTCTGACAACGCTTGCACACACTCAGCCTTTCCTCCATCCCTGTCCCTTGTTCACTTTTCCCTGAAGGGAACTTTCAGTGCTGTGTTGAGCACCCTTCAAACACAAGCTCCAGGACGCTTCTCCAGGCCTGCCAGCAGTATGTACCTCATCTGACCTTTGCATGATTAAACCAACTCCTCCAAGCTACTGCATGTCATATGGTCACTAATGCCAATAAATCAACCTTCTCAGGATTTTTGACTCCCAGAGGCAATTTGGAGAGACCCATCTTCCCAAGAAAGTCTTCAGAACATTGTTTGATATCCTGCCACATGATTCAAATGGGCCTTCTGAAAATCCCACACATTACTTCTAACACCTTCTTCAAAGAACCATTCTCCATCTGCTTACAGACACAGGCCTGCTGCTGCATTTTAGTAACATTTGCCACAGCTACGTCTTGAACTCAGAGCTGCAGGAACAGCAGCTATGTGCTTGATTAAAGTAAGATTCCCTCTCTCAGTGTTTAAGACCAAGTGGGCCTGTCACATTGTTCATTCAGCATCTCATTTATTTTCAGGCTATTACACTTGCACTCACCCTGTTCTGAGTTCTGTACCTTGCATGTTTCACAACGGCAACCAAGAGTCAGATGTACAGTCTCCATTACAGCCCCAGCACCCACCACATACCCTGACAGATAGCCCCAGTCACTCTCACTTGGAAAAAAAAAAAATTCTAATTGATTTTTATTGACTTTACCTTCCAGTCATTATTTTTGGTTTGCCCTCCTCTGCAAGACCAAAGTGTTACGTGGTGTTGCTTCTCAATTTTCTTTTAGACAAGCTAAATGAAGTGGCAGATTTCAGTCGCATGCAGCAATGATCTTTTTCTAATCCTCTGGGGCACCTTTACACTGCTACAGCTACATCCACATGGGAGACTGTTCTGGAAAGATTGTCATAGGATAGATCCACTATGCCTCTTCTCTTCTGATCCGTACTAGACCAGAACTGGAAATAAAACCTACAAAGAGCTAAAATGTGGTTCCCTCTGAATCTCACTTGGATTTGTTAAGCTTTCAGAAATTTTGTGCTTGTTTTGTCTCTAACAAGGCACAGGGTGCCTTTTCACCCAGACATGCATTTACTTCACAGATTACTTGAGTACAAAGGAGATTTAAAATAGCTCTCAGCAGTAGAACTTACATAAAATTCTCCCATCCTATACTCAAGGAAGGGAAATACCCTCCTGGAACAGTTTTACATTTTTGTTCAAAGGAATCTGAAATACATCTTTCAGCTTTCCAGAAGTATTTTCCGCTGCTGCTGATCCTTTCCAAGATTCAATGCAATTACTTGTTAATAAAAACACGTTTTAATATGCCGGCAGAAAAATTGATACCATTTTCCTTCTCTGCCTTAAAACAAATGAAACGTAGGAAGGAATTGAGCTCTTTCATTTCTGAAATAAGAAGCAGATATTTTTTAAAGTTCAGATCATTACCAAGTGTAATTTTCATATAATAAGTTTAACACCAACCTTGTACTATTACTCCTCTGGTGCTAACTTTGTAGGGGAATGTATTGCTTATAAAACCTAAAAAAAATAATAATAATAAAAAAAAGAAGGAACACAATACCATTTCAAAATCTTCTGAAATCTTCTGGACTTCTCACTGATCAAAGTGAACAATGTCTCTAGGTCATCATCAGGGAACCAGTTAGTGTGAAAACAAGTTGTGTTTACTGCAATGTGTCTGCATAATAAGAGACTATGAAGCACACGGGGTTACTCCAGCCATTTGTGTTTACGAGCTATGAGCCCTCCTAACAAATGGCCGCACTGTTCTACTGCACAAACATTGAAGCTGTGTTTCTTCCTTGTTCACACACTTGTTTTTTTTGTCCTTCATGGAATCAAGTAGCCTGCAAATAAACAAAGTGTCGATTTTCCTCACTGGCTGTTAGGGGAAGCTACTAAATTTCCTACTTAAGCTACTAGAGAAGTGACACTGGTCATTCATCATTCTTCTTTTCCCCTTTTTTTCTCCCCAATGCAACAGATCTAATACAAGTTAAGCAAAAAACAGTCCATACTGATCTGAAGTTTACAATTCTCAGTTATTCTTGATGGCATTAAACCTAGAAAAGGCATTAAATTATTTCAACGTAGCATCTGCCATCCTTGGACTTGGGAGAGCCAGGTTTAATTTATGCCCCTGCCCAAAAGGGGGGGAGAACACATCTACCAGGAAGCCCTCCAGAGAAGTCCAGGATCTGTGTCTTCCAGGCAACTCTCCTCATTTACAACAGCACTGACACAGGTAAAGAAAGAAAACGGCTTTCTAGCCTGATGCTTAAGGCTCTCAACAGCGTTATGGGATAGCGTTGCTAGACTTTAACATTTAATTTCTTCTAGTGAATGAAAAATAATACCTACAAGTGACTGAAATATAACTAGGCCGCACCACCTTTTGAATAGGTCTCTAGTATGTGTGAAATAGTCCATACTCACTCATTCAGAGAAGGGAACTTAACTTGGTGCTCTCATTTCTGAAGGCATTGCCTGAGCAAGAATTCACCTGGAAGAAGAATTCTGGGCCTGATCACCCCATCTGAAGATAAACTTATCAAAACTGCAACAGATGTGGAGAAGAGCTTTTAGAATAACAGGATGTGGAGAGGTCAGCTGATCAGAGAGGAACAATTAAAGAGCTCAATTAAGAGATCAATTAGGGCACATTTAACCTTGCAAAACCAAGGTTAAACTTGCTGTCAGTAAAGTCAACATAGAGCGTAGAGAAAAAAAGGAGGTTAAACCAAGAAGACAAGAAGAGCTACTTACGCTAGAAGAATTCCTATGTTATGTAAATGGAAAAAGATAACATTGACAAGGAATAAATAAGTATGAATGCGTCAAAAATAAATTCAAGCTTGAAACAAGATTTTTTTTAACCACCTCCTCTGAGATGGTAGAATAAGGAGGCAATGGTAACAGCACTTCAAGTAGGAACCTGTTTAGTTTTAATAAGAAGCCTGATGAACTTATAGATAGGATTAGAGGGGATTGATAGTAGTAGCAGAAGACTGAATGTGATGGCTGTGAAGATCCACTGTAGACGCCTGTTTCTGAGTCACAGAAGCACCACAAGAGAGATTTTAGAGGTAAGCTCTTTGATGGAATTCTGCTTGTTTTATTTTCCTTAGAGACAGCCTTTCCTTGGCTGTCCTTGGATATGGGTCAGAATTTAAAGAAAACCTTTGAATTTAGCACCTGCAGTACAGCACTTAGGCCTGCATTTTCAAAAGGACAGAACTGATTCAAAAATCAATACTTTTTCAAAGCCTATAAAGATCTGTCCCATACATACATTTGAGTCCTTAAGTTTGCTTTACTTCAATTTCCTAAAAATAGGGACAAAAATTACTCCTTTGCCTGTCTCCATAGAGTTGTCAGCTCTGTGGTACAGTGACTACTTCCTGCTCACTCGAGTGTCTGCATACAGTGGGACTTTGACATCTGATGGGTCTGCTGGCTACCACCACAGTTCTAATATAAAACATTTATGTATTTGCATTCTACTAGATATACTGATAACCCTTTCCCTTTCTCCTGTTCATGGGGGTGGAGTAGTTCCAACACAGTTAAGTAAATTCAAATAAATTGTGTCGGTACTAGGAGAAATTATAAGGTTTTCTTGATCAGAGAATACACAGCAGATCACTTCCTTCAGTTCTACCTCTATGTGTAAGTATTGCATTTAAGTCAGATATAGCCCTGCACGAATACCAGCTGCAACACTAGCCTCAAGCTTGCCACCTTGCCACATCAGCCTTCATCTGATGTCAGAAAGTAGTTTTATTATGGTCAAGAAGGTTCTGGCCACTGCAGTTAAAACGTTTTTGTCTCAGTGATACTTTCTTCTCCCAGTGTGCTCTACCAGGTTTGATCTGTCATTTGCTTTGCTTTACTTTGTAAACTTTGAATTATTAATGTGCAGAGCTTAAAACAGGCATCAGAAAAACTTCATAATATTAAGAACATGCAGGAAAGAATTTATGAAAACCTGCAATGCTCCACATGGATGGCTCAGAAGAGAAGTAATCAACTCTGTAAATGTCAAGGGGAGGATTAGCTTTGCTTCAGATCCAATTCAGAAGCCACGTTAATAGGAGCCTTTGTACGTAGAACTAAAAGGACTATTTCCTGCTCTAGTTTTCTAGGTTGAAGTAATTGATTTACCACTTCTTTTATATACGGATTTGATGCACAGAGCAACATTTGAAAAGACTAGTAAATTTCTTGAGAAAATACTGGTCTATTTTAGTATAATTACAGAGTCTTACCATGTTTCAGTGGGTTGATCTGCAAAGACAAGCTGGGAGTCCCAGGCCATCACCAAGACAGCAGGGCAGTGACTTCCCAACCTGGTGCTGTCCCATTGTACCCAAGCAAGAAGGGCAGAGTGAGTTGGGTGACAATAGAAAGTGTCAGCCTACAGTTCCCTGGACATGAGACAAGTCCATAGTGATGTAGCACGTCCAAACTCACCTGCACCACACCAGTGCTGATCTTGCACATGGGCAAGCAAAATCCCAGGGAGACAAAGATGCTGCAGAGCCTGGTGGAATACTCAGGGCCTATAGACAGTGTCTATTTGCAACATGACATATGGACAGTAAAGGCTTTCAGATGCCTTTTCTCAGGATGGTGAGTATGTTGGTGCTTTCCATATTTCAACCTTCAGGTGGCATCCATAGTATGTACTGCAGCAGAAATGCTTGGCCTTCTGAAAAAAATAAAAAAAATAAAATCTGTATGAACTTATGTTTTCCTTTCCTTTCTAAACAACAGTCCTTCCTAAAAACATCACTAAATTAATATTACAACACCTTCAACGTCTTTTTTTTTTTCAGTCAGGATGACTGGCGTTTACAGGAAGAAGAGACACAAGAAACACAAGCTCCTGTTTCTTGTTCACATGTAAAACCAAAGGAAGGGAAAGCATAGGTCAGAGGTTGGACTCGGTGATCTTGGAGGGCTCTTCCAACCTAGATGATTCTGTGAAGAGATGTATAAACTGCTTCAGAGACATTTCCATGGGAAACACTTGAAAACCCAATCTTCTTTTGTAGTGCAGGTATTTCAACACAGCCCAATAATATTAACTTCTGTATTTGCCCTATAAACAATGAGGCAGTAGTTTCACAGTCTGTTAGATGTAGGAGCAAACAAAACCAAACTGCTTGTTGAGCCGAAAGAGGAATGGATTATGAATGTCACTGATTTTTGGCCTCTTCCTTGTGTCCTTGAGCGATCCCAAACTGTTACATACTAATATAAGATCACTTCTTGCCAAGCTATCGAAGTAAAATGTAGGGAGAGACATGGAACTGGAGCTACTGTTCACATATCCATGGGATAGTGGAATTGCATGCAAGGCTGTTCTTGTAAAACTAAAACTGCAGTTTATTGAAGGTAATGGGCATCGTTAACTGGACACCACAGAAGCCAACACACTGCACCTCTCCCTAACTCCAGAACAGGGAAGCATACATGGGAAATGAGTAAGCAAGTTCATTCAATGCACATCTCTAGTTGATCCACTAACACCAATAGTTACTTCATTTTTAACGAATTTCTGAGCTGTCCCAGTACTTTTAGTAAATGCCTCTCCCCAGATTTTCTACCACTCCTTACTGCTGTGTAGAAGCTTCTTTTTCTAAGGAATTTAAACACAGTGTGCGTTAAGATATCCTCAGCTTTTTTAGAGATTGACTATCCTTTCTATTTACAGCCATTAACTTTTTTGAATCATGTGTGAGCCCTGACATCTCTCTCCCAGCATCATGGCTCCCACAAAAAGGTTTGTCCCTTTCCTAGCATCACTTACCAATTTATTCGCTGACAGAAGCTTAGCAAACGAGGGCTTAATTTTCCAGACCTGCTTTTATTTAAAGCAATTCAGTCAAATGTAGAGCTAACCTCTGACAGAATATGAGTAGAATCACAATGTGAAACTTAAAGAAATTTCTCACAAAAGAATCCCTTGAGTCAAGAGAGGTCACTGGCAGAAACCATAACTAATGTAGCAAAATGGAAGAACGTCATGGAGAGGGAATGGTCCTTGGCAGCTGTTTAATGGAGCTCCTCAGCCGTAGCACTCAGGGCTGACCAGCGCTGATTTTCTTCCTGATGTATCACTCCCTTTGGTCTGTTGTGACTCAGCCGCTGAGCCCTCGTAGCCTGCGGCAGAGCTAATTGTGATTCACTCACTGCCTCCCAGAAAACCGACTGGAAAGTTAAATTTTATAAAGTATTCAGCCTTAGCATGGAAGATCCTTGGAGGCAAATTTCCTCCTCTGAGGTAAGGTTCTTCCTTTTCTGCCCCTCTCCTTCCCCCTTTCAAAATGAAAGTCACGGAGCAGCAGAAGGCTCCTTGTACCTCAGGACCTGACCCAGGCCTGGATATGGGGATAGACGCAAAGAAAGGGAAGGGAAGCAGAGCTTTCCTTTCAAAAGGGAAATAAAATATGGCTCAGTTAACCCTGGAACATGTCAGGCAGTGACACACAGCCACAGGCAGCCCAAACAGGGAGCTTGCAGCGTGGCATGCAACGCCTCACCAGCGTCCTGAACACCTTTGGTCCCTGCTCCCAGGAATGGGGCTATGGCCATGCAGCTCCTGTGTTTGGAAGGGTGTGAAGAAATTACTATTGCCTGGACTCTTCCTGTTAGTTTTACGTATTTATAGCAGGGACAGGCCTGGGCAGTGTCTGAGATTCATCCGCAACTTGCTGTTGGTGTTTCCCCACGTATATCTGGGGCTCAAGTCCACCAATGACCTGCTCAACACCTTCCTCTTGTCTCTATATCCCTCACTCTCCCTTTTAACCTTTACCAGAAGTTTCTTTGCCAAACTCCATGCAACATGAGAACCTCACCCACCATATCTAACAAATTTACATCCCACCCTGTGGCAGTGTCAGGCCCACTGCAGCAGGAGCCCTGTTCCTGCACGGGGAGGCGGCTCCAGGTGGCACAGTGGGATCGCGAAATGAGGCCAGGGCTGGCACAACCTCTGCTCCCTCACGCCCAAAACACTCAGCTCTGACCTGGCAAGAGGCTCTGCTGGGCTCCACTGCAGGGGACCCAGCGCAGACTGTCCCGATCTCCACTGAAAGGAGATGCAGGGAGAGGAGATGGACATGGGACAGACAGTAATTGCAGTTTTTAGCAATTGTGGAAAATACAGTGATACAGAGAGGAAGAAGTATCAATGGAGAAATGGGAGACAGCTGCACTGGCATTGCTTCCTGGACTGAAGAAAAGCCTTCAGAGTTATTGAGTAAACTTGTATTAATAAAAACATCATAAGCTTTTCTATTTTTATGTTGCCAGTTATATTCTCATCTCATGAGATCAAAGTTTTTTTCAAAGGCAATGAAGACAGATATTAAATAAATATTTAAAGACAATGAATTAACAGCAACAGACATTTTCAAAACCTGGCTCTAGGAAGTAGTTACATTTCAATCTGAGCAGCCTTTCAGTTGGGTTTGGATTACAGCAAGCAACTTCTTTTAGCTGCTCTTTATTCAACACATTCAAAGACTGCACGTGCATTGGGATTTCTGCCAGCTCAGACCTGGCCTTTCTGTCACAGAAGAGAGCACACCTTGCCAGCACCACTCTTGCAAGGAGTTTGGCAACTGGCCCTATCACATGAATCTGAGAATAAAATCCCTGCTTGTGTACTGTTTTTAGCTTTTATCACTGCTACAAAAGTTCTGAAGTTTAACTACCCTTATCAGCAAACACCAGTACTTCCCATCAAGAACATGCCTTAATGAACAAACTTTGTCTCTCTCATTTGTTGGTAGCTTAATACGAAAGTATCCCACTGAACCTCACACTGGACATCTTCCAGGAATTATTTTACTTAATGCAAGTATCAGAATCTGGTCCTAAAACAAACAACTGCACATCACAACATACAAATTGTAACCATCACTGTCTTAATTTATTTTAATGAATTGTGCTTTAAAACCTGAGTTATTCTCATGTCTTAACTGCTCCACTAAAAAGTGAGTTTTCATAATTAGGAGTATTACAGCCATACTAATTTGTTCCTTATCTATTTGTGCCAAGTCAAAATGACCATGAGTGTCAATCTGCTCTGTGGGATGTGTCTTTGCTTGTCACCTTCCATCCAGTCTTTACACTTGTTTGTAAAGCTCAGCATACAGCTCACTAAACTCACTGGCACCTGATGTGACGTGCACTCTGAACACAGTGAGGTGTTCTGGTGTCACAGTCCGTTCAGGGGCCTGCAGGAGCTGAATTAAAGGCTGCCTGAAGACACAGCACATGCTTTTTGTTGCTAACTGTCCTGGTTCAGATCGCACTGGCAAAGCTACTCGCCATACATGTCCTTTCCTTAGGATACTAAACAGAAGGCAGGCTGAAAACCAAACCTGGTGCATGTCTTGACTCAGTTCCGGGAATCCAAGAGCACCAGGGTAGATTTGCTACGTATAAATCCTAGTTGTTTTGATACCCAGGAACCTTCCAGAAAAAAATGCACGGTAGACTTGTTGGCCTAACATGATGCTGCTACAAAAACAGGAAAGGATGTACAGAGGAAGAGATGGGATAGAAGAGAGAGAGGTTATTCCCCTTAACCCACACCAACGTGTCGCAGGCCTGTCTTTTCACTTGTCTGAACAAATGCAAACATCTACTCAGTGAGGACACAAGATGAATTTCAGTTTGCCCATGCACTTAGGCCTGCCTGAAAGGCAGCTCAGCTGTAGCCCTAGAGCTGAGCCTGCCCCCTCAGGCACACTTTGTTCAGCAAGCATTGGCAGTCTGCCTTTGGCTCCTATTTCCCCAAAGGAGCATAAAGCCTTTGCTTCATCTTCAAGGAGGTGAAATTGCAATAAACATAATATGAGGACAGGGAACATGCCAACGGAACCTTTAGGTTGAAAGTGGACACTGAACAACTAAGCGCATTAGCAGTTTGTAAAGTGATTTTAATTCAGACAATAGAAAAAAGGAGGTATTTCATTGTGTCTGTCTTGAAGACCCTGCCATCATCAGTAGTGATTTCTGCACCAGACAGCTATTGACACCATAGCCCTAGGAATACCACATGCACTTACATCTGTGTGACAGAATAAAGGTCAGGGCTGTTCTGCTTATGTTGCAAGGCAGACCCTGCAGTGTCTTTATGCAGCTGGATTCATGATGACTTCTCAGGAGAGACAAATACCCAGGAGACTATAAGATACAAAAATAGAGATTTTATATGTCCAAAAGGTCCTGACAGCATACAGTGGAACACCTTGAAGTGTCTGAATACACTGAAAATCTGCGATAGCCTTCTTACACCATCATGAATTTCTTTCAAAGCTTATGTAGCTTTCTAAGAACTAGCTCACTTAAGAGCAGCGTAGAGTATTCACCAGTTTCTGATTCTTTCTTTTCCCTGGGGTACTCTGTCACTCATAGCTTCTTTCCCTACTAAGTCCACAAGTGCTCTTCCTTCGGTTCTACCTCCCCAGCAAGTAATACACTCACTTTTCATAAATTCAACCAGTGGCCCAACTGCTAATCAAGCTCTCTGCCCTTGTTATGGATGTCTGTTTTCGTTGCATTTTGTTTCCTCCCTGTCACTGCACCACTTCTCTGCTTCCTGGTAAGCCTTACTGCTGATCTAGAATATGCCTGGGCTGCCCCTTGTGTTTTATTCATGGCTTCTGGAAAAAGCCTGATGCAGAACTCTGGTCAACAGAGTTATTAATATACAAAGGTAGATGGCAAGATTGAAAGCCAGTCTGAATTTATCAAAGCAGAAGGTGAAACAAAAAAGATTTCCCAGCAAAATGCTACTGACATTTATATTAAAAGGGGAAATGAAGTCCAGGTTTGACATTTAAAAATAATGCCACCTCTGTAAAACCTAAAGCTCATTTTTTACAGGCACTGGGAAAGCTTCAAGGCAACTTCTCTTTTCCCTTTGCTAATTGTGCAGCCTTTCATCACAAATTATTTACTTTTTTTGCCTTTTTCTTTAAAAGTGGTACTGAAGTGTGCCTCTGCAAAGAGGGCAGTGCAGCAAGGTTTAGGTGAGTTGAAGAGATCTCAACACAGGTAGAAGAGCATCACATTTAATTCCTTTGGTGCTTATTTTAATAACATTTATCACAATGAACTCTTGAGTCATTAGAACATGAAATATGCAATACCATGCTTTGCCATTCAACATACAATTTATCTTCTCATTGCTGTGATGAGGACATCATTACTATTTTTAATAACTTCTTATCAGTGAGGTTCAGCCACAAACTGTTGGTTTCATTTCAAAACTGTACAGTTGTCACCGAAGGAACCAAGGCCTAATTTCTCTTTGTTACCAAGGAAAAAAACAACAAGCCACATGTCAGAGTCACTCATCAACCGAGTTCCATGCAGGTGAAAGGCAGGGAAAGGAGATCTCACCTAACAGAGACCTTGTTCCCAGGCTTTTTGTCTCTTCTCATATAGGTGAATGCTTTGCAGATTCACGGAGTAAAAAAGCAGGGATATTTCTTCAGCAGGGGCACTCCTCTGACCTTTGGTTCTACCTTCTCTTGACATTTAGTCCATTAATCCAATGTTTCATCTTTCCTTAGGGACCACGTTTTCTATAAGTCTGATCCTAGGAAGGATCATTCTTAGCATCAGACTTACTGTGTTTTTTGGATGCTTTCTGCTTGGTGTGTTTGTTACTTGAAACACAATCCTCAGCAATAGACACAATTCCAGTGGAAAGAACTTCTTGACAGTGAGGGTGAGGGAGCACTGGGACAGGCTGCCCAGGGAGGCTGTGGAGTCTCTGGAGATATTCAAGGCCCGTCTGGACGCCTCCCTGGGCAGCCTGCTCTAGGCAACCTGCTTTGGCAGGGGGGTTGGACCCAATGCTCTCTGGAGGTCCCTTCCAACCCCTACAATTCTGTGGTTCTGTGATCTTGATCTAGCTGAACATCTAGTGCATCTTGATCTGAAGTGTCTGGAGTACTTCAGCCCTACATAAATCACTAATTTCTCTCACTGTGAAAGTGTGCGAGTAACGTCCCTCACTGTACTTCTATGTCCAGCTACTGGGTTTTGTAGAGGTGGAACAAAGAGCCTTCTTTCCGAAATCTCCTCATGCATTGGTACTTGCAAGCCTCCTGCCTCTAAGCCTAGTGGTAAATGACACTAGTAATAGTTACGAATGCTGTGTAAATATTACAGTGCCTTTCTTCTGGGAAACCTCTGGCACCCCAGTGGTACAGCTGGCCTTGCGCTGTCCCTGCCCTGTGGCAGGGAGCAGCCCTGCCGTGTGCTGCGGCACCAGGCTGCTGCTGCCACCCCTAGCACATAAGGTAACCCAGACCTGGCGAGTGTAAGCCGTGGCAGGGCTCTGGTGGTCATGATAGGCCCAAGCAGCAGCACACATTCCTCCTGAGGGCTCCACAGCTGTACAAAGCCAAGAAGAGCAGCTGTAGAAATAAGTCTTAAAAGCCATTCACTGTGTTCAAATCTCATTTATTTCTCTGCTCACTTCAAACCCAATAGGATCTAGCCCCCCTTGCTTTATCAGCTTTTACCTCCTCCCCCCCCCCCCCCCCCATCAGACAGATATTTGAGCTTTACTTATAACTCCTTCGATTGGCAACGAAGTGGCTGAAAAAAAAAAAATCTCCAATATTAGTTTCCTTTTATGCATACTTGTTCTCACTCAAGGGTACTTAGGAAACTATTCTATTTGTCACAGTATAGTAACCCGGCACTTTGGGAATCATAATGTATCCTCTCATAGCTTTGGTGGATAAATAGGTATAATTTTCATTAGTCCTCCTTGAGCAGGCTTCCCACTGAAACAAGAGACAAGACAGACCGGGAGGTTCTCTGTCGCTGAAACTATGGCTTTGTATTGCTGACTGGTAAGATACAACAGAATGATAGAACTGATAATAAAGCAAATCAATACGCTGCCCTGGATGTACACATGAGACACAGCAGACAACGAGCTTCATTTATAACAGATGCTGATGGTGACCTGCTAGCATATTCTGCCAACTGCTTTCTGTGGAGGTCTTAGATGGACGAGGCCCCACCTCATTTCTGTGGGGTTAACACTATGGATTCCTACCTGGAGGGGCAGCCACCCTGGCCTAAGTCTCTCACAGGAGGAGGAGCTGGGCCTTAGCTCCTGGGGATGCCGTTATACAAGAAATCAAGGATCTGGTTCTCAGATGCAGAAATGAGCGAAATGTGCTGTGAACATGGGTAAATACCCCTCTGTTAAAGGATCAATGCTGTTTAAAACAGCAACAATGGTGGGAAGGTGTTGTGGTTTAACCTGGCCGGCAGCTAAACACCACACAGCCGTTCACTCACCTTCCCCCCTCCCTCTCTGCGACGGGGGAGAGAAATGGAAACTGAAGCCCGTGAGTTGAGACAAAGACAGTTTAATAAGACAGGAAAATAATAATAACAATAATAATAATAATAATAATAATAATAATAACATAATAATAACAACAACAATCGCAATGATGATGATAATAGTACTACTAATAATGTGTACAAACAAGTGATGCACAATGCAATTGCTCACCACCCGCTGACCGATGCCCAGCCTAACCCCGAGCAGTCCGGCGCCCTCCCCCGGCTAGCCACCCCTATATATTGTTTAGCATGACCCCAGATGGGATGGAATACCCCTTTGGCCAGTTTGGGTCACCTGTCCTGGGTCTGTCCCGGGTCTGTCCCCTCCCAGCTCTTACTGCACCCCCAGCCTGCCTGTTGGCAGGACAGAGCAAGAAGCTGAGACGTCCTTGGCTTGGTGTAAGCACTGCTCTGCAACAATTAAAACATCGGGGTGTTATCAGCACTCTTCTCATCCTAAGCCAAAACATAGCATTCTGCCAGCTACTATGAAGAAAATTAACTCTGTCCTAACTGAAACCAGGACAGAAGGTTCAGTATCTCAATGGCAGGAACAATCTAGAATATCTGCATATGTGCAGTTTTCCATAATTAAACAGAGCATTGAAGTACACAGAAATTACACGGAAATTAAACATTATGTAGAACTGTGAGGGGCTTGTAAGTCACTTTCTATTATCACAGAATCACAGAATTGTAGGGGTTGGAAGGGACCTCCAGAGCTCATCGGGTCCAACCCCCCTGCCAAAGCAGGTTCCCTACAGCAGGCTGCCCAGGTAGGCATCCAGATGGGCCTTGAATATCTCCAGAGCAGACTTCACAGTCTCCCTGGGCAGCCTGTCCCAGTGCTCTCTCACCCTCACCATGAAGAAGTCCTTTCACATGTTGGTGCGGAACTTCCTGGGCTCCATCTTGTGGCCATTGCCCCTTGTCCGGTCCCCACAAACCACTGAAAAGAGGTTGGCCACATCCTTCTTTTTCCCACACTTAAGATACTTGGAAACACTGATAAGATCCCCTCTCAGCCTTCTTGTCTCAAGGCTGACCAGACCATAACGCCTATATTTATGAAGTTTTGATGTGATTTAGCCCTGCTTTCGGGCAGGAGGCAGGTGGACCAGAGGACCTTCATGGGTCCCAGCCAGCCTAAATTACTCCATGACTCTCTGAACCAGTATCAGAGGTTTACTTACTAATATTTCCTATGACATCCCTTACCAATCCAGAAAACATCCATTTATGCCTATAGCAATGCTGGTAACATCCATCAAAAACCTGCTAGCCCTGTGCAAAGCCACCTTGATGCTAACTAAATACAATTCAAACCCAAGAAACGTAGCAAGCATGAGAAAAATTGTTTAGAAAAGACATTTTCTTTCCAGCCACGTATGCAAGCACAGAAAATGGATCCTTCCCCCAGCTGGAGCCGATTTCAACTCAAGTATTAGATACCTGAAAGAACATTGTAATTGACAAGTTATTATGGAATAATGTTTACTACTAAATATATCTTTATGGATTTCTCAGGTCTTGCTGTGTTTCTAAGGGCATTAATCCGATCTCCTAATATCTCAGTTATCTACAAACAGAAGCCAGAAGCCCTTGATTAAGTAATTAGTTATGTCAGTAGGCAGATACCATCAGCAAAATCATATCTTCTTTTGGTATAAAAGAAATAAAAAATATGAGAATAACAGACTTGTAGTAAAATAATAACAATAATTTTAAAAGTCCATTTATCATTCATCAATATTCTCCTTGGCATTTTGTACCCCTCTTGGGCCAGCATAGATGTTTAACAGCCCCAGCACTGATTCTCCCATGGGACAGGGGACAACACACCCCTCTCTCCGTGCAGTGAGATGACATCCAGAAATGTGAGGTTCTGTGGTCGTGTTTATCTAATTGACTTATCTTTGGCTATAAAGGGAGATGTGGTCTGGCCTCAAAATCTGTTAAAAATTCTCAGCAGGGTAACAGAACCCAGAAAATGCATTGATCTGTCAGACCACATTCACAGAAAGGGGCATCACTGAATGTTTCCTTCTGCTAAGGAATTCATTTAGAAGAAGAATACCTAACCTCTCTCATTTTTTTTTCCATTCACTTATAAAAAGCACAATAACCACATATTAAAGGCTGAATCATTGTGAGAGCAATCTTGAGAACTAATAACATGAAAGCCAGTGTTGATGAGACTGGGGTGAGGAAACAGCTAGGCAGCTGCTATTCCTATAAACACAGAGAGCACAAAGCCTGCTCATTTCCTTGTGGGCCAGAAAAGATGCTTGGGGGATGTAAATTCCACCAACTTCAAATTAGAACCAGATCACAGTGGTTTACAGTCCATTCATCTGCTTTTGAATGATTACTGCATCATATCACTGGTTATAAGAAGTCAGCTTTATTTCCAACTACGCTACGTAATAACATTTGACAATTTGTTAAATGCCAGCTTCACGTTGTGCCTTGCACTGTGACCACAGCACATGCAGAAGCAGATCTCTGCTTTCCCCTCTGTTACGTGCTTTTCCTCTCTGGCAGCATACAGACTGATGCTGTCTCTCTTTCAATGCCTGCACATTGCTCCCTGCTGTCCCTACGCACTGCGATGGGTTTGTGCTTAATGTGGCTGTCTCCAAGCACAGCTTTGACTCGCCTGCAATAGGCAGTATCTGGTAGGTAAAGGATTGGCGCTTTGCCAATTTTATTTTGCAGTCAAACAGAACCTACTTATTATTAGTGTTACATTAAAGTTGGGCAGTGAATACTTTTATAAAGCTGCTCATGTTCCTCACACGTCAGCATGGAGAAAGTAATGTCATAGCAAAAGACAAGCGTGCTGATCCAAGCCCCAAAGATATTCTTAAAGTGTGTGGTGTGTTTGGTGGTTTTCAATCTTTCTTTCACCATTATCTCTATCTGACAAAAGAGAAAGGACCTTTCTCCTATTCAGCAAGAGAAGCACCCTGTCATGCCCTGCAGACAGCTGCCTAAAGCTCAGACCCAGTAAAAAAACTTCATGGTCTAGTAAATCTCTGCTGCTCACCTTGACAAAGGAGTCCTCTGTGAAACAGTATTGCCTGTGCCACAGGGAAAGTCAAAACTAAATGATAATGGCTCCATCTGGTATTAAAACTTCACATTTGGTGGATTTTTAATGCCTTTTATAGCAGTCATGACGAGATGTTCAAGAGTAACTTGGGTTCTGGAAAGACCCCTTTTCCTACCTAAAGATTATCAATGCAGTAAAAAAAAAAAAAAAAAAAAAAAAGATAGGACTGAAATCAGTGTTTGTGTAAATTTCACACATTTTCAGCATGGCCACAGAATAGCTTTAGAATCTGTTTCAAAGTAACATAAAATGGCTTTGTAATTACAAAAAAGATTTGAGATGATTGAAGTCAAGGATAGTTTCTGAAAAGCATCCTATAAATGCCTTGGCATTACAGAGCCTTGGATGTTTGTTTTATGTTCTATCTTGGGAACAGATAAAGACTTCTTTTTTTTTTTTTCTAGACAATAATGTTTGCTATAAAGCGTAATGAGAAAGTTAGCTGGATGTAGCAGGGGAAGT
Organism: Netta rufina; assembly: GCF_964035555.1. Taxonomy (NCBI): domain Eukaryota; kingdom Metazoa; phylum Chordata; class Aves; order Anseriformes; family Anatidae; genus Netta; species Netta rufina. The sequence goes on from NC_140132.1 coordinate 8,802,027, forward strand.
GTCCTCATGTTCATAAAATACATTCTGAGCAGCAGGCAACCTTCCTTGTTAAACAGCTGCTGGGCAGGTAAAGCCGTGGTAACTGAGGGGAAGCAGGTGCATGGGAATAGAGCCTTGGGATTCAGGGAAGCAAAGCAGCAATCCCTTTGCTGTGCAGCCCCTTGGCCTGTGCAGCAAGCCTGGGGGCGCAGTCCCAGCCCGTGGTGCTGCTCGCCAATGCCAGGAGCACTCAGAGGCAAACACAGAGCAAGTGGGCAGCAAGGGGCCCCTCACCAAGCAGAAATGTGGCAGGAGAAGTGGCAACACGCAGCCTGAAAGCAATCAAAAGGGACTTCAAGGAACTGGGATGGATGATTAGGAACTCAGGTGCGCAAGTCATCTCCTCCATTCTCCTCAGTACTGCCAGGAACAGAAGGACACTGTACATTAACCTGTGGCTCCATGGCTGGTGTCGCTGCCGATATTTTGGGTTCTCTGGTGACAGGAAGCCTTACCTGGCACCAGGCTTGCTGGCATTGGACAGGATTCATCTTTCCTAAAGAGGGAAGAGGGTCGTTGGTCATGAGCTGGCAGGGCTCATTGATCGGGCTTTAAACTAGGTTCGATGGGGAAGGGGATCGCAGCAGGGATGCTGGCGATAAGGTACAGGATGACATGCCATCCTCCTCACACCTGCTGACAAAGGTTTCCAGAGCCTAGAGAGGGAACAGAGCTTAACAGGAGAGCTACCATAGGCCCACATGGACAAGTTATAGTTGCCCCATCCAGAAAGGCAGCTGCATTGGGAGCCCAACTCAAATGCCTCTATGTAAACACATGCAGCATGGGGAATAATCAAGGGGAACTGGAGGTGTGCGTGTGGCTGCAAGGTTATGATCTCGTTGCAATCACTGAGACACGGTGGGACAGCTCTCATGACTGGAATGTGGCCATGGACGGCTTTGTGCTTTTCAGGAAGGACAGGCCAGGAAGGTGAGGTGGTGCAGTTGCTCTTTATGTGAGTGAGCAACTGGAATCTGTGCAGCTCTGCAGAGGGGGAGATGCGGTGCGAGTCGAGAGCCTGTGGGTGAGGATTAAAGGGCAGGCCAACAGGGGTGACATTGTGGTGGGTGTTTCCTACAGGCCCCTGGATCAGGAAGAGGAACTGGACGAGGCCTTCCACAGGCAGCTGCAGGTTGCCTCACGTTTGCAAGCCCTGGTTCTTATGGGGGACTTTAACCACCCCAAGATTTGCTGGGGAGACAGCACAGCTCAGAACACGTGGTCCAAGAGGTTACTGCAGAACATTGCGGATAACTTCTTGAAGCAGGTGGTAGGTGAGCCAACAAGGAGAGGGGTGCTGCTGGACCCGGTACACACAGAGGTGGTCTAGTTGGAAACGTGAAGGTTGAGGGCAGTCTCGGCTGCAGTGACCAAGAGATGTTGGAGTTCAAGATCCTGCAAGGAGGAAGCAGGGCAAAAAGTAGGACCACAACAGGGATTTCAATAGTGCTCATTTCACCTCTTTAAGGACCTAATTGGAGGAATCCCCTGGGCCAGGGCTCCAGAGGGAAACGGAGCCCAGGAGAGTTGGCTAATATTCAAGCACAACTTCCTCCAAACTCAGGGTTGGTGCATGCCTTCGAGAAATAAGTTGAACAGGAGACCTGCGTGGATGGGCAAGGAACTCTTGGGAAAACTTTAACAGAAGAAGAAAGCGTACGTGATGTGGACGAATGGACAGAGCACTTGGGTGGAACACAGAACATTGACAGAGGGTGCAGGGATGCAATGAGGAAGGCCAAAGCCCAATTTAGAATTAAATTTAGCAAGAGACATCAAGGACAAAGCTCTATGTCATGAAGAATTTCCATCTATCTCAGGGAAGACAGCCCAGCTGTTGGATCTTGGTCTCAGTGATTTTATTAGTCAGACTCTGGGGGGCACTAGGATATCACGATGAAAGTCATGGGATAGAATTGCTGCTGTTTCCCACACTCATATTTGCAGCTACTCAGATTTTGAATGTAAAATCAGGGCCAACAGTGATTAAGTTTCAGATGAGCCTCATCATGCTTCAGAATTCCCCTTCTTCCACTTCCATTAACTCTCTCTAGATCTCTTCAGCTGGGAAACCAGCACAGAGATCTCCGGAGAAAATGCTTATCTGCAGCCCTAAAACTGAATATGAAACATAAAACCACAGTATTTTCTGCTATCTGTTAAATACTTAAGACGTACTACCCCCTCAGCTGGAATAGCAGGAGTGTGGACACAGGCTGATGTGCTGAGTCTCACAGCCAGTCCCTCTGCATTGCTTTTCCCTTCCCCTGCCCTTCACAACATATTAGTTCAACTCCTGATCCCAAATAAACGTGGAGAACACAGGGAAACGAGCAGGTCGCTGTTTCTTCACAAGGCTTATGCTCATATATTACTTTTTTTTTTTTTTTTTCCCCACCCAGAAGCACAGGTTAGGGTTGCTGTTTTCTTACAGTCTTTGTCTCCCTTTCCTCCCTAATCATCTCAGCTTTCAAGGACAAAATATCCAAAGCATTTATTAATTTCAATGAACAAATTGCTCCTAAAGAGAAGTTAAGATGATAATGGTAGGAAAAGTGTGATTTGAGGTAGTGGTAGGGAGACAGTCTAGGACGTCAGCTGCCTGGAACACCCATAGAGCCACTCACCCTGTCAGGAACAGTAACTAGACACCACTACCATCAGAACAGCAATAATCCATTCAATTCCAAAATTCACATTTCAGCCTGGTACTTCTATGAACCGTATGATGCCATCCCATCCTCCTGACCATCCTATATGGTTAGCCAACATGGAAAGAATGGCAAATGTTATCAGCAAAGTTATGCCCTGTCATGTGAGCAATAAACCTCCATGTAACTTCTTATCATGCAAGACAAAAATACCACAGAATTTAAGGGATTTGTCCACACACAAAATACTTCAAATGACAGTTGTCTGCTAGCAGTCTCAAGACCAAACAATCATACTCGCTATATTTAAATAAACCATACTTCTACTTAAATGTACAGACTTTCAAGGGGAACTGAAAACTGGGAAAATCTCTTCAAATTTATCACTGCAAATTACTCAGTCAGTTACAATTCTAGGCATTTGGGCTTTGGAGAATCAAAAGCGTGCAATTTATTTGTCTGACTCTCACAAACTGTCCACCCATTCCTTTAAGCTCTCTTTTCACTTTGCTTTCTGGAGACTGTTAGACAGCTCTACAAAAGAGTGCTAACAACAAACCGTGCTTCCCAATGTACACCGAGCAGAAACTGGAACTCCTAGGCAAAACCTCCAAGAGGGAATATTCTTCGGCATCTTTGATAATCGCAGTCCTTATTGTCTTTAATTTCTGGATTTAAAGCAGAAGGAGGTGGGGAAAGAAAATCTTTTTTCACAGACTGGTATTTTCATCTGAGGATATTATCTAACTATAATTTATGCTTTAAAGCACTTCAAAAGGAACTGATATTTTTATAGATGTTTGAACTCTCAGAACCTGTACAGTTGCCAGCTGTTAATACTCAGGAGAAATGGGAAATCAGTTATTTAAAACCAAAAAGAAATGAAAACAAAAATCCAACCTACAAAGCATACAAAGAGAATTTTAATTTGACCTTGGTCTTTAATCCAAAGTCAGAAACTATTTGTCTGAAAATAAGGTAATTGCAGACTCAATTCAATCCCACTTGGTGGCCAAGAAAGCAGATGTGTATCTGAACCCAAGTACAGATGAAACCAGTATACAGATCTGTACCATAACAAGCCTGGTGATGGCCTTTGTTTTGGTAAAAGAATCAATAGCCTGTGCTTCTATCACAACAGTGCAAATGAAGCAGGCAGAGCATATGTATGTGAATGCACATCTATACAGCCCCTGTCACCATAGCAGGTATACGAGAAAGTGCCACTTGTACCGTCCCTTCCACATGGTACCCTCTAGAGCTGTTTTGATGGGATGTACCAAGTAATCTTAGAGGCTGTATCAGGAGCCAGATTATGCTGCCCTTCACTTTCCTGGATAGTAGAGCTGACCTCAAATCACTGTGCAAACAGAAATGATTACATAGGAAGTGATGGAATAATCAAATAGGAACGAATGACTGTGCTTGGCCTACAGAGGGAATACAATGCTGCGCTTTGGGGCAGCTGTTTTAACAGGAAAGGCCTTGTGCCACTGCGTGTTCTCAGGTGCTATGCAGTGCCCAGATGCAACTCACTTTTCCAGGACTTTGTCTCTGGCACCTAAGATTTCTCCAGTGCTGTTGTCCTCTTCGTGAGACCAGCCTAAACTTAATGGCTCTTCAAGGAGCTCCCTAGTAAAGGAGCAAGCACACTTCTACACCCACAGGGCACTACACACCTATCTCTTACCCAGCCCATAAACTTCTGAGCCCTCCTGCTTCTTCCCCCAAAGACGGTACAAAGTCCAAGCCTCATACCTGTCTTGGGACTCCTCGGCTCAATACTTCTGTTTTATTTCAAGTGTACTAGAAAAACACATTTCTTACTTCCAACAAACACTGCTCTTCAGCGTGTCCCAGCAGTAACCGTTGAGAGGAACATCACACTGCACATGCAGCTCAGTCACCCCCAGCCAAACAACTGAGCGAGAAGCCCAACCCAAACGAAGTGCCCCAGCTTTGGACACCTGGCACCCGCTGCCCAAAGGCAGCCTGCCGCTGAGAGGCTGTGCCGTCTGGGGTGCCTTCCCCTCTCCCTGGAGTGAGTACTGAACACAGCCCTTGCTTGGCCCCATGTCCCCGGTCACCCCGTGCCTCCTGCTCCAGCAGCAGCGATTTGCTCCCGCTCACAGCGTGTCGGGGATGACCTGCACAAGAAGCAAACAGGCCCTGGGCACAGAGCACGGGAGGGCCCCGTCTGATAAACTTCTCATCACCTTTCCCTACTGCAGCTGCTGAGAAGCAGACAACCAGCCACAGCATCACAGTTTTAATCATAGTTTTGTTCACTCTCCACAGAGCAGTAATAAAAGGTTCAACTTGGGGGGGGTAGGAATACCGCAACTAGTCGTTCCCACCAGGCATGCATCTGGCCCTTAATTACCCTATGGTATTTATATAATCAAAAAAATATTCAACTTGTATGACTGATCATGTTGGAGTAGTGGAACGCATTAGCAAATAAATAGCAAAACACACAAATTTGTCAACAGATGGATTACAACCCAATGTAATTAAATGCAAAATAGTTCTGCTTTTAAAGCAATTGCCCATAAATTAGCCTGTCAGCAAATGTATGCAACTAATTGCATGAAAAAAAATAGGCCATAAGACAATATTATCTGCACATAGTCTTTCCAAACAATGCAGAAGTGATTGGGTATGTTATTAATTGAAAAGAAGTCAAACTGCATTAGTTTAATTGCTCTTTTTTGTGCAAACCTATTAGAATAATTTATACCATATTTACTCCTTTTTACATTTGATGATAGGTATTTAAGCCTTGTTTGTAGACTAACAATAATGATTTCACCTTTTCCTTGGCTTAATAAATGCAGTAACAATGCTGTTTGCCCATGGCAGCGGTGAACTACGGCTGCATCCCATGAGGGTTTAAGGGAACGGCAACCAAGCTGTCTTTGAAGCTCCGTTTCTTTCGAAGTGAACCAAGCGGCACGGTGGAAAGCAAAGGCTGCAAGGAAATCTCCATTTGCTTGTTTGCAAGAGGAAAGACTAAAGAACTGAAAACACGTTCTACAAACTGTGTATACACAATGATATGGGCAGCCCTGACCAAAGCAAATTTAGAGCACTCGGTTTCACCATTCAGAGGCTGGCTGTAAGACACCTAGTTGAAGGTTTAATCCTCAGATCTTCAGCCCGTGATCTATCAAGGCTCTATGGGACACTCATAAAGAAACTGTGAAAGGTTACTTAGAAAAGACAGGCTGTTGGCTCGTATTTGCTGTGCAGGATTAGGATTTTATGTGGAAAAATAGTGTGGGTTCACAAACCAAAATGGCTGGAAAACCGATCGCAGCCCAAAGCTGACAGACATTAACCCAACAATCGCATCGGTTCCAGGAAGCGCTACTGAAGTTCTCAATTCAAGAGAGATATGTACTGGGTCTGAGTCGGATCTCCTGCTGGTATAAACAGGGTGAGCCTCCGCTGACATCTGAGGAACCACACGTAAAGAAAGATCACAGCTGTGATGCATCTCATGTACCTAATCAAAACATCTGTAATTTGAGTATGGGTAATGAACTGCTCACAGACAACTGGTGAACTAAGAATCATCCATGTAAATTATTCAGTGACTAATTTTGACTAATGAATATGATTGGGAAAAAATGAAATCTATTTACTTTACATATATTAGGCTTTTTTTCTTTCTCTACATAAATTAAAACTGTCAGAAAAGTAAGAAAAAACAGAATTGCATACAGAAAGGATCCGTTTGGTGGCAGAAACATATGTCCCTCCCTAAAGCTTACAATAAAGAAAACTCATCAGATAAACTCAAAGGTAAATACTGCTGATCCAACAGCAGTTCTCACCTGCCTGTGCTGGAGATTTTAACCAAAGCAATGGATACAGGGGGCTCCTGAAACAGAGCCCTGCCTGCTACCGAGCAGCCTGGCAGTCAGAACTGCCTGGGGACACAGAGAATCTGGCTTCAGATTTATCCCCTCATTCAGCATCGAGAATGAAGTCTTAATCATCAGGCCACAGAATATCCATGGTGGACAAGTTCCTCGTTTCTTTACTGGTGGCATTTAATTTCCTACTGAGTAATTGTACAGTTATAGGATGAGAAAAGAAGAGAAAATGAGAATGCTTCTGTGATGGAGCCGGGGGTTGTCATCCAGAGCATGCATGCAGCAGCCTCCAGCCCAGTGGGTATTTAATAACAGCACATGAAGTACAACAGCCTCCTACTTTAACAGGGTGTTACTACACGCTTCATCTTAATAGTGTAACCCTGAAAAATGAATATAAAATAACCCATTTGGTCAGTGTTTGCAGGTAGTTATGGAATGCCACAAGCTGCATTGGGAATGCAGGAACGAGTCTTCCCAGCCCTGTCATGCTTTGTGTTTCTGAGCCAGGACTCTTTGAGATCTGTCATTGCCTTCAGGGAAGGGGAGAACAAATGAAGTGAGGGTGCTCACAGGTGTCTGCACTGCAGGGTTTGGCACTTGGGCACATAAGTATTTGAGCAGATACGCAACGGACAGGGGAGAACCTGCTGTTCCTTCCATAATAAACTGAACTTCCTACTTTTAAAATGGGAACTAATTTATCATGAGAGAATAAAGTCACATCAGTCTCCACACCTAGGGCTTGCAGCATTTTGTACATGGGTTTGAAGCTGCGTACCTTTACACACAAGGGACATTCAGTTGTCAAAGCTGTGGGAATCACTTAATGTGACAGAGACCGCTGAAAACACAGCTCCTGCTTTGAACAAGTGAGCACCATGGGATCCCTGACAACTCTTTTAAGCTCCCATATACCCATCTGGGATTAAATAGAAGCAATTCTTGTGCTATCTGCTGCAGATTCACGGGGATCTGGAACTGCTACAAAACCACTTACAGCCCTCCAATCGATACCCTAACACCTTCCTAATTTGTCACAAAAAAAAGAGGAGACTTCTGTCAAAGTTAGCACATTTTTGCTACCCAGGAGGAAGACAACAGGGTTAAGATTTTCTCCTTCTACTATTCTGGTTTGGAAGATACCACTTTACCGCAATGGATCAAGGTAATATTAATAAACTGACCATTAATTAAACAAGCCTTTGGTATTGCAAAGGTTGTTGCCACTTTTTTTTGCACTGCATTTACTAAGTAGTTTTGAGAAAAACAAACAAACAAACAAAACCAACACAAAGCTATTAAGGAAAACACCTCGATTCAGTCCATACAAAGGAGAAAAAAAATAAACTGAGGCAAAAGAATTGCAAAAATAAGGGTAGCACACCTGAGATCTCTCATCCCGTCCTTGTTAGTTCAGAGCACTATTCTTGGCACAGGATTTACCTTCAAAATCCTCATTTTACTCTGTTGGAATTACTGGTTGCAGTTTTCTCAATGTGAGAGTTTTCTCCTGAGAAATCTGCATTATATGAGGTTTGGGAACGTGACCAGAAATTTTATTTAGTGACAGCTGCTCTTTCAGTCTATCTCCTATTTTCTTCAGACCTGCAGGGCTGGGGAAAGCTAGTCAGGCAGAGCTGAAGCAGCATCAGGGCTTATCCTGTTCTGAGGTATTAAAGTCTCCTGAAGTCCTGAAGGAGGCATTAGGGATCTTTCCAGAAACCTCCCAACACCTGTGCAGGTCCTGCAGAGAGAAGGAGACATCCTCACAGAGCCTGAGCAAGCCTTTGCAAGGAGTTTTCCCAAAAGAGAAAGAGAAGTTTTTCCCTTTCTGATTAGATCCAACCAACTGATCAGAAATGAGCACAGACTTGCTTCCCAGCTGGCAACTTTTCAATTAATCCAGCAAGCATCTCAGGATGCCTCTTGATTAGGGAAAGCGAGCAGCAGAATGAGAGAGAGTCCCAGAGCCTTGAGAAACATGTGCACCTGGGCTGGGCAGGAATTTCACAAGGTTTGAGCTGTCTGCTGAGGGGAAGTTAGGCCCTATTTATAAAGAATTCAAAGGTATTCAGGCAAGCTGGAAAGTAAATTTCTCTTAAAAACAAAAAACAGTTATCTTCAATATCTCTATTGATGATCTGTGTGAGGGGATCAAGGGTGCACCCTCAGTAAGTTCGCAGATGACACCAAGCTAGGTGTGTGTGTCGATCTGCTCGAGGGTAGGAAAGCTCTGCAGGAGGATCTGGATAGGCTGCACCGATGGGCTGAGGTCAACTGCATGAAGTTCAACAAGGCCAAGTGCTGGGTCCTGCACCTGGGGCGCAATAAACCCAAGCAGCGCTACAGAGATTTCACACAGGTTTTAGCAAGAGGCTTTAAGCAGAGTATAGCAGAACGGAGAGCGGCATGGCCTGCAGGAAGGCCCTTCCGCATGTGAAGCGCCTCCTAGCTAGAGAGCAAAGCTGTGGGTGTAAGATCACAAAACTGCATCCCTGGCTGCATGGAAGGAAGAGCATTGACAGTGTTAGTCTTCATGTACCTATGTCCATGAAGAAAGCAGGTAGGGCCTTTAAAGTAAAGGCAAGCACTTAATGACTTAATGCTACTGGGGGTAAAAAAATGAAAACAAACTAGCAAACAAAAAGGAACCACCAGAAAGATGCAGAGAAATCTTGCATGGCTGAAGCAGCCTGCAGATGACAGAGGAGGAAGTACTGAAGGAAGCACTTCAGGTGGCTGCAAGAAGGAACCTCTGTAAAAGTCAGAGATGACAATGCTGTCCAGCTGGTGAAAGCCCGAGGACAATGCGAGATGTGGTGGAAAGAAGAAACACTTCAGACTGGAGCGTGCATCAGCTGTAGCTTAGACATTATGATTTAGGGAAAAGATGGGCAGAGATGGTGCCCAAATTAGGGACCCAAGTGTCAGGGAGAGTGCTGGCACTTTCCATCTTAACTGCCAAAGAAGAGACAGGAAAGTGCTTTTATTATGCTCAGTATGACACTTCCTTTCTGGGCTTTAACATTAGTAATCTGGATGCGTGCACTCAAAAAATAAAAAAAAAATTAAAAAAAATCAAGATTTGCCAATGTGGGTGGATAAACCTGTCATTACTAAAATGAATCCATTAACTAAGATGCTTTATAAACTCCAGATGATCTCTCTCCTATTATCTCCTGTAAGGAGATTAAATTTTTTCATTGTTGCTTTTATGCAATTTCTTTGGAAGGGGAAATGGCTCAAGGTTAAATTGGAAAGCCTTTTCCATCCAATAAAGATGCCATATTAATTTTCCCTCATCTTAGAAAAAGTATATGGCCTTGTGAGATATAAAGGCTGTAAGTGTGCTTCTTTCTAGTCTCCTTGCTGCTGTTTAATAACAGAACAATTCCTGGTGCAGCCATCCGCTGTACTGTACTGCTCTGGTAGGGAGCGAGACTGTCTGTGCCACTTCCAACCTCTTACATTCAACCTGTACAGGATAAAAGTTTGCAAAATAAATTTTAAATCTTGGAAACAAGTGGCTAAGGGCTTCAGTAACTCTGATCTTCTCTTTAATTTATTGCCTCTGAGAAAGGAAATAGAGCAATGTTTCACTCCTGGCAGAAGTTTACAAGGAGAATTTCTGGACTTAGGCCACTACAGCACCAAGTGTTTCAACCAAGTGTACAACCAAGAATTTCGGCCTGTTTTGCACAAACCCTGCCTTGGATTTTAGCAGGTACATGTATGTGTCCTGCTCCCCCCACACACACACTTGCATATCTATATATCTATATATCTATACGTACAACCTCTGACCCAATGTTACAGCTGAAATAGCAATCCCAAGTTCCTCCCTAACAGCCAGCTACTACATCCCCACCCCGCCCTGGATAGCTGAATTTAGGGCTTACCAAATTCTTTAACTAACACATTCCTTCGGCCTTCCCCACTGCTGATGAGGACCCAGCTTTTCTCCTGACACACTGCTGTGCTCACTCGCTGGCCTTTCAGTGTCCCTGCTATCTGTGCCGCCTGGCAGCTCAGCGCACAGCCAGCTCAGCTCTGCTCGTGCCCTCCTCGAGGGCTGCAGCCAGCTCAACGCCCTGGCTAACCCCCAGCGCTAGGAGACTCCTCCACCAGCAAACTCTTCAGCATCACACGAGCCTCAGAACACCAAATTTTGCACTAGAATTGCTAGCCAGTCATCAAGTGAAGCACGTGCAGTAGGTTTTGGAGCGAAGCAGTCCTGGTGCCAACGCGGACCAGCTGTACAGCACATGCAGAGGCAAGACCACCTACCCAGAGGTACCACGTCTTCGAGAGGGACTCGCAGCACTGCAAACTTGTGCTCCATAAATTCACTCTTCTCCCAAACCACAAAGTTGTTGAGCATGTCTGTAACTCAGCATTCATGCCAGTGTTTTGGGCCAGATCCTGTGTGACCTGTTAGATCTACCAGACATCCCTAAATCCTGGGCAAATATATAAAATGCACTAGACTGTTTCCGGAAATACTTCTGGAACAGAAAGATGGAATCTGGGAAAATCTGTATGCATGGCAGCCCTCAGCACTGGTGAGCTCAGCAAGTAGGGTGTTCTCTTTGTGCTGAACTCTACTGGCACATTTCAGGATGATCTGGGATATGTCCTGACACAAATACTGCAGGAGAAGGCAAGGCCTCCACGGCAATTTGTTTTAACTTGGAGATGGGGTCGCCTCTCTGAGGCAAGGCGCACACTGCTCCAGCCCTGATAGACATTTCGGAAGAGTTAGCACTGTGCTGCTCCCGATAGCTTTAAAGGGCATGAGCAGAAGGGGAGAGCACATCCACGGTGTGCAGTGCATTAATGGCCCTTGGTTGGCACCAGGGACAAATCTTCCCAGCTGCTTGCAGTGGGATGATTAGCGCTGATGTTGGAATACAAGCCTCCATTAACAGCCAAGGTAAGTGAACATCAGGAAATTATATGAAGCATCAGCTTTATGAGCTGAAAGATTTGTTACTTCCACCCACACAACTGAAGACTTTATTTTAAGAAAGTATTTAAATTCTTCTTAAACATTCTTGACACATCAAAAGAAAGAATCAACTAGAACATCTCCACCCCCGATTCTAGTATGAACGCAACTCCCCAGAGTGCTTTTTACAGGTTTTTGACAGATAGCTTAACTCCTAATTGTCTGTTCAAAGCCTATGCTCTTTCTAAAGTTTACTCTGTGCAGCAGCCAGGCATTTTGGTGTCTGGGACAAAGGCCTGTGCCCCAGGAGCCCAGGGCTCTGCTGCAGGCCATGAGGACACCAAGCTTCCAGAGCACGGAGAGAGCAAACAGCTACCAGCCCAGCCCGGCCACCACCAACCTGCCATGGGGGCTGCCACGGCCCCTGTGCCAGTTCCTGTCATCTCCTGCCACCTGAAGGAAGCTCAAACAGCCTTGTGTTTTACACGAGAAGCTCACTTCTGAGAGGGGACGTGGAGGGACAGAGCAGGCAGAATATATGAGAGCAAAAAGGAAGATAAATGCAGCCCTCTCCAATTTTCCTCTTTCACCTGAGGGTGAAAGGGCACACGGGACACCTCCCCATCCTTTTCCCCCCTCTTTGCTGTGTATTGTTCTGGATCAGGACTGTTATTTATCCACGCCATCACAAATAGTGCATACTTGCTCTACTCAAGATACAAAAATGCCTTTTCATTTACAAAACAAAATCTCAAGATCTCCTAACTGCCAAGGGCAAAAAATGAAATAACACATTTACATATCAAGGGACTTATAAACATCAGGCTCTGAAAAACAAAATTGATTAGAACAAGGCAGCTCCTGAAACTCACCATGCCTCTCTGCAGAAGGCTAGGGTCATTTAGCTGAAACAGTTCTGATAAGTGTTTGAAGCTCAAGACACACCTGCTTGGGAAACACAGAAGAGTAACCTGCCATCTGAACTTGTGGGTAAAAAAGCTTTAGAGAAAAAAAAAAAAAAAAAAGGTTGAAAGCCTTTGCATGAATTGCAAAATGCCATAGAAATATTGTTTTTCATCTACAAATAAGTGAGTCTTCTGCCTCAAGACATCTTCCAAGACTGCTCTCTCTTCAACACAGTACTCGATCGCTCGGATTTGAGAGTCCAGTTCCTCCTGCACGTGAATCAATCAATTTATCTGGCATTAGGAGGGTGTATTTGCCCCTCTGCTCTGCTTCTCAGTGGGAAACGCTGCATGCGTCTGATTCCACATGCACTGGTCTTGCACTTACGCTATTACCCAGAAGATGGTTTAGGAGGATGTAGTATGCCATGACTTCTCAGAGACAGATGCCTGCTGTTATATATGGAGAGGTAATTCGTGTCAAGAAAAATGGTTGATATTAATAAAGAAGGGGGAGATGTGGGAGTGTGGCGATGGGGGTCGGAAAGCCTCGTTGTTGGTGATAACATCAGACTCTTAACGATGAGGTCATCAGGAATATAAAGAGTTTAGAGGAAACAAAGAAGGGTGATTGAGGCAGCCCTGCCCTCTGGGGTTGCTTGTTTTCCCCTCTGTTAAGGCACGGAAGTTGCTGGGGGTTTGCTGGTTAGAACTGTTAACATTTATAGTTTAATGTTATATGATAATAATATTATTAGTGTGGTTTCAAGGGTTAATGAAATGCGGGAAAAGCAATCACATTTTGTTGCTTTCCGGAACCTTGTGGTGGGCAGAGCACGTGCAGAAGAAGAGGGAGACAGTCGAAGCTGCTCCTGCAGTCTGGAACAAAAGGTTGCTCATGGTGATGGGGAAACCGTGAGCCTTTCACCCACAACGACCGCCACAAAGAGAATTATAATATGAAGCGGGGATAGGATATCCATATGTATAGGCGTACTCGGGTTTCTTGTAAATATGTAACAGCAATGTCCTATATATATTTGGAAAGTTTGATGGGTGTGTGTGCGTGTTGGTAGAGCACAGACTCCCCGCGCACCCAGCGCTGTTTACTTGCCTTTTATAAATATTCTTTTATGTTACTAAATTCAGAGTGAGTTGAGACTTCATTTATAACAAATTGGTGACCCCGACAGGATCTTCTTGGACTTTGGATCTGCGACCAGTAAAGGGAGGTGCCCCACATAGTGGCCCTTGCCGATAGCGGTGCTAGAGTTCAACAAGATTTTGAACATAAGAGGCAAGTAAAAAAAAAAAAAAAAAAAAAAAAAAGAGCTCTCCATCAGTGACCCGTAGTCTTGCACGTGAAGACCCAAATGAAGAGGATTTGTGAGTATAGCATTCGGTTGGGTGGGATTGGGCTGTGTGACTGTGTAAGGGTGTGACTGAGACGGAACGTAGGTCCGAAGCGAGTGCGGAGGTCTGCTAACCGCGGCTCCCATCTCCCCCGAGGGACTCGGCCGGTGAAGGACCGAAGTGATTGGTCTAGGAATTCGTGGGTGAGTTAACCACTTGCAAGACACCTCTACACAAACACAGCCAGGGATTCGGGACCTCTTTAAGGTTTCCAGGGATTCAGAACTTATTTTAAGCTTCCAGGGATTCGGAACCTGTTTAAGGGTTCCAGGATGGGTCTGGGGGAAAGTAGATTCTCTGACCTGGGAGACTCAGAGAGCCCAGACATTCCACCAGAAAGCCCATTAGGGATAACGTTAAAATGTTGGGATGTTTGGGAATCGAGGAAAGGAAAAAATAAAGAGAAAATGGCTCAATTTTGTGTGATAAAATGGCCAAAGGAACCTTTAAGGCCACATGTTTTTTGGCCAGTTTTTGGATCCTTTGAGGATTGGGTATGTCAGGCATTAAACCGCTACGTTAACTCTAAGGAGCCTGTTAACCAAGAAGAAAGCGATTACGCAGCTCCGTGGGTAGGAGCCTCATTTTCCCCAAAACAAATATTTGCTTTAAATACAAGAACTGACAGGGGGAAGGAAGAACGGGAACCTCTGGATAATATATCCCCTCCCTATTCATGGCAACCAGAACCACCACATTTTGAAAGTCGATTGCCCACGGCCCCTGTTCTCTATCCCTCTCCTCCTGCACAAAGGACTAGAAGTAAGATAAGAGCCACAGAAAGGGAGGAAAGTGAAACACGAGGCCGGACTGATGATTTAGGAGGCCTTTACCCTTTGAGGGAGGTACCCCTTGCGGGGAACCAGGGGGGAATAGGGTTTGTAGTGGTTCCTTTGAACATGTCAGATGTAAGAAATTTTAAGAAGGAAATGGGAAGCCTTTTAGATGACCCTTTAGGAGTTGCCAAAAGACTGGACCAGTTCCTAGGTCCGAACACATATACCTGGGAAGAAATGCAGTCCATATTAGGAATCCTCTTCACTATAGAAGAAAGAGGAATGATCAGGCAAGCAGGAATGAGACTGTGGGAAAGACAAAATCAGGGAGGTCCTCCAGGGGATGTGAAATGGCCAAATACCAACCCTAACTGGGATCATCAGGCTGCTCAGGGGAGGCAAAACATGAGGGATCTTAGGACCATAATGATACAAGGGATAAAGGAATTGGTTCCAAGGGGACAAAATATAAGTAAAGCTTTTAACGAGTGTCAGTGTAGAGATAAATCTCCAACTGAATGGTTAGGCTGAGAAAAAGCCTTCAGATGTACTCGGGTATAGATCCCAATTCCCCTGCAGGAGGGGCACTGTTCAGAACCCAGTTTGTAGCAAAATCCTGGGAAGACATCCGAAAGAAATTGGAGAAACTTTGATGATTGGCATGAAAAAGGATTTGAAGAATTATTGAGGGAAGTGGAACGAGGAACATGAGGAAAAGTTGAGGTTGATCAAGAAAACATTCATAGAAGCTCCAGTGCTGAGCCTCCCAGATTTAGAAAGACCCTTTTATTTATTTGTAAATGTTTCTAACCAAACTGCATATGGAGTAGTAACTCAAGGATGGGCAGGAATCAAGAAACCTGTGGGATATTGTTCCAAACTATTAGACCCTGTGAGTACGGGGTGGCCAGTGTGCTTACAGGCAATTGTGGCTACTGCCTTACTGATTGAGGAAGCTGGAAAAGTCACTTTTAGGGCACCTCTGAAGATATATACTCCACATAATGTTAGGGGAGTACTCCAGCAAAAGGATGAAAAATGGTTAACTGATGGTAGGATGCTGAAGTATGAGGCCATCCTGATCAACTCCCCTGATTTAGAACTAAAAGTAACTGCTGCACAGAGCCCTGCACAATTTCTATATGGGGAACCCCTAACAGAACTACAACATAACTGTGTGGAAGTGATTGAATTGCAAACCAAAATCCAACCTGATCTCGAGGAGACAGAATTATAGACAGGAGGAAAATTATTTATTGATGGATCATCCAAAGTAGTAGATGTAAAAAGAAGATCAGGGTATGCCATCGTAAATGGGGTATGGGTCCTAATAGAATCGGGACCACTCAGCGCTGCCTGGTCCGCTCAAGCGTGTGAACTTTATGCATTATTACGAGCCCTAGAGCTATTGAAAGGAAAAAGTGGCACTATTTATACAGACTCTAAATATGCTTATGGAATAGTCCACACATTTGGGAAAATTTGGGAAGAAAGGGAACTCATAGGCACACAGGGAAAAGGGCTGATTCACCAAACTTTAGTTACTCAAATATTGCAGGCATTGAGAAGATCTAGGGAGATTGCTGTAGTACATGTCAGAGGACATCAAAAGGGAACTGGCTTCCACATAAGAGGGAATAACCTAGCAGATAGAGAAGCTAGGGAAGCAGCTCTTAGGAAGCATGATGTAGTCCTTACCCTACAAGAAACGGATAACGGAAAAGGGACACAAGAGAAAAAGTATACAGAAGCAGAAATAAAAATTATAAAGACCATAGGAGCAGAACTGAAAGAAGGAAAATGGATTCTGCCTGATGGAAGAGAAATACTGCCAAAGGAACAAACTAGGCGTCTACTTTTACGGCTACACCTACAAATCCACTGGGGAACAAAAGCACTGAGTGATCAATTTCTAAAATTTTATGGGTGTGTAGGAATATATGAGATAGCCAAACAAACTGTCCAAGGATGCTTAACGTGTCAAAAGGTAAATAAGAAGGTGATTAGGCAAGCACCTGCTGGAGGAAGAAGGATTGCGTATCGACCGTTTGAAAGAATACAGGTGGACTTTACTGAACTACCAAAGAGACGGCTATAAGAACAGTGGAATAGGGGTGGACACATGCATCATGAGTAAAGGGACCCGTAACAGGAACCTGGAAGGTTGAGTCTACTCCTGGAGATCTGAAAGTTAAGCTTAAAAGAACTTGAAGTATATCACGGCATAGCTACCCTTTGGATGCTAATTGTATGTATATTAAATCTTGTTTGATTAGAATATTAGCAATCATTGGAAACTCATATAAAGGCCCTAATAGAAGGATTTGGGGACCCCAAAATCCCATAGGGGGAGTGCCACCTCCAGTAGAGATACCCGCAACATCTTGAATTACCTGAAAATTTAAAATAATAGGTGGGAAAATTTACCTAGATGATTGATTATCTGCTTTGAATCGAGCCCCCACTAACTCGTGGAAAAGTTGACAAATAGAAGAACCATCGGGTGTGTAAGTCTGGACCATTTCCTAAGAAGCATCAGGGAGAGGGCAAGACCAGAGAAGGGACCAGTACTGCGGCTCCAGAAGGTTTACCAAGGGCTGCAACCCCTTAGGGTAATAACCGCCGGGTAACATGGCCTTTACTGGACCTCTCCTAGTTACATGCTATTGGTCTCAGAATTGTAGTGAATGTATTGTTAACACCCGGAGGGGAAGAATTCAGGAACAAACACTACTATGCCTGTTAAACCTATGCTATGGAAACCAGAGTATGCTCGATGTAATGAAAGCAATAAGATAACCGGTTATGAGCCGAAAGAGGTCCCCTATCAATGGTGGATAGAGGTAAGAGCTAATAATGAAGGAGGGTTAATTGGGAAAAGTACAATTATTATACACCCTGCCTTTTATAAATATTCTTTTATGTTACTAAATTCAGAGTGAGTTGAGACTTCATTTATAACACTTGCCAATTTTGGATTTTCACATAATTTCCCTTCAGAGTGCTGTGCCCCCTTACTGCCCGTCAGTGAAAAGGGAGTTGGTAACTCCGTGACAGAGGGGTCTGTTTCAAAGAAAGTGGAAAATAGGAAAAAAATGTCCCTTGACATTTCTTATTCAAAGGTGCTTATATAAACTGAGTAACTGTTTACAACAGCAAACTGTTTAAAACTTTCCTAAATTATGTCTAATTGATTTAGACTCTTCTTGATGATCATACAGAGCTGTGGAGCAAACTCTCATTAGCAGGTAAGGTAAGAACATACTGCATCTAATCTAAGGATTAAAACTTAATCTCAAATTGAACGAGCTCACATAGCCCCCTTCACCTCCTCTGGCTCACCTGCATACATCTCTGGAGCTCACAGTTTCAAAATGGAAAACCAGCAAAAATACGGTGTGTCTGAGGAGAAGAAGGAACTTTGCTGGTCTAGAAAAAGAAACTAATTCTGTATCACAGAATCACAGAATATCCTGAGTTGGAAGGGGCCCATTAGGATCATTGAGTCCAATTCCTGGCTCCACAAAATTTCCACGAAATTCAGACCATCATGGTGAACACATTCATTCCTCTCTGTAAAGTTTCGGTACATATTCAAATGCCTGGTGCTCTTTCAGCACTGATCTTTTGATAAATTGTTCTGCAATTTCTTCTTTTGAGTCTGAAGGAGGTGGATGAAGCTGTGCCTGGCACAGCAGCCTGCCTGACTGCACTGATACAGAAGCAGGAGTTTGATGTTCTCCTGCCACAAGTAAAATTAAGTCTTCAATCTTCTTTTGCAATTTGAAACTGAAAACCCAAATCAATAAACCTCTCAGTCCTCCTTGAGCTACAACAAAAGAGCACAGGCCAAAAAGTCTTTGTTATTTATTTTTCCACCTCTTCCCCACAGCAATTCTTCTAAAAATTCAATCTAGCAGTTCAAGCTTAATTGCTCGCTTTGAGACAATCCAAAACTCTAGGAGCCCTGTCTGTCTCAAGGTTTTGAAGCTACTCTGATGTTTTTGTAGCACCAATGCTCAGAAGCACATTTTTAAAAATTTATCCAGACTCTGTCTGTTCATATGCAAAGAACTGGACATTAATAAATTAGCAGCAAAATCTGAGACATTTGCATAGTTTAGAAAATAATGAGGCCTATATAATCTGTTTCTGTATAACATATTAGACTCCAGGGATCCATACATTAAATCAATCTTAATTGTCCAGAACCAGAACCAGCTATCAATTAGATTTAGGAATATATCATTCTAATTTATTGCAAGTAACAGACACACAGCAGGTGACAAATACCCTACCAAGACCGAATGTTGCATTCTGCTCCCAAACCACTATTTTTCTGGGTCAGACGTTCTTTTGATGAGATGCTCTGCATGTGCAACATTTGGGCTGCCAGGCTCTAGCTCAGCAAAGGACTTGCTACCAAACTCATTAATGTGTGCTTAAGAACAACCCTGAACTTGGAGAGGAGACAGAGGTCCTACTGATTTCAGCACCCCAGACCCCACAAAGCCTAATTAGGGAAGCGCATCTCTGCCCAAAGCTATCTAGATGCCTCTGGGGGGGTCAATTTGCGTAGTGTTTTGCTCAATGATGCTGCAATTGCCCTTCTCCTCAGTACAGCATCTTGCCAACTTCCCTGCAGGCTGTCCGCTTTTGGTTTCTCGATTGCCTTTCTAACTACAAATCTAATTTCTGCAATGAAGTATTGATGCTGTTTCCTAGTTCCAGAACCCTGTTCATTCTCACAATCCTCCCCAGCAGGAACCACTGCCCACATCTATAAAAGGCCATAGGAGACCAAGCCTCATATATTGGCATACGCTCAAGCCAAAACCTTGGTCTTTAAAAAATGCTCCTGAGCTGCAGCCAACTCCTGCACTAACAACATCTCTATCTCTGAAATATCAGCAGTGCAGACACTTTCACCATCCCTTATTTTCAGCTTTAGACAGGGACCTCATCAGAGAGTTGAGCTGATGGCTAATGAAAGACCTCAGGAGTTGTTTTTTTTAAGATGTGGTTCAAGACCATGCGCTCCAACACACGTCAATAGAGAGCTCTCCGTTGGAAAACAGAAGCAAAGATGGTTGTTTTTACCCTGACATATCAACACGTTGTAGGAGATTATTACTTGTTAGAAATGATACAATCTCACATAATTTATCCTTCCGCTTGTTCCTGAAAAGATCTTTGTTATCTGTTTCCTAGGAATATGTGCCACCACACTGAGCTCTGCTTTGATGCTGAGATTAATTGTATCTGCCTGCTTAGGAAAGTGGCCAGGTTGATTTATTAACATTCTTAATGAAATCTGCTTGTTTGTTTTCCCCTCTGTTCTCTTAATATTTTATAGGTTTTTTCAATTCTTTAATTATTTTTTTTTTTTGATTCAAGGCTTTGCTGAAATGAGCACAAGCAGTAGTATTTCAGATTGCAGACACAGTTAATGCCAGCATTGGCTTATGCTTAACTTCTTTTCATTTTTAACAGTCCTTGCCCTGCAGGTATAAAAAGGGAATTGGAGCCATAAGGCACAGCTTCAGATTTGTTCTCTTAATTAGCTCCTGCCATGGTGGATTAATTCCATCTGCAATGTGTTGCCATCTCTGCAGAAGTTTATCGGAGTAGAATGGGGCATTAATGAGGAGAGTGGATGCCTAGACATCCCAGCTGTCCATAAGATGGCTGTAATGGGATAAGCACAGATGGTACCAATGCTCTCTTTAAGTATCACTGAAGGTGAGGATTTTTTTTTCCATAAATCTGCCACATTCAGTTACTCATCCACTGCAGAGAATAAAATTACAGAACTGCAACACAGACTTAAAAATAGCGGGCAGAGGATCTGATCATCTCAAAAGTCGTTCTCCCTTCCCCGAAGAAATAGTAGGTTTATCAAGTTTAGCATTTCAAGCTGAAATAGAGGCTAACTATTTTCTCCTCTTTTGTCTATTGTCAATACATTTATTTATGAACTGGAGAATTTCTTTTAAATCTGGGAGTCTTGTTGCTGGGCTCCCAGCAATCCATCATCGAACTCTGCCTCGAGACCTGACCCCTAAATGAACGGGCCTCTGGGATGGACCATTCGGGCAAGATGCTTCTTTCCCTTAGTGTAGTTTAGTCTAAAACTGAAATAACTCCAGTCAAGCCAAGGAACACCAGAAGTATAAAACCAGGGAAAGGACAATTGATCCTCTTTCTGTTTTAATTTTATGTCGCTGTCGTGGTTTAACCCGGCCGGCAGCTAAACACCACACAGCCGTTCGCTCATCCTCCCCCCTCCCTCTCTGGGACGGGGGAGAGAAACGGGAAAGTAAAGCCTGTGAGTTGAGATAAAGACAGCTTAATAAGACAGGAAAATAATAACAACAATAATAATAACAATGATGATGATAATAGTACTACTGCTAATAATATGTACAAACAAGTGATGCACAATGCAATTGCTCACCACCCGCTGACCGATGCCCCTAACCCCGAAGCCTAACCCCGAGCAGTCCAGCCCCCTCCCCCGGCTAGCCACCCCTATATATTGTTTAGCATGACCCCAGATGGGATGGAATACCCTTTTGGCTAGTTTGGGTCACCTGTCCTGGGTCTGTCCCCTCCCAGCTCTTACTACACCCCCAGCCTGCCTGTTGGCAGGACAGATCAAGAAGCTGAGACGTCCTTGGCTTGGTGTAAGCACTGCTCTGCAACAATTAAAACATCGGGGTGTTATCAGCACTCTTCTCATCCTAAGCCAAAACACAGCATTCTGCCAGCTACTATGAAGAAAATTAACTCTGTCCTAACTGAAACCAGGACAGTCGTGCTTTCCTACTTGCTTAAAAATAAAAAGTCTTAATTCGCCTTTTAATGGCCTGTTCCTATAGAAATAAAACGTCAATATCCCCATGAAGTAATATCCGACCATGTTAACTTTTGTCTCAATACCTGCATTGCTTCATTGTACATCTTGATTATTAATGGAGTTAAATTGTTTCCAAGAAAGCAGCAGTTAATCTGCTTAAAAAATGCTAGTCAGTGACTCCACAGATAGGGGTTCAACAACTGGAACTATTACAGACTTTCTGTACAACCACAGGAATCTTGATTTATCCCATGGCCCTACCTATAATTGGAGATAATAGGACTTCCAGTGCCTCTTCTGTCTATTGCAGTCAGCTACTTGGGGCAGGTGCTGCCTTTCTCCATGCTCATTTAGTGCCTCACATAATAGAGTTCCAATCTCTGTTGATGCCTCTGTGCATTATTAAAATACAAAGGATGTCAAACAGAAAAAGACATTTAAGTGCTCAAGTGCCATGGGAACAATACAGGTATGAAGGCATTTTTCTTCACCCTTATAAGCCTGCTGCTAAATATAAAAAGCTGTCTGTAGCTGTTCTACTACCTGTACATAAAACAGAGGCACATCAGACAAAGTTACGGTGCTGAGTAACACACGCTGGGTGCCTTCCAGAAGGGCTATCACGAAATGACAGCAGTACAGCTGACTCCAGTCACTAAAGGACAATAGTAATTTGAAACATTTCTATTTTCCTATTCAGCATCCAAGATGGTTTTGGATGCTCACTGAAGTTCTGTTCCCCTCCTATAGATTAATTGTTTCTCACCCTGTACCAACGGCTCCTTTCTGCTTCAGGATCCACAACGTTATATAAAAATCTCCCCTCTGTTAGGACAATTGAAAGGAGGGAGGGAGGACTCCAAGGATGTTGAGGTCCTATTACTCCACTGGCTACATGAAATAGAGCTGGAGACACAAAGCTGAGGAGAGAGCTGCTCATTTTGAGGAGAGTGCCCTAGGCCAAAGGGGTGCAGGATGAGCACAAGGAGTAGCAGCACTGAGTCATGCTCAGAGCTTCAGAAAAGAACAGGAGGATCTTCCACTAAAGGAAATGTGGCTCTTGAAAAATCCTGTTTGCTCCATAACCCTCTTCGCAGAGGAGAGGAGGGGACAGAAGAAGGAATCCAGGAAATGGCAGCTGAAGGCTGCTTGGGCCATTTGGAAAGCTGTCAGCTCCAGCTCTCTTCGGTTGGGTGTGGCACTGGGGGCAGCAGCAGCTGCCCAGTACAACTCCAGCATCTCCCAGGCTGTCACTGCACTGCCTCAGCACCTGCCCTGCCCAAGGACCCCAGGAGCTCACAGCAGAGCCGCCTGGTGTACAAACCATGGCACATGGCCAGGGCTTGCCCTCTGCCGGGGGAGCCACGAAGGCCTGGCTCTCAAGGAACTGAACAACAACAGGACTTTGCATCAGGCACGACTTCCTACCACTTGCTGGGGAGCTCGCAGCCCAAGAAGGCACAGAACAGGATGGCCTGGGTCTGGCTGGGATGGAGCTAGCTTTCCCCACAGCAGCCCACACAGCACTGTGCTCTGCACCCATAGCTAGAACAGCAGTGGGATCCCAGCAGTGCTTTGCCTACTGCTGAGCAGTGCTGGCACAGCACCCAGACTCCCTCCAAATCCCCCAAAGTCAGGCTGGGGGTGGGCAAGAGGTGGGGAGGGGACATCACCCGGGCAGCTGACATAAACTGACCAAAGGGATTACAGAATTGCAGAGGTTAGGGAGTGGAAGGGACCGTGACAGATCATCTAGTCCAGTCCCCCTGCTGGAGCAGGAACACCCAGATCAGGTCACACAGGAACGCGTCCACGTGGGTTTTGAATGTCTCCACAGAAGGACACCACAGCCCCCTGGGCAGCCTGTTCCAGTGCTCTGTCACCTCACCGTGAAGAAGTTTCATCTCACATTTAAGCAGAACCTCCTGTGTTCCAGCTTGCACCCATTGTCCTGTCATTGGATGTCACCAAGAAGAGCCTGGTTCCGTCCTCCTGACACCCACCCTTCACATATTTATAAACATTTATAAAGCCACCCCTCAGTCTCCTCTTCTCCAAGCTAAAGAGACCCAGCTCCCTCAGCCTTTCCTCGTAAGGGAGATGCCCCACTCCCTTCATCATCCTTGTGGCTCTGTGCTGGCTCTCTCAAGCAGTTCCCTGTCCGTGAGCTGAGGGGCCCAGAACTGGATGCAATATTCCGGATGCAGTCTCACCAGGGCACAGTAGAGGGGGAGGAGAACCTCTCTCAACCTACCAACCATAACCACCCCCTTATGATACACTCCAGGATGCCATTGGCCTTCTTGGCCACAAGGGCACAGTGCTGGCTCACGGTCACCCTGCTGTCCACCAGGACCCCGGGTCCCTCTCCCCTTCACTGCTCTCCAGAGGGCAGTTCACAGCTTGTACTGCTGCCTGGATGCTCCATGCCATACGGTGCCACGCTCAGCAACAAAAGGTGAGAAATGGGAAGGAGAGGGAGGGCTCTTATTACCAGGACATCTGTCCTCCCAAACAACTGCTATGTGTAGAGGCCCTGCTTCCCCAGACATGGCTGAACAACTCTCATTGATGGGAAGTACAGAATATTTTTTTTTTTATTTGCTTCTCCGCAGCCTTTTTTTTCCCCCGTTCTTTATTTTTTTTTCCCCTCCCTTTAATTAAATTATCCTTATCTTAACCAACGAGTCTTTTTCCTTCCATCGTACTCCTCTTCTTTAGAGGAGGGGGAGTAAGAGTGCTTGTGGCAGAGTTTAGCTGCCCAGCAGGGTAAAACGACCATGCAGGTTAAAGAAAATACACAGCATCCTGCTTCTGTGCACTCAGAGCACAGCAGGTAGGAACATGTGATGCAGAGCTTTGGTATACTGCTCTGGGATCTGTATAGGGACAGAATGACAGTAGTTGTTCACTTTTGCTTTAAAATAGAGACACCTAAAGAAGCCTCTCTGGGCTATAGTTGTGTCTTGTTTGGTCAGATCCCTGTAATTGCACAGAAAACATCACCTGTGTTCCAGATTTGACTGTGAAAAGATCGGACAGCTGGGGGTTATACTGCAGTCTGTTGGGCTGGGTAGGTACAAGATGTACATCCAGCACCTACAGATGTACCTTCAACCCTGAGCAGGCCCTGGAGGAGGGAGGTATGAGGGAAGTGCTGAATTACCTTCCCACAGCATGCTCCTCAGCGCTCAGTCTGTGAAAAAGCAGCTGAACTACTGCAGGGGGGCAAGTGATGGGTCAGGCTCCGGCTCCCAGGAAGCCAGGGGAGATGCTGGGCTCTGTGGCACTGCTGGGCTGCTGCTCTGAATCTGTGTGAAGGAGGAAAGACACGGCAGGCTATTGTCCCCTGACACAGAGAATCTATAAAATACTTACTGCAACAGCCTCTTAAGTCAAGCTTATTCTTTAATTTCTGTTTGTTTGTTTGTTTTCCCCACCATAAAAGACAACAGTTCAACAAGACAGGAGTACTCAGCAAGTCAAAGGAAAGGATGGTTTTGAGCATGGGTTATTTCTGGCTATAGTAGTGACAAAGTCTGATTTGGTCAGGCTTTTATTGTCACTTGCTTGGCAAACATTCCCTTTTCTTCACTGCATAAGGCAGCAATATCTGGCCCTTGCAAAATTATTCTTTCAGGCCTTGACCCCAAAGAGGGAGATGAGCTTAGCTTCCGCAGGAAGACCCCACATTTAAAAAGAGGATGCCAGCCCAAGGCTCACTGGAGCCAGAGAAAATAGGTTAGATCCTATTATGTCAAGCCAAGATAAGCAGAACAAAGGGGAAAGGAAAGAAAGGGAAGGGAAAGGAAAAAATCCCACCATGGAATTCTTCCTTCCGGAGATACAGATACCAAAGTTTATTCAGTATACTGTGCTGTTTGTGTTGTACAGTGCTACATTTTATAATTACAAGGATAACACAGCAGAGTACTGTGTGTGGCAATAAACAATTACTCTGTGTGAGTACGCACCAAAGCAATGCTGAGGTGTCTGAGAACCACCAAGCTGTTTATTGTGCATGCGTCCTTCAACGCTCTGAGCATTACTCTGCTTTATAACAAAGAGAGGAAGAAACAATAAACCACAATGCACACAAAAGATTATATTCATTGCCTCATGAAGTCCTCTTTCTAGTATTGCATCATGTCCTAATAAAGGCAGGGTCTTGTAGCATAAATATTTTGAAGACAGCTCTGAATGTCCATAATTTTAGATTTCAAGAGCAGCACTCAGCCCAGAGCTTCTGTTTGGCACGGATGGCCATTACCTTTCAAATAAGAAGCTCTCAGGCTAACTTCAGCTTTTTTTCTTTTTCATTTCTCCCCTTCAAAGAAGAAAGATACCAATATAAACGAAGATGAAAATATTTATATCTGGTGAAATAAATATGCTACAATTCTAAAACACTCTATAGCTAGCGTCAGCCTGACTTCTCCATAGGGGTATCCAACTTCATTCAGCCTTTCCTGATGCTCTGTGAGAAGGGTAAAATCATTCCCCAACAAGTTATCCATCATTTACTACAAACTAGTTACTAGTTCAGCTTGCAGCCTAAAAACCTGGTCGGACCGCTGCATGCCACTCAGCACATCCTGCAGCAAGGCTGTGGCAGATCGGGGACAACCTCAGGCACTGCACCAGGAGAGCACTCTGCACGTGCAGCACCACGGCCACAGGCAGCTGTGCCGATGTCAGGGTGAGAGGTTCTTCATCCTGCTCCCACTCCTCCTCACTCCTACCTCATGCTGCCCCTTCTGTTCCTGCAGGACATGTGTAAACAGCTCGGAGATGAGGTGAGAGGTTGTTCATACAACCACACCCTGGAGGGTTTTTGAGTCATTTAATTTTAGAGAAAGATTCCTTTTTTCATGTACTAACGTTTTAGATTTTTTTTTTTTTAATTTAATACTTACTGTAATAATGCAGTGAATAAAAAGAATAGTTTAAATCAAATCCTGTCACTAAGGTGAAGAATAATTGTTCTCAGGTTGAGAGAGGTTAAATTCAATTTGGTCGTTAAGAAAAACTGTCAGAAAAGTTTGATCAGGAACAGTCTCCTTAATGAGGTGGTTGTAGCTAACTCGTTAGAGAAAATGAAGTCAGCAATATGGATTCTTTTCTTACACTTATAACTGTTTCCTGTGAGGGAGGAGTTGTGTAGCTGACCCTCTTGCATGGGTTTTGAGACCCCCAGCCCAATAAAGTTACCTGTCCTCATAAGATTGTATATGCTATTGAGCACAGATCCCCCTCTCCTCCCAGTATAAAAGACTATTATAAAGATGATACCAACGATTTATGTACTTCTGTTGTACATCTATAGCAACAGATGACCATGGCTTTGGGGAAACCCAAGCCTCCTGCATTGATCAATACAGGCTACAGCTGCTGGTCTGAAGCCTGCACAGGTCTCCTGATCCTCCTTTGGGGAACTGCCAAGTGTAGCTTCAGTACTCCTTTATCCTTACTTCATGAAACAAAAGCGAACACTCAACAACCAAAAGAATCAAAAGAAAATCCCCAAGCTACACAACAATAAATTTGTTTGGATGTAATAATCTCTCTTTTCCTCAGTCATACAAATTACATGACAAGCTCTACAGTAATAAATTGTTTGGTTTGCTACTGTACAGTAGCCTTCACTAGAATTCATAAACAAACTTTAAGTCAACAGGCTTGAGTTTAATTAAAATTTTCCAACTCTCTACTGTTTTACTACCCTTTCCTAGATTAGCCAATAAACTGTGGGGTATATACATGTTTATGAGAAACAATTGTTGGTTTTTCCTTAAACAGCTCACGTGAAGGGTAACTCCCTCTAAGCAATCCTGCTTTCCTAGTCATACATTCGTCAGAGCACTGCTTGAACTGATTTCTGCCTTTAAAGGTAGAAAGGGCTGGATTTGATCAGAGGTGGACGAGGGTATAGCAAATAAAAGCATCTATTAGTGCCTGAGGCATTATTTCAATCAAATTTAGTTCAGTGGTTCATAATCTATGGCTTTTAGCTCCACGGAGGGCCAGTCTGTGAACAGCCAAACAGCTGTGACAACTGTCAGCGGGCTTACAACCCTTTGTAGATGTTCTAACAGAATAAGGAAATCCTTAAGTCCCAACTGAGGAGTACAAACTAAAACCCCTGGAAAGCAATGAACAGGCTTTGGATCAAGCCCTTGCAATATATATGAGTTGCTCAAGGTCATAAAGATGCTGAGGACAGGGAAGAAGAGCCCCAACACTCCCAGGGGCTGCCTGTTATACATGACTCAAATCCTGGAAGAAACAGCCAAGTATCCATGACAAGAATGGGTTTCAAAATATTTCTCAGTTCCCCAGGCTTAGAAAGAAGTTGGAAAGGATGTTGAAGAGCTTTACTTACTTTAATTTATATCAGAAAGAACCACTCCACAGAATCACACGAAACACAGCATTTATGTCAAATTTACCTAGCTTGGTAGCTGAACAACCAACACAGCTAATTCTGCTCCAACTAATTCTTAGCTCAGGCTGTGCCTTCAGCACAATGATGCCGTGGGTTTAGTTTATTCAAAGAGAGCTCTGGATTTGCTTTTTCCAAAGCTTACAACACCAACTGCTCAGTAACTAACCAGAAAACAGAAGTTTGAATTCTGTGCAGTGCACATTGCCTCATGCAGCTACTTTTCTGCACGTGAGTCCTTTTCATGGTGCAGCCTCCCGCACACTTTCTGACAGAACTGCCTCAGTTCCATCCTGCTTGCCCAGCCACAGTTTGGGCATGTCGTCTACAAAATTCACATAAAAAGTCTCTGGTTTGGGAGTAACTGGCCAAACATGTGCCAAGGAACCAGAGGTTCTTGTTGCGAGCCAGGCAGCAGGGCAAGCTTTGCCTGCTGCTACGAGGGAAGCACGGCAGTGTGCAAACCTGAGTGGGCCAGCAGACAGGAAGGCATGTCCCAAATCTGACAGTATTAAACTTCTTATCATGTTTTCTGGCCATCAGACACAAGGATTTTGAGTCTGTTCTTACAGAGATGCTCTGTTTCTGGAAGCCTGTCTTTCCTTTTAGAGGTAATACAGCATCAGAACAGGCACTGCAATCACTGCTGAGAAAGGACTTCTCTGGAACCAGGGAAATAGTTTTACCTGACTGGCCCCCAACACCTGCTTTGCTTCTGAGTTTAGTTTCACTGACTCAACACAAACCATAAATGTGCACAAGTATCAAATTGTACCTGAAAAGAAAATAAGACCTTATCTTTCAGGTCTGGTCTGCAAAAGAGCTGCCTCTCAATTGCCCCTTTCTCTTCTGCAGGAGAAATCCCTGCAACAGAGTGGGATGGCTACATTTATGTTTAAATTGGGATGTCTTCAGGTGACTCTAAAGAGACAAACTGGAGCTGTTCATGGGCCCTAATGAGAGTGTTAATGTATATAGTGTCTGATGTGCAGCCCTGAGTAGGTCTTGGATAAAAAACATCCTTGAAGTAACTTGCCAAGGAAAACTCTCAAAGCAGGCTTGGGGGCTGCTTTGGAAGAGAAGCAACGCTCCCAGGATAATGGCACCACTGCCACTGTCACCTCTCAGAGGTGTCAAGCAGCACCTCTTCGGGATGCTGCCTGCTATGGACTTCATTGTTTTTTACTTTCTTGCAATAGCAGCCAACATTCTTCTCCCCCCTGCTTTTCCCTTATCCTCCTCCCTTCCATAAAAATAAAAGCTAAGAAATGGAAGACAAAGGCAACAAGGTTTATGACATTTTTTCAGATACAAACAAAAAAGTCATCTCCAGAGAAATGTGCTATAGACACACCTGCAGTCTGATAACTGTCATCCTCAAGAGAGACGCATGCTGTAATTGAACGACATTGAAATGCCAGTGCTACTTCATTATTTTTAATATATGCCTCCCTTCTGTAAACCAACATATCCAAATCATAAGCATTAAGAGCAATACTTAATTTCCAAATGAGCTTTCTTTAAACTAAGGGTGCAGTAAGGCATAGTTGTGTGTTTCAGGTATTTCTGAAATCCTGGGCTGGAGCCAGGGGTTCCCCTGCCTCCCAGGCTCCAGACTCAGCCCACAGTACAAAAAAGCTTCTCCCAGCTGCCTGGGCAGTAAGTTTTCATTGTCTGGGCTTCAGCCTTGTTCACTTAGACAAGAGGCATGTTTTGTGTGTTACCACAAGTTCTCCTAACCATAACAATGCACTGATGTAATTCACAATATTGAATATTCTTAATCACGCTGAAAAGCTGCTGAAATACACGGCAGTGCTTCTCTGTTTCTTTTTCTCTCCTTTTTTTTTCTCCCTGACGTGTAAGCACCACCCACAGAAAAGCATCTACCAAGAGCTTTCCTTGCTCTCCATCCCCAGCTGCATTTCCTCACACTGTACTGCTGAATTAACCCTGTAAACGTATACAGATAATCAAGAGTGGCCTGATCCAGCACTGTCCATGCTGAATTACTTGTGGTTTCAAACACTCTGCATTCTGGCTGTTCCTGTAAAGCACCAGAGGCACTCACATGCCCAAAATGTAATGAGTGAACACCAACAGCAAAAGTTATGGTGAAATAAAGCATGCTTGCAGCACAGTGCTTTTCCACACAGTGTTTGTGTCTGTCTGTGCAGGACTCGTGTTTGCAGAACCACAGCACACTCCAGTCCTGTACAAAAATCGCTCCTCTGCATTCACCAGTGGGGGCTGGCAGCTCCCCAGCTCCTCACAGCTGACTCTCCTGCAGCAGCATTTTCTCTCCATCTTTCCAGCCTTATTAAAGCTGTCATTTTTCAATGCAGATGCCATGAGATAACTGCGCCTTTAGACCTCAAGCCTTCACCTGACCTAATGGCTGAATATACAATCACAGGGTAATTGCAGTCTCCCATGTATGTTGTACAACAGATGTCTGGCTTGCAGCAAAGAAACTCATGTAGAAGGCAGCTCTGAGCCCATTTAAAACACCAGTAGTGGTAAATGGGCTTTTAACTCACACCAGCAAATGGTGTAAATCCAGAATATTAAAAGCACAAATGTGCTGTTAAAGAGAAAAAGAAGCAGATTAAAGTCATAGCACCATGAAGTTTTGGGAAGACAGCCAGTAAGAGCAGAAAAGGAAGTAAAAACACTTCCTTGTGCATCCTTCAGGGTCATTTTTCATGAGATGCCATAAAGTTAAGAGCCTCAGCCTGTAGGAGAGGCAGCGATCAAAACTGTGACTAGCCTTTCTTTTGGGAAAATACTTGCACTGAAGCTCCTTTTCTATCGCATCTTCCCATTCATTCAGCAGAGGCCTGACAGCCTCAATCTAAAGGCTTTGGGGAAGTCCCATTCATAAATTTGTTCTAAAAATCACTTTTCCTTGCAGAACAGAATAAGACCTATAGTATCTAACGAGTATTCTCCTCTGCTTAGCACTGGCATTGCAGAAGAAGAAGAAGGTCCAACTACATCCAGCTGCAGTAGGCCTTGCTCACAGCTCATGGGGACAGAGCTGCCCGGTCTCGCTTCCCTGCCTTGAGCTTCTGATCAACCCCAGAGCAAAAGCTACCGCGCGTCCTGTCAGAACATCTGGATAGAGCTGACAGCAGTGGATCAAACTACTATTTTTTCCTATCAAAAAATATAGTTTAGAAATAAAATTGTTTTGCATGCATTTGCACCATGGAACTGTTAAAATACAGCAGTTTGACTCTCTCCTATTACTTCAATAAAATATAAATATTTTGTTTAGACAAATTAAATGAAGTCTTTCTATATTTGTGAACAGAATTTTGGCAGAATTTTTGTTTTATGTACAAGTTTTGTGTTCTGACTCGAGGGAGCCAGAATTCCTCCCATGTGCTGACTGCCATAGCAAGAAATTATGAAAAAATCCTCTTAGGCTTCTCTTAAAGTCTGCAGCTGGTAAGAGACCAAAATGCTTTCCTGTCTACTACCCAACTTTAATATTTCATTCCTGATAATCACCTGAGGAATTTCTGCATCTGACTTCATTAAAAGAACCACTTAATAAGCGTTGCGATTGAATTAAAGTCAAATCTCCCAGCGCTTCCTCCCAAGCCTTCCTGTACCTGCCACAAACTCCCCAGCCTCCACACACGCTGCTAAGGCACAGCAGCCTGCCCGTGCCACCAACGTGAGCCACATCAGAGCAGCAACCTGCCTGCTGCAAGGAGAGAAAGGGAAAACAGGCACTTCTCTCTGCGGAGGAGCAGGAGGAGTAAGTCTACATCAGTGTTTTGGTTTGGATGAGACGAAAGCTTTTGAAGCAAACCTTTCAGGCATCCCTGCTCACTCTGCTTTGGCTTGCACCACACAGACACCTCTGGCTGCACAAACAGAAGCACTTTTGGTTGCACTGACCTGGAAGTTGTACTCCAGGCGTGCTTTCAATGTGCTCTGCCCTCCGGTGAGCACTCGGCCCATTCAAATTCCACAAAAATCCACAGGAACTTCCTCTACCCCCAGAGCACAACGCGGATGGCTGGTACTCAGCTCCAGCTGCTTCACAGCACAGACCTGTTCCTCCTGTGCCTACTGCTCGTTAATGCAGAGAGAGCCCCAGAGGAGAGGTGAGGGGGTCCCTCAGGGCACAGGCAATATACTCGTGCTTCTGGCAGTAACAGCAGCAAGGGAGCACCTGAAAGAAACATGAGGAACTTCATAACATAAGAGACAGCAAAATAATTTCAGTACTGTCGTCCAGAGAAAAAGCAAAGGAGTTGGTTCTGCCTCCGAGTCTGCCAGCCAAAATGACAGATTCATCTGGGAAGTACCAGGTGAAGAGAACCCAAGGCTTTAGGAAATTAGCTCTGACTGACTCCCAAGCAAGAATGAAAAAGAAACAAATCACAGAATCATAGAATCAGTAAGGTTGGAAGAGACCTCCGGGATCATCTGGTCCAACCATCCCCTTACTACCAATGTCACCCAATAAACCATGTCCCTAAGCGCCAGGTCCAACCTTTCCTTGAACACCCCCAGGGACGGTGACTCCACCACCTCCCTGGGTAACCCGTCCCAATGCCTGGCTGCTCTTTCTGAGAAGAAATGTCTCCTAACTCCCAATCTGAAACCCCCGGCACAACTTGAGGCCATTCCCTCTAGTCCTATTACTGGTGACCTGTAAGAAGAGGCTGACCCCCAGCTCCCCACAGCTTCCTTTCAGGTTGCTGTAGAGAGCAATGAGGTCTGCCCAGAGCCTCCTTTTCTCCAGACCAAACACCCCCAGTTCCCTCAGCTGCTCCTCATAGGACTTGAATAAATAAATAAATAAATGCAGTGTTTAAAGCACAGATGGACAATAAGTGCAGTCAGGGAGAGACTCCTTTTTAGGGGATATTAGGGATTAAAAGTGTTGTTTTCCGACTGCTCAGTATTTGCTGCGCAGGTGCCTCAGGATGCGCTGTCAGGAACTGTGTCCTGCTGCTCGTCCCTTCCACTTCCTTTCACTTAGAAATGCAATTAAATGCTAAAGACCAAGATCTCGCTGTTACACTTTACAGACAGTCCCTCTAAAGATTAGCAATTGGTCTATGAATACAGCCTTTTGCTCTCCCTGGTTAAATACACTTTCAGAGCTCGACTGAAGACCTGCAGTATGAATGCTCCTCTTGGGGTGACACTGTAGCCAAGGCAGGGCAGTGCCAGTTCTCTGCCCTTCCCAGCTCCTACTTCGCACCGTGTGCCTTCCCATCTAGTATCTCACAAGCTACTTTTTAAAAAGCAGCATTGTCATGTTTTAGTTGAACAGCATGCATAATCTGAGGTTGCTACATTGCTTTAGGGAATTAGCTGCCATTTTGCTTTATGTTATTATGCTAAAATTACTTTTAAGTGTCAGTTCACTTGGAAAATTGCAAAATGTCATTTTACTTTTGGTTTCCTTACAAAATTACTAGATTCTCGCAGTCATGGGATATGAGCTAACCATTACCACAAGCAGACATGCAGCAATTCTGACCAGCTGGAGGCTGATCTACCTGGTAATACAGCAGGATGATTTTAGCATTGGGTGGCTTTACGTATTTTACAAATGCTATTCAGATGGCAAAATTCACATGAAGAAAATCCATTAAGCTAGAGAGCTACATCAGTAACAGAAATGACACTGCAAATAGACAGTCCTTTGAGGAGAAGAGAGAATATTAGTGGTTACTAACCTGAAAGTGCTGGACCTTCCCACCTCTCCTTGTGCCAAAGGAAGGGGCAGACTAGGACTCAGATGAGAATTTATTTTTTTTTTAAATCAATACTTTTGAAGGAAAAATTGACTTACAAAGTTTTTGGTTTAGAAATTAGTAAGAAGATTAGTAATTATACAACCTTTTACCATTTTTGCTACAAAAAAAAAAAAGTAGGAAGGGAGAGAAAGAACTGAAGTTTCAGAGTCTGGATTTTCAGTGAAAAATCTATGTTTTTATAAGAAGACAACATGAAAAATTAAAAAAAAAAGCACTGTCACATCAAAAAAACAAGCCATTTTGAAATCAATTTTGTCAGCAGATGCTTAGACTAACCACTCTGAAGAGCTTCATGAGTCAGACGTATGGCAGAGGGAATCCTGCATTCACTCTGAAGCAGGAAAAAAAAGCAGCCCAAGGCCCCAAAGGACTGACTGCAGATCTGATTCCTTCCAACTTCACTATCATACCCTCAAGACCAAAGAGAGGCTTAGTAAGACCTGGCACAATCTAATTGTTTTTTAAGCACATCAGCTGGCTGGGCTTTGCCCAGAGATTATTAATGAAAAATCTGACTGACTGAAAGACCAAATGAGAGTTTATTGCCTAACCTTGTACCCAAAGTAATTGCAATTAAGTGGTAGCCTGGGAAGGTCCATGAGCAATCACAGAATTACAGGGGTTGGAAAGGACCTCCAGAGCTCATCGGGTCCAACCCCTGTGCCAAAGCAGGTTCCCTACAGCAGGCTGCCCAAGTCCTCCCTGGGCAGCCTGTCCCAGTGCTCCATCACCCTCACCATGAAGTTCTTTCGCACGTTGGTGCGGAACTTCCTGGGCTCCATTTTGTGGCCATTGCCCCTTGTCCTTTCCCCACAAACCGCTGAAAAGAGGTTGGCCAAGTCCCTCTGTCTCCCACATGTCATGTATTTACAAACATTGATAAGATCCCCCCTCAGTCTTCTCTTCTCCAGGCTGATCAGACCCAGGTCTCTCAGCCTCTCCTCACAGGGGAGATGCTCCAGGCCCCGGATCATCTTTGTGGCCCTCCGCTGGACTCTTTCCAGCAGATTCCTGTCTGTTTTGTACCGGGGAGCCCAGAACTGACCAGGGCAGAGTAGAGGGGGAGGATCACCTCCCTTGACCTGCTGGCCACGCTCCTTTTAATGTACACCAGGATCCCATTGGCCCTCTTGGCCATCAGGGCACACTGCTGGCTCATGGCCAACCTGTCATCCACCAGGACCCTCTGGTCCTTCTCCTCAGAGCTCCTCTCCAGCAGGTCGCCCTCAGCCTGTACTGACACGTGCAGGACTCGACACTTGCTCTTGTTAAACCTCATTTGGTTTCTTCCTGCCCATCTCTCCAGCCAGTCCAGGTCTCGCTGAATGGCAGCGCAGCCTTCTGGCATGTCAGCCACTCCTCCCAGCTTTGTCATCGGTGTACTTGCTGAGGGCAGACACTATTCCCTCATTGAGGTTGAACAGGACCGGACCCCTGGGGAACAGCGCTAGTCACAGGTCTCCAGCCTCACTCTGCGTCGCTGATCACCACCCTGATTTCAATAAACATATAGGACTAGACAAGGATCATCCTCAGAAAGGATGACATAAAAGGATTAGAGACTCCAAGCCAGGACAAATTGTACAAAGATAGGTTTATGACAGTTCAGAATTGTTTCTTTTCTAAAATTTTAAAATTTTGAAACGAGTCTAAGCGATATAGGTGGAAAATGGGGGTGTTCTTATTTTTTCTATTATTTTGAAAATGTAGATTTAAGATGCAAATTAAAAATTTAATTTAAGAGTGTTAATCCAGAGCAACAGAAAGTATAAATTCCCAGAAAAGGTACATGACTGCCTCCACAAAGGATTATTTAATTACTTACACTGAACAATTTAAGTACTTCTTCCTTCCCCCGCCATGTTTAAGTCTTTAGGGTCCATGTTTCAAGTTCCCAACTATGCAATGACAATCAGACTTTATAAAACAAGAACTGAGACTCGTGTGATCAGTATGATTCTGTGAGTGGGGACTCTAAGGAAAAAGTGATCAAAATGCAATTGAAGTGATGCTATTGCCCAACGCGTAGGTTTCAGAGCAATGAAGAAGCAGCCTACAAGGAGATCAGAGAGTAACAAAGCAGATTAATGCTTTTGAATTTGCTATTAATGGGAAAAACAGGACTCTGCATTGTCGCTTTCAAACCAAACCATAGGAATTGATTATCTGCACAAGGACCCCAGCATGCCCTCTGTTTCTAGGACAGCTTTCATCTACTAAGGATTTTCCTTCTCGGATTTCTGTCCTCAGCACGCCTTTACCTGAAGCCAACTGTGAGTTAACAGGCAGTCACCAGCAGCAAAGAGGTTGTTCCGGACACTCAATAAACCAATTCTCTGCTAGTTTTCCAGGGAGAAAGAGAAAAATCCAACAGCAACTTTCAGTAGTATGGAATACCATCAAGGCCCATTGTTCAGACATACCTGGAGTCAAAGTACAAGGTAAGGAGCCTCAGAAGAGTAAGGTGGCCCAAACATTTGTTTTCCAACAGGCAGTTCCTTCTGCACACAGGGACAGTGACAATGTTCTGTGACAAGTGTTTTTTTGTAGACAAGCAGTCTGAAAAAAAAGTTAGTCTCCACAGAGCCTTCATTTCAAAACAGGAGGCATCCACAGCTTTTGGCCTTCTGTGAGACTAAAAGGATAAGCTCTTAACATCGAGAACTGCCCCAATAAGCCTCAGCTACTATGTTTAGACTTAATTACAAGACAGGTTGATTACAGTAAAGTTTCCTATCATACCAGCTCTCCCTATTGTCTTTGGTGGAGATAATACAGATTAACTATCTGGGAATAGTTTCCTTAGGAATTTGCAGTACCTTAGGCTTTCCTGTGGAGAACCTACTGACAGGATACTCAAAGTCACCCTGTGTTATACCATCTTTGCAGCAAGCCAGAGGAATCTCAGGAAGACACTGCGGCAGTAGTACATCAGTATGTAGTGTCCATCCATTTTCTGAAGTTTTGGCATACTCAGGGCTCAGATTGGACTTCCAGTCTTCCCAAGTGGTAGCAAAATTTCTCCACAGACAGACACTCCCCCTCACCTTGTCCCCACAGATGTGCCCATCTCTGCTAGCACTCTCCATCATCTATTACTTCCTGCAGCCTTCAGGATTAAACTGTCCTAAAACATTTTGTTCATTATTGCCCTCTATGAAAGCAAAATACTCTTCTACCATTTCCTCAGTCCCCATAGCTTCTAGGTACAGATTCCTATGCATGGGATCTTTTCTTCTCCTTCTTTAAAGGGAATACCACATTCATCAGATTTTGCCAGGATTATTTTTTCTTCATTATTTTATCTTTCTTTATAGAAAGAGCTCTCACTCTGTCTTGGGCGCTGTCATTACTTCTCGTTTCGGTGTACTGTCTCATCTTCCCATCTCCTGGACATCTTTCAGTATTTTGATCTTCTCTCCTTCTTTCTTATTCTGTCATTCCATTTCCTACTGTCTCTGTTCACAAGCTGCACTCCCATCTCAAGAAGGGTGCAATTTCTTAGTTTCCTGTTTCCCCTATTAGTTATGCCACTGGTGAATCATCCTAATTGCAAAGAAGAACGTACTCCTCATCATTTGTGAATTTGGTTTACAAATCTGATTGAGTGATAGGAATAAATATTACATAAAATGAATATGTAGAAATTAGCTAGCCACTAAGCACAACACTAAGGCTGTTCATACAGATTGAGAACATCCGATAGGAAATCATAGGGTAGACAACTTGGTGTGCCATTTAATAATGTCAGCCATGTTTTACAACCAAGACATAATTTGTTTTTACAGATAACTAATAAAATAGTCTGCTTTTTCCGCAAATGAAAACATGGAAGTTGTAACAGATCTGTCAAGTATTTAGCAGAAACTGCAATCATAACCAATAAGAAACAGAACTGCTGCATGCAAGTGAGATTATTTATAATCACAAGTAAGGTCTGGGTAAGAAGAACAGCTTTCATAAACACCAATTTATTAAATGAGTATCAAAGAAGTGTTACATTAAATGGTAAATAGGGATTACATGGGACACACTTGTGAAAGTCTGTAGTGGGTTTATGTGGAAAGGTTTTGGTAGCAGGGGGCTGCAGGACTGCCTTCTGTGAGAAAAATCCAACAACTGCCCATGTTAGATAATCCAATAACTGCCCATGTCTCAGCCAGCTCCAAAAGAATCTGCCTCTGCCCAGAGCTGAGCCAGTAAGTGATGTTGGTTGTGCCTCTGTGAGAGCAGATTTAAGGAACGGGGGAAAAAAAAAAAAACTGCTGGACAACAGCAGCTGGAGGATGAGGAGTGAAAAACAGGCTTGCAGACACCAAGTTCAGTGAAGGAGGAGTGGGAGAGGTGCTCCAGGAACCAGAGCAGAAGTTCCCCTGCAGCCTGCGGAGAGGCCCCTGGTGCAGCAGGCTGTCCCCCTGCAGCCCATGGGTCCCACATGGAGCAGATCTCCATGCTGCAGCCCCCCCATGGGTGGAGGAGCCCCTGGTGGAGCAGGTGGATGTGGCCTGGAGGAGGCTGCAGCCCATGGAGAGCCCCTGCAGGAGCAGGCCCCAGGCTGGAGCTGCAGCCCATGGAGAGGAGCCCAGGAACAGGG
Organism: Netta rufina; assembly: GCF_964035555.1. Lineage (NCBI taxonomy): Eukaryota > Metazoa > Chordata > Aves > Anseriformes > Anatidae > Netta > Netta rufina. The sequence continues at coordinate 8,840,333 of NC_140132.1, forward strand.
GGTATAGGGGAAGCTGCTGCCCATGGGGGACCCAGGTTGGAGCAGTGTGCTCCTGAGGGAGGGACCCCATGGGACGGAGCTGTGTGGGAGCAGTTCCTGAAGAGCTGCTGCCTGTGGGCAGCCCACACAGGATCAGCTCGGGAAGGACGGCATCTGTGGGAGGGACCCCACAGCACGGGGGATGAGAGTGACCACGAAGGAGCGGTGGAGATGAAGCGCTGTAGACTGACCACAGCCTCCATTGCCCTGTTCCCTTACCCCACTTGGGGGGAGGAGGTGGAAGAGGGCAGATGGGGGGGAAGGTGCTTTTGGTTTCTTTCCTTTGTTTCTCACTTCTCTAGCTTGTTACTAATAAGAAACAAATCTTACTAATCTCCCTACTCTGAGACTGTTTTGTCCATCTCGATAATTGTTCGGCCCCGTCCTAATCTCAACCCGTGAGCCCTTTTCACTGTATTTTCTCCCCCTTTTCCTTTGAGCAGGGGGAGTGAGACAGTGGCTGTGGTGCTCAGCTGCTCACCTGAGTAAAACTGAAGTCCCCTGCAAGCTGGGATGGTGGCATCAGTGGTTCAGATTTCAACACCAGAGCCAGGATTCCCACATCCCACTAGGAACCTCCATTCACACACTGATAAAATGAGGAAAATGCCATTTGCTATTCCTTCCAGGAATATTGTTAATTAATTAATTCTTAATTAAGTTTGCAAAATACAAATATTCTTGATTGAAAGGCACTGTAAAAGGGAAATTATTGTTAGGAAGATCAGAACTCTTGCCTTGGGAAAACCTTTGGGTGTGTTTTCTCATTAATGCTAATGGAAATTAACAGCCTAATGCAAGCCAAGCTGAAAATAAGATACTTCACGTTTGCATCTTAGCTACTTTTGCTTCGTTACTTATTTAGGATCACTGATGCATGTGGGAAGATGAGTTTTAGCACTCTGAGCTATAGTTTAAGTGCTCTTATATGCACAAATACATCTGAGTGGAAAAAAATATATATTTGAAATAGCTATAAGACTTTCCTTAGAGGAACACGTGTCAGAACAAAGGAATGTGCCTTTCTAAACAGGCACCTCAACCTAGCAGTGACAAAGCTAAATAAAGAAGTAATCAAACAAACAAACCAGGGAAGGGCTGTCCAAAATTGCAATTCTGAGAGCCTTTGGTTCACATTGGCTATATCTGGGTGTGTTTAAGATCCTTGCTTTCCCCATACCCTAACAGATTTTTGCTTTGGTCTTGACCAGTTGCCTGTTCACTCCTGACAGCCCAAGCAGTTCAGCGCCAGCCCTAAGGCCTGCCAGACATGGGGCTGCCACCTCTTCCCTTATGCTTTTCTGACACTGACCCTGCTGGAGAGGGTCTCACTCCCACAGCAGTGCAGACAGCAGGTGCACATCAAAACACACCTGGAAGGAGAGGACCAGTTTCTGCAGTCTCACATGCAGGGAGCTGTGTTACCTGACCTCACCTCACAAACACATCAGTTCTGCCTGTCCTTTCCCACACCGAGCAGAGCAGGTATTACACAGGTAACTTCTCCATACCAAGTCTGAACACTAGACCATGGGGGCAATCTCTGTCTTAGCCCTTCCCGCAGCCTGAAGAACATGAAATGTCAGTATAGAGGAGAGAGAACGGACATGGCCCCTTCCCAGGGCATCCCATGGCCCTACGCGCCTTCAGCTCCTACACAGCTGACACGAGACCGCAGGACATGCAGGTGCCTGCAGCAGGCAGGTGACCACACCAGCAGCTCAAGGCCTCTATTACTTGAGCCAGTCTGATCTCTGTTCACAATCAGTACACCAAGTTATTCCGTTGTCTGATTTCCTTTTGCCCCGTGGTCAGTATGTCAGCTTGTAAGCGTGTTGGATTTCCTCATAATCGCACAGCTTCTGCTAACTTATGCCAAGAGACTAATTTGTCCAAAAAGGATGCCATTTGTTTCTGTGAGGGTGATAATCAACATTTGCTGACTAAGATAGACACTGATAATTGCAAAAAGAATCACTCGTGCAGTGCCACCCTAATGCAGTTTTCTGTTCTACGCTAAGAAAAAAGATGTCAAGCAATCTATGTGTAAAACTGGAATAGAGACACTGTCGGGAACAATTGTTTTTCATTCCCAGGCCTCTGAAACCCCTCAGCACCATGCTGGGTCACAACTAGTCCTCAAGGCATAACCCAGGTGCTGTAGGCATGGCTCCCTGACCTAAAGGGAACAATACCAATTTCTCCTAAAGCATGACAGAGGCTTACTTACACCACCAGCCAGCACTGGCTGCTTGGTACCCCTTATGGCACATAATGGTAAAGAATGAGGACCGATTTTAGCTTGTTTTCGGCTTCCCCACCTCTTTGTAAACCCAGGCTGCAGTACGTGCAGTTTGGGAGAGCACGAAGTCATGCACGTCCCACGGCTGCAGAGCCAGCGGAAGGATTCCTGCAAGCATTGCTAGGTGCCAGGCTGGAAGCCCCAAAAGCAAGCACTGCCACATAACATACCAACACAGGCTCTTGATACACTGCTACTGGGATTTGCCCTCCTCCCATTGCCTTCCTGCACCAGCAAACAACTGCAGAAGTGTAAGCAGAGTGAAGTATAATCCGTCATCATGCTGACCTTTCAATACCTCTCTCTTTTTTGCATTAAGTCACACTCCATGATTTTGACCAGATTCTTTTGGGAAGTGTTTCTGTTTGTAAGCCAGGTCATGACTTCACTTCCCATGCTGGCACAGAGACTCATTTCCCGTGATGACACTGCAGTGAAATAGAGAACAAGTTTTGAAGTGAGACTTTCAAATGTTATTGTCCATCTCTGCTGCCCAAACAGGTGGAATATATGAGCCAGATTGTGCAAACTGACTTCCATGAAGCCATAGTGACTGCTGCCACTTGAAAATCTGTCTGTTCTTTCCTCTCTGAGGACTGCAAGAGTTGGCAGTATACAGGTAAAGCTTCCTCCTCTTGGAGAACCAATCCATTACTGTATTCAGAAAACCATTATTGCTTTTCTACTTACACCATCCTTCATCTAAAACGTCACGTCGCAAACTGCTGTGCTATGAAACTGCTGGACTCCAAACAAGTATTCCCTGCTATCCTAAATCTGCTAAAGATGCTCTTACCAACTCTTGTTATTTTACAAGTCTTTGGCACATTAAGCTTAGAATTGGTCTCAGGGAAATATTTGGGACAAGAAGAAATTTACTATGGAAGATTACAGGGGTTAAAAGACCATTATTAGTATGAGGCCATTCGAGTTTACATCCTATATCATCAACAATAATAAATAAATAAAACAATGTAAGGGCTACATAAATAGGGATTTACTTTGCCAAGCTACAGTTTCATTTCACATGCTAAAACAACTGCTCCTGCTATATATTTAAAACAAACAAAGCCACATGGCTTTCCAAGGCCAAAGACTAATTAATTACCTGCCTACAATCACTCATGAGACTCTAAATCATGTGAGCTGTTTTGGAGAGATCTCTTTCCTTAAAATCTACTTAACCATTAAGTCCCTTTTCCAAAACAGCACCAGTGGTGCTTGACTTGTTTTCATGTAATGCCAACAAGGAAACACAGATTTGTCCACTGAACTTTCCACGTGGAAAGCTATGGAGACTGGCAGGTGAGGGGGGGCCAGCAAAGGCCAAGGGCAGATGGCATTGCCACTCCACCCACCCGTAGTCCCTCCTCTTTGTATACATACAGCCTGCTGTGACACAGGCAAGAGGCTGTGAAGCTGTCTGTCTCTGCCCTTCCTTCCCACCACCATTTTAAGTGACCCCAGCTGGCCCCGAGCATCTCTTCAGGGCTCCTCTGCTTTAGCTAACCTTACAGCAACTCCCAGGGAAAAGCAGGGGACTTTCTCTTGCACCGAGCCTGCTACCCCAGCTTGGAAAGTGCTGCCTTGGGTCTGGAGCTGGCCTCCATCAGCAGCTGAGGAACGCCAGCCTGTAAAGAGCAGGATCCTGCTGGAGACCAGGGATGCAAAGCAGTGAGCAGTGTTACACAGCCAGGTGCCCTCAAAGAGCCGAGCCCATGTCCCTTCCTGGAGAGCACAGTGCAGATTTGCTGAAGTGAGAGGAGCTACTGCTGGCCAGGTGGTGGGTCTGCCTGCTGGCACACAAGGCTCTTTGTTCTACAGGACTAGTCAAAAAATATCTATGTTCTCCTCAGGAAAAGAAGGAAACAAAATTCAGAACAATTCAAGGCACAGGTTTGCAGATGGCAATCTTTTGAAAAACGAGAATCACTGAAGATCCAAACAGGAGGAAAAGTCATCCTATACCACAAAGGCAGCTCAAAATATGATCAAGAAAACACATGAGTGCCCCCCTGCATTCCCCAGCATCTTATCACAAACCAAAGAAAACAGTCAAAGTTATAGAAGTAGAACTAGAAATCTATGGATTTTTCCCACCTGTAGCATCCCCAGAAGCAGCACAGGCAGGCTGTCCAGCGAGGGGAGGGAGCCAGGAGCCAAGGTGACAGCAAGGCAGCTGCAGGGCAGTACCCCCTCGGTGCAGGAGGCACTGCACGGCACCCACGTGAGCAGAGCAGAGCAGCCAGCAGCTATCGGTCTGCGGGGAGAGGGCAGCTCCAAGGCCAAGCTAGGAAGTCCACTTAGCAAGAAGAGGCCAGGACCCACAGGGTGTAGGGGGAGCACAGCACAGGCAAGACCCACAGGTGAGAGCCTGAAGTTAAATGCAGCTCCTGAGCCCCAGAGGGGCACACCCCATCTCAGCCTCCCGCAGCTTACAGCTGCACCCCATCAGGGCTGGCCCTCCCCCAAGCAGCCCAAGTCCTGGGGGTGGGGACACGTTTGGGGCCCTGAGAAAATATTAAGGCAGCTGTGAAGAGAACACGTGGTCTGATGCAGACACCTCTCAGGACAGCAGAGAACACACACTGGAGGAACAAGAGCCATTCTAAACTGAACGAGGAAGCGAAGCAATCTCTTTCCCTCTTCCTATCCCTTTGGGAGCCAGTCCTGTGAGGAGAGATGATTAGAAAGTGAGCTTTACCCATGGACATCTTTTTGCACACTTTTTCTATTTGACAGCAAACTGTGAGCAGCAGGAGTGGCGGAGGGGCTGCAGGACACCCAGATGCACACAGCCCGTTCTCCACCATGCTGTCAGCCCCTGCAGGTGGAAGCTGCAGACAAGGCATTTTGGCTAATGAGTTAGTATAGCTTACTCCCATTCCTCCTTCCCCAGCCAGCACTCCAAATTCCCACACTGCTACTGATAAGCAAAAATGCCCCATCCCCAGCCTCCAGCAGCAGTTCCCCTTCCCAGAAAGCAGGGCCACAGGCAGCTGCAGCACAGATATCCAGCAGCCCACCTGCACCTCACTCAGCTTCTGCTCCCATTTCTTGTGAAGGTTCTGCTCTGAGTTTGCACAGGATTCACAACAAGTACAGGTGTTTTACAAAGGGTCAGCTGGTAGGAGTCCAACAGCTTGCTCATAACCTCAGCAGGTAACCACATCTACCACTTTTTCCTGACGTTAAAGCTGTCTATAAGCACACACTACTCATGTTATAAAAAGTCAGTCTGTTTTTTCATCTGTTAATTTATTATAAATAAGTATTAAAAGGAACTTAATATTTCTTCAAGTATGTACACTTGATTTTCACTTTGATTTTTTAACCGCCACTTATTTCAATAAAAGGGACATTATCTATTTTTCCCCACCTCTCTGCACATTGAGAAATGTTTGGCTATGTCCTCCTCCCCTCCTGGCCCGCGGTGAGAAGCAGGATGTGGCGCAGCACGTTGGGCACGGGCTCGCTGGGGGAGTTGTTGTCCTTCCTGCTCTCCTTGTGGGCATAAAACAGCCAGTCCCAGAGGTTTGTGCTGGGAGACAGCAGTAAAGGCAGGCAGAGGGCTGCAGATGGGTGAGAATCTGCTCAAAAGTGAAGCCCAAGGCTGTGCCCTGAAGACCACAAAATTTCCAATCAGGGGGACATGGGAGCAGGCGGTGGCAGTCGCAGCCCGCAGTGCCCTGAGGGGAGCGGAGGCACAGGGAGCACATTAGCGTTACTGATCCTGGGCTCTGGGAGAGTTCTCATCCGCACGGGAGAATCCACACAGGCTGCAATCCCTGCTTTCCCAGTGGGAATGAGTAAGGACAAGCCCCAGTGTCGCTGATGGTACTCTGTGGTGAAATACATGTACCTTCCCTCACTCTCTTCATTCGGTTCCTACCCTTCTAACCCAGCCCTGACTGAACACCACTTTTCTTGCTAAACAAAGGTGGCTTCTTCTACCACCATTAACAGCAAGGATGCTGAAAGGGAAGAGGTTCCTCTGCACAGACCCTAGCTCTGGCTGCTCCTGAGCAGAATTTTTGGACAATAGTTCTCTTTCAATTACTTTATCCCAGTCTTTACATAATCCCTCACATCTACCTTTCTAAAATCTAGTACTTCCGTGCTGCTGCCTTTGACTGTTTCTTCGCAAGCACCTCAAACAAACCTGATGGCATAATGACCGTGTTCCCTCAGACAAAGGCTCTATCTCTTGTTCCTTACTGTTCACTTCCAACTAGTACTGCTGCTCTTCTTACTGATTACTTAAGAAAAAGCAACAAGAAAACAGTCCTCAAATAACCACCAGCAATATTCATCCTTCCCCAGTCATTTTATAATTCTTACTCTAGTTTTAGTGACCCTACTATAGATCTTCCCGTGGTGAGTGTGGTAAGCTCTCTGTAAGCCCACAAAAACACTGGGCGCTCTGCCCTTGCTTCCCACCCACCAGTCTATTATACTCTCCCATTATCTTCTATCGCTTTTATTCTTCTCTTCCATTTCTCTTTATTAAAGCAGCCAAGTCTGCCTAACCAGCTTTTACTTTAGACCTACTCCCAGCTCCCCCTTGGCTATTACCCTTTCCTTCCCTATGAATCTTCTCTTTTTCATAGGCTCAGCATCTGGGAGTAAAGCGCAGGACTGCTTGCTGTGATGAATGTGACCTCTGCCCAGATGTACATGCAACACTACGGAAGTGTGTTGTTTGCTGGCTTGCTCTCCCTCCCGTTGCAAACGCTGACATTACTACTGTGATCATAACAAATCCTTATCGCTAGTAGTGGGTTTACGTGGCAAGGTTTTGGGAGCAGGGGGCCATAGGGCTGGTTTCTGTGAGAAAGATCTAGAAGCTGCCCCATGTTTGGGAAGGGCCCCATTGTTTTCCAGAGCTGAGCCAATAAGCGATGTTCTTTTCTGCCTCTGTGAGAGCAGATTTAAGACAGGGAAAAAAACGCTGCGCCACACAGCAGCTGGGAGAGTGAAGGGAGTGAGAAACAGCCTTGCAGGCGCCAAGGTCAGTGAAGAAGGAGGAGGAGAGGTGCTCCAGGCACGCAGCACAAGTCCCCTGCAGCCTGTGGAGAGGCTCCTGGTGCAGCAGGCTGTCCCCCTGCAGCCCATGGAGTACCACAGTGGAGCAGGGGTCCACGCTGCAGCCCGTGGAGGAGCCCACGGTGGAGCAGGTGGCCCTGCAGTGACAGAGGCTGTGGCCTGTGGAAGACCCCTGCCGGAGCAGATTCGGGGCCAGACCCGTAGCCCGTGGAGAGGAGCCCATGCAAGAGCAGGGGATGTAGGGGGAGCTGCTGCCCGGGGGGGACCCAGGCTGGAGCAGTGTGCTCCTGAGGGATGGACCCTGTGGGACGGACCCATACTGGAACAGTTCTCGAGGAGCTGCTGCCTGTGGGAAGCCCACGCCGGATCAGTTTGGGAAGGACGGCAGCTGTGGGAGGGACCCCACGTTGGAGCAGGGGACAAGAGTGAGCGAGAAGGAGCGGCAGAGACGAAGTGCTAGAGACTGACCGCAGCCACCATTCCCCCGTTCTCCTACGCCACTCGGGGGGAAGAGGTGGAAGAGGATGGCTGGGGGAAAGGTGGTGTTGGTGTTGGTGTTGTTTCATTTTGTTTCTTTGTTTCTCACTTCTCTGCTTCTCCAGCAGCCCGCGAGCCATCTCCCTGTGCCCTCGTCACAACCCACGAGGGTTTCTCCCTCGTCTTTTCTCTCCCTGTCACGCTGAGGAGGGAACGAGACAGCAGCTGGGTGGGCGCCTGGCCGCCAGCCTAGGCCAAGCCACCACGGCCATTCACGGGGATGAAGAGGCTGCAGCGTGGGCTTGGAAGCCCAGGGGGTGTCTGTGAGGCTGGGGGAGCTCCTGGGCCCTGCCGCATCATCCACCATTCCATGGTCTCCTAGCGACGCTGAGGGACAACATTGACACCAGTGACACAGGCGAGTCTGGGAGGGACTTTGCGTCTCTAGTGAGCGCCAGGCGTGGAGGCAGCAGCTCCTGGCAGCGAGGCGAGGCCAGGCGAGGCGAGGAGTTGCTGCGCAGCATGGCTGCCGTAGAGGAGGAGAAGGCCCCTGAGGCACAGGAGGACGGTGAGAGCAGATGCCCCAGCAGCTCCCTGGAGGTGGAGGGCCCTGAGCACCCCCTGGGGCTGTGCAGAGCCGCTTGGGCTGTGGACACCCGGGGACGCCCTGCCAGGAGCCCCCGACCAGGCCCTTGCCCTTGCCCTTGCCCTTGCCCTTGCCCTTGCCCTTGCGGGCGTCCCTCGGGGACACCTGCCAGGTGCTCAGTGGGGGGATGCTCTCATCCATGGCTGCCGCCCTGCCTCCCCCAGAGTGCGTGCTGTGCCACCGCTCGGACACCAGCTTGGATGGCTGCGGGCCGATGCAGCAGGTGGACGGGGTCTGCGCCCACGTGAACTGCCTGGTGAGCTCCCCGCAGCTGCCCGCGCCTTTCCCCAACCCCTTGACTGGCACCTGGAGCCCACAGGACTGTGTCATCCCCAGCGCGCTGCTCGCTGGCTGTCACCTCCTCCTGCTGCGCTCCCAGCACAGCCTCCCCACCATGCTCCCTATCTCCTTGCCCTGAGCAGCTGCGGGGCTTTTTTGTCTTCCAGTATCCAGCCCAGGGCCTGTACCAGCGAGGCGCTGAAGGCGAAGGAATCTTCGGATTCCTCTCCGCGGATATCAGGCGGGTAGCGGGTCGGGCAGCTCGCAAGGTGAGGGCTTTTTTGGAGCAGACGAGACTTGTGGCAGCTGAGCCCAAGCCCTGGCAAAGAAATCCTCGAGGCTCTGGACAAGCTCCGGGCAAGTCCCAGTGGCCCCGGCCACGTCACTGACGGGGCTGCTGTGCTCTTTGCAGCGCTGCTGCATCTGCCGCAAGAAGGGGGCCACCCTCGCCTGCCGGCAGAAGCGGTGCTCGCGCCGGTTCCACCTGCCCTGCAGCTCCCAGCGGGGCTGCATCTCGCAGTTCTTTGGGGAGTACAGGTACGAGCTGCCCTAGCTTGGGCTGCAGCCCCCTCAGCCTCCGCCCTGCAGGCAGAGTCCCCGGTGTGGCACGCGTGCCCCGGGGCCCAGCAGGGAAATGGTGGCTGGGGGGCTCCTTTGGGGAGGAGAGGGCTGACGGGGGGGCTCGTATGCCCCTGGGGAGGTGCTGTCCTCTCCAGGCTCTGGCCAGAGCTGTGCAGGGCCTCTGGCGCTCCCTGGCCTCACTCAACTCTTCCGTCCTCACCCAGCTCCTTCTGCTGGGAGCACCGCCCGCAGCAGACCGTGGAGACGCTGCAGGAGGGGCACACCACGTGCATCATCTGCATGGAGGTGGTGGAGGACAGCCTCTCCTACACCACCATGGTGTGCCCCTCCTGCAAGCACGCCTGGTTCCACCGGGGCTGCATCCAGGTAGGAGGCCCTTCCCTCCCTCTGCCAGCCCGCAGGGACACCATGCGCCCGGAGCGGCGTCCTGCTCACACGGGGAGTCTCTCTTCCACAGGGACAGGCGCTTCGGGCGTGCCTCAGGCACTTTGCGTGTCCTCACTGCCGGGACCAGGAGCGCTTTGTCCCTGAGATGGAGCAGATGGGAATCCGCGTGCCGCACATGTGCGTTCCTTTCTTCCTTCCCACCCACTCAAGGCAGGAGAGGGCACAGCCCCAGGCCCTAATCCCTCCAGGCAGACTGTCCCCAACAAAAGGGGCTGCCTGGGGGACAGGACGATGCTGGCCTGCTGCCAGGGATGCCCCTGAGCCCTGTCCCAGCATCAGCACTGACACTTGCTGAGTGCCCCATGAGCTCGTGACCTTTCCTACTTTCTCTTGAAGAAAGCCGGCTTGGGAGCAGGAGGAGGAGGAGGAGCTGGCACTGCCACAGCTGCATGGCCGCTGCGATGCCAGGCAGTGCCTGTACAGGGGAGGCCGGGAGCAGTGGGAAGAGGAAGGGTGAGCATCCACAGCAGCAGCTCCCCGGCTGCTGGGGGCTGTGAGCCAGATCTCCACCAAGCCGTGCAGTGGCTGCTGGGGCTCTGCCCAGGCACCTTCCCCTCTGCTGGGGCGCCACGAGCAATGCTTCTGGAGCCTTGGGGGCCTTTGTGGCGCCACTGCCTGCTGGGCTCTGCGTGCTCACCAGCACAACTTCTTCCCCAGGCCCTGGCAGCTGCTGCTCTGCTCCTCCTGTGCCGCCAGCGGGACCCACCGCCGATGCTCCGGCCTTGGGGACACCACGCAGCAGTGGGAGTGCGCTGGCTGCGCTGGCCCGGGCACTGGTAAGGGGCACGGCGTGCTCAGGCTCGGGGCGGCAGAGCCCTCCGTGCCCTCTGCAGGCCAGGCAGGGTGGGCAGATCCGCTGACCTTCCTGCCTCCCCTTGCAGCTCCCAGCTCCTCACCCTCACCACCGCACAGGAGAGCCGGCCGTGGCAGGGTGCTGCCCCAGCGCCACAGCCCCTACAGCCGGCCACAGCCCTGAGCCCGGCCTGGGGACAGATGCTCCATCCTGGTGTCCCGCCGCCAGACAGGGTCGGGCTGTGCACTTGCGGGCGGCCTTCACGGAGAGGACCTCAAGGAGGTGCTCAGTGGGGGAACGCTCGCACCCAAAGGCAGGCGAGGGGTGGCACTCAGCTCCTGCCGAGATGAGGGGATGGAGCTGAGACACGGCGAAGGAGCTGGGACTTGCTGAGGAGGAAGAGCGACGGAGCCAGGAGAAGAGATGGAGGCGAGACCAAGCCTGGAACTGGATGGGGAGATGGAGCTGGGTCTCCGGGACAGAAATGGGCCTGGCTGATGGAGCCAGGACGGAGATGGAATTGGGATGGTTCCAGAGTCATGCTGCTAGGGAGAGAGCTTGGGCAGGAGACGATCCCTCAAGCTGGAAGGGACCCACCAGTGTTCTCCTAGGTTTGGAAACTGTCCCTACAGCGCAGAGGCAGGTAGTTAGCCTAACCCAGAGCCTGAGAACAATGCTTACCAGGAAGAACAAAAACAGCGCACAAAGCTGACCAAAAGGAGAAAACAACTCCGTTGTTTCCCATCCTGCTCTTTCCCTCAGCCACTCAGCACAGTGTGCTGCAGCTCGCTCGCATTTTCCTCTGCATTTTCCTGTACAAATAAAGTGGTTTTGGTTTTTTGTCTATATGAGTATCACTTCTTGAACACTCAGACTAAGACCTAAATCCACGCAAAACACCCACCCCTCAAAAAAGAAAAAAGAAGAAAGGAGGCACTGCTATTTAACAAAACAGACCTGACCACCAAGCAGGAAGGGGACCCCCAGTGCTGTGCTGAGCAGAAGCAGAGCCTCAGCACGTGTGCACTTGAACAACTCTGAGAAGAGTCAAGACAGAGACAGACCAACCAAATCAGGACCGGAGCACAAACATTTAGCCCAACACACACTTTTTTTTTTTTTTTTTTACTATTATTAAATGAGTATATTTATTAAAGAATAACTTAAAAGTGCTTGTGGCCTCGAACTACCTTCTCCTACCAGAAGCTGATGCTCAGCCTCCGCTTTGGAAGAAGGGTCTATGCAGAGTTACCACCCAGAGACAGCAAGATTCTCGTTTCAGCATTAGGGATTGAAATCCGGTGTCCTGTGAAGGGGCTCCAGCAAAGAGAGTTCAAGCAAAACAAGTTGCAGCAATGGTCTGGCTGCAAATAGAAGGATAGATAGAAGGTACTTCATCAAGAGAACCCTCCCCACCTCCCATACGGATCAACACCTCCTGGCTTGCTCTGGAGGCCAGCCTCGCCTCAGCTCTCCCTTGCAGTCACCAGCCAGCCTGGAGCTTTCCCTACACAGGAGGGAGGCCACAGCCCCTTCCTTGCTCAGGACCACCCCCAAGCACTCCCAGCTGCAGAGGAAAGGGCCAGGTGCCCGTGAAGACACACCAGGTTCACAAGACTACAAGTGCCAGGCCCAGCCCCATCGCAAGCACAGCTCTTTGCACAAAAGGCTGTTCCTGCTCTTCCCACCACTACTAACCCTCGAGAATGCTACAGGGAGGCAGAGGATGCCCAGAAAGAAGGGAGAAGAACACGACAGATCAGTGGAGCGATTAAGGAAGCATCAAACCAGAGATGTCTGCAGAGGACAGAAAAGGTCTATCAGGAACCAGTCACTCCCTCCTTCCCTCAACCAAAAGAGGAAGCAAGAAAAATGGAGGAAAAGCTTCAATGCAAGAAGACCTTGCAAATCCAGAACGGCAGCCTCCTGGCAGCCTCTTCACAGCTGCCCCGGTGCTCGGGCCTGGCTGAATGGCCCCGCTTTGGTTCAGGTCCCTGCAAAACCACCGGACACACAGTGGGGTCGGGGTTGGAAGGCACCTCTGCAGGTCACCTGCTCCAACCCCCATGCTCAAGCAGGGCCACCTGCAGCCATGTGGACACTGGGCACCACTGAGAAGAGCCTGGCTCCATCTCCTTTGCACCTTCTCTTCGCATATCGATATCCTTCAGCCAGATCCCCACAACGAGCAGTCACGGCTCTCTCCAGCTCTCCCCAGAGGACACATGCTCCAGTCCTTCCACCAGCTTGGCTGCCGTTCACTGCGCTCCCTCCAGTAGGCCCATGGCTCTCCTGTCCTGGGGAGCCCACAACTGGACCCAGTCCTCCAGCTGGGGCAACTCCAACAAGCCTTGGGGGCTCCAGCTTTCCTCCCCAGGGCCTCAGCTTCCAGCTTCCCTGCCGTCAACTCCAGGAGGATCCTGCCAGGCCATTTCTCCGGCCTGCCCAGGGCCCTCTGCAGGGCAGCACCACCCTCTGGTGCATCCCTATCTCCTCCCAGCTTGGATCAGCAGCAGACTTGCTGAGGGCACGCCCTGCTCCGCCCTGCGGATCGTTCATGAAGAGGCTGGGCAGGACTGGGCCTGGACGTGACCTTGTTGCTAGTTCATGTCCCAGCCTCACATCTCTAGTGGGTTTCTGTGGCAAGGTTTTGGGAGCAGGGGGCCATAGGGGTGGCTTCTGTGAGAAGAATCCAGAAGCTGCCCCATGTTAAACAAGGGCCCCGCTGCTGGCCAGAGCCAAGCCAACAAGCAACGACTCTGTGAGAGCATATTAAAGACAGGGGAAAAAAACAGAAACCAACCAAAACAAACAGATCTACACAGCAGCTGGGAGAGGGAAAGGAGTGAGAAACAGCCTTGCAGGTGCCAAGGTCAGTGAAGAAGGAGGAGGAGAGGTGCTCCAGGCACGCAGCACAAGTCCCCTGCAGCCTGTGGAGAGGCCCCTGGTGCAGCAGGCTGTCCCCCTGCAGCCCATGGAGTACCACAGTGGAGCAGGGGTCCACGCTGCAGCCCGTGGAGGAGCCCACGGTGGAGCAGGTGGCCCTGCAGTGACAGAGGCTGTGGCCTGTGGAAGACCCCTGCCGGAGCAGATTCGGGGCCAGACCCGTAGCCCGTGGAGAGGAGCCCATGCAAGAGCAGGGGATGTAGGGGGAGCTGCTGCCCGGGGGGGACCCAGGCTGGAGCAGTGTGCTCCTGAGGGATGGACCCTGTGGGACGGACCCATACTGGAACAGTTCTCGAGGAGCTGCTGCCTGTGGGAAGCCCACGCCGGATCAGTTTGGGAAGGATGGCAGCTGTGGGAGGGACCCCACGTTGGAGCAGGGGACAAGAGTGAGCGAGAAGGAGCGGCAGAGACGAAGTGCTAGAGACTGACCACAGCCACCATTCCCCCGTTCTCCTACGCCACTCGGGGGGAAGAGGTGGAAGAGGGTGGATGGGGGGGAAGGTGCTTTTGGTTTCTTTCCTTTGTTTCTCACTGCTCTAGCTTGTTAGTAATGAGCAATGAATCTTACTATCTCCTTATGCTGAGTCTGTTTTGCCCGTTACAATAATTATTGCGTGATTTTCTCGTCCTTATCTCAACCCTTGAGCCCTTTTCACATATTTTCTCCCCATTCCTCTTTGAGGAGGTGGAGTGAGAGAGCGGCTGTGGTGGAGTTTGGCTGCCCACTCGAGCAGAACCACGACATAAGGAAAACGTTTTAAATGCTTAAAGAAGCAGCAAACACTGTAGAGAAGGTTAATCTTGCTCTGAAACTCGGGTGTTACTCAAGCTGCAGAGTGGTTACTCACAAAACACTGAGGGAACACATGGGGACCTAGTTTCCTGTAAGGCTGAACGGAGCTCACTGCATTTGGCCTAAGCTAATTCCAAGTGTGTCAAATCATTTGTTTATACCTGTTCTGATACATTTATGCACACCCAGTAGTATCCTTCCAGAAAAAGGACCCGCACTAATACCATGGAGACTACTCAAAGAGTAAATCAGCTACATCAGGTCAGTAAACCCACCAAATTTTGGCTCACTGATGAACACTTGCATTGCTTTTCCTTGCACTGAAGATATGACACACAGGGAATAGCAAGCCTTGAGTATTTTTGCTCTTTGTGAGAAAGATGCATGAAGATTTATAATTTCAGGTTAATGATTAAGATTCATAACTATTTTCTGTTACAGAAAAATCAGACTTTTCTACAGAGATGAAGTTTAAATTGCTTTAATAATGAAATCCACTTTTCATTTGTATTGTGTTTTTTTCTGCACTCTCATTAACAATTCATAATTTAAAGACTGGGAGTGATTAATGGCTGGCTCCGCCACATAATGCTTTTAAGGAACAATGGTGCAATTCAGAAGGCTCAGAGGTTTCCCTCATTCTGTGTTACACGTTAATGTGCACTGAAACTAATCTGATTCATTCAAATTGGGGAAAAGGTTGGATGTGGTCCAGAAACCCTACTGGAAGCTGTGTGAACTAACTAGGTGAAAACCACAACAAATATTGTAAAAGAAAAAGAAAAAAATAAAAAAGGAGAAGCAGAGGCAGTGTCAAGTTTTAATGGCAAACTTCAGACTCCGGCCAGGACCCACAGCAAAGGGCAGTATGCTGCTGTACTCCTCCCTGGGATGGACTGGCAACAACCACCAGCTTGTCTACTCACCCAAAAAGGACTGGCAGCAGCTGGGACACGCCAACAGGCAGTTACTTGCCCGTGTTTTCAGCTAACCTGCATGGACAGAACTAGACGGTAGGAGAATTCAAGCAGTTGTCTTCCGCCTGCCTTCTCCTCCATGGAGAGGACTTCTCTGTCCGCCTCTCTGACAAGAAGGTGGTGGACTTGGGGCTGATTTTCTCTCCTCATGCTCAACATGGATGAATGTCACAGGGAAACAAAGGAGCATCTTCTCTTCCTATATTGTCTGTCTCAGTTCCTACGCGTAGTTGAGCTCCCATCTCTGAATGGTGTCTAAGAGAAATACACTGGAAGAGAGCAAGGAGTGCTGCAAAGTACTACGTACACAGCTGAGCACCTACTCATCCCTCAGACGTACGAGTACCCCAGACTCAGCACAGCATCCTGGAGCCTCTCCCAGCAGAATCTGAGGTGTGCAGAAGTGGCCACAGAGACCTTGCACAGCTCTTCAAGGTTATTTTGATAATGCCTTTTCATTTGACTTTGGGATCAGATTATAGCGACTTACAATGCAATTTACAGATACGGGCTCTAAACTGCACCATCAGCACATTCGAGCCAGCACTGCTGAGAGGATCTCTGGGTTCCTCCAGTGCTGCAAAAAGTCACACATATGTTCAGTTTTTCCCAGGGGATTCACCCTGCCGCTGGAAAAACAACCCAAGCCCAAACCCCCAGCGCTGGCAGAAGGGAATCTAATGATCAGTTCTGGCAAAGCCATATGACAGACACTGCCTACCGAGTCGGGTGGGTCAGGTTGTCCTGCAGCGCTGCTGTTATGAAAACTTGGTTGGAAGGAAAGAAGAGATAGGTTATTATATACATATTTACCTTGCAACCAAACGTATTGCAGGTGTTACTGGTTGCACTGCACCCAGCTGTGCATAAGCACGTTGAGATTCTGCATTCCTTGTTTTGCTTACCGTATTCTTTATTTTTACTGACTGCCATTCCTAAGAAAACTACAGATAATTTCTTATCCCCGTACCTTCCAACACACACAGAAGTGTTTTCTCTCCCTATTACCCAGACTACATAGAAATTTTCCATGAGCAAACATCAACCTAGATTCTACCAGATAGCCTTTCCATTAAAAGCTAGCCCACATGTAGGGTGGAAGGAGGCAGGCCATAGCTGAATCCCATGTTGAACTGAAATAATGCACTGAAGAACTTATTCTCATCAGTTCACAAAATAGTGGTGGTGGTAGCCAGTAAAAATTGAGAGTTACCAGTGACCCTGAGCTCTTGACCTTACGGGGGATTTACAGAGCCAAGAAACGCAAGCAAGTTGGTACTGGCCGGGAATACTGGACACGAGGTGGAGCACTGCCTCACTGTTCTGGCTCTAGACGAGAAGCAAGTGCTAAATTCTTTGCACAAGAGACATTTGATTCATTTTTTGTTAATTTAATTTTCTTGGAATTAAGAAAAGGATGTAATTCTTATTTAGTTTTCATTTAGCTCCCACAAGAGCTGGTATTCTACTGCTACTTTTACTGGAATGAGAGAGCTGGCTACAAGACCTACTGCTGGGTGCTACCTGGTGACTTGACTGGAGAAGTATCCCCACCACGTCCCCTCAAAATGAAGAGACGTGACATGCTGAAGTATTGCCTTAGTGCCTGCATAGAAGTGCTACTAACTAGAAGATGAGAAAACAAATTGATTAGCATCCCCCGATATTCTGCAAATAGACACACAGTCCATCAGACTGATGAGGATGTGGGAGTGGCATCCCAGCAAGGAGCATTCTGTCCTCATGATTCAAGTGGGTAAAGGAAATTCCTTCAGATGATCGTCTCACTTACTACTGCATCTGCCTGGCTTCCACCTATCCTTCGTGTCATACTGTACTGCCCAGAAGGACTGCTGCAATCACCAAGATGCTCTCCTGCATAACACAGGCCTTAAAGTTCGCCCCATTCTTGTCTGGAGCACTTCTTTGGACTAAAATTCAGTACTAATTCTCAAATTGCCAACACTGCAGAGCTTGAGCACAATTTCAGAAAGATTTCTCTGGACATAAAGTAATCTCTACTACGAAATATTTACCTGCCATTTTTATTTTTGACATTTTGAACATGTCTAGCTACATGCCCTAAATCTTGAGGCTTCTTATACATTTTTACTGGTTGGAATGAAGTCTGTTACCAAGACTGGATCTTTCCACAGCTACTTATAAAGTGGTATCACCTTAGTTTTCCTCATGGTTCACTGAAGAGTTCCAGTTTCCAGAGTCACAAGATAACCGCACAATTTCCAGTCCTTCCAGTGAGGTTCCAATGATGCTTTCCCATCCCACCTTCCCCAGCCAGAATGAATTCCTGGTGGCAGCAGAAGGGCAAATGCTATTACAGTGAGCAGGAGGTAATGCTGGCCCGCAAGGGCTGTTCAAAGAGAAATGAGACACCCAAAGCACCCCGAAGTATCGCTGGGGCTCTCACCTGCTCAGTGTAGGACCCACATCTGATGTTTCATCGCAAAGCTATGTGAGCCCAAAAGCTTCAGATTTACCCCTAGTTCAGAGCCCTCCTGCTGCAATGCCATGGGCTGCATGGCTCAGGCTCAGGGAGCTGCACCAGCCAGCTCCAGCCAGACACAGAGCCTCTGGGGACGTGCACAGGGAAGAGAACCTTCTCTTGGGAGCGGGACTCCCAAAGCCAAAGCAGTTATGTTCAAATTTCAGATCTGGGAGGAAATCGACAAGCAAACAAAGAAATAACCCGAATGCCCTTTCCACATTGAAATGGTATGCTGCTTTCTTTGCTCTTAAGCACAAAAATTTACACTTTGCCATGTTACAATGCATCCTGATCTCTTACACCTCTAACAGTGATCTGGCCTTTTGCAATTCTAGAGCTGCCATGACATCTGCAAGCTTTATTCAGTAACTTCAGTGTGTCTCGTATGTCTCTCAGGTCACAGAAAAAATACAGCAGGACCTCCTTACAAGCACACCAGCATGGTAATGACTGAAGAGTCCCACAACACATATCATCCAGAAATAAAACTCGACAGGAATGAAGGTGATCTCATATTTTTCCTCAGGCACAATACTGCAAGGTACCAAGCAGAAGTGTATTATACACACTACTAATTTCATCAAACAATGTTATAATACCATCAAAAAGGATCTATTTTTCCGTAAGCCAATACCAATCAGTGTTAAAGAGCTTATGTATTTTAGTTGTTTATTATGAGAATCACACATCTGTCCTTCAGTTTTGTCCAACTCTGATATCAAGTTAATTTACCTTTATCTGAATATTATTAACATGGATCAACCCAGTTCTGCTTTTCAAGTACTGAAACATTCCTTTCCTTTTAGTGCCTTGAAACTCTCCCAGGATTCTAAGAGTTTTGAAAAAAATGAAGAAAAAAAAAACCAAACCACCAAACAAATAAACAACAACCAAAAAAATCTATAACATGAGTTCTTGGCCAGTTTTTACAACTAAAGGTTTTAAGTTAATCTACACTTGCCAAGCTCAAGAAGGTTTTAACATTGAGTCGCGGTGTGAGATGAAAACATCACATTCTTATGTGGAAGGGACACATCACTTTGCCTTTTCTCAACAAGAAACCCAGCACATCTGTTAAAAATCGCCTCTTCTGTGCTTTCACTGGCAGTATTACTATTTGCTAGGAATAGACTGTTTTAAATGTTACGTATTTCTTGTGTTTTAATATAGCCTAACAAGACCCCTTCCTCTGTCCTGGTCTGTCTTCCAGTTGTCCTGCTGATGACATAATACTTCTTCTGTTCTCATTCCTCTTCACCCTGAATTTCCACATCTACTGCTTTACACTCCATCAGCCTCCCTTTTCGTCCACTTGTTGTGTCAGATATGTAACTTTTTTTCCTTTCTAGTTGCCTTTACATTCCTCCTAAATCAGGCTGCTGGTTTCTCTGTGAGAGCAGCCCTCTACACCTGAGACCTTCTGGAGAGCTTGTAAGATGAGCTGAAACAGTTCCCAAGTCCACGTGTGTTATCTTCCAGCTCCTTACCAGTATGTCCCAACACTATCTGCCATGCCATGAAACAAGCAATGTTACACCAGCCAGGAAATATTCTCCTGGTTCGGACTTCGTTCTGTCTGCAGGTAAGCAGCATGTCCAATCACAATGAGTTCTTCTGAAAATACCTGCTTTACAATCCTCTTATTTTTACAAGCATATCCCCACTGGATGCCCTACTGAATTGTGTTCTGTCACTGAGAATTCCAAGAAGTGATGATGGAGACTTGTAAGGAAGGCAGGCAGTGTCTGCCACCCAAGGTGCGTGGGCAGCACAAAAGGAAAATCCTGCTCCAGCAGCAGAGCAGACAGAAACCTGCCCAGGGGACACTCACCTTCCTCGCAGTGCTGGCGTCCTGTCAGGCCCTGATCCAGAACAGGGGCGCCTACTGGTCACCACCACACACACCCCATATCCTCCCAAGGGACTCCTCCATTCTGTGTCTCTCACACTCCTTTGGCTGGTTACCTTTGCTGTCATACCCTAGAGTCAACACCTATCTTTACGTGTGGCCAGAACGATCCCGATGAGCCTCCTTGTGCAGCAGCAATCTCCTGCCCACACCCTCCTCTGAGAATCCCTGCAGCCTCTGAAGCAGGGGAGGGTTTGGTCACCCTGTAATTCAGGCTGGAGGTACCGCCTGCTCAAAGCAGGGTCAATGTTGAGCTCAGATGAAGTTGCTCGGTACTCTACATAAACCAGGCTTGAAAACCACCAGAAGTGGTGACACCACAATGTCCCTGGACACCCTGTTCCAAAGCCAGACTGTCCTCATGGAGAAGTTCCTCCTTCTCTCCAGGGGGACCCTCTCATATCTCAGTACGTGCCTGTTGTCTCATCTGCCATGCACAACTGCCTCGTGTGTGTATGGCTGTATGGCTCGAGGAGAGGTGGGAAGGGAGGAAGGACGGCAAGAAATGGGCAGAAGACTCAGGGGGTTGCACAGCGTCTCCATAACAGCAAACCCTCCCCACAGTTAGTCCCCTTGAGCTCCCTGTACTCACACTCAGTTTGCAAGGGCTATTGGTGTCACTGCACTGCTCCTGTGGCAGGGAAATCAAATAAAACCACCACCAACACATACGTAAGCACAGCCTTGATGAAGCCTGCCTCAGAGGGGAGACATACTGTCATTCTACAAGTGACCTATTAAACGTATCTGCTTCTTCGTTTACCTCATGCACATTGACAAGTGCATTTTCACAATTCCCTTTGCAGAGACATGAATCTTCTTCTCCACACAAACACTAAGCACCATTTCAGAGCCTCCCACTGAGCATTGTTTTCCTATAAACACATTAGCAGCCACAGAGTGCAAGGGAGCTGCAGCAGCTGACAGCATGATGGAGCGACAGTGAAAGGATCCGAAGGGGGTCGCTAAGTCTTCAGAAATGCCCCTGTGTCAGACTTTTCACTTTGACGTTGCACTTTGTAATCTTCGAAGATTACTGTACACATGTACGCACTTATTTATAACTGCAATCCATTAATCACTGCTAGATGCAGCACGCAGCTCCCATCCCCAGCACTGCCTGTGCCACCCCATGGGCTGTGAAGCAGCCCGCAGGAAGCAGCCTTCAGTTAAACAAGTGGCGGCTGTAGTGTGTAACGCCACCAGGTAGTGGTAGACTTCGAAAGTCACATTTAACGTTTTAATTAGCCTTACCTCAGGTGGCAACCACTAATTTGCATTATTCACAGTAACAGTCAAATTTAAAAAGGAATGACAAAACCGGGGAGAAAAAAAGGCTTTGCTCTGTAAAAGCAATGACAGCTAAAAACATTTCTTGCAGGGTGTGCCTGCTTCTCCCCTGACATTACCGACAGCTCGAGCGCCCAGCACCAGTGTGAGACGGCACCAGCACTGGAGCTGGTGGCAGGGAGCAGCTCAGAGCCAGGCCTGCCCATACCCTGAATTCCTCACTGGTCCACCTCTGGACTCTCAGTCCTGTTGTGAGCAGCTGAGGCCTCTGGTTTCCAGCAGGGGCAACCAGAAACGCAGGCTGCTGGCTCCCTGGGATGCTCGGTCCACTTCGCAGTGACCTCTGCCTCCCAGCACATCTCAGGCTTCATCAGGATGCCATGGTCACCTCTCCGATATGCTTTTGGGATAGCTCAGGAGATGGAGGGACATCGAATGCGGTGCTTAGCACTGCATCATGGCAGCAGCCAGCAGCACAGCGGTGGCAGAGGCACGGAGCAGTGTCACACTGTGTCACGCAGGACGCAGCCGTGTCACGCAAGCAGAGCCAGGACAACTCTCTGTTGTCTGAAGACTCCACTGCTTTCCTATGCACGCTATTTCAGTGCGCAGCTCTCCTGCTCAATGCTTTGTCCCAGCTCTCCCCTGCTGTAAGTTTAGGACATTTTATCCCCAGCCCAGTCAAGCAGTGCTCTATTTATCTGCTAACACTCAGAATCTTTACATACAGGAAGATTAGTGGCTTCCTTCAGGTTTTTTCTTTCATGGATTTTCAAATCCCAAATCTACACTTGTCTGCTTACTGCAGCTTTGCATTGTTGGCTTTATCCAGTAAAACCTGTAATGGTCATGGCCTAACCAGCAAAGAAGAGAAATGTTATCCCCAGACCAACACGGCCAGCAGAGGCAAAGAGCATCCTGCCACCTCCTCCTGCTGAGCTGCAGAATATTTAGAGTACTGAAAGAAGCTGACTGAAACAGGAGATTTAAGTAAGAAGTTAGGAGGAAATTCTTCACTCAGAGGGTAGTGAGGCACTGGAACAGGTTGCCTAGAGAGGTTGGGGATGCCCCATCCCTGAAGACCAAGTTAGATGAGGCCCTGAGCAACCTGATATAATGGGTGGTGTCCCTGCCTATGGCAGGGGGGTGGAACTAGATGATTCTTGAGGCCCCTTCCGACCTGAGCCACTCTGATTCTATGGAGGTAATGGGAAATTATTCAATTATTGCTGTGTGCCACAGCACTTTTTACCACAGCACTTTTTAGACCTTCTGGCTAAGCAACTTGCCATCAGTGAAGGTGAAATATCTGATAACGTGATTCACTGACATAACATTTCATTAATGGATCAAAAAAAAATACTAATCAAATGCCATTTTATAAGAATAACAAAATATCTTCATGATGATTTCCCCTGTGTAATCGGTTTCTTCTGAGTTTTGTCCCAGAAGTTGAGCTTTATCTAATTCCTAAGAAGCACGGTACAGGCATGGGGTTTACTCTTCTAAGTACCACCTTAGCTACACATACATTTTATTACAGTGGTACATCTAACATCAAGTATCACAATGTTTGAAAAAAGTTACTTTGGAAAAGAAGAACAAACAAGATCTAAGAGAACAACGTTCTGTAGATTATGGAAATGTATTTGATTGTATACAAGCCCAGCTGAAAGCTATCAAGCACTGCCAACATACACAAACCAATTACCGATAAAGCTACTCTGAAGTATGGATTAGTAAGAATGTGGAGAAACCATCTTGGCATGGAAATGCTCCTCACTCTTTCTCTTTCAAAGCTTGCCAAGCAAATGAACCCATAGAGATGTAATTAAAGGCAACAGAAAAAAAATCTTCTAGGGGAAAAAAAAATCCATCCAAATATGAAGTCACATTTAAATCTGTTTTGTCAAACTTCTTACGTTTTTCCTCTCTCTCCTCCAGGCTGGTCTCACAGATAAACAATTGAAATTAACATAGCAAAATCAAACAAATAAGTTTTTCAGGCTTTTATTTCATTTCAGGTCTGAAAGACAAGAGTTTCTGCACCAAAAACAGTCACTTGCAAATCTGTGTCCTTCAGAAAGAGCCTGAAGGATCTCTTCAACGGTTCCCATGCACTGCACACACAAGGTAATTCTGTATTAGCAGGTGACAATAGAGAAGGCCCTAAAATCTCTAGATATTATAAATCTGTATGTTCTTTTGGCTAGATACAAACTTACTGGTTGTTCTTTTAATAACTGCTAAAGAATAAACACCAGGATTTTGTGGTAGAAATAACATTAAGATCCTGGACTAACATAAAGGCCTTTCAACCTAGCAACCTATGATTTTTAGCTGATAAATTCTTACGTGAATTGTGGTAGAGGGAAAAGAGGAGTATAATAATGATATTCTGGGGATGAGTTTTGCCCCCCCCTTTTTTTTTTTAAATCCTACAAAAAGAGAGCTGTAGAAATACCTGCAAATTTGTACAATACTTTTGGATTTGTATTACTTTATATAGTAGTGGTGCTGTGGAATTTCCTCTCGGAGAACTATAGTTGGATAGCCACCAAAGGGATCAATACATAATTCTTTAATTTTCATTTTCTACAAGTGGGGGTGAGTAAAAGTTACTGAGAAACATTTAGAGCTCCTCATGCCTTTTATCAAAATACGAACATTATGTATGCTGCGTATCACAATGGTGATAGTGCTGTGAAATTACATGACTGAAGCTTTCCACTCAGAATTAAATGAGCCCTTTTTTGTTACATGAGTATTAGTACACCAGTGGCTCACTCAGTGCAACCCAGACTTGATGAGGGGGTCAAGTTATATCCAGTCCGAGTCCATTTTCTAAGATTTACACACTGGTATCAGCAATGCGAAGCCAACCTGGTTAACTGGGACTAGGGAAAGGACAGCCCAGAACCGGGCAGAACTTGCTCTTTGTAATCAAGGGACACAGTCTTCCTTGTGATAGCTGGCAACAGAGCGCTGGCTCTAGGACTGCTGTCCTGTTTTACCTGATGAACAGACTACAGAGGTTTTCTCAGCAGGAGCCATTACAGAAAGCTTAGTGGGCTATTGAACATCAGTGTTAGATATCTCGCCTGCTGTGAGCCTAACGGATAGCAGTCAAAATCTGCTAATTATTACAAACATCTGTCTGCTGAATACTTTATACACAGCATGGTACCTCTGGAACAGATGCGAATTCTGTCTACAGCAGGCAAATGCAAATAAAATGCTGGAGAGGATACCCATGGTGAATGAATGTGCTACAGCCTGGCTGCCTTCTCCTCCAGTAAAAGAGCGCACACGCCTTGCTTTGACTCATGAAAGTTAGATCTTTGCTGTAGAAAGGACATCAGGGAGCATCACACAGAGGCAGCGTGCACAGCCAGAACTGCAGGCATTACCAGGGGGTGGAAGAGTTAGAAAGCAAGTGACTTTATCTTTAACAAGTCCACATCCAGCTGCAGGTTCTTCTTCCTGTTTGCTTATCAAGAAAACAAAGGTGAAACTGTGCTGCTCCACATCAACCTTCAGGTTGGTGTCTGAACCCATCTGAAATATTATTGCCAGAAGTGCTGTCATGATAAAAACACTCAAAATTAACTTATGTGTTAGAAGTGGGATGTATCCTGGATCAGACTACAGCTGTCGTGTTTACTACAGACAGCTTAGATCAAACTGTGCCACAATGATCTGGGAGGTCTCTTCAAGTATAAACCCATCATTCTTTTTTGCATTTACAATCATAGAATCATCTCCAGAACTCTAAATGAATTCTGGTCCTTGAAAAGCAAGGGGAAATAATACTTAATTATTATATTTGCCTTCCAGTAACTGGAAACATTTAACTAGCAAATGTTTAAAACTCTACTAAGTGAATGCCCAAATGTCACAAAACTAAGTGACTAATGTCACTTCAATAGTTTTGATTAAAATTTTCTTACTGTTGTGTCTTCATGCTCTCTTAAATTGTCACTGCATTAGAAATCCAATAAAGACTGAAAGCAAAAGATGACATTTTGGAATTTTGCACAAAGTCCAAGGAGACAGCACTAGGTAGATAACTTTAGCTAAAAGTAGTAGTGCTTTGGTCTTTCTTCAGTAAATAGTATAGGCACCTAATCATATATTCAAATTTAGGCAAGTGCTTACATGCTTTGTTGAGGAGAGTGACCTGAGCACATCCTGCAGGTTAATCATGTACTTCACATGCTTTCCTAAATTTATTCATGTGAGTCCAATCCAAAGTGCTTGAAGTCAATAGAATTTTTTTTCTCAGTGAATTCATATCTCAGACCCTAGAAGCAGCAGCAAATTTTGCTCTCATCAAAAATCTTTCCTTTTCTCTACGGAGAATAGTTTAAAACTGTCTGGTATAGACTATCATTACAGTATAAAATATTAGCAGAGCAATTATTATGTTTTAAAAGGAATACAATATAATTCCTTCGTATTTTTCATGTTAGGTATCTGTCGGCTTTTTTAATTAAAATTATCTGCACTCAGAATGCCCATAGAGGATAAGGAGCAATTGAGTCAAAATGATAAGTTATGAAAAGTAAATTTTAATGTAAAAAATTGCTCTGTTCACAAAAAAACAGCAAAGTAATCATGTAACAAAGTCTATCTGCTATTTAACCAGCCCATTACGTGTTGGTTCCCCACAGCCCTTGCAAACTACACAGAAATCATCACATGGCCCTTCCTCAAAGCAATGAATGGCTGTTTCAACTGGACACACAGCTACTCTGAGCAGGGAGAAAAGAACAGCGGCTGCTCCTCGATGTTAATCGTGGTGATGTTAATGACAATGCAGTGTGCACAAGAAATATGGAGGAGTCAGGTTTCAGTTTATGAGACTGGAAAGGTTAGTATGCCCCATTAATCTGTGATGCACAGCCAGTGACAATAACAGTAGAAGCATCATCTAGAGATGAGTAATAGCACATGTAATGGAAAAATGAAACTCATCTTCAGTCCAAAAAGGATTCTGATGGCAACATTTTATTATCCATGTTCTCGTCACCACATCATTACATCTGGCAGATGTAATAAATCCTCTCTCAGTTATTAAGTGAGTATAGGCAGTTAACCATAAGCAGCTGTCATTTACACAGAAAATGTATCAGGTCAACAGGTATCGCAGCGGCATAGCTCCAGCCATAAGTACTCCTTAAGCCATTGTAACCTGTAAATTCAACTGCAGAAGGAACACAGGAACCTTACAAGTACAGAGCATTTTATATACTTCAAGATGCTGTAGGAAAAGCCATTTCAATGGACTTTTAAACTGTGAAAGCTGCATAGCACAGTCTTAGTCCACTAGTGATGACTGACTGTTAGTTCGGAAACTTTCACATATGAGCAAGTTTAAGGAGCGTTGACAACACAAGGATGTACATGTACAAATGAGCTGCTGTAAGAATAGATTCTCTGTGCAGTTCTCTTCACTCTTCAAGTAATACAGTTTTCTCAACCAGGAGAGTTAAAATGCCCATTTGCTTCCAGAACACATTCAAGAAAGCATCTCAGCATTTTCAGCCACGATGGTTTGACTCTGTGCTCCCAAAGGGCAGTTTTTGACCTAATTCTGCTCCCATTTGAGTCAACACACAGAGTTTGGAAAGTATCAGCTATAAGGGAGAAAACTCCTGGAAATCCAGCACAGGTGAGGAACTGATCTGAAATGCAGAATTAAATACCTACATGTGCAGTACTAGAAGATTACACTGATACTGCAACTCAGATTCTCAGGCTTCTCTGCAGTTGCACCTCGGATAGATAAACTACGAGAATTCCCTGCTGCAGGAAACAGGACGGAACACAGACACAGAGAGCAAGGCAAGACTTTGTGGAACTCCAAAAGCCCTAGGTAATGCCATAAAGACAATAAATTGAATAGATACGAAATCCAAAAAAGGACCTATGTGGTACTTAATCTGTGCTTCAAAACAAGCCATAAAAATACATTTGGTGAGATTTTAACAGCAGCAGATGATATATTCCTGCATTTACACATTGTATGGGTGACCACTCAGAAACTTCTGACTCGGATATCAAAGTACCAAGTGGTTTTTGCAGCAAGTGATCCTTGGTCCCTAGGAGGACATAAACAGGTACAGAAGGGAGGCAAGGCTGTGTAGGTGTAACCCTTTTCATATCTCCAGGGGAAGTAAGTTAAAAGGTATTAAATGGCACATTAAAGCACCACCACAAACCTGTCACTCTTCACTAACCATGAGAACAGAGCAAATGCAGAACCTTACAGTACGAGGCTCCTTAGAAATGCTTTTCACATATATGGAAGTACTTTCCTGTATGAAAGATCAGCACATTTTTACCTGTGTTTTTTGGGTGCACCTGAGCACTTAACATGCACATACCTGCTTTCCACATCTCTTTTTTCCTATCCTCTCAGCAGACTTAGGGCCAAATACTGTCGTTCATGTTCCAACCCATTCACCACTACTGAATCTCGGTACTACCTAGCCACAGGCAGAGAGCAGGGCAAGCTCAAACCACTGCTCCTTTGTCAGATTGCTAATTTTTAGAAATTTCTTAATGGTCATTTGATAGACATGAGTGGATAATTGATGTGCACTATGGTAACGATCATTGGGCATGCAACCTAAATACTGCTGCAAAGATCTACATTTGAGAAATGTTACCACAAATTTCTAGCCACTCCTCCTTGAACGAACTTTTCCCTGAGCTCAAGAAATCTAACCCAGCCTAGTGATAACACGCTTGAATGATGTCACAGACCTGTACTGGAGGTTTTTAGAATGTATTTCTGATGTGTGTTTTTTTTTTTTTTTTCCCCTACATATACCAAATAAATTAACAGGAAAGAGAAGAACTTGAATCACAGAACTGTAGGGGTTGGAAAGGATCTTGAGAGATCATCAGGTCCAACCCCCTTGCCAAAGCAGGTTCCCTACAGCAGGTTGCCCAGGCAGGTGTCCAGATGGGCCTTGAATATCTCCAGAGACTCCACAACCTCCCTGGGCAGCCTGTCCCAGCGCTCTGTCAGCCTCACTGTGAAGAAGTTAAGTTCTTTTGCATGTTAGTGTGGAACTTCTGTGATCTATTTTGTGGCCGCTTGTCCTGTCCCCACAAACCACTGAAAAGAGGTGGGTCAAATCCCTCTGTCTCCCACACTTAAGATACTTGTAAACATTGATGAGATTTCCCCTCAGTTTTCTTTTCTCAAGGCTGAGAAGGTCTCTCTGTCTTTCCACATAGAGAAGGTGCTCCAGGCCCCGTACCATCTTTGTGGCCCTCCGCTGGACTCTTTCCAGCAGATCCTTGTCTTTTTTGTACTGGGAAGCCCAGAATTGGACACAGTACTCCAGGTGAGGCCTGACCAAGGCAGAGCAGAATGGTTTTGATTTGTTCAAATTGATAATCAGGCTTGATCTTATTAATAGCATGTGTGTTAATATAATGTTAGACAAGTGTGTTGGGTCTGTCTGAGCTGGAGTCACCTTTTCCTTGCAGCAGCCCGCACAGTGCTGTACTCTACACTCGTAGCTGGAACAGCACTGATATCACTCCAGTGTTGTGTCTATTGCTGCATAGTGCTGGCACAGCATCAGGACTCCTTCCAAGCCCCCAGGAGCCAGCAGGCTGGGCGTGGGCAAGTGATGGGGAGGGGACATTGCTGGGGCAGCTGACCTAAACCAACCAAAGGGATATTCCATAACACCTGATGTCACACTCAGCAATAAAAGGGGGGGCTCTCGTGGGGGAGGGGGCTGTTCCTCCTGAACAACCACTACGCGTTTGAGGCCCTGCTTCCCAGGACGTGGCCGAACACCGCTCGCTGATGGGAAGTAGAGAATAATTTTTTCTCTCTCTGTGCTTCCGCGCGGACTGATTGCTTCTTTTGTCTCTGTTTTTTCCTCCCATTCCCTTTCCCTTTAATTAAACCTTTCTTATCTCAAACCTCGAGTTCTCTGTGTTGTATTTTCTCCCCCTTCCTCTTTGAGGAGAGGGGGAGTGAGAGAGCGGTTGTGGTGGAGCTCGGCTGCCCACCTGAGTAAAACCACCACAACAAGCATGAATGAAAACCTGGTTATGGAATTTTGGCACCTTTTACTTTTTTTTTGTGTGCGTGTGTGTGCAATATCAGTGTTTGTAGTTCCCACAGCATAGAAGATGCAACTCTAACAGCCTATAACCCACACAAATTTGTTTCGAAAATAAGTGCTAAACTTTAAAACATGAAAACTTAACATGAAGCAGAGGCAGGTGCCCATCTACAGTTGCATTTAGTGCTCTCATCTGCCAGTCTGACCCATCCCCTCACAGCTCAGAGATGTGAGGATCCCTGCTCTCAGCTCCCTTGGAAATACCTGATACAAACCATTTTGAGAGAGTCTAAGAGAAGGGAAGAAGCGGACCACAGGTTTTATTATATGTGCTTATCCAATTCTGAGAAGCTGCCTTTGAGGTAGATTTCAGTGAACGTGCTATGGTGGTAAGGAAAAATTATTTCAGCAACAGAAAATCCAGAAGTGCTCCACAGACACTAATTCAAAACTGTTGCCTGCCCAGATGAATGCTTAGGAGAAATAAAATTAAGCTCTGAGCTTGCAGGTAATCACGTTACACATTACCAGAAAGCTGTTGCTTGCTTGGATTTCATTCAAGCCCACCAGTTTCATTTTCGTGATTTATGGAACTGCAAAATCTCCACAGATATTTTCCCCTCTTAACCCTCTACTTTAAATATAACACAGTAAGTTAAAAGCAAGGAAACTGGGAAGGCAATTTACTTTGCCACTATTAAACAAAGAAAAAATCAATTTTTTTTGTAC
Source organism: Netta rufina (assembly GCF_964035555.1). Taxonomy (NCBI): domain Eukaryota; kingdom Metazoa; phylum Chordata; class Aves; order Anseriformes; family Anatidae; genus Netta; species Netta rufina. Next base: position 8,870,193 of record NC_140132.1, read on the forward strand.
CCTAGGAGAAAAAAGAAAATTGAACTGTTCTTGGATCTTAAATGCTAACTGAAAGCATCCCTTCCAGCTAGAAATTCTCAGTAAGATCAGTGTAAGTTTCTCACCTGACTTTGGAAAAGTTGCATCGCTGCCATTCAGAGGAATCCTGACAGAAATAACAAACGGCAGAAACATGAAGATGCTATAGAAGTCCAACATAACAGACTTCCATTGAGTAAAGAAAGTGCATAGAAAGAAATCTCTGCAATGTCAGAAGTAGCCACTTAGAGGGAATAAAGTCCCTCTTGCCTCACCCATAAGGGGTTTGCCTTTCAAGGCACCCTCTACCATAACAGCAGAGCAAACAGCTAGGACAATACATACAAGTCTTTCACCAGTGCTCACTGCAAACTTCAAAGGATCAGAAGGCATCTTGGCATTGAGATACTTACTGAGCCACTACCCAACCACAACTTGGAAAGGTCTTTCATTCATCAAACAATCAAAAACTGGGGCCACAGATTACCTTTTGCATTCTACCTGTGAAATTTAGTTGTGACTAGACACAAAATTACACAACCATCAGATACACCAAAGTGCCCTACGGTCTTCTCTACATTATACATTTCCCATTGCCATGGAAACCACGATTCCTTTCTAAGAAGTGATAGGCAGCAACCTGTCATTCCTGAACGTCCCAGGGAACCTTGGCAATAAACACGAGGCTGAAATACCTCATTGTGATTCCTGTGAAACCCTTACCTACCAGGAAGACTTTGCTGGTATTTTAGGGCCTGGTCACAGAATTTGGATGCAATCATGAATCTACTGTTATGTTTTCTGGTGCATTCTGTGCAGTTTACCGGGGGATTTACTACCACCCTTGACTTGAAAACAAAGCTTGCATTATATACTTGATAAAACCTATGATCCTTGGCCCAGTTGGTGCAGCCACAAACCAGACCTACTTGGAACACAGATGGCTGATCTCTGGCCTGAATTGCAAAACAATGCTCAACAGTGACCACACGGTCAAGACTAGAGACTCCACAGTTAACGGAATTGGAGACAGAATGGCTGTGGGTGGCATCCTTCTGTTTGTTGTGTTGTATAGTAGCAGGACGCAACTTCACAAAATCTTTAAGTTTTGTTCAATTATGTTGAAGTCTTGCTTACTATATAGATGACACACATTGCAGGCAAGTCCTATTTGTGAACTTACTGTTACTACTTCTTGAAAATCTTTTCTTATTCATCTGGATCCTTGCCAGGGTCATAAGGAGCTCCTCAGTTATTTCTGCCATAACACATATCACCTCAAGCAAGACCAGTACAGGAACTGCTGACCACCATCAATATACAGCCAAGAAACTCCCACTCAGAAGCAATACCACTCACTGAGCAGATGTTGCGCTACAGGACTCTTCTTCCTTCTCAAGTACATGGCACGTTATATGCAAAAATTCCAGACCTCATAAGCTGAGAGCATAAGCAAAATCTGTCCATTATATCCCTAAAACAAGATAGTTTCTATCTCACTCTGACAAAATGAGTAAAACACTGTGAATGGCTACGCTTTTCATCCCATTCAATCTCTCTTTCGCTGGACTCTATTTATCAGTTCTATTGCTATTTTTGCTGGAATCCCATCAATATTTTCCAGGAATTCATTAGAAAGTGACAGGCCAGATTCTCAGCTAATGTGAAATCTGCCCCCATATTTCTACTTGATCTTACAAAAGATTGCTTTAATGATGCAGAAAAGGACAGAAACACACAAACCACTCTTCCAGGCTCTGAACACCAATACGAGCATGATGCCATATGAAACGTGCAGCATTCACTTACTCCCCATGAGAGGAAGGTACCCAGCAATTCAATGGATAAGCCCTTTATCTTGAGCAAAGCAGTTTTCTTTCTACCCACCGTTCTACTTGGCCTTCCTCATGCCAGCATCTTTCCACATTCCATCACGCAAGCAACAATTTCTGTACAACCTTCTGCAGAAGAGGTTTGATGCTAAGGCATTGAGTTCACTGTTAAGCCAGTTGGCTAGCTCCCCTATCTTTATTCGCAAGATGTTTTCTTGGAAGAAATCCTCAACTCCTGTAAGACTCCCATCCTGGGCAAGGGAAGATACCTGCCCCAGCTCCTGGACTTCTGTGTTTTTTAATACATCACTAGACAACTCTAAACTTGTTTTCTGTTGACTACATATGACATAAACCTTAAAGTAAGAGTTCAAAACAGCATTTAAGACCGGTGTTAGGAAGGGGCTAAAATGTACTGCCTAAAACTATAAGGGAATTAAGTGCCTTTTTTTTTTTATATATAAAAAAGACTGAGTGAGTCACATTACTTAATGTCATTCTTAGCCTTTCTTCACAGTGAGAAAGAAACATTAGATGATGAAGAACATTTGAAAAAGGAAGAAAGATTGTAATCTCTGACTATAAAACATCCTTTGTGATACCCTTCATACCCTTCACAAATAAATGTAAAATAAACTTTTAATTTAATTATTAAATAAGGAACTGTAACACAAGTATTCTGCTTAAATCATTGGCCTTGACACTCCAGATTACAAAACAAGGACCAAGTAAAAAACCTCAGCACTGACAATATTGCCACTGCATTCTTTCCTGAAAGAAAAACATTAGTAGAGTGTATGTCTGAAGATTTCAGTTTGTCAAGTGAGTACTAGGATTATTATATTTGATACACTATACATGTATTTTTTTAGTGTCTGGTTTGCATGTTGATGAGATAGTTTAAGAGTTGATATAAGGCATATTTTAATTCTGTGAAATCTGGCAGCCTACTGAATTATTTATAGGTTGTCAGTTACTTGATACTACAGTTTGTCAATTACAGATTTAGTATCACTCACAAACCTTCCTTTTTGATACAATACTAGCATCATGGCTTTGCTACACTTTTAAGAACTCCAAATGGCATAAGTGTGCCTCAACTTCAGATCTTTGGACACCATTTCCTTGTCTTCAAGAAGACTTCTTTGTTCTGATTCTTCACATACTTAATATTTTTGAGACTGATGTGCACTGGTCAGGTTCAGCTACTGCATCCGGATGATTTGGAGAGAATTCCAGACCTTGCCTTTCTAGGGTCAAATTAGGACAATAGCCACCAAAACCAAACCAAACCAAAACAAAAAAATAAACAACAAACAGACCCACAAAGAAACCCACCAAGCTTAATAATTTCTTTATAGACTACAGTCTGATGAACCTGCACTGACACACGGGAGCTGAGAAACAGGCATGTGGGAAGAGTCTAGCCTTGACTTCAAATTCTAATTGGCATCTCTAACACAAAAGGCATCGGGGAAACAGAAGACTCATGAACCACTGTATTTAATACTCAATGAAAATAATGCTTTAACACCAGAATGCCAACCTTAGGTCCTTTCTTAACATTAGCTTGCTGACTTGGAGGAAAGAAAAAAAAGTATGTGCTGCTAAAAACTGTCTCAATAATATGGAACAAGCAATGCAGTATTTCCAGCATTGATACAGGTTAAATTAAAAAAACTCAGACATTCATCATCCAGCAGGGCTTAATTAGGACCAGCACAGATACACAAATTATAAACTTGGACACCACCCAACTCAAAGAAAGCAAATGTAAAATTTATACATTTTTAAACACAATTCTGATGTGCGTTTACTCTTATACAACAATAGGAACAGGGAAAGAGACCCCACCAGCCTTGGCTCTAAATGACAGTATTAAATGCAAGCACATATCTATGCCCAAACTGTCATTCAGCCAGATTTTATCAATTATCACAAGAGAAAATGAGGAGGTCCCATAAGGGCTTAGAAAACATTTTCAATAATATAATTTTGTCCCATGAGCAACATGGATGATTTTCCAAGTATAGCTCTAAGCACACTGCAGGTTCAAAATCAAAGTTATACAAGGTCATTATTAACCACTTTTCTAGTTCAACTTTCTGACACCACTGGCCTCCATTTTTTTTTTTTTTTATACAGGCTACGCTGCCTTCTCTTTTCTGAAGAGAAGAGACATGCAACCAACCAACAAGAGAAACAATTCTATACAAACTTTTCAGATCAAGGCCATTGTTCAAAGCACCTATCATCACTCACCAGTGATCAGTTGTCTTAGACTTATATATCAAAATCATTTAAGACTGTTTCTCATATAGATAAAAGCAGAAATTGTATATAGACAGAAACAACAACCACTAAAGCGCCCGAATTAATTTTGCAGAGAGAACACATGGTTCATAAATATCTTAGCTTAAAAACTACACTGTGAATACTTTAATTTGTTTGGTAATATTTAGAACACAATTAAACAGGGTACCAAAGGACTCTCTTAATTTTATTCATGATAGGAACTTGGAAGACTTTTTCAGAGCTCTGTAATGCCATTAAAGACTATTCATCATCCTGGTAGCACTGCATTAGTTTTCTACAGGGACATATGGAACTAAATGGAGCTTGTGTTTTCTAGGTATGATTTTTAAAAATGGACCTAGATTTATTTTCATTTCTGTCTATCAACGTTTTTCAGCCATCAAATTCATCATTGCTTTCCTGAATGAGTTTAAAACTTAAGTTTAGTAGGAGGGGGAAGTACTATTTAATTCATGAGAAGCACTAGCAGGTAACGGTACCAAGACGTGAAAAGAGCATAAGCATATGAATGAGTCTTCCTCAAAACACAGTCAGAATTTTACAATCTGAATTTCTATTTTTTTTTTCTTCTTCTTTCATTTTATTTTTTGAAATCAGACTGTGCATCCAATCTTTAGTTTATCTTTTCTGTTCAAAAGAAAGAGATCAAAGAAATGTCACAGAGTTCTTTTGAAAAATATTTCTCTAGTCTTAGGTTTAGAACATCCAGCTTGGTACAACTTAATATATGCATGAAGCTTATATTACATATTCCCATTACATATATTCAAATCCAAACATGTGGAAGGACCTGCTACAAAACTGTTCTAAGTCACTAGAATATTTTCTCTGCATCAGGTGGTTTGGCTTAAGTTGTGTAAAAGAACAGATATAAATTAAGTCCGATCTATAAATGTCGACTAGCAGATAATATGTTAATGTGCAGGAATCAAAGTGAATCAGAAACCGACCTTATGCATTATCACTTTGCTTTATCTATCTTTATTTTCTCTTTTTTAGTTTCACTGTTACTTCTTCAAAACCAGGAATCACTTTTGATATACCTTAAAAATGTCAGAATTTATTTTAAACTCTTAGAATTCAAATTCTGTACCCAGAATTCTGGGTACATCAGATGTACCCAGAACAGTGAAAGGCTGATGTGGTGATATCCATACCAGTACTAGCTCTGCTGGGCAGCTGCTGCAGAAAAAAACTTTTGCCCCATTTTCTATGTAACACCCCAGGGTTGACAAGGAGGATTGTTTCTTGTGTAAATGTATCAGACAGGAGAGACAGTCTGAAGTAGATTAGTGTACACTTCAAAAATTCCCTCACATGGCTCTCACTACATTAAGTTATGGAGTCCCCAGTGGTATGCAGCTTAAAGACAAAAATGTTTTCAATTCTGAAAGGCTGTAGGTTGATGCTTGCATCCTCAAGCATATGCATTAACACCTTAATGCCTAATCTGACCATGCTACAAGATTTAAACTCAGTTTTCTTAAAATACATGCCATGAGCATGACACTGAACAACGTAATACACTGTTACATTGCATTTCTTTCTATCATGATTTGATCCTTTGATTGGCAATTTTTAATCTGCCAATCGTTACTCTGTAAACAAGTAGTGAAACTGAAAGATGTCCAAAGAAAGTAAACATTATAAACAAAGAGTAAATGTGGATGCGCCTTCAGGGACAGAGATCTCTGATATTACTTACAGTTGGGAAGCAAATACTGAGCTAAAGACAGAAAGGTTTCTTAGCCATCGAGATGCCTAAACCTAAGCACATGGGTCTTAGCATTAACATTTCTAAAAGTTTAAAGTCGTTAGGAACAAATAAAAAGGTACACAAAAACCTGATTTTTTTTTTTTTTTGGATCACACATAACTTGCAAAATGCCTCAGTGATTTTAGAAAGGTAACATACACATACATCTCTTCCAAATGACTTTTTAAGCCAAACCTTTTCAGGACATTATATAAAACCTTGAAACCAGAGGCTTATAAGGAAAACACCATCAGATTCTTAACTAAAGCACTGTACAGCTAGAAGGAAGAAATTTTATCTACTCTATATTCCTCTCAGAATGAAATAACCATCTCTCAGCAAATTCTGTGCAGGAAAGGTTGTAAAAATAAATTCTGTGAAAGAGATTCCACAAAGTGGAATGATGAATTCAAGATAAAATGAAGAGATTTTGTAGGAAATACCAGGGTGCTGAAGGGCTTACCTCTATCTGTACTACACAGCGTATCACTGGTGGTTCCTGCTCTTGGATAAGACAACAGCTCCACAGTGGGCATCTTTTTTCTCAATCATCTGTGAATGAAACAAAAACAAATATGCCTTGAATGCGTTGTACAGGTTAAAAAATGCTGTAGGCAATTAAAAAAAAAAAAAAAAAAAGCAATGGAATTAAGGAAATGCAAAGGGATGGGTCCTGGCTTTCCAAGTGTCATGTCTGTGAAGAAAGGCTCAGTGAGGTCTCTGCTGTACCTGTACCTGCTGCACCTCTCCAGAGATGACAATGCCAAGGAAGACTGGGAACCCAGCTCTAACATGTAGGAGACTGTCATGCCCTTTTGCCAACCTAATCTCCTGAACAAGGCTATGCTCCTCTCGCCCTCCAACCCCCATTTCATGTGGAACAAAGCCAACGTGCTGATCAGGCAACTAAAATGAGCAGCAAGTAGGTTTTGCAGGACCAGCAAGGTCAGTCAGCTCAGCGTGCAGTCAAAGCCACTGCACCAAGCTTTGCTCTGGCACCTAGTGCACCGAGACAGACATGCAGAAGATAGAAACTGGTGACCAACCAGAAAACTTATGCACGATATAACAAGATATCTTGACAGCTTTCAACATTAATGTTTTAATGGTCTGCTGCAGAGCTTGTGTCCCTTTCTGTGTGCTGTAAATGGCACAGCCTGTTTCCTCATCAAAAAAAGCTGTAAAAACCATTTGGAATTGTACACAAGGTAAAGCACTCCCTTGTGTGCAAAGGTTTTGTGTATTCGACAAGGACTCCCTGTGCACTTTGTCATCAGCATGCTCCAGGCTGTCCTCTACACTGGGATCTACTTCAGTAATATTTTTCAGCTCACTACCAGACTTTGCAATCTTAACATTCAGATTAAAAAGTCAATTAGAAGAACACATCTTAATATCAAATTGCATTCCATAAAAATCACTTATTCATGAAAAAGTATGAAAGAAGACAATCATTATTATTATTTGGGCATTCAGCTAATTGTAGATATGCAACTGACTGCTAGGTTTGTGGCTTTGCCAAAAGATTCATGTAGGAGGAGGTGCAGAGGTGCCAAAAGGCAACATATTGCTTGGAGCACAGATTCCTTCTCACCCTCCCTGTTTGGCAGATGTGCACCTGTTTGCCACAGTACGCAGCTCTGGAGCCATAAAAGTAAAGCAGAGATGGCCCAGACCCTGAGGATCCAGCACAAAGTTCTAGCAGCTGCACACAGCACAGTGGTTAGTATCTTCTCCATTTTACCTGGCCAAGTACTGAAATAAAGGTGGTCAGAAAAATCATTTTGCTACTAAAAATTTCAGAAGAATTGAAAGTCCATTTTCATCCCATGTTTTCTGTGGAATCCTTGCAGATATTAAAGCTTAATAAATCTCAGAAACCTTTTTATATCAGCATTTTTACAAAATCTTAAGAGTTTTTAGAGTTTTAGGGTGTATTTGACAGCTGTCAAACTTGGTAACTGAGGTTAATTAGACTATGCAGAAAAAAATAGCCTTTTTTTTTTTTTTTTTTTTGACACATGCAGAGTTTATTGTGATTCATTGTCTACAGACTATCAGGGAAAATAAAGGATGATGTTCATCCAAGAAGTGTCAACAGTTAACCTGACATTAAAACTCCTGAATGTACATACCAAGAAGAACAGACTCAAGAGTCAGCAGGAACAATTTTCTTCCCTGCAGTGCAACTCAAATAGGACCCTTGGAATGGGTCCCCTAGGTATTAAGCTTATCACTGCAAAGCTACATACAGGTTTTCGCTTTTTTTTTTTTTTTTTTTTTTTTTTGTGTATAGGAGCATTACCTAACACAGAGCACATGTTTAGGGCTCCTCTTTACTTAGAATAAAGTGCAGGAATATGACTTTGCACAACACTTGTAGCAAACCTTCCTTACCTCACTGGTACAGGGCTCCAGTCTGAGAATCACTAGATGCTGCTGTCTCCTTCCCTCCCACCCCCTGCTAACTACACTGCTTATAAACCAGCTCCCCAAACAGTTGCATAGTTGCCAAGAAGCAAAACACTTCATAGATAGCATTTGATCTTTAGCATTAACAAGGAAATAAAGAATGGCATCCCAGTAATATGTTGATACAACACAGGAAAACAACATTGCCCTTTATGGCCTACAACATCAATACAAGTGCAAACTAAGAGAGTTCTCTTGCAGCTCCAGCAAGAGACCTCAAGTGTGAGGCTGAATGATGTCTGGCTCTGCTCTCTTTCATGTACAACTACCTGCTTGCAGCTCACTTGCTTGATCTTCACAGATCAGACAGAAGCCCACACCTGTTTGTACAAGGAGAGACAAGCTTTTCTAAGCACGTATTTTCCGCATGCACATAGCTCGTGGCATGCATAATTCTGCATGCATAATTCGAATCTTCTTGCATGATGTTTCACGCTCTCAAAAGTCAGATCACAGAGCAAGGACTGCAAATGAGCCCACTACTGACTATTGGTGTTCCAATTGGTTGGGGTCAGTTGCCCCAAATGAGCCTTAGGTTTTTATCGTATCAACTGCCATAACAATTGCCTTCCCTATGTGTGTTTTGCCATGACAAAGGCCAGTTCCAAGTCCTCCCTCACGAACCTCTTCCAAGGTTCCCACTGACTTCAAACCAAAACTGCCTACCAGAATCCAACTAGGAAATCCCTTTTCTTTCTTAGAGCCCTTCTGATCTAAACAAGCTTAGCTCTCCTCCTCTGTCCTGATTTGAGTATAGCTTTTTCTACTTATGCTTCATGAGACAGCCAGACCTTTAAGGAAGAGAATGTGGCCTTTTTCATGGCCACATTCCCAAATCTCCTCCTTCTTTATTAATATCAACCATTTTCTCGACACGAATTACCACTCCATATATAACACCTGTATTATCCAACTGTTTAAATACATTTATCATCAAAAACTTTTTCTTCCATTTTTTTTTAACTGTTTCTACACCCAGTAGACACTAAAAGACATTTATTCTCTTTTTTTTTTTTAATTTTTAAATAATCTTACTTATGTTTCCATTAGGTTTACTATTAGTGTTTAAACAAGACAAGTCAATTTATTCTTCTCTCACAGATCTTATTTTCTCATCTAGTTTTAGAAATAACTCTCATTCACAAATCCACTTTGCACTCTACCAAATACTTTTAAAACCAGCAACATATCGTTTGTCCAGAACAGCAAGAGGCTCAGAGAGTTCAGGTACTTGTATTATTTCCAAACCACGAGGGCAGCAAGACAACACAGACTGCAAACAGCACGCACACACCAGCAGACACTGGGACATCCCAACCACAAGCTACTGAGAAGAGGAAGCTACCTGTCCCTGTGCTTCCCCAGTTAGTGTTTGTATGTCCATAGAAAAGATCTCTGGTGCTCTAGGACAGGCCTGCTCAAATCATTCTAGTCTGCTGCAAATTCAGTCCCAGCCTACCTACTGCTATGCTGCTGGTGCTGAAGTGCAAGCCCTGTTTATCAGTTTACTTTTCCATTCTTGGTAAATTGTACCCTGGAAATGACTCGCCATTTCTTCTGAGTGCCAAGAAAACAGCTGCAGCAGAAAAATTGCTCAATCCACTTTGTCAAACTGAATTTGCAAGCACGCTGCCCCGCTGGTGCCTGTTCAATTTCTAGGAGGCTGAGCAGGCTGCACGTTTTAGTTTTTGTGGTGGTTGCCTTTCCTACTGCTGCTCCTTCCAACCCACTCCACCCTGGGAAAATCGACCGTGACACTAACAGAATGGGCCCCTTTATAGAGCCGAGGGGCACTGCTTTAGAAACGGGAGCATCTCATGAGAAAGGTGAACAGTTTGGTCTGCGGCTCAAGTCTTCACTTCAATTTTTGGAAAAGTCATGATTTCATTCACACAGCTGTAGACAAGAAGAGTGCATGGGCTTTGTTCTTTGTAAAACCTCGCTCTAGAATACACTGCAAACTGAGTCCCTGGATGAATAGAAAGCAAATGCCAGAATATCTTTTATGTAATAACTCAGATGGTTAACAGTAAAAAATTCAATGAAAAACAATTAAAAAAAATCTTCTCTGGTCAGAACAACATAAATCTAGTAACAAGTCTACAGTTGCACCAAATTACCTACAATAAAAAATTACTGCTGTCATCCAACATGACGTAGTAATTGTCAGTAATACTGCCCTTTCTGTAGTGCTGACTGAAGTTAATGTTTGCACTTTGACACACAGCTAAACTTCTGTCATATAAAGCAGATTAACTCTCTGGGAACTTCCTTTTCCCAACTACATGAAGCTAGAAATAAACTGGAAATGGTTGAGTCGGCAGCATGGCTCCAAACAATACTAAAACCATGACTGAAAAGCAGACATCTCCTTCCAAAGCAGGAGGCAAAGACTGCCAGATGGAAGCTGAATAGTTGGCATCAGCATCAATGGCATTGCTGCTGGGTTTAAAATGCCTTTTTCTGAACCCTGTGAGAACAGTTCTTGCCTCAAGCAAGCAGACAGTCACACCTCTGGTTCTGCTGGAAGTGCTTACAATAACAGCAGCGCTGCTGTAGCCATTTACGGGGAGGACTCTGCAATTACTAGAGGCAGCATTAGCACTGGACCTCTGAAACAACTGATGCTTAAACACAGTGCACAGAACTATCAGCAAAAATCAGGGGCTGTCAACAACTCCAAAGGGCAGAGTACTTAAGAGCAGAACTAGTGGGGTGTAAAAGGAAAGGTCCAGAGAAAGAACAGCCTAAGGCCATAAGGTGTGACTGCAATTGTCAGAGCTGTCATGCTAGGCACAATTCATTCAAGATTTTGAATCTCAACTAAAAAGTAGTCAAAATAGCCATGATTTTTGAAAAGTTCTGGAAAACTACCTCCATAACATTTCCAGACAGCTATTTTGGCTACTGAGGACCTGAAAGAGAGAGGTCTGCACAGCACTTGTAGCATTAATACATGACATGAATAACATATAACAGTCAAACGTACATCAGAGAGATTTTGGAAACGGAATATTAAAGAATAACATGTTTTGACGGGGAAATTCAAGACCATTTGGAACAGAAGAATATTTTATTAAAGATAGAGTGAATTAGATATTTCAGATAACCTAAAAGCAAATTTATTACTCAGCAGGGACTCCCAGTGAATCCAGCAGATGCCAGGTAAGTTTTGCATTTTAGAAATGTCATTCTGACATCTAATGCTTCACACACAGGACAGTCAGGAAAATTCACCATTTTAAATTTAAGAAAGAGTCCAAGATCTAGAAGAACTGAGTGTACAAGTCCCAGTTGCCCCCAGGGTAGGAATTATACCATCTTCACAGGAAATAAACCTTCTGCAGCAGAAGTATAAACAAGCAAACAAACAAAAGGATTAAGAAGAAAGGTCTCACCTCACAATACTGGCATCCATCTCCTCATTTTGGAATCTGTGAGGTAGTCAGTATTAGGTTTTTTTCAGTATATAAGGTAAGATGCCTATGTCTAGTCTAGTTCATTTATAAAATGTCAGAGAACCTTTGGTGTGCCTTGGGGAAAGGCAGACCCAAGCCTGTTCTCTGAGACCTCACTCCAAACCTCGAGTGTACGAGGGTGATACTCACGGATATGACAAATCACAGTGGCCGTGGCAGACAGTCATGTAAAAACAGAACCTCATGGTGGTCTAAAAACAGTAGAGCCCACAGAATAAGCTCATTATTAGGATAACACAAAAATGGTTTCACGTCATCCTATTTTCCTTGTCCCTGTTGGGTGACAGATCAATGAGATCCTTTTAGGAGTGCCTTACATAATCTCACACATAGTTCTCTGGACAATTTATTAGCATAGTCCTGAGGATACAGCCTGACAGGTTAGCATAAAATAAACTGTGCTGAATCCTCCCCAGGCTGTCCATCTCAGCCAGAATTGTAAGCAGAGCAAAATTTGAAATTGATTTGTTTTTCTAGATGGAAAAAGCACCAGCCTACTCCTACGTTGCTTTTGATGCTGAAAACAGTCATCTGCTCTAGTTGATGAAAGCAGAGAAACTGCCCATTTTAGGGCCTTGGTAGAAATGCTCTATCAAGTGTTCCTTGCAAAAGTGAAGTTAGCCAACATGAGCATAAAATCTCTAAGAATGGCCTTTATGGCAAAGATTTATTGGTATGGTTTCTTCGGAAATATGGCACTGTGCAAAGTGTACTCAAAATATTCTCTAATGGATTTGAATATAGGTGCCCAGTAGCCCAAAGCAGCCAGGTAAAATACATAAAAGAGAGGGAAAACTCAGTTTTGGATAAATAATCAGGGCCCAGAAAGACAAAGAATTGTTAATGCACACATCACACCTTTGCTACAGCTGCTCCCCTGGAACTGAGTGCTCTCAGGTGTCCTTCCCCCTACTCTCCAGTTCATTCCTCAGATGAGAAGTCTGCCAGCCAAATCCTGCATATTGACAATTACCAAATCTCTTCCAGGAGCAGACAGAGAATAAAACTAAGCAGTAAAGGGTTAGGTTCATCAATAAACTGCCTTTAAAATGTCTGTTCTTCACATAATCAAAAGGATTACCATCCTTAGACACCTGTGACCAACCACAGAACCTGAAATAACACAAATCCAAGTCAGTCAATTCTAAAGACATACAACACTGGAACAGATTGTCCTTTCCGGTACTTTATTCCTCAGTGTTGTAATCCTTCTGAGGAGCACGACTGATTCTTAGGAGTGTACCTAATACTACCTTCCTTAAGAAGTTATTGGGGGGATAGTTACAGAGCAGGAGAGGGGCTTAGTTCCTGAAAGCACACCTATTACTTTAACAGCCTCTCACTGCTACACACTGCCTGGCTAGAACAAGCTGGGTGCTCCTGTGGGAAAGCAGACTGACTAATTAGCTTTGAAAAGGCAATGCAATGAAACTTGATCTTACTCTCCCTACCCTCAGACTGCAACAGGAAATAAGAATTTTCTAAAATGATCCTGCAGTGTGCCATTCAGGAGTTGCCATCCACAGGCCAGTTGCACCCAGACTTAAAATTGCACTTTTTTTTTTTTTTTTTTAACTGGTTGAGAAAAGGTGATGTTAAGAAAAGAAGACAGACAGTGAAACTGACCCTACCGCAAACACTGGCATGCTCTCTGCCTTTATTTCACTGGTATTTTCATAGGCTGTTATTGGTTTTAGTGATATATTCCAACAAAATGGTCTTCATCTCCCCAGACTGCCTAATTCCACTCACAAAACACTTACAGTCTTATGAACTCTTACAGTCTCACACCCTGCAAAAATGAGGGGAGAAAAAACAGGCGATGGAATGAAACAATTTAGTTCTTCTTTTGGCATTATTTTCCCTCTTCTGAAGTACTTCAGAAGACCAGCACAGCTGCCTTAGTAGTTTGAAGAACAGCTTGTATGTGCATATGCATTTAGGCATATACCAAAACATCACAGAAGGTTTCTGGATGCCAAGCCTTCCAATGAAAGCAAACACTCTCAGGTACAGATGAAGGAGCACTACGCAGGACTTGATCCTGCGTTATCTTGTATGGGGTCAAACACATGAAGATAAGATGATAAAAGAGGTATTGCCATTCTGCCTGGGTCTGAGAATATACCTGATACCAACTGCCCCCTTTCCAGGTGACAGCTTGGCACTTTCTCAGTTCTCTACTCCAACAGTCTCACGGTGCACTGAAAGTCACGGGAGAGGTCATAGATGTCATCAAACCTCCCCATCTTCTGTTCAAGTTCTCCCTGCATCTCAGTAGTGAGTTTACATGGCAAGGTTTTGGTAGCAGCGGGGGCTGTAGGGGTGGCTTCTGTGAGAAGAATCCAGAAGGTGCCCCGTGTTAGGTAAGGGCCCTGCTGCTGACCACAGCCAAGCCAGTAAACAACGTTGGTTGTGCCTCTGTGAGAGCAGATTTAAGACAGGTTAAAAAAAAAGACAGCAGCTGGGAGAGAGAGGAGTGAGAAACTACCGTGCAGGTACCAAGGTCAGTGAAGAAGGAGGAGGAGAGGTGCTCCAGGCACGCAGCACAAGTCCCCTGCAGCCTGTGGAGAGGCCCCTGGTGCAGCAGGCTGTCCCCCTGCAGCCCATGGAGTACCACAGTGGAGCAGGGGTCCACGCTGCAGCCCGTGGAGGAGCCCACGGTGGAGCAGGTGGCCCTGCAGTGACAGAGGCTGTGGCCTGTGGAAGACCCCTGCCGGAGCAGATTCGGGGCCAGACCTGTAGCCCGTGGAGAGGAGCCCATGCAAGAGCAGGGGATGTAGGGGGAGCTGCTGCCCGGGGGGGACCCAGGCTGGAGCAGTGTGCTCCTGAGGGATGGACCCTGTGGGACGGACCCATACTGGAACAGTTCTCGAGGAGCTGCTGCCTGTGGGAAGCCCACGCCGGATCAGTTTGGGAAGGACGGCAGCTGTGGGAGGGACCCCACGTTGGAGCAGGGGACAAGAGTGAGCGAGAAGGAGCGGCAGAGACGAAGTGCTAGAGACTGACCGCAGCCACCATTCCCCCGTTCTCCTACGCCACTCGGGGGGAAGAGGTGGAAGAGGATGGCTGGGGGAAAGGTGGTGTTGGTGTTTCATTTTATTTCTTTGTTTCTCACTTCTCTGCTTCTCCAGCAGCCCGCGAGCCATCTCCCTGTGCCCTCGTCACAACCCACGAGGGTTTCTCCCTCGTCTTTTCTCTCCCTGTCACGCTGAGGAGGGAACGAGACAGCAGCTGGGTGGGCGCCTGGCCGCCAGCCTAGGCCAAGCCACCACGGCCATTCACGGGGATGAAGAGGCTGCAGCGTGGGCTTGGAAGCCCAGGGGGTGTCTGTGAGGCTGGGGGAGCTCCTGGGCCCTGCCGCATCATCCACCATTCCATGGTCTCCTAGCGACGCTGAGGGACAACATTGACACCAGTGACACAGGCGAGTCTGGGAGGGACTTTGCGTCTCTAGTGAGCGCCAGGCGTGGAGGCAGCAGCTCCTGGCAGCGAGGCGAGGCCAGGCGAGGCGAGGAGTTGCTGCGCAGCATGGCTGCCGTAGAGGAGGAGAAGGCCCCTGAGGCACAGGAGGACGGTGAGAGCAGATGCCCCAGCAGCTCCCTGGAGGTGCAGGGCCCTGAGCACCCCCTGGGGCTGTGCAGAGCCGCTTGGGCTGTGGACACCCGGGGACGCCCTGCCAGGAGCCCCCGACCAGGCCCTTGCCCTTGCCCTTGCCCTTGCCCTTGCCCTTGCCCTTGCCCTTGCGGGCGTCCCTCGGGGACACCTGCCAGGTGCTCAGTGGGGGGATGCTCTCATCCATGGCTGCCGCCCTGCCTCCCCCAGAGTGCGTGCTGTGCCACCGCTCGGACACCAGCTTGGATGGCTGCGGGCCGATGCAGCAGGTGGACGGGGTCTGCGCCCACGTGAACTGCCTGGTGAGCTCCCCGCGGCTGCCCGCGCCTTTCCCCAACCCCTTGACTGGCACCTGGAGCCCACAGGACTGTGTCATCCCCAGCGCGCTGCTCGCTGGCTGTCACCTCCTCCTGCTGCGCTCCCAGCACAGCCTCCCCACCATGCTCCCTATCTCCTTGCCCTGAGCAGCTGCGGGGCTTTTTTGTCTTCCAGTATCCAGCCCAGGGCCTGTACCAGCGAGGCGCTGAAGGGGAAGGAATCTTCGGATTCCTCTCCGCGGATATCAGGCGGGTAGCGGGTCGGGCAGCTCGCAAGGTGAGGGCTTTTTTGGAGCAGACGAGACTTGTGGCAGCTGAGCCCAAGCCCTGGCAAAGAAATCCTCGAGGCTCTGGACAAGCTCCGGGCAAGTCCCAGTGGCCCCGGCCACGTCACTGACGGGGCTGCTGTGCTCTTTGCAGCGCTGCTGCATCTGCCGCAAGAAGGGGGCCACCCTCGCCTGCCGGCAGAAGCGGTGCTCGCGCCGGTTCCACCTGCCCTGCAGCTCCCAGCGGGGCTGCATCTCGCAGTTCTTTGGGGAGTACAGGTACGAGCTGCCCTAGCTTGGGCTGCAGCCCCCTCAGCCTGCGCCCTGCAGGCAGAGTCCCCGGTGTGGCACGCGTGCCCCGGGGCCCAGCAGGGAAATGGTGGCTGGGGGGCTCCTTTGGGGAGGAGAGGGCTGACAGGGGGGGCTCGTATGCCCCTGGGGAGGTGCTGTCCTCTCCAGGCTCTGGCCAGAGCTGTGCAGGGCCTCTGGCGCTCCCTGGCCTCACTCAACTCTTCCGTCCTCACCCAGCTCCTTCTGCTGGGAGCACCGCCCGCAGCAGACCGTGGAGACGCTGCAGGAGGGGCACACCACGTGCATCATCTGCATGGAGGTGGTGGAGGACAGCCTCTCCTACACCACCATGGTGTGCCCCTCCTGCAAGCACGCCTGGTTCCACCGGGGCTGCATCCAGGTAGGAGGCCCTTCCCTCCCTCTGCCAGCCCGCAGGGACACCATGCGCCCGGAGCGGCGTCCTGCTCACACGGGGAGTCTCTCTTCCACAGGGACAGGCGCTTCGGGCGTGCCTCAGGCACTTTGCGTGTCCTCACTGCCGGGACCAGGAGCGCTTTGTCCCTGAGATGGAGCAGATGGGAATCCGCGTGCCGCACATGTGCGTTCCTTTCTTCCTTCCCACCCACTCAAGGCAGGAGAGGGCACAGCCCCAGGCCCTAATCCCTCCAGGCAGACTGTCCCCAACAAAAGGGGCTGCCTGGGGGACAGGACGATGCTGGCCTGCTGCCAGGGATGCCCCTGAGCCCTGTCCCAGCATCAGCACTGACACTTGCTGAGTGCCCCATGAGCTCGTGACCTTTCCTACTTTCTCTTGAAGAAAGCCGGCTTGGGAGCAGGAGGAGGAGGAGGAGCTGGCACTGCCACAGCTGCATGGCCGCTGCGATGCCAGGCAGTGCCTGTACAGGGGAGGCCGGGAGCAGTGGGAAGAGGAAGGGTGAGCATCCACAGCAGCAGCTCCCCGGCTGCTGGGGGCTGTGAGCCAGATCTCCACCAAGCCGTGCAGTGGCTGCTGGGGCTCTGCCCAGGCACCTTCCCCTCTGCTGGGGCGCCACGAGCAATGCTTCTGGAGCCTTGGGGGCCTTTGTGGCGCCACTGCCTGCTGGGCTCTGCGTGCTCACCAGCACAACTTCTTCCCCAGGCCCTGGCAGCTGCTGCTCTGCTCCTCCTGTGCCGCCAGCGGGACCCACCGCCGATGCTCCGGCCTTGGGGACACCACGCAGCAGTGGGAGTGCGCTGGCTGCGCTGGCCCGGGCACTGGTAAGGGGCACGGCGTGCTCAGGCTCGGGGCGGCAGAGCCCTCCGTGCCCTCTGCAGGCCAGGCAGGGTGGGCAGATCCGCTGACCTTCCTGCCTCCCCTTGCAGCTCCCAGCTCCTCACCCTCACCACCGCACAGGAGAGCCGGCCGTGGCAGGGTGCTGCCCCAGCGCCACAGCCCCTACAGCCGGCCACAGCCCTGAGCCCGGCCTGGGGACAGATGCTCCATCCTGGTGTCCCGCCGCCAGACAGGGTCGGGCTGTGCACTTGCGGGCGGCCTTCACGGAGAGGACCTCCAAGAGGTGAGCAGTGGGGGAACGCTCGCACCCAAAGGCAGGCGAGGGGTGGCACTCAGCTCCTGCCGAGATGAGGGGATGGAGCTGAGACAGGGCGAAGGAGCTGGGACTTGCTGGGGAGGAAGAGCGACGGAGCCAGGAGAAGAGATGGAATTGGGACGGAGGGACAGAGTCACGCTGGTAGGGATAGAGCTTCAGCAGGAAACAGTTCTTTGGGGAGTACAGGTACGAGCTGCCCTAGCTTGGGCTGCAGCCCCCTCTGCCTCCGCCCTGCAGGCAGAGTCCCCAGTGTAGCACGAGTGCCCTGGGGCCCAGCAGGGAAGGGCAGAGCCCCAGCCAGGACATGTGGGGAAATGTTGGCTGGGGGCCTCGTCTGGGGAGGAGAGGGCTGACAGGGGGGGCTCGTATGCCCCTGGGGAGGTGCTGTCCTCTCCAGGCTCTGGCCAGAGCTGTGCAGGGCCTCTGGCGCTCCCTGGCCTCACTCAACTCTTCCGTCCTCACCCAGCTCCTTCTGCTGGGAGCACCGCCCGCAGCAGACCGTGGAGACGCTGCAGGAGGGGCACACCACGTGCATCATCTGCATGGAGGTGGTGGAGGACAGCCTCTCCTACACCACCATGGTGTGCCCCTCCTGCAAGCACGCCTGGTTCCACCGGGGCTGCATCCAGGTAGGAGGCCCTTCCCTCCCTCTGCCAGCCCGCAGGGACACCATGCGCCCGGAGCGGCGTCCTGCTCACACGGGGAGTCTCTCTTCCACAGGGACAGGCGCTTCGGGCACTTGCTCTGCTTCTCCTGTGCCGCCAGCGGGACCCACCGCCGATGCTCCCGCCCTGGGGACACCACGCAGCAGTGGGAGTGCGCTGGCTGCGCTGGCCCGGGCACTGGTAAGGGGCACGGCGTGCTCAGGCTCGGGGCGGCAGAGCCCTCCCTGCCCTCTGCAGGCCAGGCAGGGTGGGCAGATCCGCTGACCTTCCTGCCTCCCCTTGCAGCTCCCAGCTCCTCACCCTCACCACCGCACAGGAGAGCCGGCCGTGGCAGGGTGCTGCCCCAGCGCCACAGCCCCTACAGCCGGCCACAGCCCTGAGCCCGGCCTGGGGACAGATGCTCCATCCTGGTGTCCCGCCGCCAGACAGGGTTGGGCTGTGCACTTGCGGGCGGCCTTCACGGAGAGGACCTCAAGGAGGTGCTCAGTGGGGGAACGCTCGCACCCAAAGGCAGGCGAGGGGTGGCACTCAGCTCCTGCCGAGATGAGGGGATGGAGCTGAGACACGGCGAAGGAGCTGGGACTTGCTGAGGAGGAAGAGCGACGGAGCCAGGAGAAGAGATGGAGGCGAGACCAAGCCTGGAACTGGATGGGGAGATGGAGCTGGGTCTCCGGGACAGAAATGGGCCTGGCTGATGGAGCCAGGACGGAGATGGAATTGGGATGGTTCCAGAGTCATGCTGCTAGGGAGAGAGCTTGGGCAGGAGACGATCCCTCAAGCTGGAAGGGACCCACCAGTGTTCTCCTAGGTTTGGAAACTGTCCCTACAGCGCAGAGGCAGGTAGTTAGCCTAACCCAGAGCCTGAGAACAATGCTTACCAGGAAGAACAAAAACAGCGCACAAAGCTGACCAAAAGGAGAAAACAACTCCGTTGTTTCCCATCCTGCTCTTTCCCTCAGCCACTCAGCACAGTGTGCTGCAGCTCGCTCGCATTTTCCTCTGCATTTTCCTGTACAAATAAAGTGGTTTTGGTTTTTTGTCTATATGAGTATCACTTCTTGAACACTCAGACTAAGACCTAAATCCACGCAAAACACCCACCCCTCAAAAAAGAAAAAAGAAGAAAGGAGGCACTGCTATTTAACAAAACAGACCTGACCACCAAGCAGGAAGGGGACCCCCAGTGCTGTGCTGAGCAGAAGCAGAGCCTCAGCACGTGTGCACTTGAACAACTCTGAGAAGAGTCAAGGCAGAGACAGACCAACCAAATCAGGACCGGAGCACAAACATTTAGCCCAACACACACTTTTTTTTTTTTTTTTACTATTATTAAATGAGTATATTTATTAAAGAATAACTTAAAAATGCTTGTGGCCTCGAACTACCTTCTCCTACCAGAAGCTGATGCTCAGCCTCCGCTTTGGAAGAAGGGTCTATGCAGAGTTACCACCCAGAGACAGCAAGATTCTCGTTTCAGCATTAGGGATTGAAATCCGGCGTCCTGTGAAGGGGCTCCAGCAAAGAGAGTTCAAGCAAAACAAGTTGCAGCAATGGTCTGGCTGCAAATAGAAGGATAGATAGAAGGTACTTCATCAAGAGAACCCTCCCCACCTCCCATACGGATCAACACCTCCTGGCTTGCTCTGGAGGCCAGCCTCGCCTCAGCTCTCCCTTGCAGTCACCAGCCAGCCTGGAGCTTTCCCTACACAGGAGGGAGGCCACAGCCCCTTCCTTGCTCAGGACCACCCCCAAGCACTCCCAGCTGCAGAGGAAAGGGCCAGGTGCCCATGAAGACACACCAGGTTCACAAGACTACAAGTGCCAGGCCCAGCCCCATCGCAAGCACAGCTCTTTGCACAAAAGGCTGTTCTTGCTCTTCCCACCACTACTAACCCTCGAGAATGCTACAGGGAGGCAGAGGATGCCCAGAAAGAAGGGAGAAGAACACGACAGATCAGTGGAGCGATTAAGGAAGCATCAAACCAGAGATGTCTGCAGAGGACAGAAAAGGTCTATCAGGAACCAGTCACTCCCTCCTTCCCTCAACCAAAAGAGGAAGCAAGAAAAATGGAGGAAAAGCTTCAATGCAAGAAGACCTTGCAAATCCAGAACGGCAGCCTCCTGGCAGCCTCTTCACAGCTGCCCCGGTGCTCGGGCCTGGCTGAATGGCCCCGCTTTGGTTCAGGTCCCTGCAAAACCACCGGACACACAGTGGGGTCGGGGTTGGAAGGCACCTCTGCAGGTCACCTGCTCCAACCCCCATGCTCAAGCAGGGCCACCTGCAGCCATGTGGACACTGGGCACCACTGAGAAGAGCCTGGCTCCATCTCCTTTGCACCTTCTCTTCGCATATCGATATCCTTCAGCCAGATCCCCACAACGAGCAGTCACGGCTCTCTCCAGCTCTCCCCAGAGGACACATGCTCCAGTCCTTCCACCAGCTTGGCTGCCGTTCACTGCGCTCCCTCCAGTAGGCCCATGGCTCTCCTGTCCTGGGGAGCCCACAACTGGACCCAGTCCTCCAGCTGGGGCAACTCCAACAAGCCTTGGGGGCTCCAGCTTTCCTCCCCAGGGCCTCAGCTTCCAGCTTCCCTGCCGTCAACTCCAGGAGGATCCTGCCAGGCCATTTCTCCGGCCTGCCCAGGGCCCTCTGCAGGGCAGCACCACCCTCTGGTGCATCCCTATCTCCTCCCAGCTTGGATCAGCAGCAGACTTGCTGAGGGCACGCCCTGCTCCGCCCTGTGGATCGTTCATGAAGAGGCTGGGCAGGACTGGGCCTGGACGTGACCTTGTTGCTAGTTCATGTCCCAGCCTCACATCTCTAGTGGGTTTCTGTGGCAAGGTTTTGGGAGCAGGGGGCCATAGGGGTGGCTTCTGTGAGAAGAATCCAGAAGCTGCCCCATGTTAAACAAGGGCCCCGCTGCTGGCCAGAGCCAAGCCAACAAGCAACGACTCTGTGAGAGCATATTAAAGACAGGGGAAAAAAACAAAAACCAACCAAAACAAACAGATCTACACAGCAGCTGGGAGAGGGAAAGGAGTGAGAAACAGCCTTGCAGGTGCCAAGAGCAGTGAAGAAGGAGGGGTGAAGAAGAAGGTGCTCCAGGCACCAGAGCAGAAGTCCCCTGCAGCCTGTGGAGAGGCCCCTGGTGCAGCAGGCTGTCCCCCTGCAGCCCATGGAGTACCACAGTGGAGCAGGGGTCCACGCTGCAGCCCGTGGAGGAGCCCACGGTGGAGCAGGTGGCCCTGCAGTGACAGAGGCTGTGGCCTGTGGAAGACCCCTGCCGGAGCAGATTCGGGGCCAGACCTGTAGCCCGTGGAGAGGAGCCCATGCAAGAGCAGGGGATGTAGGGGGAGCTGCTGCCCGGGGGGGACCCAGGCTGGAGCAGTGTGCTCCTGAGGGATGGACCCTGTGGGACGGACCCATACTGGAACAGTTCTCGAGGAGCTGCTGCCTGTGGGAAGCCCACGCCGGGTCAGTTTGGGAAGGACGGCAGCTGTGGATGCCGTCCTTCCCAAACAGCACAGGGGATGAGAGTGACCATGAAGGAGAAGCGGAGAAGCGCTATGGACTGACCATAACCCTCATTCCCCTGTTCCCCTGCGCCACTCAGGGGGAGGAAGTGGAAGAGGGCAGATGGGGGAAAGTGCTTTTGGTTTCTTTCCTTTGTTTCTCACTTCTCTAGCTTATTAGTAATATGCAATAAATCCTACTCTCTCCCTATGCTGAGTCTGTTTTGCCCATCACAATAATCAGTGAGTGATCTCCCCGTCCTTATCTCAACCCTTGAGCCCTTTACATTGTATCTTCTCCCCATTCCTCTTCGAGGAGGGGGAGTGAGAGAGCGGCTGTGGTGGAGCTTGGCCGCCCACCTGAGTAAAACCACCACAATCTCACAGCAAACTGCTCAATTACCCTTACCACACACAAAAATAGGAGTTAAATTTACAGTATTTTATCACTCACAAAGGGCTCTATTCTGAGAGATGGAGACCATACTGAAGCAGAATTGATGAGCTTTAGTAGGTGACTCCATGGCCACAGGAGAGGGATACATAGAGCAATTTCCTAAAATTCTCAACAAATAAATAGAACAGTGATAAAATGGTAGGAGGAACAGCAAAGAGGAACAAACTAGAGAAGCTATGCCTGGCCTGGTATGTTACACTGTCTCTCAGAGCACCTGTCTTGCAACAGATCTGTCACAGCACGGTGGGAAGAGTGAACAAGATCATGTCACACCACATCCCCATGTGCTCAATTGACAAAAAAAAAAAAAAGTCAACTGTAGGTGTGAGGAGGACAATAGGAAGAATTCTATCTCCAAGAAAAAATAAAAAATAAAAATAAAAAACAGCATTTAATTTCATCAACAGTTTCCCACTCAGTAATCCCTCTGCAGTTTTAATGCAGTAGCTTTTCTTAAGGAAGAAAAAGGTAAGGGCACTGTTCTTGAGATGCTTATTCTCTGAAGCAGACCTGACTTAAGCTTAAGTTTCTTCATCTGACAGAACACCCTGGTTTCACCCTTTTCAAGACGGTCAGCTGCAATATTCAAAGTGTGCTGAGTGCTGTGCTCTGTGCCAAAGCCAGAAGTGTGATGCATTACAGTTATAAAAGTGTGCTCAGTGTGAGCTACTTATCAGCTGGGATCTATAGGCAAGCTGTCAGTAGAAGGCAAACCATTCAAAATAGCAAGAGGCATATGTTTAAAGATAAAAGGATACAGTTCACTGCCAGATTTAAATTTCAAATTTCTGATCAATAGGTTGTCATTTCACCTTAACCACTGATTTAGGCTACACAACAGAACAGTGACAATTTTCCAGCTTCATGTTGGAATCTGACAGAAACTCAATTGAAAATGAAGGGTTTTACAGATTTCTGTCATTAAGCAACACATTTGGATTTTTGGTTTCTCGGGCTAAGCAGAGGGTAAAATTCCCACCCCAAATGTATGCAGGATAACACTCCAGGAAGATGGCCCAGGGAGTCCGGCACAGACACTCGCTATTCCCTAGCTCAACAGATGCAAAGGCAGCGAAGAGAGAAGGAACGTGGGGTCCTGAGTGACGAAAAACATGGCAGGAAGGCAGGTCAAGAGGCACTGCCAGGCCTCCTAGCACCCTCCAAGAGTGACCACGCAGATGGGCTCCTCACCAGCTTCCAGGTTTGAGCAGCTACTGAGACAGGAACTTCTGGGGACCTTACCTGGCAGAAAATTGCGAGTATTCAGACTGCTGCTCCCACAACTGGTAACTTGCACAAGCCATCCAGTGAGAAGAAGAGAACTTGACCTCCTATACAGCATGGAAAGAAGAGAAACTCTCCTTTCCTCCTCTTCTACCAAAAAGGGGCTCTTCTACCTACTAGCACGAATACCATTTCCAGTTGCAACTTCTGACTGGAGAACATAACACTTACGCACTCTATGGGCACAAGTTAACTCACACACTGTGTGGTAGCACTGGGGATTCATAACATCACATCAGAGCGCTAATTAGCATGGAAGGGAACGGAAGGGACCTCTCACAGCTGAGATTCTGCCCTAAAAGTATTTAAAAAAAGCAGCTGTGGACCAAGTCTCTTTTTCCAGGTTTCACTCAGAAATCTCTGAAGGACTGGAGTGGGAAAAGGTATCCTGACACACCTACATCCTGCCACAGACATCTCCATGTGAAAATATAAAGTGCAGAAGTGCTGCTTGAAAGTGCTGCTTTGCCCTGTAAAGCAAAATCAAAGAAATGAACTTTGCAGTTTCAGAGATTTGACCATTTTCCCATGCTAAGAATAAAGGATGTCCTTATTTTTTCTGAGGGTATCAACCCTCTAGGGTAACAAGATATCTTCAAGATTATCAAGAATTTAATTCATTTGTGCATCACATTGAAAACCGGCTCTGAAATTTAGAACAAACTACTCCCAAATGTAACAGAACTCACTCTTTTAATCCCCAATAAACTTTACTGAAATCTAGGCATGGTTAATAACTGAGACAGTTTAGAATTACTGGTATTTTTGCCCTAATTATTTAGAAGTGCACATTTCTTCCTAGTAGAATCTGATAAAAAGTGTTTTACTGCACAATATTTCATGTTGAACTGCTCTTTTACAATGCAATTGCTCACATTTTTAATGGTAATATGGTAACAACCCTCTGCTGAACTGACAGAAGGGAAGAGAAAGGAAAGGAGGAAGAAGGGGATAAAAAGCACATTAAAACAGTTTGATGGAAGATCATAAGCATTAAGCAACCTTAGTTCAAATTTCAGTACCTGGGGAGTGTTGAAATGACAGTTTAGGGTACCTGAATACTCCAACTGTGCATTTAAAAAACAGCATGGGTGGATCTTTTGAATTTAGTATTTTAAAGTCCTGCACAGTAATAAGGTTTGAGAATAACTGCATCACACATCCACAGAAGGTACCACAATGCAACGTAGCAGTTTGCAATGACCTTCAGTATCTCCTCTGAGCACCCCATCGCACTGTGGTAGGACCAAAATCACCCACTTCCAATATCCCTCTGCAAAACTGGGCAGCACATCTCACATCTATCATGGTGGCAAAACACAAGCACGCAGTTACTGAAGAATACTTAATAGTCGGTAAGTTCACCTGGTCACCAACACTATTCTACAGGCATGCACTCAGGTCAGCTACTCATGATGTACACACAGTCCGAGCATCACCCTTACAGAAAAAACAAACAGAATTGCCCCCGTTAGGCACCTTCTAGCAAACAGGTAGAGAGTATAGATAAAAAAAAATAAAATTACATTTGAAAGTAGGAATGAAATTAAGCAGTGGAGTTGCTTATCAAAGCTCTCCTCATATGGGAAGCCCAACATAGTTCATCATACAGAGACTCAGCTACTGGCAGATGATGGAGATATTCTTCCCTCAGATTATCACAGTACCATTGTCATCTTTATGGGGGGGGAAAGGATTCCCAAGTCTAAACACATCTCTACAAAAGCAATATCTGTATTGGATACACACTTGAACATAGATGTGCTATGTTCAAGCAACAGTTCATAACCCTTTTTTTGCAAGACAATTTTGCACTGAAAAAAAAATTCCTTGGTCACGCTATAGTAAGTCAGTTATGTGAGGGACATCCACAAGTCAAACTATTTTCAATGTCCAATGTTTTTAGTAGCTTTAGCCTTAAGTCCTACAAATCATCTTCCAGAAAATGACAGAAAAGCAAGGTACAGCATCTCTCTGCTATACCTCTGCTTACAAGGTTGTTAACCACTGTAACGAATTTCTCAGTCTGAGCTGCTGTTATCAGTGAATTGAGTTGCTCCTTACTGAGACATCTTTTGCCAATGAATATATCCACAACTGCATACCTAAATGTCACGTTATGTCTTTTTTTTTTTTTTTTTTTTTTTTTACATCTTTGAGACAGTGCAAGAACTCCTTAGAATTCATGAGAAGGAACTGACAATATCCCTACACTGTGCTGTACACAGAATCTTTCTGGAAAAAGCTTTAGGGACTTTGAGGTGGAACATGTACCCACATTTGTAAAAATCTCACCTCACGCTTGTTCTGTACCAGTCACTTGAACCATACAGCAATATAGCTCCTAAAGAGGCGAGGAGAAGGGAAGGGAGGGGAGGGGAGGGAAAAAGAGGAGAGGGGTGGTTATGTTGGAGGGTGTAAACCAGAATGATATTGCACTTTTTCTTTTTCCTGTGGATTCCTAAGAGGTAGTTACACACCACTCTGCTTTCAAAAGCAATTGATGCAACTTGAAGTTTTCTGCTCCCACCAGTCCTTCCCAACAGAGAACTGCAACAGAGTAGGATAATGATGTACACAGAGACTGAAATCCGTGCATTCCATTTAAGGCAGTTTTATCCTGACTGACACAAGAATGTAAATCCAGATCCCATGAATGACTGAAGTGGACTGGTGCCAGGGAACAGCTACTCATCGTTTCTAAATCCTAACTAATGAATAAATAACACAATATGAACCCTACTGCGGTATCTTGCAATGCATTGTTTGTGTTGCCTGAAATGCAGTGAATGGGATTATCTGACTATTGCTTTCCTGGGTCTCTCACAAAAATAATGTTTCTCAAGAGGTTCTTTCAAATAGTCACAATTCCAGTAATGCACTCAGTAATTCTCCAGAACAAGACAATGAAGCTACAAGATTTCCCTTCAAATGGCTATCAGCATATCTGATCATCAGATAAAAGTACAAAGGATTTATGAACAAGTTCTGTTTGAAGTGATGCCCCTCCTCACCTTGCTTCAATCAGGGAAAAGCAGAGGAACAGTTAAATTAGCACACTCACACAAAGTCTTATGACTTTACATTTAAAAATCAAAATCTCAAACACTTGGACGCTCATTCAGTTACAGAAAAACACTGTTCCTGCCTATGGCTACCAGCAGATGATGTCTCTTGCAGACACCAATCATTAGAATGGGCATAGGCAAAAAGTACTGCTTGGACATGCCCACATAAGGCCAATTTCCTTCTAATCACTAAGCTATTAAGACTTTCAGAGCCTTCAGCATGTCATGCATTTTGACTTCAGATGTCAGGAGGAGCTGTGCAGCGCTGCACCTTGCATGCACAGCAATGTCACATGTTCAGCTGACACACACTGATGTGGCCTTGGCAGTGACACTACTGCTTCCTCAGCAGCAGCCTCTCTCCTCCCCCTATCCTGGCACAACATTCCAGAAGATAGCCCCAGTTACAGGGATTGAGGCAGGAGTAAGAAGCTTATCAGGAAACCACTGGAACATTTGGCACTGTCCTGAGTCAGACGGTGGGAAACAAATTTACAATTAGGAGGGCAAACAAAATAACTACAAATTAAAATGGTGGAAAATAAAAATTCAAATGAAGACATCACTTGTAAATATGCACTGCCCTCTCTCCGAGCACCTTGTCTTAGTACCACATCTCAAACAGCACAGCCTTCAAAATGGCACAGTTCAGGGCTGAAATGCTCGTGGCTCATCTGATGATGGCAATCCCTGTTGCTTTTCAGCTACTGCCAAGCACTAAAACTAATAACCGCACCAAACACTTTTCTGAAAATAGCTTTGCTCATTACTGCAGCTTTCACAAGATGAGAGAAATGTGAGGCACCAGTGATGTGGGCTACCTGATCACATCTGGGTGGCCACAGCACTATTGCCGTACACAATGGAAATGGCTGCTCCCTGCCAGAACCTTGTCTTCCTCAACCACTTTCCGATCTTGTTTAACTTTAAAAATAATGTTCCCCTAGAAGGGGAAACTAGAAAATTAATGAACACATCTCCGTCAAGTTGTGATTTTTCTAGCTTAACAACAAAGCTATTCTGAATAAACCCACTCCTTTTTGCTCGACACTAATTGTCTATCATTCCTTCAAGCAATCATACTCATGTTGTTTACAAGCATCTTCAACAACTAGGCCTGCATTTGATTTCTCATTCTGCTATGCAGCTGATTTCACTTTTTTTTTTTTTTCCCTTTTGATTATTTAGATTGTTACTGAAAAAGAACATTAGATGGCATGTAAAAACATTCTGTCATTACCACTGGAGATTCAATGCCTGGAAAAATCCTTACTAATGAGTAACTTCAGCATTTTCTCCAACACACTTCAGAAAAAGCATGGACATGATGCAATAAGGCACAATGCCACAGAGAGGTTTCAGTGAGAACTGATGCAGACCAAATTCTCCTAACAGCTACAATTTCTGACCGCAGCTCAAAAAGTAAAAAGGCTGACTAGCACTGTTGAAAGGCTTTAATCTGTGACACATCTGATTAAATTCATTATTATACGTACATAATTATAATATACAAGTTCAAATTGCTGCAACACAATCAGATACAAATATAAATACACAAAGGCAAAAGGTGTACTTCTGTTTACTTGGATTTCGTAAATTTCTGTAAGGAATGACGACTTTGCAAGATGCTTTCACAACAATCCTCTGCAGATTGTGCTGATCTCCAAAATCAGTAAAAGCCACTACTGCTAAATGTAGGAGCAGAGACTAATCCTGTGACATACTTTGTCAAAAACCCAGAGGTGGGACTTATTTATAGCTGTGTATTTTAGACAATTTAATGATTTAAAACCAAAATGTCAAAAACGTATACCAACACTTTATCAGTAAAGAACATTTTTTTTGTTGTTTTGGACAAGATATACATAGGAACAAAGGAAGTCAGATTTATTTACCTGTGTGTAGGCACACCATCTTTCAATCACAAGAAAAACAGAACCTAAGTATTTGGCCTCAGAACATTTTTCATGTTTTAGTCAGGTCCTACTCCACATGGCATCCAAACTGATGCAATTCAGGCCTCCCAGAAGAAAATGAAATACCCCAAGTGAAAGGAAGCTCCCTCTCAAGTCTAGTTGTGCATGGTAACACTTCATCCCATAAGCAACACTTGTAATCCAAGATTTTTTTTCTTATTCACCAAATGACATATTCACACTGGCTGCATTCCAGTTCTGATCATATCTACCCTGGAAGTAGATTAGAAGCAATGCTGGGTTGTGTTTCTGAAGTTTCTGTTACTTCCAGTAATAAATTTCACTGCCCTTTGTCTTTACTACAATTCCACACACAACAGATGGACACAGATTGTTCAGAGACGTGCCGAGCCTTTCACACCTGCTCACCTCTGTTCTCTGAGCTGCTGCACACGCTGCAGAGAACTGTTCTGGATGAGTGGGGATGTAGGGGACAAAGGCTGGAGCAGCTCTGAACAAGGGAGCGGTGATAGAGCTAACTCAGCTGATGCCACCCCCACCTCCAGCACAGGCATCATCTCTGAAGAGATATTGCTTCAACGTGCCTATAGCCTACCTAGGAGTAATGGAAATTGTCCAACCAAAAGAAAATTTACAGTTCTTACCCAGAGAACAAACTTTACAGTGTAATGCACTAATTAAAAGCAAAACAAGTTCTTCTGACATCATCACCACCACCTCAAAACACCCACTACCTCATTAGGGGTGCAGTCTCTAGTTTGGGAACCAAACTTGAGCTGAGGGACCTGATTAGCTGCCCCCTTAGAGGGCACTCTTGAGCCATTCCCTTGTCCATCTCTATCCAAGCATCAGAGCTGCCTGGCTCCCACAGGGCCCTGTGTCACAGGTACTCAAGACTCTACCTTACTTTTGCTCTCCTGCTTTGCATTCACCCAGTCCTCTGTGATTGCACCGGCAGTTTGGTGTCCATTGCTTTTCACTGGCTGTCTCTTTTCAGGATACAGTGTGTTGTCAACCCTAGGAATACTCAGAACAATACACACCTAAATGACTTGGTAAAAAGGAATGAGTAACGGTAAAGCTACTAAACTATCTGTGATATTAAAGATAAAGGCCGAGTGTTGCAAAAGGAACTTCCAAGACTGAACAAATATGAAAAAAAAAATAGAAACTTAATTACATATAATGAAAAGTTGAAACCATACACATGGCAAAAAAACAATCCTAACTTTACAAACATGGCTAAAGGCTGAGTCAGTACTATCCCTTACTGCCTTTACGTATTAAGATTAAGTTAGTCAAAGGCAAACTCAAAACCAAACAAAACTTCTACACTTTCCCTCCGCCCTACTGTCAAGTAAGGAATTCCCTGCTAGAGGATACCGTAGATGCCATAAAGCTTACAGGGGTTCAGAACAAATGTATCAACAGAAAAACAATTTAACGTGGCTTATAAAACACAGAAATACTGCTTCCAGTTCAGGAAGACCCTAAGATTAACAGTGCTGGGCGCTGGGAGACTTCTGTGATAGTGTGACTAGTACATCATTAGCTCGTTTCCATATCATCTTATGGATTTCAACGGCCAGAACCAGAAACAAACTACTGGGTGAGACATACCTTGGCCCAACCTCTTGTCACCACTCGTATCTTTACCCTCAGTAATCCTGCTGAACAAACCTAACACTCTTCCCTCCTGTATTTCTTATCCACTAGATTTCCCAGTTAAAGTCACACTGCACAAGGTACATATCCAACAGGTTCTGGCCAAGAAGGTTCCAAATTATTTACAAATCCTAACCAATGAAAATCATCAACTGTATGATGCTGTCTCACAGCCACCTCTCTCTGCTCTTTGTATGAGGTTTTGAAAAAACATCTGTAAAGCTGCCTTTCCTATTTTGCTTACTTACACAAGTAACGCACAGCAACCTTTCATTTTCATTTCTCAATTATCTGTTTTCTGCAGCCTGTAAATAACTGTATTATGACACATTCATCCAAGAACATCTAGTTAATGCACGTATGCAAGTTTTAAAACTGGCATTGCTGTAAGCACTATTTCACGGGTATTGTTCATCCAAGCACAGGCATATGAAAAGAGCAGGATTACCTTTTTCTTGATGATGCAGATACACTTTAAAGAAAATAATTTGAACACTTAAAATTAAGTTCAAAAGATAACCCTGAGACAGCAAAAGGCAAGTTCTTAAAGGAATATGTAGATATTTAGCAGTGCATTTACTGCTGTTATTAGCACAAGTCATGTGGTTGAATCTCTGCATAATGCTTTGAAAATACAGCTGTTACTGTGCTTCTGCGGACAAAATGTAACGATGGCAGGGGACCTCAAAGGCAGCTGTCAAATTCCTCAAAGACATTTAATGATCAAACTCGAACCTGAGCCACAAAAAAGGTAGAAAATTCTGACTTATCTGAACAGATATAGACCTATTTTTGAGACCAGTCATGTAGTTCTACTTTTAACAGCCAAATCATTTATACTTCCTGAGAAGAGTTGTATCAGATTAATGAAACTCTGCTGATTAGGGCTAAGCAATGGCTTTTATGTTCCTTCACTAAGGAGGGGTCTCTGTGGAAGTTCTCTCTCTTAGGGGTACACTTTCTCTAACTCAGTGCTACACTCTGCACACAGGATTTGAATCAAGAGGAGTCACTCTGCTGCACTGCAGCTCCTTTCAGCAGGCCAGTGATGACAAGCAGGTCTGCAATCACTTGTAGTAAACCCTGTCTCCTTGGTGAGGAAACACAAGGAATGCATAAATTAGTTTGTGCAAGCAGTGAAAAGACAGTATTTCTGCAAGCACTCTATGCATTTCTATTACATCTGTTGCAGGAATAGCCTGTAATACAAACGGGAGGAGCCCACCATACTCCAAGCCAGTGCTCTTCCATGGTAAAGCACAATAATCCCTTCCAGTGGGTAATAATCCAGAACAAGAGCATGGCAGCCACAGTATTTGATAGAACAGTGATGCCCACTCTCCTATACTCAGTCAGCTTTTAAGAGGCAATACAAAGTAACAAATACCACAGAGTACATATGAAACCATTGTAAATACGTTTAATAGGATAACCTAAGTTATGTTACAGGCACTAGTTTACAACCAACCACTGGAAATTCAAAACAAACAGAAATAAATATAGCTAGTTAGGTTTTGCTCTGCTAAAAGCCCAGTGCAAGAATACAAAGGATGCAGCAAACATAAGAACAGATGCTCAGGATCTGACTATAGATTTATTTGACCTCATATACTTTTACTTGCAGTGGCTAATAATTTTTTACTTACTCGTTCCTTAAGCAAAACTATAGAATGTTTATTTCTCTGCTACACAGTCCAGGAATCAGTGGCTGAAGGATTTCTAGAAGCTGTATCTGGACCCTCAGGCTTCTTGTCACTGATAGAAACTCTCATCCCTGAACTTGTCAGTTGCTTTTCTAAATCCATTTCCAGCCTCCAAAATAGCCTCTGGCAACATTCTACGATTATTATTAGGAGATGTTTGAAAAAAAAACTCTTTCTGGTTTGTTTCAAACATGCTCATATTATTGCATCAGTGACATCTCCTAGTTCCTGCACTACAAGAAATGGCATATAATCTTATCATTCACTTCCACAGCAACTGTGACATTACAGACCTCTGTTCTAGCTTCATCACCACACTCCTTCAGCTGTCCCTGACTCTATAACCTACCCTGACACATATTGTCAGGTGCTTCTGATGAGTCTTTGCAATACTCTGAGCCTTACTCTACTGTATCCAATTATCTCTGCTATTTATGTTGTTAATGAACCAAGCATTGTAATTCTTTCATTTGAGCCAACAACTCAGCTTTTCTATGTCAAATCTCCTAATATCAAACCACTCCTGACAGACAGCTCAAAGAAGACAACTTAAACTCAGACTGACGTGCAGAACAGCACTGACACACATTTAGGAGCATAAATTCATTCCAGAAAGGGGAGTTGGTGAAATCTGTTCTCTGCTTTTCTCCAAAAGTGAACAAGGGAGCTTTCCTGGAGGGTCATGCCACCCTGGTATGTAATGGTGTGATTCCAGAAGAGCTGGGCTTCAGTCACTCAGATTACCATCGATCCACGGAGACCTATACACTTACATCAGATTCATGTTTTACCCATGAGTAAAGAAGCTAGTGACCTGAGGCAACACTGCTATCAAATTCACGAAACTTTAGGCTGTATTTCTTTCCTAATATTACACAGTGCTTGTTAGACAAGATTAGATACCAGGATTAGACAAGGTTTGTTTGTTTGTTTGTTTAAGCAAACAGGTGAAAATTAACTCACCTAAAGGCAGCAACCACCAGCCAGATGATGCACTTTGAGAACAGTCAAGCTGCTGATCTCCACTAAAAGGACGCATAATAGCTTCCTTTTATGAGAATGACCGCGTCCTTGAAAATCCTGGAACCGTGCAGCTCCGAGGTCAGTCAAGGTAGTACTTACTGCAGGACCAGGGCCAGGGCATGTTTTTTCCCTAGGAAAAGGAAGAAGCATGGTACTTAGGAACAACTTGGCTTCTAAGTTTAAGAGTCTAAAGTAAGTAGTGGCTCTCTTTAAATGAATGTGTAGTTTCTTTAATAAATTGCTTGAAGGGGCTGTACAGCTTCCAGGAATGGAAGTTCTTAAGAGCAGGTTAGAAGTGGAGACCTTACATTCAAGCTAATACCTCAGCTTTACAGCTCCTCACCTCCGAATATTGGGCAGAGGTTTATATGAACACAGGCATCTTACAGAAGACTGAACAAGTTTTCTTCCAGCTCTGTGATTCTGCAACACAGGGAAATTAGAGGCAACTGTAATGAGGAGTGAACCCATGGCAGTTCTGGCACTGTACTCAGAGCACTGTTTGGATGGGAACATGTTTCTTGAATAGTTGGTGTCTAACGTGTGGCAGATTCCAAAAACTTAAACACCAATACTTTTCTATCAAGTCATGCAAGAAAAAATCGTTATTTGCAGAGTGACTGGAAAGCCAGTATTTATTACTGTGCCACTAATTCCTATGGTTTATGCAGAAATATAGAAATAAAAAATATACTGCATAGTACAGAAGTGGTAAACTGGTGCCTTAACAGGAAAGTAAAACCATAAAACTGATTATTCACATTGAAAGGCAGAACTTTTTAAAACACAATTCATTGAAATAAAATTATAGACAAATCAAAATGAAAAATTTCACTTGGCATCTTAACTAAGCCCCAGTTGTGCCACTGATTGAAACAGAAGGCTGCCATGGCCAGCTAGAATTTTATGGAAAATTGACCAAGCATTATTTCTTCAAAAGCCGGAGCTTCAGAGAAAATAACCAAAGGCATCCCATTCAAGTGCAATAACAGCCACCTGCCCCCCCTCCTCTCCCCCCCGCCCCTGCCAAAAGCACTCAAATAGCAACATCATCTGCATTAGATGCATCCATACTACAAACGTGGTATATGAGCACTGTTTATGTAAGTATAGTAAAGACTGCATGCAATTTCAATTAATGACTGTAATTTTACTAATACAATCAGACTTTAATATTTACCAGTACAAATAGCTCAACAAAAATTTGAGGGAAAAAAGCATCTGCAAAGCAGCTACTTCATTGGAAAAAATATTTAAAGCTTAAAAATTCTTCTCAAGTTAAAATACAAATTCACACAGATTAAGAAGTGTTTCAATTGCTAGTTTAATCAGCCTGCACTGCGTCTCTGCCTCAGATTTGATACATTCATGGGCATAAGCATGCAAGCTGAATGAGCCTGACAACAGCTGGAGGAGAATCATACCCACTCTGCATTCTGTGATTGCAATTGCTTCAGACCTCTGAATACACTCAGACTGGGCAATATAACTTTCATCACCTTACCAGAGCATCTGACGGCCTTCCTGCCTTGGTAAGACACCTTCATGTCCCCGCACATCAGCGTAGCTGAAATGAAGTCAGCTCAGTGTTGGCTGTATACTGAGGATCTGGAACACCTTCTTACAACAGGCCTGAACAGAGCCTGCTTGGAGGTCAAGCAGTCCCAACTGCATACATAAGAAAAACATTTAAATTAAAAGAAAACAAACTAACAGAGATCACTGTAACTAAAGAAGACTAGACACCATTTAAAAAAAAATCCAGAATTGTTATTACAGTTACCTCAGGGTTGATGTTGGTCTACTTAATTTGATTTTGTCTCCAAATTTATTTATTTATCTATTGAGCAACAGACACCTTTCAGAGATTTGGATCGAATCGAGAAATCCAAAACAGTTTTAATCAAGAAGATTATAAGCCCAGGCCAAAACATTCCCATTACGTGACAGGCACAGAAGGCCCTATCAAGCACGCAGGCTTTGCTTGAAACAGCAGCTCTGATCTCTCCTAAAGTCACCCACCTTCACTATAAGGAAAATAGCTACAACTAATTTTACACAGTCAAATTCAGGAGATATTTTAAAGCTGCATAGGTGACAGAATCTTCTATGCAGTGCAATATACCACATAGTAAATTGCTCTATTTTTGGCACAAATACTTGCAAAAGCCTGTTGCATAGGAAAAACACTACTTGCTGCGTTAACACCAGCTGACAACCACAGTTCCAAAGGACTCTGGAAATGCAAAGCAAGTATCTATAGGCTTTGTGTTTGTAAACATGAATACATTCTTCATTTAAGCCTTCTGCTACCGGGGGGGGGTGGAGGTGGGGGTGGCACATATAATATTTCCTTCATTTTATGTGAATATATATACATGTATACACACACACACACACATATATGTGCCTACAATAATATAAATACAAAACAATACTACTTTACAGCCAGTGCATGTCCATTTTACAGCTGACATTCAAACCACTCTACCATGCACAATCTAGAAAGATGACTTATAAACCATCCTGAGCTCTAGATGGTGCTATTTACTGCAGTAATAAGACAACCACAGCTAATTACCAGTACATCCAACACCTCAGGGACAAATGTTATTCCTTTGTTCAAAATTATGTAAGTTGAATACAGATAGGAATAATGTTGTTTCACTTCATTTGCATTTGCCGTATGCCTCATATCTGAGGCCCGTCTCTTTTCCTGGAGGATGTACAAGGAGCAGTACACATGACATCAGGGTGAGGGGTTCTCAGTCTACCAATGCCTATACTGCCCCAAATGGCAAGCGTAGGCTGGCAGGACTGACATTAACTCAGTGGCTTTGGCATCACGCTCTACTGCACTGAGATGCCCATCCAAACTGGGTCACCTCTTACACTGGTATGACACCTGGAGTAACTTCAGTCCTAGCAGCAGCAGCACTCAAATTAGTCTGCATCTCTCCAACAACATTTAGGTCAAGACAATTCTAAGAGTGGCTGCAAAAATGGCACAGCAGGCAGAGGCGTTAGGACTGGGTTGCCCTCTGGCTCATCCACTGACCACGGGAGCGACTGTGGGTAGCCCATAAAATCTCCCAGGGCAGGGCCCAGAGCCCACTGAGGTTGGAAGGAGTTCTTCTGTTCATTTGAAATAAGTTCTGTAGGGAAACTTCTGGCTTCTGCTCTTTTCCCATAAGATGGAAATGTGCACAACATAGAGAAAAAAGTAATTAATATGTTTTTTAGTTTCCTCATGAACTGTAGTGAATAAATAAAACAAATGATTAAACATTTATTGTGCCTATTCCGATTCTCTACCTTTATAAAATAAATAAAATAACTGCTTAAGCATTCGCTTCTCAAAAATGAAGTATTTGAACATCTCACAACTATAAATGTTTCTCTACTTTTTTTTTTTTTTATTTAGGGCTTCTGCAAGTGGTTAGATTGACAGCATGGACTAGTAACTGTCTTACTAGAGACAGATGCACTGCACATATCTTTTCCAATACACTTCACATCAGATGTTCCAGGCATGAATTTCTTAAATAGAAAAAGGCAACTGTGATGATCTGTCAACAAAATTTTATGTGATGTTGTGATAAACAACTGCCCACTGGTGACTAACTGCCAAACTGGCAATCTTGATTTTAACACTAACCATATAAAAATTCTTTGAGCCACTGGACTTTATTAAGAGGTTTCACAGATCTCTCATCTGGCCTTTTCTTTGACACACAATTTGTTTTGGCATTTCCTAATAATTTCCTAATAATCTAGCCTGACATTTTGAAAACCTCCAGAAGGTTTCTCATTGAAGATGAGAAGCCTCACATTCCTTAAGCATGTTTGAAAATTTCAGGTTAAGCTATAAATTTGTCATACATATGTATATATATATATATGTGTACATATATGTGTGTATGTGGATATATATATATATAAAACTATTGATGAGAGCCATTTAAAATTTTCCAGAGAAAGGGTGCCAAACATTAAGCCCATGAAGATGCCGAAGAACTGGATTAGAGGAGAAAGCTAATCATGTTAGGAAACAGAGACTAGGTTTATCTTTGCAAGGTCGCAGGAGGAAGTTCTTCATGGGAATTACTCAAGTTTACTGCAAAGAAAAGATGAAAGGGAAATCACAGATGATCAACTTCTGTGTACCTCCCTGTTTGTGCAGCGGTTTTTGGAGGAGGGGCAAACAGAGGCTAACAAAAAACCCTGTTGCCTGGTTAGCAAATCACAAGCCACACTGATTAAAAAAACAAACCAAACCAAACAGGGAAAGGTTTAATTCAAATTTCAGGAGGAAATCAAAAGGCACATCTCTGCCCTGATGGTTAATCTGTAACAGATTTCAATTTCCTGCCTCAAAGAGTCAGAGCGTCAGACCACATCAAAGGAAAAGTCACCAGAATTTTAAGAGGGATGAATGCATTACTTCCCAGCTTCATTCGTGACAACAGTGGAGCTTTTCCTTCTCTGTGCATCAAAACACAAACAAAATACACCCCACCCACCTCCCAACAGTAAGTCTTCAGCAAGGGCCTTACACTGAAAAATTCACTCTCTTGATGGTCAAAGGCATGAAAAAAAGGTCATGGACATTACAGACCTTATCATGGGAAGCATCTGGCAGCATCATTAGGCAATGCTGTCAGCTGTTCTAGAGCAAGTCCCAGGCTGGAGTCCTTTCACATAGGGGACACCCAGCTCATGGAGACTCTCAGCCCTCCTAAAGATCAAAGACAACACAAACCTCTTTGCACACTGAAAAGACTCAAGTATTGTAATGCTGATTAATAGACACAAACGAGTGAGTATTTAAAAATATCCAGGTCACCAAGGAGCCTCAATTTTAAATAGAACGCAACTACTTGGTTGGAAGTCTAGCTCTCTATCAGGCGGCCTTTAAGCAAGTTGTATTGGCAAAGAAGCTGAAAACAAAAAAGAGCTTCTCCTGATTAAGTGGCTGATACTTTTCAGTCTGATCTTCTGAGAACTATTTTAGATAACGTTCCAGTGCTTGTTGGTGAAATCCCAGACTTTAAAGGGATGCAATGACAATTCATTGCTGAATGACAATGGAATTCCTCTGTAATTACCTGTTACGTGCATCCACATTAATAGAAATAATTTCATTAGGACTGTTACGGTACCAAATACAAAATGTGGGTCCAGAGATCATTTTCCTAATCAGAAGAATCAGAACCCTGGAACTTTCAGAGAAGGCCTATTAAAATGTAAACAGTTTCTTTGAGATTTATATTGCCGTTTTCGAAAACAGATGCACTTCTTGATCATTCCCTGCACAGATTTCCAAAAAATACACTCATGAGTGCTAACTGAAAATCAATTGGGTATTAGCCTCAGAAACTCTTCTTACTACACGTACAGTCTTACTAGGATTGCTACACTTCACAAGCTTGCAAATGGCAACACTGGACATTGGTCACTTTAAGGAGACAGATTAAAACTAAGAAATAATAAATCAGATGGCAATGCGTGCCTGCTCCTCTCAACCAGCCCCAAACCATACTGCTGCGATGGGACAGGAGAACACCTGGTATAAACTGAAAGCACTGCACAAACTGGACAGGATATCGTGTACCTGATAGTGAAACACATCCCTTCAAACCCATTGAGTTGAAAGCTGCACGACATTGACGTTATTCTTCATCTCTTCAGCACGATGCTAGGCATCTGTCAGCAAAACCTGCATCCCAGAAGACCAGGACACACGTAACGCCTGGCTCAGTCACAAAGGAGGTAATACACAAGCTAAAGAGGACAGCAGATGGGGACACTGCTTGCCATATACTCTGGGTATGAACAGGGGAGATGCTAAAAATCCAGCTCAAGAAGCTTTAATCTTACCAAGTGCCCCAAGAAGCCTAAACCTCACATAGATCCTGTAGGCCACACTAAGACATGACTCAGCCTCCCTGTTGCTTTTAGTCCACTGCGTGTTATTCAGTATCATCTGCAGAGCAAAAGTCATCTTTCAAGTTTCCCTTTTGTTAAGCACTTCTTTTCCTCAGACATCAGTAATTGCAGTCTTCTAAGGCACTTCATCAAGAGCGACTTTTTACTACTCAGCTTCCCCACTGGTGGAAGAGCTGTGCTCCCAGTGACCTTTGGTCTGATTCTTGACATTCCTGCTTCTTACAGCACAGACACTTCTGCCCTACGCATAATGGTTGCTTTAGAGGAAAAAGGTTTGACATACGTCCACAAACACCCTTTTTTTTGTTCCCTAAAAATAACTTGAACCTCAGTCTCCCTGGTAACAGCCAACACCAGTAAGCCCTAGAAAGTCTTGGTTATTTTTACTGACAAGGTGAGCAGGAAAACCATAAAGCTCCTCTGAAATCTCTCATCGCTGCCAGCCTTACATCTCCTTTAATCCTCACTTAATAGTGTGCAGCAAAGGGCACTATGCCTGTACACAGCTGTGTTTAAATACCAAGATCCTTCCTGTGCTTTCATATTAAAATGCTGGAAATGCCAAGAACAATTCCCTTATACCTTTCTTTCTATTAAAAATCAACACAGGCATGCATCTGACTCAACTGCATCCAGACTCACTTTACAATATACAATGGAAGTCTCTGAGACTTGATAGACTTGGTACCAACTGACTGTTCCATGTGCAATACTTCATGAAAGCCATTTGATGTAAGAAAGACTAAAGATAGGCAAAAAAAAGAGAATGCCTTTGACATTTTTCAGTGGTAATGACTAAGCCTGATGCCCTTAGCTCCTCTGAGTGGTTAGCACCAAAGCACTGGGATATCAGAGGGCGAGGTCAGGCCCTAAACACCCTCAAACCAAACTCGTGAAGTTCCCCGTCCTCCTCTACTAACACTCCACATAAGGCCCTTTTCTCGACTGGTTGGCAACAGCTCATCTCAGGTCAGATGCTGCTCTAGCAGGGTAAGGATGCAGAGCTCTCACTCATTCATGCCACGAAGTCTCGTTCAACTCAGCGGCCCCTCAGCAGTCTGTAGATGCTGGCAGTAGCAGATCCTGGTTACAGCTGTTTCCTTGCTGCTGTAGCATTGCCTTCTGTTGTGTACAGAACGTGCCTCGAAGAGAGCAACACGAATGGATTAGCTGTTTGGCTCCACAGCTCCCTGGCAAGGCCTTCCTTCAAGTCACCTCCCTCCAAATGGCCTATGGTAATGCTGCTGACAGCAGAAGACAGGGATCAATCTAGCCATGTAATGTTTGCCCTCAGAAAGAAACACAATGATCTAAAACATTCAAGGAGCCAGCACATCCTGATTTTAGATCTCCATCTCAAGTTTAATAAAGGCTCTCAGACTGCAATACATAATTTACGTGGCATTCACAGGCAGAAGCCTCTGCATAAAGTCCCCTGGACTTCCTGGGGTATTGAGAACCCAAAGATCTTTGAAGAGTTGTTAAAGTCAGAAAGTTAAAAATAAAAAAATATCTTTTTTTTTTTTTCTTTGAAAACATGACTCACTTCTGCATGGGAAGACCACCAAAACAAAACAACTCACAGACTTTATCAGCCTCTCTTGTGTTTTGCATTCATTTAGGCTGTAAATTCCAGAGGATAAATCACAGAAATCACAGAACAGTTTGGGCTGGAAGGGATCTCAATGACCACCTGGTTCTAGCTCCCTACCCTGAGCAGGGCCCCCTGCCCCCAGCCCAGGCTGCCCCCAGCCCCATCCAGCCTGGCTTGGGCACTGCCAGGGATGGGGCAGCCACAGCTGCTCTGGGCAGCCTGGGCCAGGGCCTCACCAACCTCTGAGTGAAGAATTTCTTGGTAATATCTAAACCTACCCCTTTTAGCTTAAGGCCACTTCCCCTTGTCCTATCATTGCACTCCCTGACAGAGTCCCTCCGCAGCTCTCCTGTAGCCCCTTTCAGGTATAAGAAGGCTGCTGTGAGGCCTCCCTGGAGCCTTCCCTTCTCCAGGCTGAATAACTCTACCTCTCTCAGTCTGTCTTCATAGGACAGGTGCTCCAAATCCTGTTTTTATTTTTCCACATCATAGCAGCTCCATCCCCTTGGGAGTTAACCATCACCAAGTGAACGGCAGTCTCCAGTTATTTCTGCCTCTCTTGTACTAAATGAAAGCAGCACAAGAAGTAGAGAGCATCTTCATGTTTCCAATCTTGACAAAAAATACAGGCCCTGGAATCACTTGCATGAAATTTCTTTTATGTAGTGCCACTCACCCTCATGGCTGCAAAATTCCAGCTTAAAAACAAAACAAACAAACAAACAAAAACAACTAAGAAAGCATTTATAGCTTTCTTTTGCTTCCTTCTTGCTTTTGCAAGTAGGTTCTATTATTTACTTTCTTTAAAAAAGCTTAAAACTCAGCCACCAAGCATATAGCCAGACAGATACATTAATTGATGTCTTCCAGACTGGCAGCCAGGGGAGAAGAAGAGAGAGAATATATCTTGTTTTAATAAATATTTATTAAAATAAACTTTCCGTTGGTAAATTGAAATGCTTTGCTGAGGGCTGTCATATTTGCCCTAAGTCCATTTC
Organism: Netta rufina; assembly: GCF_964035555.1. NCBI lineage: Eukaryota > Metazoa > Chordata > Aves > Anseriformes > Anatidae > Netta > Netta rufina. The sequence goes on from NC_140132.1 coordinate 8,912,000, forward strand.
TACGATAAGTGCTGCTAGTCTTTCTGATTTGAATTCAGTTAATGATAGCCTGCATGGCTTTTAATCTAAGAGTCTCATTCATCATTTCTATGTTATCTGAAGGTGCAGTCAAAAGCAGAGAGGAGATGGCATTAAAACAGACATGTTATATATCGTCCTTTTAATGTATGCTCAGCTCATTAACTTTGATTTGTGTCCTAGTGCGGGTCAGCTTCAGAACAATTAATATTGCGACCCTTTTCCTAATATGCACCAGACCCCTCATTCACTTTATGCTGCTTTTTATGAAATAAAGAATTATGTCTTGGCATGTATTGTTTATTTTTAATTTTTTTTTTTTTTTTTTTTTGCTATGCTGTCTTGTTAAGAACACAGCAGTGTCTGCTAGGGTTTAGCACAGATAAGTGAAGAGCATCCTCTTGTAAGGACCACAAGAAAAAAAACAAGCATTTATGTCACACATGTTTAACAGGTAATTTTTTAAGGGACTTTCCAGCAAAATCGTAAGAGAGAAATTCCAGTGAACAGTCACCAGCTTGCTTACTTGAACAGACTATACTGACCAGCTTGTAAAGGTGCAGTGACTTCTGAGCCTGCAAAGTTGCCCTGATGTATATTTAAACCACTTGGATTGCTGATTCTGCCATCTTTTAATAGTATTGTCCAAATAAATCCATTACAACCCTTCGTCTTCATTTTCAGAAGCTTAAACATGACTCAGTTTGTGCCTGTCTTTCAGGTGAGTACTTCTGGCAACTTTCTTTGTGACACGTATTGCAGGCTGGAAGACCTTAAATAGTTAAAAGCCAAGTACGATGGAATCTTACAATTTTCTCTTCATTGACTTGGACAAGTTGCTGTTGGCCTCTGTTTTTCCTTCTGCCATTTCTCTTGTTGTTTTTATTTCTTGTTATGTATAACATTAATTGCATATATTTTCTCGCACTTTGTCTAATGCTGCTGAACTCATTTTCAGGGAAACAACTCAGCAGCATACCTGACAAGCTCCTATTTGAAGAAGCAACAAATGTGCTGCAGAACCATACGCTTACCATACTCCAGAGACGGTATGGTCCCGCTACTTTTAGATAATTAAAAGCCCACTACAATTTCAACTGCATATGCTCAAAAGTTCATGTGGAGCAGTATAAAAGCCTGACATACCAACACCAGAACTAATAGGAAGCTCCTGTTGAAGACACACGAGAACCTGTGAGACCCAGACAATTCCAGATAAGATTTACTGCGTCACAGAACATGGAGGATTTAACATTTGTGCATGTGTGGATAGTTTCCTCTACTTCAATAAAACCACTCAGGATAATCGTGTGGTCCTACTGCCCTGCATGTTGTTTTTTCCAAAGGCTACTGTACAACACAGCACAAGTGATTCAAAATAAACTAGCTATTTTTAATAAAACGTTACTTCACACAGCTCAAACCACCAATTAGGAACTTTAAAACAAAACATAATTAGGGTCCAGTTTTCAGCTTACTCCAGAATTGCTTTTTTTCCAACATAAATCAGCAACGTTTATTAAAACCGTTTAGATGGTAAGTCACATGGTTGGACCTACAAACAGCCAACTCAGACACCTCAAGTACTCAGTTTGTGCCCAGTTGCATAAAAATTGCAAGGGTATAGGCAGGCAGTCATGTCTCAGCCTGACCACTCCAATTTTGATCATGCAAAGCTTTATTAGACAATTACAAACATACAGATGGGGTCTAACTTGACAGATATATATTCAAGCAAGGGCAGAGAAAGGATGAAAAGAACAAAAAGATACTCAACAGGGAAGGTTGAATGTTTATTGTAAAAGAAAGGGTGACATAAGCCTTCCAGGTTTCTGGAACTGAAAGTACACACACGACTTACATTCATTGCCACCTGCTCATATTAGTACACAAAAAAATGAGGCCAGGAGTCAGTATACCTTGACGACTCCATCTTGTAATGCCTCAAAGGAGCAGGCTGTTCTTTGACTTCCCTCCTACAGTAATTAGCGTGCCAGAGACTGACTTCCATAATTGTTTTGCATTCACGTTTTTTCGTCTCGTCTAACTACACATGGAGAACTGGCTGTTGATTAGAACTTGATTCAAGCATCCCTTGGTATCCAACTCATCTGAAGCATGAGAGGGTAATTTTCATTCCTCCAGTCCCACAGGCTACCCTCCTGGGGACAATAGGAAAGAAGACCGTCTGTAGTTCTCAGCTGTTTTCATTCCTAGCTTAGTGCCAAAAAAAAAACAAAAAACCAAAAAAACAAACAAATGCTGTCTTTCCTCAGCCTGATTCTTACCACGCAATGCTTCCTTTGCACCAAGAAGACTGCTCTTCCATTCAGGCTGTTACTCCCATTGAATATGCCACTTTGTAATTCAAAAGTATCAGCTGAACAGGGCTAGTCACTAAAACATCACACACTATTGGGCAGAGGTCATAAAATTCTGATTTAACCAAGAAAAAGTAGCTTATTTGGTAGGAATGGGGAGAGAAAGACCATCAGAAACAGACCCTGTAAAATGCTAGGTCAAACTCAATTTGCAGTTAGAAGGTCTAACACAAGGAGTCCCAGGTTCACACAGAAAACACACACCAGATATCTCAAGTCATTAAATAACTGGAAGCAATGGCGAAAGAGTGCAACATATTCCAGCAGTGAGGATGCAAAGCTTCTGTTTTCGTTTATATTTGACAATATATGAAGAACAGTTAATCTGTGGAAATTTTTCAGTCAATCCATTCCACATGGACACGCAAAAGAGAATTGGCTTGAACATCAAGGGAATAAGAAAGGTGTTTGCTAAAACAGAAATTCATGTAGAGCTGTGAGTTGTATAAGCCTTCACCTTTGTGCTGCACGATCCTATTGTCTGTGCTATACCTTACTACATTCAAGATCCAGGCTTAAAATCTTTTTTTTTTTTTTTTTTACTCTCTAAAAGATTGAAAGGTACATGTATTTGTTGCAAACCACTGAGTCAAGCCTCTAAGACTGAAAGCCATATTGTAGGGAAAAGCCCACAATTCTCTTATTTAAACAGCATTCTTATAATTTGCAAACACTGTCAGAAAGGCACATATAAGGTCACTGCCTGATTCATGGAAATTGTGATAATTTTTTCCCATAAAATTGCTGCAATAACTTCAAAACAGTGTATTATCGTCTATGATTACAGAAATTGAAGTGTTTTGGTGCCTTCTGTGTTTCAAGTAGTAACTGACAAGACCATGCAAGTAAATATTAATCAGCATAAAGCAACTGCTGTTGAAGTAGACTTGAAGTGCTCTTGACTGAAGATGTAGATAACATCTGAGGTGACAGATCTGATGCTTACTGAAAATTAGAATCATGCATGTTTATAAAAGTGTCAGAGACAACTTCATAATGCCACTGGCTGGATATGGGGGTTATATTTGTTTCAACTTTTGGAAGTCATATCAGAACTTCAGACAATACACGATGGATAAGTATCAACAGAGAGAACAAAAAGACCTTCTAAAAGCATTTTTGGCATGTGCAAAATGACCTTAAATAATTGCATTTTGATTTTTAAGCCAGACCTGCAACTCCTACAAAGTTGTCCAATACTAATGAGCTCAGTAGTCGTATGTGTGGTTCACCCTACCTCATGGTTTCTCTGTTTTACGAAATGAGCCACTAGCAATTCCTTGATAAACACAGCATTTGAATAATCAGCTAATTACCATGAAAACAAACACAAATAAAACAGTGATGTATGCTTCCATGTTCTGTAACACAGAGCACTATCTCATATAAGTGATTGAAAGAAAACTCAAAATCAAAACATTTGAAAATAAACTAAAGCAACTGCCTTCTCTGTTTCAGGAGACTGAACGTGAACACTGACTTCTTAAAACAAAAAATCAGCAGCAATTAACCTAAAAATGTCTGTTCAAAAAGGCTGGCTTGTACACGTGATTATGAGGAAATTAATTTCCTGAAATTTATAGCCACTCATAAAACCTGTAGATGCACATCATGACTTAGATTAACTTTATTTTAAAGTGATATTGCGCAGAACGAAGGAGTTGTAGTTTCCTTAATGTCTTTTGGGCTTGGTGCTTAGTGTTAAATAGGTTTTATGAACAGAAAGAATAGCCCACTAATTTAATCTCTAGTCACTCACCTCATCTTTGGTGACTGTTTAATATAAAATTAATTAGTAACATTATTAAAAACATCAAATGACAAAGAAGTGCAGCCACATGTGTTTTAATTTCCCCTTCTAGCTGCAAATGATCGCTGTTACCCAATGACTGGCTCTCTCTAAACTGACATCTATTATTCATACACGCTCCCCCTCAAAAACATACTGCCTTAATTTACACTGAAAACTTGGATCAACTCCCCACAAGCCTTGATGGTGCTTGTGAACTATTCAAAGCACAAATTTCAATCAAGACAGTCTCAGCTAGTCCTACAACTCACCCTCCTGTCTGTAGTGAACGTTAGTTCAAAGTAATGTGAAACAGTACACATTTCTTTTCAAATATATATTAAAGACTAGTTTCTCTCCATTTTTTTCCCTTGCTGGATATAGTTCTGTATCCAGCCCTTAGTAAACATCTGTAAAACCTCATTGACATAACTAAGAATACAGGAACTTGGCAACTTTTTTGGAGCATATATCATTTCTCCTTAACCTTTCAATTAGCACTTACACTTTAAGGGCATGACATGCCATGAAATCTGCTCCGTTTCCAAGTGCCTGCAATGACAGCCTGAACTTCAGTGCTTACCAATCCTAGGTGTGAATTTCTGATAAAAGCATCTGGCACTTTTGCTGCTGATTTCAACAAGATCAAGGTTTCATCCTAACACTTGTTGGCTAACATGCTTTAAAATTTGGGAAGTATTATGCAAATGCTGAGCTATCATGTTGCTCAGCAAGTTACCTTGCTCCAAGGTCACCACTGAAATTTCTCACCTAGAGATGCATAAAGAGTCTATCGGAATATCCCGAGTTGGAAGGGACCCACAAGGATCAGTGAGTCCAACTCCAGGCACCACACAGTTCCACCAAAAAATTCAGACCGTGTGACTAAGAGCACAGTCTAAATACTTGTTAAAATCTGACAGACTTGTCTATCTTAGCCCAGGTCAATTACGGAGTCCCTTTTTCCCATGGGCAGTTTTCCTGTGAGCACACACCAGCCAAACAACAGCCAAGAAAGCCTGCTGCCAAAGGCACAGGTCACAAACACACTCAGGTACTGTTCTTTACCTTTGCTGTGCACATGACAACTGTGTATTTCTGGTAACAAGGATCAGAGTAAGAACTACTTGGTTGATTCAATCACCCTGTGATTTAAGGGAAGCCCCTTAGGGACTGGATCTCAATTCCCACATCATGGGGGAATGCCTGTTGTGCGTGGCACCAGATATGCATAGATAATTCAAGCCTTTGCAAGCTTGCAAACTGGAAAGATGAGACAGTTGGCAAGAAGGGAAAGAGCCACGGAGCAGTGAAGGCCACACAATACCTCAGTGCAGATGTGCAGAGACAACAGAAACGATGCCAGGCTCCACAGATTCTGATTTTCAGGCTAGACCAGAGCGCTCAGCAGTCTGTCAAAGGCATGGTCTCACTGCCACGAGAGACCATTGCTTTAATTTCCTTACCTCAGTAATTTAAGAAACACCAGCCTTTATACACAAATGCTATTAATAACCTGGGAAAACAAAACCCTGCAAGGTAATTCTTGAAGGTTTTATGAATCCTTTCAGGGGAAAATGCATAATGATCTGTAAAAGCAAGAACCTCTCAGATTAACGAGAAACCTCTGTCTCTAATACGGAAAGGCATTTCGGCAGGATCACACTGGCTGGTGTTCAGTGAAATATAATGCACACTGTACAGCAAGCCTGACAATTAATATATTCCCATTCAAGAACAAATGACAATATAGTAACATAATTTAATAATTTCCATTTAAAAAGTATTTCTTAGTTTATGCAATCTCCAACCTTTTCCTAAATGGGTATGATTACCTAATGCACTGTTTGCTTATTTATATTGGAAGTTCCAAGCATTTTCAGCACCTACAGACATGACATGATGAGACTGATCTTGTCTGAGCACCCCAGCAGCATAGTGACAATGGCAGAGGATGTAATTGTTTGAAGAATGCCAGACAGTACCTTATCCCATTTTTCCCTACTTCTGGCCACTAACCTGGAGTGCTAACTGGCCTCAGCACACAGCCACAAGGCACTAGGTCCTGTCTGTACAGACCAACAGAGCTGACTGATGACACCAGAGTGAGACCTAGAGCTTGGCAGGGGCCAATACACACCCAGATGCCATGCCACCAGCTGCAGGAGCTCAGCAGCACTGCTCTTCCACAGGTCTGCCAGCAGAAGACTGTAGGAGCATGTGCTCCCTCCCCCCCCCCCAGCCTATGGCAGATGCTGGACACAGACGGGTTGAAGATCGGAGGAAAAATCTTATCCCAGGTCTTTCAGCCCCAGGTGTATCAATTAGAGTTGCCTGTGTGTCGTGGTTCCGCTCGAGTGGGCAGCCGAGCTCCACCACAGCTGCTCTCTCACTCCCCCTCCTCAAAGAGGAATGGGGAGAAAATATGTGAAAAGGGCTCAAGGATTGAGATAAGGACGAGAAAATCACGCAATAATTATTGTAACGGGCAAAACAGACTCGGCATAAGGAGATAGTAAGATTTATTGCCTACAACTAACAAGCGAGAGAAGTGAGAAAACAAAGAAAAAAAACCAAAAGCACCTTCCCCCCATCCACCCTCTTCCACCTCCTCCCCCCGAGCGGCGCAGGGGAACGGGGAATGGGGGTTATGGTCAGTCTACAGCACTTCTTCTCTGCCGCTCCTTCTCGGTCACTCTCGTCCCCTGTGCTGTGGGGTCCCACCCACGGGATGCAGTCCTTGATGAACTGATCCGGCGTGGGCTTCCCACAGGCAGCAGCTCTTCCAGAACTGCTCCAGATATGGGTCCGTACCACGGGGTCCATCCCTCAGGAGAAAACTGCTCCAACCTGGCTCCCCTACGGGCAGCAGCTCCTGCCAGGTCACCTGCTCCTGCGTGGGCTCCTCTCCACGGGCTACAGGTCTGGCGCCGAATCTGCTCCGGCAGGGGTCTTCCACAGGCCACAGCCTCTGTCACTGCAGGGCCACCTGCTCCACCGTGGGCTCCTCCACGGGCTGCAGCGTGGACCCCTGCTCCACTGTGGTACTCCATGGGCTGCAGGGGGACAGCCTACTGCACCAGGGGCCTCTCCACAGGCCGCAGGGGACTTCTGCTCCGGCACCTGGAGCACCTCTCCCCCTCCTTCTACACTGACCTTGGTGCAAGGCTGTTCTCTCACTCCCTTGACTCTCCCGGCTGCTGTGTGGCGCAGCGTTTTTTCCCTGTCTTAAATCTGCTCTCACAGAGGCGCAAAACAACATCGCTTATTGGCTCGGATCTGGAAAACAATGGGGCCCTTCCCAAACATGGGGCAGCTTCTAGATCTTTCTCACAGAAACCACCCCTATGGCTCCCTGCTACCAAAACCTTGCCACGTAAACCCACTACACTGTGATGGATATGGCCACCTCAGTAAGCTTCCATTTAATAATGAAGAAAATTTCAAAAATTCTGCATTTCTATGGGCTACGATCCATATTATTTCAGTTTTATTGGTAACTTCATACTTAACTAGCTATACTAAATATTCCATGAAATTTTATGAAGAAAAGATGCACCACTTGGACAGAATATGCAGATTTGCCATCCTAATAAACTGCACCTTCTAGAAGGGAGTCTGCTAGTAATCCTGATTGCCTTGTCAGTCCAAACCCTTCACCGCATTCCCATTCAGCTCTTGGTACAGCATTCATGCTGATGGTACAGCGAATGTTTTAGTAAAGACCAATGAGGATGATCTTGTGGCTGAAGGGCAAATTTTGATACAAATTGAGCCCAAGTCCAATGAAGACCACAGAGATGGAGTCTTAAGAATTTTCTTAAAAGACTTCAAAGTCAGCTTGTCTCAGATTTGCCAAAAGCAGCTATGATTTGCCACTGCTTCTCTATCTCTTTAGATTCACACAGAACTGACGTATTTCCATGCAAGTTCTTAGAGGTTCAATGAGCCTCTAACACACATTGGAAAAGCAAACATGGCATAAATATTAAGGCAGCTACTCTTTGTTGAGCAAAATGTAAGCAAACAATGTATGGGTATGGAAGCAGGTGCTTCAACCCCTTATTTTTATATGAAAAAAAAAGGTACAGATTACAGCACTCTTCTAAAATTTGGCAGTTGCAAACACCTTCCATGTTTCTAAGCAATCAGATCACCACCAGCAAAAGGTTAACATGAACTGAGGACAGCTATGCCAAAACCAGCAACAACAATAAATAGTTCCACATGGAATAAAATAAGAGAGTCTCTGGACAAAATGTACAGGGAATGGATCGAGGCCTGGAGCAGTCGAACTGGTTGACAGAAGCTGCACGAGTTTGCATACTCTATCCGTGTTAGTTTTAATGCAAGCTGTACAATCAAACACAACGCATGCTTAAACCAGCCTGGGGGAAAAACAAACAAAAACAAAATAAAGCAACAGAAAAACACACTACACTACAAAGCAAGTAACCGAAAATGACATTCAGATCAGCCTGAGTGCTTACCAGCACCACTGCTGTGACACTACCAGCTTTCCAGCACAGCCACAAGCACGCTGACAACAGTCACGCTCCTGAAGTCAGCATGTCACCAGCAAGGCCCAGCACCACTAGGTAGGCTTTCATCAGAGTAAGCTTGATATTTGTTGCACTTGCCCTGAGGCAAATTGTGCAGCCCAGCCAAGCAAGGTGCTCGCAAGAATTCAAAATGTGCCATGTGCAACCAGGAGAGGTCTCAGTGTCTGCTTTAACTGTGGGCAGCTGCTACTGCGCTGAGTAGAGGTGTAAGCCCTCAGAGCTGAGCACTGCAGCTCCTGTCACTGTGTCCAACTCCCTCTGCCCCAGCAGGAGGGAGGGCCAGATGTGGGGCAGGAATGTGGCATTTAGGTCTAACACTGATATGAAAGAACAAGACTCCTTGAACTAGAGGTGATTACCTCGTACAGCTATCTGAAGATACTCTGGACTTAGACTAATGATAAACTAAATATACACACATATATTCTTTCTCTTGGAGTCTAATTGCCCTTCAACGCTTGTGACTACGACAGAACGTGCTTTGTTTAGTCCAGGTTCTCCCTGGCTGAACTGGCCCTGAAGGGGTCACCTGGAGCACCTTCCAAAGCCAGGTCCTCAGACTGCTGTTACTTTTCACCCTGTACCTGCCAGAGCAGTTACATGACCGAGATAAATACTTCATGAGCTTCAGCCACTGGCTCTGTCAGTAAGCCAGCCTTCAACTAACAAGTAGGCTACCTATACTAACAGGCAACTTTATCATCACTTATGTCGTATTCTTTTTATTCCATAAAAAGTACCCCTACAGAAAACAGAACACTGTAATAATATAAAATCATTGGTCTTCAGTATGGTAAAAGCTTTAATGGCAGGCACTCTTGAAAGATTTGGAGAAATAGCAGGGTTTTTGCTTGCACATTTTACTGTTCCATATTTCAGCCTGATGGAGATAAGAAAACAGAAAAGATGGTAAAGGTGAACTGAAAGCTCAGAGGAAAGTTAACTTTAGTCTTTCTGTTGATCAAACTGACACCCAGGAAGAAGGAAATTTAAATACCCTTTCTCAAAAGTTGTATCTGTAACCTGCTTCAAGCATACAGTATCAATGGGAATGGGACTGTTTGCAAGATTAGAGATTGTCTTGTATCAGGTCTTCCTATGCCTTGACTTCTGTGTCAAGTGAGCTGTGCCCCCACAACTCGTTCTGAGCCCTTGTGACACACATTTAAAAAAAAACAAAAACCATAAATCCTCGTTTCTATCCATTGATCACAAACAGCATCAGCAGTTCAAGGGTATGTTACACACCTGTCATTTTCTATGAAACACAAGCTAAAAGAGTTCTCACACTTTGTGTTTGGTAGCACTCAGCACAGCACATGGTATGTAATCACAATGAACCATTCCAAACAAAATCAGCAACTATGTTGTTAAAACAAAACAAATGTGAACGTCTTTCAGGATCGACTCGTTATTCACAATGCTGAGGAGGCATCAGAACAACCAGAACATTCAAGTCACAAAAACTGCAGAAAAATCTCGAGCTCCCTTTTTGGTGCAGCTATTTGGACAGTGAAATTCCTGATTTTAGATGAATGATCTTGTGCTGTCATACTTCTAAAAAATTAAAAATCAATGAAGTGGATCAAATGTCTTCTACCCAAAGCATTAAAAATAAAAAACACTTTTGGTATTTGGTAACTCATCAGAAAAGGTCAAGTGTTTCATGCAAATCAAACAATTATTAAGAAACATTCTCCCAGTCCTTAAGCTATTCAAATTTAAAGATAATGCAGCAGGGAAGGTGTTTTCCTTTCTTACTCATATTGAATTTTGTTAAAACCTTTTTGTCTTAGTTACTAAATTTTTGGGCTTCAATCTGGCTTCTCTCAGCTGTCCCCAGTAAAATATAAAAAAAACCTGTCTGCTTCAGATTTATAGCTTTATCTGAGTGAAATAGACGTGTCGTATCTGGCCAACAAATGCCAAATTATGTGCAGTTTCAGACAGCTACGGGGGGATATATGGAGGGCTCAAGACAAGCATGCACCACAAGCAGAGATCCCTGAGATCACTGGGACAGCTGCACTCCCTCTCCTGCTATGCTTCTGAGTTTCTCCAATGCAAACAGCTAGCGGGGCCTGTATCCACACCACTCGTATGAAGAGCAAGTTTGTGTTCAAACACAGGCACTGACACACACTTTCACCCAGAGTATGTTGAGGCTACAGCAGCAGCAAACATTCACTGACCATACCACGTTCCAGCCCCTCCACAGCCACTTGTGTACGCTGAGGAAAGGGACCCGCAGGAGGTAACGCCTGGCTGGATACTAACTGGTGTTGAGCAGCCACATAGGTCTCTGGGGAGAATGAGAACCCCCTGCTGCTCATAAGATAATTTCAGGGTTGATCTGCAGCAGCAAAACTGGATTCGATCAGTCCAAACCCTGCATTAGCAATTCCATGTGCCTTAGGTACCAAAGAAAAGCTGTAAAGTATACATCAGTGACATTTTCAGTGTTCTGTAGTTTGAGTCATCAGTTATTTCCCCTCTCCCTTGTTTACTGCCTCAATAACCCATGAAGGAAGGGTGAAAGGCCAACCAATGAAAATACTGAATATTAAAAAGGTTAAAGGATACGATTATAAGTGAATTAAAAGTTTACAGTTTTGCTACTGACTGTGCTGGGGATATAAATGATGTTGTCTTGTTCTCATGACAACGGAGAGAAAGTGGTACAAATAAACCTGTTCTTGTGCAAAGACTAATGGAAATCAAGTGTTGTAAATTTAACTCTTTCTGTTCGCAATCTGCAGGCTGTGCACCTCCTGAGATACATCAAATGTACAGTTGGTGTGAGAGGCTTAAATAGCCTTTAGTGGCACTTCAGATCACTGATCTTCATGCTGATTGCAGTTATTATATATATAAATTTAATTTTGAATGTTACTGGTATCTGAACGTCAGATCATCTATCCACTACAGTTAAGGAGCCTTGAAAACCCATCTTTCTTATGCAATAGATAATGCATTCCCATTTGTCTTTCTGATCATTCTGTTTTTAACGGTGGCACAGACAAGGTGCTTACGGTACAGAGCTCACAAGGCATTCTAAATCTAAAATGACCAACCCTTGTTGAAGCAGAAAGCCTGCAGAAGTGCTCACAAGGACACAGAATACTCAGGACTGTGTTATTATTATTGTTAATCACTTGCCCAAGAAAGTATGTTTAAGTGAATAATCTCAATTACTCCCTCAAAATTCAGCCTTAGAAATCTTAGCTGCTGGAGATAGAAACAGCAGTTAATTAATATAAGACAATTACTTGTATTTCAAGTAATAACATAATATACCAAATAGATGAAAAATGGTAAGCAACTAATCTCAGGTTTTGGTGAAGTCCTTGAAAGGCATATGACATTTTAACCAAACTAACTCTATTCAGTGCCACGTTAAATGGATTACAGATAATGAAAAGAATTCAGTAATTTGTTTTCATTGAGAAATCATATTGGACTATGAGAACTCTAATGATCAACTAATGCTAATCCATGTATTTTATTCCATCACAATCCACTGAAAGCAAGTGGCAGATAGTGGAAGAGATGCAAGAAAAAAATCCTGAGCAGATGTGCAAAACAATTTGATTTATTTAGAATGATAGACCCAGAAAAAAATATTAATTTAGAACAAAAAGTATTGTACCCCTAACCTGTATTTTAACCTTGCTTTGTATTTAACACTACAGGACATACTGAGAAGGGCCTTGATGTACTAGAGGTGTAAGTTGATTCTGAAAGTAAATAAGTCCAAAGAGTGAATAGCGGTTGAGTGTTACTGCCCCAAAATGCTACTAGAGGACTAGTATGATCACAGGACTATAAAACAGTAGCAGAGAGGAACCAGCAGATTTTTAGGTTCATGTACAGCAGAGCTCACAGCTGTCAAAATGCCACATCCACTTCTCATGCCCACATTTTCAAAACAGATTGTTAGAATATGTGAAAAGATTTCAGAAAATAAAACTTCACTCAATGGCTGGGGAAAAACCTTTGGAAAACAAATTCATTTTAAAAAGGTAGAGAGAGAGATCAGCTTGGGGAAGAAAATATCTAGTACTAAAGAACTCTAATTTGGTCGAGGAAGACATAATTATATGCAGGAGGAAGTTATACCTGTCAAATTCAAACTCTCCTTCAACACAGTCATTAACAGATTAAAAAAAAAAAAAAAAAAAAAAAAAAGAAAACCTCACTAGATTCATGTCTGAGATGTCAGGAGACTGTGTTAGTTTTGGCAGAAGTGGAGCAGGGGAGAGACAAAGCACGGAGTCTCAACATGAGCAGAAAATGTATTATACACAACATGTCATAAGTTTCAAGAGCCTACTCTGGTTTGCAACTTCATAAATGTTAAAATTAATTCAGTGAACACAAGGGTTATATAGGGGATCTTAACCACATTTTTATTTCTTTTTTTTTTTTTTTAATGAAGCCTACATATTTTGTCAAGCAACAGTGTGGATTCCACAGAACCGCATTACACCCTTGAAGCTACACAGCAATGAGCAGAGGTAAGCCATATTTTTTTCCGTCAAAATGTTTTTAATTAAGTTACTGTATTTCATGAGAGGAACAGTCTTCTCTCCACTGGAAGCAACTTACAAATCCTAAAATCTCTCAAAAAGAGAAAAACAAAGGATTTGGAAGTGTAGCTAATATACCTCACATTGCCAAAGTGTGCAAGCTAGCTCCTGTCTGACACCACCTTTCATGAGTCACCCCAGAGTATGCAGATTAAGAGGGCTGACCAGGCTGAGTGTTGTTTTTTTTTTTACCATACCTTTTTTCTAGATATATATTGCCGGGTGGGGCAGCATGCTGCTGTTCCAGGAGCCAAGAGAGACAGCTCCACATCAAGTCCTCACCTCTCCACCAAAAACTGAACTACGAGATGCACGCTGACTCTTGCCACACAAACGCTTCTCATATTCAAAGCAAATGACCACCAGCAGCAGAGGAAAAGTCACTGAAATGTATTTAAGAAGGTTCAAGCTAATTTAGTCAAACATTAGAAAAAGGTCTGAAAACCTAGAGTGCATAACCAAAATAGTAAGACTTCTCTCTGTTTACCATCAAGCTTCTGTATCTGAAGCAATTACAACTGCCAGTAGTTTTTTGGCTCTCACATAACCCCGTCAATGCCCATGCCACTAAACCACTTGCTCAAGCCATGTTTCATCCTCAAAAACATGAAAAGTCACATTTTTTGTTACATATTGAAGAGCAATGAACAGCAGCTCTGTGTCCATGAACTCCTGTGTGGGACACCACGGCCACTCACGGAGGGTCCTCTTGGTTTCCAGAAGGGAGCCAATGCCCCAACTGCTCCTCAGGAGAACAGATACACACTGCTTACAGATTCACAAAGATATACAGATATAAAACAGTACACACTAGAGTTTCCAAATGCTGTCACAATGTTTCACGATGTTTTCAAACAGCTCCCAGAGATCAAGGTCCTGCCAGCTGCATGGGGTTATCAGTCACGCTCAACAAAATGGCTGCCCCCACACAAAATGGCTGCCAGTCCTGCGGCAATTTTAAGCTCTAACATGAAAATATACTTTTCAATATGAACCCCCGTAGCAGAACAACAACTGCTTATTACAGGCAGTCATTTTAGTGGATTTGGTATGCTATTTAAAGAGAACTTGTTAGAAAACAAGATGAGATGTATCTTAACTCATAGTTCTGAGGAGATATGATAATGTACTATGGAAAGTAACCCGGTGAAATTCCTAAAAATTATTGTGCTGTCTCTACAGCCCACAGTGTAACACTGTACTAGATATAAAGTTTATATTACGAGAAAATTATGAGGTGTGAAATTAAGTATTTCATTAAAATGTTACCAAAACAGCAAACATCTTTAATGAATAAACAGACAAACAGAAAACTCGATGGACTTTGCTGCTAGTTTAAGGCAAAAGAGCCATCACAGATCTTAGTTAGTTTTTTTTTTTGTTTTTTTTTTTTCTAATAATCTTTATAAAGAATGCTGTTGATACAAAAGTGATGGCTGTGAACAATTTTTTAAGTTGCTGATGTGCTTCAACATCATTTTGCTTCTCAGAAAGTGCAAATGGTTTAATAAAACGAAAAATGAAAGCAAAGGAATATTTTCAGAGAAAAATGTTCCCAGCACGTGATACTAAACAAACAAACAGAAATACGTGTTTGTTTGTTTGTTTGTTTTCCCAAAGCATTGAAAGCACTCTTCTGCATTTGATCCTTTTAACAGGACGAGAAAGAACTGCAAGCCAGGGAGTTTGTTTTTGCTTGGAGTA
The DNA here is from genome assembly GCF_964035555.1 of Netta rufina. NCBI lineage: Eukaryota > Metazoa > Chordata > Aves > Anseriformes > Anatidae > Netta > Netta rufina. The sequence continues at coordinate 8,927,043 of NC_140132.1, forward strand.
ATCACACAAACATACCACCATCCCAGTGCCTTTTCTGCGAAAGTGAGGCATACCCACTCGGTGTTCCATGCAGTGCTAACTGGCCAGCGCAGTGCACAGTTGCAGAAAGAAGCAGATACTCACAGACTATCCTCACTTGTGGGGGCTACCTTATCCACTGGAATGAAGAGAAAATGGCATGGCTTTGCCTGTCCCCCCTCTTCCACTAGTGGCTTCCTTTGTCACATCACACTGGAAAGAGTAGAGGGAGAGGTAATTTCCATTGAAATTCCCACATCACTATTTCTTGAAATCAGGAACAGCACGATAGTGTCAATTTTCATCCTCGGTACACTTTTTTTCCCCTTTGAATTTAAGCAGGAGATGGCAGGGACTTCTCAGCTACAGGCAACTGAGATACAAACTTAATTTTAGGCATAGTTTTATGCTTAAGAAAATGAAATAGGAATAATACTTGGGCATTTCTGCTCAATCAGCAAGTAGCTGAGATGAGAGTTTTCAAGTAGGATGAATAAACACATTGGCCCAGATAATAACAGTAATTTAAGGCCCAACACACTGTTGCTAATAAAACACATCACAGAGAGGCGGGAATTTAGAAATACTCCACAAAGCTCTCTCCTCATCCACAAGTCCATCCAAGATCTACAACTGTCCCTCAGGCTCTCTTTTAAAACACAAAGTATCTCATCGTATAATGTCCCCACGTCATAACTAGCTGTGATGGACAGAAGTCTCTAAGGAGTCTAAATGAGACGACCTAGTGACTGCAAGCTCAGCAGGCAGGATCTATATATAGATTTTCAGGGCAGAAGCAGGCCTGCTTTGTTTAGAGGCATGTAGTTGTGTAAAAGGCCTTAAATGCTTATAGCTGAATTACAAAAGCATAGAAAAGGTGCAGGTTTTACAGTAGCTAAGAAGGAAGCTTTCAAGCGTAAAATCACAAGATCACAAGTTTTCTTCAGATGTGTCACTGGCACAGCACCTGCTCCTAAAGCAAGTGCCCGTTTTCATAACCAATTGTTTGGTATGCTGTAACAGTGATAGATGAGCACTTATCATCAGCATTTTAAAGTGTTCATTATGGGCGTCTGTCCCATTCTGTGCTGCACTGTGTCATTTTAATTAAGATTGTCCTGCTGCTCTGTCAAGAATATTAAAACACCAGCTACAAGTTCTTCCGTTTATTCTTTACCTAAAGTTATACCACGCACACAACACATATGCAGACACAACCTACAGTTTTTAGGTGATGTAAGGGAGGATAATCTAGTGGATAGTTCATCTCTGAAGGAGTAGATAATTCTCATGTGAAAAATAGTTACCAAGTCTTTCTTTAACAATGAAGAAACACATTCAAGTTGACAAAGGTCAGCTGTTGGTGTATATAGGTGAATGATTTTTTATTGTTGTTGTTTTTCTCCTTCCCGTTCATTCTGACTTGGGAATACAAAGGCTGTGCCTGAGAGGGGATATAAAGTATTGTTTGAAAACAGTGACTATTGTTAAACACATGCAACAGATTTTTACTTCAATCTTAGGACTTATCCTGCTCATTTGGAATTACATAAACTACAAACATAGTGAAGAGATCATCTAAGAAACCATTAATAAGTATGGGCTGGGAAGGAACTTTCCAAAGGTCAAGATGTAAGCTGTGCTTGTGTAAACCTTGTCTCTTTTTTGCTCAAACATTAGCATATCGCCTGCTATTTCCAGTAGCTGATTCAAACCAAACCAAAAACAGCTTTTAGCTCTTGTCAGCAGTATACCTTGAGCATCCCTGCTCTTACCAGAATATCAGACTGAAAATTTCCCCTTTCCCAGCATCTTTTTGCGGTGAAATCAAGAAGCGTTTGCAAGCCTGAAACACAATAAAGCATTTCCTATTCTGACAAATGTTATTAAATACTGCTTTGAAAGACCATTATTACAAAACCCTTAACAAGTGTTATCACTGTCAGAATAGAGTAAAAGGTGAACTGGAAGGAACACCCTAGAAGGTATTTTAAACAGCACAGTCGATATTAATCTGTAGCTAAATTTCTGAACCCAGAACACTTGGGACTCTGTATTCTTTTTCACTGTTTTCTTTAAAAATTAAGAATTTGAAGCATGATTACTTTACAGGCACGTGTCCTTCACTGCATTGTCACATATCTATTGATCATAGATCTATAGGCAGGAAAATGAGCATGTGTAGTCATTTCAGGCATGATTCCAGAATGTAGTCACCTGGTATGAACGTCCCACAAAGACAGCAGTGTCTGCCGCTGCTTTGGAGGGCTGCCTTCAGACTAGCGTTCTCTGGACTGCCTAGCTGGTAAGTCAGCATGGGCCATACCCAGCCTTAGGAGCTGCCCCTCCATCACTGCGCAGCACCAGACATCTGCGTTGCCAGTGAGCAGGGAGCACATTCCAGGTTTCTGTGTTGCTTCTTGGCAAAACTGGCAAGTTCACACAAAGCCATGCTTCAGCCACTTCCAGTGCCGCTGCCCAATCACTGAAGTTAGCCAAGGTGCTGCTGTAAATGAGTGAAGATTCTAGCATGGAGATACTGACTTGCTAGATAGCTTGTTCTGTTTACAAAATCGAGTAAGCTACCTGCCACACTCATTCCACCTTAAATGTATTGGTGTACAGAGTTGGCATGGAATAAATTCACATTCTGGCTCACATATTGGATGTTTGTAAACAGAGGCACAATACCTCATCAGGAGTTGTATTTACTACCCACATTGCATGGAAAGTCAAAGGCAGAGCAAATCATTCAATGTGGTACATAAAACAGTTTTATTGCATACAGACCCATTATTTGCCTAGCATCTTGCAGCTTCCCTGTTGTGGATTTTATCCCCTTCTCTGTAGTCCACTTCTCACACCATGATTTTTTACAGCTTCTCTGATACCCAACATAGAGGAAATGATTAAATACTAATAACCGAGCTTATCACATAGATACCTTTTTAAAAACTCTCCCGTGTTACACCATTACAATGCATGTAAACTCTTGGAACAGAGAGATATACCTTCGTGTATCACCCAGATCTTTCCTTCCTGTGTGCTGAAATTTTCAGGAGAAGAAATATTAAAATAGCAACGAAGTACATATGGTTTCCTTTCAGCCTGGGGGTATTCCTGACTAACTCTAGCAGTCTGCATACATAGAAACATCCACTGCAAAAGCAAGTTCATTACTATCACCCTGAAGTCAGGTAACTGCGGCTACTAAAACTCAACCACAAAAATATCCAGGGCAAATTTTGTGGAAACATAACTCTACAAGAAATGAAAACTTAAGAAGAGATAGGGCAGATTACACCATTAATTGAAAATATTTTTATGATAGTCTCTAATTGGTAAAGCTCTGCACATTAAGCATCAGTCTGGGTTTAATTTCCAGTTCTGAAGCCAGTTTTCCTGTGTGACACAAAAAAAGAGACACCTTTATGTGAAGCTACTGAAGTTTCACACATATGTCACTAGTGGCGTCCCCCAGGGCTCAGTGCTGGGGCCGGTCCTCTTTAATATCTTCATCGATGACCTGGATGAGGGCACTGAGTGCACCCTCAGTAAGTTCGCAGATGACACCAAGTTAGGTGCGCGTGTCGATCTGCTCGAGGGTAGGAAAGCTCTGCAGGAGGATCTGGATAGGCTGCACCGATGGGCTGAGGTCAACTGCATGAAGTTCAACCAGGCCAAGTGCCGGGTCCTGCACCTGGGGCGCAATAACCCCAAGCAGAGCTACAGGCTGGGAGAGGAATGGTTGGAGAGCTGCCAGGCAGAGAAGGACCTGGGAGTGATGGTGGATAGTCGGCTGAATATGAGCCAGCAGTGTGCTCAGGTGGCCAAGAAGGCCAACGGCATCCTGGCTTGTATCAGGAACAGTGTGACCAGCAGGGCTAGGGAGGTGATCGTCCCCCTGTACTCAGCTCTGGTGAGGCCGCACCTCGAGTACTGTGTTCAGTTTTGGGCCCCTCGCTACAAGAAGGACATCGAGGTGCTTGAGCGGGTGCAGAGAAGGGCGACGAAGCTGGTGAGGGGCCTGGAGAACAAGTCCTACGAGGAGCGGCTGAGGGAGCTGGGCTTGTTCAGCCTGGAGAAGAGGAGGCTCAGGGGCGACCTTATCGCTCTCTACAGGTACCTTAAAGGAGGCTGTAGCGAGGTGGGGGTTGGTCTGTTCTCCCACGTGCCTGGTGACAGGACGAAGGGGAATGGGCTTAAGTTGAGCCAGGGGAGTTTTAGATTAGATGTTAGGAAGAACTTCTTTACTGAAAGGGTTGTTAGACATTGGAACGGGCTGCCCAGGGAAGTGGTGGAGTCACCATCCCTGGAGGTCTTCAAAAGACGTTTAGATGTAGAGCTTAGGGATATGGTTTAGTGGAGGACTGTTAGTGTTAGGTCAGAGGTTGGACTCGATGATCTTGAGGTCTCTTCCAACAACCTAGAAATTCTGTGATTCTGTGATACACACACTGCAGAGCATGCTATATAAGAACCTATAAAAAGAATAAATCTAGCCAGATGGATTTGTAGAAGAAGCTTGCATGATAACCTATCTAACCACGCACAAGAACTACTGTATGGATCATGTAACAAATTATCAGTTGTTAGTTGTTTTTTTTTGTACAAAATTCAAGAATTTGGACACCAAAGGAGTACATCTGATCACCAGTGCTACACATTTTTTTTTTTAACCTAACATATCTGCCCACTGAAACTGTGTGCTCACACTAAGCCCAAGAAAGGCTTCCAGAGCACTGGCATCATTAGTAGTGCAATCAGAAGCCAGGAGAAAGATCTCTGAGTCTTGTTTCTCCTCATTCCTCTCACTTGCCTTCTCCATTAAGTCTGGAGGCTTCTAAGGAAAGGGCTGTGTTCTAAGTTTTTATACTACCTAACTGCAGTCTTGGGTAAACATCTTCTTTAAATATATAAACCTTGTGGAAGTTCTCTAATAAATTTTTGTTTTATACATTGACAGCAAAGCAAAACATTTTGGGGTGTATATTTCACTAACTTTAATTCTAGTTCACATGGAAAACTTTTCAACATACTACTTTCTATTCATACAGCTCACTCGAAGAAGTATTTTAATGATCCATATATTAACAAATGATACAAAGTGAAAATGCTGCTCACCAGCCGGCCCATTGTAAAATTCACTTCACTGACTGTGAAATCAAAACAAATAGATCGATACTTTTGAAAGGTATACAATTAATATACTTGGAAACCTAATTTGACAGTTCCTAGAAAGCTGATGGATATGTACCATGAGATTTTACGAGGATATCATAAACTAAAATAACATGACCATACCTGTGGCATACTCTGGCACTATGGATTGGCCCCTTGCCAATCCTATCAAGAAAGGACAGAGGCTAAAAGGAAGAAAAAAGAAAAAAGCTGCACATTGTAAACCTGACTTATTGAAAGTTCTTATTTGTCATAATCTGGACTACAAACCAGAGTTGTAAAGCAAAAGCATGCATTGCAGCAAACAGTAGACATTTATTTTGAAATTTATGCTTGTACCTAAGACTGACTTTTCGACAATCCATGTAAAGCAGTGATTTAGAAAGAAAGTTGATTTTCTAAAAACAGTATTTTAGAGCTGAAGATTTCAAGCTGAATTCTGGGAAGTTGGCTGTGTGGTTAGATATTAGCTTTCTGCATTTGTATTATAAATCCACTTTTTGCATATTAATTTTAGTACTTTGTTAAGTATTTCATAAAAGCAACTGAATGCAACGAATTCTCACTATTGTTATTTACAATATCATAGGGAATTTTAAGTTAACTTAATTAAAAAGCACAAGTCAAGGTTTTGAGTACATCTCTAACATGTCTTCAGACTAAGGCAAAACAACGCTAGCAAATTCAGAGATATAAGGTATTCAGCAAATACACTAAATGTATGCTTAAGGCTCCAACCACTGGAATCATGTGGTGACATTTTGAACATTACAGCCCCTAGCTCTTGCACATCAGAAAAAACAAACAAACAAACAAACAAAAAAACACCACAAAACAACAACCAAAAAAAGAAACACCACACCACCTTGAGAATGTGAACAAAATCCAATTAGTGTGATTTTTACATGGTTTACAAAACTGTGGAAAAATAGATAGTGCTGCATACAGGAGATGATCCAATCTCTTCCCCATTACAAGGACTGGGCTACCAGGCACCATTGTGAGGATTTCCCTTGTGCAAAAAGGATTGGTAACAATTGAGTCTACTTCTGCACCCACTGTTTTACTTTCAGTTATCCCTCCAGGGAAGTGCAGCTCATCAGCTGCAAAGATCCCATCAGGCTTATCCCATACAGCCATCAGCAAGCCCATAGCAGATGAATGCACTAGGAAAACATGTGGAAGAAAGCAAAGATGAAGGCTTTTAATGCCTTAGGTGTTATCACTGGAGACTCAAGACACTAGAAGAGAAATTTCAATAACACACAAAGCCACTGCAGCTTTGCAGAAAGGTCATGGAGACAAACCTAGGCAGTGACTTCAACAGAAGTGGTACTTTCACACACCCACCTTTCACCTTGAAAAGTGTTTTTTTTATGTTGACCAGTCAATGGAGTTTCTTTCAGGACTGGTATTTCTTTCCCAGCAAGTATTTGGGACTGGCAACAAACATAAAGGACTAGAAAAAGAGAGAAGTAGAGTGTTTTTGTTGTTGTTTGGTTTTAATTTATTTTTTTGTCCCTTTACCTGGGAGCCATAAATATAGACTTGGCTTCCGAAGACTCTGTGCTGTACCTCTGACCACTCCACATATAATAGGCAATGCCAGGCTCTGCAGGTTTACTGTAGAACACCCATTGTTACTAGCACACTGCTCATTTGTTCTGAGAATAACAGTCCAGAACTAAATCTTAGGTCTCCACACAGCCTAAAAGATGAGGATGAGAATGTAAAATATATTACTGTACTGGGAAGAAGGGAGATAATAGATCACCGTACAAAAACACTAAGTTATAATGACATTTGCACACATGCAATGAGAAAAAAGAAAAGGAAATAATATTGTATATACTCACGGTATAAAGTCTCCCTATCCCCCAGAGCATCACAGCAAGGGTACCATAGATAACGAGGCATCTTGATCAATGAGGTGCTCTCAGCGTGCTGATTTATGCATTAATGAAATGTGTGCAGCAGTTCACTGAGCTGATAAAGGTTCCCACAGGGGACTAGGTCCAGGGGAAAACAAATGATCAAAATGAACAAAAGCGATTAGAGGGAAGAAAAAAAAAAAAGACACAGAAATGCAGCTAGGGGAGAAGTCAGAGCCAACAGAGCCAGACTGCCCCTTTCATCTCTGGGTATCATCTTCCTCTATGCCAACTCATAAGGGGATAACAAAGTAAACGTCCCAACAGACTTCGGTCTGTACACAGAAAATTCACCCAGCTTAAGTCCCTTTATTTTAACAGCGTCCTGCACAGTGGATACTACTTCAGTATCAGAAAACACTCCTCCTAGCAATTACTGAGACAATATCAAAAGCCTGTCTCTAGCTTTAGAAACTACGTTTGTTGAGTGCATGCTTAGTAGTAACACTTCTTGGGAAGAAGACAGACTAGACTGAATGGCTAATATATTCTCCATGACCTCTACTGATAGCATCAGTCCGAGCCCCCAAAGGTAGAAAGCTGCTGTGCAGACCCCTAAGTGCAGCAACAAGCACATGGTTCCTGAGACCCCAGTAACTACAGCTCCCAGACTGCTCCATGTTCTGCGCCACATGGCTCCAGTCTGTTTTCTGTTCACACTCCTCTAGAACAAAGTCTTAGCACGTCCACCAATTTCTGGTGAGAAATGCAGCAAAGCAGACTATGGTTCAATTGGCAGCATGTATTCTGCATCCAGTATGACATAAATACCTTTGTGCTGCACGTGAGGGAATCATGTTGTTGGACAGGTAAGGTGGGTTGCTTTGAAAAACAAAATGGTACTGAGGTAGCACAGGATTGCCATTAAGAGACTTCATGGCTTCTCACAGGGGTCAAGATCAGCAATTCTGATCACTGTCTACATTCCAGCTAGGTTTCTGCTTAATTTCATCATTTAGCTACTGCCTGTGACAAGCAGGCAACTGTGCTATGAAATAACATTATTTCACCACAAAAACTGCTCCAGCAGTGACTGAGCTAAAGATATACCGAAATAGTTTGTAAAAAGCACAGAGCAATGAAAAGCTCTTTAGAAGCAAACGACCTTATTATACAATGGACTTGTTTCTGAATATCAAGGTGTCCTGAATTTGTGCACTAACCTGCAGTGAAAGGTAATGCTGATGTATCCACAGGCACACACAAACTGTATGCAATGAAGAATCATTTTCGGCAGAGCAAAAAGATAAATCTGCATGTGGAGGCTGCCGAAAGCAGTACAATTCATCTCACAATAAATAGGAGAGAAGAGCAATGTTCCCCATCTCTTCTTGATGAAGCATTTTACAGAACAATAGGTGTACACATTATGCATGGAATTGTGTGGCTTGTTTTCCCTTTTAGACAGCTGTGCTTTAAACTAAATGAACTGTATCACACATATCGAGATAAAACTCATTTCTGAGATGCATCATGAATGAGCTTGTGTAGCTTCCCAAATAAAAGAAATGGATCTGAGGAAAGTGGAAACCAGAACGGTTGAAGTTACAAGGAAGGTACTTACTGGGACCAGCAAAGGAAAGTATTTGCCCACAGCTCATCACCAAGTCTTTCCCAACCAGAGTGAAAGCTAAAGCAGCAGCTCCATTAGTGCTTTATAGAGTTCACAAATCAATGTGAAATTCCATATGCTTTGCTGAGACACCTGCACCTACGTGCTTGGGAATATTTATGCACAGTTATATGGAGTGTGTAAGTATACAGAGAGATAAGGGTCCCTCCTCCCCATGCAGATTTGCATGAAGTCAAACAAAATTGATGTGGTATTTATTTGATAGGGAACGTAGGAGTATTCAAAGAGCCATGCCACTGAACTTGTCAGCTAAAATATTTCATTCCCTTATTGGAAATCATTATGCTCACTCTCTAGAAGTCTCCTTGTATTTCGAGTGGTTTGTGAAGCAAATGGAACTGCACCAATAAAACCATTCAGAATATAAAGCACCATGGCAAAAATGTGACACATCTTGAGAACTAAGCATTGGCTGCAGGCTCCTTATTAGGTTAATTACTCTTCCACCAGCAGCTGTATTTGTTCTTTTCAAACTCTCTTAATGCACACTTTTGTTATCATCTTCCTTCAATAATCAAACATGCAGAACTAACCATTTGTTCCGGTTGAGGGAAACTCATGACTTCCAGTATTTAAGTGTAGCTTTTGGGGAGCACAAAGATGGAAATTCCCTTTATTTTACTCTCATGGTTTCTCTGCTGTAAGTGTACACTTTTGTGTATATTTTTGTCTTCTTCCAAAATAAATCCTACTTCAGTATCAGGGAGATACATAAGATCAGATAGGACAGCTAGTGAAATTTAGCTCAAACTCAGGAAATGGATGCATACCCTTACCTCTTACAGGGGAGCACATGACGAAAACAGACTTTTTGCTTTAAGTAAGGTCCTTCACTGTTTCAAGCTGGCTAGTTGTTGCAAACCTACTAGCTGTTGCACGCAGGCCTGCTCAGATAAATGTCCCCTCAAATCGTACATATCACCCTCCCTCCATATGACTTCAAAAGATTCATCTCCAAAAACTCTTTTAGGGTGGCTCTTACGCAAGCACACTATAGGGCTGTGCTGGTTCTTGGAGGGGACTGGATATATGCAGCAGGAACATCCCTGCTTCATCACAGACAGTGACCCACATCAAGCTGCTTGCTCAGAAGTGTTCACCATCTAACTGAGTTAATAATCCATGAAATCAGGACAGCAAAGCTTGGGCTTTTCAACATACCCGCCAAGCAGTAATTTGAACTAGGGTGGCTGGTGCCGTCTCTCTGAAATCAGGCCTCAGGTTCAGCAAAACTGCAGTGCAGTCAGTGCTGTGATCGTTTCCACACCCATTTGAAGCGTGCGGGTGTTCTGGCTGAGATAAGAGTGCAGCGGGGTTTAAATCAGAACAGAGCACGGTAATGACTGGTATTGCCACTACAGACCACACAACCTTCATTAATTTAATCATTACTGCAAGCAGTATCACAACATCTAAAAATAAGTCACTTTAACAACAAGAAAGTTTTCAGGTTCTATGTTTCCATTTCTTTTTAATAAAGCTCAAGCTTGCTAGCTATATGCTGCAGCACAATGGAAAATTCTCATTTATAAAATAATGTAAGAATCTATCTGGTGTGTGGGAAGAAGATAAGGGTTGTTTATAAACAGGAATAAAATGATTGAAATTTGAAATAAGATGCCGGATATCCTTCATTTGCAGGCTGCACAGCTGCAATTAGCAATACAAAGAAGGTATTCACTATTTCAAAAATCTTAGCGCACTGATGCATCTTCCTAAAACTATCTGCAATGAAAGGCTCTGCCTCAGAATACAATTAATTTTAAACAGAGCAAATTTGAAATTCATCTAAAGTATTTATATTCTGCATATTATGCATCAATTTCAATGATGTATACATTCTGAATACTTGCAGGCAAGTGTATATGTTTATACTTCCCTGCGATAAGACTTAAGTCATTTTTATTTTCTATTAAATATCTATGCAGTTTACAGCATTTTTTATTTTTTATCTCATTTAGTTCAGCACACATGGTCATATATAGATCTAGACACAAATACTATCTGAAGAGAGAATACAAAATAAAGCTTTTTCCCTTAATGTGCAAATTTAAAAACTCTTTCTATAATTTATTTCATAATTCCCTTTCTAACACATTGCACTCACATTTAGTATCACTTCAGCTGAAGTACAATGTAAATTTCTCACCAAAAGACTTCATCTTCAGCAGAAATGTCTGTTTCCAGTCTTTGTATCTCCTATTTAGCATTTTTCAAATTAAATCTCTCCTAGATGAATCCAGTATATTGCTCAGCAGTTATTGAAATTTATGAACGTGTTTAAGCTTTTCCATACTGCTGTTACCCATTATGATTGCTTCCTTTAAATCTTTCATTTTATAGCTATCACTTTACCAGACTGCATTGGTGACATTCATGAATTTCTCAGATCACAACTCAGATCACATACTTAACATCTCAGACTGGAATTACGCCTTCAGAGCCGTTCCTTGGTTGAGTGCTTTGACCCCTGCTGCACGGGATCCCAAACGTTCCATCATCAAAGTGTCCGAAGGCATGTGCTTGGGGGAACCGTCACCACGGCCTGGAGGTCAGGCTGCTACCACTATTTCTGCTGGACAGAAAAGCCCAGTAGCAATTCTCTCACCAAATACAGATCCAGCCAGCCTAATGCACAGAGTAAAATTGGGAGACCAAAGGTGGCCAGCTTTGGGCGAGTGTGTCTCCAACTACCCCGCGGCACCACGCAGAGCAGTGAGCAGCAGGCTCTGCCAGCAGTGACTAACAAAACCAAGGCTCCGTCCTGTGGCCCCATGCCTGCCAGGCAGCTGGCCTGGCCCCAGGTGCCCCAAGGCAACCGCTCACCTCACTCTGTGGCAGTGGTGGCCATGGCATCCCACATGGAGTGGCTGTGCTGATGGTGGGGAGCACGCCATGCTAACAGGCAGGAGCACAAGCCAGTGAGATCTCCATAGACCCTTCGTGAATAATGTATTGGTAACATACACATCTAGCCTAAAGCCATGCACAGAAGAGTAGGGTCAGTCACTATGGCATACAAAAACAGAACAGAATCCAACCTCCAACAGCTTCAGAGTCACTTCAAAATAAAGGCATGTTTACCCCTGCTTTTCTTCTTGATATCTGCTTCATGTTTAGAGATCAGTATTTCTTGCTGAAAAAGAATTACTTCCAGTTAGTGGGGTTCGTGGTGGCAGTTTCCATAGTTTTTGAAACTATGGTCTAGAGAACCTAGAGAACCTTGTGAAAGGTACCTGAGAAAGGCACGTCTGCCATCACAACACTTACATTCACTTCCCAGACACCTGCACTGCTTTCTTAGCAAATGCGACTTCTTGCCATCCCTCCACACCCCCAACACAACACACACACAGGTATTGTGAGGAAAAATACCAGAAAGGACTTGCCTGCATTTCTCTCACCACTAAGTTACTTTGGCAGCTCAGCAAATTTCCTCAAACACCAGGAGAAAAGAGAAAGTGAGCCGAAAATAACTCCGTGATCAAGCATGCAAGCAAGCTTGCCCAGGTATCAGGGCTAGAAGCAGAAGGGTGACCTTTACAAAACACAGAGAATCCTAGTTCTGTTCTCATACAGCAAAATCCAGAGCTGATGAACACACAAATTATACAATGAACATAAGTGCTTCCTATCCTCCTCCCTGCCTCCCCTGAGCTTTATAGCTGTATGTCCTCAGGTCAGGGATGACCTCAGCACACAAATGCACGCTTGTAGCTAATCCTGCAGAGCAAACCTGTAGTTGGCCTCTCTGCATCTTCGAGATACAGGCTTTCATAGCTCCTAGCAAGAAAAAGAAAATGAGATTCTACACAAAAACTATAGAGAATTTGACAGTGATTATCCTTATTTTTTTTTCCTAAATATTAAATGTCTTATACCAGGAACATGCCACGTTAATTCAGGCCCAGATAAACTAGACGATGCTGCAGCCTGTGGCTGACAGTGCCACATCTTTAGCAGCTATGCTTCAAAGCATTTAAAAAAAAAAAAAAAAAAGCAAACAGCCTTTGTAGCTGTACATACCTATATTGTCTGCATACTGTACTTTCCTACAGCTAGAGAGTCATTTAAATTCTGAAATGATGCATCTAAACTGGTAATGGCACAGCTCAGTGGTAACCAACCAGACAAAGAACCCACTACTATGTCATCTGTGTGCTCTCAGCATAGATAACTGCAAGACAAACAGGTGGGGAAGAGCAAAGCTGACTCAGGAGAGGATAACAGCACTTTCTGATGCAATCTCTAGCTTCTGCTAACCCTCCAGCCATTGAACCGCCACTGTGTCAGCAGTGCTGCCTCTGCATTAGCATTCCGGCGCAGCGAGCAGTGCTGTTCTCTGGCTGCACAGCTCTCTAGAGCCCAGTGGCGAGCTGAGCAGAGCTGCTTTTACTGATGGTAGGATCAGTTACACCTCAGTGCAGCTTTAAGCAAACATGACTTAAATACAGCTCAGATCATACAGCAAGAAGTCAGAACATCAGAACTTGAATCAACAGTTCAGTGCCCGGGAGGGCTACTTATTTGCAGGGTAGCACAAAAGTCATGCTAGAAATGCCAACAACTCTGGAAGTGCCGCATGATTCACATATTTCTCCCAGCTTCGCATCCTGGCATTTCACTAGCCCTTACTTCACTGCTTTATTTTTCCTGGCTATAAACGGTGACAAATCAGTCAGAAGGAAAAAAAAAAAAAAGTCTCTAATTTATTTTTCAAAGTTAAGTTAAATACTAACATGGCTGTTTGTCATATGAATTACTAATGATATCAAAACTGCAGCATTTTTCAAAGTAACACTCTCCATTTTTCATGTTATGCCACGGATTGCTGGGAGAAGTATTTGATAGATTCTGATGTTTAATTAAAATAATTTTTAACAAGCTAGAATCTTTTTTCCAAATTTCTTGCTAGGCTGAATATTATTTGCTCTAGCTCATTCAACCACAGTGCGGTGGAAAGCAAAGACCCTGCCATGAAAAGGCAGGGTACAGCTGCTCTGCTCAGACTCCAAGTGATACTCATTCAGCTGCTCTTCAAAAGCATGAAGCTTTAAGGAAAAATAAACTGGCATAAGCATTTGCTGAATTAGAAGGCACCAAAAATTTTAATCGTGTATTATTTTTCCAGGTGTGTTTTTGTCTCCCGAGTGGCCATTTCAGAGAAGTAATCATTTTGGGATTAAAACTGGCACCATTTCAGATTTTATGGCACTTGTGTTCTAGGCCCAGAGGATCAGACAGGTATATAATTACTGGCCTACGTGTGCCAGGCACATTTCTTTCATGTGAGCTAGACTAAGCTTTCCTGATTCACTGACAACCCTGCTTCAGAAGTGATTTATTTTATTTTTCTACAGTTCAACACATCTTTGCCTCAGACATTGCCTTCACCATGTGGGGGTGATCGCTGACATTGCGTGCACCCCAGGAGCTGACCCCACAAACCTCCGTGTGCTACAGCTGCAGTTAGATGGGTGTTAGTTCTCATAGCCAAACTCACTCACAAGGCTAGCCAAAATGACTGGGGAAATAAGCTGCGAGGAAAAACAAGACAATACACCCAATGCCACTACAACAGGGCAACCAGTGAGCTAATGCTGAGGTCAGGACTACTTGTTTCCCAGCTGCCACAACAGGACATATTACTAATACAACTTCCTAGCATACTATTAATACTATATCAAGTGTGGGACACATTAAAAAGAAAAAAAAAAACAATAATTAACAATAATTGAAGAGTGCAGATCACTTAATTTCAAGAAGTCATCCTCATCATTTGGGGTTGCTTTCTGCAGAAGGCTGATCGATGTCTTACCATATTTTAGAAAAAAAACACCTTCCTCCTGGTAACCAGTCAAGACGTTTCATAAATCGTTAATAACCTATTGTAATTCATTATTAAAGATTGTTACATGCAACTATATACACTAGTGCCTGCAGCCCAAGTCTACTTGAAACACATATTTAAATCCAAGTTTTGCTTAAATAAATGGGTATATCAGTGTCTAAGGACAGAATATATCTGTTAGAATAGCCACATTTCTGAATAGGAAACATCCTGTAGAAAATCTTTAACCTACTTGTTTGTCAATTAGTCGGGAGCTATAATCAACATTTATAACTGAGCTTCCGAAAAACGCATGCTTTGCAAGACCCTGGCCTCCTCTCTTTCCAGGTCATCACATTCCCGTGCCCTGCCTGAGACAATTGTGATGGGAAGTTTCTTTTTGCTGGCAAGGTCAGTTTACATTCTAGTTCTACTGGCTTGGGGTTCTCGGGCACCATTACTGCAGTCAGGTAACATCCTCCAGGATTAAGCAATACGGGTTATTTCACTACCTTCAGATGCTTAAACAAAATTCTGACCAACTATGCACAAGTGGAGCTAAGGCTCCGATTCAGCTGGGTGCTGCAGCATGCTCCTGGATCCGGCATGGGGATTTTAACAGCTTCACTAACAGACCTGCTGAATCACTTCCTTCACTTGACACTTGTGTGACAGGAGGAGGATAACAGTAGCAGTGACAGAGACCTGCAATTGCAGAGCTCTGAGCATTACAGAATCACAGAATCACAGAATTTCTAGGTTGGAAGAGACCTCAAGATCATCGAGTCCAACCTCTCACCTAACACTAACAGTCCCCACTAAACCATATCCCTAAGCTCTACAAGAAGCTTACTAGAAGCCAAAAATCTCTTAATCATAAGCAACAAGTTTACACATCAGTAATCCCAAAGCCAGCTTTCTGACCCTGCTAGCATCTTGTGAAATAGATTGAAAGTGACCTAACAGGCATCTTGCACTTACTGAAGGACACTACTTATTCAACAGTCATGTAATGAAGTAAGGGATTGCAGGAAACTTCTGAAATTGTAGGGAATGAAAATGGGTATTTATTAATAATAATAGTACAATGGAAATCTATAGTCTCTTGTTTTTAAAAAGAAAGAAAAAAAAAAGCTTGCTCATTCAACATCAGGAAAGGAAAGAGACCTACTTTACCATGTCAATCACAAACCATAATTTATTACATGCCTGTTTGATTTTCCAACTTAGTACAATTACATGCTGTTGCTTCTAAATACAATTTAAATAAAGGCAGGTATCAAAAGAATACCCACACGTTCTGATTCATTGGTATGCCATGCAGCCAAAGACTTGTAGAGGCTGTTAATGATACATGAATTATGTATGCTACAGCTCAATATAACATTTGGTGTGATTTAAACAGCATGAACTTTTAGTGAAAGTCATTTTGATTCTATGATGTATTACCCTTTGAAAACCCTTAGCAGGGGGTGGGAATTGAAGGATGTTCTCCGAAAGTTTTCATTTGTTAAGCATATACAATACAGCTGCAACTAGATCCTAAATAACAGCAAGGAGTGAAACGGAAGATCCGATAAAAAATTAGGTTGCTGCACGACTTGATTCTGAGTCAGCGAGGGAAATGGAAGTAGCAGAAGAGAAGAAAACAGACAGGAATCAAACATTCCCCTTTTCCTCTCTGTGAGCTGAGCTTCAAGCTACCTCAGTCGTATTTCTTATCTAAACATCACTGGTCAATTGAACATTTGATTCTGTAACACCCAACAGTTTGCTCTCAGTCCTGTGATTAGGCTGATGTTCCAGTAACAAAGTCCTGAATCACTACTAGAAGAGGAGCTATACAGTTACTTACAAAAAAAAAAAAAAAAATCTGAAAGAGAATCTGCCTAGGTAAATAAATCATTCTTAAGAACTTAAATGCAAGGAGGTGAAGAATTTTTAAACACAGGTGGATAACGTGAGCTTTAGTTTTATTTTCTCTAAAATGCCCATATCCTTCAGAAGGAATTTATATGCATCTGAAGATGATATCACCAATTTTTGTTGCCCAAGGAGAGCTTTAAGCAATGACCCACTTCCTGCTTCATAAATTTTTACAGCAATCCTTCAGAGGAAAGCATTATTAAGACTTGGAAAATTTGACTGAGGATCAAGATGCTTATTTACTAGCTCTGTTATTGCAAAATATGGGGTTTTATTACTGGGATATTATAAAGAAGGTCCTTCAGTGCACAACCAAAATCAGGGATCTGAAATGGACTTCAATTAAAGTACATTTAATTAACACTAAATATTGGAATTTCTCTCTTTATTGTAATCTTTTGTTTGTTTGTTTCCAGGAGCATTTAGTACTGATCTCTCTCTTCTATCCCTTATTAAAGAGAAAGCTGCCATTGACATGGTAGTATGAACAAGAATAGCACACCAAACGTGTTTCTGAAAACCTTGTCTTGGACCCAGTGAGCAATGACAGGCAACATCCATTGCCCCTGTTTTGTGCGTGGAAATTAAGGTAGACTACTCCTATTTCCAGAGCTTAGATTTACTCATAAAATAGGATTGTCTTTTTGGGATTGTGTTTGACCACACAGAAGAGTTTGTTTCATTTTGTATGTTCTGTCTTTATCAATGTAGTAAGCAGCTGTCCATCCTTTCTGAAGTTTGGGATGGATGCACACATGCTGATATGTTCTTGACACATACTTACAAACTGCCACAAAGCATCACGCCCCTAACCAAGGACAGCCTCTTCTACTCCTAAAGGCAAGACAGTCAGGAAACTGCAGAAGATTTTGTGTGAGGGGTGCCATTGCTTCAGTGTGTCCTACTGGGACTTGGCCACTGAACACAATTTGGACAGAAGTACCAGTAACTGACATAAACCTACGGTTATCTAACAGAGTTAGTTATACTCCCGAAGGACAGAAGAGCACAGAACCTTTACCCAGAAAATAGAAAGGACAGTTCTCTAATGCTTTAGATACACATTTCAGAAAATGTTCAAGATTTTTTTTGTTTGCCAGACACAGCATCCAGTAAAGGATTAAAATGTTCATACAGCTGCCTCTACGTACTAAAAGAATTTCTAATTATAAGGAAGGCTTTTAAAATCAAATCAATATGAGTGCCAGTTGATGCCTAAAAAAAAATCAGAGTAGTAGCATGTACTGTTCAAAGAAAATATAAATTCACTTCAAAAAAATTAAATATATAATTTCTACGTATATTTTATAAAAAAATATAAATTCAATTGCAGGAGACCATTATAGTGTAGTACACTCTTACCTCCTGTCCCAAAAGGACATGCTGTTTAGGTTCTTGGCTTGTTAAATTATTACATTTTTATCCTGACCACAGAGAAACATCTAGTAACAAAAAAAATCAGAGAACACAAAGGCAACAGTAATACAGCTGATCAGCAAATGCATTACATTTTTCTACAGTGATTCACACAGTAGACGCAACATATACATTTAAAACTTGGAGTCTTGTATTGCAAGTGATCTCATTCATGCTGGCCAGTATTTAAAAACAAACAAACAAAAACCAAAAAACAACAACAACAACAAAAAAACATGATTGGGTCAAAAACCTGAATTTAAGACAGCTGCATATATGTAATGACAAGGTTTTTCAGCATACCACATTAAAATCAGCATGTTGAATTAGATTCTCATTGTCCTGAAAACCACTGGCCCTACATTTCAAAGTCCTGTTGTTTACTGTTGTTCTCTTCTATCCAAACTAAAACAAAATGGCAGACAACTGCAATAATTGTTCTTACGTTTCAGCTACTGAATGACTGTAATTTCTAGCTGCAAGTCTTTGATTTGACAAATTCTGTGTGTGGGAACTCAAAGGAAAAAGAAAACTGAATATAAATTAGTCTGCAACCTAAAAAGGGAAATACAAAAATACACACAAAGACTGAGATTTGACTGTTATAGAGGGAAATATTGTAGAAATACAGTATGCCTTGTAGACAAGATGCTAGATGGTAACTGGGCCTAGCAGGCTTTACCGACAGAGAAAAGCTGTAACTGGTGCACCCTGTCCCTTTGAGATACAAATTCAAAACCTGTACTCAGAAAAGTGAAAGTCCAGCACTTTTAACCTAAAAACAAGACCAAAATGCTGCTTCACCCTTGAACTGCAATGCTTGATGTACAGTCTTGAGAATATGGTTAGTTCCCATGACAGGGGCATGCTCCAAGTCAGCTGTGGTTGACATTATCACTACAGAATTCATTCAGCTGCAGTGCCAGCATTACGAATCACTCCGTTATTCTAGTTATTTCTACCCAGTATGCCACTTAGATTGAAGTAGAAACTGCTTTCAAGTGGTTGATGCCATCAGTTTCCTCCAGACTAGGACAGTGTTTGTCAAGGTACCAAACATGCAAAAAAAAAAAAAAAAAAAAAGCACAAAAGAGCTGGATAATGCTTACAACAACTGTATTCCCCATTGGGCCACATAAAGGAATTAATTTCTTCATTTCACTAAGTCACTGTGTTCTGAAACCATGACACTCACTAACGGGACTTAAGATGCAATAAAGGAAAGTGGAAGTTATCCTAACTTCTGTCAAAGTCATCTAAAAAAGCATACATCGTATCTGCAACAGCGTACAAATATAACACTATAACGCTACATTGTCAATATGGCAGCAGCCACAGCTAGGTTAAGAAATATATATATATACACAAATATTTATTTATTTATTTATTTTTACCTTTTTCTCCTAGTAAGAACTCTTATGCAGAACCACTTCAGAGGAAAAATAAAGAAAAAGAATGGCATTTCCATTTGCTTTTTAGCAGCGGAGATGTGGAGTTTTGACATGTTCCCTACTGTATCTCCTCCTCCTTTGTCTCAGTGCAATTAAAAATCCACAGAAGCTGTCTTTCACATCCTCCTTCTTGTTTCCCTTTCCTCTGCCTCCCTTTTTCCATTTTCAAAGCTTTATCAGCTTTAGGAAGTTAGTGGCAGAAGGTGGCATTTTGTTTTGCTTTTGTCCTTAACTTTTCCAAACGTGGAGAAGTTTCAAAAAGCACATGGGAGAAGAGGGAGAAAAGCTTGTCTAAATCTTTCTTTTTTCTTTGAGGTTGTCTGTTTGTTTCTTACTTATCTAAAATGGGTGTTGGAAAAAGACATCCACATCAAATCAGAATTGCACACATCAAGCACTGGGTGGAAAAGAAACACAATAAAACCAGCAGCCATACCTTCACTGGAGTACAGAACCAGGAAGAAATCATGGAAATACATTTCTTATTCTCTCTTCCTGTAACCAGAGGTGAATGAGAGAAAAAGTATCTGAAATTAGGCAAGTTATAAGATTTTATAAGACAGCCAAAGCTTCTCCTTCAGTTTCCTCTACAGTCACTGAGGAAATGCAAGTCATTTCCAAGGGTGATTTCAACTCATCTAAACAACTGTTTTAGGAGAGGATAAACCAGCTTTAAACCTCTCCCTTCTTGCTGGGAACTGTACAGGGGCCTTAGTGATAATTTCAGCTGGAAGCCTAAATTCAGATTGCTGAAGTTACACAGGATAAATCCTATCCTGAGAGACAAAATGAAGAAAACACAATGTGGCAGCTTTCTCCCCGCCACTGACAGCTAAAGTATTGCCTCCTGGAAAAACTGAGCAAAGTGAATCAGACTGCCTACAGCCCTGTTTTGCATTTCACTGGCAGCTGTTAATGGAAGGACAATGCTTTCAAACCCTAGTTCCACAGGAGGAAATCATCTCAATAGAAAGGATAGCCTAAGTTTTCTCCTCCTAGGTTTTCAGGGGAAAAAAAATCCCAAAAAACAGTGTTTATGGCAGATGTATTGGGAATAGAAAAAATAACTGAAAACAACTGCAAGGAGAGGAGGCTCCTTCTTTCCTTTCCTTCTAGACTCTCTTTTCATGTTCACTCTTCTCCCACACTTTGTTCTTACAGAAGGACAGACAATGAAGTAAAGCCCGTAAGCCTTTAAAATACATGTAATTTTTTGAATTTTTGTAGAGGAGTCATCAGAATCAAATCCACAGTTTTCAAAACCGTGACCAAATCTTCATATTTCTGCCACTCCATTCCCATCCATAGCTCGGGCACAGTATGGATCTCACACCCTGGGGGGCTCTAAGCTGGCAGCAGCAGGAGTCCACCAGCCTGCGCACAACAAGAAAATGGACTCGAAACAGGCATTCACTTGCAAGCACTTGTACAGCACAGGTGGCTGGCAACACTCGTAAGATGGTGACCCAAAGCTGCCAAACAGAACAGCAGGTCATGGGGAAGAAAGCAAAGATTGAAAGCTGGAGAAGCAAAGCTAACAAGCCTGCAGATGAAAACTTGCTCACATGCTGTGCCTGGGGCTGAATTATAAGGAGAAAAAAAGTCTCCAAAGTGCCTTGAAAGCAAGAAGAAAAAAAGAGCTGATCCTAATGGGATACATCTTCTGCAAAGCCATCTCAAAGCTTCTTACACAAACTGCTCGCACGAAAACAAGAAAGCCACGCACGTGCTGTAATGGCATGGGTAATGCGATGGATCAGGAGTCACGCACCAGATAAAACAATGCTGGTAGGCGGACCGGTGGGGGGGACAGCCCGGCCCCTCAGCCCCACATTGCCTGCTGCAAGCTGCCGAGCTGGCTGGCAGCTGCCCAGCCCTGCCTGCACGCTGCCCGGCTCCTCCGTGTGCCCCGGCTCCGCACGGCCCCTTCAGGGCACAGCCCTCAGCCAGGCAGGCCATGGGTTTAGGTTCCTGACCCAAAACCAAGAATTCCTGTGACCTCCCGCTGAACCTTCCCCTGGGGCTTCAGAAGAATAGCACTTGCAGCAGCATTTTAAGCTCTCCTCTTAAGATACACCTGGAAAATCCCAACCTTTTCCTATCCTCTTCCTCAGTGTTTACACGGAAAGACAGACAATATTATGGGAAAACCCAACACAAACCACAGCACACTGCTGTGTGAAAACACAGGGACTCTTCTACATCGCGTAGAGGAGCTTGATATGCTGCAGATGCTCTAAGAATCAAACTTACACACCCTGAAGCAGCACAAAGAGCTCCCTTTGGGTACCCACAGCTAGATGAGAATTGTGCAGCGACAGCAAGGAACCATTCCTCTGCCCTCAAAGCCTCACATCTGAATTGTATCAGCTCTGTGCTGCAACCAGACCGGCTCCTACCCTCCACCGGTGTCTCTGGTAAGGTCAAGGTTTCCATACACAATACATTTTGAAAAGCTTTAAGGGCATCCGAGTCAAGTTTTGCATGCATCTATCTCATCTGTTACCTGGACAGCACCAAGCAGCGCCCCAAAAAGCTGGGAAGAAATTGTGCGCTGCTCTACAAAGATATCTGCTGCCCACTGATATCTTACAGAAATGAAAAAAAAATACAAAAATAAAGCCAGATCAAGGTTTATAGCTATCACCGTCCCACAATACCAGCGAAGCGACAGGCTGCAGAGAGCCTCTCTTTTTTTTCATTACAATACTCACCCTTCTGTCCACAACTGCTGCTCAGCAAAGGAAGGCAGGGATGGAAAAGAAAAGGCATTGTGACATGTCACAGCAATTAAAAACTACCAGGAGAGCTGACCTCTTTCCTACTGTGACACACACACAGAGAATCATCCGTTTTCTTGGAAAACAAGAAAGCAGCCTCTCTTGGTAACAGCTACCCATTTCTAGCATCAGAAATTCTGGAAAGTGCAGTCACTAACTACAAGCTTCTTTATTTACCCTTTATTCATATCAAAAGATGCCAGGCCTAGGGCTTGCTAGTTAGGAGGAAGAGGGAGACAGTCAAAATCCAAGAGAAGTTTTTGTTTTCATCTAAACAGGCATAATGAATCTGAATTTCAGATGATGCTTCTCAACTGGTCTTGAAGAAAAAAATAAAATATCAAGAAATAGAGAAACAAATAGCCTTTAGCAAAAGCTGGCTGTAACAAGAAAAAGCAGCAGCAAGATTTTTCATGCTGCTCTCCCACCACCAACACACCCTAATCCTGATCTGCAGCAACCCCAGCTATTTTTGGCACTGCTTGCCATTTGCAGCCAACTGCAGGGTAGTTTCCTGATGAGTTATGGGGAGGAGACCAGCAAACCTGCTCCTCTGGTCAAGTAATGCAGCTGGGGGTGGTTTTAAATAAAGACAGGCAGCACCTTTCTGTGCTGCTTGACAAAATCCCTGAAACCACTACACGGGGTGAATGCAGCCACTGCCCACAAAAATACCTCTTACAAATAAAGGCAGTGGGTGGCATTTTTTTTTTAATGGCTTTTTGCTTACATGAAATATCCTATTTACAGCCACACTTTAATTACTTATTTAAAGTATGATCATAATAATAGAAAGGTTATGCAAATTCCATTCAGAAGAAAAAAAGGCACGTTAATAATAACCACCTTGCTCCTGAAATTTGTGTGGACTTGCTTTGTATTTCAGCAGAAAGTCGATGTCGCATGAGTTTCGCATTGCAGTAGCCTGGGGCAACAGCAAGGATACACACAACACTGACAGCATTCAACTTCAATTCACAAAACCAGATTTGTCCTCCCTTCCCTACGCAAGGCCCAGGGCATGGTTTTACATTTTAGGCTTTAATATCCTTACCTCTGCAGGTGCAGACACAGTGCATCGTTCTGCAGAAACCTAGCAACAAGTTTCAATTATAAGGACAATTGCTCCGAGATCAAGTCAATGATGTTAATTGAGAACCTTGGTAAAGAAACCTTGTTGCTGCCCACGGGAGAAGGAAGGTGGCTAGAACTGATGGACCACAGAAAGCAGGAGAGCTGTCCATGGGACACAAGGGATTAACCAGAGCTGCAAAGAGCGGGGAGCAACGCAAGAAAAGACTTTCTCGTGGTGGGGGCAGACCCTCTTGCCCCAGAGAACCTTGTCAGCACTCTGCATGAGTTCCTACAGAGCCAGGGCACAGTTTTAAACAAATTTCCCAGAGGGGCCACCAACCTCGCTGCTCATTTTTGGGTATTCCAAGACTCCAGGGTCTTAAACACAGGAGCCTGGAGTGCTCACAGCTGCAGCTGGGGTCACAGGGACTGCGGACTGCAAGCATCCTAACTGATGAACGGAGCACTGTCAGAAGCCAGAGCACTGTCAGAAGCCAGAGCACTGTCGTGTCAATTAAGGTACACAGAAACGAGCTTTTTTGGGTTTTGGCTAAATAAACCTGAATTTCAGCTCTTCGTTTGGGAAATGAGAATACTCAGCACCCTGTCATCTACTGGACAGGCAGAGGATCAATTAGCATTTGTGAAACTCATCTCTAAATCATAAATACCACAGAAAAGCCTGTAAGGAAATCAATACTTCTCTCTTCAAATCAAAGCGTGAATCTCATGCAGTAAATAGCAGAGCAAGGATTAAATGAAGCGAGACAGCCAGTCATCTGGATTGGAGCAACATTCATAGGTAGGAGAGGCATCCAAATTCTGGCAGCAAGTATGCTTGAGCTCTTGCAAGCATTGCTCTTGCACCCTTGATAACGTTTATCTGTGTATGTGATTATTTCCCACAACCCCTGTGAAGCAGATGGCTGCAGTGACCGCAGCTGTGTGCATCTCACCCCTAGCAGGACCTGACCAAGTGTCACCAGCACTGGCACGTAATAGGAAAGGCTGCAGAAAGCAATGTATTGCAGCAGTCTCAGAGCCACAGGCAGAGGTCTTAGTCAAAAAGTAACAGAAGGATGTGGTCAGCGAGCAAAAGGACCACAGCCTCTGAAGTAACATGAGCAGCTCAGCAGTTTTCAGGGACACCTGCTCTGTGTTTAGGTCTGCTCAGTCAGAGGAAACTGAGGAATGAAAATCCAGGACATCACATGAGGCTGGTAATTTGGATGCAGGGCCTGAAACAGAGCGAAGCAATTAGAGCACCAGCTTTTCACTCATGTCCTCCACCCTGCTGAATTCAACCCCAGATTCATATATGCAAATCTAAAGTTCAAGCATGAAAGTTATTTCCACAGAAAAATTATTTTTCAGTCCCTGAGCACACCCAGATGCAACTTGATCCATCAAGGATCTACTTCTGTGTTATTCTGTGGTGGCACTAACTGTATTTTCATAAGATTTACCTGCTTCTAGTATTTGCTTCCCATGGAGAACAACAGCCAAAAGGCTCCAGGAAATACAGTGTGAAGTCCGTGGTCGCAGAACCCACTGCTTTAGCCAGGGGCAGAAAAGAATTCCAAGTCCACAGCTATAAAGGGACATGGTTCAGCCAGAGAGCATAGTGGCAGCAGTAACTTCATTTTGCAGATGCGTGCACTTTCCTTGGAGAGATGCAAAGAGCCTGCAGCTATTTTTTTTTTTTTCATGATTGTCTTAGGAGACAATCAAACGTATGGATGGAGTGACAAAGAGAATCTGTTACTGCACAAAAATTCTCCCTTTACCAACGCTAGCTTCCATTCAAACTCAAAAGCTACGTTTTGGGCTTGTTTACAAATAGAATTGTTAGCTAAAGCCCAGGTGACATGGTAATAATGTTAAATAACCCTTGATTCACTGTACCTTTCAGTTTAGCCTTTCCTACAACCCAGGCCTAAAAAGTCACCTTCCTCGAGTCCATGTGTCTTATGTTAGCTGAATGTATTTAAAAATCCACATGGATTCCACTAACTAAAAGCATTTGCTGTGTGGGCATACACAAAGCTAACTGTGACACAGAACACATTTCAGGGCATGAACCTTAAGAACAACCATCACAGGGTCTGCCATAGGAATTTGTTACCTTTAAAAATTAAAGTAGATTTTTAATATTTCTGGTGGGGGCCATGATTACTTCACATACATTCTAGACACGCTCTTACTGCAATGTAAAAAACATCTGCACACAGAGTAAAGCTCAGCCTTAATCATCAATGACAACTCACTGAAGTCACCCTCACACAAGAGGTGTAGAAAAAAATCTCTTTGCTTTAGCCAAATGATTTTGAAACCAGTCCTCTAACTAGGGTGTGAAGGAGCAGAAGGAGAGAATTTTATTGAGTATATTGAGATGCCTTACAAACTCAAGTTCATTACCTCCAGTATATGCCTATTCTGTGTAATAAAGAAATACAATTAACCCCTTATCAATACTGGAAGAGCTGAACAAACTATGTTGAGCATGAAAACGGAAAACCAGAAATAAAGTACTTCATATACTTGTCAGGCTCCCATCACTGCAGTACCTGGGCATTTCACAGACATACTCTCACAGCACAAATAGAAAACTGCTTTTCAAGTTTTACAGGTGAAGGAGGAAGACAGTAATTAATCTTTTAGGATCAGCTGGTACATGTTTCAAAGGTCTGCCCAAGCTTTGCAGTATGCAAATTCTTTGCACTAAGCATACACCACTGCTCTGCACAAAAGTAGGTGTCTCCAAGTCCAAAGAGTCACTGTCTTCTCATGCAAATATTGCTAACTTAATGGCTCTTTAGAAGACGAATGGCTGCTCAGCTGTTGGGTTCTTAGACAAGCTGGTATTATCTTCAGGGATGCTGATTTATGAGGAACAAAATAATTACATTTTGATTTAAACCCTGTAGTACTTCAGGTATTTCAATTCAAGCAAAGTATTTTGGGATGTCACAGAGCTTGCACCGTAGTATAGATTTGTGAGTATTTGAGAATCAATTATCATTAATATAATAAGTGCCAGGTGCTGTTCAAGCATATTTAACTCTAAAGTTCTGTTGGGGATGTTATAAAGAGACTCACATTCAGAGAACCAAATCCTGTAACTCCTGCAATTACTTTCAGTATTTTCCATTCACTGGCTTTTTGTTGTTGCTTCTGTTGTTGTTTTGGTTTGTTTGAAATGGGAAAACACCACAGCCTTGACAAAAGAAAAAAGCAGAAATGAAAGGATAACAACATAATATGTTAAACCACAATCTGTCCATTCTTTTCAAAGCAACTTCAGCAAATAGGATGATAAGTTTACAGTGAAGTTCTGTTAAAAAAAAAAAAAAAAAAGGAAAAGTTTATCTTATTGTTTGAGATTTTTTAAATTTCTGGCATTTGGCTTTGTACTGTTCCCACAGATACTTAAGCAAAGGGAAGCATCACTTTTATTTCTGGAAGTACATATTCTGGGAAAGGATTCCGTTGGCTATGGCTCTATACCAAGACTTCCAGGACTTGTATTGACCTCTCTGCTTTCCTAGAATTTCTGGATCACTTTTTTTTTTTTTTTTTTTTTTAAATTCCATCTCAGTCTATGTCTATTCCATCTTATTTTAAGTCTAACTGAAGAGTCTAAGAAAAAGAAAGCAATATGCTTCTGGCTTCAGTGATCTAATATGAACTGCAGCGACTTGAGTGATAACTTAAGAAGAACTCACATTTGCTTCTCTCAGAAGTAATAAGCTGCATTTCCTAAATTAAGATTTGAAAGTCAAGCCAGGTTCATTCTGGGGCCTGAACAAAAAATCCTGTCCAAGTTACAGAGGGAAAAAAGCCAGATCAATTCCCTGTTCCTGGACTGCTACAGCACAAGATCAGTTTATACCAAAATCATAGTTTTCCTGATGTAGTTAATTTGTACTGCTTTGATAATTCAAATTAGTCTCAGATAAATGGGCAAGTGTGACCAAAATTACAAGAAACAGGGTGCCACAAGGTAGGAGCTCCACAAATTCAACTATTCAGCCAAAAGTAGGCTTGCTCACCTAGAAGGAATCTACAGTACCAACAAACAATACAAATACAGTCATCACTAAATTGACATTTCTTACTATACAACAGGGACCAAACTCTTCTTCCATTTATGACAATATAAAACCCAGTAGTGCAGTTTCTTTGAGTTGTTTATATTACATCGCTCAGAGAGGATGGCAGACTATCTGGAACAATATTATTCTCTGAATTTCTCATCTACAAATAGCATATGTTCACACATCTTGAGAATTATAGTGACGGAGTAGGGGGTTCCAGGTTCTCCTACTAGCCATTTAATCCCAATTCATACTAGTTTAGGAGGTCAGAGCGGTATAAGAAAGGCAGAGTTCAACAATTAAATTGATGTTCCCACCATCACCTTTAAATTTAAAATAAACGTATTTCCTGACACACCCTGTGTTTTCATTGAAAACGTGTACTCCTCTGTTAGCTCTAACCTTTATTTCTTTTCATGTCAGCCCAGCAGGAGCGAGAAATAAATGAACATCTGTGAACGTGCCTTCTTGCTGCTGCTACAATTGATGCCGATTCTTCCCTTCTTACCGCTCATCTAAATGGCCAGCTGGCTCTCCTTCTCAGAGAGCATTTCACAAGCTGCTTGACAGAGAGGTTATAATGTGCAAGTCTGAATTTATGCAGTCTCTGTCCTGAAAATTAAGGATTCTAAACTGAGAAAAGTCCTGCTTATCTCAAGGTGCCGTTCTGGCAGCACAAAACATGCCCTAGGTAATATCTACTGCTTCAAATTGCCTCTAAAAGTTATATGCATCTAAAAATAGCCAACTACCTAATCCCTGTGATGTTAACAATCCCCATCAGAAAACAGCTCCTGTGCAATAGCTGTGCTCTGATGGTTTTTTCCTGCCTCCCACTTCTAGTACACCTGACATGTGAGTCAGAAGGCTCTCCTCTTCCATTTTATCACAAACACACGTACTGAAATTAATGCTCGACTGTCCTATGCACTTACAGGTAATACTAAACTACAAGCCAAGTTACCAGAGATCTAATTTCTATTATAATTCCTGTCAAATGAGCAGGAAGTCGATCTCAAAGCTTCTTAAACACCATTTATCTTCCGTGTAAAAACATGCCTGTCCTAAAGAGAAGGACACCTATGTAAATGCATCTAAGGACGACTTTTAAATGTAGTAACAAAGCAAGGTTCACCCTAGTACTTCACAAAGCTACTTGTTAAGCATATCGATAGATTCATTCGATCTTCCAATATCTTGGTACTGAAAAAGGGACATTCATATTTAAAAAAAAGAAAAAGAAAAAAAAAGTTGGAACTTCAAGTCAATCTTCCCCAGAGAGGTGTATCTGAAGCAAACATCTGCAGATTTCCTTCCCAAATCATAGAACATCCTGAGTTGGAAGGGCCCCACAAGGATCATCGAGTCCAAGCCCTGACTCCACACAGGATGACCCAAAACCCCAACTCTGTGTCCAAGAGACTTGTCCAGACACATCTTGATTTTTGGCAGCTCAGTGCCATGCCCACTGCCCTGGGGAGCCCATCCCAGTGTCTGACCACCTCTGGGTGCAGACCCTTTCCCTAACCCCCATCCTGACCCTCCCCTGTCCCAGCTTCATGCCGTTCCCTCGGGTCCTGTCGCTGTCCCCAGAGAGCAGAGCTCAGCGCCTGCCCCTCCGCTCCCCTCATGAGGGAACTGCAGGCCGCCATGAGGCCTCCCCTCAGCCTGCTCTGCTCAGGGCTGAACAAACCCAGGGACCTCAGCTGCTCCTCGTACACCTCCCCCTGTAGACCCTTCCCATCTGTGGGAGCTTCCTTGGGATGCTCTCTAACAGTTCGGTGTCCTTATCCCGCAGTACCAAAGCTGCACAGGGCATGAGGTAAGCCCGCAGCAGGCCGAGCAGGGCGGGATGATCGATTTCCTCCTGCCCAGCTTGCTGCCAACCAGAACCCCCAGATCCCTTCTGCAGGGCTGCTCTCCTGCCTCTCGTCCCCTAGTCTGTACGTACAGCCAGGGTTAACACATCTGTCAAAACAAGAGCCTCCCAATACACAGCCATTATGCAAACCGCCATTTACCGCATAATCTCAGAGAAAGAACCTGCTGTATGATATGGGAGTACAGAATAGGTGAAAATGTTTAAGGCGCTGCAACATAAACGGTTCTACTACTTAAAGCTCAGCTAGTGGTTTAATTGGAGCAACCTCTAGATCTGTTCTCTGCCTAGAATTACCTGCCATGGAGAAAGCATCCATTACAGGTGCAGTGAAAATCACCTTCTGGGTAACAGCCGAAGCTGTAAGATGCAGTACTCTATTGTGCTTCTCTTGTAGTTTCTCTTGGCTGTCCTACACCTCATCGCAAATTCCCTGAAAATCTATTCCAGTGTGATATACTTAGGGTCCTTTACTGCGCTGTGCTGGCTGCAAATAAAAGCCATTCTTTTCTTCTCCTCCCTGTCTCTAGCCACTCTAATCCCAAGAGGGCCAGTCTTCATGCTGCCTGTCTGTAAGTTTCAAGAAAAAAATAATTCACTGTATAAACTATAATTCCTTGAAGGCTGAAGTGAATCCTAAGGGCAAAGTCTATTGCCAGTAAGTAACACATCAGGCTACCTGTCCCAAAAGGATTGAAAGATATTCCACAGTTATAATCACGCCTATGTATAAAACTTACTTTCTAATTTCCTTTTTCTGCATAACCTATTTCTACATTTTTGTATTCATTGCTAAGAAAGCTTCCCGTGTTTCATTTGCAAAGGTGGCATCAGCTGCATATCAAATTGAGTGCTGGCTGCTTTTTGGAATACACGATTATACTTCCAGGACTTTCCTGCTCTTTTATTGCCCCCCTCTAATAATATTCTTTCCATATCTATCCTTGCACTTACTATACCAACTGGATGGTTCCTGAATTATTGATGAGTCCCTTTCCACTATGAACCTCATATAAAACAGTTTTCAACAAATTATCAGAATACTGCAAATATGTGTTTTATTTTTATAGCCAACAGCCAAGGTGTCTTGATGGTGAGTAATGTTACTACTTTGTCAATTAACACTTGTACAACAGATTAACAAAAAATATATTAAACCTACCACAACAACATGCAATACCTTCATAACACAAATTTGCACTACATTTTGTTATTATGATACTGACATATTGCTAAGGATCTTTCTACACTGTTCATTTAGATTTATACAGTAATGAGAACATTTCTCCCACTCCTGTTCCTAAGAAAATATGTTCAAAAGAAAGAGGCAAGTTTAATATTTCTGGCAAAATACAGGTTGTATTCAGTTGCTGCAAAATCTGCACTCAAATGGCAAGAATAAGATGCCACAACAAGCAACATCATCCATCACCAGTGTAGATTAATGTTTTATATTATGCTTCCTTTGCTGTTCTGGGCATTGAGAAAAATGTGCTTATTCCTCTGCCCTATAAAATTGCTGATAGACTAATTGCACAAGTTTAATCTAAAAACAAAAGGCCACCCTATGATGAATTTGAAAGCAGCAGCCCACTCATACAGTACTTTTATTTAAGAATAAAGCTACGCAAGTATAACCGATCACTTATGAGCATATTTTTCATAATCATTAATGAGCCACTAAAACCTGGACTATTAAAGAATATATGTAGCCAAAATTGTCCTATACATGCAGAGCTTCTTTTCAAGTTTTACACCTGAAATTCCATTACTACATACCCATACTTGGAAGGTAAACCAACCAACCAAAAAAAAAAAAAAGACAGAACCCCCTCCTGCACCCTCAAAAAATCCTCACAATTAGATGGATAACTGCTGAAGGCATATACAAAGAGAGTCAACTGAGTAGTAAGATAAAAGATTATATAACCTGATCATTTGTAACAATACTGGAAGGACAATATTGACCATACTGAATCACAGATTCATTCAAGTTGGAAAAGACCTCTAGATCATTGAGTCCAGCCTTTAACCTACTACTGACAAGTCCACCACTCAACCATGCTACTAAGATCTACATCTACACATTTTTTGAAGACCTCCAGGGATGGTGGCTCAACCACTTCCCTGGGCAGCCTATTCCAATACCATACAACCCCTTCAGTAAAGAAATTTCTCCTCATAACCAACCTAAACCTCCCCTGGAGCAACTTGAGACCATTTCCCCTCATCCTATAACTTGGTGATACAACCTCCTTTAAGGTAAAGTACAATAAGGTTTCCCCGAGTTGCCTTTTCTCCAAGCTAAACAACCCCACTACTTCAGCTACTCCTCATAAGACTGTTCTCTAGACCCTTCACAGGCAAGTGAATTATGTTACTTGTTTTAAGACAGGTTGTGTAAAACCATCAGCATTTTGCAGAATTAAATTTGTGTAACTTCAGGCTATATGCAGATAAAGCAGGTTCTTAAGTTACATTCCTGAAACTTAAGGTGGTTTGTTTGTTTGTTTGTTTTCCCTAATCTTTGCATTACTTCTGTAGTCATTTACACTTCAAAAGTCAAATCGGTTTTGAAAATACTAATCGAGCTGGTTCTGTTATTAGTGGCCTCAATTAGACACTCTTTTTCCTTTCAATCATAAATCCTGTATTACTGTTGCATAAACTTAGCCTTATCACAGGCTTCCACTGGTGGATAAACAAACAAAAACAGTGATTCCCAGAAAGCCATTTTACAATAATGTGTGCTTCTCTTGACTGAAACAACTGAAGCATATAAAAAGCAGTGCATTTGAAACCATTACTGCATCAGGTAACCAAGTATCACTCACTACAATGTTGACACTATCGCATTTCATGAAAAGACATGCCTGATAATTAAGTATCCAAACTCCACTCAAAAATAAATAATCCACTAGTGAGGAATAGAAATGCAGTCTGCTGCTCCTGTGTTTGCTGTTAGGGTTTCTTATTCCTTGAAACTATTTGAGGATCCATGTTAGAAAAGCAAAGTGAATCATGGTTTCTTCTGCTTTGATTTCATTCCAATAGCATATGAAGGAGATCTAGGCCTAGCAGATGGAGCAATAGCCCTTATGTACTGTTTATTCTCTGAAGTGAATATTATCAGCTGTTTTACCCACATGCTTACACACTTTTCACTCTCTTTGGAGAATTAAAGATGAATGGTAAGAAAGGAAAAGCTGTCTTTTAACTAACATTAACTTTAAGATACATACCTTGATCCTTATTCTAAAATAACTTTACTCTTATCATCAGTTGTTAAGTCTTTTATATTTGGTCAGAGCAGACAGAAGACGTCTGCTGCTTCATCCTTGCTGTACTGTCCATCACTGCCCAGTGGTGCTTTCTCTGCCAGGTAAGAACGACTGGCAAGGCAGCCAGTGTCTGGGCTGCAAGAGATTCAGTTTGAAACAGCTTCTCTCAGCTGGCAATGAAATTCATGTAACTAACCTGCAGAACTATCCATCAGTTTGCTACTCCAGTATGGATTATTCTCCAGAACTTTTTAACCTAACTTCAGCATTTTTCTTTGGGAAAATGCATTCTCATTACTTTCTCTTCCTCCACCTACTACCAACTTTGCTAGAACAAAGGCGAAGTGTACGTTACAGCTTTGATACACCACACTTTAAATATTGCCACAGTAAGGCCTACTCTTCTACCTTTGAGTTGTATTAAGGTCTGTCTCTGCCACTAGACACTGTGAGGATGTAACCCTGAACACCCTAAGAACTGGAGTAATCGTATTTTCCATGAGGTAACAGCAGCCATCCATACAAATAATATTGATTTCAGGATTTTAGGTTTCAATCTGCAAATTGTATCTTCACTGGTATCAGAATAAGGTTTGGGTATGTATACTTGTACTCTGCTATGCTCATTAAGAAATGAAAAGGCGTGCTCAGCGGCAGAAAGCTAATTCTGATGCTTCCGCCTGTGGAATTCCTGATACACAAATGGCAGCCCTAAGTGAAAGCAGCGTGAGGTGGGTTTGTTTCAAGCATTAACTACACAGGCTGCTTTGAGGAACTTTCATAAGCAGACCTAGACACAGGTCTGCCTCTGTAGCTCCCAATATTGAGCTGCGAATAGGGGAGGTAGCTCAGCCAAGGCAGGATGAAAAGGAAACACCCTGCAGTCTTCACCCATTTGTGTTTCTGCAGATAGGACACAAAAAATGAAGCCTCCAGCAGTAATACTAGTATTTGTTTATACCTCTAGCAAACTTGTTAAAAAATGCCAAGCATTTTGTGTTAAAATGCCAAGTAGTATAAAGTTAGTGGAAATAGCCAATAAAGAGAATCCAGCCTCCAGAGCATAAGCAACATTTGGAAGGGTTTTCAATTTGACTTGAAACATACACGTGTTAGCACAAGATTTACACAGCCTCCTTACAGATAAGTGACATATTAGTGGTAAGTGGCTTGCATATTCACAGAACCTTTAATCTATTAGAGCTCGAGTAGACCAGAGCTGAGCCAGGGTGTGTTAGGTCATACTTCCATTGAAAGCTGAAGCCACATTTTGAGATTGCTGCTTGGTTCCTCCTTCAGCTTAACAGAAAATGGGTAGGTGGAGGTGCATTTTCTTCTAAAGCACCAAAACTGACTTCACAATTCTGACTGCCAATCAATACTTGTACCATTTTTTATATGAGACATTTTTAGAAGTGTGAGAAGAAAAACAGTAATTTCCTACCAAGTCACTACAGCAGCTTAAAAAAATAAAATAAAAAAAAGCCACTGAATTCTTTAATGAAGTTTCCAGCAGCAATTCCAGCTAAGCCCCTGGCAGCCAGGAAACCTGGCAGCACTCAGGGCAACTGCTTTACCTTCTGCTATGGGGTGTTGAGTGTAAGGGCAGACTGATGCACGGGGAGCTTCCCAGATGCCAACATGCAATTTGTACATTCAAAATAACACTTATAGACATGATTTGTATGTGTAAGGGCAGGTATGCCATACACAGCCTAGTCTAAACATTATGCTTTTAGTCCCGACACTTTCCAGGTACAAGGATGAGTAATGCTTAGGATGAAATGCTGGTATTTCAATTAAATATTGATTACCTATCATAGCGTTATTTCCAACTAATGAGAAGGTCAATTCCCTTGAAGGAAAGAGGATTTGGAAGCCTGTTCTGTGTCCAAATAATACATGATGACAAAAACACAGCTGTGGTATTAGAAATCACAGAAGGGCAAATGTCAACACTAAAAATGAGTGTATTTGGTCTAGATTTTAAATATAGGAATATGAGAAAAATCTAAAGTCATTCCTAGTGTCTTAGGGAAGGACTCCTACCTCTAATATTTTGCCTTATGACATTCAAAATGAGTATTTGCTCCTCACCATCCTGCTTACATTAACTTCTCCTGTTCTCACTTTTTCTGAGCATTCTCAAGAATATTAATTTTTACAAATAAATAAGCAATTTTTACTTTCTCAGAATAGAAAATCCACTGTCCACACAGCATTCAATCATGACACACACCCTTGATACATGAAATTAAAACAAAACCAACAATTAATCCAGACAAATTAGTGCCTCCAGCAGCTACAGTTAATAGGCAGGGTACCTGCAGTTACCCACCACACTATGCCTGAAGAGATTTCTGTGGGCAAATATGAACAAGACCCACTCAGGCTCTTGGCCTGCTGGAATGCACCAACACTTGAGTCAAACCACAAGATGGGTTATTAGCTCAGACTCATCTTGTACTAACCAAGATGCCCAGATCCCAGTTTGAGGTTCATTTCCTGATGATTCATAGCATGGGACAAGCAGTTCCTCAGTCAGCTGAAAGACATGTACGTGGCAGTGCTAACAGTTCCAGCTGAAGTGCTTCTGATTGTTGGGATGTAGGAAAGGTATAGAATTTGGGTTGTTATCATGCAAAGAAGCTCAGTCACTGAAAGGTCAGAAATTACCTCAAGTACCCACCTGCACAGCTTCCACTCTCAGTTGTCACTGTAAGTGATGAAATAAGGAAACTCACTGCACCAGCTTTAGCACAGGCTCTAGCACCCACACTGAGAGCCTGCACTAATGGAGAACAGGAAGGAAGGATGTGAACAGGACTCTTGGTGAGATACCCCACATCTCCCAGGAAGTTGGTGAAAAGCATTGTGACCAACAAATAAAGCAAGACAACCTCGTACCCACCTTAATCTTCACACAAGGACCTTTCTGTCCAACACACTGTTGTGAGAAGAAACAGCCTCAGAACTCCACACCCAAGAGGTGACTTGTTTTTCTTTTAGGAAAACACACAAACATCACTTTTCACAAGTTTAAAAGGAATACCAGACCTGAAGGAATACCCACCACGTGGAATTACTCAATGGTGCTGCAATTATGTCTAGTTCAGGCAGCTAGAGAAGCTGGTCAGACAGTTTTTCTCTGGTGCTCCAGGGAAGGAGGTATGGGTATTTGTTCTATAAATACACTCCATGGTGCCCATTCCGTGGTGCTTAGAGACAAAAGCGAAAAATGAAGATAAAAAATTATCCATGGCAAAGGATAAAGATGAGAATAGTGTTTAATTATTTTACCAAGGCATTCCCTAAAGTTATGGTGCTATTAGAAGTGTGGTCTTTCTGTGGTAAAAGAACCTTTAATTTTGGTTTGCTCTCTGAAAAAAAACAAAAACAAAAAAACACCACAGGAACACGACTGACAAGTGAGCCACTAGACAGTTCTCAGCCAAACACTGCTAGAGATGGAGCATGTCTCCAAAGCCCCTGGATCTCCTCCGTCTTGGGAAGTGTTTCAGACAATTCTTAAACTGCTCTTCAAGAAAGCGATGCATTTTCCTTGTTCCAAATTGCAGTATCTGGAACAGCCAATGGCTCAGTCACAGCTTACACACAGCTTTCCAGAAAAATGCACAGAACAAAATTATTTTAATGATAGGAAGTAGAAACCTTATTGACTTTGCCCTCATAGCACCTGGGCTGACACAATTTTGTCTGGGCACTCTAAGGTATCTGCGTTCCAGAACATAATCTCTCAGCATGGTGTAGAGGGGACAGGACACAACCAGACAGACTCACACACAGGGAACATGGTAACTGTTGGCAGCTGAAGGCACTTCACCTGTGCTCCACATGCTTGAGGTAAGTGCCATGAGATGACTGAGGTTGACAGTGACAGACCGGAACCATCCCGTCTGTACTGTTCTACTACTTACTGTGCGCTCACAACAGAGCTTGATTTATAACGCAAGCTTTTCTGGCAAGAAGCTGAGTAAGAAGACATTGTGCTGCATGTGTCTTGCCTAATAGTTCATTGCCAACAATATATAGCCTTCCCATCTGCAGAAGCTGCTGATCATTAATGTCACCTGCACAAGGACTTCACATGCGTATCTAGATAGTGTATGCATATATAATTAGATGTCTCTAATCTACAATATTTTTGATGGGGAACATTTGTGAACTTTGGAAGGCAGACCTGAAAATTACCTATTTTCTAGAATAATCTAGAATGGAGGTTTGCAGAGTTAGATACACAACTCTACAAGATGCTGCTCATCTCACATGAATTGTTCATCCCAGTTAGATAATCTAAAACCAGGAACAGTGTTGTGCTTGCTTTAAGACATAACTTCAGAGGCAGAATTTTTAACGTGGCATTTATACAAAAAAAAATACTGTTTATTGCATTATATTCACTTCATTCCTCCATCCTCACTGACTTGAAACAGAAGAATTTAGGTAGAGCACATGAGAGATTGGACAGCCTTGTCTAATCCATCTGCCCCAATTAAACCCCTCCCCCAGGAAGCCGCTTACAATCATCTCAGATAATGACAAATTGTATTTAACTTATAATCAATTTAAATAGTTTGATCCAGATTCAATACCTCATTCTACCCAAACCAGCTTTTTTTCCTAATGACTAATCAGAAGTGTTCTCAAAGAAAGATAAATAATGTTAAGTAATCTTATACTGTCAGTCATTTTTATGAAAATACTTTGGATAACACTTTTTTCCTCCACTGATTTGAATGGATACACAATTCATTTCCACTGAATGAATGCACAATTCATCATTTGAAACTAGAATTTAGAGCTAGTGCTTTTGCTGAAATTCTTATACTGTAACACAAAACTGATTACATAAAAGCAGCTTAACAAAGAGAAATTGAGCCAAGTTAAAAAAAAATAACAGCTGAGAACCAGCTACCTGACTTTCATAGAATAAACTTTCAAAGAAAAAGATACATATATAGCATCTGAAAAGATTTAAAATAAAATTAAAATAGACATTGGTCTAGCATTATTACTGGACATTAATATCAAGGAGATAGCAATATTCAGTGACTGCAGCAGCACACTAAATCTTAGTTTTATTCCTCATTACTGGATGATCTTGAAAGATTTGCCCTATCTGTCCCTGCCTTAAGTGTTCCATTTGCAAAAAGGGATGATAGTATTAACCTTTTTCACAAACCACTCTGAGATAAAGCACCATAAAATACACAGATATTGTGATTCTATATAAAGGGAAAGAATTGGCAGAAAATAATTTATTGAAGTATTACACTGTATGTAATAATGCATTACATTAATATTCAGTTAAAACAGACCATAAAGCAACTTGAGACATGCTGAATATGAGAAAGACTGACTAGTTACTGCATACTAACCCCCCTTCCCCCCAGACACACACACCAAAAAAAAAAAATTGCTTAAAAAGAACACACAACAAAAACTGAACAGCTGCTGGTAAGGACAGCATCGTGCTCTGGGGACAGAGATTTCCACATATTGCAGTTAAGGAGCTGGTCAGCACACATGTCAAAACTGAGCGCTCCAAATACAGAGGTAAGTATCAAAGTATCATTTACGTAGTCTTCCATGCAAGATATAGTTGACTTGACAATCTGTAAGTTAAATGCAGCTTAAAAAAATCAGTAACAAATGCAGATGCTGCTAGCAGGCACCCAATGTGAATCCTGAACAGCTTTTATCTTTCAAGACTTAACTTCTGGCCACAGTCTGTAAAATTGGATGTGGACAGCCCAGTATCCTGCCACAGACAGCACTGGGGGAAACCAGACATGCAAGACATTTTCCTGATCCTCTGTTTCATCACTACTTAGGAACAGAAACATGCAATACTAATTGTTTTAATTTTAAAAGGTGCAATCAACAGCAGAATTTTGATAGAGTATGCTTAAAATACTCATTGTACATGTCTACATGGATGTACACGCATATGCATGCATCACTTCTGTAGTCTAGAGACAGCCACGCTGGCTTCTAGGTAACCACCAAGGACTTCAGGCAATGTGGTTTGGCAATATGATGTTCCTACAGTTCTTCTTGGTGAAGCATTTTTCGTATCATACTACAGTAGTTCAGGAACACAGGTCACGAAGCCATCTTAACTGCCAACGTAGATGTAGTTGCACACATGTAGCTACTATACCACATCTATACCTGAAAGCTCTTTTACTTTATCCATTTGTATTTTTCAAAGCAATGCACTTAATACAGGCATAAAAAACCTGCAGGAGTGTTGTTAGATGTGGAGACATTCAACTAAAGCCAGAAATCAAAGCATTTCAAGAGACTGCAGATCAAAAAGCAATGCTGACTTCCAGAGGACAAACGGGAGCTGGATTTCAAGTCTGAACCCTTGGTAGCATTTAAAAAATGCATTTTCACAACTGAAATATATTGATGGACATTTGCATAAGTGCTAGTTAACTCAGTCTAATAGACAGTCAATTAACAACAGAAAAGGTTTTTGTCTGGCCAAACCCCAGGGCACAATGTTGTCCTAATGTATAGAGAGCAACTTCCAATAGCAAACAGTTTTACTACTTGAA
This sequence comes from Netta rufina, assembly GCF_964035555.1. Classification (NCBI taxonomy): domain Eukaryota; kingdom Metazoa; phylum Chordata; class Aves; order Anseriformes; family Anatidae; genus Netta; species Netta rufina. The sequence goes on from NC_140132.1 coordinate 8,966,127, forward strand.
ATATTTCAAGAAACTGTTTCAGATCAGTCATCTAAGAAGTTGAAAATGACTTGAAAATAACTTGACTACGTGAATTAGCTGCATTTGAGGGTGTCCCTTACCATTTCATCCTAAGTCTCAATAGAACAGAATGTATTTTAAGAACGTTCTATTAAATCTGCAAGGTGTTTTTTTGTGTTTACTAGAACCATTATGGCCACAGTGTAAAATAAATCCTGTGGGTAACTGAATACAGAGAACAAAGCTAAGCACAAACACAGAATGATGATGGAAATCCTATCCAAGCCTGACACATTTTCAAAAGCAATATTGGATGAAGGTGTATATGATGGACCTCTAGACCTCTAGAAGGCTGGCTGTATTTACTAGCTTTTCAGTGCTTCCTAAACGAGACTAGAACAGCAGGAAAACAAACAGCAGGCAGCAATAGGAAATGACAATCATCATTGTTGTGATGCTTTATACTAGAATGGAGAAACAACATTTGCAACTCTTCTATTGCAAAACTGGACACATTTTAAGAAATACAGAATGCCTGAAGACATGCCTCAGTAATGGCTGAAGATTAAACAGGGAAGAAGTTAGGCTTCTCCTGACTATTAGGCTTCTAGTTAGGCTTCTGGTGTAGACAGACAGAAACACTGAAAGAACAGAGAAGTATCAGGAATTCAGATATAAGCTAAGGAGACACACTCAGACTGTAAGAACACAAAAAACATCGTTACTGCATTACAGCGAGCAAACATGCACTTTGCACTCGGGAGTGACTGGGAACTTTCAGTGCTCCAGTTGGTTTCTTGGAAAAAGGAATTGCTTTTGAAGGGGCCATTTTTTGTAGCAGCTTGTGCTGCGAAATGTGGTTCTAGAAACTTGCTCATACTTCCATCTGTGTTCTCAGGTAAAATACATAAAATGTCCTCGTTCATGCACATGCAACCACCAAGCACTGAGCTATCTCCCTGCCCCTTCTTAAAAAATATAAACATCAGGAACCTTATTTTAAAGATCACAAAGTATTTCTCTTATTGAGAGCTACCTTCCTTAGCTGGATTGCTGTGACAAATCTCTGCTGACAGGCTGGATACCCCAAAGAATCCGTATGATGGATCCCTGATAATGCATGTTATCAAATTTGTAACACTCACGAAGCATTTTTTCTGCTTACTCCTCCCATCTCCTGAGGGCTCTGTATATTCTCTCCTCAACTTGTCCAGTCCAAGCACACAGCTCCACCGTTCATGCTTTTCCCATTTACTAGTGGATCTGATTGCACAGAAGATCATTCCCAGTATTAACCTGTATTTTTGCTAAGCTTTGTTATTTCCCCCATCAAATATCTAAGAAATACATGTACATTTTCTTCTACATATGGATATTCATTTTTGTGATTATATTTATTTTGCAAGTCTTATCTATTTTGATTACAAACAGTTTTCAGCTGCTCATGTCACCCCTGGGTGATTTGCATTGGAGCAGAATCTGAAGGCCCTGGAGCAGAGCCCTGCTGTGCACGGCATTTCATCATGTATCTGTCAGCACCACCTTCCAGGAATCCTGCATGCTGAGCAGGAGAGCAAAGGATGCAAAGGGAATACTGGTAAGCTGTGAAACAACTGTGAGTCTCAGTGATTGGTCAGAAAAATGACAAACAAGAAACATTGCAGATAAACAAAAAGCTAAAGATGAGAAAAGGAAGCTGAACCTAACAAATAAAAGAGGTTCAAGGCTGGATTCTGTACAAAACCTCAAGTCCAGAGTACATGTTTTTATAGAAACAGCAGATCAATAGCAGTTAAAAGAAAAAAAAAAAAAAAAGACAATGATAGAAACAGTGCAAGAGATACAAACAATAATGCAAGGAATTACCATCATTGAAGACTGGTTTTAATGTGTATAAATTGTAGTGCGGAGGGGGAAAAAATCAGAAACAAACTAAAAAAAAGAAGGTTTAGGAAAAATTTCCATGAGCGAGTTTAAAAATGTTATCAGTATGGGAGACTATATTCAAGTGTAAAAACTAGCATAAAAGAGGCCCCAGTTCAAGGTGAATAGACAACAGAGATTCAGCTATTCCCTGCCTTCTACATGCGCAATGGGACTGCTTCAACACCTCTTTGTACACACTGCTGCACCTTCCTCTGACACAGCCACTGCTGAGCTGTTCTGGTCTCCTCCTGTTGCCCCCACTCGGGTGTAGCTCTGTGGGGTCAGCCTGATAGTCAGGCTGTTGTGTGACCGGCTCCCCACTGAAACAACAGTGGCAACAGACCTACTTATTCACTGATCAAGTGCCCCAAATCTTAACATTTCACTGAACGTGAACTACTTCACCTAGGAGACGAAAAGCATGCTCATCATCTTAAATCCCTTTGATACTGGAGTTCATCGCCCAGACCTCATGCAGTGCTGCCGCGCTGACAGGGATGCACCAGGGGGATCCTCCCCCTGCCTCATGCCGCACTGACACAGTTCTGTGCGCACTACTTCAGCTGGATGCCCATCTTTTTCATTGTGCTTCCCCTGCATATTTTTTATGCTAAAGTAGTTTTTTTCTTTGTATTTAAGTCATTTAATATCCTTGTTTTGTTGCTCTAACAGGTAACATCCTGATAATATAGATATATACACACACAGCACTGAAGCATCCTCTAGACACTGAACAAATGCATTCCGCTCATGAAGCAGAGGTTAAGAGACTTCCCATTGATCACACAGTTCTTTATATTAACCACTAAAGAATCATCTGTTTTAGCACTGCCCTGTTACCAGCAATATTCTGAAACTAACAAACAAACCAAAAAACCCCACCACACTGCAAAGAGCAGGTAAGTAGACAGACTTGGAAAATAAACCAAGGCTGAGTTATCTTAAAGAAAATCAACCTTACAAATAGCCACTGCACAACTGCAGCACTTCACTTAAGAGTAACTACATGGGAAGCCACTGTCTTTCTACTACCTCCTCTTCATGAAGCGAAGTATTGAATGATTTGGAGTCCTGAAAATGCCTAACAGGGTCTGAAGTGGGTAAACAGCTCAACATGGAACATAATTTTGAAGTTTCTCTATAGGTGCTCCCTTGAACCCCAACAATGTGAAATAATTTTTTTTATAAGAAAAAAAATACCAATAAAGTTTTGTTTTGTTTTGAGCAGGTTGCTTAAAAATAAATCACCACACACCTTGGCAAATGATAAATGAACAGCTACGAAAGGAGCAAAGACTGACAGCTTAAATAAGCTGCTCTTTAGGGAAATTACTTCACTGAGTGATTGTTTTGATTAGCCCCATCAAATGGGTTCCTCTGAACGGTGGGCATGCTTAAAAACATACACAAAAGTGCATCTAAATTTGGTATTTCTTGTAAAAGAGAGTGAGTCATGTCAGCACCATGGCTGTGTGTAGCTGACACGGTGTTCTCCATCCGGAAATCCAGGGTACAGGGCTCTGGGGCATGCAAAGACAGCACAAAACACAGGGCTGTCTTCACTGCATTTTTAAGTTGCCTGTATATACAAAGCCCCAAATACCCTCTCTTATGAGATTAGCAGGGAGAAACTTCCTGTTTTCAGGTAGAAAATTCTCTGCTTCTGCCCTCACTCTACCTGTATTCCCTACAGCTTGGCAGGAGAGCAAGCTTAGTGTATAGCTGTGTGCTACTTCCCAGGGATACAAAATGTAACACAACCCTACTGCTTTTCCTACAAATTCCTCCAGGAAAAAACGGTGTGATCTTTCCAGGACACTAAGTGAAGTAACTTCAAACTTTTCTAGGGATGCATACAAATTACAGTTGCTTAGTTCTGTACAACAAAATATCAGACACTTGTCACTAGTCAAAATTTGGTCCAAACAACTTCAAAAGCTGGGTGTTGCTGGCTCATCTTAATTTAGCTTCTACACTAATGAAGAAAATACTAAGCATCCTTGAAATGCCAGTGACTTACAATTAATTTTATTCTAGCATCCCAATGTTTTATTTAAACTATGATTATTACACTTCTAAATATTAGTCAATTTGTGAAATGATTATTTTTAAACATTGCTTTGCAAACGTACCTACAGAGCCTCAGTCAAGCCGGGCACCTCTGCAGCAGAAGAGCTAACAAGTCTGGGGGTTCTGTTCTTCCCCAGGCCTCCTGAATTCAAAGGTAGGGTCAAGGCATTTTAACCAGATATTACAAGCCAGAGTCCCTGACCTTACCAGGTAGAGCTGGAGTAGATCGTGTCTGAACCTGAACAGAGTGAAGCAGCTGCATCGCACACACATCAAACTACAGCTGACTGAATGACTGCAGCCCCTCGGTGCTGGCAGAGGAAGGGAGGCAGGTGGAGAGAAAACATGGGCCAGCATTATTACTGTCCTGCAGGCTGTAATGTTAGCTAAGCAAACACTGAGACAGGAAAAAAAATAATAATAATAAAAAAAACCTCATCACCTGAGATGAACTTTTTCCCTCAGTGCAAGCAAAACTAAGTTTTGTCACGTCTGGACTCAGGGTTGAGATTTGAAGAGGGCCAAGCTGACCCTGCAGCAGGACATGCAGCTGGGAGGGGCAGAGCCCGGGGCTGCCAGCTTCTCCTGGAGAGGCTAAAGGTGGCGATCAGGCTTCTGTCAGCAACACAGCAACCTGGATCTACACAGTCCAACCCCTTGCTTGTTGAGTGGAATTGCAGTTGTGCTGTGAGAGCTATGGAGACTCGATGATCTTGAGGTCTCTTCCAACCTAGAAATTCTGTGATTCTGTGAGACATAAGCCCACGCGCACAAAAGCATTAATGAAAAATAAAATGAGCCTGTATTAGTGAAGCTTCGTAGAGATTAGTGAAGCCTCTTAGACACTGAGTCTACATGACTGCAAGTAGCCTAAACTGAGGGAAGGCCTAAGGAACGAGGATCGTGCTGATATCCACAGGCATCCATCAGGATTTGAGCATCCATCAGGCTGCTCTTTATTACAGAAATAAAAACATGCACAAATAGAGCCACAAATACCAATTCAGCTAGAGCTTACTGCACAGCAGCCAGCAATTGGTTCCACATCCTCAGAATGTCCCAGTTAGTATTTCTGAATGCAGCAGAAAATATTAAATTGTAAGTATAAATGTATTTAACTGACACAGAATATGGTATTTTCAAAGCACCTGGCACTCACTAAACTACACTCCCCACACAGTCTGAGCAGTTTTGAAAAAAAATCCATCCTCTTTTTAATACCACACTGGCAGAGAGCTTCCCGTGCTTCAAAATGAATCCCTTCCAAAGCTCTGAGGGTAGGAATATTAGCAACGAGGTTTAGGACATTAACTGTGAGATCCTTGAACAATATGGATGGTAGTGCACTTACAGCATCAAGTGCATTTCCAAATCCGTTGATGATTTAATATTTAATTGGCATGAATAATTATCATTAAGCAAAGAAAATGGAGAAATAGTGATAAATGCCGTTTACCAAAACTGCTTTTCATTACATCATTTGTGTTGACAGTGAAGAAAAACTATCAGTTTGTCCCTGTGATTAATTCCTTGCCACTCCTGAGCATTTGCAGATCTGAAAGGTTTGCCTTGATCTTTAACTCCAAATCAAAGCGTTTCATGCTTATTTTAAAGGGCACATTTTGATCCATCTTACATTTGATACGACAAAATAAAAAAGGGTTCTTGAATCTTTCACCAAGGTCTAATCCTCACCACATGCAATGAGCAGATGCCATCCCCAGAAGGAAGAGCGCTGGGAGGTGTTCGGTGCTGGCCTCCCCCATCCTGTCCCAGCCAACACCATTCCCCCCCTGCTGACAAGCAGGGCACAGCAAACCCCTCCGAACGGCACCAGGAAATCCCATCACGAAGAATTACACGTCCTACTGGGGAACTGCAGTCTAAAACTATAGACAGGGAGCTGCACAAAAGCCTGGACACAAGGGAGCTTACAGGCTTTCGTTATTTTAACACAAAATTGCTATTTCCTGTAACTAGGCTAAGGCAAACAAGGAATGGCACACACAGAAAAAGCTGGGCAATCGCTTGCTACCAAGAGCTTCTGAAACCTAAATAAAGCCAGGTGGAAACTGTTTTTCCTTGGGTAAGCAGTCTGCCTATTTTTGCCTGGATTTCTAGTGGTGACATGATTTGAAACGCAAACAGTGATGGCAGGAGCCGCTATGCCCCGCTACTTGGCAAAAATGCGGAAATCTCCTTCACAGGGACTGGGGGTGGGATAAGCAAAGCTGATGAATACGTATTTTAAACAGCTTTAAGACAGACCAGTAAGGCAGCTTGCCAAAACCGTGCATACCACACAATGCTAGCTCTCAGTTTAGTAAATTTAAAACACCTGCTGTCTTCAAACTAGCTGGATTTAAGTAAAGTTGTGCAGTCCAGAAAGTCTGCTCCAGGAAAAAACTTAATTTAGAAGTAGCAGTTAATACACCACATAAGATCAAAGGTTGGTTATTATGCTACATGGTAGAGCACAACTCTGGAACCAAAGACAGCTTACAAAAAGCAAGGAGTGGGGAAGGGTCAATCTAACAATACAGCAGGTGATCAAGAAAAAATTATGGATTTTTTCTTTCCCCTTAGCAACTGAAGTAACAGCCAATGCTTTTAATTCAATTATACTCGAGATTCTGCAGTTTGAATTTGCAGAGGTAGCTACAACTAGAGTTTTACCACTTTCCATAAGGCAAAAAGTCACCTTCCTCCAATGAAAATAAAGCCCTCTCTAGAGCAGCTTCAACCTTTTTACCTCCCAGAATAAACTCCTTGGGACTCGTCATTACTAGTAATGACTGCTTTTAGTTCATAACTAACCAATTTCATTTCAACTCAACCTCCCCTACAACTGCACTTCAGCATCCCATACTCAGGAAAAGGCCTGGGCAAGCCTGTCCAGGCCACCGTGGCTGGAGAATTAAGCTGCCGAGTCACAAAAACACAAACAACTGGAGTGGATGACTCAAAACTCTTCTGCTCCACTCCCTCCCGCGAGTCCTTTTAAAGCTTACCATTTACCAGCCTTCTTAAGTCATTCCCATCATGCTTATTTAATCAGTTTTCTGCATAGGAAGAACACATTTGTTCCCCACCATTCCTTGCAAATGAAAAATACACACTTGCATATAATTAAGATCTAATCACTTAACGACATAAACCAGGAATTAATTTCATTGGCATATGAATTTCAACAGCAATGAGAGGCTCTGAGTAACACTTGGGATTCCCTGTATTAGTCTGTGTGCAAACATGGCCACAAAAGCTTACCACCTAGAAAAGCAGAACAGATGGAAAATGCAGCCAGATGAAGTGAATTCAAGGAATACAGGCACTGAGCTAAGAACTAAGCCCAGATCTTCCAAGTCCCAAACGTGTGCCTTTTCCACAAGACTATTTATTCTCTGTCAAAAGAAACCTTTGTGTGAGCCAGAACCAAAAATCAGAAGACAAATTAGGTTTCACCCTGTAACTCAGGTCCTAGATGACAAATACAAGATGTAATTTTATTTCTTAAAGTAAAATATAGATTAATCTTAAGGATTACCATCCTTCCGCATTTCAGTTCATTTCAAGCTAGGCCAAACTCTTAAAATGACTATTAAAATGATTACTTGGTTATAGAAATGGCTGATTAAATATTATGGGAGTAACTCACATTTTATCACACTTATACATTTTCTCTCTCATTTTTCTCCATCCTGATTTGAGGTTTTACCAAAAATTGTGTGAGTTTTGGAGAGTTCGGTATCTTAGCTTAAATTCAAGTTTCCACAATACCTCTCTTAAAAAATCCCCAACTCTTCTGTATTTGGATTCAGCTAAATGTTATAGGCAACCAGAAAGCTCAAGCTACCCAAATATACCATCTGCTTTTGTGATGAAAACATCAAGGCACCGTAAGTCACTCCATAGACGTTGGTCTCCATTAATCATCTCCAACATAAATTGGGATGTTCTGCTGATGATGGTGGGGTTCTGCCTGCCTCATTCTCATTTTTCTCCATAAAACAGTCCCACTGATTTTAATGAGGCTACTTGCAGAATGAAGTATTATTCAGGAAAAAGAAAGTTGAAACATACCTGAATGCATACAGGTACTTTTATTTGTCAATACGTTTTAAAACAGTTTCTTCAGGAGGAATGCAAGCTTTGGAGTTATTTTCACTGCAGGCATGCTGACTACCAGCTAACAACTCATTCCCTGTTATTCGTTACTAGACAAGTCTACTCCCAGCTGCAGAAATAGAATGCCATAGACTGCCGGGCCATTAGAGAATATGACCAGCTCTTTAAAATACTTCAGATTCAACTAAACCTTCCACTGAAGCCTTTCCTAAAGGCTCCTTTTCCACTGAATATATTTCAACCATAGGAGGAAGATAAAAAACAATAAAACAAAAACTTATCTAGAGAAAATCTCCAGATTAACGTTAAGCCCTTTTTTTCTGCTATTATTTTTTTCCCATATTTTTTGCAAGCAATCCCACCATTTATTCCCCACACGGTCCTACTATAGAGGTCCTCAGCTCCTCACGGCACTCACTGATGGACGCACAACGTGCCCAGGGCTGTAACAGCACCATTAAGTGAAACAAGCGTCTCTCCTCTCTGAAGAGACTGATCTATGCTTGTGTACCATTTGCTTATTTCATCAGTGCTCTGCGCACTAGATCACTTTCTTAGTTCTACACGCACAGGTACAAAAGGGAAAGCAGCAGGATGCACCCAGCTGGGGATGAATTACACGTAGGCACCTGCTTAAGTACTCCCCTCCCTTAAGATACTCGCCTTGAACTCCGACAAGAATATGTTGAACAATTGCTGTGGTTGGATAGCAGAGCTTGAATTTATACTGGGCGTCCATGGCCCCATAAACTCTTCCTGAAGTTTTTACAGTGTTTATTTGAATATTTAAAATGCAGCAATGGAATACTGTTTTACAACTCTTCCACTTGACTTAGTGCTTGCTGTTTTATTTTCAGTACTACACTGCCGGTAGTTTTTATTTACATGAAGTTGTTTCACTAAAGAAATAAAGATGTATTTCAAGTGCAATAACCTGGAATAAGAATCATTTTTCTCTTTCCTTTACAATGTTCCCATTTAAAAATAAAAAATAATATTCTGAGTTTCTTGAAAACACACAAGCAAATAAAAAGACAAGTCACTAGTAAGAAATAAGCCCTGGAAGAAGCATTTCAGGTAAACATATCTAGGGTACCCTTTTCATATGGAAAGGTAAAATAATTAAGTTATATTAGTAATTTTTAAATCTAAATACTTTTATAAATCTAAATATAGTTCTTAAATCTGACGTATTAACTGATTAGATATCCTAAAAGTTTCTTAAACTACAGTGACAATCATCGACAACCAGGATGCTAATCATGATCTGTGCTACAGTCTTCATATCTTTTTCATCTTTATGCTTTTATTAGCCTCGAGAATAAGGCAGCTACCAAGCTTACATCTTCCTGAAGCAGAAGGACGTGTACAAAAGTGATTTATTAAGTTTCAGTGTTTATGGCTTGGACTGAAATGAGCCCTCCATTAATAATACAAATTAAACCCTTCATACATTCAAGTACTTACGGGTTTCATACATTTTTATGCTTCTCCACACTTACCAATTTACTGCACGTAGCTCAACCTATTATTTCTAATAACAGTGAAAACAAGCTTAAACTCACAGTGGCTAACTGTGAGTTAATCTCCCTAACACTGGAGATTTTGAATGTCTAGATTAAAAAAAAATAAAAATCCTCAGTCTACTGGTAGTTACCTACTAGCAGTTGTGACATCAACTACATGCAATGGCAAACGGGCTCTGTCAGGAGGGGGCTGAAGCACTGTCCTTCTAGGATTGTTGCAAGCAACAAACATAAAATCATCCCAACTCATCTCTACACTGCACCCACTCTTGGCTTGGTCACACCAGCACATTTGGATTAAGAAAAAGGAAGCCACATCCATCTTCCTGTACTCCTCCCCTGCTCCCAGCACAGCCCTGAGAAATTGTATTTTCACTATATCCAGGTAAATAATTGGCTTAAAGATGTAAATAATAATAATTTTATTGTAGTGACTTTTTCCAATTCTAAGCATTCAATTCACATGCAGCCTGGAAAGAGCCATCCACCTTGATTTGTTGGCTCCAGGGCTAAACTACATGTTCAAGTATCAACCTTACAAACTTTGTACCTGAACTCTGTCCTGACAGCTGGACGAGCTTACCTGTATTTCATACATGGTCTCCCTCTGGTGTGAGTGCAATGATAGGACAAGGCGTTATGGTTTTAAACTAAAATAGGCTAGGTTTATATTAGAAGCTGGGAGGAAATTCTTCCCTCTGAAGGCGCTGAGGCCCTGGCCCAGGCTGCCCAGGGAAGCTGTGGCTGCCCCATCCCTGGAAGCAGCTGGATGGCCAGGTTGGATGGGGCTGGGGGCAGCCTGGGCTGGTGGGAGGGGTCCTAATAAAGGGTCCCTCTCCAGCCTTCCTGCGGTCCCCCTTTAGGTACTAGAAGTACCAGTACCCAAACCTGTTACTCTCCTTTTGCATGCTGCCTAACCATTAAGCTGATATCTTCATAAGTATGCAAAATTACTTCATAAAGTCTTTCCTAAGCAGTAATAGCTAATTTTAAACACGTCAACACATGGATAGTTAGGACTGTTTTTCCCTTAATGTGCATTTTGTTGTGTCTATCAACAAGAAGTTTAATCCAGCACTGCATTGTTCGTTCATGGTATTTTATACAACTCTCTATGTAGTATCAGTGTCATTAAAACCATCTGGAATAACAAACTGTCTTCTCCCCAGCTCTGTACTCTTTCAAGGTCATTTATGAACACAGTGAATGCTACAAGTCCAAGGCACACTACTAGTAATGGAATATGGTCATTAATGCCCATAGCTATTTTTTTGACCTGTTTATTTACAATGGATATCCAGGTGTCGTTCACCTATAAATATTTATTCTGTAACAGCTTGCATACTTTGGAAGCCTTCAGTGAAAGACATTTTTCAAGCTTTTGGAAATGCAAACACACCACATCAAGCAGATCATTGTTATGAATCTGCTCCTTTCAAGAGTTCTAGAAGAGCTACAATATTTCATCACATACTGAGTCTTTTCCAGCACAATCGTATTCACTCGTAACTGAGAAATGTTATCATTTATCCATTTCATAAAAACAGGTCTTGGCTTAATACAGACTGCCTAAAGAAGGCACATCTGAGGAAGAATACAATCTCCTCTGTCACTGGAGCACCATGGTAAAATCACTACATTAAGCATACATGTAGAATGACTCTCCTCGTTGAATAATTTAATAAACAGAGCTTAAAAGTTCCTTGAAATAACATTAAACTTGTTAGCAAAAAAAAGTGTAATGAAGAAGGTTCTTTACAGAATATATATGGATTTTGTAATGCACTGAATAAAGTTCTGCAACACAGCCTGCCTGTAGGACGTTAAAGTGAGGTAGAATTGTCCAAGGTGCGTGTCACAGGGCCAGCTTTTAGAATACCATGCTTGGCCTGCTTTGGGCTGCTCAGCAATACTTCCTTTACAACCCTTGTATCTGCTACGATTTATGTAGCTCCATCCCTGTCAAACCAAATGCATCTAAATCATATTTTCATTATACAGGAAAATTTAACTCAATTCCCAGTCTCTTATCATAATTCAATACACTCCAGATCAAGCTGCCAGATAAACCTGGACAGCAACTGTCCCATGAGTCTCTCCTAGTTATTCATCCATTCTTCAATTTTCCTAGCATTTCACAAGTAAAATTTGTTACTGCTGGTGTCACCATTTATCACAGAAACAACTTAGTCTTCCCTTCTAAAAAATCTTGTGCACAGCTTCTCTGATTACAATTGATGCATAATATCACAATGTACTACAACATAACCTTCAGGAAGTGTATAGTTTAGTGTCTGGCAATAATCAGTGAACCATTAGTTCACTTTAATCTACTACTAGTATATGTTCTTATTAAGACAGACATGGTTTTAAATAGCTTGCAATGCTTTTCTTGAAAATGGATAGAAACACACACATACAAAGCCAAAACAAACAAAAAAGCCCAGCAATCCAGAATGTTCTAGCCATTCACTCTAAATAATTACCCAACAGCAGGTCCTAAAATAGGATCTGAGCACACATAATTGTGTTCAGGACACTGGTAGGAGGAATGACAATAGTATGAAGAAATTAACACACAGCTCAGATCAATCATTACTTAATTTACAGAGCTTGGTGTTCTCCGCATACCATGTGTTGAGTAACAAGTGACTTCATTAAACTTAATGAATCTTTAGTAAAGCAGCTATTTACAGAGCAGCTGCAGCCTGGTATTTCTGACACATGAATGTGGGTTGATTTTCAGATAACCCTTTTATTCTTCAACTTCTGTTTGTCCTCAAACTTATTACATCTAAAAAGGGGAAAGTTTCTCCAGGACATATATTCTTTTTTTTTTTTTTTTCTTCACAAACAATAAAACTAACTCCTTTTTTCCCCCATCAAATCTTCATGTCATAATAGTTCTGTCCTTATGGAAACTGCATTCAATACCCTCACTCTTCTAGTAATTAGAAACTCTATTTTCAGCTTTAATATATTTCTTATCCTATTTGTAGCTGATTATTATTAACCAGCAGCTGACATATACAGAATTAGAACAAGGGTGATTTGTAATTCTTATTTTTCTTCCTGTTGAATCAAAGTTTGATTTGGTGATTCCTGAGAAGCCTTAAAACCACAACAGCCCTTGGCTTCTGCTTTTCATCTCCCTGCAATAGACTGACCCCTATGAGATTCATTAAAAACACACTGATGATAGCCCCCTGCTCCTGTTTTTTTGACAGACTATATACACAGTGAGCTAACTTTAACGTGACATTCCTCCCATTGTGCAAACAGCTCTATCTACTAGGAATGTGCCAATTAGGCTCTGCAGGTCCAATTCACGCCATAAACACATGTCACAACAGCAAGCTGAATTTACCAATTTGCTTTCAATTCCCGCTGTTGTCTTCCTTCTCCAACTTCCAACTCCCGTTTTCATTTAAAACAAAACAAACAGGCTTTCCAGCAAGAAAGGCTATGACTTAGGGAGGAAACAAAACAAAAACAAACCAAACAACAGCAAGAAACCAACCCACCTCAAAAACAAACAAACAAAAAGTGGATCTGATCCTTTGCTGAGCATTCACTTTTCCTGTCTTTTCCAAACTCATATAAGAGAAAAACATTCCGATGCCAACTTCATCCACAATTACCTGTATTTCAGAAACTAGCCACAACCCAAAATGTCACCTTCTTCCCAGCTCCCAGTGGGAAAAACATCTCTAGGTTTATTGAAACACACCTATTTTTACCATACTCTGGTTTCCAATCCGCAGTGACACTGCTTGGCCTGTAGGCCTTTCGAGCTCTGGTGATTTTTGGTTAGCACTGGCACACCCAGCTTACACAGATGTTCTAGCTGCCCCACTCCTTGTTCATCTGCTAGGCACAGACTCAAACTGGGTTCACTGCAAAACTCTGCCATTGCTCAACTTACATCAATGTTGGCAGAATAAAAAGTATATACAGAGAGATATTAAGGCATTTGCCTCAAGATCAAACCAAATCCTAGAAGAGCAGGATCCTATTCCATCTGCCTCCTACAAGGAAGAAAAAAAGATACATGCTCCAAGTGACGTCATTAGTGACTTCCCCAGCCATATGAAATGCTACCACCTCAAGCTCATTACAACCTACAAACTCTACAATCTATTTGTAGATTAAAATCTACAAATGCTCAAGGAAATACAAGCATAATGGCATGAAATGGCGTTCAGTCAGGCATGCCCATGGCTAACAACCACAATACTCTTTTACACCTAAGTTGCATTACTGGGTGCATGAGGCAGTTGTTTTTAATTTGATAAATTACCACATGTAATTTCACTGACACTGTCATTTCAACAGTGAGCTACTGCTACAACATTCAGCACCTGAACAACCAGAATGTGTGGCAAATTCAGCCTACGGAATGAGGCCTGCCACAGGCAGCCTCCCTGCCACGTTCCTCCCCCAACAGGCCCAGCCCCACATTCCTCCTCAGGCTGGGTCCCAGAACCAAGACAGAAGTGCCCTGCTCCGTGAAACCTTGAAATACAATAAATTAACTTTTCTAAAAGGCCTCTATTCAGTTCAAGTAGGCCCCATAGCCACTTATAGAGAAAAACGAGGTGCTCAGGTCTCGAAAACCTCCTGTGGTACACACAGCCAGTGGGGAGTGGACGGCTGTGAGGAGGTGTCAGAATGGCACTGGGCCGTGGCCAGCTCCAACCAGCCAGGTGGTGCCAGTGTCTGGAGGGAGGAAAGGTACTTCCCCAAGTGCTTAGTTGCTCCTCTTCCTGCTTTTCAGTAGCACCTCCATCAAGAATTAAAAGTCAGTTCACTGGCAAAATTGCATGTTTGAGGCCAGTTTGCAACTCCAAACATCGTCACTCGATCCTGTTTTCCTGGCAGGAGCCAGGCTGCCCCTACCAACTGGCACCTGGATACAGGTCTAAGCAGGTGGACTTGAAGTGACATCTTTAAGCCTCCAGAAGAATGAGTAATTTTCTGTCATCTGCCACTCGTGTGCTGCTTGTCAAGGATATGATGGGACAGACAGCTTTTTTATAACCTTACTGATCAATTTGCCACTGGAGTCAGAGGTACCAGAGGAGCATGGTAGCTCCAGGTGACAGTCTTGCAAATGTCATTGTGTCTTGCAGCACTACACCCTAAAAGCACTTTTGCACTGTCCAAATCCCATGCCTGTTTTAGAAGGAAGAGGCAGTGCAGGCAGCAGCAACATTGCTCTTTGGTGACGGTGGCCAGATGAAGGTGGCAGATGCTAAGTAGCACAGTGAGATGTACAACTTGGACTGTCACTGCAAAACCAAGGCACACCAGCTCCAGAAGCCCATGTATCCAAAAAGGACATACATCTCCACACAGTACAGAGAGTGTAGCTGAAGTACAAAGGCAGCTAAACAAAATCCCAGAAAAGGAACTTCTGCAGTATCCCACTCCTCTTAATAAAACAAACACTAACATAATTCAATAAGATATCTTAAAAAACAAAACAAAACAGTCTAGTCTTCCTCTACTGTGCCATTTAAAGCGTTCATGTATTTTCCCATCTTCTTTATAATGTCAAGAAGAGTTTGTGTATCTCCTGCTTTCTATATTGCAGACTTGCCTGAAAAATTTCCTCAGAGACACAACTGAAAAATAATCAACCAAAAAAACCTCTCCAGTTCCTTATAACAAAATATGGATTTGTATAATGGAGTTGAAAGTATGCCATATGAAGAATACTGAAAATATTTCCCCTTGAAAAACATGGGCAAACTACCGCCACCCATCTTTAAAGAAACTCACATAAGCACAATACATGATCAAATTTCTACAGTTTAAAAGCACACTCTTATTTCTGCATTTACATCTCACTGGGTCTAGAATTTGCCAAAAAAGGATTGAAACATAGGGAAACATTGACAGACACATAAAACAGCAATGTTCACTTTCAGCATTTCAATTTTAACTGCAGTTTAGTAAGCACTTCAATAGATACAACTTTGCAGCACCAGTAAACGAGTGGCACAGTTTCACTGTACAAGTTGAGAAAAGAAGCATGAAAATTTGACTTTTCAAAGACTGTATACATTTGTTAACAAAGCTATATCAGGGCTGAGTTACTAACATTGCAGAGAAATACACTAATAGAGGGAGAAAGATGCTAGCAACACACTTCAATTAGTGAATAGTTGAAGCATGTTCAAGTTTCATCTGTCTGGAAGACTGAAACATCAATAAGCATTTTGCTAAGAATCCTGTTGATTTTTCTGCCACTGTATACAGGGCTTAAACACCAAAAAAAAAAAAAAAAAAAAAAAAAAAAAAAAAAGCAAATAAATGCAGACCTTTCTAATCATGCCTATAACTGTTAGCAATTAAAATTTCATACAGCCCTCCTCTATCAAACTTCAAATGTATACAGAAATTATATTTAGCAAATTTAATAGATGCAATTTTTTTCCCCTAAATAGGAAGACCTAGGAATATAAGGTAAAATTGTAGAGTTTTTCAAAAGCACCAAGTTGAAGACTTCCCCTCATGAGAGAAAAAAGCACACCTTGGTCAATGGCAGTCTTGTAGTCATGCTGATACCCACCCTCCTCCAATCTGAGGCAACTAAGTAGTATGAAAAGCCCAACCCTTCCTATGCCTTCTTCATTCTAGCTGAATTTGACAGTAAGAAATCTAAATACAATCTACTTTTTCTAGAAAATATAACTGGACTGCCAGCTCACTTCACAGACTAGAAGTGCCTTCTAATAGTTTTCAGGTCATTCTACTCCCAAAGAATTTGCTTTATTAAGGCAGAAATGAACTTTGCTTTGACTACAAAAAATTTTTTGTTACAAAACTGTGCGTGTTAAAAGCACAGACATCCAGGGATACTGGGAGGACAGGGAGCCCTCAGGACTGGAAATCATTTTTGCCCGCTGACACCTGACTTCAGGACAATAATTTAGCATCTTTGCCCTTTATTCTCACCAACTTTAAAATTCCTAGTACTAAAGAGCTCACACTATTATCTTCATGTGTGTACAAATGCTTGAGAGGATGGGAATCTAATCTTGGATGTAACTGAATACTGACAGAAAAGCACTGCTTAAAACAGAACATGTCTGGAGTCATTGGAGTATAGAGAACTGTAAAATTAATGCTATAATAGCAAGGAAGTAATCCAATCAAGTAAACCATATTATGGAAATGATATAATCAAACAATAGTGAGTAAATTGTGACTACCTGAAATCCAAGTTTATTTACTACACATTGCAAATTTACTTACAAATTTTTCAAATGAATTCACTTCTTCAAGCTAAATTTGGAAAGATTCAAAATGCATCAAATTGTCTACCTGTCAGTTCTTGGAACCTGAAGATAATGGTGTATGCTAATCATTGCTTTTAAATACAGATTTAGTCAATTGAGACAAAGCCCACTGATCTGACAAGCAAGCCATCTTCTCTTTAGGCTCATCTGAAACACTTGATTTTACAATTTACAACACCTGATTTACAATTACTTTTAGGCTTATCTGCTTTGGCTGTTTCTCCCATATGGACACTTCAGAATAGTAAATCCAAATAGATTATGAACAACTTGTACTACAAAAGCTACCTTCATGTAACAAACACAGATATTGAAAAGATGAACAATAGCTTTCTGATCAGAGTCAGACTATTTTAAGAGCCACCCAACTCTGGCTTCTCAGACACAGCCTCGATCCAACAGCAGAACTGTTACTCAGTTTCCTTATATTTGGAAAGCCGAGCAAGTATCAAAGAGTAGTGTGTTAATGGCAAAACAACTCTGTAAGGTGAGCTGTACCACAGCTAAGAGTTCAGATACTTGAAACACTAGCTCCCCTAAATTCAATGCTTAACGCACTGCACTGTGATTTATTGCTTACACACATCAAAACAGAACACTGATTAAACTGTAAACTGTATCAGTTTTTGTAACAACTCTCCCCACTGCAAAGAAAAAGACGTACTGTATGTACAGATGCCTTGCTTGGAGTCCACAGCAATAATGGACATGCTATCCCTATCAGCAGAGCTTCAAGTACTAGAGCTTCATATTCAGCTGAACGAACTTCTGCTTTAAGGGGTTCCTACCAGATGCTGCATACATATTTGAAAGTAGATAAGCGCAAACTAACAATGAAGGTTCTCTGTAAAAGCACCAACTAAGTATCTCCCCCAGGTAGTCAGCTTTAGAGCTGAGACCTGCTTTGCCTGCTACAGGGAAATGGCAATCAGCAGCAAGTCATGGATCTCTTGAGAGCAGACCCCAGTGACTGATGAGGCCACTGGATCACAAACAGTGAAAAAACAGTGAAAAATTAGGTTTGATCAAGGGACAGGTTTTTTTTATTTTGTTTTATCCCCAGAGGAGAGAGCCTCAATGCATTATGAGAAAAACAACTAGTTAGAGAACAGAGAAAGAATTGTGCTGTTTCTGGCATGTCCTTCCTTCAGCTTTTCTCTGGGGGCCCAACAGTCATACACTGAAAACTCAGAACACAGAACAATGTAAACCCCAAGGGACAGCACATCTCTACTAAGTCATCTATGGCATGGCTTGTGTCACTTGCTCCCCTGATGCAGACACTTAGAAATTTGTCTCAAAATAAACATCTCTGCTCCTAACAGTTATCATGCCTGATGCTGCTCTTGATAATCCCACTGTGTTTTCTTGACCCACTTCATTCTTCCAGACACATTATCCTGTACCCATGTTGCATTTATATCTTGCATATGCTTTCATTTTAAGAGGTGTTATGTGTATAAATGTACCTTAGCAAGGCAAATCTTTGAAACACATACCTGAAGAGAGCAGCAGAACAACACCGAGCAGATGACAACAGAAGTCTTGCTTGGATTCTTGCTCATGAACCGACTTCGAGCTAGGCTGAGAAGCCTAAAATCCACTATTTTGTAGACAATCAAGAGACATAGGAAATGAACAGGAATCTTTCACTGGTAATACCATGCATTTGTTCCAAAGGATTAACTTCATTTCAGTAGCTTCCCAGTTCAACCACTTAAGGGAAGACTTATTTCTTGCATTTTGAATCAAACAAGGACATTTATCTAGTATTCTATATTACTGAGAAATGGCAAGTTGAAACAAAAACAGCTAACACTTTACATTTTGCGCATCTGAATTGTGGTTTTAGCTAAGAAAATGATAGAAACAGAGCAGCATATCTCCTACAAACTTATCAGAGATAAACTTGAATTCCTGGCCATGCTGTGAGCTATATGTGTATTACAGACATGGATTATAAAGACAAGGTAGGAAGTTATGGATATATCACAGACAAGTGTCTTACCATCTACAGCAGCCCTCTAGACTTCAGCTCCTTTCAATATTATTCAAATGTTTCCAATGGGATAATGAAAAAAAACAAACTGAACCCTACTTTTAACACTTTCTGTACGCTAAAGACACTTTCCCTTCTCTGAGCTTTTGTATTCTTCACATATCATACACCCTTCTTTATAATGACAATTTGGAAAATTCTTCCCATTCTGAGTAAATTAGCTTTGAAAAAAAGATACTGTTTGGTACCATTATGCATGCATGCATACTCAGACCTGAGTATACACACTCACAGCTAAACTTCCCAAAGAAACTAGATGATCAGTCTAAGGGAATGAAATACAATCTTCACGAATGAAAAACCAAATCTGCAAAAACAGCTCTTCATGCTCTGAACACCTCGATCGCTCCTCGGAGAGTCCAAGTCAGGAGTTAAAACTCTACACACCGTGTGCAGTAAATGTACAGTTAAAACAACAGTTGCTTTTGGTCTGTATCCCATCTCTTTGAGCAAACCTCTTTCTGTAGAGCCTTTGGGAAATTAAGAACTACCTTTTAAGATGGGCTCATGGCCAGGCTTTCAAGCACAAGAAGTAGAATTCAGGCTAGACCTACTATAGTTATGAAATGCAATCTAATTAAACTATCCTTCCTAATCCAGTAATCTTACGTTACTCCCACCACTGTAAATTAGCATACATGTTATATACTTGTATAAAATAGAGTATATAATTATAAACACACACAGAAGTTTAGAGCAATGCCTCCAACAAAAAGACATGCCAAATACACATCTCCTTCCTTTAGTATGGGCATTGTCATGTGAATATAACCATATGAGGGTTTTATATAATTATAAAACATTACTTGTATTAATGCAATTGGCTGCCATATCTGCAATGTGTTAACTGCAACTGTAACAGAATTTGGTTTTAATCATTATTAAAGCAACAGCTGAAAAAAAATCCTAGGTTAAAATGATAATAAAAAAGCATGAACCAACTGCACTAAAACTGCTCAATGGAAGCATATTGAGTGGAATAATACTTCAGTTTAGGACCTTAGCATTTTGGAAGAAGTCTGTGCAGTATGGGGATATGAACTTAACCAGCACATACAATCATGTTTTTCTCTTTTAAGAATTAAATTTAAGATCTGTTCTCTTTAGTGACCAGTGATAAGACCTGAGGGAACGGTGTCAAACTAAGGCAGGAGAGGTTCAGGCTGAATATCAGGAAGAGGTTTTTCACTGAGAGGGTGGTCGCACAGTGGAACAGCCTCCCCAGAGACACAGTCATGGCACCAAGTCTGCCAGAGCTTAAGAAGTGTTTGGACTGTGCACTTAGTCACATGGTCTGAATTTTTGGGTAGACCTGTGTGGTGCCAGGAGTTGGACTCGATGATCCTTGTGGGTCCTTTCCAACTCGGGATATTCTGTGATTCTATATAATCACCATTCCTCATGAGTTCTGAACCTAGACTCAAAAATGTGAGAGAACCGTTCTGCAATTCCTAGGAAACAAATTATATGGGCTATCCCCTCTATTCCTGATGTCTGTTTTCCTGAAGCATTGCATTGAACCAGGGAACTGTTATTGTGCATGTTCACTTGAGGCTGGAAATATCTGCTTTGCTGCTGCACTAGAGTTCTCAACATGAACTCTAAGTTCTCTATACTCACAGGCTAGCACACAAACTGCAACCTGCACCTTAGCACTAGGAAACACTGTAATGGTGTCTCCTGAAGAAAGGAACATGCTATTCCATCAGTACTTGTTTGGTCACAGCTCAAGTCACAAACTGTAAATTCACAATCTGAGATTAGACTTTCTAACACTTGCTTTACCCCTGTAAAATATAAGCCCATTGCCACCAAATTGAAAAGTGAGAAGTACTTCTTATTGTGCTCACTGAAGACAAGAGATTTTCTATTTATTGAAAGGCACAGGAAAGATTTTGCTGCTAGGTTTCCACAAGCAGTATGTACAAATAAATTATTTTTAATTAGTAAATAGCCTCATCAACACAATCAAGTGGTTTGTAACATATGCATGTCTAGCACCTTTTGCTAGAGGTAAGAAAACAATACCTTGTTTTGAAGTGCACACTTCACTTCCATCCACCCAGCAGAACACAGGAAGGGGCACAGTGCAGCAGGCATCTCATTACAGCACTAACCTAGATAACAAAGTTACCTGTCAAATGTAGCAGTACAGGTTAACGAAGATACCTGTCAAACACAGCAGTACAAACTCCACAGCTAGGAACTGAAGCTACCTCTGCCCATCCTGTGTACATTTAGGACAAGCCCATACTATGCCTTCACAGTCACGTGCCCATTGCTACTGTTAATTATGCTAACAGAATTAATATACTGCTAGCAAACCTAACCAAATTACAGAGTTCACCTCACTTTGATGCACTGAGGTATTCTAGCATCTTTTCTTGTGTGTTTCTCAACCTTGCTGCCTGAGCATGCATGATAACAGATTTTCACAGAAGTGTAATAGTCAATGCCAGCTGAAATTAACCCTGCTGTTTAGTCAACAGGGCTGTAGCAGCTCTTTGGACAAGAAACTGTAAGCTAAGATTTCTCTGTAGAAATCTTATCTCAAGAACCATACATTGGCATGGAAGGTATGTCATTAAAGCAACCAAAAAAGAAGGTCTATATTGAAATTCAATCCTCAGCTAAATTCTCTGCTTACACAATCATTAACTAAGTTCTTCTTCACCTCTTAATTTATACAGGTGATTCTGAGCTCCCTGCTAAACATGTAAAATATCCTCTTTGATGGAGGAGGATAAAGCAACAGTGGCACAGAAAAGAATTTCACTTTTGTATGTTGGTAGAAATTTTAGAAACAATTCAAAATTGTCACTGCCTCTCATAACTCTAGTTTTCCTTTAATAGTTAAAGGATCAGAATATGTTTGAGGACAAAAATATCTCCTGATGAAATCTGACATAGTGGCTGAGAAACTTTAGGCACCATATTTAACACAAAGCAATTTGAGAATTTTTCTAATTTGTATTTAATAAAATCCCAGATCTTTCTGATGAGCCCAATATAAATCCTAACACTTGATTTGCTTAAAAAATAAATAAATCAAAACATATTGCAAAAATTGTGGCAGATACATCAACCCAAAAGGTTAACACTAATTAATCTATTGAAAAAGCTATTTAACATCATTTACCACCACCACGGCAAATATGACAGGTTTACAAATTAACATATTGAATGCTTAATGTTAACATCCATGTTCTGTCAGGTCCTCCCGTGACTAATCGAAATGTAGCTTGGATTGCTGTAACTATTAAGTACTCCTGGTAAATAAAATTGCTTTACCCTGGAATTATGGCAGCATGAACACTATCTTAATTATAGCTGTTTTAGAGCCTCATCTATCAATCAGTTATGAGCAACACTTCTAAAGGTTCACGAACAGATATCAATCAGTTATGAGCAACAGGTTCACAAACAGAAGAGTAAAGAACCAGCATCCACCCGATGGACCAATGTCAACATAGTCAGTTGCCTTGCATGTCTCAGAAAGATGTGTTGAGCCTAGACACAATCTCAGACATAAAAAGATGATCAGGAAAGCTGAGTAAATTAAGTGAAACATCATCATTCAGGCTTTGGAAGCCTTACCTGTACACAGGATAAATGGTACCAACAATCACTTCCTCCAGTCACAACCAAACCAACATCTGTGACATTGCACAATGAATTCTCAGTTTGAACTAATACTAGAAAAAACACAAGAGCTATGAAGAAGTTCAGGGGTAGGAGGGTGTTTACATGTGATTGTTCTGGAAAAAAAAAATTTGCATTGTTTTCTACCAATATTAATTCTCTTGGAATCCAGTGAAACTTTTCAGTCATAGTGCATAGCACTGTACATGTAGTTACATGCAAATAAAGTGGACTTCTTCTGCATGGGATATGATAATTAAAAAATATCCATTCTCTTGTATTATTGTGGCAAGCATGTTTCTAAGTTACGTTTCCAACTACTGCAATGCAATAACCAGCACAGACTTCAGGCATCATGTCGTTCTGCTAACTTTAAGAGCTGGAAAGATAAAAGTAGATCCCTCTCCCTCATTTCCTAGCCCTAACATCAGTGACTGGGTGTTGATAAGGCCACTGTCAGCATTGTACTTTATTGTTAGTTTAAAAACTACTGCTGTTCCAGTGCTAACCTTCAGTATTCCTCCATGGGATCAGAGTTGCTAATAATAAAAATTATTAAAAGGGAACATTTACTTCTGCAGAAAGCACAGACTGCAGTAACTGTCAAGTTCTGAAAATCAGGATAGAATTGCTATACAAACCAATATGCAGCACAAGATCGTAAGCGTGAGGGCAATACAGAAGGCAAAACTACTTCATTACTTGCTTGTCAAAACTAGAAGCCAAGACAAAGAGATTTGAAGGCACAGGGACAGTGACTGCAGCAAGAGTCTGGATAGCAGGAAAGCATCAAGACTGCAGAGGACTAAGGCTGGACATGCAAACTGCTTCACTTTTATTATCACCGAAGGAGGAGAAGCAGAATGAAGACAGCTGCAAAATTGCATTGAACTCCATCAGGGTAGTGAAGGTCAAACTCGGCAAGAGACAATGCATTCTAATGAATACTTCCTCAGCTCCTGGAAGATTAGATTCAGCACATCTTTAAATCCCACCAATATATTAAGCTGTTCCAAAAAAGAATCTATCACGCATGCAAACTGTAAAAATATCTTATTTGTCTTGGCAGAGTTTGTCATACAAGTTTCTAAAGTCTTAGCACAGGCATCTATAAACACGAAGAAAATAAAAAAATGTAACAGGAACCACCAGTGCAAATAAATGGAGTTAACAGTCAATACTATTCCTATAAGAAAAAACAAAACAAAACAAAACAAAACGCAAACAAACAAAAACAAACAAACAAACAAAAACTTCAAATTTGTGTTAAGCACACGAGCAGCAAGTTTTCTGCTAATAATGACCAGATCCGCTCATTAACAAGCTAACAAAGCTAGTCATGAATTGTACATTGATAGTAACTGAAAGTCACAGACTTGATACTGGGACATGCATTCTGTGTGCTACTTTAGATAGCACCTCATACTGCAAGCTTCGTGACACTAGACCTAACGCATTTCTGAATGACAGGGTAAACAACTGAGTCTCAATTTACAACAACACTGTCCCATTTGCAAACATTTTTAACTAATATGGACTGACTAAACCTTTCTCAGGCTTTCTAATACACAGATTTAGGACACTGCAGAAGTTAAAACACTGAGGTTCATGCTTGTGAGGTTAAATTACTATGCCAATTAACATTCCAGTAGTTCCTTTTTCATGACACTAGAACAGATGGTGATCTTGTGCAGGAAAAGTCTTCTGTTTTTTCAGCTGGTGTTTTTTCTCCATTTAAGTCACTTAGGCATACTTTACCTATAGATATCACAGTTACAACATAGTGTTACTACCAAAAAGATTTTAAAGAACTTACGAAGTGACCATTTCTAGTACTAAAATGAAAGAGGAATATTTTCCACATTATACATCTGCCAGCAAAATTGATGCCTTGCAAGGATGTGTCTGCAGAAGAGGAAACGAACAATTAATGGATGTGAAGACAGTGAGGACACAACAGCTGGTAATATCCCTTTCAGAGAGAAAATAAACAAAATAAACAAATTCAAGTTGTATGCACAGCGCTCCCAGCTGTTAATCTAGCTATAAAATACGCTTTATGTTTGCCAGTTAACAGACTGTGAGGATGGACAGACAGATGGAAGGAAAACATGAGTTAACAGTGTAAAGGGCCACACTCTATTGTTGACTGTATTTCTCTTTGACCACGTCCAAATAATTTGAATCTGGAAGACAGCTCACTCAAATTTCACAGGCAGACAGCTATCTACTATTACACGTATGGTAAGCATAATCTGCTGTTTCAGCAAACTAGATGTATTTGGTTATTTTAACATTTTTATAAGTTAACATTTTCAACATTTAACACAATCTGCATTCAGGGTGGAACTACATTCAGAAGAGCTATGAAACATACAGTTCTTCTCATATTAAAAAATAATAATAAAAAAATAAAAGTTTAAAAGCATTCCTTCTTCACTACAGCACAGGTCTTCAACTGATAGTTCTTGGTTTAAAAGCAGGCAGCCATGTCAGATCATTAGCAGAAGGTCTACCTGAGGGGTTTCCTGCGTAATTTGCAGCTTGACTGACCTATAAAAAATTATAGGGATATAATTCTGCAGTACCTCGAAGTAATGGGTGTTTGTTCAGTTCAGCACTACTTAATTACTTTTCCTTTAGTTCAAAGTAAAAAGGAAATCATTTATTCTTCAAAACATTTCATGAGCTAATTTAAAATAATTGACTTCAAAAGAAAATATGAAGAAAAATGTGAAATTGTTAATATATTAAAATGTAATAGTAGCAAAAAAGAAAACTTCTCTTTTATAGAAATAGAATAGTTTCCCCCTAAGTCAGGCATGAGCTCTGTAGAAATGCTCATCATGGTTCAGGGAAGCATACCACAAGAAAAGAAATGTCATTAAAGCTTAAAGGATTGACATGTTTATGCTTCACATATGTAGCTATTAGTGACCAAGCCACCCTCACTGAATTCTATTATGCAATCATTAACGGTCATAAAGAAGGGCTAAAAAATATTTCAGGATTCACATGCCTTCTACAAACGCATATTTACAGAGCAGTTTCTTAGTGGACAGGGAGGGGAGTGTAAGCACAAATCCAATGACACCGGTACTCAAGTGTTTCCACACACAGCTGTTGGTATCCTCATCTTACCCTTCGTGGTTCTGAAATGAAGGGATGTAAGAAATTTCTTGTTTACATGTAAACTCTTAAAAAGTGAAACTTTTAGATTTTGCAGAAAGGTGAAACAGAGCAAGAAACAAGTCAAGATATTTAAGCAGACTAATTACGTCATTTCATTTGGGATCATCTACAAGTTACTTCCAAAACCAGAGCTCAAGTCCTTGTCATATACTTTCTGTTGTCTACAAAGGGAGAGCTATTTCCTGGTACACCCACACTTCAATCCAAAAGTACATTTACGTTTGCCATTACCATGGAAAAATATTTCCTCACTGGAAAAACAAAGACTAAGCAGCATATAGAGGACTACAGTACCTTGAAATCTAAAAAGCACCTTTTCACATTTTACCAATTAAGTAGCAAATAAAGTATCTATATTGATATTTGTATATTTGGTGAGTAAAAGCATAGATGGTAGAACTTAGTACTTCTGCTAATTTCAAGCTTTCAATAATCACAACTCAGGCTTCAAATCACTCAATAACAACATGCAAAACACAAGAACCCCCCAAAAATCCAAAGAAAACATTTCCCCCAAAAAAAGCCAACCAACCAACCAACAAAAAATCAAAGCTGGTGTTAAAAAGTACTCTTTTTGTCTTCTGGTTTCTGAACCCTATGACACCACATGGGGGAGGGAGCTTAAAGCAAGGCAATGACAAAAGCACACAGTTACCTACCGATCTACAGTCAAGTGAAGAGTAGTCAAAATGTAAACTTAAAATTGTGAATTTGCACAATATGAAATTAGAAATTAGTATTCCCAGGCTATATAGTTTTTCAGCCACTAAATATTTGATATTAAGTCCTTCGAGATAATGTCAGACTAGCGTGTACGTTGCATCTTCCCTAACAGCACCTAGCAGTGATGCTGACTGGCCAGAGCAGGATCCAAAAGCTAATACTAAAAGTAAATCCAGAATAAAGAAATGCCTTTAAAGAAATGGGGATCAGACCTAGCCTTTACTTGGCAAACTATATTAAATTTGAAAATCTAATCCTAAATTTGAAACATAATTTACATCCCCAAGTTAAAGCCTTTGTGGTTGTAGTGGGTTTACATGCCAAGGTTTCGGTACTGGGGGCCATAGGGGTGGCTTCTGTGAGAAGAATCCAGAAGGTGCCCCATGTTAAACAAGGGCCCCGCTGCTGGCCAGAGCCGAGCCAGTAAACGATGTTGGTTGCGCATCTGTGAGAGCAGCTTTACAAAAGGGAGAAAACAAACAAGCAAACTGTTGTGACACACAGCAGCTGGGAGAAAGAGGAGTGAGAAACAGCCTTGCAGGCACCAAGGTCAGTGAAGAAGGAGGGGTGAAGAAGAAGGTGCTCCAGAAACCAGAGGAGAAGTTCCCCTGCAGCCTGTGGAGAGGCCCCTGGTGCAGCAGGCTGTCCCCCTGCAGCCCATGGAGTACCACAGTGGAGCAGGGGTCCACGCTGCAGCCCGTGGAGGAGCCCACGGTGGAGCAGGTGGCCCTGCAGTGACAGAGGCTGTGGCCTGTGGAAGACCCCTGCCGGAGCAGATTCGGGGCCAGACCTGTAGCCCGTGGAGAGGAGCCCATGCAAGAGCAGGGGATGTAGGGGGAGCTGCTGCCCGGGGGGGACCCAGGCTGGAGCAGTGTGCTCCTGAGGGATGGACCCTGTGGGACGGACCCATACTGGAACAGTTCTCGAGGAGCTGCTGCCTGTGGGAAGCCCACGCCGGATCAGTTTGGGAAGGACGGCAGCTGTGGGAGGGACCCCACGTTGGAGCAGGGGACAAGAGTGAGCGAGAAGGAGCGGCAGAGACGAAGTGCTAGAGACTGACCGCAGCCACCATTCCCCCGTTCTCCTACGCCACTCGGGGGGAAGAGGTGGAAGAGGATGGCTGGGGGAAAGGTGGTGTTGTTGTTTCATTTTGTTTCTTTGTTTCTCACTTCTCTGCTTCTCCAGCAGCCCGCGAGCCATCTCCCTGTGCCCTCGTCACAACCCACGAGGGTTTCTCCCTCGTCTTTTCTCTCCCTGTCACGCTGAGGAGGGAACGAGACAGCAGCTGGGTGGGCGCCTGGCCGCCAGCCTAGGCCAAGCCACCACGGCCATTCACGGGGATGAAGAGGCTGCAGCGTGGGCTTGGAAGCCCAGGGGGTGTCTGTGAGGCTGGGGGAGCTCCTGGGCCCTGCCGCATCATCCACCATTCCATGGTCTCCTAGCGACGCTGAGGGACAACATTGACACCAGTGACACAGGCGAGTCTGGGAGGGACTTTGCGTCTCTAGTGAGCGCCAGGCGTGGAGGCAGCAGCTCCTGGCAGCGAGGCGAGGCCAGGCGAGGCGAGGAGTTGCTGCGCAGCATGGCTGCCGTAGAGGAGGAGAAGGCCCCTGAGGCACAGGAGGACGGTGAGAGCAGATGCCCCAGCAGCTCCCTGGAGGTGGAGGGCCCTGAGCACCCCCTGGGGCTGTGCAGAGCCGCTTGGGCTGTGGACACCCGGGGACGCCCTGCCAGGAGCCCCCGACCAGGCCCTTGCCCTTGCCCTTGCCCTTGCCCTTGCCCTTGCCCTTGCCCTTGCCCTTGCCCTTGCCCTTGCCCTTGCCCTTGCGGGCGTCCCTCGGGGACACCTGCCAGGTGCTCAGTGGGGGGATGCTCTCATCCATGGCTGCCGCCCTGCCTCCCCCAGAGTGCGTGCTGTGCCACCGCTCGGACACCAGCTTGGATGGCTGCGGGCCGATGCAGCAGGTGGACGGGGTCTGCGCCCACGTGAACTGCCTGGTGAGCTCCCCGCGGCTGCCCGCGCCTTTCCCCAACCCCTTGACTGGCACCTGGAGCCCACAGGACTGTGTCATCCCCAGCGCGCTGCTCGCTGGCTGTCACCTCCTCCTGCTGCGCTCCCAGCACAGCCTCCCCACCATGCTCCCTATCTCCTTGCCCTGAGCAGCTGCGGGGCTTTTTTGTCTTCCAGTATCCAGCCCAGGGCCTGTACCAGCGAGGCGCTGAAGGGGAAGGAATCTTCGGATTCCTCTCCGCGGATATCAGGCGGGTAGCGGGTCGGGCAGCTCGCAAGGTGAGGGCTTTTTTGGAGCAGACGAGACTTGTGGCAGCTGAGCCCAAGCCCTGGCAAAGAAATCCTCGAGGCTCTGGACAAGCTCCGGGCAAGTCCCAGTGGCCCCGGCCACGTCACTGACGGGGCTGCTGTGCTCTTTGCAGCGCTGCTGCATCTGCCGCAAGAAGGGGGCCACCCTCGCCTGCCGGCAGAAGCGGTGCTCGCGCCGGTTCCACCTGCCCTGCAGCTCCCAGCGGGGCTGCATCTCGCAGTTCTTTGGGGAGTACAGGTACGAGCTGCCCTAGCTTGGGCTGCAGCCCCCTCAGCCTGCGCCCTGCAGGCAGAGTCCCCGGTGTGGCACGCGTGCCCCGGGGCCCAGCAGGGAAATGGTGGCTGGGGGGCTCCTTTGGGGAGGAGAGGGCTGACAGGGGGGGCTCGTATGCCCCTGGGGAGGTGCTGTCCTCTCCAGGCTCTGGCCAGAGCTGTGCAGGGCCTCTGGCGCTCCCTGGCCTCACTCAACTCTTCCGTCCTCACCCAGCTCCTTCTGCTGGGAGCACCGCCCGCAGCAGACCGTGGAGACGCTGCAGGAGGGGCACACCACGTGCATCATCTGCATGGAGGTGGTGGAGGACAGCCTCTCCTACACCACCATGGTGTGCCCCTCCTGCAAGCACGCCTGGTTCCACCGGGGCTGCATCCAGGTAGGAGGCCCTTCCCTCCCTCTGCCAGCCCGCAGGGACACCATGCGCCCGGAGCGGCGTCCTGCTCACACGGGGAGTCTCTCTTCCACAGGGACAGGCGCTTCGGGCGTGCCTCAGGCACTTTGCGTGTCCTCACTGCCGGGACCAGGAGCGCTTTGTCCCTGAGATGGAGCAGATGGGAATCCGCGTGCCGCACATGTGCGTTCCTTTCTTCCTTCCCACCCACTCAAGGCAGGAGAGGGCACAGCCCCAGGCCCTAATCCCTCCAGGCAGACTGTCCCCAACAAAAGGGGCTGCCTGGGGGACAGGACGATGCTGGCCTGCTGCCAGGGATGCCCCTGAGCCCTGTCCCAGCATCAGCACTGACACTTGCTGAGTGCCCCATGAGCTCGTGACCTTTCCTACTTTCTCTTGAAGAAAGCCGGCTTGGGAGCAGGAGGAGGAGGAGGAGCTGGCACTGCCACAGCTGCATGGCCGCTGCGATGCCAGGCAGTGCCTGTACAGGGGAGGCCGGGAGCAGTGGGAAGAGGAAGGGTGAGCATCCACAGCAGCAGCTCCCCGGCTGCTGGGGGCTGTGAGCCAGATCTCCACCAAGCCGTGCAGTGGCTGCTGGGGCTCTGCCCAGGCACCTTCCCCTCTGCTGGGGCGCCACGAGCAATGCTTCTGGAGCCTTGGGGGCCTTTGTGGCGCCACTGCCTGCTGGGCTCTGCGTGCTCACCAGCACAACTTCTTCCCCAGGCCCTGGCAGCTGCTGCTCTGCTCCTCCTGTGCCGCCAGCGGGACCCACCGCCGATGCTCCGGCCTTGGGGACACCACGCAGCAGTGGGAGTGCGCTGGCTGCGCTGGCCCGGGCACTGGTAAGGGGCACGGCGTGCTCAGGCTCGGGGCGGCAGAGCCCTCCGTGCCCTCTGCAGGCCAGGCAGGGTGGGCAGATCCGCTGACCTTCCTGCCTCCCCTTGCAGCTCCCAGCTCCTCACCCTCACCACCGCACAGGAGAGCCGGCCGTGGCAGGGTGCTGCCCCAGCGCCACAGCCCCTACAGCCGGCCACAGCCCTGAGCCCGGCCTGGGGACAGAAGATCCATCGTGGTGTCCCGCCGCCAGACAGGGTCGGGCTGTGCACTTGCGGGCGGCCTTCACGGAGAGGACCTCCAAGAGGTGAGCAGTGGGGGAACGCTCGCACCCAAAGGCAGGCGAGGGGTGGCACTCAGCTCCTGCCGAGATGAGGGGATGGAGCTGAGACAGGGCGAAGGAGCTGGGACTTGCTGGGGAGGAAGAGCGACGGAGCCAGGAGAAGAGATGGAATTGGGACGAAGGGACAGAGTCACGCTGGTAGGGATAGAGCTTCAGCAGGAAACTAGAGCTTCAGCAGGAAACAGTTCTTTGGGGAGTACAGGTACGAGCTGCCCTAGCTTGGGCTGCAGCCCCCTCTGCCTCCGCCCTGCAGGCAGAGTCCCCAGTGTAGCACGAGTGCCCTGGGGCCCAGCAGGGAAGGGCAGAGCCCCAGCCAGGACATGTGGGGAAATGTTGGCTGGGGGCCTCGTCTGGGGAGGAGAGGGCTGACAGGGGGGGCTCGTATGCCCCTGGGGAGGTGCTGTCCTCTCCAGGCTCTGGCCAGAGCTGTGCAGGGCCTCTGGCGCTCCCTGGCCTCACTCAACTCTTCCGTCCTCACCCAGCTCCTTCTGCTGGGAGCACCGCCCGCAGCAGACCGTGGAGACGCTGCAGGAGGGGCACACCACGTGCATCATCTGCATGGAGGTGGTGGAGGACAGCCTCTCCTACACCACCATGGTGTGCCCCTCCTGCAAGCACGCCTGGTTCCACCGGGGCTGCATCCAGGTAGGAGGCCCTTCCCTCCCTCTGCCAGCCCGCAGGGACACCATGCGCCCAGAGCGGCGTCCTGCTCACACGGGGAGTCTCTCTTCCACAGGGACAGGCGCTTCGGGCACTTGCTCTGCTTCTCCTGTGCCGCCAGCGGGACCCACCGCCGATGCTCCCGCCCTGGGGACACCACGCAGCAGTGGGAGTGCGCTGGCTGCGCTGGCCCGGGCACTGGTAAGGGGCACGGCGTGCTCAGGCTCGGGGCGGCAGAGCCCTCCGTGCCCTCTGCAGGCCAGGCAGGGTGGGCAGATCCGCTGACCTTCCTGCCTCCCCTTGCAGCTCCCAGCTCCTCACCCTCACCACCGCACAGGAGAGCCGGCCGTGGCAGGGTGCTGCCCCAGCGCCACAGCCCCTACAGCCGGCCACAGCCCTGAGCCCGGCCTGGGGACAGATGCTCCATCCTGGTGTCCCGCCGCCAGACAGGGTCGGGCTGTGCACTTGCGGGCGGCCTTCACGGAGAGGACCTCAAGGAGGTGCTCAGTGGGGGAATGCTCGCACCCAAAGGCAGGCGAGGGGTGGCACTCAGCTCCTGCCGAGATGAGGGGATGGAGCTGAGACACGGCGAAGGAGCTGGGACTTGCTGAGGAGGAAGAGCGACGGAGCCAGGAGAAGAGATGGAGGCGAGACCAAGCCTGGAACTGGATGGGGAGATGGAGCTGGGTCTCCGGGACAGAAATGGGCCTGGCTGATGGAGCCAGGACGGAGATGGAATTGGGATGGTTCCAGAGTCATGCTGCTAGGGAGAGAGCTTGGGCAGGAGACGATCCCTCAAGCTGGAAGGGACCCACCAGTGTTCTCCTAGGTTTGGAAACTGTCCCTACAGCGCAGAGGCAGGTAGTTAGCCTAACCCAGAGCCTGAGAACAATGCTTACCAGGAAGAACAAAAACAGCACACAAAGCTGACCAAAAGGAGAAAACAACTCCGTTGTTTTCACTTTGCCCATTTGGTCAACATACCTCTCTTGTTTTCTGCAATGGAATAACCTAGTTTACTCCAGAAACATTTTCTCAAAGTGAATTTGCAAGTGAAACCAGTCCACGCAGAGATTATTTGGGTGCTCTGTCACTAGAGGAAGAAAAAACACCACATCACAACTTCTGGGTTCCCCACTACAGTACTGAATTCAGAGTTTTCAGCAGCACACAGAGGTGTTTACTGAGTACCTTTGAAGAGAACTGAGTAGCTAAGAGATATTCCTCAGGCAGAAAGAGGACTACATTGTTTAAAAAATTGCTGAGCTATCAAGTTACACCTGATAAATAAGTATTTCTGCCTTTCTTCTAATGTTCAGCCAAAAAGTGCCAATTTCTACTACTATCTCTAGCTGCAATTACTGACTTTATTTCTTTTTTTTTTTTTTAAAAAAAAAAAAGTTGGTTTTACTAATATTTAAAGGTGGATAAGTTAGTTGAGATGTCTCCCAAATTCCATTCTAAAATAAAATGGAATCTAAAACACATTTTAGTAGGAATGGTGTTCTCAAACACATTTATATCTCATAAACCTGTCTCTTCTGCAGTGGTACTGTTTGTCTTGTTAATACAAATTGTGGAGTTATTGAGAATTAACAGGCTAGGGAAGAACATTCAGAAAGAGAACAATAACAGACTTCACACTAATGGTAAGATATTTCTATCTGTTATTTTTTTTGTTGTTGTTTAAGGAAACATGTAAAGACTGTGCCCCTCTCCCTCTTGAGACTACACACAATTTTTCAAGACTTACTTGAATGCAGTCACAGAAATTTCAAAGATAACTTGGTTCCTACAAGTTTTAAGAGGTCTGATAGCTGGACAGAGAAAGACAGAATGCTTTCCAACAGACATTCACTAAACACCAACATTTCTTAAATCTTTGCAGGAAGCATCATAAAAGGCATCAAAGACAATACATGTAACCCCTCAGTATATCTTCAGGAAAAACAGTTTTCACGTATTTCTGCAGCACAAGAAAACATTTATCCTCCTTTATAGTTCCTCCCAACTGTGTATCATGTCAAAAGGAGATCTTAGCACATCTTAGTTATTTCCATTGAAATGGCACCTGAAAGGTGTTGAATCAGTAGTTTCACAAACAGAAATCTTGAACACAGAAACAGTATGTAAGCACAGCAGTATCATAAGCGCACTGCAGATATTCCTTAACCTTCTGGTCAAAATGACCTTACTTAGTACAGATTTGTGAAAACAGGCACAAAACTCGAGAAGACTGCAACTGGTAGCCCCCTCTGTTCTCGTGGAGACTGAAGCCATCCATGTACACAGAAAATAAAATTGTAAAAACACCATGCAGAGACCAACACTGAAAAACATACTGGATCAAATCTTCATGGTTATTTCAGGATACATCTCAAGACAAGCCTGAGGAACAGCAGCAGGCTTTGCAATGGTAAATCATATCTATTTTGGATTATACAGGAACCTTCCTCCTCCTGCTTCTTGCACTGAAGAAAAGTAGATTGTCAGTTAGGTGTTTAATGCAAGACAGCTCAGCCTGACCCCAGCCCCGACCTCCCAGCACTCCCTAAGCCATCAAGGCAGTCACCACCTTTGGGAAGCTCAGATGGCACTGTTTTAGCACTTGACAGGCTGGAAACCAGACAAGTAAGGGGCTCATGGAGGCTCACGGATCCTCCTCTCCTGCTCAGGAAACATTACTAGTAATCAGAAAGGCAGTACATACTTGGTTACATACAGCATTAGCTCCTTAAATGCTTTGGGGCATTTTTAAGGATTACCAAGTTTTTAGATGTGAAACTATGGATACATTTAGCTGGGTATTTGAGAAATCAAGAATTCCACTCATCACTGCTCTGATTCAATGACCTTAAACACATAATCAATGGCTAAACTGATAAATGAGAAGACTTCTTAAAAATCTATTTCTTGAGTGCTGGAACTAAATGTTTTATTCTTGACAGTTGTAATTTATAATTTAGTGACAATAACATTTGTTCCAGCTGTTCAGACCCATTTTACACAGCAGACAGGGAGCCTACAGTATTTCTAAAGACAGACACTTCATTTGGGTTGGGAACTGCTTGATTTATTTAGCATATCAAGTTATTAGCTAACTCAAAACAATCAGAAGACATTCTTAATGTTCATAATTAGAGCACTCATCATGGGAGCTAAGAGGCCAGAGTTCTTTAAAACTTCAGGAATAATAAAGTGCCAGATAAAGTAAAACAAACTAGTAACTTTTTATGTGAGAGTATAATTTTTTTCATGTGGTTAAATGGTTTTCTCCATTTTACCAGGATGATTCATGCCATGTACGCTCTTTGCCAGCATTTTATCATTCAATTCACACATTACCGTATCTGAATCTGATCTTTTTAGGTTTAATAATCAACATTTCTACGGTCTCTTATTTTCATCTTTACTTGCGGTCAACAAAAACTGGTTATATATTTTTTCCTCAGAAAGCTTGGTCCAAAAAAATGATTTTTTTTTTTTTCTGAGGCAGTGGGAGGCGAAGGGTAATTTCTTGATTCCACTGAATGCCAGTTTCTGCACATTCAATAAACATCACTGACGCTTATTTTACCCACAATCTCCCATATAAAATGGTAGTTTGGACACAGTGCCAAAAATTTACCTTATAATACCAACTATGTGATCCATGAAATTTTATGCATAAAATATGCAAACATTTAACTAAAATAATCTGGTTTATGACCAACTGAACTGTACTTTCAAATATTTCAAGGTGTATGAATATTGTACTTGCTCACCCTTGTTCACATAACTCCCAGAGAGCTCCTGCATTATCTAGGGAGACAAACACTGAACTTCTCCAGAATATAAGCAATTAGAAAATTAAAATTTCTGTATTTCCATGTTTGTCTCCTGCTTGCAAATTCAGCTACCTAATGAAATTGGCATATAACAAAATTGAGTCCACCTTTGTCTACTGCTTTTGGAAATCACTGTTACGAAATAACTGCTTATTTAAGCAGTATATTGTGTCATGATATGAATAAGCATTTTCAAGGCTATTAAAGATTTTGAAATTATATGTGGTGCAAATTCATAAAAAAACAAACAAAAAAAAATCAACACACCACAAGGGAAAGAAGTCCATTTTAACCATCAGGACCTTAGAAAAAACATGCAATTGTTCCTGGTAGATAGATTATTATATTTTAAATATTTCTTGTAGCCTCATCTCAAATAGGTGGCAAGTAACAGAATAGAAAGACACAGACCCAAGCTCAGATCTTCTCTCCAGTGAGACAAGTAACAATCCTTGGTAGGGACCTGTTTTCTTCATCTACGTTTCTACATTTGCAGCAGCAAAGTGCATCAAAACCATCATTATAAAACACTGATCTTCTTTTTACATAAAGGAGAATTATTGATTATTGAGCTTTAAGGTGAATAAAAAATAAAGTTGAACCTTTCTTAGTTTCTCTGCTCACAAGTGTTCAGCCAATACTGACCTACTCCGTGTATACTAGTGACACCATAAAGCCTGAACAGATCCAGCAGGCTTCTTGAACAGCACTGCAGCACATGCAACTACTTGGTACTGGGACTACACCTGTGAAAATTTGAATCACATATGATTACAGTTCTTAGGTCCAACTTTGAAAAGTGTGTTAAGATCAGTCTTGTGTCCTAACCAGAGGCCACACAACTTATCTTACCTGCACATCTTTCGGTGAAGGGAACACCAGCAAGGTACTGAAGGGTATCAAAAAACACAGCTCAATTGCATACCTCTGAATCCTAAAAACTAAGTTACCCGGATATAGATCAACAGTGACAGCCAGGCACTCAGGAATGCAAAACCTCTCAGGTTTTTCAGGACAAATAAAACTCACCAATTCCCCAAAACATTTTCCATCGAATCACTCTTTACAAGGAACAGCATTTCCTTCAGATAAACACACCATTCCTAGCACCTTTCATGTGCTGACACATGTTCTCACTAGTCACTTAACCCATTAGGTCTGTACCTGCACCAACTCTCAGCTTTCATCTCTGAATGGAACATGAAAAGACTCTTCAAAGAAAAAATTCAATAGTTTTGGAGATTTTTCATCTCCTCTAGTTGTATATAAAGGGTTGGTATGTTCTTTGTCATTTTGTCCTTTTTTTTTGCTTGGAATGCAAAAAAATACCCAACATAGCCTTTTGATAAAGGCTGGCAGTGGCCCAGCTTTAGTTGCAGTTGTTTGAATGTTGTAAAAACACACGGGATGCTCTTGCTTTTATCTTTTGGCTTCCGTAGTCTTTTAGAATTACGTACAACATTTTGATTTTCAATATACTGCTGAAACCAAAACACAACATTCCCATTTCATTGCTCAAGGCTATAATTTCCTGCCGCTGTATCACTGTTCCCCAGCAAGACTGCAGACAGCCTGGATTTCTGCCTGTCTGGGCTGGGGGTGCAGCCATTCACATGTGGCTGTGGAAATGCTCACAGACCTTCCCACTGCTCCCCGCACAAGCAGTGGCTCTGAAGTAATGACAAAATAAATTTACTCCTAGAAACTGAACACAAGCAGCTTGGGCAGGATAAGCAGCTGTCGACTCTCATCTGCTTGATTTCTGACCCTGAATTAGCACTAACGACAACGAGCCGACATATGGATGGGAGGCCAGCCCTGCAGTTAACAGCTCCATTAGTACTCGGTTTAGTTTCCCAAATGACATCAAGCCACACACGACAACTACAGCAGGAGATACAAATATCCACACAGGCCACTGTGTGCTGCCTATGACTGTGGCCAAAATGAGGTAACCTGGAAGGAATGGAAGACTGGGTCCTACGAAAAGCAACACTTACCCTCAACCAGTCTCCTGCCAGCTTAATGCTCCCCAGCTCTTGCAATTAGAGAGATTTATCTCTATCTATTAATTTATTTCATAAAGCTCTTTTCAAGCTTTGAATCAGCCCCACTGCTTCTCTCCCCTCACTCAGTTTTAGAATAAACAGGGCAGACTGGGGAGCCATAGGCTCCTACCTGCACACTGGTATTCAGGAGACAGGAGTTCTGCTTTAAAACTAGCACATAAAGAATGTAATGCCATGCCAAATTTGCTCTCCATTATTGCCCTAATAATTCTAATATCTGACATACCCATAGGGCCACTCCTGAGCACTGAGATGGCATTTATATCACAGCCCAGGAGCTTACTCAAGAACCAGCTCACAGTCCACCCATCACTCTCTCAGATTCACTCCTTCTCCATATACATCACATTACCTACACCACTTTTCATTTGTATTTTACTGCACAGTCACTCAGTTTCATTACATTCTTAAAAAAAATCTTCAGTCACCATTAATAACTCAAAGTTATTCTGTGCAGTAATGAATGACATCAGGAATTCCAGCTCTTAACAGATCGTTTATGCATATGCACACCACCACAGGTCCCAGAACAGATACATCTGCTAACTCATTAGAAAGGCTCCAACATTTTGACATCCAACTTTTCTTTCCAAAAGCCAGGCTAATTCCTGACCTTGCAAGAAGTTCATTCCTGTAGCCACCATTTTTTAATTTTTTCTTCCAATACACTAACAGAAAGAAGAAAAGAATTGTTACGTTAACAGAACATAACTCTTCTGTTAACAGAAGAAAAATTGTTATGACTAACAATTTTTCCTTTTACATATCTCAAGCTCATCAGCCTGTGGTTTCCTCTTCCACCTTTTAAGAAAGTCAGATCAAATTTGCCATCTTTCAGTCCTCAGGTACAAGTACATTTATGCATCATCACATCATGGTTAGTCTCGCTATCTCATTCTTAAATTCCTGCAGAAAGCTGGGGTTAATTAACAAACTGCTTAGCAACTTTTTCTATTGGATATATAAATTCCCCTACAAATTATTAAATTTGAAAGACATTTCTTAAAGAAGAATTCATCAGAAAGAATTCCATCTTGGGAACTACCAGTTCTTCCCAATGAGCAACAGATGCAAAGAATGAATTTACCAGCTCTACAGATTATTCTGGCATACTCCCCAATGCTGATGTTTTTGAACATTTATCTTTTACTAGTTCTGATGCCTGTTTACAAGTGGTCCTCCAACTCTTTTTACAGTATTACACCTTATTTAACTTGACAGATTTTATAAACCTTTTGTATTTTCCTTATTTAGATAAAGCTTTAGGCTTTAAAAGGACTCCTTCTTGCTTTCAACAGCAACCACTAATGCTGCTATTAAGCACTCACACATCTTTTTCTGTCCTTTCTGAACTATTTCTCAGTAAGGGGGAAACATTTATTCTCTGCCTCCAGTGTAGTATTCATGCTACCTGTAACTTTCAGCTTCCTTTCAACAAACCGGCATGAGCTACTTCTCCATTTCCACATGCCTCTTGAAGCTGAGCATGGCTGCAGTAGATTATTTGGCTTCCGTTTCTCCTGCAAAGATCCTGGAAATACTTACATCATTTCTGCTGCCCCAGAGTAGCTCTTGGACTAACATTTTGAACTGGGCTTGTACACTAGTCAGCACTAAGTCAGATGTAGCTTTCTTGCTCAGGGAAGTAGAGTTTATGTCACTGTGACAGGGCCAAAAGCAAGGAGAGTTTTCACACAGTAACAGGGCAGCTCCAAACACTGGTACCACAGCAGCATGCTCACAGGACAAACTTTACTTCCCTGCTCTTAGAAGTGAAGTAGGCTCAGCTCTGCACACATCCTACCTGTCACCAGTTAGTGAGGATGATTATATCAAGGTTGCCTGGGGAGAGTGTTTGCCAGTTTCTTTACCAAGACATGAAGAATCCCAGAAACAGTTCACTACTGTTTCTGTAATTCTGTGTAACCTTAGTTTTACTCAAGTTAACAAAGTTATGGCAATCTAAAGCTGAAGAAAGATGGAAAAGCAGATTTTTTAAAACCCAGTATGCATTGCTAACTTATTTTTGGGTGCTTCCATCTTTCTTCATAGCCTGTGGCCTTGTTGCATCATCCAGCACAACAGTGTTTTCAAGGCTGTACAAATGAAAGCCTGTGAATATGATACTGTACTGACATTCAAGATGCAATTTCTATTTCTGTCTCTGCCACAAACTTGCTCTGTGACCTTGAGCAAGTCATCAGATCTCACTGACTCATATAAATATCTCTGAAAGAGGGTACGGCAAAGCCTTAATAACTGGAGATGATTATTATATGCATAAATCCTCCTCATCATTTTTATCCCTATTTTCATCACTTGCTATTTCACTTTCATTCCAGATATGAAGCAGAAAGCTCAGTGGAAATACACCAAATAGATACCATTTCTGTGGAAAAACACAGGCCACATTTACTGTGACTCCAAGTTCTCCTGCACAAGGGTACCCTCCAAGCTGCTGCAAATACAGCTTCGCAGCAGTGAGGAGAGCTGGGGGGGCATGCACCTGCTGAGGCTGCAGTTCATTATGCTCACTACAGTATCAGGTCATGCAAAGTAAGGAACAGACTGACAAAAATCTGTTGTCAAGAGCTTACAACTCAAACAGACAGCGTGGGGAAGGCAAGGAGAAGTATAGAAGAAATAACAGTGACCTGGCCAACCATGCCTACTAGCCCCAGTTAGATAGAGAGCACACATCTTTTGAGACAGCCAGGCCAGCACCTTGCCTCTTGTTATGTCAAATTGCACCCTACAATCTCTTAATTTAGGCTTTTCCAATACATTTCCAAATGGATTTTCTTATTTTGCATTTTTCCCCTCTTTTCTTTTTCTTATTTTTTTTTTAAGTAATCTATATTGCTAAGAAATAAATAGCCTGCAGTACAATTGCTTCAGCTTCATATTTTCCATGTGATTTTTATTCCATGCAACCAGAGGACAAATCAAATGGAAAACACAGAAAACTCTTCTCTAGAGAGCTTTCTGTCCTCCAGCTGCAATCACTCTGCAGAATGCCTTAACAAATGGTCAAGAAAAGTTCTGCTTCTACTCAGTGAAGCCAATGCTAAATTGTTGATGACAAGGCTTGTCGTAAATAAATATAAATGCATGTAAACACCATGTTTAGCCAAAGGGATCACCTAACACGGAGGGAACTGGATTTTCTAGATAGCTCAGATGCCGCAACATTATGAGGAAGAGCTGATGTTGAATCATCAGCTGTTACTACAATGAAAATGGAGCTCCCTATCTCTGCCTGGCCTTCCACTTAATGCCTTTCACTTATCACTAATGAAAAGCAGCAGCACATTGTGAATGCTGCTGTTCCTACCGGATGCCGGCTGGGGAAGGGAAGGAAGGACAGGCAGGATACTTTGCCCACTTAGAAACTCCTGCGCAGGAATCCTAGTGGTACTCCCAAGGTCATCACACATCACTCCATAAACTCTTCATTAGTACTGCACTCTGTGTAAAGGCTTTTAACAGAAGGAGACCACCCTTAGTTATGTTTTGAAGCTTCCCTGGTTGAACACTGAAGGTATTTCGACCCACTCATACACTGCTGAAATACCAATCTTCTCTGTTTGCTGAGACAGAATAAATAAAAATGAAAGTTCACACTCCTAAGCCTTCAATAATATTTTAAATTCCTCATGCTGTTCAGAAGGCAGTTCTTCCAGTGAGTGACTTCACTGATCTCTCCTGACTCTACATACATGCCAGGAGGTTCGATGCAAGTGCAGATTATTTCTATTAAATATTCTTTAATAGAAAATTTTGCATGGCAACTAGGATTCTTAAAATGTATTACAGGAATGAGGAAATACCCCTCTTCTAGAGTACTCAAATATTTATTCAGATGAAATATATATGCAATTACAACCCTGGATTCTGCACTAGTCTGCCACATACACACAGAACGTGTGAGAGCTCAGCAACATGTTTTTGTCAAGGTCTGTGGTTTTATGCCATATTTACCGATATAGAATCCATGTGCCTCCTTTGGTATTTGTAATAAAATAAACCAAACATAGCATACCCTATAATATTTTAAGAAACAGTTTTAGCCATGATTAATGTTAACATTACCTGAGAGCCACTAGATGGTGCTGTTAAAGACAGTATGGAAAGTTACTCTGAACCAATCATATAATGAAATAAGATTAAAAAAAAAAAAAAAAAAAGTTCTTAAAATGCTGATCCATCAATTCTATGTTTATTAAAACATCAAGGCTGTTACTTTGCACGGTGCATTGTGACTTTCTTTAAGAAAAGGGGAAAAAAAATTAAGTGTTGAGAGCAATGCAGTTCAATAACTCTGAATAAAGTTTCTATGAGCTAGATTCACCATCAGTGACCTTTTAGGCATCTGGCCATGGAAGAGAAAGCACGATTATGGGAACCATACCTACACTCTTGACACGTTGCTGTGGCAGAGATAGCATGCAGGCTGCTTCCAGCCCAGCTCAAGACATTCACGTAAAGTGCCACCTGGCACAGCATACTTGCTATTCAATGTCTATAGCTAGATGCAAAGGAAAATGCTAGCAGCCAGCATGAAAATCAAACCGTGTTCCCTTCCAACACCCACAGTCAGGGAGGAAACAAAGCCTCTTTGCACTGGGAACGCACTGCCCTGCTCTCTGGCAGGCAGGCCACGAGGCCTTTCCCTTGCTCCTTGCACAGCAGCAGCTGCAGAGAAGGCTCCTCTGCACCGTGCGCCTTGGGGTTGGGAGGCCAGGCCCTGAACTCCCTAGACCTGAGCGGGTTGGGGGAAGAATTT
This sequence comes from Netta rufina, assembly GCF_964035555.1. Lineage (NCBI taxonomy): Eukaryota > Metazoa > Chordata > Aves > Anseriformes > Anatidae > Netta > Netta rufina. The sequence continues at coordinate 9,008,201 of NC_140132.1, forward strand.
TATCCAAAAGGCATTTCAGAAAGTATATAAATTACCCTGAAGTGATGACTGCAAAAAACAGGTTTCTAACATTTGGGGCCTTACTGGACTGTAAAGAATGTGCTTCCTTTCACCCACCTTGACCATTATCTCTAAAACCTTCAATGGGACAAGCAGGAACGCTTCCAGCCCCAAGTGCCCACAGTCCAAGGGCTTCAGCACTGCACAGGACACCAGGGAATACGAATTTAACCTCTCGTGTGGAAAAAGCAGTGCAGTTTGGGTCCCCCGCTTCTCTCAGCCAAATGGAAAAACAAAACCAAACAAACAACAAAGAAAGCATCAGCAAACTGCAGAAGCAGAATCCACAACGTGGCCCTGCGAGTGGCCTCCCCCTGCCAGCACAGCCACCCACCCTCCCCAGGGGCTCCCGCTCCCTCCGCAGCAGGGTGCAACCCCCCCAGGCCTGGCACAGCCGGGCAAGCCCCAGGCCTACCATGCTGCCAGGTAGCCAAGACTTTTTTTTATTTTTATTTTTAAATTAATACCCCTTCCAGGGCTTTGATGGCAGCTAAATGGACTCCTTCAGGACAGCAATTTTAGACACCTACATGCCAGCCAACCCTCATGTCAGCACTTCTTTTGGTTTGTGTTTTTGTCACTTCAGAAAAGAGAGCTGTACACTAAAATACAGCATTTTCCAAAGCCTGGAATTCACTGGCCATCACCCAGTTATTTCAGACGGACTTCATTTCTACCTTTTTGCCCCTTGACTAACAAAATAACAGCTGTAAATATTTCATGAGAAACAACTACGTCATTCCCCTCTTGCACCCGCTTCATCACCTAAGCACAAGCTGTGCCAGATAACCACAAGCTGCGTGTGTGGACAGAAACAACCTCAGTGTTTGCAGCCCTTACACCAAAGAAACCTCAAGTGCATGGATACAAAATAAACAACAGACTGGGGAAGTGCCTTTGTTAGCATAGTGAATTTAAGAATTAAGGAAGAGATACAATCACCTCAACTTCCACCCAGATTACATGAGATATAAAGTTATGTCACATTTTCACCATAGAACTACGTGTTTATTGCAGGTAGGAGAACCAGAGAGGCCAAGTTAGTTATTACCCCAAGAATCTTTGACAGTTTACTGTAAACCTTCTCTAACTTGTGACAGTGAGCCTGAAGACAGCTCACAACTGTAAGTTCAAAAGCATGTATGTGGACTATAATAAATGTTGCTCACCACCTGAAATGTGTTACCAATTGCATGTACTTCAGTGGATTGCAGTCCTGGCTATTAACAGTTTAATAACAGTTCTGTGAATTAGCATTAAATTACAGTGAATGTTAGCAAAGAGGTTCTAATATTTACATTAGTGCCTAATGAGTTCCCCATAATTAATATAATTACACCGAACCGCAGAAATTAATATTCAACCAATTATTTTAAAGAGCTATCCAGTATATGTAGAGACTTTCTGAAGATATCCTCCCAATAACAATAGAGCATTTCATGAAAGCACAGGCCCCAGTTCTGCTATGAGCTCTGCAGGAGGGAATCTCATTGCAGAATCAAGGCATGGGCCCCCACTGAAGTTTTGGAGTAAATTCATTTACCTAATTTCCTAAGCACTCACCTTATCTCTTTATGCTTGCCATAGAAATACTCCAAGACACAGCAGAAAACTAATAAATCCCACATTCCACCTCAGGTATGACTTCTAACATTGTAACACAACCCAGATAAAACAGCAAGGGACATATGGCACAGGCGCATAAATTATTTTAACTGACTCCTCCAAGGATCCCACCAGAAATGGTGAAATACTTTGCTTATAGCTCCAGACAGTTCGCTTCACAAGGCAGAAGGATTAAAAAAATAATAATAATACTTTCTACCCGTGAGGAATATGCAAAACCCTTGTCCTCAGTCCTGCAAGGCAGACTTCAGGGAAACATACAGATATGCCATCTGAAAAGTCAGGTATCTTCAAAGTCCCCCTAGTGACAGTTTAAAGATGATTACTTTGAGTAGCCACATTCAAACATGAGCCTAATGCTTTTGTCTAAATTTTTCAAAATATTTTGTATTTGGAGATAGCTGACCCAATTTCCACTTGTTTGTTTAGGAGCTATTTCATCTTCAATCAAAAGACAGATCACTTTCTTTCCTCGCCTGCTATGTCATGTTTAAATATGCACCACACTGCCGTTTCATTTTTCTACAGCAAAGCCTAGACGAGGACTTCAGAGATACTATCCTTCAGAGAAACTGATAGCATTAAGGGCAAAAGGTTAGGTATGCAAGTCTTACATATTAAAGAATAATTAATCTTGCACGTACTGCCATCACTGCTATGTCTTCAGACATTAGATCCAGTTCTGCTTCCAAGAGAGTGCAATTTATTGTTTTAAATAGCACTTGGGAAGAGAGAAGCATCTCTCTTCCTTCCCACCCACTCCCCCCACTCCAAATCTACTGGAAGTTAATTTCGGAGTAAACAAAAAGTGAACAAAATTTGTCAGCCAGCCCATGCAGAGTCACATTATACTCTAAGAAAGCCTGTCTTATGGTGGAAGAACAGACATGAAGTCTTCAAGCTAGCATTCAAAGAGAAGGTCTCAACTTGAAAGATGCTCCCTTAGAATAAAACACTGCCCCTGGTGTGCCAAAGCCAAATGCTACCTTTCTGAAGCATACCTGCCTATTAAACACATTAAAAAAAAAAAAAAAGAGAGAGAGAGAGAGAGAGAGAGAAATTAGTATAGCAATTAATGATTTTCAAAGGAAAAGGGTTCCCTGCTACCCAGCTCTTTTAAACTTGCTCCCCAGAACTCCTTACTTGAGGCAGCCATTCCGTCAGGAGCTGGGGAAGTGCTTATGAGAGAAAGCAGTAGCACAAATACCGGCTGGCAGATGATCATGCTCTCCCTCCACTATCCCTTCGCCTCCCACATCCCCCAAAGCATCTGATCCTAAGCTACTCAAGAACATCCTCCAAAGCAGTTCTGCTATTGATATTCTCTCTGTAGCAACTTTTCACTTGTCTGCTGCAGCTACTAATGTTACATTACTCTGCAGCTATTGGTATCTAAGAAATTGAGTCCTGCCTCACTGTTTGCTCTGATGATTTCCCATGACAGCAAATGCTCCGCATTGTTTATCTGTCATGATAAACGTTTCCCAAACATCTTCTGAGCGTGCTTCTTCTCGTCAGCATCAGCGAGCACTCCCTTATTCCTGTACTGTTAGACAAGGCGAATAGGAGCACCGCACTCCTGATGTGCTTGCTGTTATGCACTCTCTTACTCAGCTGGTACGAAAGAGAAGTAAACCACCAAGGGAAAATGGGAATCCGGGAGATGCTTGTAGAAACAGCCAATTTAAGACCATCAGTCTTGCAATCCTGGGGCTTCCACTTAAAACAAATGGAATTACCAGCATTGCAAACAGCAGTTAGGCTAATCAAGAGTTAAATGATAAATAATCCAACAGGGTAAGATCAACCATTCTTCAAATCATCCCACAGTTTACATGTGGATAGAGGCACAGTCTAGAGAAAAACTGGGTGAGAAACCCACTCTCTTGGGCCACGGAATAATGTCAGAAGTGTGTAGGGGGTGGAGGGGAGACCAGGGACCTCAATTGTAAACCATGGTTTCAGCAATTTTAGACCATCTGAAACAATACCGTGGGTGTTAGGTGCAGAAGGGAATACACATGGACATAAGCATAGGCATCCATTACAGAACCCAATATCACAGAGGTACGCGAGCTCACAGCCCAAAATTTAGCAACAAAAGAAAGAAAATTGTCTTAACTGTCCCACATCACTCCATGCACACCGTCAGTGGCCCTAATCAGCCTTGGTGGGTTGTTGTAGCAAGATCACATTCTACAGAGCACAAGTAGCTTAGAAATGACAGCTTGGATCAAAAATCATCCTTTCAACACAGAACTCACTCTGCGTCTATTACTGCTGGCAGAGAGCAAAGTCACGGTGCTCTTCCTGCCCAGGCTCAGTTCCTGCAGCACAAGCATACAGTCCTGCAGCTGTCAGAGACGATGGAGACAGGGTCAGCTTACTCTAGCTCAGGTCTTACCCACGTTTAGAAAACAAAAGGTAAATCAGCCCCACTGTAAATTCTTCCTGTGTAAGAAAGGTTAAATACGTGTTGCAGACTAAGTTTCTGAAGTCATAAGTGGGCTCTCCTCTTTCTATCCAGACAGTAACTTTCACAAAAACTCGCAGGAAGCTAATTAGCTTGAAGACCTTTGCCTCTCTGCCCCATTTGATTGATACCATCCAACAGTTCAAAATTACTAGGGAGATGAACAGACACACACAGCAGAGAAACATAAATCTGTTTCCATAGTGAAGTGCATTAAAAATAGAAAGAACATGACACTAATGTTTCTTTTCAGATATTGCCACAGGGATTCTTCAAGGCACTGTGTCCAGAAGCTCTAATCACTAGTGAAATTTGCCTATTTAAAAAGCTGTAGTAGGAGCCTTCATAGTTCTTATGCTGCAGAAATTAATTGGACCAAACTCCTCTGCATATTCAGGACAGTTGAGATGGGAAAATTTTCCCATTGGTGCTTGAAGATTAAACATAGCTTAATTTACAGCTACAATATCATACATGAATGGTTCGTTTGCATGTATTGTTACAGTATAGCCTGACAGACTGAATGATTAGACTAGCTGTAATTTGTGCCGTACATATTTGATATCCTGGTGAAAGGTAATGCCTTCATATTCAGCTTTACTGCTTCTTTACAAGACTTTATTAAAAGTTGGACAACAGAATGCTGCTTAGAGAAACCCTATTCATGAAGACAAGTGTTAGTTTCAGGTTGCCAAGAGACTTCTGTATATGTACACGTTAATTTACTACATCAGTATCTGTATGCAGCATGGCTGAATTAGGAGCTACCCCTTTGGCAAACATTCTGAGGACCCACTCCGAGGTACCATGCAATATACTGCAATGCATCAGCCATCTACCGGGGAGAAAATAAAAGCCTCACGACTCAGGAATCCTCTGTATATTCAGAACAAGCACTGACTTCTCCAATCATAATGCCAAATATCTACAGCAACGGCAGCGACGGCCAAGTTCTACAGAGGAGCTGGTGTCTATCCAGAAGGTGATTATAAGATTGTAAGGAGCAGAAAGGAACACTCCATGAAGTGCAAAGACCTAATTCCTGCCCATGGTCTTTAAAGTCTCCACCCCACCTTGGCTATGCTGTAGTCTGTGGACTGATCTGAAAAACCCTAAAAAAACATCTAGGGTTATTTTTACCTTCCTGCCCCCAGCAAAGGCAGTCATATTTGTCTATAAAAGTGAGCCTGATGCTTTGGCTCATGGCTGTTAGACAGAATAAAAATTCTACTGTTTCTTTATTTGTATGTAGGAGTCCAGAAAAAAAAAGATGGAATACTTCAGCTGAAGGGCCCAGGCAGAAAAAAGCAGCAGAGCCTCAGAAGAGCCACTTCAGGTTGGCTACAGAAATCAGTTGAGAAGCTACAGGACTGACAAGCTCAGCATGCACAACAAGCAGAATCACTTCTGGAAGAGGGCACCCTCTTCTTCAGTTTTACTCTTCTAACCTGAGGCATTTTGGTAACATGTGGGAGACACGCTGGCCATCACTACGGCAGAAGTAATCTAAAGTTTCACATACCTGAAGTGGGCTTTCACCTACTTTCAATAAAACAGTAATTTGTCTGGCTGCTAGTTGACAAAGCACTGAATGTATTGAGTATTTGAACAGAAAGCAACAATACATCTTTTTAGCTTAGTCAACATACATAGTGGGAGAAAGGTGGAAGTCTCCCTGCATCACCTCAACAATGATGTCTTTTCTTTCAGGCTCACCTTCTTAAAGCAAACACCCTGCACACTTCTCTGACTGTCACAGATAACCTGGCTTCATTAAAATCCTCACCAGCCTCTGAATTAGCTAAATATCATTAGCTGAAAAATTGATTTATAAATAAACACGTGGTTTCTATGAGGGGCTTTTCCTAAGGAAGAGCAATGCAAAGAAAGCATATTTGAAGGATTTTCTAAGCCGTAATCTATACTTAGTACTTAAAGACCAAGCTCCCCAGGCAGTTTTTAAGGGCTTGCATCTTTTTTAGGAAGACTGAAAGTTGTAGCTGTAACAGCACTTGTTATCGTGCCAGGCGTTCTGCTCTTGTCATTTCATGGCCCACGTTACTATGGGAGTATTAAGGTACCAGCTAACATGGACTTTGATTTCAGAAAAACTACATTCTTATCACTTTTCACAACTACCAACATCTTTCACCAACACTAACAGATCTCATTCCAGCTCACTGAAGAACAGCCAGTAAAGGGGATATGCTAGCAGCAAACCAGTGGAAGCAACGTACTCGTACTGCATGGATGCTGTTCCCTAGACACAGACAAGAGAGTTTGCTAAAAAGACCTAATTTATCAGCATCTTTCACTTGGGTCATGTGCTTTTGTAGAATCAAATCTCATGAACAGGATGGACAGTTGCTGCCCAGCTAGCGACAGAAGTGAGTGTTCATCACAAGTGTCCTTGCAAAGATGCCTTCAGCTGGATCAGACAAGACTCCTCAAAGAATTGTGGACTATTCTGGCATGCCTTTGTGACCACGATCCATTTCTACCGATTACCTTATATTATGTATAAAATGTATCTTAACCATCTTAATTGGCTGCTCTACATGACCGCTCCTACTGACCAGCTTTGCTGGAATATTTAAATTTGTCTGCACACAGCTTGGTCAGCTCCTTTGTCTACAGCAGATGCCACTGGGGGAACCACCAGAAGCTCCGAGCTTCCCTGCTCAGGGAGTGAACCAGCACATCCCAGCAACATCTACTGGTTGGCCTGTGCACAGCAGAAGCCACTTGAGAGCGTCTCGGGTCCTGTCTGGAAGTCCTGCCCGTGAAGTTCCTGTCTGCTGCTTTCCACGTGGCTGGCTAAGAGCTCAGTCAACCACCTTGTCTGCAGGCAATCAGGCACGCCCTCTATGCAGGGATTAGCTTCAGAGCTCCTGGACCAAGCAGGAAATTAATCATTAAGCATGCTGGGTGTCAACACAGGCACAACCCTGATATTCAGTTATATCAGAACTGCATATACAGGGTAAATTTGAGTTTTATCCATATACCAAAACTGTAACCTACTTATAATGCTCCATAGATTTTCACCACAGTATCCACGAAGTAGCACATGGTAATCCTTCTGACACAAGTCACACACCAATCCTAGGGCACACATGCCGACCTTGCAAGGCATCCTCCTGATCCCCACTGTTTGTGCATCTGGAAACAGGAGCAGAACAAATAAAAGGTTTGGAATTTTGCAGCCATTAGACCTAGAAGCAGGCGCGTTGTTGGGCACCTGGCTCCCCCTCCTTGCTGTGACTTGGGCTGCCCAAGCACCTTTACAAACCTCTTTCTCACATCCCAAACCATAAAAGTGTTGAACCAGAAAACTAAGCTTTTCTGACAAGGATAGTTGTTCTGAATCTCCTATGGGAGTAATGAGCCTCTTCCTTTATGAAGGGACAAGTCAGCTGAAAGAAGCAATAAAAGAACTGATGCCATTTACTAAGATGGATTGCTATTACTCGAGCTGTCCATCCAGACATATTTGTCCAGAGCATATTTTTAGTACTAGAAGCAATGTAGTTACAGATCACAGAACAGCCAAACTGCCAGAAAACATGGACTGACTTATCTTCATCAAAATAAATCACAACAGATTTTGGGACTCCCATAACTCAGAAGCCAAGGGTGACCTTGAGGCAGAAGTTGATTAAAGCTGTCACACAAAGCCCAGTGTTATACTTTACAGCTAATGATGCCAAGCTACCAACTGAACCATGCCTGCCTGTGTCTGCATGGTAGTTCATGGCTGCTCCTAAATTATAACCGATACAAGCAAAGTCTGCAGCAGCCTGACCTGCTCCCTAGATGACAACCCCTTCACATGAGGCTGTTGAACTAGTACTGTTGCAAGTGCCTCCAACAGAAATAGAAATGAAAACAAAAGCAATGGCCAAAATAAAAACAAAATAAATCAAACAACAACAAAAAATCCCAGTCCAGTTTGCTTTCTCCTCCCACTAGCGTACATGACTATGTGCACCAGAAAACACACCCAGCTATTAGGTGAAAAAGATCATTTATCAAAAAATGGATCCTCTCCTGGGGCAGACATCAACATTACTTGTATTCCAGCAGAACACTACAGCTTACATCAGCAAAGCACCTGCAGCTTGCAGGATGTAAAGCAAAGGATTTTGTTCCCTTAGGAGGCCCATGCCACCACACTGCCCCAAGCCTGCAGCACCTTGACCACTCGTGGCTGCGAGGGACAGCAGCAACCCAAAGGAAGCAGCATGGCTCAGAAATCTTCACTGCAGCATGGTTCAAAAAATGGTTCATACAAAAGAAGAAGACTTGGAAGAATTTCCATAGTGTGTTCTGATTATATAGTAAAAGTTAACAGTGGTACACCAGCTCCGGGGACCCTGTTCAGATGCCAAAAACTTGTAAGATGGAAAAGCACGAGAAGGCCCTGAGCTTCAGGAGGGGGGAGCTCAGTCCCATACCCCAGAGCCTGATAACCCCACGCTGCTCACTGCAGAGGTGGTGGCACAACATCCATCTCCTGGAGGACACCTACACAGAAGGGACTCAGAAGCTGAAAGCCCAGGTCCTTGTCACCCAAGAGGGTGCAGAGGTTTTCTGGAGAAATATGCCTGTGTTTCTCCAGAAATAAGATATATTTAGATACAGGACTTTGACAGTGCTTCATTTTTCAAACAAAAACCTGTTAAAGCAGCACATCCCCATTGTATGCTGGGTTACTCTTTCATCAGGGTTTTCCTTGTGACCACCAAGTTCCATTCATGTGTATTCCTGGACTTTATACTATACAGAAAGTTTCTGATGTTGGCCTTCCCAAAGGCAACTATTTTTGCTGTTTGGATTAAAACAGCTCAGTCATGTTCATGAAAGCCCAGCCTTGACAGCAGAAGGGATTTCATCTTCGTCACAGAAGAGGTTTTTTATTTATTTATTTATTTATTTATTTATTTATTTATTTATTTATTAACAAACTGTGATAAGGATTTAAAAAAATATGTGAGAGCCTCAGTGTATCAGAAGATTCTCACTGAAGACACATGCTGAAAACAGCACAAGAAAGAATTGGGTATGATCCAGAAACAGTAGAATAAAAAATGATATTCTACTCCCTGTACTGTTTTATTCCTGGTGGTTTAGTGCCCAAAAGATCTTTTTTTTTTTTTCTTCTCATTTTCAATAAGGCTGTACAAAGTTCAAGATCTTATGAGGCAAACAAAGACTCAATCAAAGAGACAAAGATAGCTAGATTCATCCCACCCAACCAAGACACCCAATCCCAACCGTAATTGCCTGAACTTCCTAAGTAGAGAAAAATAAGACAGGCTTCTCTGAGTGGCAATCTGGCAATCCAAATTTTCAGTGATTCTCTACCACAAGTCTCCTCGGGCCCCACAGGCAAGTAGGTTTTTTATTTAGGCATTTCAGCTTGCGCTGGGAGAGAAAAATGTCAGAGCACTGGCTCTGACTACCCTGCAGTGGCATCCTGCCTGCTTCTGAAATTCCCCCAAACACTTGAAAGGCAGGAGGGGAAAAATAAAATAGTTGAAATAAAGACACTGGATAGAGGCTAGAAGAGAGAGATGAAACCCAAGGACCATTTTCTTATTCACTGCAAACCAGTGCAGCAAGATCACAGCACTGCAATCAACACTTCCTTGCATCTTACATAAAAATATTTAAGAAATATTCTTATACCACTACAGTAAGAAAACACATAGCTCAAGCTCTGACAAGAGAGCACAGAAGCTACCACCACGCCCCCCCAATTATTCTAACCTTGCACTTCGTAATTTATATATTCAGAGTCCCACGATCAGATACCACCTACAGAAAATCCATTCGCTGCAGCCAATTTTGACTTTCCACCATGCTGAAGCCTGACATTTACACAGTGTTTGAGTAGGATGCCTGTGACTGCCACCAGTGAATACCACTTTTTCACTTTAACAGTGGCAGTAATTTATCTGAGCTTGGATCAGTAGGAATGAAGAAAGAAAACACAGGCTTCTTTACCTTCCCGCTTGCTCTCGGACAACAGCCTGACCTGTTAAAAAGATAAGCTACAGGAAGAATAGGATGTGTATTTAACCCCAGGGGTATCTCCTAAATTGCTCACAGCAAACAGCTCAGCTTGCTCTGCTCATGAACTCTGACAGAGCACCATGACAGAAATGCAGAAGGTATTCAAAACTACCTTGCTGCTGTTCCTGGAGTCAAACAAGGTCTAAGTGCAAACTTTTTCAACTATACACTCATCGATTTATCTATATTATGTCTAGTGAAAATGGTTGTATCTTCCTCTTATTATTAGCCCTCTCCAACATCCATAACGCTAATGATGTCAGCAGGCTACTCCCCTATGCCATGTAGAGTTTGTTATGGCACTGTTTACACACTAAGCACTACAAGACAGCCAGATGATAACGGAGCACTAGCAGCTGCCTCCTAAGTTGAGGAGCTTTTCTTAACAAGCTTTTCTCTGTTGTCAACAAGCTCATCCTCAGGAAACAATGTAATATTGTAGCAAAACAATAATAAGCTCGTATAACAATGTTAAGTAATCGATTTATAATTATACATTAGTTCACCCATTTTCTCTAGAACACCAAGATTCACACGTGCACAGGGGGCGGCCAGCACCCAGGTGTGTTTACCAACAGGGCCTTGAGACAACACAGAAGACCAGATATATCAAGTCCTTGTCAGATCTCCTGTGTCCTTCAAAGCCTACTGAGGATGCATTGTTTTTGGATGTGCCTTCCGCACCCTTTAAAAGTGATTTTTATAACAGTGGTTGCAATATTTTCTTCTCTCAAACCTGTTTAACCTTTATGGTTCTGTAGGATTTGCACGATGCCCTTTAACTCCTTATCTTGCCTTTGCCCTGGTGTAGGCTGCTCCTTGTGTAGGCTGCCCCTTGTTTTCCTGATAAGCTGCAGGTGGACGTGCCAGGATCCTGAAAACCTGCTAATGAACAATCAACAACTAACATTGATATCCCTTCTTCTTGGCCTTCTTTCTTTCCCTTCCGCATCTAAGCCTGCCCAATTGTACCAGTCTTATCTTCCTTTTTATGTTAGCTTCCTGTAGATCAGCTACAGGCAAGGTGAAGAAGCTGGTTTCCCCCATCAACATGTCTGCACCCTACCTGGATAAATACATGTATACATACATACACCAAAAAATAAATGGTCTACCAGATTTCCTTGTGCTTCCACCAGTATGAAAGTTTTACTCAGTGCTGTACTTCTGTGCAAATATTTTCCAAGTTTAACCGATGGCAGTGTGTAGGTAAATACTTTAACAATTCTGCTCTGTACTACCACCTGTCCTGTATCAAAGCAGAACAGCAGCAGTCATCTTCCAGTTAAACAACGCAGCGTGTAATTGCCTTGCTGTTGGAATGACCTGACAAAACACATTCAAAATAAAGTTTGATTTGATGACTTAACCTTTTTCTTTACTAAAAGCCATCAGTTCTCATTCTCTTCTTGTCCAACATGAATAATAGAGCTCTGCATTCTTCAAAGCATCCCTACCCATACCTGACCTACTGTGAATACGAGTTAATTTACTTTCATTTATTGATTGAAGATAGCACATTGTTTCCTGTCTTTTTTTTTTCAGACCACTTAATTTTTGGAAAGCAAACTTAAATACACTGTATTTGGCATAGTTCTAAACAAGAAGGGACTATATCCCTGGAGAAAAAGCATGTGGACTTTGCCAAATACAGAATGAGACTGCCAAGACAATTTTCCTCTCAGTAAGCACCCACAGAAACTGCCACTCCTCTCCTCCTCCTTAGCCCTATGGGAGCACACTCACAGCCAATACATATTTTTTAAAAGAGCATTCTTGCATGAAATATCACAGGACTTGACAGACAAATCTGTCAATTACTTCTCTGCCACTCAGGCTTGTTGCCAGCAGACTCCCTCTGTCTCAACATCTTATGGGAGACTGTATCCGCATCCTACTATATCCTGATCCCTCCTAACCAGCCTCTCATTCTGGCCCATGCTACTTCATGTTGTCATTGCTTTGAATTAGCTGTCCTCAGCTTCAAAAATCTCTGCCCTCCTCCCCTCCAATGTTTCTGATATGCTTACGGGAGAAAGTGATCTCAAGCGTCCTGGAAAAGTTGCCCATATCCAGATTCTCGAGGCTGATTTACGCAGCTGCTGAACACCCACACCTGGAATTTGAACTAGGAAAGGGAACAGAATAACTCAGTAAAGTCAAGGGCTAGTAAAAAATCAAACTGGGAGTCCAAAATCAAACTTGTTTTTTCTCTGACTCAGCACTCACATTATACAAATGATGAAACATCTTCCCAAGAGATATCAGAAAGAAGTTCATAGTTAGAAAGGAGCAACACATTGAAGCTTTGAGTATTGCAGAGTCCTTAAGAGAACCAGCAGTCTTAACTTCAAAGCAGCAGTTGAAAGTAGGCTTGGGAAGGAGAAGATCATAAAAAAAAAAAAAAAAAGTGTAAGAAAATTATGAATAGCTGCTCCTTAATTGTTGGTTGTGCATGTAGCTGATACAGTATCAGATTAAAGAAGTTTCTACTATTATCATATTTCCTCCCAAATCTCTATCTCTGCTTCATTTGCCTCTCTACTGCATTTCATCCAAAATACAGTAGTATCTTAGGAAGCTGTGTGTATATTCTGTGATAGGTAATCAATGCCCCAGGAAAGCTCCCGATTTTCTGCAGGTGTGGGGAGGTGGCAAGTAAAAGGTATCACAAGGCTAGTAAGAGTTGGGCTCTTGCAGTGCACAAACTGCACAAAATACCCGTGTGGTTATGCTTTAAACTGCTTTTATAGTGAGCTAAACTTAGCCAGTGGAAAAACAACCCAGTGAATAAGTGAACTACACCCAGAAGTATCTGCATCCAGCACCAAGTTATACAAATCACTAAGAGCAGTTTGTATTATTCACACCCTGCCCAAGCCACACAAGCACATACAGTAAACAACAATCAGACAATACATACCCTGTTGAAAATTCAAGAAGCATTTGGAAAACACAAGGATCTCAACACAGGAGAAAGGTACTGATACAGGTTGTATTTTTCTCATCTGCATGTGCCCAATACCTTATTTGAACTTACATTATTTTTGAGTACTCGCTTTCTTTATTGCTTCGGTAATTACAGCAACACTGTGCAGCCAAAGTTCTGGCTTTTTTTTTTTTTTTTTTTTCTTTTTTTTTAACCCAGACCACTGTCCACCACCACTCCAAGGCTCAAACACCTGCATTTGTGCATGTTTTATAGAGTATGACAAAAGCCAACCAAGGCTTTGTGCTGATTACAGAGGCTTCACCCTCCAGCCTCCATCTCTGCTGTGGCATCCGAGGCTCAGTCAGGACTGCTCTCAGGCCCCGTCTCCAATACACATCAGCTTCAGGCTCTTCGTAAGAAAAGGCAGTCCCTTAACAGATAGCTTCTGTTCTTCATAACAAAGGTCATCCCATGCTTTGGAAATCGTGACAAGTATTTTAGCCTCCTGCAATGTCTTAATTTTAAGGTGATAAATCAACCTATCTTTCTGATCAGCTTTAAGAGTATCTCACGGGGGAATAATAACTATTGCCAAAGACGTAATCCATTAAATCCCAAGCCAAATACACACCTGAGCCACTCCACCCAACACTTTGCATCAGGCTGACCACTCTGGTGGCTTTTTCAAATGGTATCTGCTGTATTTCACACTAACTCCCTGCTGGGGCTTGTCCTTGTGCCCTTGATCTCCCCTGCAGAACTGGGCTGAAGCTCTGCTGTGGCTGGAATTAACGCTGGCCAGAATGAGCCAGCCCAGGGAGCAGATGGTTTGGAGCACATCAAACCGGCACTGTCAGAGCCGCTGGACGCCAGCCATCCCCAGCCTCATTGTTCTACGATCTTGCAAATAAAAAGCCCACAAGAAAACACTCTAAAAATAAGGGAATTGCAAAGATGACAGTAAAAGGTAAATTATTGCTTGTACAGGGTAATTTACATACAGAATAAGTTCCCAAAGAGGGACACAGAGCAAAGAACACAATTATGTCTAGAAGATCAGGAGGCTGTTTTCTAGAGATGAAGATGGTGGGTGCCTGGAGGAAACAAAGCAGAGGAAAAGGACATGCTCAGAACTGAATAGCCTCTTTCCTTTTCTTGGGCGTTTCATACTTCTGTGAGCCACAAACAGTACATGACAATAAACACAACAGGGTTTCACTATGAAGAAAAAACTTCTCCGAATGAATAGGGAGAAACCTGCTCAAGATGAACAATTCCACAGATTCTGAAGAAAACCACAACAACCCTGTGGTAAAAAAGAGGAGGTGGCATGAGACAAAAGGCCAGAAGCACTGGTGCACCCCACTCCTGCTCAGCAATGCCCCTCCTGTCTCCCTGCGGAGGATCTGCCAGCCCTCCCTCTGCAGCACTTTGCAAATCGGGGTTTAGGAGCAAACCCAGGGCAGACCCTGCCCAACTGCACTGAAACCACAGCGCTGCTCAGCCCTGCTGCTTCACACGGCTCCGTCCTGCTCCCAGTCAAGAAGAAATTGGCTGCCTTCTCTTCTGGTGTAGCAAGCCATGCTGTCAGTGCTTGGAAACACTGCACTGCTGTCCAAGAGCAGCAAGGGCTGTCCGTTCCCTCAAAAAAGCTGATCTGGGAGTTGGGGATGACCCCAGCACAGGCAAAACCCTCACCAACAGGGCAGCAACCCTCAGGGTTAAAACCTTGTGACCAAAGCTGGGGGCTGGTAGCAGTGCCCACCAGCAGCCCCAGGCATGGTGAGCATCCAGAGAGCCCAGTCAGGAACAAAAGGAACCAAAGGCAACTACAGCACGGGTCCGGCATCCACCAGAAGTCAGGGGGAAAGAAATGGCTGGACATAAGCTCACCTCCACCATAGCTGGGGCAGAGAGGGAAGGGCCACCAGGGCTGGGAGCACGGTCTTTCCTCCCTCCTACAGACCCACAACAGACACTGGGAGATGGGGCTCCAGTGGGGCACGGACGGGGAGGTCCCCATTCAGCACCTGTCGGGGCATTCAAAGCCCTGGCAGTCAGTGTTTGTAAGGAATCCATGAGGGGGAAAAGCCAGCAACAAAACTCACTGAGGGAACGGAGGCCAAGGGATCAGAGAACCCCTGGGATCCACCAGTCTAATATGCTGGATGGGAAGACAGTGCCAAAGATAAAAAAATAGGATGGGAAGACAGTGCCAAAGATAAATAAATAGGATGGGAAGACAGTGCCAAAGATAAATAAAAAAGAGCTTCACCCTAGCACCTCAGCACCAACCAGTGTGAGATCCAGACACCACAGCAATCACTTCTGAATAAAACCCTGGCAAAACATACCATCTGAATTATGCAAGTCACTGTTCTTGCAAGAGTGAGCTCTCTGCATTAAAGAATTTAAGCATTCTTCCCACCTCTGCCTAAAAAAACAAGGCTTTGCCTGCAGCGGAACTACACACACCACAGCCCAACAGTGGGGAAGCATGCACAAAAAAGCCAGATGGGATGTTCAGGGCACCAATTCTGTCTCTCTGATGGTACAGTGGACTTCAACATTCACAGCACCCTCTCCATCTGTGAAGCCAGAAGGTACCTTCTGCTATTCCACAGCCTCAAAGTCCCTTCCTTTTGTCTGTTTAAAAGATTTCTTCAAACCCAAACTGTTGGCTGGCCACGACTCTGGCACAATAGGCTTTCCTATTGAGACTCACAATAAAATTTGGATTTCAAAGTACTCTCCTAAACTCATGAGAATCATCTGTCATAAATCAGCGAGAGCTAATTTAACACTTCAAGGCATTTCTGTAGGCAGAACACTTAGTGCTGAAGGAACACCAGCAGTTAATACAGATCATCCCCTTCCAGTACATGAACAGTGTTGAGGATCTACTGGCCTACAAGAGGGAAAGCTTCCCTCTTTCCCTAAGGGGAACAAAGAGACAACTTGTGTGCAACTCGAATGGTGAGAATCCCACAATACACTTGTGATGCCAGTCTTGCACGATGTATTTCAAAGTGGGATTGCTACCCACGCAAGAAATTCACTAGCTCTTGGGTAACTGCTTTTCCCAAAGTTATCCAGTTCTTATAAAAAGGTTCGTTAATGTATTACGCAGAGATAAAGCAGAGTCAGAGGTATTTGGTATGGAGGAATTTAACTACAGAGATTTCTGTCAGTTAAATATGCAATCAATCCTGCTTAGAGGATTGATTGCATATTTGTATCTGGCATTATCAATAAATCTCATTCCATTTCTCCTCCTTAATTGCACTGTATTAACAAGATTAGGAGGAGAGCCTTACAAAACAAAAATAGCAGATGATTTTGAAAACAAAATCAGCAGCCTGAGGCCCTGTGGCATATTGCTGAGAGAAAGCAGGTGGTCACAGGTGTCTCAGCCTCAGAAGGTAATGACTATCTATACACTGCGCTATAGGGCTTTGTTGCACTTTGATGAAGTGCTCTGTCTAAAAGCTGGCACGACACATTTGTTTTCAGAGCAATTAAAATCAACAGCAGGTCCAAAAACACCTTTCTTATGAAAGACCGCAGCAAGACAATAATTTACAGACCTATTGTATAAACGTAAGGATTTAGTCCTTTGGGCTGAAACCTTGTTATTTTTCATCTCATCCCATTTAGATTTATTTTTTTCTGTAACAAATAGAGGTGTAAAACTGAGCATCACTATTCAGTTACATCTAAAAAGCTGCATATTGCATAGTAACAAGGTACCACATTGTCCTGTGAGCTGTGCTTGCACAGTTACCAATTTTTACTGAGCCACATGAGTACAGTGAGTGATTCATTAAATGGTATCAGAGCTAAGGTGAAGTTAAGCCTCATCTGAGGGCACAAAGATATACTGAGATAACCATGTTCCACAGAGAGGATTTCCAAAAATTAAAGTATCACAGCTATGAAACCTACTTATCATCAATGAAATTCTTCACTTAGAAAACAATTCCACAAGAAAAATTATCCACGTGATTTGTCAAATTCTCTACGAACCATTTTCTTTGTTAGTTAGACATTTTTCTAGACTCCAGGGAAACGTTACGTCTGTCCCCCATCGATCTTGCTGCTATTTTTGTGCAGCAGCAGAACTTTTTCTAGTGCTGCACTACCTCATCCATACTTCCTAGTAAAGTGTTTAACAAACAAACAAACCCAAACCCTTAATCCTTACAGGTTTATCGTTTACCTGTTTTCAATAGAACGTTCTCTTTAGGTTCCCATGTTGGAGCAAATGGAAGGGCCTTCCTCGTGCTCTTTGCAAACTCCAGTGGTAACACCCAGTCAGCAGCATTCAGCTCCCAGAAGACGGGCAGCCCCGGAACATGGTGTTTTACCAGATTCTCCTGCAGATACTTACTTCTTTACAATACCCCCAGGGTGCTATAAATCGATGTTAAAACAACTCATTCTTTTTTTTTTGAAAGAACAGACCTTAACTTTAAGGTTGGTTCGCAGCTCTGAAGAGCCTTTGTGGCTTCTTGCCTTTCCCCCCATGTGGCTACCCCTTTTCTCTCTTTTCCTACATCTGGACTTTAGTCCTCTTCACTAATATGAAAAAATAGGAAAAAATTACCATTTTATCTTGACTGTTTGCATTTGCTGTTCTAAACTGCTGCTGAGAAGAGGCTGAGGTGCAAATGTGAGTGTGCCCCCCACTGTACCAGGAAGAAATAATCAAGCTCTTCCTAGGCCGAGAGAAATAACTACAAGAAGAAATTAATTGAATGTCTTTAAACTCAGTCTCCACCTCCCCTAAAACAGAGATATTTGAACAAACCATTTAGAGGAGGAGTACGCAAGTGTTACCCCAAACTGGGAATAAAATCTCTCTAACTAAAGTCTTCAATAAGCGTGGGAAGCATTTCTGTGCAGTGCACCTAACACAGTGCTCTGCTGCTGCCTGCCAGTGAGGCCCCCTCCCACCTCCCTGCAGAGCCCTGAGCTTTGTTCCCTTCTGCATATAAATCCCTGCCCCTACCTTGCCTCAGCCCTGTTCGTTTCCCACCCTCGAAAAGGGAGCTGCCTTTGATCTTCATTTCTTTGCAATCCTCGCAGTTAAAGCTCGCACACCATGGTGTTTTGCCAGCAGCACAAGCTAACAAGCTGCCCCTCCAGGCTCCATGCCCAGCGCTCCTCTGCCCATCCTGGGGGCACCTGGGCCTGCCCTATGTTTCAGAGCTGCTTCATCTCCCTGCAGTCACCTAAGGACTTGGTAAAGTGAGTGACACCGAGCGTCACCCACACTCTGTACAGCTTTGAGGCTGGACCTGCAGAAGCTGGAAGCCTGGAACATTCCTCCTGCTGAATAAAATGCTGGTATTAATACCGCAGCCCATGCAGAGCACACAACAGGGGATTTAATCACCTTATGAGGCAGATAGGCATCGCCTCTCCCAAGCCTTTTCCCACAACGGACCCTTCATACTAAAACATAACCCCTCCAGTGCCTTTGGAGACTGCAGAAAGCCTCCCAGGCAAAGAGGGAGGAAAGCCCCATCCTGGAAAGAATGTCCAGTGCTCCAAGAATGCAGCTGGCAAAGTCCAGACTCAGCAATAGTAGCATTTTCTTTTATTTTGTATTTATTCCAAGTCTACAGATAAAGATCAAATAGCTATTTACTACCGTTTCCCCTTCTCTGAAAGAGTAATTGGAAATGCCTTTCATAAACAGCTTGAAAAGCCATCTAATTCTGCTAAAATATCCTTTTTACTTTAACTTCCACCTAAATTTAATCCATAGCCTCTTGTAGAAGTTTCTTCCACTCCACTTCAAAGAGCTAACATTGTACTCTAGATTTTTAACCACTGGTAACTACATTTCCTTCTTTCTTCAAGATCGACAAAGGTTACCTGAACAAAAGGTAGGATTTCAACAAGCACTGGAAACTTTATGTGCCCACTGTACTAAAAGAAAGATTCATAGCTTCTCCAGTGCATGTTCAATGCCATCGATCTCTCTGTAAAGAAGTTTATATCATTTAAGAAGCACAGTATCAGTTATTTTGCAGAACTGCCAAAAATACACTTGTTTCAATGAAGAAAATTCATCAAGACAGATCCATTTCCTCCATTCCTCCAGTCCCTTTAGCAGCTTCTCTTTTGTAAAACTGAGACTGGAGACCTTAATTCTGCAAAGTGTTTTGTCCTATGCTGAATTTCCACTGAAATTAATGCGCTTCATTAAATCAGGCCTCTGTGGTTAGTGATTCACCGAGAGGAAAAAATGGACAAGAGAGTTATTTTTCAGATTTGGGCAAACATTTGGAACATATTTCAATGAAAAAGAAGTCTTGCAGACCAAGATTTATATTAAAAGCATTATCACTAGCATGAAATAAAACAGAAAGCCTTTAAATCGGGTTTCAGCTGAACTTCAGGCCATAAGAAAGTACTCCCTTCGTTCAATTCACGTACAGCAATAAAAGAGCTGTAGCACAGATATTTTATTTAGCCCAGTGGACAAGGCAGGGGAGGTCAGGCAGTGACACAAGTGTGTCTTCATTGCATTTGACTGAAGCTCAATAAACTTGTGTCGCTGCAAGTGTCGAAGGCAGGGATGCTGCTAACAGCTTCATGCAGGCAGAGCGCTCAGTGAGATGAAAGGCAGCTGCCAGCTTGCAGGCACAGGACTACAGCACCACAAACAGCAAATGGAGACAATTTATTGATTAATGCTTGTCATCCCAGGGGGTTGTGAGAACCTGGTAGCTCATAAGAATTACACTAACAGAAAGAGGGAACCTTCTCCTCTCCTCCCCTGCTCCCATCCAGATTATAATATATGAAATGAACTGAATACTCTGAGGAAGCTTTCAATTATTTTTTGGCTTGGAAGCAATTTTAAATTTCAATACAATGAAATGTGCACGAATTGATCAAGAACATTTAAATGAGTTCAACAAGAGAGTCAGCTGGTATAAAATGATTTGCTTGGGAATGGCATCTGCCCCTTGCCTTCAATAGCCGTGTCCCTCTCTCCACCTGTGTACACTCATCCACCTATGGTCTTGCTTTAAATACCAGATTATCACCTATCAGAAAATCCATAATCTGTTAAAATGAAGTTGCATACACCTGACCTATTGCTATCTCTCATTTCCAGACATTCCCTAGTTTCCCTGCAAAGGCAGCTAATACTGAACAACAAAGCAACAAATTCTTGATGTTTTGAAAATTGAAAAGCTGTTCTTGAACACTTGTACAGATGCTTTAAATTAGAAGTGGCTTTCCTTTGTTTTAAGAGGAGGACACTCCTGTTATGATTCCAAGGCAAGGGGAGAGTCACAATCTCTGAAAACAGGTAGCCTATTCGGGCTACTGGCATTTACTCCATCTATTAACTAAGTACTATAAAGTACTCACCTAATAAAATCAAGATTTCACACAGCAGAATTAAACACATATCAAAAAGCTTGCTTCCTATTATCCCTCAGAGCCTCAAACTTGCCCCCAAATCCATAGGAGGACCATACACTAACAGGCAGGTTTGTAACTTACTGTGAAACCCAAAGAAGCTGCAGGGAGTCGAGCATCCCTTCCCATGGCAGCATGGCCAATGGTTGGCAATTTCAACATTAAACATCTCCACATCCCCTGCATCAGACACAGTGCTGTGAACAGTAAGAGGCCAGCGTATGTGGATTTAGTCCAGAAAAGGAAGAATGACTACAATTTAATGGAATAATACAAACACGTCCAAACATTGACAAATAATCCACTAGTTAGACAAAAATAACTGTAAACTACAGAGAATGATGTTCCTGGAATTCATTTTTACTCTGTTAAAAGTAACGCTGGGCCAATACCTTTCGTTTATATCCAGTAGTAAAATCTGCTATGATTTACTGTAATTTTAAACAAAAGCAAGCTGTCACACAGCTTAGTGACATGTCCAACTATCTGAGCTTGAATAAATACGAAAATTTAATCATTCATTTGCTGTGGAAGGATATTAGTTGCGTGTTGAAATGCCTTTCATCAGTACTAACAAAATTAAAAAGTAACATTTTGAAATTAAAGGAAATTCAGATGTGCCATTAAACCAGTTCTCTCTCACGGCTCAGATTTTGTGACTGCAGTTTTATCTGATGTGCCTAAAGGGTCCATCCTAATTTCCTTTCCTGTCAGTGAGAGACTTTACTTCAAGGATACTGGATCAGACTGCAAGAGGAGTAGGCTTTGATTTCTTCTTAAGAAAGCTCAGCACAGGGTTGCGCTGGGCCCCATTGTACACGCCACTGAACACTTTCATATCCCTAACTCTGTGGATTACTTTTATCCTTCACTTCTGGGGCTTTGCAATTGAAGAGCGATGCACAAACAGTAAAGGTATGTTTTCTCTTACCAATGTAGAATTTACTCATCTTTAATAAAAGAAGATGTTTGAAATTAGACAAAAGGCAAACTACCTTAAAAAAACTTTCAAGTAGCATCTTAGAAGATTTTCTGACTTGTTTAAAACATTGTGGAAAACCGATAGATTTGTCTAAGTCCAACAGAGCTTACACGACATAAAAGAACACTATTAGTAATGCTTGGGAGAGGAATTGAACAAAGACTGTGCAGACACAGGTAGATCATCCCTCTTTATTTGTTCTGATAGTTCAGACTCTCTCTCAACAGAGAAATAGCTTAATGCCAGTGGAATGCAAACAAACAAACAAAAAAAAGCTCTCATCCTTTTCTATCCCAACAAACATCAGTGATAAAAAATGAAACCAGTGAGTGATGAAGTATTACATGACTTGTAGTTTTTTAGTTTGTTTTGGTTTTGTTTTTTTAATCATGCAGTGATATACTACTTATTATTCACAAAATCTTTTATGCTGGATAAAGGGTTTATTGTAAAAAACCTTTAAGCCCACCAGCACCCATGTGAACTGGGCATCACCGGCAGCAGAAGAGCTTTGCAGACACTGGCTGTGAACCTTCTTTGCAGCTGGTTCCCCACATTGACCTGGGCAAGCTCCTTTGCCCTTCCCCTTGTGTTGCACTTCTCCCCAGGTAAAAAAGTAAGATTCACTTCCTTTGGAAAGTGCTATCTACAAATGTGTACTAGAACAAAAAAAAAAAAAAGTCACCCTTTATCACTTTGTATGTTAAAATTATGTCAGTCCCCAAAACACAATGAAAACTGGACTTCCTTACCTACATGATGCACCCCTTAAACATCACATTCCCAAGATTACATTTTACCTATGCAAGAAGTCACATGGGCCTCATGAAGAATTCTTGCAAGAAGAATTCTTGCAAAAAGATTTCATAAAGCAACAGTGCACTGCATGATCAGTTCCTCTATGTAAAGTCCCTAAATATGTCTATAAATATTTAATTCAACTGAAAACCTTTCAAATGTTACCTATGCTCATCAGCTTCTCTGCACCACGTTTGTTATGCAAGGCACATTTTGCTAAAAACCAAGAATTATTCATAAACATTCACCTGGGATACTATTCATGTATATCAACTTCAAGGACAAGAAACGACATTTCTTTCATTGATTGGCAAGAGAGACTTCCCATATTGTAAATTCTACATACTGTATGTATGCACATCTGAATTATTTATAGGGGTATACGACATATGTAACACCCCATCTTCGTTACACTTACCCTGACATTACTCCCATCTGTATATAAGGAAGCATCAAAGTAATACAAGAGTCTAAACCATAAAATCATTTCTTAATCTACAATAACATATAGTTTAACTGGCATGACTTTATATAGCCTTTTGGCAGCAGTACATCTACTGTATTTGCATTTTAGTTCACATGCCACTTTCAAGGCTTTGGTATTTCAGCAAAATTACAAATTAATGAGATAGGTAGTCTCTGTTACAGAGATAGGAGTAATCTGTAAAAGGGTATTAAGAAAAGGAGTAATTTATTGGCTCAGAAAGGTTCCAAGTGAGCAGTCGCATTAGCATGACAGCAGGAGGTCAAGAGACTCATTAGCCAGCTGCCACAAGATATGCAGCTCAGTATTTTGTAGTAGCAGGATGTACACGCAACCTACACTTTGGAAATGCAATTCCTGGGGCCCTCCCATCGGCAGTAACTTTGGCTGCATTTCACATCCATCTGACGCCTGCGGGTACCCACTGTGGGGGGCTCCTTGCCGTGTGCCACTACAACAGTAAATGGGTTCCAAATACCCAGCTTTGTTTCATATTGTTTCTTCCTATTCTGAAGAAATCAGATGAGGTTTAAGGAGAGCAAGTTTGGAGTCCTGCACCTGGGAAGGAACAACTGCACGGATCAGTACAGGCTGGGGGCGACCTGCTGAAGAGGAGCTCTGAGGAGAAGCTCTGAGGACCTGGGGGTCCTGGTGGCTGGCAGGTTGACCATGAGCTAGCAGTGTGCCCTTGTGGCCATGTGGGCCAATGGGATCCTGGTGTGCATTAAAAGGAGCGTGGCCAGCAGGTCAAGGGAGGTGATCCTCCCCCTCTACAATTTTGTACAATTCTTCTACAATTCTACCCCTACAGTTCGGTGATTCTGTGATATGTGGCTGTGTTACAAAAAATTTCACCCAGTAGCACCGTGGCACAGAAAAAGACAGAGAGATGATACCTTATGTTCCCCCTTACCTGGGTAAGGGTTCCTAACAGCAGCACGTGCACTGCTTGCCCCAGCAGAACAGCAGCCTGAATTTGGCCCATCGAGTTCTAACAGCCCGAAGGGGGTTAACTATCATCTAACTTCACCGCAAAGACAAGCTGGTGCAACTGCTAAAGATGCACCTTGTTAATACCCAAACTCGTATTTCCAGGTTGAACAACAAATGCAGCATGGACAAGGTTTGAAATCTGGAGGTGGGGATAAGGGAAGAATGAAAAGCGGGAAAAATATTATGTGAGTGGTGCTGGAGGTCAGCAGCAGCAAGACAGCATTTACAAAATGCCTGCTTGGCTCAGACTAAGGAGAAAGTATCGAAAGCCTTCACCTGGGCAAAAACTGAAGTTCATGACATGGTGCAAAACTGAGTAAATTAACTAACATGAAGGTGTTAGATCCTGATAAAATGAAGTGCCATGGCTCCTCTGCTTCCACTGTTACTGTGCCATTTTACATTCACTGAGGATGGCTCTAGGTCATTTTAAAAGAGCTTTATTTTCAAAGGAATGAAATCTACAGTCTAAATCTTAATGCCATTCATTCACGCAGGGGAAGAAAGACTGAAATAACCTTGCAGAAATACGCAGCGGTGCCAGCAGGGTGACCAGGTACACTGCTAAAATCAGCTTCAGGTTCGCCTTTCCCACCACTCTCCCCCCGGTCAGACCCACCACTTCCTTTGTCTATGGAACAAGGGATTAAAGCAGAGACATACAAGTGGTTTTGTCTAAATCACATATGTAGAATGCAGTAATTGCCTCTGAATGTGCTTCATAACCGATATTAGCAAACACCTTAATTATTCATTGAATTCCTTCAAGCTAACTGTATCAAAGCCTAACACATCAACTCTTATAAAAACTGTAGTACTCCATGGCTTCAGTATTATTTTTAATTAAACACATGAGTACCTATATGAAAGGGAAAGAACACAATCTCAGTTATTTTCATAGATTTTAGATGTTCCCTAAATTTTGGAGAAAGCCATCTCTCAAGCATTCGGCTATTTCTCATTAAGAGCTGATTTCTTTGTTTTAGCAGAAACATCAGATATTGCTTTCCCCTAGAAATGTTCTGGCGTAATTTTGATCTCACCTAAAAATGGCAATGCCAGAGTAGCATAAAAATCAGAGTGAGAGCAGACTCATGATAAAATCTGGAGTCCAAAGCTAAGCAGAACTGAAAATGTTTAGTGTAGCTGATCCCCATATTATTCATGCTTTTTAAATAGTCTCAACTTTTGACTTCAATTTTTGATGCTCCTTCCCCTCACTCATGTTTTTTTCACATAATACATCATTAGGCCATGGAGCTAATAGCCACAGGATGTTTGGAGGCTATGAGCACGTACGGGTCAACCATGAGATATGCAAATAGTTTAACAAAAACCAGATTCATCAGGGAATACTGACATCGAGAGTTTGAGGCCATCTCTAAGTCAAGGTCCTTAAACTGAAGGTCTTCAAAAAGACCTGCTTTTCCTAGTACTCCAGCTCCTTATGCAGACAAGCCCTGACTCCTTCCTCCTACAGAAAGCCATCACTAGACTAAATTCTGTGCTACACAACCCTTTGGTGTGACCCACACAGCTGTCCCATGGTCTTCATCTCTGAATAGAATCACACTGCTGCTTCCTTTCATAAACATATAGGGCAGCAGGCTCAGAAAAATGAAGGGACAAATGTTCAGCAACTGCAGTTTAGAGATGCTGTGTCAACTAACTGGCAGGGAAGTATAAACTAGAGGAAATTACATAAAAAGAGCGCAGGGCTGCTACATCAGCTGAGCAAAACCCTTGAGCATTTGCAGGGTCTGCAATCTGAATGCAGGTCTTCTATAACCAGAGGTGTCTCACCACAATGAGAATCTCTTTAAAATCCACTGCAGCCCAAATCCTTGATGTTCTGGGAGAAGAAATTGTTGTCCATTTGTTTGATGGGCTGAGGCAGCTGAGAGTGGCCCCACTCTGGTCTGCGCCACGTCTCCAGCACCATGGCACACTGCACACTACTCCTAGGAATAGCAAGTTTCTGTACAACAGGAATCAAATGATAAAAATCCATCTCTAGCCCTCACATCCTTTTTCCCATCTCTCCTTACAAGCACATACATCTACTTCCTCTCCCTAACTTTACCTGACTTTCATTCATCTTCCTTTGTATAGTGTTCCACTTCCACATTTAAATATGACAAAAGATTTTTCTAACATCTGGGAAGGACAGAGATAAAAATTTACTTCTTAAGGGGCTGTGCTTTTTGACTGTCCTAAGCTACACTGCAAGGCTGAAAATACCTATACCTCTTACAAAGTTCAAAGAACCAGAGCTGCAACCCAGAAAGGGAATTGAATATCCATTTCCTGGAGGATACAGTTCTTCTGGAAGTCTCTAGTTGGTCCCTTCACCCTTATCCCAATTCAAGGTAGACAAACAGGTGCTGACAAGGGCTTCCCACCACAATAAAACTGAAGATGAGCTGAGAGTGCAGGGTTTCATTGGTAAAGATGACTTGCACCAGATTTCTTTTAAAAGCAAATGGAGTATGTGTGTGAAATCTGAGAGACCTTCTGGTGAGTCTTGCTCACAGTGTGTTACGTACTTGTCCTCTGTTAAAAGCTGGCCAAATGACCCTAACGTATAAGAATCACTTTCTCACTCAACTGTCATCATCTGGAAGGATAACACAAGACAGCACACTGGAGGAATCCGAGATGCTTAAACCATCTTCCTCCCTCCTTTTTTATTCACCGTTGCATCTGAAAGGAATAACCTGAATCCCAAATTAAGATTGTACATACATAAACACTTCAGCAGACCAAAAAGAGCCCCCAAGGCATATTAATGTTTTGTTCCAATAGTTGCCCTTAGAGATGCCAGCAAGATCAGAATTCACCATCCCAAGAGCCATATCCACACGCACATACACTGTCCCTGCCCTGGACGGCAACTGTGCCCTGGCTGCTTTCATGCAGCTATCAAACCCTGGTGTACAGAGCTGCAGCTATCGCTGCTTATATACATTGTACAGATTTGAAGTTCATCATATTTTCATGGTAATTCAGCTCATTACTCAATTTGCCCTTATTTAAATGCTAATTTCAGTGAAGTGGTTTAACAAAGCAATAATGAAAAAAGGCCCTCATCTTCCACTGACTGAGTTGGGAAAAACTTGGGATTTGGCACACAGATTAACCACATAAATGCAATAAAAGTGATCTGTTTCATACTTAATGTATTTGGTTGATAACGGGTTTGGTTACAAAGGTAACAGTTGAGCCTCCCTTCCTAAATATACAGTACCATGCATCAACAGGAAAACTAAAACCTCATGCAAGCATTAATAATTAGGCTCACCACCCTCTCTTGATTTATATACTTGATACTTGCGTTTGTAGATACTTGATACTTTGTTTTCTTCCTTAATGTATGTTTATCCATTCTATTTAGAAGTTCTGACTGTTATATATAATCAGATACTTTAGAAAGCATTTTGCTATAATTGTATTTGGTAAAGTTAAGTGCTGCAATTCAGAAGGGTTTAACGCTAACTCCCCCTCCACAGAGCTCCCACTGAGGCTGACGGTGCCAAGCAGCTCACATTGCCTCCTCCCACTAGAATCAAAATAGCTAGTTCTGTCAGCTTCCCAAAGCCCCTCAGGGTAAAAAGCAAACAAGAACATTCAACTTCCAGCAATACGTTTCTCAGGGCAATGGCAGACAGAAGAGATGGGTGATGCAAAGAAGTTCTAGGCCTGTTCCTCATTTCTTGGGCAAGAATTTCTCAGTTCTCTTCTTCCACGGAAGTTACCTCCGAAAACTTGCTCACTGACTTTTACCATCTTCTCATTTTCTCCTCCAAAGCATTCCTGTTTGCCCTCATCCCCTCCCAAACGTGTTGCCTCAGGTTGCACAGGGTCAGGATGATGAGGGAGGAGAACAGAACAAAGCAGCATGTCACTGCACGCAGAATACAAGGGTTAAAGGGTAGAACCTACAGCAAGTGGTCAGGAAAGATTTCTGGTCATGAACACAAGGTATTCACCTCCTGGACTACTTCATCTGCCAGGTGTCCACCAGTAACGAAAAGGTAATTGTAACAGATGATACATAATTTTCATGAAATAATTATGCAGGAGAAAATTAATGGTAATTTCCAAAGCTTCATCTTTCTTCTGCTTGTCACTCCCCAGTGCATCACCAGAAACCTACACTGTGCTGTTCACAGAGGTTTTGTTACACAATTAAGTATTGCTGCAGCTTAAAAGAAATGTGATTCCTGAGAAGCCAGAGGAACAACTCCTGTTTTAGTGAAGACAAATTCCATCTGCAGTAAAACTCTGCAGCAGCTGTGTTTAACAACACTTTAGAGCCAATAGTGCCTAATGAAAACAGTGGGATGCAAGGACATCCATCCCTTTTTCAGAAGCCATCAAAAGAAAAACAAAATTTCCACTGGAAATCTTGAGCCATGTAACCAGGTACTGATGTACTGGATTCCCTAACCACTGTGGTTCACTCCAGAGAGCAAGCTCTTGAGTAGCACAGTCAAGTGTGAATGAGTTAGATTTCCAACATTCAATGAATGCAAACAGTACAACATTCAACTACAAAATGTATTTCTATATCTCTAAATAGGTGGGAGGTAATTTTGGACCTCCTCCTTGTGAAAATACACAAGTCCGTGCAGCACCATGCCAGCTCGTTGCACTATGAGGGCAACCTCCACATACAATAGCAATGCACTGACATTTCCAAAACATAGGGGAAAAAATCCATCTCCAAGCTCCTTAACAATTCCTGTGTGGCCCAGGGTTGTACATTAAGTAGAAAATATCTGATTTTCAGAGTCCATGAAGTGCACTCTGTAGCTCTGGTTACCGGACAGCTCTGAAAAAGACTTGTCACTCCCTTCTCCCAACACCACCTGAAGCTTCTAAAATGTTATTCCTGCAACAACACAATGATTCAACATAATGATTCACTGTGGGAAAGAAAGAGCATTTGAGAGAGAAGAAATGACAGCAATTCAATGTGAACACAGTAACATAGCCTCCTCTACCACTTTGACCTATATAATCTCAATTTATTTTTTTTTTATCTGTCAACTGTTTTTATCATCTGTCTGTACTAGCTTTCCAAGCACAATGGAGTAAAAAGGGACATCGCGTGTCTGCAAATTAGCAAGAGGTATCACTAAAGCCACAATTGAATTTTCTTTGGTGTAAGATAAACTTTTGTTGTTTCCATTCTTCTTACAATCTTCTATTTTAGTCTCCCAAAGGTCTTGGTGACTGTACCTGCCTATTTGTTTGTGAATGTGGATACAGAATGGAGGAGGAAGGCTGCAGAAAGAGAGAATGGGGATGGAGGATGGGTTATGGTCAAAAGACAGTTTTTATAAAATGAAAATCTTACTTTTGAGACCGAAAAGGATCAAGGAGCTTGCTCACATTCATTATCCAAAAGGTGAACAGTTCAGCTCTTCTTCACAAGCAAAGCAGCATCCTGCTCGACGCTCAGCACAGCGTGGGGTGGCGATACAAGCATTCCCAGTATCAGCACTAGGCAAATGGCTCATCGAGACTTCCTCATGTAGAAACATTTATCTTGACATTCAACAATGTTCTTTAGAGATTACTTCCATGCATTATTTCTTTTGCTGCTTGAAGGCACTCACACGCACACAAACATCCATAAACTGCTCCAGAAAGGCTCAAAGATACCTGCATAAAATCTGTATGTGCTGGGGTAGTGCCTGCAGTTGTGGGGTGCTGCAGCAGGGATAAGCCATGCCAAACAGAAATCCAACTGAGCAGAGCTAATTAATGAAACAGACTTGTTGTTCCTATTGGAACAAACACTCCATGGTCCTACAAACGCAACTGAGATTTGTTGCATTTGTGAAGCTGGTTTATCCACATGTGCATCTACAATGTCACCCGTTCTCTGGAGAACACCCAGGTAGAAAAGAGGTTTTATTGAACAAGCTCACAGAAATGTCACAGAGCTTGGAAGATGTTGGAGTTTCCATAGATGCCAGGGAAATCTGAACCAGTACTCCACAGGGGAGGATCCATCTGATAGTAAAAAACAAGGTTCTAAGGATCAAAATACGATATCCTCAAGCTAAGCAGGTTTCTGTTCAACTCCCATGTTGATCCATCTTTGGAGCAGTGCTCATAGGTCTAATATGTCACTACTACATGCTGGATGGCAGATCGTCTTGAACTGACCTGGATGGACACAGAATTGTTCAGAACTCAACTTTTGTCTCCACTATGCTGTGAGTTATGTCCTTACAGCAAGGGTTACTTGTTAAAAGTGTCCTGTTGGAGAGCTGGCAACCATTGCTTGTCACAGCCGAGACAGTCAGATTTCCTTGTGGCATGTAATGCAAGCCATTAACGGGTGAACATACTGCAGGAGTTATTCAAGAGCATTGACTACATACAGAAAATATGAGAATGAAGCAAACGGTTGATGTTAGTGAGGTCTCTTCCAAGTCTACTATTGAACAACTTTACAGGACATTTTGGAAAACGTTAGCAAAAAGTAATAAACGGAGAAAAAGAACAATGACAGCAGGAATTGTCCCAACCTTCCCAATGGTAATGCAGCACATGTAGTGAGGATGAAAGCTTTCTGACACCACTCACTACAGGTAGGTGGAAAACAGACCAAAAAGCCCAGTGTTTTAAACTCCTGATCTTAGTCCAGATCCATGCTTTATAAACTGTTCCACTCTACAAAAAGCAGAGATACAATTCTGGAGCTGTGAATATTTACTTTTGATTTACCTCAGTAATATATTTTTCTAGTGTTGATTTTCAAAAATTTTAAAGCAATAGCCTTACTGTCAATCCAGTTTTAACTTTTTCATCAAGGTCTTTATCTTATGCAGTTTTCAAAAAAATAAAGCTGCTATTTTTGTTTGAAGAAAACAAACAATAAACTCCATAAACATAGCTACCCCTTCCTGGATTTTCATAAATCAGAAGTTTATAATCCTGCCTCGATTACAAGACTATTGTCTAAACAAAAACAGTAGGGAGAAGAGAGCTGAGTTAATATACAAATCCATCAAATTCTAGAAAACAAGTCTGACTGAAATCCACAATGCTTCCAATGAATCAGAACAAAATTTGAAGAAAGTTTAGTCTAAAATATAAGAAATATAAGTGCCTAATATTAAATTTTGCTCAAGGGATATCACAACTAATTCTGAATTATAGTAATTTTATATCCAATATGACAAATTTAATTGGTTTTTATTTTTTTAATATAGTCAGTTTGACTTTCAGTTCCTATTTACTAGATTTCAGAGCCCAAGAGCCTAGATGAGAAAGACACAAGAAGTGTTGTGCAAAACTATAACTTGCAAGCAGCTTTACAAATGCACAGTGTGTGCCACTGCAACTGTTTCTGTATTTTGCTAATGCAAGCCCTGTTGGACAAAACTAGGTCTGAAGTGCATGATTCTGCCAGATATACAGCCCAAATCCTGCAGTTCTGGAAATATGCTGACATATCCAGAATGAGTAGGTACACTTGAACTAAACATGGTTTAATACTTTCGAATTTAAATGAGAATAAAAGACTGCTAGGGTGAGTCCTGGTGGCAGGGATCTTTGTAAAGAGAGAGGTGTCTGATTAGAAAACTCAAATTCCCAACATTTCAATATTCAGTCCTATTTGAATCAACAAAAAGATTCCACATAACACATGAAACAAATTTAAACTACAAATCCGTACTGGTTTCATTTAAAATAAATATCTTGAGGTAGTAAAGCAGCCTCTCTTGACAGAATTTGTTTCATTAAGGTTTTCCTAAACTTCACACAGCACAGTAGGCACAGTAATTTTATTTCCAAATGAGTTAAAACAGCTTTTGATCTGGTAGAGGCACTTAATTACAATCAGAAGGGCAAGAAACTAAAATATATGGAAGTGTGCTGGGCAATTCATGTCTTTTCAGTGTAATTATCCTACCTCAGGGTCAGTTCAAGTTGCTCCCACAAAAGCTAACTTCCTCTGAAGAGCTATTTGTCATGGATGCTTGATTCTTAATCACCTCATCAGATCAACTGCTGCTCTGCCTGTTCCTGTGATCACTGGGAAGCTTTCAGACCCCTTCCACTGAAGTTCGTTATTAGTTGGCTCCAATCCAGCTGGTGTGCTTAAAATTTCCTGAAAAACAAAAAAAATTAACAGTGTTTCAGGTGATGCCGAAGAGTAATGAGACATTACTGAATCCTGCAACACTTTAGAGAAACATTTTGGTCCACACTCTGAAGATGCAAAGTGAAGACACCAAAGCTGATGTACTCTTGTATACTACAGATCATGTATCCACACCAAGATTCCTGGTTCCTTTCCATACATGGCCAAGGGAATTATCCTCTCCCCCAGTTCAGTAAGATTAATTCCCATCCTAACTCTCCTCCATAGTAACGTCAGCAACTGCACGCATGAAGAAGTAATAGAAAAGCCTTTGGACAGGACTTCTGAAAGTGATTTTGGACGTACCTGAGAAGAAATTTACAGGAGGGATTGGATTGTCAGGAGCTGAACACTTAATGCTCTCCAGCTAGTACCTGTACGGCATTTCTAAGAGCACACTCATAAATCAACAGACACAAAGTGACTGAATGCTACAAAGTGGGAGTACATTTTTAGGAAAAAAAAAAAAAAAAAGAGGACTTTCTGTTAACATCTCTGTACTTTTAACTGGTCATATTTTGAACATATTTTGTAACACCTACAGGGAGCGCAATACGAACCGCATGATCCCCTGTACATGGCCCAACGATACATCAAGGTTTAGTTTGCCGACAATCTTCAGAAAGCTTGAGAAGGAAGCAGCAAGACTCAAGAGAATTTCCCTGGACAGCTAGGAGTCTCACTGTGGAAACAATAGCACGGGGAAAGAACTGTACTGAGCTGCAGCACCTCAGTAATGATATATTGCTCATCTTAACTTTTCCAGCTTTAATGGTATGTCACATTTTTAATTACAGTATTTGTGTTTGAGTTCCAAACACAGCACCTAAATTTCAGCTCTGCAATATATGCCTACCTCTCAGCAGTTTTTTTAAAAAAAACAAAAAAAAAAAAACAAAAAAAAAAACACCAACAACCATCAACCAGCTATCTTGGCACAAGCAATTATTATTTTTTGTTTTATCTATTTGGTCTCTTAAAAGCATCACTGAAACAATTCACAAGATTCACAATCCACAAGAAAAACAATTTAAATGCACGTCTGCAGAAAAATATTAATTGATAGAAAACAGTAATTTACCTGAAACCCAGTCAGGCAAACACTTCTGCAAATTCCTATCATAAGACTGTGCCCCAAAAGAACTGCAGAACACATTATTCAATTGTCTGTGCTTTCTAGCTACAGGAGCACACGCATGTAAGAACAACATGGGCACAAAGCCAGCAGCAACCTTCTCAAAGGAGCATTCCCTCAGAGGCAAATCCCAATCGAGAAAGCGTCTCTGGATCAGTTGGCAAGCATACGGCCCTAAGCGCCTCAGGTATAGCCATGCTTTTGAAATGTCCTGATCTTCCAAGCAAGTGGTGCAGTGGAACAAAACGGCACCTTTTTTTTCAGCAAAACCAAGAAGCAAAATTTAAAGCACTTCCAGAAGTTCTGTTTGCTGTATGGACAACAGCTCTATTTGCCCTAGGATGCCCACAGATGAGCACATCGGCAGAACCCTGCGCTGTCCCCTGTACACTTGTCAGTGTACGTGATGTATGCATGCAGCAGTGATGCCAAGGGTCCTCATGCCAGCGGAACATCGATTCACATATATGCAAATAGTTCCTGGAAGTATTTATGATCAACTTAACCCATCGCCGTTTCACAGCCTGACACATGGGACAGGTGACATATAAACACAGTATTTCAGGCCGAAGTCTCGATGCAGCAGTCACTGGCTACTGTAGTTCTTGTCCTGGGGAAATGCAGAGCCTCCCCTCAGCCTGACTACAAGCAAGTGCTGAAAGAAGGTGAAGAATCCGCAGAGGTGTCAGGAAAGAGCACAGACACCCTTCAGCACAAGTGGTAACCAGCTTAGTGATTTCTTTCCTAAATAACACATTGTAACTCAACTGACGTGCTTCAGCTAAAAGCTGCAGATCTGTTGGTAGGTTTTGTATTTTAAGCTTTTGGTTGTGAAATAATTTTAAAGCACCGAAATTATGCAAACATTAAAATAACCTTTAAATAATCTAATACTAGATTAAAATTGTATATAGTATCAGGAAGTTAAATTACATAAATGACAACACAGCAATTAGGCAATTTAAACAATGAACAAATAAAGATGAAGACAACAGAATACCAAGGCATACAGGCTGGAGTACAAAAGACCCCTTTCCTCTACCCATTACAAAGGCTAGCCAAGCTATTGCATGCATCAGTTTCAGTCTACTCAAACACAAAATTATGCGTAAAAGACAAGTAACTTGAGGTGCCCTTCTCCCTTTGCAGGCTGCCACCTGCATTTTTCTTGCCAAGGATGCTCACATCAATTTCAGACCTTTGTCTCTAGAAATCCTCCTAACTGCCAATGTTTTGCCTTACTACATGTTCATTCCCGAAAAATCCAAATTTCCTCTTAAAATATTCCTACACAACACATTCTTGGGCAGTATCCAGACCAATACGGCCGATACCCACTGGTCATTATAGGGGTAGCAGTTCTTTGTTCCCCAGCAATTCCTTTGATTGCCATTATTACCTATTCACAGTGCAGTAATACTGCCTCCAATATTTCCCTCTAACCAAATGTACATTGCTGCCACCTCATTAGATAAAAAAATGCACTCACTGAGCCATGTCTTCATTATTAATTTCTGTTTCTCCATTATGGGCAGCAAGACTTTGCCCATCGCTGTCATTCATGAAGTGGCAGCACGTGAAATGAGGAAGCGAGCGAGAACTGAGGGAAATGCCTGTTTTCAGCCATCTTTCATAATGTTCTCCTCTTCGTTTTTTACGTAATCATCTTTCCCTTAATTATATTGACTATAATTATACTCAACCTCCTACTGTCATTCCCTTTAATTGCAGCCTAGAGTTTCTACAGAGAAATGACAAGTCTCACAGGGAAAGGAAAGACTCCTCATGTCCTAAGCTGCAGTTAGACATTGGTTGGAAAGCCTGGTATAACACACAACGTGCAATCAGCACCAGTGTAACAGTTTGTGTCAGCAGGCCCCTCTGAAACACAAGAGCTCCTTTCTACTCCTCTGCAGTCTATTTCACTTTCAAGTTCCCTTTCGTATCTTTGATCTTAGGGGCTCATGTTTCCTCCTGCCTCCTCCCTCTTTCCAGCACATTTAGACCTCAGTCTCCAGTGTTCTCCTGTTGTTAGCAGTATTTTCAGAGCAGGAAATTCTCCACTCAAAACGCATTGGCAGCCCTCCTGAAGCTCAAATTAATCTCAAGAGCCCATAGCTCAGCAAATTAATTGAAAGAGTGAGGCTCCTGCTCCAGCCCCAATCAAACCCAGGTCTCAGTGGGACTGTACTGAAACCAGACTTCATCAGGATTTGCTACAGTACCTTACATACACTCTCCAGTTTTCCCAGTCCGAGTTAAATCCCAGGTAGCTGACACAGTCACTCCCCCAGCTGCTTCCACCAAAGAAGAAATTCCCACTGGCACCCCATCTCCCCCTGCTCTTTTGCAAGGTCCTCCCCAGTGAGCAGTTTCTGCTCCTCGAATGCCTCCCTATAGCACAGCCCTCCGACCTCACGCCCTGTGTAAGTGAAACCCAGCAACATCTATGTTTTCCAAACATCCTGGCTTGGAAAGCTTTGTGCTGCAGTTAAGTTTTCCTGCTAGACTTTTCTCCTCTAGAAAAGTACAGCCCGTGTCTTTGCTTGCTCTACTCACGCAAGTGCCATAAGATAATCATCACCCGCCACAGACTGCTCAAATTAGTCATAAGGCAGCTACATCATAACAGCTAATTGGCCTGATTAGCTATTCTTGGTTGAGACCATTATCTGAATAATCTTGGCTTGTTCTTGCCTGTTTATGATTTTGCACTGAACAAGCACATCTATTCCTCAAAATACTGTTTTGTTCTTGCTGATTTTGTATTCCAAAAGCACCTAGAGCAGCTCACAGTAATAGAGTCTGCAGATTTTCTGATTTCCTTAACTTTTCAGGAGTTGGCTCTTTTTCAGTATAATTTAGCTGAACTGACCTTGTTTAGCTCAAAACGGGCTCCAATTCCTAGCTTGTACTTTACACTAAAATAAATTATTCCATTCACAAAGGAAATTCGTTCTTTTTTCATCTCAGATCTGAAATGTATCAGATATATCAGGCTCAGCAACATGCCTGAAAATTAACAGAAATGAGAGGAGCATAAGGCTTCGGTGCAACATCCAGAGTTTTCTTTTTATCTCCAGTCACAGAGCTATTTAAAGAAAGTCAATATATGGAAATACCAAGGCGTGTCCAGAACCACCACTTACGCTCAGAGCTGCAAATTATCAGAGTAAAAAGCTCATACACCTCACTCCAGTGATTGAATGGGATAGTGAGTCAGACACGGACTGCAGACTACTCTGGCAGTGCCCAGTTATTCCCCTGCTGCACTGCCAAGTGGCAAGAGGAGATATTAGCGCCCTTGTTCCTCCCATCAGTAAATTCATCCCTGTTCCAGCACACAAGTGCTTCTCACAAACAAGGCAAGAGGATATCACACCACTGTCTGTGGCAAAGAAGAGTGCAATACAGAAGCCCCTTTTATCATGGTGGGTACTTAAAAGAACTTGCAAAGGGTGCTCTTAATTTCGCACCCTAGTTTGTGAAAGAGTGTCAGGTGAGGTTTCCTGAAGAATTAATGGCACTCCACAGCTCTTAGGAGTCTGCTTCTGTGCTGAAGAGCCAATGAAGAAAGATGATCTTCACACAGCATGAAGACACAGACTACAGCAGGTTTAAGCCCACTTCTGAGGCCCAAAGCACTCTTGTACGTACTGCGGCTATATGACCTTCAAGAACTTCATTTGCTGAAGTGTCTGGTAGGTGCAGGGATCCATTTGACCACACTTAAATGCAGAAATATGGTGCTTGATCTTCAGGAGTGTTCTGTATCCAGAAATACTCTTAAAGCTGACAAAAGATGCTCAGTGCTTCAGAAGGCAAGCTAGATAACTCAGACAGGCATGGAAGAAAACAGACATTTACCACCGAGTTCACCACGTTCAAACATAGTCACCTTCAACACTCTGGGATCACTGCCTGGTCTCCTTCCAAAGCCACACAACCAGAAGCTCTTCCTCCCACCAACCACCAGTCCTTTCGCCAGCCCAGATCAGGATCTGGACACTGCGGTTCCTTGCCTTGCAGGGGAGGCATCTGACCATCTGGGAAGGAAAGCCTTAACTCACACCCGCCAGCTCTGCATCTTGCATATTTTCAGATAAAACAAGTTCTGGCTTTCTGCCAGGTTGCCACTTACAGAGGGAAGGAAGCAGCTTTCCCAAAACGCTAGCGAAATCTCTCTATATCCTCCATGATCCCCTCACCCCTGATGCCTACGCAAGATTGCGAGGTGAGGTCCCCACTGCTCTGTGCAATAAATGCCTAACAGCAAAGTCCTGGGGCACCTCCGGGGTTCAGGCACTCACACAGGCCAGATGAACACTTCTCTGCTGGGTTGGCATAAACCCTACTGCTGCATGCAAGAGCCTAGAGGAAGAAGAGGCAATATAAAACAAGGAAACAGCTATCTACCCCTAACAAAGGGAACTAATTATGCTAGGGAGGTATTTCCAAGGATGCTAGGAAGCACATCCAGGGGACAAGGAGCCCTGGAAATTACCAAAAAATTAATATATGCACAGAAAAGTCTGAAGAGAGAAAGCCACCGACACAGAGCAAGCATCAGCAACATGGCCATAGGAAACACCAAAGATGACAGCTTTTAAGTGAGCTTTCTTGAGTCTTGCTGTGTTCAGCAACACAGGCCTTTGTAAATTCTGTAGGAACACATAGGACTGCATCAAAGTCACCCTTAACAATTCCTCATCTTAAGTGGAACAAATGACAGAAACCCTCCCTCCCCAATACCTTTTTATTGGATTCTGGGGTCAAGGGAGGCCACGAATACAATTATAGCCTTAGCAAGGAGATAATACCATGCGCTAAAAAAAAATCATTATTTGAATCATGATGGAAGCAACAATGCTTTTCTGGTAGCAGAATTATATATTTGGCTTTCTCCCTACAAACGCGAACAGCATCCCTGTATTCCTTCCACATTGCCTGACCCTACTTCCAGCAGCCATACATTTTCTTTTTCCGCCTAAGCTCCAGTAGGAAATTCCTGGTCAGCCAGGCCGGCCTTCTGGCCCGCTGGACTTCCAGTATTTTGGAATTGCCTGATCCTGTGCTTTTAGGAGGCAGTGCTTAAAGACTGACCAGCGCTGACCAGGCCAGCAGGCCTGGCGCCATGTAGACCTTCCCATGATCAAAGAACCCGAAGTCCTGCCGGTTGCACCAGTCATGAAGCCACGTGTTAATGTGACGAGTCTGCTTGTCTGCATCGATCCCTCCTTTCAGAAGGAGGGAAGCAAACACAACCTGTGCCCCTGATCCTTTAAGTAGCCGTCCCAAAGCCCTAAAGTCCCTTTTGATCACTCTAAGATATCTCCTTGCTACCTCATCTTTACCAGCCTGAAAGACCAGCAGCGGGTAGCGGTCGGTGGGCCGTATGGGCCGTACCAGGCAAGTGACTTTCCTAGCAATGTCTCTCACCCGAGCCCCAGGGAGACAACAGACTTCCCTACTTCCCTGTGGGTTGGGCCCAGTCGGCATATCGGGCCCTCTGTCCCTTTCAGAAGGGAGTCCCCTGTGACAATAACCCTTCTGTCTTTCTTGACAGACGATGTAGCAATGCGAGGGGTAGGTTGCCTTGCCTCAGGCAGCCTCTCCAACTGGGACGGGCTTTTGTCTGCATCGTTGTTCTGACTGTCGCATTCTATCCCCTCATACCTGTTATATGAGGGCAGATGGGAATGCGAGGTGGGCAGCCTACCACCCCGAGCAGGAACCTGTCTCCATTCCCCCCCTTTGCCTAGGTCCCCTCTTACTGCCTGGCAGGATGAGGGGACTTTGGTCTTCTGTATGGCAGGAGACACTTGTGCTGTGGCAGGCTCCTGAGTCTGTCTCAGAGCAGACAGTGTGCTTCCACCAGCCAATTTCCCTCTCTGACTCCCTGATGCTCCTCAGCCTGCTCACCTCCTCCAAAGCTCCGCTACCTGGCTGAGCAGCTCTTCCACCTGCGCACACCTCCCACAGGCACACCCGCCGCTGCTGCTGGACACGGACAGAAGGTGCTGCCGGCTCCGCCTGCGCCTCATCAGCCTCCTCAGTCTCCCTCACCAGGGCTGCCGGGCCCTGGCAGCTCCCTCGGCTGCCTCAAGTGGCCTCGGTGCTGAAAAAAAGCCCTGCAGAACGAGTCTGCCCTGGAGACGATCGTCTCGGCGAGTAAACTCTGTAAAAAGAAGCCACAGATATATACTCAGCTGATCCATTCCACATCCCATGGATGACTGTGGGGGAGGACTGAGAGGCAGCAGAGTTAATGTCACAAAAGAACCAAGACGCTACTGAACGGTACTGTGTAAAAGGAGAGAGCTCTGTGCAGGCACCTGTGTATCAAAAAAACCTTAGAGAACTGCAGACACAGGATTGAATGAACATGTTCACAGTGAAACCATACCATTATTAATACTGGTTTGATTCAAAGCTTACCACCTGCGTCACTCCAGCAGCGTTTCTGATTGTGTTCTCTGTTCAGAGACTAAG
This sequence comes from Netta rufina, assembly GCF_964035555.1. NCBI lineage: Eukaryota > Metazoa > Chordata > Aves > Anseriformes > Anatidae > Netta > Netta rufina. The sequence goes on from NC_140132.1 coordinate 9,047,867, forward strand.
TACAACTGGTGTTTTCTGACTTTCCTTCCCTAGCTGCCCTAGGCACTGAATTCCTCACAGAGAGAAGTATTGAGCCCCTCCACTTACCCTCACCCAAGAGAAGACTTTCATTCCATAAAAACCATGCATGGTGGAAAAAAGAGAAGGCTGATTCATCTGCAATGCAGCTAACCCTTAATTGCTTACTTGCACTGTCAAGCGCTTTACGTTCATGGTGCCAACTTGCCATTTGCTATTTTGTCTAATTATACCACTTCCAAAGGCAAGACTGCTCTTACAAAACATTAAAAGAAGGGTAGGAGGCATTGTATCAGTCTCCCACATATTTTATATTACATATAATTAGCCTCCACATTCAGAGATGTCTGAGGAATTTACATCTGCTTATGGAAAAGCTGAACATGGCCCCAAAACACAACCAGGTTTGTAGGGAAGGCAAATCTTGCTATCATTGCTTTCTGCCCTCTGTTGGGAGCGTCCAAATGAAAATTAGAAAAGGAACAAGATCTATTGGCAGGACTGAGAAGTACATGTATTCAAACTGTCCAACATTATTAAACATATGAATAAAACCATTCAAGACAGAATTAAATTCCCCACAAGGCAGAAAGGCTATTCATAGCTGACCAGGGAAAATGTGCACCATGATTCAAGAATTGTACAGCTTCAAATTGTCTCATTAGAGATGTTTAGATAATGGAGTCCCCTGAGATCTTGTATTCTGCTCAGCCACTGTATGATAGCCAAAGAAAAACTCAGCACACAAAGGATTAAGAAATGCTTTTTCTTCCTAAGTACAAGAGAAAAGGGAAAATGCCTGAAGGTGAGAATGGCTTGCCCTTGCCTTTACAGCCTGTGAGCAGTCAGTATGGGTGTCGATATTCAAAACTAAGTCACATAAAAAGCAGCAAGTATGATTAAGCCACCAAAAGGTTGGAGAGCACCCAGGCTTCAATTACCATCATGCCAGATTTTTAAATGCTGATGAGAGCAAGTGTCAAACATAAAGCACTGCCTGCAGTAACAGCACACTTCAGGGACTGTCTCTATTCATGAGGCTGATCAGTGCCCAACAAACCAACTACAAGAGGGAATTATGACATTTAATGTATTTAAACAAAAAATAATATCATAAATTCACATGGATCCCAAACTGCACAAGGAAGTCTGTGGAGTCCTGTGAAAACATGATACAAGAGCAGACAGAATAAGAATCCAAGAACAGGATCACTTGGATTAAATCTAATCCAAATCCTTTCATTTGAGGAACAAGATCTGCCAGATATTTTTTAACAAATGCTCTCCTGATTCCATTAGCATTTGCATTCAGTTACATCTAGAAAAATATAACCAGATCGAAGTCCAGCTTGTTCTGGACAACCGAGGAACTATTTTGACTTGTAATGGGTCAGCAAAGCCAACAAAGCTCATGGCTACTCTGATGAGCACAGGTTTTAGTACAGTACCCTTCCCCCTCTTGTAAAGATGATTTATTTTTCCCCTGGGAAGTGCTGATACAAGTACTCACAGCTGAAATGTGGGAAGGGATCCTACGCTCTTCTTTAGCACCTTTGTACAGTTTTCTTTTACAATGTACTATACCCTGCACGGAGGAGTATAAGGAGCGTTTTGTTGCTAACAAACTCCAGTTCTTCTGAGCTGCACTACAAGCACCCCAACTAAACTGCCCTTTGTAACCATGACAGCAAAGTCACTTCCTAACTGGGCATGCCATAACAAAGTTGCCCCAAATCTGTAAAGGAGTTTTGATGGCACAATTGTTTTGGTCATGTTTTCATACTCTGACATATATGTCCCTGGTGTCATCCTAATATTGTGAAGAGCTGGGGGAGGCCTCAGCTCAGCCCCTGGAGTGACCTGTCACATGTTATGAAGTAAATAAAAAGCATGAGGAGACCCATGTTCAGAGTACAGAGCCTTCTACCAGCCCTCTAAAAAAGCCTTTACTGGCTTAAATTCAACACATCTACATTTTCTGTTGATTTAACTTTTTTTTTTTTTTTTTTTTTTTTACTCCTTTCATTAGACTGCAGACTCCATCACACCTGCTTCTTCCTCTGGTACTGATAAAAAAAAAAACCTTCCAGGATTCAGTTCCTCTCATGCAAATTTCTATGGATATGAAATAATTATACCCCCACATCTGCCTTTTTAGATTATTATAAAGCAGGATTATGTCATTCTACTCTTTCAGGTACTGGTGATCCCTGGTCCAGGAATGTTCTCCTTCCCTATATGGCCAAGATCCAGTGATCTGCCAGTGTTCAGGGAATCTTTTCTCTCCTGCTAGAAAATTATCTGTTTCTTTTCATTTCTGAACCTTTAGGAAGAGCTGATGACTTAAACTTTAAATTTCTGATTAATTTTACTTCTTTCAATGTAAGGTAAAAACTTGGAAAAAATAATAAGTCAACAATAAAGGACAGGTTTATCAATTATTTAAACACTATTCACACATGAAAGATTCAAAGAGAAATGGTATCTTTTTTTGCGCCCACGGAATAACCCGTTATGAAAGATGCAGAACTGTAAATCAAGTCTCTACCAGCTCCATGAATTGATTTAATGTGTGGGGTTTTGTGGTTTGTTTGCATGTTTTTTGAGTCACTTGAAGTTATGGCCAAGTTTTACCAAAAAAAAAAGCTGCCACAGGTTAATAGTAACAGGAGGTTATCAAAGGCTGAATTGTATATTCTGAGCATCTGTTCACATGAGGTTTTATGCTTACACCTCTTATACCCACAGAGAGATGTGTGCGTGCTTTGTTTATATAATGCAGCATATGTATAGGACTGGGACCAAATCTAGGTCAGAAAGGAGCAGCTTACTCAGATGATTGTCAGTTCCATTACATCACATACAGCTCCCAGGGGAACTGCAGAAGCATCCAATATTAAACCTGCAAGTATTGACCAGGGCCACGATTGCTTACCTGTCATTGGCAGACACACGATGGAACAGCTGCAAGCATCAGAAGTTCCCAGACCAGAACCCTATTTATAGGGGCTCAGGATCTTTCTGAGACTGAATTGTGAGTAAAAGAGGCTGTAAGGCTGACAGAGGAAGTGAACACCAACAAATCATCAGACAAGAGGATATTAAGGCAGGAGTTCTGAAAGAACCAAAGGATGAAATGGCTCAAACTCAGCAGTGATATATAGCTTCTTGATCAAGGTCACCCCAGTGCTGGAAGCAGTAATGTGATACCTGGAGAAACCAAGGGAACTGTAGACCAATAAGCCTGATGACTCTCCAAGGAAAATAAATAGAAGCTACTGTAAAGAAATCAATTTGTGACTTATGAGCAAATGAACATTTTTTTGGGAAAAACATTAAAGATAGCTTCATAAAGGGAAAACAAGATTCAGACCTACTGAAATCCCCTGGAAGAGTCTGTAAGACAAAGGAAGTCAAGTTCCACTGGTATGGTTGGACTTCCCAAAAGAATCCAACAAGATTCCCCAGCAGCAGCTTTTAAGGAAACTAAGCAGCCGTATAATCAGAGCAAGGGTATCACACAGATAATTAATTGACCAAAACACAGAAAGCAGAGTAGGAAATTATTGTTTTTTGTGGGAGGGAGATCACTTTAAAACCCAAAGGATTTATGCTGATATCCAGGTCCTTCCAAATTTTCACAGATGTTCCCTAAGGTAAGTATTCTGTGTGGTAAATAAAGGCTCACTGTGAACAGCTGTGGAAGAGCATGGCGAAGCAGACTGACTGGGCTATAAAATTTACTATTAATAAATTCACTGAGTGCAGGGTACAACATCCACACTGCTTGAAATCTGCATAAGATGACTTTAAACCCTAGCATATGCCACCTGTGGGAAGTCAGGCTCGCAGAAAACCCCAGAGTTGGAGTTATCACCTTCCCATGAATGTCATATTCTAGAAGGATGGGTATTGCCGAATACTTGGAACAGCGGGAAACACTGCTTGGATACCCAGATACCACTGGAAATGGAGGGATCTAAACTGCACGTTGGACAAACAGCAATCTCCAGCGCGGTAGCTGATAATAGATACAGTTCCTTCCTGCCCTTTATCAGCAATTAGGGAACTGAAGAATGACACAGGGAACTGAACTTTGCTGACTAGTTCAAGGTCACGCTCATGAAAGTGATGGTGAGCATCAAGAAATTGGTTTTCAAGATATCTGAGTCAGAGCATACCTTCTTCTGCCACTCAAGTGAGTAGAGAACTGCAAGATTAGACTACAGAAAAAAGCTGTTATCAGCCTATCAGTTACACCAGTTTCCATGTTACCTCTCCAAGGGGCAATTCCCCTCTCTGTTACACAGCTGCTGCTTTCACAGCCACATTCCGTATTACTGACCAGAATTTGATCCTGAAATATTCTAACCCATCTGTAGTCTCAATTGCAAACACATAGTGAGCACCAACTTTTTGTTTTAATTAGTTTCTTACTTTTTGGAGGTCATTTGTGTGTTCTCAACTTGAAATACTCTGCATATAACTACCTCAGAGATTGGTCTGATATGAAATTCTGTGCTATATTAGATGCAAGTCCTGCAATAGCCATGGACAGATCCACACAGAGGAGTGTTTTCAGAAATACAAATTTGCTGAGCAGATTCCACCAAATGTGTTTGATACCTTCTTATGAAAAAATGTTCTTTCCCTATCAGCTCTGGAATTGTAGCAATTAAAGCAACAGACGTGCAAGATTTCAGGAACAAAGCTATGTTTGAGTACTTGTATTAAATTGCACCAACCTTATCGCACTAGGGATTGCCTGCGTGTTCATGCAATTACAGGCTCCACTGCAAAGCACGCACATAATGAGACACATTAAAAAAATGTCTTTAACTTTGGACTTTCCCAGTTTTTGGTTCTTCTGCTTTGCTGGGACAGACTCCTAACATACTTTTAAAAAGTTCAGAAACAGCTTTGGCTGTTATTTAGGTGCAAGCTAGGTGTAGGAGGGTGTGCCTAACCTCTAAAACTTGGTATGAGTTAATCAAGAGAAAGCTGATCAACAGACTTTTCAAAGGGAAACTTTACTGCATCAACATTTTCAGCAGGTTCCAAATATGTGATTTACAAGGAGCAGTTTGCTAAGGTAAATTACCCTGAATTGACTGCTTTAAGATGTCCGGCTCTTCCAATTCAGGATAGTCTATGACTGTCTAGTATCTGTGTCCCTGTTGTGCCACCACTTGCATACCCTTGAGAATCATGCCAGAGAATAAATATAGCTCAGGGGCATTTCAGCATAAATGTTTTTCACAGGACAGAGGTAACAAAGAAGATTATATTACATTTACAGACAAAGTACATTCATTTGGCTGGAATTATTGAGTTATTAGCTGAGCTGCCAAACAAGCATATACTAAATTGAAAACAAACAAAAAAAAAAAAAAAAAGGCAAAACACTGTAGTTCATGTAAATTTATAGTAGGCCTGAAGAAACTGGGAAAAGGGCAACTTAAAAGGATCTTAAGAATTAGTTTCTTGGACTTCTGTGAAATATTTACCTTGGTTTCTGAAGCCTTATTTTTTCCTCTTCCTGTGGGGAATTACTCAGAGTTAATGTATCAAATAAAATAAATATATTAACTGAGTTCAACAACAGACCTTAAATTCAGATGTCTATAGCACACAAAAAGGTTTAAACTCCATTAATCTTGGCTCCTACATATTTGGACACGTGGCTCCTCCATATTTTCCTTGCAATCCCAAACAATGTGTGCCCCCCTCAGTCAGTGTGCCTAGACGTAGCCCTGTACTTACATTTCCCAGCTTGCTGTGGTCTCTGACTTGCAGAACACTCATTTTATAACCAACACTCCCAGAAGTTCTGTGGTATATTAGAGGTAAATCATGCAATGGAATAGAACAGAGAAGGGAATGGACCTGCTGTACCCAGAGAGAATATTAAAACTAAAATTAATTATATTTAAACCACATTGCTAACCAGAGCTGGTGTAATTAAAATAAGGTTGATTTTACTCATTAAAAAATGGGTTCTTTATTTTCATTGCAGGAAGCTCTCTACTCTGAACATTAATAATGACTTCCAGTTACTAACCTGGCTGGAAACCAATATACAGCCGACCTTCACATGCACTGAATGCACTGAGCACTTGGCTCATTTTTTTTTCTTTTTTTTTTTTTTTTTTTCTTTTTTTTTTTTTTTTGTTTTGTTTTTGTTTTTGTTTTCAAACTACAGGTTTGAAAACAACTATCATGAGGATCAGGATCACTACACCAAGTAAGTCTTGGATTCTGTGAACGTATTAGAAGTTGTAGCAGTTACACTGGTCATTACCTGCCTGAATGCATTGCTTGGACAATGCTCCTTTGTCAGAAAATACCTAAGAAAAACAGTGAACAGTGCCAAAAGTTCTTTAAGAGTGGGAGTAGTCAGAGAAAACTATGAATTTTCATTTCATATACTTGTGAGACAACCAGATTATTCTATGTTGCTTAGACACACATCTACCTAGGCAACAAGAACAAGCAGGTCTGATCATATAATTTCTGCTGTTCAGGTACCCAGGACGAATAGCAAATTTATTAAAATAAAAGTTAAGTTCAGGCTGACTTTGAAGCATTCAAAAATGAGCACCCAAAAAGATGTTATACCATAATTTAAGACAAAGTTGTAGGTATTTACAGCTTCACTGAGCAATTACATCTCATCCAGAAGGAGCAAGAGGTTCTTTTCCCACACCTGTTTTCAGTATGTCATTTCAACCACTAAACCACTGGTCTCCCTTCTATCAATTTTCATAACAGAAAGGTCCAAGCAAGTCTATTCATTGCTAAGGGCTTCACAAAACGTATCACAAAATCAAGCTTGAGTGCTGTAGCTAACTCTTAAGGGTACGATGACAAGTACTACAGCTATGAAAGCTATGAAATATTACATAAATACTACATAATTACATAAATACTACAGCTATGAAATGATCCACTGTTCTCAAAAGCAGAGAAATGTCTGCTTGTCATAACAGCTTGATTTGTGCAAGAGTGAAAGAAATCAAGTACTGATGCTTATGGATACTTAATTTTTCATACACCTTAGTTGAAGCCTCAAACAAATCGAACAATGTAGACAAATAATTACATTCTAAAATACCGATTGGGACTGCATAATGAGATTAATATGAGTTTCAATTGTGCTAGTCACTGAAAATCAATGTTTCTTAACTGTATTTCACAAATCCCTTTTCAAAATATCCCACCCCAGGCTTGCTGTAAGACATTGGTCAAAGTGCAAGCACAATAATGCAATTTAAACAGACATCTCTCCTGGTCACATACTCCCTATCATAGAATATCCCGAGTTTTAAAGGATCCACAAGGATCATCGAGTCCAACTCCTGGCACCACGCAGGTCCACCAAAAAAATCAGATCATGTAACTAAGAGCACAGTCTAAACACTTCTTAAATGCTGACAGACTTGGTGCCGTGACTATGTCCCTGGGGAGCCTGTTCCAGTGTGCAACAACACTGTCAGTGAAGAACCTCTTCACAGAAACCCAGAATCACCTAGATTGGAAGAGACCTCCAAGATCACCTAGTCCAACCTCTGACCTAACACTAACAAGTCCTCCACTAAACCATATCCCTAAGCTCTACATCTAAACGTCTTTTAACGACCTCCAGGGATGGTGACTCCACCACTTCCCTGGGCAGCCCATTCCAATGCCTCACAACCCTCTCAGTAAAGTTCTTCCTAACATCCAACCTAAACCTCCCCTGGCGCAACTTAAGCCCATTCCCCCTCGTCCTGTCACCAGGCACGTGGGAGAACAGGCCAACCCCCACCTCGCTACAGCCTCCCTTGAGGTACCCATAGAGAGCGATAAGGTCGCCCCTGAGCCTCCTCTTCTCCAGGCTAAACAAGCCCAGCTCCCTCAGCCGCTCCTCGTAGGACTTGTTCTCCGGGCCCCTCACCAGCTTCGTCGCCCTTCTCTGCACCCGCTCAAGCACCTCCATGTCCTTCTTGTAGCGAGGGGCCCAAAACTGAACACAGTACTCGAGGTGCAGCCTCACCAGAGCCGAGTACAGGGGGACGATCACCTCCCTAGCCCTGCTGGCCACACTGTTCCTAATACAAGCCAGGATGCCGCTGGCCTTCTTGGCCACCTGAGCACACTGCTGGCTCATATTCAGCTGACTATCCACCATCACTCCCAGGTCCTTCTCTGCCTGGCAGCTCTCCAACCACTCCTCTCCCAGCCTGTAGCTCTGCTTGGGGTTACTGCGCCCCAGGTGCAGGACCCAGCACTTGGCCTTGTTGAACTTCATGCAGTTGACCTCAGCCCATCGGTGCAGCCTATCCAGATCCTCCTGCAGGATCTCCTTCCCTTATATCCAGCCTGAAACTCCCCTGTCACAGCTTGACACCATTCCCTTGGGTCTCGCCACTGGTCACTAAATAGAGCAGTGCAAGTTCTGAAACTCTTTTTGCCTTATACTGCAGCCAGCAAACCCAGAGTGGCGCCATGGAGGCGAGAGGAACATGGAGGCCGTCTCCCCGCAGCGTAGGCCCAGGCAGCTGGCCCGCAGCAGGCCTGGCCCAGGCACTCCCTCCTGCCTCATGGCTGCTGCTGCCTCAGAAGGTGCTGCTCAGTCAGTCCTGAACCCAGGAAGTCTGAACGGGATCAAAACTCCTTTGACATATCTGCCTAGGCCCAATGAATGCCATTTCATCTCATTTCCATAAGATTAATATCTTGCTCTGTAAATGACTTTTCAACACACAAAAAAAAATAGCTTCTACCAACAACGTGTAGCACTGCAGATAACTAACATGAAAAATGCCATGCAATGCAGGCACTAAATAAAAAAATAAAATCATTTTTTCCACTCAGATGCTTTCTAATATTGCTTATGCTTTTTTTTTTTTGTGAGTTATGGTTTTCATAATAAATAATTTAAAGATTTAATGTTCACCGGGTCCTTTGTCATGGGCAGCTCTTGAATTGCCAAATGAAAATATTTGGGGTTTTGGTGTTTTGTATAAAGATCACATATTTGTCAACAATTTTATAACTCTAGCACTACCTATCCCATGAATATCATCAGCATCAGATCCTCTTCAAAAGCCTACTATATATTAAAAACCAAACCAAACAAAAAACCACCAAGCCTGATGATTCTCTTTTTCTCTTTATTACAGCAGCACTATTCGTGCTGCTATCATTAAGGGTCTGTCAGCGCTTTTATTAGAAACCACTACTCCAGGGGTTTATAACTCAGCAGTAAAAATTCACTCCAGAATGAAACTTGTCATGCAAGGGAGCTCTTATTTAAGTCCAAATGTCAGAAAATTATATTTATACATTTTTGAAGTTATTTTAAAGCACTCTCAACTGTTCAAGCAATCAGACTATATCACTGACTGATAACTTTAGCTCTAGCACTGCAAAAGGAGCTTGCTGAGCATGACATTGAGAAATCATTTCCTAAAGTTTGTAGCTACCACACACACAACCACAAGGCCAGACTCTGTACGAGGTCCATTTTTATGTCATGCCTTCATACAGACAGTATATTACCAGCAGAACTTACATCTCTTGCCACCTTCAGTTTATGTCTAATCAGAGCTAAAACAAAGCCTTCATATCATTTGGGTTATACCAAAGATGACCATTCAACACAACTTCACATCCCTGAAATTCTCAGCATCTCTTAGGGAACTCAACATTAAGGTCCTATTGCATTTCAGTGCATGCCCCTGCAGATGCCAAACTTTTTAGATCCTCTGTAATCCCTAGCCTAAGCTATCCAAATAAATATTGTCAGTGTTACAGAAACTGTGACTAGATCTTACCTGACCTTCAATACTTCCATTGTTTCTTTAATTTTAACTAAGTGCAACAAGTAAGAAGATATATATATATATTTATATATATAGGAACAATAGTAAAATCAGTAGTAACTGTGTCACCTGGAACAGCCTGTGGAATGAAAACCTCTGTAACTGGGTGGCCAACCTCTGATCTGCAATGTACATGCAGCTTTCAAACTGTTTAAATAACAGTTCTGTCAGTGGTATACTCCACAGCTCAGTCTTCTTCCTTGATGTGGCTCTGGTGTACCACGTCCTGTGATGAGGAGGGAACACAATGCTTGGCTGAGGTCCAGCACTCAATCTGGAGTACATACAATGCTCCCAGCATCAGCTAAACCCCCAAACCACTTGCACCTCCTCTGCAGTCCCTGCTGCCTAGCAGTCTGCAAAGGATGATGGAGCAAGGAATCACTGCAGGCAAAAGAGACTGCAGCACTGCGAACGTGCAAGTCATTGCCCACAATGCAGTGAGCAGATCTGACTCCCAGGCCAAGTCTGGAAACTGCTATACCCTGCTAAAGCTAACACTAACGCTGGCGTGCTTGGAGCTCAGTGAAGTCAGGGTAACAAAGGATGAGGGTACAAGAACAGGAAATACAGCAGGAAAAGAGACAGGGAGTGACTGGGGATTTGTGAGTGTAGAGATACAGAAGCAAAGGCAGTTTTCAGAAAACAAGGAGTAAAAAAAGGTCTCTAAGTAGAAAAGCAGGAAAATCAGTATGACCCTCTTGCTTTGGAAAATTTAGGGGTAGGTTAAGGGAGACTCCTTACTGCTTTTTAAAATATGCCTGATTTTAAAATGTGGCTGATGATATTCGTTTATACAAATCCTTCAGAAAAGTTTTTTGCTCTTTTCAAGAACATCAGTTAATACAGTTGCACCACCTGTGACAATTAATTCTCTTTATTGCTCGTTAGACTAAAATCTGATCATTTTCAGTGGAAGGAAACTTTTAGCAAATGATCCTGCAATTCCTGATTTGTGTTTGACCAAGATTGTTTCTTATGTGGCTGTAATCTACAGTAACTGTTGTCTGACAAGAGCCTTTTAAGTGAAATTGCTCCTATTACAGTAGTAATAAAATCAGCTTAGAAGATGAAGAGGCTGGCTTTATGGGTTCATCCTTCACACACCCCACCCCACCTTAGGTGAGATTTCCATTGTTTATTGTACTTTATAACAGATTAAAATATTCAAAATGATCAGAGGTTTTCATGCCAACAACTACAGAATCAGGCAAAATTGTCTGAAATCAGACAAGAAGGCTGAAGAAGCAGCCTTGAACAAATTGGCTTAGGGATAGAACACAACTCCCCAAACATACAAGATGAGAAAGCTGGAAGCAGCATTTACCTGAGGGAACATTGGTAAGTGAAACATTCATTTTTAAAATCAGACCTAGCAAATAATTCAGGAGAAGCAAGCATTTCAGCGGCTTTTATTTATGTTCTTACTTCTTTAACACGGACTAAATCATGGCTTGAAGGCCCATACCCCGGAGCACTACCAGCTGAGAACAAACAGGGATCCTGTGATCCGAACTGGCCACATTCAGGGGAATGGGCTCCAGAGCATCACTGGGATGTCAAGAGTTGTTCCTGGCTGAACTGTGCATTTGTACATTACTAAACGTCATTTAAATTATTGACATTCAATTTATTGGTAAATGGGCTGGGCCTCATACCACTGATCGTCGTCACTGTGATACCTCTCTCATTGCCCACCAGTTTAGCAGCTTTTCAGTAGTTTCCACATGCATACTCATAGGAGGCTTATGAGCATGTTTAAAGCCCTCCCATTTCTTCATAGAGCCACTTTTGTGGCCTTCTTGTTCCAGCATTTCCACCAAAAAGAAAAGCATATACGTGTTTTTCTCACTGCTAAGGCACTTTCATACAGCACCTACTACATGGTGGAATTTGCACCAGAGCGCGTAAAAATGCCTTCTGGGAGGGCGGGCAGTTTTCCCGGGGCTTTAGAATAGCATAGGCAGAAGACCAAGCTCATTCAGATAAAATAATCTGGAACAAAGCACTGTCCTTGAGCCCAACCAAACCTTCAAAAGAATTAAAAGCTTATCACAAAGAAACTAAGCATATGTTAATAGCAAAATATGTTAATGCTCAAAACCCACTCGCACTGGTTTAGCTGCTGGATTTAACAGGATTGATTTTAGTATGTACTTAAATATTTTACTGAACTTGGAATTTTACAGATCTTACCTAGCATAAAAAGGTTTTAGAAATGAGGCAGGGGCACACAGTAGCTATCAGCTTCTGAAACTTTTACCTACTGATGTGGAATTTACCAAAATAGGATTCCGAACCCTAAATCCTCTCTGACTTCCACTGAAAATTCAACTCTTAATGAACTCAGCTGTCCAACTCACCACCTCGTCCATGACTTCCATAATCAAGAACCTGGAAAGTGAAAATATTCTAGAGATCTTCCTACAGGTCTACAAATCTGTCTGTGGCCAGTACACAAATAAATCTTACAGAAAAGCTCATTATTATAACATTTTGAAACAACTAATTTGCAGCAAACTCTAGAGATTAAGAACAAGTCCCAGATAACCATTAAACCCACTGTGCCTTTACTGTAAGAACTAGATTTTCTGAAAATTATCCATACTAAGTGGTTTAAGCCTTTTCAACAGCCCAATTGTCATATATCTAACTATATGGGTAAATATGTGAAGATCTGTCATAAAGTAGCTCTGAAACCTTACAACACTGACATGTAATTAACTGTACCTGTCCCATAAGGAGAACAAAAGCTTCTCAGGTGTCCACTTATGGACAATCTGTCCTGCAGTGAACTTTCCCACCACACCAATTCAACTCCTCCTTGTAAACAGTAGTGCTGCTGATTTCCTGTTTTGGGTACCTTAAGGCATGCAAGCTCTCACTGTCACAGGTCTCAGAGGGTACTGATATTTCTCTGTAACTCTTGTGCAGGGACTCCCTGGCAGCAGCAACTGCAACAACCTCCCTGACCTGCTGACACTGGAACTGGCCCTACCTGATCAGGTCACTTCAGTCAGCCCCTTTGCTTGCGGTTTAGGCTCTTAATTCACTGGTGTTTTTGGCTCTTTCTCAACATAGCAGAGTTTGTTTGTTTTTTGTACTAAACCCGTGATAGGAAAAAGTTAGCTAAGTAACTCCACTGATACTTAACTACTCACCCTGTCTTGTTGGCAATGTTCTCCTGGACTTCGTACCCCTTCAGCCCTTCCCTGATCTGGATTTGTAGTTTGGAAGAATGTAAAATGTACATCAGGCTGCCAACAGTGAGCAATTTCAACAGGCGCACAAAACATTCTTGATCTGGAGCAGAGAGAAATCCTCTGGCACTCACCAGTCCTAATTCAGACAAAACTCACTTTCACATCACTGGGAAGACAGCCAGATGAAAGGCTGAACGGTGAAATCCACTCCCAGGGTGGTTAATGTCTCAGGGGAGCTTGTCCATCACTGTTCGTGACTTCCCTGTGCTCTGGATGAGTTCCTCAATGCATTGAAACAACTGCAGTTCTGCACGTCATGCAACAGCTCTTTTCACAGCAAGCCAAATAGGAAAAGCAAGAACAGGCAACATGCCTAAGAGTACCTCACCAAAGTCCACCTGGCTACAGCCCAAGCTCCTTCCACACTCTAGAGTGTGATGAACACGCCTGTGCATGCTGGCTTCTGCTGCGTTAAAGAAATTGGGAGTGATGCCCAATTGCCTGTTTTAAGTGTGGTCAGGGTACTGAACTATCACACTTAGAGATTCACAAATAACATAATACACCCTCACTCTAGTCACGTTCCATGAACTACCACAGCCACACTTAGAGTTTGGTCATGTTCAATGAGAACTATCACGGCTAGACTTAATGAGTAGTGCAGTTTATTACAGCACCAGGTACACAGGTTCTTTGGATTGCCAGTGATAAATTCACTGCCTGCAAAGCACATTCAAATACCAAAAGTATGAGTAACACTGCCTGGCTATAAATGTGTTAAAAGGTATAAAGAGACACTATGGAGACTTCTAAGTTTCCTGGGGGGCACTTGGCAGAACCAAGTGGTCACATCTTACCCCATAGCATCCCGGGCAGGGGGCAGGAAGAGAGGCTCAGCCTGTTGACTGATCCCAGAAGTCAGAAGGTTTCCTTCGTGATGGCATCTTCCCTAACATCCCCTCTCTCTTAAGCCCATTTCTGTTATTTTCTATCTATTAGGTGGAGCTTGAGTGACTCTGGTCAGGCATATCTTGGTTACGACTGGTAAAAAGTTTTCTCGTCTTCGTTTAAAGGTGTAAGCTTTGAGAAATTCAGAGTGTGTGCTCAATGAGGGGTGGTCGCACCTTGGGGATGGGTAGCTTTTGGGATGGAGGTGTGTTTTGGTATTATAATGATATTATGAGTTCACCAGAGTACAGCGTTTTGTCAGAAACACGACAGGCCGTTGGCTCGGGGTAGCAAATGTGCAGCTTGCTGGGCTCTGTGCACAGGAACAGTCAAGTCCCCATCTTGTCCCAGAGCCTGGCCGCGGTGTCCCCGCTCCACTCCACACTGCGTGCTGCTCCGCTTCCAGTCAGCGCACCAAGTTCCCCCGGTGTGGTCAGCAGCTAAGGTTGGAGGCCCAGGGAACTTCTATGGAATGGAGCTACACTCCACTCTAGAAGCTTCTTCAATGTTGTGTACCTTTTCTTAAAAATGTGAATAGAAGCTTAACTTCTAAGTCACCTCAGGCAATTATTCCACAGCTTCTAAGTAGCTACGAGCATCCAGAAAACTCCAATCTCTCTCCTCTGCTTAGAATTTTTTTTTCAAATTTTTAAAAATACAGCACCCTAATTCATTTAATATACATGTGTATGTGTATAAGTATGGTTAAAGAAAACCCATATATTTATCACACCTAAAGTACAGAGGCATTCAATAACTTGCAATTCTTCCTCCAAAAATATACAAAACCATCCTTTTCCTTTACTGATCTACAAATCAGATGTTTCAAAAATACCACCAATCAGATTTTGACTACATAGTGGTATGATCTAGCCAGCTAATATATATATATTAATATTAGCAAGTAGGTCATCAAGTAGTTTTATTTTTAGACATTAACATGTGTAAGAGGCTCAGCAGATTCTCATCTATAGGAATTCCTGAAGCTTCCATTCTCCTGCTGTCAATTAGAAACATTTTCTAAGTGCAGAAGGTAATTATAATTATTAGTATTTTTTAATGAAACAGCTAGGTTAGAGATATTTTTGGAGTGGTGCAAAGTACCATAGATCTGTGGTATCATCTCTCGTCATTCAAAATATGTGCAAAATGGGAACATCCATAATGGCAGGTAACTGTGTTAGAAAGATATAGATTAGTAAAATGAAAAGAGCATTAAAAATTACAGTTACATAACGCCTGTAGATGTGTGTGCCTGTTCAACCTCAAACTACACAAAGGGCTTTAATTGAGAGCTTAAATGAATCTAGCCGTTACACTGGGCCATTTTCATTCCTAATGACTACCAAAATAGCTAGAGACAACAAAAAAGTTATCATTACAGGTATTTTCTCACTCGAGATGGCTTGTGTTCCTGCATCAAATTACTCCGCATTGAGTTTTGTTTGCAAATTTGATGAATTGATTTACCTCTCCTATGCTTTATCTCACTCCACTATGTAAAATGCTAAAAACAAAGGAATAACAAAACATTTAATCTTGATATTTCCTTCCCCTTCCCACCGCCAACAAAGTTCACAATGAGTTGAATGTACAAGCAAATCTTTTCCTCAAAGGTAACCCCATGCAATTAGCTGTTAGAGCCTAGAATTGTACAAAGGATTTCCACACATCTCTGGGACATCCGTTATCGAACTGGAATTCACTACTTGTTTTGCTCTGTGATCCCTGCTACAAGTGTCCTCCTGCTACAACTGCTTCCCTAGCCAATGGAAATATCACAGAATCACAGAATCACAGAATTTCTAGGTTGGAAGAGACCTCAAGATCATCGAGTCCAACCTCTGACCTAACACTAACAGTCCCCACTAAACCATATCCCTAAGCTCTACATCTAAACGTCTTTTGAAGACTTCCAGGGATGGTGACTCCACCACTTCCCTGGGCAGCCTGTTCCAATGCCTCACAACCCTTTCAGTAAAGAAGTTCTTAACTTATGAACTAGTTTTGAGTTACTGAGAAAAATCATATTGTCTAAGTTAGGAAACTGCATCCTGATATGTACTGAAAAGCTGAATACACTAAAACATCAAGTTTCTGAAGATACTCTTACTAAATATTTTCAGTAAAACAGAAGTATCCAAGACGAAAGTCCAAGAGCATCAGGGAAGACCTGCTATGCTATGTGACTCTACAGAATGTGCTTTGAACTGACAGGAAAAAGAGAGTCTATTAGGCAACTTTGTTATGCTACTAGGTTCTTCTCCATTTCAAAGACATCCCAAGGTGCTTTTGCAAAATCTACACTCATCATCAGCATGACACAGGTTAATCAGGACATCTCACTGTGGGAACTTACATGATTTTTTAAAAGTATATTCAACTGCTGATCTCTTCTTTCTTGTCTATGTTCCTCATGTGTTCCACCATCACTCATCAGAACATTTTTTCTTGTACACATGGTTAGCAGTTTTCAGAGTTAGCTGCCAAGAAATCTTTAACCATGGAGCACACCTGAAAGATTAATGAAAAATATTACAGTTTTAACCATTTTTCTTCTCCCTCATCCAACCCCGAAGATGCTTGTTTATGAATAAATTTAATTTACTCCACAATGTTCTTATGGGAATACCAGTTGAAAACTGGTAATTTCAGCTAACAACTCAAATTTGGATCAGAACTTTGATTTTATTTCTCACTCTGATGAACCTTCAGAGTCCAACAGATGAGCTGATATAACCAGTCTTCCCTGAAGCTGCCTTGGGGGTGAGATTTGCTGGATTTTCATTACAGGAACCTGCACTCATGGCAGTGCGAGACCCTTGAAATTAGAACTCTATCTGAAAAGCTCCACTAAGTTCCTCTCCACTAAGCAGCTTGGAGTCTGCTATAAAATTCACCAGAGAAATGAGAAGTCCACAGGGGAAGTTTTTATTCATAGCATATCTGGATTAAACCAATTGCATCGTTCTCCAACTAACAGAGTAATAGTCTTAGTAATCACAGAGAAGGCCTTTTAAAATTTAAGCAGTAGAATTCTAATAGGGAAGTAGTTAGGACTATTACCCTTCAAATATGTAGCATTTCAGCATTCTGTCACACTTACCAAGTCATTGTTTAAAGTCATTAATTAATGGAAAAGTCTACCTACCTTTCAAATTCATTTCACTGTTAAAATCAAGTATGGATTGTAGGGTGAGAGAAGGGATTTGCACAGGTTTTATGTTTAATTACTCTAAAAGGCAAATCAGAAAACTCTGGGAGATCATTAACTCTTTTTTTTTTTTTTTTTTTTTCCCACACAGAAATGTTTTTGTTCCCAAATACGAACCTAGGGTCCCCCTGTGATGAAGGACGCACGTGGTCAGTATTCTGACAGTGCTTCTAATGCTACTACAGTAGACAATCTAATACCTGATCTTTCACAGCTCTCCACAGAATACAAAAAAAAAAAAAAAAAATCATGCAAGACAATGCAGAAATTGAAAAGACTTAAAATATTCAGTATATTCATACCAAAACACATTTCCCATCTCTCTGCTAATCAACAGTAAAAACAGAGGTGATCACATCAGCCTGGGCTGGACTACATCAATCATTGCCTTATTAGCATGTAGAAAAAAGGATTAGGTCAAATTCAAAGAACGTAAATAACAAAGGAGAAATATTATAAAAAATAAGCAGAAGTACAGCGAGAAGCTCACAAGCCACTAGACACAGAGCTACTTCTTCAGGCCCTCAGACTTTCACTGCAAGGGAGCCCCTCTGACTGAGGAAGCAGCTAGTGGAGCCTCCTGAGCTATGTTCAGCTGTGATGAATCTCATGAAATTGAACTAAGTTCTAGGAAGGGATGTAATAAACATATTTGTGCTTTGCTAAATGTAAAGTACAGTACGTGGTCCATAATTCATGCACTGCAATTCTGACTTATGTGAACATGTAGAAGTCTAATAACCAACCACACGGTATCAATAGCTTCAGATTGATGAAGTCAGGGCCACCAAGCATATACATAGTTTTTGGAAACCATCCCCATTTCACTACAGGTGTTCCAAGGGCCAAGCTCCCCACCCTGTTACATGAATACTACTGCACTTGACTTCAACAGCTACAGACAATGTAAAATAAATGGCACTGCAAGGTGATTCAGGGAATCACTTGGGCTCCTCTCAGAAAAGCATTTGGTTCTGATACTAATTTCCTTATACCATGGTAAAGCTTTTGAAGTAAATCAAAATGCTGTCAGATTCTTGCCTGCATGAATTAAAAAGCTCACAGATTTTTAGATACACAGTCTTCCCATTTTACTTTCTTTAAATAAGAGGTTTAAGGCAGTACTTGGAAAACTTGAGGTCCAGTGCTAGAGGTCCAATACCTACATCACTGTGTGACAGGCACTAACAGACCCTACTCTTGTTGTAACCCTATTTCTGTTGTGAATTCATACAGGTTAATCTGAGGTCACTGCCACATATATCTCACTATTTTCTGAAGCTTTTCCTGTAAAAGTTATTGACACTTACTTTATGGGTTAAGAAAGTACAGGAGGTCCTTCAAGGACACAGCATTAAAATCTCTCCTCCTAATCACCTCACAGCAAATATGCTCAGAATAATGAAACACTTGGCACTTTCCTTAAAAAAAAAAAAAAAAAGGGTGAAATAAAACATGCTGAAAGGCAGCTTCTAACAAAATATGAGAAGGTACTAGGTCCTCATGTGTTTTTACCACCCTCAGTATAAGACAGCAACCAAATCCTCTGCCATCATGCAGCATAATTACAACACAACAGCCAATGTTTATTTTGTCACAGCAGAACATGCAGACAATTCTCTACAAGGAGGCATACAGAGCCATAAATGAATGCCACAAATTAAAATCAAAAATTAAAATGAGAGTATTTAGAGAATTCAAGCAACTGCTTTGAAGGAATCAAACCCTTGCCTAGCCTTCTTAAGTATCCCAAGCAAAAAGCCCTAGTTTTTGCTTTTGTTGTTTTTAATTAAAAAAACAAACAAACAACAACAAACTACATTGCAGCAGCCAGTAAGTCTTGTACAAGCAAAAGCAAAGGGAGAAATGAGTTCTGTAGACAACTGATCGCCACCGAATGTGCAACGACCAAGATGGCTCATCAGTGCCAGTTTCATTCTTGTATCTCACAAACAAATGAAACGGGCTCAGCCATAAACTGGACGTTAACTATCAGCTAGCTATTACCCAGCCAAACAGAGGCTACTGTGACATGATGCATGAAGCACATGGCTCTGCCTCTGCAGATGTTCACATTTGACATCTAGGGACCTTAAACAGAGAAACACATATGCAAGCTTTACAAAGCCACTCTGAGAAGCCTAGTAAGAAATAACTTTGTTTCAACAAATCTTCCTGAGATACTGGAAATAAAATTACTTGAAACTATAATTTTCAGGAAAAAACAGAGACAGTTGCAGACAGTCATATTCAACAACTTCCACCCTTGGCTTAACAGTGAGACTGTGCTAGGGCTTACTGAAGCCCTCACATTACTGAAGCTCAGAGACAAGAGATGTAGAATAGTCAACTCTGCAGTTGCATGCTTACTAATGTTTTGGAGAAAAATGAGATAGCAGTTTTTGCTGGGCAAGCCACTGGTTTAAATAGTTTGATAAAAACTATGTTTTACTTGTACAATGCATCTTACTTCAGATGTTTGTGTCAAGGAAAAAAAAAAAAAAACAGCTTGTTTTAGGTAATATGTAAGCTTACCAAAGAGCTATTTGAAAAAATTGGTTTTTACTTGTGAAGTAGTATGGGGAAAAATATATCAGTGAATGAAAACAGGAAAAGTATGGAATTCCCTTATGACACTTTTACAGTCATTCAAACTACAGCTGCACTGATTAATATTTATGATCAGATTATCTTTCCCCTCCAAAAAAGTACATTTCATAATAACTCCAGAAGACAGTATGCAGATACCATATGCTCCTGTGAACATCTGCAGCCCATAGCCATCTATGTCAGAAGCACAGAACGTCAGTATGAGATTGCCCAGGAGTTTCCATCTGATCTGTTGCCTGGGGGACTGAAAGAGCAATAATAATAAAGGAAACCGTGAGTGTTGTTTAATGTTTTCCAATGGATCATGCACATTAGAAACAGTAATTAATGATTCGGTTTATAATGCTTCAGGGAATTACTGTCCAACAAAATAATGTAAGTAATTTAAATTTGCAATAAAGTTTAAGTGTGCAGGCATTTCATGGCAGCATACACCACTGACTTGCCAGTGGAAAAAAAAGGAAAAAAAACAGTTATTATAGCCACAGTCAGATAATCCACAGAAAAAGCCATATCAACCCCTTAAGTGATTTGATTATACTCTCTTACCATGCAACAGTCCTCAAAGGCATATTCAAAACCAAATACACCTCACTAAAAGACCACAGGAGCAAAATGCAGCATAGAATTACAAATATTTTTTTCCACTTTTAAGATGCAATTGCAGTCCTCTCCTCCAAAATATATCTCCTGATACTTACAATTATTTACCATTATCATTATTTTATTTTTAAAAACATTATTTGAATATAATAATGCTATATATATCATTTAAATATAATAATGATACATAAAATATGTCATTATTTTATTTTTAAAGCATGGCACTGTAAGATGTTAAAAATCAGACCTGTGAAATAGCCTATACAAGAAATAGCTACATCTACTCAAACTTCCTATGGCCATTTCCTATAAAGGCAAGAATACCTCAGCGCTGCAAGGAAAAAGAAAAAAAAAAAAAAAAGAAAAAAAAGAAAAAAAAGTCCCTCTCTGTCTGCAGTCCTATAAGTCTTAATCTTTCCCTCCTAGAAATGCTTGCACAGATAATGTTCTACAGCATGCCTTGCAAATCAATACATCTGGGCTTCCTCACAGGCAGACAATACATGAACTCTGGAAGAAAAGACCTCAGATAGACCTTCTCTACCAAGGCAGAACTAACTCAGTTTTCTTCAAGTCACAGTATCTGCCAGCTAGTAAGTTGAAGAGAGGTCAAATGCAGGTACCAGCCCTTCCTCAGACGCGCTCTTTGACTTAACAGGTCAAACACATCCTCATGGATTGCACTTCCACTGGTAAGAAGCACCCAGCGATTTCAGATCATGCCAGGTCTTTGCTCACTGATAGTGACTTCCCAGGCACCATCCCCCGGAGCATCCAGTCTCCTGCGACACAGGCCCACAGCATGCTGTGCTCTCAGGGACAGCCTGCACTCAGAAAAGATGCTCCTCTTTGTTAGCAGGAGGAAGACTCTGCCTGTTAAGATATTAACATTATAAGGATTGTAAATGCAGCTGAGGTGCATTTACACTCATGCACGCAGTACGGGTAACAAACAGGAGGAGCTGGAGGCCACTGTGCCAGTAGGAAACTATGATGTAGTTGCCATCACAGAAACCTGGTGGGACAGTTCCCATGACTGGAGTGTGGCTGTCAATGGCTACAAATTGTTATTAGGAAACAGATTTTCCCTCGGAGGGCGGTGAGGCACTGGCACAGGCTGCCCAGAGAGGTTGTGGATGCCCCATCCCTGAAGGCATTCGAGGCCAGGCTGGATGTGGCTCTGGGCAGCCTGCCCAGAGCAGGGGGGTTGGAACTAGATGATCTTTAAGGGCCTTTTCAACCCAGGCCATTCTCTGATTGTATGAATATTTTAACTTTAATGGCACAAGGATGTTTAGTCAATCAAGAAGTGTCTTGTATTAGTGTGAGACAGCACCAACACAAGGCTAACCTTATTGCAGCTGTGCCAGGTGATCCTTAGGGGCTCAGTTCTTTTTCTAAAAAGTGTCTACTAAGAGTGAGGGGGATTTGCTTCTCCGTCACTCTGGAGAAGGCAGCACTCCTCACTCCACCAAACAACAAATGAATATAACACCCCTTGGAGATCCCTATTTTAGTACGCAGAGGAAGTGTCTATTGGTGTTATCCAGCACATTCAGTACCTTATTCCTGAACTTGGATTAGCAAACCAGACAGCAATCACTTGCCACGAATGCAACAAACTGACAGTTTAAATTTCTGCCCCACATGTGCCTTGCTCTGCCTATAAATCTGATGTTTTGATACACTCACAAACCACTGCAGAGGATCTTTTTTCTTTTTTGTGTGGATGAACAATCGTGAACATCCATCACAAAACTAAATAGTATGGGAGCTAATCAGGCATTACGATCGTTCAGACAGTAGCAATTCATGTTTGTTTCATAAAAATCTATGCTTTATAAAGTATGTATATTTTTGTGCTTTATGTCTGCAACCAATATGTACATGAATTATTGATATGCTATAAAACGAGCATATTTTTGGGGGGTGAAATGAACTACCTAAGGCATTTTCATATAAATGACTGCAATTTAACTTTCAAAAACGTTTCATTTTTCAACACACCACTCACTTCAAATTGAAGTCTACATCGGATTTGGCCAAGCATGTCACAAGAAACTTCACACTTATAAAAGATTAACCCATGAGGATCCAGCATGCCATAAATATAAAAGCAGCCAGGCACACCAGGCAGATAACGCTCGCTCTCCTTAATTTTTAAAAAGTTTTTGCATGAATAGCTCCAGAGAAGTGAAGCCAATTCTTGTAACAGTTGGATGGTCTGTTTAGCACGTGTACATCACTGCTCTTCCATACCCCTGCTCTAAGCTGAGCACTTACGGAACAGTCCACACACAGTGTCCACACACATTGCCCATGAGCTGTTAGCTACATGAAAGCAAGGGTGGCTTTAAACTGGGTGAGTGCAATTCCTCTAACTGTTCTGCTGCTCCCAGCACCAAACAGTTTATCTTGATTTGGAGGAAAGTAGTAGAATAACCTTACATTC
This sequence comes from Netta rufina, assembly GCF_964035555.1. Classification (NCBI taxonomy): domain Eukaryota; kingdom Metazoa; phylum Chordata; class Aves; order Anseriformes; family Anatidae; genus Netta; species Netta rufina. Next base: position 9,070,781 of record NC_140132.1, read on the forward strand.
CTGAGAGACTGCCTTAGGTGACACATTCTTCTACCATTCATTGTCTCCATCCTGGTTCAGCAACACCCTGTTTCTTAAAGGAAGGGGAAGCTAATTTAGTGTTTATTATTATTATTATTATTTTTTCAAGAAAAAAATAATAAAAAGGACATCAACATTGTTAAAGGCTATTGTATATGTATTATGAAGAGTCGTGTTGGATACTAGGTAAATGAATTTCTTCAGCTGAAGATTGGAGTGGGTATCTGATGAAATAGCGTCAAAAACCACCTTCAAGAAAGACAGCACAAAAGAAAAGACACCTCAATAAATAATTATGGATTTGTGTACGAAGAAGTACTTAAAATGGATGAAACTGATGCAAAATTCACACAGTAACCCTGCAGGTGAATGCTGTAATTCAGGGTTAAAATGAATCAAACCTAAAGCAGAACTGTATCTGCAATAGCAGAAGCTGGGCTGTCCAATCTTGCTTCTTACTCCAAATCAAATCCAGGGCACTAAGTGTGAGCCAGCATCAATACAAGAGGTCTATCCAACTCAACTAATTCACTTAAAGTTAATTCCAGCAAGAGGCTCCCTCCCATCATCAGCAAACTGTAAGGGTGAATTGTCACGGAGTCTGGAGCTGGCCATACCCGACAATCATTTTGAACTGGCAATCTCATTTTCTTAGATGCCTATGGGAAATCACAGCCTATTTCTTTGGGAAATAATTCACTTCGACATGGATTAGACAATGTGCACTGTAAGATTAATTAGAAACAACAGCTCCAATCATCTGGTACATGCCAAGGCTTAACATGCTTCTCCCTGTATGAGTCAGACATTCAAATCCTCCCAACAAGCCATTCAGATAATAGTTGCTCCTTACACAATCAGCACTTTGCAATGTATTTACAGATGTAAGGGGCCCAAATTACCTCGAATGCTTTCCTGAATTTAAAACCGAGACTGTAAAAACATGGCCTCACACAGCTGCTGCTTCTTTTCACTCTTAGCCCCTGCTGAGCTTCTCTGAACTGCATAAGGGCTTTAGCCACACAACCTTTAATATTCAGCCCTTCGAAACTGTCCCAAGACATCCTGGTGCACAATTTGAAGTGGAAAATCAGCATCTCATGCACAGTTTTGCAATTATTCCACATCCCAACAGAAAAGGAGAAAGGGCTATACCTTCTGGGACATTCCACTCTCAGCTGCCAGACTAGAATAAGCTCCATTCAGGGTCTGCCAATGTTTTCCTTTAGCAGAGATAATGAACATGAAGGTTTGACTGAAAACTCCATAAAATGCAGGAGAAAACCTGCTTCGACCTGGTTCTACCATTCTGAGAAACCCATTGTTCTCTTCTTCTCTTGCTTGCTATACCTGAGTAACTGGCAATTTAAGCTTGGTCTGTTGACACACTTGAATCAAATTTTCTGTGCAATCCATTCCAGCCAAGTCTAGAAGCTGTCTGCATGGGACAATGACACAATGACATCTGGTATAAATTTCCATAGAAGTACGCATTAATTGAGAATCTAATACATTTGCCCAAAATGAGTAAGATTCTCTAGATTCTCTTAGATTCTCTTAAATTGCCTTTTTTTCATCTTTTTTTTTTTTTTTTTTCGGGGGGAGGGGGGGACTGGGGACGGACAACAGTTTTTCAAAAAATGATTTCAGATAGAGGTGCTGCAAACACCTTCACTTCACTCATTTAGTATTTTCTACAGATTCTTCTGCTTCATTTCTGCAGCAAGCTTCCTCATTCAGCAATCTGCTACTCCTGAGGATGCCATTCCTAAGACCCAAAGCTGTGACACATATGTGGTCACAGCTGTGTCAGACGGAAGCATTCTTTCGAAGTCTTAACCCACCTCTCTGCTAGAGGAAGCAAGCAAAACTGCAAACGCAAGAATTCACTTCAAGCAAGGTCCTGCCATGAGAATGAGCATTTAACAAGTAGGAAGCACTTCAGTTTCCACAATCCATCTGGTTGGGAAAAAAAAAAAAGGAAAAAAGGAAAATTCATTTGTAAAGTCTAAGTGTTAGAAAATTGAGTGCAATTTAGTGGTTAAAAAAAATGACAATATATAATGTATGCTTCAAGAAATCATTCAGTAATAATGGTGATATAAAAGTTTTATATGCAGCTTAAACTGTCTGAAGAGTTCCTACATTATAAAAATCAATGTTCGGTGGATTTTCAGCAGATAAATTAATACTACTACTATTTACACAGGAAACTTTCTTTCCCTTTAGCCTCCTACACAGAAGTCCCAAGCATATAAGCAATCTTTTTGCCAACCAAAAGCTATTAATGTTTTAAAAAGGTGTTTTAAATGTTTCAGAAAGGTAAACATACCTTTTAAAAAGGTAAACATATCTACGTAAGTTTCTAAAGCCTTTAAGGTTCTGCTTTCTGCAAGAATGTATACTCATAGTCGAGCTTTGAATTTAGAAGATTAAACAAAGTCACGGAAATTGTGATTCTATGATTAAAAATATGCAAAACTATCAATCTTCACTTGTCTGATTTCTACACATTAAATCAAAGGATCATAAAACGTGAACTGTGTCTGACAACGTTCATAGCCAAATAGACAACTTTGCACCGGCACGAAATACAATTAATTCCTTCTCTGAAAAAGAAACCCCCAAATTAGTCAGGAATATGCCAGTAAGCATCCCGTTTGTGTGGAGACTAAATATTACCAAGTGAAAATAATTACTTTCGGAGGCTGAATAAAATACTTTTCTGTTTGCACCATCTTTTCTGCACACATTCAAAGAATTATCTTCTTTTGCTACCTGGCCTCCACAGCCACAAGGGCAAGGGATCGTTCCAGGGCTGCGCACAGTGGTCAGTACAATTGCATTTGATTTAGTCAAGATCATAGTCACAAATGCTGTGCAGATCATCATATATGAAATGTCATTTTTTTTAATTGAAAAAAAAAGTTAGAGGACAATTCAGCATTGCAGTTTATCTGTTCAGGAAAGACTAAAAGAGAAAGAAGTGGCTTTCGTGATCTCCCTCACCCCACGGGGGATTTGGGACACATATTGGCATTTCCCTACAAAACACAGTGGTCTTCTAATTTACAGCTCAGCAGAGCACAGAAGCCAAGGCTGTATGTACTTCTGGCAGAGGGCTGGTGATCATTCATGTAATCCTCAAAGGATGACAAATCTGTAGATTTCCACCTGAAAAGGAAACAAACCGAGGAGTAATTGCTAAGTGATAGGTTTGGGAATACTTGGATATCTGCAGGTGAGAAAAGAGACATCAAGCATAGTGAAGGTGAAATAACCTGGTGTCTCACCAGTAACCAAGAATGTCGTGATGCTTCTGACTGAGGCGCACCTAAGGAACATGCACATCATCATTTGCTGGAAGGAGCCAAATTCCCCCAAAAGGGGAGTGCTGAAAGCAGTCAAAACTCGGCCACAAAGGAGCTGAAAGCCCATTTAATTCCTCCCTTGTGTGTCAAGTTGAACCATCCTTTCTGAATGCTTCAATACTTTTAAAATCTGCTGTTTTACCAGCAAAGCTTTCTCCTCTCATCCCTCAGACATTAACTTCTCAAGGGAACCTGCACTTTTGACTGCAAATTGGCTCTTCAATTCTGCTAAGGAGCCATAGGGATCCACACTACTTTCCTACATTTAGCGATGCAAAAAACAAGGGCTCTTGCTGCTCTCAGCATGGATTTGGATAGGGCTTCACAATGGGTTAGCGATGCACTTAATTCCAAGTAGATAATGCCTCCTTACCATAGAAAAATAGAAATCACATGCCCAAAGGCAGCAGTTAACACATTGCTCTTCCAAGCACTGAGCCGAGGCCTCTGGGGGGAGACAGCTACGTGCAGGCAGGTAGCAGAGGGCTCTCAGCCAGCTCCTGCTGTAAGAAGGGGCATGGTGCAATGGATGAATTACCAGCCTCAGGTTTTCCTTTGGGCGACATTAAATGTGTATGGCATGTTTGGTCACCCTCATTGAGCTGAGCTTGATTTCCTGAAATTAATTCTCATGTAATTGAATGCAGCAGTTCTGATCAATAAAGGGAAGTTTTCATCTTAATCACTGGACAGCTAATTCATAAAGGCACTAGTATTCTGCCAGTGTTACTGATGGGCTGGTTAGCCTGATCACTGGTAATGCATGGTTAAAAAAAAAAGAAAAAAAAAAGGTAATTGAACAAAGCTCTTCCCCCATATGTTAAAGCAAGCTGTTAAATGACTTCCATACATACCGCTGCACTGATGTACACCCAGATCCATTTGAAGATTGTGCAACTGGTCTAAGAAGTTTCCACACAGAGAACAGCTCCCATGGCGACTATAGGATGAGATGTGTCACAATATGTGTAACTTCATCCAGCAATCTCAGATTTTGATAGGATTTAGAGATTGCCACACAAATTGCTGTTTTAGGAGAGGGTAAATGCAGTTACAGATACCTACTGTGAAATCAAAAAGCATCGCAGCTGCAAAGGACACGATTGGTACAGTTACATTTGGCTGATTCACATTAGAAAAATAAAAAAAATCTTTCAAGAGTAACTATGTTAACTCGTGCTGGACTGGATATAAATTTTGTCAGAAGAAACAATACTGGCAACTTTGACTAATCCCACAGAAATACTATAGTATACCCATGCCTGCTTCAGACGAAGTCAGTACAGCTGAGTGAAGTGGTATCACACAAATCCAGTAATAACAGCAGAATTATAGTTTCAGAATAGCAAACTGAAGGTGCTGATTACCAACTTGTCTGGACGGGAATTAATAGGCACTGTGTAGGGAAGACTCTAAGGACACAGTGAAACTAGACAATATCTAAGGTAGCTTTTAACTGGCTCCTTCCAGCTCCGTCAGCACAACGTGGTGAGGCTGATGTGGCACGGAGCTCTGTTCTGCCCCCTGAGCACAAACCTGAAGCCAGCAGTAGGCAGACTGGCACACATTGCATCTGGCGTTCCTGGGGACTGGTGCCCCATCACATGGATCAGGTAGGTTATGTTTCCTCTCAGGGGCTCTGTCTTGTGTTAGCCATGTGTTGCTCAGAGAAAGTTTTCAGAATGCAAGTAAGAAATATTGATTAAGAAAACATTTACAAATATAGGACTGAAGACAACTGAAAGCAAAGTCAAAAGTTTTCAGTGAGCACTGGATTTAGCTAGTACTTGTCAAAAATAACATTTCCTATCCCTTTTTCCTCATTTATAAGTTTCCATTCATGGCTGTATACTGTAAATGGAAAGATACGCAATTAAGATGAAATAAAATACCACCTTTTAAGTATGCAATATCCCAGTTTATAGCTTTTTTTCCTCTGGCATCTTGTCAGCGTAAAATAAAAAGGCTCAGGAAATCTAAATGAGAAAAACCTCTCACACACTTTATCAGTGCAGAATTTCCATGGCAATACTGCTTTGAAACTAAATAGTTTTATTTATAGATGAAGCAGTTTTCATAGCTCATTTGCATTTTTTCCAAATTACCATAACCATACATGATCAGTTGCTAAGATCTACAGATATTATCTGTGCAGTACCAGCAATTCACTTAAATATTTAAAATATGAAATGATAAATAAATTAAGTGCTTGTGCAACTTGCCGTATTCCCAACACACTGCAGGAGAATGAAGTCATCGCACCAGAGTACAGCTCTGTGCAATAATTCAGAAAGAACTACTGTGGTCACTTTGTAGAAATACATAATAGAAATGTTGAGAGCTGTACAAATGCTGAATGACTGTGAAGACAGCAGCGTGGAAGCACCCGAACAGCAAAAGTGATGCAAAATTGGCAGGTGCTGATGTCAGGTCATGATCCATCTCCTGTTCATTTCTCAGGGCCTCCCAGATGAGAAATACAAAGGACAATAAAATGCAGACTGAAGCCCTTAAGATGGGATGATGGGAAGACACAGAACAAGGGAAGAGCCAAGAAGACACCCAGATACTTAAGTAAATCCTAATGATGGAGAAAGGTGAGATAGACAACACAATTACAATTACTGTGAGCTCTTGAAGGGTACAACAGGCATGTTCAAAACCAGAGGGTCAGAAATGAAGGATGAACAGGCCACAAGTCCCTCTGATAACAAGAAATACGTTTGGCATGGGTATTTCTTGGCAGAACCAGTCAGTTGTTCTAGCAGACACCAAGAACATGTCGCGTTTTATTTGCGGAAACCTGTAATTTAACTCAGATATTTTAGAGCATTGCCCTCAGCTTTGAAGGGAAGTTTTTTTTTTTTTTTTGCCAGCAGCACTAATAAATATTCAAACATAGCTAATCTCTCATCAAAGTAGCTCTGTCATGAATAGGCAATTGTTTTCAGAAACACTACACCCAAAAAACTGGAGGAGGCTCAACAGCAAAGCTCTGCTCCAAGGCCTCAGCTTTCACGGCAGACTGTGCAAGCCCAGAAAACATTCTCCAAACGGGACACACCACCACCACCACCACCCCAGGTACAACGCTGCAGCTAGGTTCAAGCCAGCTGGGAAGCCTCAGTAAGCAACCCAAACCCACCCAGAGACACTCAGCTCCTGAAAGCAGGAAAGCTGTTGGCTCAGCACGCCGCACAGCAGCCTGCTCCAAATGATCAGGCAGTCATACTCCATTAATTTCTCATTGCTTGCTCCAATCCCCCAGACAGCAAACACTGGAGTTATCCAAGTGCAAAATTAACATTTTGCTCCAGCCTGTTGCACAGCTGGCTGATAGCTCTTCAAATAAGGTACAAAACTAAGAAAAATTCTTGGGCAACCTCTTGCTTGCCACCAGCACAGAACACCACTTATGACAACTCGTGGTTAAGTTGTTCCTCTTTTACAGAGACTCTAAGCCTCTACAAGCATTCGTTTATGCAGTTTAAAACCACCATGGTCTTTTATTTGCCACAAGAGACTGACAATATCAGTATTCCCACAGCTATCACGGCAGAGCACCCTAATGGTGGGAGAGCCACTCCTCAATCAGCCCCCACAAACCCCGTTACCTCTCCCTGCAGCACCCAGCTTTCAGCCTGCATCTGTTTCACCCTTGGTTTGCTGTGGAAGGAAAGGTTGCTGCTGTTGACTTAGTGAGATCAATAACCCTCCTGCTCCTGTTAGACATGTCAGGAGACAAAACTTGGACTATCAGTCTTGACGGGCCCGAGAGACACCCCCCTTTCCTACAGCCCAGGTAAGGGACCATGCAGGGAGCTGACAGCTGCTCTGTTTACTGCGTTTAAAGAGTTGTCCAAAAATCAAAGAGCTGCCTTCAGTTTTATAGAAGCGCCACCTGCTCATGTATCTAAAGATTAAGCGAAAGCTATCAACCACAGAACACAATCTTACAATAATTTAATGCACACCACGGGACCATCCAAAATCTTCTGAAAACAACACATACTCTTTAGCTCCAGTAACCATATTACTGAAAACAGATTTTGCACAATCCTCCTTCAAACAGCCATTTAAACCTCAGGCTTAGAGGAGATTATGCTGTTTGCTGATTTAAGCTGAAAGGGAAGCTTGTTCCAGTCATCTGGGGGTTCCAGAGGCAAAAGCTCATCTGTCAAATTCCCTCTTTATCCTAGTACAATGTACAGCATCTAAATTGTGATGATAATCTTGAAGCAAAACGACTTTCCTTTCACAGATAATGCTTAAGTCAGTTTCCGAGGCTTTTCAGGATTTTCTAGGGATTGTTTCAACTTTGGTCTCAAAGTGATACGGTGTTGTCTGATCTGCTTGATCTATGAAAGGTGATTTACTACGGTATCAGTAGAGATAACCCTTCTGGAAACCATTTTGCACCCAAAACACAGAGGCCAGTCCGCTTCTGACAGGTGTAAGCTGCAGCCAAGGGAAAACCTGAAAGCAGAGGCTGAGTTGAAGCTGCAGGATGGAAATGTAGCATCTCTCTTCAGTTCTGCTGCCCACGCCATGGTCAAATCTACCCCTCACCTGTGGGCCCAGGCCCAGCTGCTCTCTGTGACAGCCCTTGGTACTTGCACGGCTTCTCCGACCTGCCGTACCAGCTGAGGTCTCCAGTGACACACACGCCGTTTTTCTTCCTGTTATCACAGCTAGGCTATTTCCACTTCCAGACTCTAACCTTTATTTTCCACAATTATTAACACTTGATAAAAAGGCAACAAGAACTTATAACACACTACATAAGAATTTAAAAGGCAATGCACTGGAAAAATGTTAATGGTTAAATGCATCATTATGCCCAGCAATATTATACAATTAACAAATTTAATCACTTAACACTCTAACACTTCAAACTTCTATTAAATGTGTAATTTCATATATGAAATAATTATTCATTTATCAATAGAAGATGACTCTACTTCAGCATAGAAGTAAAAAATACAATTAGATGCAGCAGGGCAGAACGAATTTCTGGGAGTAATATAGGATGGAGCAATGTGCACAACTCCAGTAAGGCCTCACAGTCAAACTCATAATTCTCATAGGACATAATGCCTCTAAATATCCTGGATCATTAGCAAAATTACATAGCTAATGAAGGGCAAATTAATGGAACTCTGGAACATTTTTATAAGCCTGTAAGAACAGCTACTTGTTATACATCACTAAGAAATAATTGCAGCAGAGTCAATCACACGAACTCATTAAGTTATAACAACACAAACTGGGCAAACTGTTACCCGAAGAGAACCTGCTCTTGATGTGTTGCTGTAACATCCCCAGGCTCTGTAGGTGACTGGAAGAGGTCTTTAGGAAAGATGTGAGTTCAGGTTTGCAACCAAGGGCAATTCTGGGCTAAACATTCCCATCACACAGGGCAGAGAAAATACTGAGAAACTAAATTTGTCTGCTTTAGTGCAAACCGTATATGCAGCGTGTCAAAGAACTCCATACAAATACTGAATTAGACCTCAAGAAATTATTAGCCTAGAGGGAAAACACACAGAAGAAATCATGAGGGCACAACACCAGAACACTGACACAGGTTGCTCGAAGAGGTGGTGGAGTCTCCAGTCTTTGGAGATCTCCCAAAGTCGCCTGGACATGGTCCTGGACAACCTGCTCAACGTGGCCCACAGCCTGAGCAGGGGTTGGACCAGATGGGCCCAGAGGCCCCTTCCCACCTCAACCATTCTGTTAAATACCTGGACAGGCTTACGATGCTTTGGCATTTTCCCCACTGGGCCCACAATGACAAGACAGTTCACAGCGAAGGTCTGTGATGCAGATGCCTTGCTGCAGGTGACTGAAACACACTATATGCTGCTTCACTTAAACACGTGTTCATAACCAGGTGGTGTTGATTCATGTTCACTCAAAACAAGAACCACAATTGTCAGTAAAAAGGCAGGTTGGTAGAAAGAGCAGTGTATTTTAAAACAAAGCGGGATTAATTTCTGAAATACCAAAGGAGATGACAGTTCTTGCTCTGTCCCAAAACGAGTGTTTTCAGTACCGCTTCACAAAGCAATGTACACATAGCTGAAAGGGAAAAGATACCGAAGACAGAAATTTGATGCTAAAGATTTCAACAAAATTTTTTAACAAATTACATACTAATGTTGTGTGTTTTTTTTTTCCCCTCCTGAAATCCATTTCAAAACAGCTGATTCACAAAGAGACTCAGTTTTTCAGACAGTACTAGGTCAGGGTGGCAGTGTTCAGCACCAAAGTTAATATTTTCATGATTTTAAACTCACATAAGCACACAAAAAGCAGACCTTCATCTGACATACTACACTGTGAGCACACTTTTAGATTTGTAACAGCATACTGAGCTCTTCAAAAACCTGCTGCATTATTTTGAAACTAAAACGAAAACAAAGATCTTGAAAGTTGACCCACAAATCCCAATCCACTCAAAATCACCCAAAATATACTGCAATAACATACATAACTGCCAAATTCAAACACCCTGCAATATTAAGCTTTTCTCATTATTCTATCATCCAAGCTCTACTGATCCTACCAACAAACACCTGGCCATGATAGCCCCAGAAACATATAGGTTTGTGGGGTTTTTTGTTTGTTTAGAATTTGACTGACTTCTTACCAGTGTTTATATATGTGGCCCCTACGCACGTATCTTTCCAAGAAATCTCTATTAAACTAGTGGTACTTAGAGAGTTACACCCTCCAAAACCACAAGGAAATAACACTTAATAGTTTGCTCCTGAAATAAATACACACTGCCAGTGCAAGCCATCCAAGCAATCACTAAAACTGACTGATGTTTCTCCTAGCTTTGAGATGCAGAAACTTCTCTAAAGGGAAGAAAAATAGGAAAAAGTGAAGGAACTTACAGCACTTAATATAGTAGGAGGTTGGAACAAACTGCTGGTTTGCACAGCCTCTTTGGGTACAAAAAAAATTATTTATGAACACTGGAAAAATGATGCTTCATGGTTACCCTGGCTCCTGCATCCTGTGGCAGTGGCGAAAATGCAGTAGACTGGCACATGGTCAATCCAGTTGAAATCACAAAAGCCTTAAGGCTTTCCAGAAAAACAAAACCTTTTCACAAGACAAATACGAAACGCAGCATGTATATTCAATACAGCACTATCAAACTAGAATGGATCTAAATGTTTAAAAGGCCCCTGTTGGAAGTCTCTGAAAAAAATGTAAGAAATTTCAACTGAAAGACTGGAAATCTTGAGCTTTCTCCACAAATGTCTACTGACTCACATGGTATCTATTAAAATTGTAGAATGCGTCTTTATGGCCCTCTAAAAGAGAAAAACCACAACACAATAGTGAATATATTTTGAAATGTACATCCACGACTGATCTCTAGAGCTCCCAACTTCAACAGCTCCCCATGGCAATGAGTTCCACAGACTAATTCAATACTGCATTGTCTTTACTAATGCCATTAAAACTTCAAACTGAATTCCTATCAAAACTACTTCCTTCTGCTCTCAGCACCCCTCTGACTCTGGGGCAATTTTTAAACATTAGAAATTGCATAATTTCAGCTTAACCACTTAAACTGTGAAGGACTCCGATATAAAACCAGTCCTTTGCAAGAAAGGAAAAACTCTGTAGGACCATAAAACAGGAACCATGGAAAATAAGGATTCATTTTTCAGCTTCCAGGAACATTATTGGTTTCCATACAGTCCACAGAGGAGTCATACAAACTGCTTTGCTCAATTCCTGACTAACTGCAGTTGAATATATCATACTGGGCAAAGGTGAACTCTAACGTCACTGCATGGCTTTGCTTGACATACTGTAGTTTCCATTTGCAAACCTTATATGGTTTCTACCAGCCCATTTTTTCTCATTGCATTGTACTTTATTACTTTCAATTCATAGAATCACAGAGCGGCTGGGGTTGGAAGGGACCTTAAAGATCACCTAGTTCCAACCCTCCTGCCTTGGGCAGGGACGCCACCCACCAGATCAGGTTGCCCAAAGTCTTGTCCAACCTGGTCCTGAACACCTCCAGGGATGGGGCATCCACAGCTTCTCCACGCAGACTGTGCCAGTGCCTCACCACCCTCTGAGTGAAATTCCTCCTAATCTGAATCGTTCCTCTTTTTTTTTGTTTGTTTCTTTTTGTTGTGTTTTGTTTTGTTTAAAGCCATTTCCCCTTGTCTTGTCATTGTCTGCCTGAGCAAAAAGTTGTTCTCCATCATTTTTATAAGCCCCCTTTAAGTATTGAAAAGCTGCAGTAAGGTCATCCCCGAGCCTTCTCCAAGCTAAACAGCCTCAGCTCTCTCAGCCTTTCTTCATAGAATTGACAATAGAGGTTTTCACATGCTATGACAAAGTTACAGCCAGTGAATGAACAATTTTCTTGCTGGGCCAGTATCACTGTATCTCTATTCAGTTCAGATTCATAACATTTACAAAAGAATTGAGCAGTGTGGGTACCCATGTACCCACGAGAAGGTCAATGTCTGATGAGTATGTTTTATGCTCTCTCCATAGCATACAGAGATGGAATTTCCTAATCCATTTCTCTCGTTCTCATTACGTGCTGGCTGCTTTTGTTTTTGCACATGCATTATGGAAATGTAACAGATATCTGTAAAGTCCGTGAGCTATTTCCAAAGATTGCAATGCTATCCACTGGTGTATCACACTGCCACCTTAAAGGATGGCTTTGTGGACAGATGTAACAGATTGGGGGGGAGGGGGGTCAGTTAGGCTCTGTCTTTTTGCATGCTGGAGGGCTGTCTCAATTCCTGAAGCAACCAGAGTTTAAGGGACCACTCAAGTTACTTACCTGCACCAGATTCTTTTAAAAGGCTTTTTCTTCTTTTCTTTATTCCTTTTTATGCTGTGTTCTAGTAGTCTTTTCAGTGCAAGGATTATCTCCTATTCTGTGTGCTATGATAAGTGGACATAACCCACCCTGCATAATTTTGTGCACCAACCTTGAAGAACTTGAAGCTCAGAGCTTGGTCTCTCTGTGTAAAGAATGGAGGGCAGAGGGGAATTTGATTTTCACCAGACAATGGGTTCCTTTATCACTGTCTCCACACATCCATGTTTTTCCAGTCAGATTTTCAGGGAGATGACTGCAAATTGAAATTTGCTTTTTATTAATACAGACAGTGTTCAGTTAAATTAGCTGTTTTGTTGAACGCTTAGACTGGCCATTTTTACCTTTTTTTTTTTTTTTTTTTTTAAGAAATACATGAAGAGAAGATCACTATCAAAGCTGAATTCATTTCAGAAATGAATTCCACTTTCCATGCATCATGTATTATGCTATGAATAGTTCCTGTGAAATCAATTGGGCTACCAGTAAGGTATGGTATTACTCTACAGCATGGGTAAAGTATAACTGAATCCTTTTAAACTTAATATGCATTTGTGAAGAGTATTTTATGGTTTCATACAGATATGTTGAACTACTCCTGCAATAATAGAGAATTCAGCAGGAGATTTTTTTCCCCAGCCACAGGAGATTAGGGAGCTTTCAGATACGTCCAAATGTCAATATAAGTATCAATCCCATCAATAAAAAAACTCTAGTTCTGATTGTGCAAAATGACAACTGATACCTTAGCAGTTCTCCCTTTTCCAGATTGCAGCAGCTACTGCAAACAGAATTAGCAGACTGAAATTAATTTATCTGCACAAACACTGTAGTAAAAATCTAACAAAGCGTGCCAGAGTGAGGTTGGTACAAACAGCTCTCAGTGCCACTGGAGCACCTGGGCTGAACACACGCTGAGCTCTGCTTTCAGTACGGCTTGCTGACTGCTGCGTTCCTCCACCCCTGTGTGCCCTAAAAGGTTAATGGCGTCTGTGTTCTTGTCTTTTCAGTCCCCAAGGCTGGCACTGCTGAGAAGACTTCATTGGTGAAGCAGGTTCCTAAGGCACTAAAACAAAGCAGGATAGGCAGATAACCTGAGAACACTGCTGTAAAGTACAAACCTTCCTGGTAGAGGACTGCATTCCCAGTGTGGAAGGAACCCCAGGAGCACAAAAATGCCTCAAGGCAGGTAAGCAGCTGCCACTACATTTCTAAAGATCTGCACCTCCCCTTTAAGGCTACCAGCACACAAGCAGCTGCCCCCACAAAAGCAGGCCTATGCAATCCTTATCAAAGTTCCAGTCCAACAAGATGAAACACTTCTTCCACTTTTTCTAATAGTTTTCAGCACCTAGCACCCATGTACCACGATCTTCACAGACCTTTTAAAATCTACTCAACCCCCACAGCGGCCTTCTGTAAAGGAGTTGGAAGAACCCCCTAAGTTAAGGAAACTAGCACAAACAGCCCAAAGAAAAGAATAGAAAGGAGCTGAACTGACTCAGATCGCAGAAGCTTATTGAAAAGACTGGGAATAACACCAGACTGTCTGGGTTATGGGCAAGACCAACCAACTCGGTACCAGAAGCCATTCTGGCCTGAGTACAGCGGCCACCAAAGGTGCGTTTATAGACGTAGCCTGGCCACTCCCTCAGTCCTAACCAGCCCGTCAAGTGAAATGCACCTTTCAGCCACGAGAATCAAGCTTTCAGAGAAAACATACAAAACCCCATCTAGTTTTAAGGCCTGACTTCACAGAACAAGCCTAAAGCTAGACCCATCAGTCAAACTAGGCCCAGGGCCCGTTCCCCTGGTTCCCCAGCAAGGCGCAGGGAGCAGCTACCTGCCAGCCAGCTGCTCACACGTCTGCACAGCACACCCATCCCACACACCCAGGCCTGTGCACTCGACATTCAGCAAAGCAAACAGGCTTCTTAAAGAAAAGGACCTCTTATGAAAACACAGCCAGTCGGCTTGTGTCTGACGCAGCCAGCTTTAAGAGACAACTCTTCCCAGACCTGCCGCTGTATTGCACCTAACATCAGGTAGGCTTCTTGTTCTGCCTGACACCTCTTTTAAAAGTGCTTAGCTTTGGCCTATACAAATCATCAAGGTTTCAAGGCAGGATATCATCTAAAGTATGTCTGCACAGGTCATTCTTCCTCCCTATCCCCATGTAACCTTGAATTCAGCTTGCTTGTAATACAGTTGCCCCTACTGGCAGCGCTCTGACTTGAGCTAAGGAGTCATAATGTGTTCTTCGGATGTACATCATGTTCTGAATGGTCAGCAAAATGCTCTGCTGATACAAGGTTTCTCCAGAATAGCACTAGGCATTTAAATGCTGCTTCAGGAAATCTGAGAATGAGAACAATTTTAGAATGAACACGCACACAAAAAAGGAAACAACTCTAAAAACAGTGCCCTTCTTACAAAGCACGTCTGTCAAGAGCTACAGCATCTTAGTTTTTTTGACAAGAATAAATTGGAGGGCCTATATTTTGCTCCTTTCAATGCTGTACCCAGTTTTGGAAGAGAGTCACCTTCTGCCAAACACTCGTAAACGTGCAGTTCTGTTATGGGAGACATGAAAGGAAACACCCAGGATTCCACAACAACTTCACAGCCTGTCCATGAGGAAAGGTAACTCAGGGACACGTGGCAGTAGCTGCCCTCTCGCCATGAGAAAGAGATGGTGCTTCCACTGGGTAGCCTGCATGGATGGTGACTACTTACTGCCAAACGGAGCAGCCCAAGCCACATCCTGATCTGGCCCCTCACTTGGGCTTGCACCTCAAAAGCTGCTCTGCCCCCTACAGCAGCAATCAGACGTGGACTCGGCAGTGTGTCATTTGCTGCTAGCACGCAGGCTGCCTGCCTGCTTCTTGTCCTGCACAGGACCTTTGTGAGTTAGCACCTTAAGGGCTTGCTTCCCTCCATGAATTCCTTCCCAGGCCGTACTACCCAGAGGCAGAGCTGGGATATGAGGCTGACTCCTCTCTTTTAACAGTGAAAGAGGGGGTGTAATTTAGTCAGGGCTGCACTGCTGCCCGAGGCATCTAGCCATGTACACAGGCTCTGGCAGCAGAAGCATCAATCTCTGGGGCTGCAGCCAAAGGCTTTAACTGTAACTTCACTCATCTGTGCACAACCTGAACTGTCCAGTCACTAGATGGGGACAGAGTCACATCAGCCTACGTGGGTGACCAGGCTGTGGCAAGAAGCAGTGTGCAGAGCAAACAAATTTCAAGCAGAACGACCAGAGGCAGGCCTGTCTCCCAGCTCTGCCAAGGGAGCACCACCCAAGCCCAAGAGAGTCACTGGTGCTGCCCTCTCTGTCCTGGTTCTGAAGGCACGGGCACCAGCCCAGTCCTAAAGCAGTTTGGTTTGTCTCCTACCAGCGGCCTCCAGCCCCGTGTAGCTGTGGTAGTATCTACACAATCACCGGGCCATAAAAGAGCTACAGCAGCAACAAAGAGACCCTTTAGGAGTTGTTCTTGTGAGTAAGTCAGTCCTGTCAAAAATTTCAGCAAGCGACAGAGACATTCATCCAAGGCACACCATGAGATGAAGCAGACAGGGTTCTGCCAAAAATGTTGCATGAAGGAGGTAGATCTACTGGGAATCAGCGCGCTCCACCTCCCCTGCCTGCTGCGCAGGAGGCTCTTCTGCACTGCAACTGCTTGTTCGAGCCCGCTGCAGCTGCTCAGGAAGCCCGGGCTGCCCTGGAGGGGCCAGGCCAAGGCAGCACAGCCAAATGGAGGAATCAAAGGTCTGGGAACTCCCCCCTGCACTGGGGTCTCGCCACAGCCGGGAGCAGCTTTGTTGCTCAGCAGCCCAGGCTCCCCAGCAAGCAGCTTGCTTCCTGCCAGGCGGCTAACCCTGCTCACACACAGCTGCCCCTGCCTCAAAGCCTGGCGCTCGCACACTGGCTTAGCTTTTGTGCTGGAGTCACCCAGCTATTTTTCTCTCTTTTACTGGAGAGAATCTCTCCAAGAAACGAGCCCATCTGCCTGAAGGCACTAGCCCAAGGAACAGCTGCAGATCACTGTGCCACCCTACCTTACTCCTGTTCAGGAATAAAGAGCCCCTGATACACCTCAAAAACTCAGGAGCATCTTGTACTAAAACACAACCCAAATGTTGATGTATCCTTACCACTCTACAGCAGCTTCTTTCCTCCATTTATAAACAAGAGAAGCTCCTTCAAAGTAGGTAGAGCCGCACTGCCATGTCAGGGCAGGAGCCGGGCCCAGTGTTTGCTGTTCTGTACGGAACTGGAAGCAGCTGACTGGGATACCATGACACCTAGGCTTGCTTTCTGTTGCAGTGAGTAATATTTAACTCTGGTTGAACCACCAAGAAATACCACTGAACGCATTTCTGAATGTGGGAACAATACAGAGAAAAGCAACAATACTGTGAACAAGGCAACAAGGTGCACTTGCACATTTGTGCAGCTTTTCAGATGAATGCCAGATCTGTTTCAAGGACAGGTAAGCATGACTGTCTTGCTACCTAGAAAGTCAGCACCCAGAAGTGAAGCAGATTTCCAGATCTCCTGTCTATCACAGCATTTTCAGGCAGATGTGTCCCCTGTGCATGTCAGTTGGATCTGAATTGGATCTGAATAAGCTCCACAGACAGTTAACCAAAGCAGAGCCTTGGCTAGCAAGTGTCAGATATATTAGTCTGTGCTAAGCTGCAAGTAAAGCACACTCATGACTACCTGCAGCCTGTGCAAATGCTGCTGCAATGATGAGATCAAGCTGTCTTCTGCTTCAGTGCACCACATTTGGTCCCTTCTCTCCCAGACTGAACTTACTCAAGTTCCTTCACTTCTTGCAAATGACCACAACTTTGGCATTTAAACAGATTTTGCTGTAAAACCATGCTGTTCTCCCAGAACTGAAACAAAGATGGGAGACCTCACCTAGCACCAAGTTTTTCTGATGGCACACAGTTATCAATTCCTAATGATTTGGCCTCTTCAGAGAGTCAAGTTAAACATTAGGTATCACAGAGCATTTGTCTACAACCCCGAAGTTCACACGGTACTTGCCTATTTAACATCTATTGAAGTGCATGAATTCATCTGTATTACCACATTTTTGGTTTACTGGTTGTCAGTTTGTAGCAATTGTTGTGACAATGGCAAAGAAAGAAGAGGAAACAAAAGTTACAAGAACTGAGGAAAGGGAATCTCACTGGACAATGTTGGTATCAGAAATCATTTAAATTTAAAAGGTTTCAAGTGAGCTTTTATACTCTTAACTTCTTACATTTTCCTGCATCCTATTGTTAAATCAGTAACCCTCACTGTCAGGCTGCTGTTTACAATTACATGCAATTTATTTTGCTAACACATTAAATGAAGTGCCTGAAATAAGCTTCTAAATTAGTTTCAATGGAATAGTTGTTATATTTTCATTAAATTTCAGCATATTCCACAGCAGAAAATTTGCTTGGTATGTTGACTATTATCCCTAGTATAAATTTGACTATTATCCCTAGTATAATTTGCAAAAGAAATAGAGGTGTGACTTGATTAAACACATTCAAATAGCTAAAATGTGTCTACACTTAATTTCATTACAGAAAATAGCTGTTAGATATTAATTAGCATATCTACTAAATGCTATTATTTCTCTCTATGATCATCCTTTATCTAAATGCATTTTCTTTCGGCAACAAAACACAAATCCACTAGAACAGCATCATTTATAACCAGAGCTGATCTTCCCTTTCCACCTCAACACCTTCCTCCTCTTTGCTTCTAAACTACCACCTCTCCTCCTTAAGACCCTGGGAGAAACAAGGCTAAACCAGCATGTCCACACCACTGCTTATCCCCGTCTTCTGCTCAGCCAGAGCTACAGCCAAACCTCTGGGCACTGCACTGACCCAGACTACAGCTGCCCTGCAGTGAGACCAGAGAATGCTCCACAGAGTGTGGGGCAAAAATCCCTCAGCGTGGCACCTGCAGCATCAGCATGACAGGCCCTCAAAGGACCTGTAGCATCTGTTTACCAACATATTTACAGCAACATAAGTTTCTGTGTTGGTACGTCTTTGTGGCTGTGAGCTCCTACAACAGACTGCTGCTCGCCACGAACTATCTAGATGGAGCACGCTATCTCTTAGTATACTTTTTTTTTTGCAAAGGTCTGCCAAAGGAAATGTTAAGGGTTTAATTCAGCCTGAATAGTAACAATGAAAGACAGTTTCAGAGTGAATTTAGTAGCAAACCATTATTCTCACAGACCCAAATGAAGTCAGTGGCATCTCTCTCAGTGTCCAACAGTGCGCAAGAGAGATTAAGATCCAAAAGCTAAGTGTTTAAATTGCCCGTCAGCGTGCAAAGGGACCCAGCCCAGCACCAGTTCCCTCCTTGGCTAGCACTGTACCATCACAAACCACACCAAACCTGATACCTACTGACAATGCTGCCAGTAAAAACCAGTGCCCACGTTTTAGTCAATTCTAATCCAGAGTGTGATTAAAAAACAATCACCTTCATAGTAATTACTATGCAGAGAGAATTGGTAAAAGATGGAGCAAAGCCCCTCCACAGAAGAGGGAAAGTAGGTCCTTTGACTGGAATTAACCATCCAGTGGAATAATGCACACAATTTGCCAAAGCATCAGGTTGAGCTGCTATTTTCACAGATAATTTCACAGCAATAAGAAAGTCACACTGATTAAATCCCTACACCATTTTCTGGATGATAATATTCACATTTGCTTAATACCAACTGTGCTGCTTAATTGTCAGGGAGCATCATTCTCTGCAGCTAAATGGTAACCACCACAAGGCATCTACGGCAGCCAACAACCTGGCAGCATCTTAAGCTGCTCACTGATCATGGAAATGGGGCCAGGTTACTCACACCATCTGCTACAGAGAGGAGGTGGACACTTGGGACTGTTGGTTCAAAGCACCATTAGACAGGACATGTGCAATAAAGGTGGAAGGAAGTAAATCAATTTAAAAAAATCAGAGCAGGATATAAAAGACAAGAAATCTTCAAATTCAAGATATTTCATCCCCACAGAACAAACCCTAATTTTCCTTACCAAAGCATTACTTTTGAGTACTTGTGTTCAGTTTTACTGTTCTAAGGATTGCCAAGCTAAGAAAACAGTTTTTACTGAAACCAATAGCAAAATCAAAAGTATTTTTGTTTTCACATCTAAGTAAAACCAAGTTCTTTCAACAGTTAGTAAGAAGCCCAGAAAATAAAATAATCTGAGGTCTTGACTCAGAGCCAGACTTGAACCTATGTTTTCACATACATGGAGAAGGCTTTGCAAGGCAGACCTTTCCCCCCATCACCCTTCTTATCCTCTACTCTTCCCCGAGCAACATTCCTGTTGAGGTTAGCCCAGTGCTACCTGTGCTTCCACTGATGTCTGGGGCAAAGGCATCTTTTCCATGGGAACAGTGGGGAAGTCAAACTTGGGTATCTTCAGCAGCAGTCAAATGCTCCTCTCTGCTCCCCTACCTGGGTTTAACCCCTACACCGTTCCATGCCTAAAAGCTAATTCTGTCAGAGGCCTGCTTCAGTACAGCTGCTGCTGTTCCTGGAACGCCCACCTTCTGGAGACAGACCTTGGGATGATGCTGACAGGTTGGAGCCATGCTTGCAGATAAGCTGAACAGGGAGCATCATCTGGCCATGCCCATGCAGTCTCTCTCAAGACCTTCTAGAAAGAACATGAGAGCAGGAATTTTTATTTGGACCTAAAGAAACTTGACTATTCGCTTCTTTCATGTCTACCCCCATTAAATATATACATAGTGTATATAATGTAACCTACTTACTTGCCTGTCTCCCATGCCAACTCTCAGCATAGAATTAATGCTTTGATAGAATAATAAACCTCAAAACCTGAGCTGATAATGGACAGTCACATTAGATGCTTAAATTATAGCAGCATGAACAGCCTTGCAATAATCAAGCCTGCAACTGCCAAAATGTTTTCATTGTTCATTAACTGGAACCTTTTTTGCATTGCTAATCCTAATGAACTGCCATTCTCATTACCATTCCAAGCACTGTCTATAGCACATCTCTGGATTTCTTTTCCACCCAAACATACAATCTTACTCAACTGGCAGCCTGTTAATGTATCAAAAGCACCGAACTGGCTGCTTCTAATGCAACCATAACAAATCCACAGCACAGACACCTTTAGGGGGAAGTTCACTTCAGTCTTCAAGGATTTTCATTTATGTAGAAAAACAGAAGGTCTTTTATTGAATACATGGTACAGCAGAGTTTAAGTTCCAAATCCAAAATCCACTGAAGTTAATGGGAGTCTTTCTATTGATTTCTGTATATACTGAACTGATTTAACTCTCTCCTTTCCTCCTCTGCTCCTCCCAAAGCAGGTAGAAGTGAATTCACTGACAGTGCAGAGACAGAAATTCCTTGCAAGGAGTAGGAACGATGTCTGTGTAGGAAAGGTTCTGCACTTTAATGTACCAAATTACCAATGCCATTTCCTCTGCTCTAACTCTGCAGTGCTGGAGTTCAGGGAGCACAAAGCATTCGATAATCCTTCTCAGTCTACAAGAAAGGTTTTTCCTTTCTCAAATTTATAATAAAAATTTTGTAGAGAATTTATCAGAGGCTCTGAAAAGACAGTTTACTCCTCCCTCTGTTCTTCATCTATAAGCAAGAAGGAGGAGACCAGAGATTCTTGTTCACTGAGCATCCATTTCACATGGAGAAGAAGCATTCAGAAAGCAAATTCTATAAGATCAGACATTAGTTGAGGACGTAAGTGCAAAAGAAGAGCAGAAAACAGAGACTGACTTTCACTTTACATTCAATTGAGTAAATAAAAAATGAGCCAGTAGTTTCTTAATGGTAGATACATCACTCACATAACCCATGAGAGACATCTAACGAAAGAAAAGCCAGATGTGGAACCTGGTTTATTTTCATCAACTCTTTAATTTTCAAGTTTCTGTTTCAAGCCCTGAAACAGAAGAGGTTAACAAAGGCACATTTTTCAAGGAATTTCAAGGAATTTCAGCAAAACTAATGTTTTGCTCTACAGAGAACGTTATTCCCTTCAACCTCAAGGCAGAGAATATATTTTTCTTCCCTTCTCAAAAGAGACTGTATCTCCAGAGACCAAAAACGATGCATGAGACCTAAGTTCTTACTTTAAATTAAACACATCACTGTAACATTTCAGTATCTCCTCTTTTATTTCACATTGCACCAAGCATTTCCACACTGACCAAGGCTCCAAACTTCTTAAGAGAGCAGTTTTGTATTTGGAGATTTTTTGTTCATCTCCCCCAATATTTGCTATTTCACCTAAGCGGTCTTTCAATAAAGCCTCCAATACTTATTCTATCTGATGATTCAAAATAGCAAGAAATGCTCTGTGCAAGCTGAGAAAATCATCATGCGTTCCTGTGAGACACTGGCTCTGGAAAACCAAAGAACAGCAGACCCCAGGAACAGAAGGGTGAAGGTCAGGTAAAGAATATGCTTTTCCTAAAAAAAACTCCTTAAGAAGATATACTAGGCTAAAAACCAAACCAATAGCCTAAGAAATAGTTATTTTCAAGAAATCAGTAGGCAGAAGGTGGACTCACAGACCAAAATTCCTATCAGAAGAATTGTTGCACAAGAGCAGCTGATGTCAGCAAGAGCAACACTAAGTACTTCTTCCATATGGATCACCTCCAAGTCTTAGAAACCTCATTAGTGCCGAGCTTTAAGAACAAACACTTTTAAAAAGAAAATTGCACTTTTGATTTAGATAGAGAAAACAAATCAACTGATACTGTAAGTCAGTATTAACTAAAAGAACAGAAGCCATCGATGTCCCCTAGAACCTCCCTCAAATTCTCATCAACTCCTGCAGGTTTTGGATCAGACATTTTGGCAATTTATCGAGAAATTTTTCTAACTCAGTATGCCTATTTAATTACTCCTCAAATAGCACATTAACAGGAAAAAGCATAAGATTGTTTTATTTTTTATCTAGAACACTCTTTGTTACTGCCAAGATCTGAAGGATTGGTGATGACCCAGTTGTTGTCCTTTGGAAGCATCTGGTCCTTTGTACTGTAAGTCTTTGGCACAGCATTCCTAACGTAAAATCTGTTACTTTACTACAAGCCCTCAACAAAACAGAAAAGGTGGTTTTGAACTAGTCACAGAAGGCAGACACTTGAGACGAGGCTGTCAAAATTTGCATGAAAAATTTTTCAGCCAGCCTCAAAACCACATGCGGAGAGGTCTTTGTTCTCTCCCCTAGAGATCCTTTAGCCTGAACAGGCAAGGAAAAGTAAGGTTTGACTTGGATTTGGAGAAGGCCAGAAAGACATTAAACACAACTCTCAAAAAATTATGCTTATGAAATTCATTATTAGGATTTACTGAATCTTCCAGCCTCAAGAAACTGACCAGTAGAACTCAATTGCAAACCAGCTTCTGCTAAGTCATAACTACAGAAGTAGGCTTATTACACAAACCTCATCAGATAGACAAAAAGGCACCAAGAAAATGTTGATGGAACAATACTGCTAAGTACTCACCATATACCTACATACAAGCACACAAGTGTCATCACTGCCTGCACTACACTTATGCAGTCAGTTAGACCAACAAGTAAGTGAGGACAAAAGCCTTTAGCAATGCTGTGCTCACTTCCTGATACATATTCACAGATGCTGAACAAACAGGTCAACACTGGTTGTAATTCATTTTAAGACTTTGGAGACTTGTGTTTTAGACCAAAGGATTAAACCATATTCCCCAGAAATACTACAAACACCGGCAGTTAAGACACACTGGTCTTAACATACTATAATCATATTCAGCATTTTCTTTTTTACCAGTTTTTAAAATGGGATCTAGAAGAACTAAAAAATACGATGGCTCCAAAATATAAAATCAGTGGATTTTTCATCTGTGCTGCCAAGGTAGACAAAGCCTGGCAGCACTGCAGCGGAAAAAAAACAATTGGTGAAGCAGAAGGCTCCATCTCAGTGAAGTTCATCTGATTATAGGCTTGAATAAACCCTGTAATAACAGACTTGTATGACAAGCAGAGGGTAGGCCAGGCAGAGACCACCTTGACCTTCACTAACTAGAATCCAATAGTCATTTATCCATCCCTTTTTTCTGATCTGATGAAGCCACTTAGGGAGGAGATGGGACAAGCACTGATGAGATATCTCTTAGAAAAGTTTGACCATCAGAATCGGGAAAATCACCTACAGAAGGGGGAAGAAAATGAGTCCAAATTGAAAGGACAACATATTAGAAATAACAACTATCACAACAAAAACATCGCCTTCAAGCCATCCACCAGCTCCAAGGTAAGTGATATGCCTGACAGATATGCCTGAGAGACAAATGAGAGTTGAGGAGATCGCCTGATGTGCATTAAACTGAGAAGAAAAAAAAATTGAAACCACTTTTTAACAGATACCAGGCACTGATCCCTGAATACTCCTGTGGAAAAAAAAAATCAGACCATTTCAACATATTTTTTTCCCTTCTCTTCCACATGTCTGCTACAAGTCATACTCCAAAGGCAGTTAACTTTTTTGGACTGTCAGGGTGTAATATTCATAACTTAGAGTATAATGAACCCTGAGAAAACTAATGAGCTGTACTTGGAGGGCATCCTAGCATGGACTTGACTTGGACTCATTCTGACACCAGTGATCTCCATACACGATTCTCCTGAAATCCTTCAGGATTCACGGATCAAAACCAAATCAAATTACCTCATTTCAGATTAATGTAAGAGCACTCTATGGTACCACTGGCTTTAGCAGCTTTCCTATGAGAGAGCATCCAGGTAACTGCAGCTGGAAAAAGGTATGCGCTTTGCATATGGCTCTCCTCTCCTACTATGGGTTGTAAGGAACTGCTTGGAACGTCCTTCTATATCCACTAAGGAGAGGGAGACATCAAATTTCATCTCTTGTACATATCTGTGTACCTTGAAATACACCGAAAATTCGATCTGCATTACGTTTTCCTGTTTAAACCTCGCAAGTCTGAGACTACACTTTATCCAAGTACTAAAAGGACTTGCTGCTTCCAGTACAGTATTTGGTTCCCTATGGTGTGAAGCCTGATGCTGAGGGAGTCACTCGAACTGGACTTAAGTGCTACGTGCAATAACACTGCTTCTGCCAATAGCTCAGTTGCTTATCTCAAGTTTCTGATTTTTTTTCCCCAATTATTTTCCTGTCAATAAGCCTGACATAAAACATGCTGCCAAGTAATTAATACAGCTATAGGATGCACAGTTTATGTGTGTGACCAGTACATATGGGTAATGTATACTTTTTGCCCTTGAATGAGCTGCTCAGAAGTGGGGAGCAACCTGGTATATGTAGTCCCTTACACTTTTAATATAAACATCACCCTCACTGCTGCTAATCTCCTCTCTCTTTGGCTCTTATAACATAATCATGAAGAGGCTACGCTTGGCTTCCTCAGTTAAATATTTCAATTCCCAGTCATATTGAAAATACAGCCATTTTCCATGGCATCATGGTGCAAGCAAAATTGACAATTACACTATTGCTCTGTTTATCATACAAACATAACCCCTAAGATGAGCAGTTAAGAAAGGAACGCTTTGGTTTCTATGCAGAGATGGAAAGTGTATCATTAGACAATTTCTGGCTATTGACAGATACTATCTATAATAATCTTTTGCTAAAAATACTGGAATGCACACTCTCAAAATAAAGGAGAAATCCTGCCAGCTCTTGGAATAGGTGATTCATCCACACTGGTCAGACAATAAATCAGATCACAGTTACAAAGTTATGAATTGAAGCCTGTATTTCTCTTGTCATCTTACTCATCAAAATGTTTTATTATTGGAGCATTAAGAGAGGAAAGGAAAGAACAAAGACAATTATTTAAATAAAATTAGGACAAAGTCCATAAAATGTGATTGGCTAGACATAAGATACGGTGTCAGCTTTGTTCTGACATATTTTGAAGATTCTTCAATAGTTCACTAGCTGCAGTGTAACTGTAGAATTGTACGACCTCATTAAAAGAGCAAGTGGGGCAGGTGTGATTTTTTTCTATAAATTGGAGCAGTGTAACTAAAACTTTCATACACAATTATTTTTTAAATCAAGGCTATAAACTGTCCTATCCTACACATGCAATTTCAAAGAAGTGACAAAGAACACACTAAAATACAACATGAATACTTTGCTAAGGGTTTTGGCAGAGGATACCTTAAAACCTCAGCATCCAGCAAGATCCCATATATCTCTGCAGAAATACAGAAGCCTGTACCAAAAATTATTTGCTTTCTATTGAATGTGGGAGCAGAACTCTCTTGATATTCACCATAGAAGAGTGGCTTTTAAAGATGTTGATATCCTCATTGAAAAAGGAGATAGATGACACAGACCAAGGCAGGCATCACGGGCAGTCAACATTTCAATAATTAACATAGCTGTATTTTTCACATCTCTTTCAATGACAGAAATTATCATACAATGCCTTTCACTGGAGGAAAAAAAAAAAAAAAAAGGAAGATAATTTACAGTTATTTCAAATGCTCTAAGTGTAAATGATTAAGTTATTCTCTTTCACTCCACTGAGAAAAACTCAGAGCAGCTTTATGGGTTAGTGCTGAGCAGCTTGAACTGTGACTTCAATTTCCCTGGATCCTCTATAACCTCAGACTATGGTTATATAAAGGGTTCTTGGGTCCACATATCCATTTTCACTAGGTTTAATGGAATGCTTAAGTGAGTTTGTCATCAGCACAGGGAGATTCAAGCCTTTCCATATTGTTCTGAGTTTGATAAAGAACCAAACAAAAAACTGCTGGAACTCAAAAGTTGCTGAAGGTAGAGCCCTCTTACTTCTCTCATCATTAAAGACAACACAATATTTCACTGTGGCAGAAACCAAGCTATCTATGCTACTAGCTCTGATACAGACGCAATGCAAATGACTGCTCTTCAGCACTTAGAAAACTCGCTGGAAAATTTATGCCTATGAAAAATGATGAATAGGAAATATGTATCTTTAGGCAATGCAGACAACAGTAAGGGGAGTTGTCGGACCCAGCACAACAGCTACATGTGAATTTAATGATAGAGAACAGAATAGAAATCACAAATCATATTGAGTTGCTCCTCATGTTTATAGCCCTGGGCACCAAAATGCAACTTGAAACAACAATGCTCACATTAACAAGTTGTTTGACTTTGGAGGACTTCAGAAAGCACCATGTTCCAACGCACAATGATAAAGAAGCAGCACTGGGTTTAGAAAGTCATGCTGAGTGCCAGAAGCAACATGCACTGACCTAAACCTTTAAGACACGAGCTTATGTCTGGAAACAAATTAGTGTCACTCCAATTTACACTGAAGTTATGAAGACTGCTATCAATATCAACCAGGGAAGCAAGAACCCTCTTCAGGGTCAAGTGAAGCAATGTACCTCCTTGTGCATAATTTGCTCTCAAGTACTGCAAAAGCAAAGCACCAATGGTGGACCAAGAGCAAGCTTGGAGAAAAAAACACAGTGCAAATAAACTTCATCTATAGGTCAGGAAATAACAGATTATCTGGAAGAGAAAGCAATTGCATCCCATACAGAATTCTTTAAAAGCCACGTAGAATGGACTTAAACCTGTATAGGACTCCAAGTCATAGATTTTCATGGCAGTAGCTAAACATGATGGAGAAATTTGCTTGCAACCCATAGAGTCATCTTCCATTACAATCAGAACAGACTCCGGTTCCTATAAGCAATTAGCAACTTCAAACACACCTCTTGAAAAGCAAGTTTTAGACACTACGCTGTGATACTTACGGAGAGCAGAAGCTCCCGAGTGATGAAATGAAGTGGGAGAAACATGACCAGACTGAGGAAAGACAATTAAAGAACCAGATGTGGAGAAAGCAGGAGTAACCACAAGCCTAACAGCAACATCATCTGCTGTTTTAGAACAAGGTACAACAGTCTCAGCGGGCCAGGTACTGAACTTCATTTTGCACTAAGCCTGCAGACAGCTGCTCAGACACAGTAAGCTAGGGCATACAATAGCCGAAAGGACCTCAGACATTTCCCAGCCAAAGGAGATGTGCATTTTGCTCAGAGTGTGCATTTGACGGGGGGTGGGGGGGAGTAGGAAAATGGGTGCTGCCTACTAGCATCCACAACCACAGTAGAAAGAATGAACACAAGTGCTTGTTTCTCGCTCAGCTCCTGAACTCACGTTGTTAATGCTACTTTCACATCCACTTGCTGTTAGCAAATTTTGTCCTGTTCTACCTGAACCAGGAGCCTAACACCCAGAAACCTGCTCATGGACTACCTTAATCAGGGTGGTTGAGAGTTCAGCACTAGAACTATAACCAGAATCCATAGCATTCAGAAGTACTAGAAGAAAATGTACTATATATTTTCCACTTAATACTATATAGAAAACATGTGCAGATACATGGCTAGAAGCCTCCAAGTAGAAGGCATTTGGATCTCAGGATTTCATTACTGAAAGTTGCAGGAACAGGCCACACATTGTCAAAGGATTTAAAAAACTTTATACCACCAGCTTGTAACTACTGCTTCTGGTTATTAAGCTCACTCAGTGATGCTTTTTCTCCCTTGGATGACTTAGAAATAGGATCTCTGTAATTGTGTAACGTTTGTATAGCAAGATTAGTCTTTCTTGGTGAACAGAGCAATACAGATTCAGTGGGACCTGTGTGTTTTTAAGAAACGTCAAGCCAAAATCACACCCGTAGGACCTGACCTCGCTACCCTTCTGCGGCAGTTCTCTGCAGCACTGCACCTCCGCTATTTGATACCAGAAGCGGGCAATCCCATCCAAGGAATATGATCAGATGGAAGCCTAAGTGCAGTGGCTTGATTTTGCTTGAGATTAAATAACTTCGAAAGTGAAGTTACAGAGATCTGACAAATATTAAATAACTCCCAATCTAACAATAGATTTCTCAGTTTCTGACAGTCCTGCTCAAAGCCCAGTGAAGCGAGACACTGACACAACAGCAAATTTCAACAAAGCTCTCATACAGCTAAAATTATCCAGAGATCTCCTAAAGTGCATTTGCTCCTGTGTTAGAGCATTGTGCCCCACCAGTAAGCTACAACGAGTGCAATAAGCAGCACAGATTATGCCCCTAGCACAACCCAGTGCACAGAGCTTCCTGCAGAAGCAAGTCCAGCTGGAGGGGATAACTCCAGAGCAGGCTCATCCACAACATGAGGATCACCAGAACTGGCAGCAGAGCATTTGTCTTGGTCTGAGTGAATGCAGAGGCCTGGCTGTTGTCTGTAACTACGAACATCTCTATTACCAGCAGCAGGTACAGCCCCTCATTCACAGCTATGAGGGCAAGATGAAAAGAAAAGCCATCAACCTTAGGTACATCTTCCTTGTGTGCTTTTGATGGATTCCACCACAGACTCCATTATTCAAAATGCACAGTGATTCCTGTTTCAAAAGTATCATGGAGGAAGACATCTAGGGATGCATCTGAATCAAACATGGTGAAAATACAGAGCATTTCAAACGTAATCTTCATTTCAGAAGCTGTCACACTGGTCACAGCCTCCTTTTCACAACAGCTACAAGCTGCTCCACGTCAATCTGAGCTTTACAGGGTTTCTGTTAAAGAAATGGTAAACAAGTTAATTTGGCAGCTAGAGCAACCACTTTACAGCACTCGGGTACTGTACAAGCTTTTGCTTCTTCCCCCTGCCAGGGCACTGGATTGCTTCTGTTTTCAGGTTTATACCTCTCCCCCCACTGCCTGCTCTCAGTGAATGTCCTATTAAACACCCCTGGAGATCAAAACACATTTTACTAAAAACTAGGTTTCAGATCTCAAGACCTGGCAAACTCACACCGTGCTACTCAGGACGCACAGAAGCATGGCCTTAAAGCTTGGCTGTGTGTAATGATTAAGAGAGCCAAGGACCAGAAGACCTCAAATCCTGAAAGGCCTGTCTCATATTCCAAGAATGGACAAGACAGGGCACTTCACATGATCCACTTTTAAAAATGCTGAACCCTGAAGTGGATTGCATCTGTCAAACAGTATGTGAGCTTAGAAAATGATACTCTAGACTGGGAAGAAAAGTCTGTAGTTAACGAATTACTAATAATGATAACTAACCCAGACAGGATTTTTTTCCCCTTTGATACATGATCTTAGATAAGACAATTACTACTTGCAGCATCACTGGAAAAGTAGACTTCATTATCCAGTGTACAGGATGGGACAGATTACTTGAATGTGAAACATATGCTGGGACTAGATCACTAGATACTTTGTTTTGGAAATTCCTGTTACAGTTACCCTAAAAATTAGAATCAAGCCCCAGCCAGGGTAAACTGTAAAACTTCTCATTTCTGTTAGCTTCTTTTATTTTTTTTCTGTTTTCTGAGCACATTTTTTAAAAAAATGACATTTGGATACACATATGTCTTGCTTCAAGCAAGCTCCAGACCCTTCCAAAGCAGAATTGTGCTTAAAAAAAGCAAAGCACTTCCATTTCCCACAGAACACTTGTGTTCAAATGCAGCATCTGCTTCTTAAGTAGAGGTCCAGCTTTGGAACAGAGTTTGCCAGCTGGGTTAAATCAAGTCACAGGAGTCAGATTCCCCCTAGTTTTCAGAGTGCATTTCAAATGACCCTGTACACAAAACATTACAAGTGTGTATAAATTAAAAAGAACAATTATCCACTGCAACATCAGGAATTCCAAATGCCGTAAGCATTTCATTTCCAGATTCACCACCAGACAGCATCTTCATGCCACACTGGGGAGGAAGCTGCAGGGCACCGTGAGTCCCAGAAGGAATCTGAAATGGCCAGGGAATGCCAGGGACCATATGCTAGAGTTGCAGCCTTTTAGAGAAGTTTGGATGTGCTCTGATACTCCATGAGTTTCAAAGAGTGTAGAAATTGAACCTACATAGCACTGTCAGCCAGGAATTTGGTGCCTTCTTCCCTGCTCTGCCACTAAGCCCCTTTTTAAAATGCTGGTAGGACACTCAGAGTCCTTTTATCCTTAGACATGGAGTTGTAAGTTTGGAGGTCATGAACGTGTCTACTTCCCCAAACACACTGGATGACTGTAGTGGGTTTACGTGGCAAGGTTTTGGTAGCAGGGAGCCATAGGGGTGGTTTCTATGAGAAAGATCTAGAAGCTGCCCCATGTTTGGGAAGGGCCCCATTGTTTTCCAGATCCGAGCCAATAAGCGATGTTGTTTTGCGCCTCTGTGAGAGCAGATTTAAGACAGGGAAAAAACGCTGCGCCACACAGCAGCTGGGAGAGTCAAGGGAGTGAGGAACAGCCTTGCACCAAGGTCAGTGTAGGAGGGGGAGAGGTGCTCCAGGCGCCGGAGCAGAAGTCCCCTGCGGCCTGTGGTGAGGACCATGGTGAAGCAGGATGTCCCCCTGCAGCCCATGGAGTACCACAGTGGAGCAGGGGTCCACGCTGCAGCCCGTGGAGGAGACCACGGTGGAGCAGGTGGCCCTGCAGTGACAGAGGCTGTGGCCTGTGGAAGACCCCTGCCGGAGCAGATTCTGGGCCGGACCTGTAGCCCGTGGAGAGGAGCCCACGCAGGAGCAGGTGACCCGGCAGGAGCTGCTGCCCGTAGGGGAGCCAGGTTGGAGCAGTTTTCTCCTGAGGGATGGACCCCGTGGTACGGACCCATATCTGGAGCAGTTCTGGAAGAGCTGCTGCCTGTGGGAAGCCCACGCCGGATCAGTTCATCAAGGACTGCATCCCGTGGGTGGGACCCCACAGCACAGGGGACGAGAGTGACCGAGAAGGAGCGGCAGAGAAGAAGTGCTGTAGACTGACCATAACCCCCATTCCCCGTTCCCCTGCGCCGCTCGGGGGGAGGAGGTGGAAGAGGGTGGATGGGGGGGGAAGGTGCTTTTGGTTTTTTTTTCTTTGTTTTCTCACTTCTCTCGCTTGTTAGTTGTAGGCAATAAATCTTACTATCTCCTTATGCCGAGTCTGTTTTGCCCGTTACAATAATTACTGCGTGATTTTCTCGTCCTTATCTCAATCCTTGAGCCCTTTTCACATATTTTCTCCCCATTCCTCTTTGAGGAGGGGGAGTGAGAGAGCGGCTGTGGTGGAGCTCGGCTGCCCACTCGAGCGGAACCACGACAATGACAGCTAAGGATTTCTCAATTTAATTTTAGGAAAGGAGCAATTGATTTAACTTACTGGCAAGAGCCACTGGCAAAACAGCTCAAACCCCAAATCCACGCACAGAAGCGCTGACTAAGATGCCACGTGCCACCCTCCAGTAAGCTAAACCTCTGCCCTCTGCAGCCACCGGGACCAGGCTCCAGCCCAGCCCCTGTCCTACCCAGAACAGGGATCACTGAGCCAGGTGTGCTGCCAGGTGGGATCCCTTAGCCGCTGCCGAGCAGAGCACCCACGCAAACCACAACACTGGGTCTGCAGACTCCTGCGTGAGCACTGAGGGAGGTGCCCAGAGCCCAGGCAATCTGCGGGCTCACATTTCTCACACTCCTTAGGCACAGCTCACTTCTGACACTTGTGCTGGCTTGCTCACAGCCAGTTTTGGATCTTGGTGCAGCACTGCACTGTGCCCCATCCACCAGCCTTCGCTGAAGCCATACGCGGACAGTTTTTGCAGGACCTCAATGCACCTTCTCTGGGTGAGCTTTAAAATCCAGGTGTTTGCAGAAGACGGGAATTCAGCAGCACTTGGACCTTTGACAAGAGAACATTTTGTTTCCCACCTCACTCAAGAAAACAAACTGACGTGTAAGTTCATTAGTGACATTGTACAGCCCCTGATGGTCGCATCCTTTCAGACTACCTGACAGTCATAAGAATTAATTGGTTTGACTTGCATGATACCTGCTTTGCAGTAAATCTTTGGACCTTTACCAGCCCACAGACTCTCTCGTATCTCACACCAGACACTGCAACCTTGTGGAACTGATTGCTTGCAGTGCTTCCTTCTGGAGAAGGGAGAGAGCAGTGATGGTTCACCTTTAGTCAGCAGAGCTCCAAGTAGCACGTTTTGCCTACTTTATTTTCCCATTCAAAAATGAATTAGAAAGCCCTAGAGAACAGAACACAGCACTCTTGCCACAGGCTGTTTCACCACATTATTCCACAGACATGACGTTTTGAGGTATTTTGGAGGTTTTGTGCACCTGTGTAAATGGCCAAAGAATTTATCCTAAAACCACACGTGGTATCATACACAGATCTAATCTGCCTGCATCCTGCATTCTGTTTAGTATGTGACATCGCTAAACACCTACCTTAGCCTTTTGGCAAATGGACCAAATCTTCACAATTAAAGCTGAACATCCATGAAAAGATTTGTGTGGCTTTCTAAATGGACAGCATCGTCTTAGCATGCATAATTGGCACAGTTACAGAAATAAAACTCGGCTATATCCTCTTTTTGAAATGCCGAGTTCCAGAACTACTTTGATGGGGAGGGCATTACGCTTTCCTCTGTTCAGCAGGTAGGAAACAACAGCATCAACCTTCCAAACAACGTTCAAAGTGGAAATTCAGTCAACATGTTTCTACTTTCTACGGCTGTATCTCTATACTTTGAAGTGGTGATTACTTTTGCAAAACCTCATTTTATAGGCTTGCCAACAGATTTCCGTGTAGATTGCAAATTAACTAGCAAAGAAAGCTGCTACTATGGTCCTCATTAGCACATAGTTATTTCCAGAACAAGTCTCCAGTTTCTTAGATTATTACACAAGCTCCAAACTGAATTCCAGCATCATAATTAAGTTCCCTCTTTTAACTTGAGACCATATAAAACTGTGGTCTAGCTTATTTCTGCAATCTGTTTGTGTCTTATGTTCTGACTCAAGGACAGGTGTGGTTTTTGTGATGTGCTGTTTCATTTTATCTGAGATTGGGCTAAACAGTTTTACTTCTCCTTTGATTTCAAGTGTCAAAAATGGTAAAATCGTTCATCTGGATTATCTGCCCCAAAACAACAGGTATTTACTAGAGGAAGAGGAGGGAAGAGAAATGAATATGAAGTGCAAACATCAAGTTCAGCACCTTCTTCTGTATAGGGAGTATCAATCTATATCTCCCGTTTTCTGAGAAAGGAGCACTCAAACCTGTCTATTGTGAGTATCTGGAACCAAAACCCAAACTAATTCATTTGGGTAAAAAAGAACTACTGCAAAACAGGAGCAAATATTTTATCGAAACCACATTTTCAGCAGCTGAACTGAAACTTCCCATATTCCCACAGAGTCACATCAAACTGCTTTAAATGCTCACAAGCACAATCAAAACAGAGGCTGAAATATCTGCCACCTCAAGGCACCGCTGAGTCTGGGGAAGTAGTTGCAAAGGTCACAGGCTCAGAGATGCCTTCAGATCTCACATGAAGCTACTTGATCTTGGTGATCCGTAATGCAGACCTCATAGCATATTCGCTCTTTGCTTTCAAATTTGCTTAGGCTACTCCTTTAAAATTTTTTGTCCAACTCTGCAGAAAAAAGGGAAAGAAAGCTGAGTTATGACTGATATTGAAATGACACTTCCAGTCAGACAATGAAAACATTTAATTCCTGAATCTGACTCATACAAGGGCACCAGTTATAAAGCACTGTGTTGTACAGTCAGAAGGTAGAAATGGAAGCTATGGAAAAAGCAGCTTCCATCTTACACGGAGAAATCTCAGGGCAGAGTTTTGGAGGCTGCTACTGGGCTGAACAAAGGTTTTGCTTCTGCATCACCTCCTTTTTGCTGCTTCCCATATTGGAGGTAGCAGATGAAGAGTGAGCCAGACATTAAAATGCTCCCTAAGTCAGGACTTTGTGCTTTCACACAGCGACTCAATTAATCAAAGTTTTTGCCATAAAATTCAAGCGGCAATGCTCAAAGCCAAGTCAAGTCACAAAATACAAGCTGATTAATTTCCCTCTAATTTGTATGATAATTAAAATTCCAACTTTTAATTCTGTTAATTGTCCTCCCACAAGGAGGTTGATTGGGCTTTGCTAATACATGCTGTGAAAATGCACTTCCCACAGGTCTGTCTTTGTTTCCTTTAAAATGTAATGCTTTTACATAATTATCCCTTAACTTCTATAGATAAATGTAAGCTTATCTTTGGCCTATCCTGACATAAGTCCCTGTGTAACTTAAGCTGTGGCAATAAATCAAATGCTGAAAGTCATTAGGTGTTTCATCAGAACATGCCCGCGTGTGGTTCTGTGTGCCTTTTAATGGGCAATTAAACTTGCAAGAAAGACAAAAACCAGTGATGGTCAAAAATACACACATACCCTCCCCCAAAAGTCTAATCTCTCTGAATTGAGCTGGAAAAAGACAAAATACAAAACATAGCCTACTTTCTTCTCATCTCCTGTTTTCCATGACCCTCCCAAAAGGCATAAAATAGCAAAGGAGAGTTGAGCAAAGCTGTCACACCTGCACACAACCCAAATGCTCACAGGAAAAGAAAAGTTTAACTGGGGAAGCTGTGATCAGCCTATACAGCTTATGTTTCTCTGGTTGGCTAGATATTAACTTAATCCTTTATTTAATGCACCTGAATGGAAAGTTATTGCTTCCTTGGTGTGCAATAGCTGTTTGTACACAGGAAGGACTTGCCCTGTTGTCTACCATGAACATGACACAATACAGCCACCATAGCAGAGAATTAGAAAAAAAAATTCAGAGTCCATCTGTAGCCAACGTTCTTCTCTGGACACAATCAAAAGACAAACCTACAGCGAGTTAAAACATGTAAGCAAATAAACAACCACCACATCCTAAAATCCCAGCAATAACTGTTCTAAAGCAATACCCCTAAGGGAACTATATATATATATATATATATATATACATATATATATTCCTGAATTTAAGAGTAACTTGATGGAATTCAAGATGGACATTCATATCCTTCCCTGTTACTACTTCTAAGACCTATCTACAGCATTATCGTTATTGCTATTTCATTTAGCATTCCAATTAGAGAAGCTGAACAATAGGCAGAGTATTAGCCAAATACGCACTGGCCATTAACACACTATTTGAGAACTTGGGCAGTTCGAACACTGACTGAATACAAAAAAGGATATGCCAAAGAGCACAATTTTCTTCTTCAAATACCTTTGAGAATGAGAAGATGTTAATCAGTGCTTTATGTAAATGTTTTCTATAAACGAGGATTGACACACGGCTAGTAAATCCATCATCATTTACAATCTAATGCTTTTGCCTCAGTATTGGTGTTTATGCAGACTCCCTGTTCCTCAAAATCAGAAGTGATGATGTCTTCTGGCCTTTCATGTGCCTTCAGTTTCTTTTCTTTCAGCCTCCCTGGCTCATGCCTTTTACTGCATAACTGGACATCACATCACACTGTACACCCACTACTGAATGAGGAAGTTTGAGGGCTGGAAAATCTCACATCCTCTGTAACATGGTTCCCCTCTCTTTTAATGAAAGGAGCTTTATCAGGTATCTCATGTTACCATCTCAGGCCAAGTTTAAGAAAACTGACTTTCACTGATCTAATCAGAACAACATCAGCCTTAAGTTTACCTTTCTGTGCCCACTCATTGCTTTCAAGAGGTTTTCAAGTACAAATATAGTAACTACAAAAACAGACGCAGGTATGTGCTTTACAAGGCACTACTGTATTTCACTCTACGCTTTATGTTGTCAGCGAGCATTTGCATTTCAGCACAGCCTGTAGTAATCTCCTTATATATTTGTTTAGCAGTAGAGTTTTTTGTAAGCCTTTATTTTAATAAGAACAAGTTTCTATCTTTGTTGCTACTTAAATGTAGTAGGCTGATGAACTGATTACTGTTAAGAACCAGTCAAACAAAATCTTAGTGACCAGTGCTGGGCTCCCTACACCTTCATTTCTCCTTGGGCAAACACACAAGGGACCTGGCACAGAAGTCCATGTGAGCTGCCCTGAGGACCTCTTTCCCCCAAAAGTGGCCTGAACACAAACTTACGCAGGACTGTACTCCCTCAGGAGTAGAAACAACACTGCACGTAAGAACGCACTGAACCTCTTGCTACTTCCGCTTGAAACAGAGGACTCGAAATAGGTGACTGGAAAATAAATTGGTAACTGTAAAATAGAATTATTCAAGAAACACACCAGTTCGCCATTTGTTTCCATACTGATCCTGACAAAAAGCTCTTCAAGCTCTATGAAAAGAGGTGAACAGACTACTCCATCAAACCAGATTCAGCTGTCTCGTGGTTACAGTTCTGTATGCAGCATTTTTACAAATTGCTCAAGAAGCTGAGACCACTGGCACAAATACAGAGGACTTGTGTTGCAGCCTCTTTAGAATTCAGTGGTTCGTGCACATCCATTAATGTTCAGCACACAATTTTTTAAAAATTAGAACAGATAATCTTTCTAAAGAATTATTAATACCTATTTTAAAAGAATGTTTAATAATAGAGGGAAATAGAGAGGAATTTCCTGAACCTGCCAACCAGAAGGCTGAGTCATTTCTTCTCCTCTCCCTGCTTACCGTTCAGTTTTTGCTATTGCCTCTGAAGCTTCTCCTCATTTTCTGTGAGAGGATGTCAGACAGAGAAGACTGAGTGCTGGCTGAGGCAGCCTGGTAATTACGTTTTTACATATGTCATGTTTTCATCACAGGTGACTTGACCAAAAAGCCTCTATAAAGAAATTGTCTGGGTTTTCATTGCCAGCACTGAAACAAACTTGAAACGAGTTCACAAGAGGAGCACTGCCAGCTGAGGCACTGCCCCATGCCGGACCCATTTGACCACTTCGTAAAGCCCACGAGTTACAATTAACATGGTTTGAACAGAAGCAACAGTGAAGGGGGCCCCAGGTGGTGGATGACAGACACAGAAAAGCAAATTTTAAGGCCTTCCTTCCCCTCCAGAGCAGCAGGTGGCACACAGCGCTCCCTGATTCTCTTACACTGGCCCCACACTGTCATACCGTGTACAAGAACTGAACACATTACAGGCCTCATCTCCTTATCTAGGACTTCTCTCTTCCAGAGCCTCTCCTTTGACAATGTAAAATCTATTAAATCCTCTTTTCTGTAGAGAATTGCACTTTCTATACGCTAATTTATCCCTCATTTAACATACTGTGCGGGTCAACAATACGAAGACAATGCCAAACTGTAAAGGGGCAGGGAAGCTCTTGCATTTATTAACCTTTGACTCAACCCGATATAGGAATATGCTAAGTGTGTTACACTAATCATATAGCCCAAACCTTAGCAGATAAGACAAGAAAATCAATTGCAATTTCTTCAGCTGTTTTCTCATATATTCCCAACCTCTTAGCAGCCATTTCTTTTTAGAGAGCAGTCAATGAATATTTAATGTTGGAGTGCACTGCCAATTTTATCTGCCAGATAATAAAAAAGCTGCTTGGTCACGGGTGTAAGAGAAGAGGTCTATTTTAGCCCGTGTGGCTGCCTGGCTGTAATAAGAAGGATGACAATTTTAAATTGGGAGATTAATGGATAATTTGGAATCCCTGTCATTCTGACACAGGCAGTGACCTTTTCAAATTGACAGATAGCTCCATTTCACCCCAGCCTGCTACAACAAGAGATTGTTTCAAACAACTGGGCCTAAATGCCAGGCTGAGAGGAGGCCAGACCCGGGAATGTGGCAGGGCAGTTTCTAGGTAAAACCGGCCTCCTGCAGATCAATCAGCTAGTTCGGAGGGCCAGCCACTCACTCAGCAGTTCCAGTTCTTAGTTTTTAGCTACTGCAGCATTAGCAAGGTAAAAGGGACTGAGGCCAGAAAGAACACTCAGCGTTATCTCCTCCTGCAAGGTTCTCCTTAGGTGCACAAACACCTAGGGATCATCCTCAATTATATTACTCAAATATATAAAATAGGTGAAAGAAAAATTCTAGACATCTATACCCCTCTTGTGATATTAGGCAGTATTGCTTCAGTAGTAACAAACAGACACAGAAATCACTTGTGAGGAAAAAAAAAAGCCTCATTTTCTTCTGGACAAGCCTTGCTTAAAAGTCTTGAAATAATGGACCTTAACAATAAGTTACTGCTAAACATACAAAAACTATTCAATGTAAGCATGCGAGAGGTATCCCTTAGTATTTTCTTTCCCCCAGTCTCACACAGTTGGTCTTGCAGCTTTAAAGTATGCTCTCACAACATGATTTTGGAAGGGAAGTGACGTTTATAAAAAAGAAAGCCTTAAATGAGCTGCCTCTTGACAAATGAGGCATGCCATTGTGCATGAAACACACACTATGAGCAGAAACTTATTCAAAGGGTATATTCTCACATTAATTTCAACTTGTATTTTACCAATTGTTTTGATACATTATTCTACCTTGCACACATTTGTTGGATGTGGATTAGTGCTTCCTTTTAGTGACACTGTAAGTTGTTATACATCATGCTTTGATTTTTTATTTTTTTTTTATCAAGTGGGATTTCAGACAAGTCAGTGCCCTCTCCCAGTGGTCACTGTCAGATCTACCCAGCTCCCACACTGCTGCAGCCTCTTACCTTATCGTCACTAACAGCCTCTGAGCAGCTCTTTTAGAACACTGCAGACTTGCTGGTCATTTTCTAAACGTGGTATGCCACCGAGCAACCCTTGTAGAGGGAAATTGAAAGGCTGCCTTGGAAGCAAGGTAGGGACGTTGCAAAGGAATACACTTGTTTTCCAGCTGACAGAAAAGGATCTGTGGGGTGGACACACACCAGCACCCATACTGACACGATGTCTCACAGTAACTCCTAAGTCAGCAGTGGTCATTTTCAGATCCTTGCAGAGGATATCAGCTTGCGTCCTCAAATCAGGGCCAGAGTCCCAAACACAGGATGAGTTACAACTTACCACCGCACAGATTACACTGTGCACCTCAATAATCCTTCTTCAGTTCAGTAACAGGGCTAACCTGAGACGTTGCAGGCAGTAGCATATATTCAATTCACTAAGAAAGTACAGACAGGCAGCTCTCAGGAAATTCTGCCTGCTACTGCTAACCATCTAAATTAGTAGGCACACTGTAACATACCTGAAGTGGTGAAAGAAGGTAAGGCAGCTGTAAAATGGCCTTCCCTTCCAGATAGAGAAAAAATGCTGAAATTCAATAAAGTCAGAACATTTCAAAAAAATCAAAGCATTAATTCACTAATGCAAAAATTGAATGAAATGACTATGCACAAGCAATATTTTCCCTATAAAAAATCTTCAAATAAAACTAGATAGTGCACTTATTAAGTATGCACAGAAGATTACTACCTAGCCATACCATTTCACCTGGCTATTATGAAACAGAAATGAAGGTCAATGTTTACTAAATTTGGTCAAAGAGTATAAGTGATTCACAGACAATTCTGCAATTAAAAATGTTAAGTCTGCATTACTGCATCTAGCAAGGTCATTATAATCCATGATGTGTAAGCAGGCTGACGAATACTTGTTAACAAATACTAGAAGTCTTGTAGTTTTTCAGAATTATCTGAAAATGATTTCTTGAAGTAGGAATTGTTTCACAGACAAAAAGGGGAATATGGGGTAAATTCATCACACCACTGTGATAACTAAGTTACATATTCAATATGCTCTAACTCTTGTAGGTAAGTTAGAGATGAGTAAGTACAGTAATTATTATGAATACCAGAAATGGGAGAAGTGAATTTTTGATTCAGTGTCAAGCTCTGTAGTACACTGATGAGCATTTCGAACCCTGGAGTTGCACTGTCCAACATCTCAAAACAGAAAATGTAGCACAGAAGAAACTGAAAACATTCTGAGTAAATATATTTGATGTTGCTACTCTTAGAATTAAACAGAAATCACTGTGCTCTGTCATGCTAATACCAACCTGTCTGTGCACCTAAGAACAGAATGAACACAAGGCATCTCTGCAATCTGAAACAAAACAGCATTTGTCACTTAAATACTTGTATCAACACACTTTTGAGTAAATGCAAGACAAACGATCCTGAAATTGGAAATGGTTGAAACTAATGGTTCTCTTTTTACCCCACAACTAAGATGAGAATTACTTGCAAATTTATACTGAAAACAAAGAGGAGTACTCATGAGGCCCTGGGAAACCTGCTCTAGTGGGTGGCATCCCTGCCCATGGCAGGCGGGGTGGAACGGGGTGATCTCTAAGGTCCCTTCCAACCCGAGCCGTTCCATTCTATGGCACCCAGTGCTGTGCTACTAGAGCTATTTATACTAAGTCACACAACTAGGAAATAGGACAGTACAGCCGAACAGCTTTATAGAAATAGGATGGCTTTAATATAGTTGGCTGCTAGTAGGTAAAAATTGAAGCTTTCCATTGCATTTCAGTGAGATTGAAAATTCTCTGCTTTGCTGTTTCTGTAACGTGCAAGTTTTTTAAAATTTGAACTGAACACCAAAAATAATCTAGAACAAAAACAGTGAAGTCTTGCACGAGAGCTCTGTAGAATAGAATGACATAAGCTATACAATGGATCCGTGCAGTAGTTCCATACAAAACCAGGGTGGTACATCTACTCATGGTGTTGATAAAACCCCTGGGTTTTTAAACTTCATAATGTTATTAAATAGTGATTTGACCTCAATTGCCTTGAGATGATCATATAGCAAACTGAACATTTTTTCCACAGGTTTTCTTTCCTCCAGTTTTGCATGGAACTCAAAGATCACTTGAGTTTGGGGCTGAATTATGCTCAATCCTTTTCAGCTAGGATAGTATCTACCACATTTTTTCCACACTGCTCAATGAACAAGAATAATCATGAAGTTTGTAAAACCACTACCTGGAATTTAAAATTGGGCATCCAAAATTAAAGGAAGCTTGAATATTTTGTTTTTTGTCTGATCCTGTCTGTAAAGTGGAGAAAATAAGGAAATAATCACATTAGCCACTGCCAAATTTAACAAATTAAGCTCAAGTATTCCTATGGAAGACCACCACATAAGCTCACATAACAGTTGGTATTATGTCCTCCTCAGGTAAGCACTGAATGTGGCTATAGGTGTAGTGGGTTTACGTGACAAGGTTTTGGGAGCAGGGGGCCATAGGGGTAGTTTCTGTGAGAAAGATCTAGAAGCTGCCACAAGTTTGGGAAGGGCCCCATTGTTTTCCAGAGCTGAGCCAATAAGCGATGTTGTTTTGCGCCTCTGTGAGAGCAGATTTAAGACAGGGAAAAAACGCTGCGCCACACAGCAGCCGGGAGAGTGAAGGGAGTGAGAAACAGCCTTGCAGGTGCCAAGGTCAGTGAAGAAGGAGGAGGAGAGGTGCTCCAGGCACGCAGCACAAGTCCCCTGCAGCCTGTGGAGAGGCCCCTGGTGCAGCAGGCTGTCCCCCTGCAGCCCATGGAGTACCACAGTGGAGCAGGGGTCCACGCTGCAGCCCGTGGAGGAGCCCACGGTGGAGCAGGTGGCCCTGCAGTGACAGAGGCTGTGGCCTGTGGAAGACCCCTGCCGGAGCAGATTCGGGGCCAGACCTGTAGCCCGTGGAGAGGAGCCCATGCAAGAGCAGGGGATGTAGGGGGAGCTGCTGCCCGGGGGGGACCCAGGCTGGAGCAGTGTGCTCCTGAGGGATGGACCCTGTGGGACGGACCCATACTGGAACAGTTCTCGAGGAGCTGCTGCCTGTGGGAAGCCCACGCCGGATCAGTTTGGGAAGGACGGCAGCTGTGGGAGGGACCCCACGTTGGAGCAGGGGACAAGAGTGAGCGAGAAGGAGGGGCAGAGACGAAGTGCTAGAGACTGACCGCAGCCACCATTCCCCCGTTCTCCTACGCCACTCGGGGGGAAGAGGTGGAAGAGGATGGCTGGGGGAAAGGTGGTGTTGGTGTTGTTGTTTCATTTTGTTTCTTTGTTTCTCACTTCTCTGCTTCTCCAGCAGCCCGCGAGCCATCTCCCTGTGCCCTCGTCACAACCCACGAGGGTTTCTCCCTCGTCTTTTCTCTCCCTGTCACGCTGAGGAGGGAACGAGACAGCAGCTGGGTGGGCGCCTGGCCGCCAGCCTAGGCCAAGCCACCACGGCCATTCACGGGGATGAAGAGGCTGCAGCGTGGGCTTGGAAGCCCAGGGGGTGTCTGTGAGGCTGGGGGAGCTCCTGGGCCCTGCCGCATCATCCACCATTCCATGGTCTCCTAGCGACGCTGAGGGACAACATTGACACCAGTGACACAGGCGAGTCTGGGAGGGACTTTGCGTCTCTAGTGAGCGCCAGGCGTGGAGGCAGCAGCTCCTGGCAGCGAGGCGAGGCCAGGCGAGGCGAGGAGTTGCTGCGCAGCATGGCTGCCGTAGAGGAGGAGAAGGCCCCTGAGGCACAGGAGGACGGTGAGAGCAGATGCCCCAGCAGCTCCCTGGAGGTGGAGGGCCCTGAGCACCCCCTGGGACTGTGCAGAGCCGCTTGGGCTGTGGACACCCGGGGACGCCCTGCCAGGAGCCCCCGACCAGGCCCTTGCCCTTGCCCTTGCCCTTGCCCTTGCCCTTGCCCTTGCCCTTGCCCTTGCCCTTGCCCTTGCCCTTGCCCTTGCCCTTGCGGGCGTCCCTCGGGGACACCTGCCAGGTGCTCAGTGGGGGGATGCTCTCATCCATGGCTGCCGCCCTGCCTCCCCCAGAGTGCGTGCTGTGCCACCGCTCGGACACCAGCTTGGATGGCTGCGGGCCGATGCAGCAGGTGGACGGGGTCTGCGCCCACGTGAACTGCCTGGTGAGCTCCCCGCGGCTGCCCGCGCCTTTCCCCAACCCCTTGACTGGCACCTGGAGCCCACAGGACTGTGTCATCCCCAGCGCGCTGCTCGCTGGCTGTCACCTCCTCCTGCTGCGCTCCCAGCACAGCCTCCCCACCATGCTCCCTATCTCCTTGCCCTGAGCAGCTGCGGGGCTTTTTTGTCTTCCAGTATCCAGCCCAGGGCCTGTACCAGCGAGGCGCTGAAGGGGAAGGAATCTTCGGATTCCTCTCCGCGGATATCAGGCGGGTAGCGGGTCGGGCAGCTCGCAAGGTGAGGGCTTTTTTGGAGCAGACGAGACTTGTGGCAGCTGAGCCCAAGCCCTGGCAAAGAAATCCTCGAGGCTCTGGACAAGCTCCGGGCAAGTCCCAGTGGCCCCGGCCACGTCACTGACGGGGCTGCTGTGCTCTTTGCAGCGCTGCTGCATCTGCCGCAAGAAGGGGGCCACCCTCGCCTGCCGGCAGAAGCGGTGCTCGCGCCGCTTCCACCTGCCCTGCAGCTCCCAGCGGGGCTGCATCTCGCAGTTCTTTGGGGAGTACAGGTACGAGCTGCCCTAGCTTGGGCTGCAGCCCCCTCAGCCTGCGCCCTGCAGGCAGAGTCCCCGGTGTGGCACGCGTGCCCCGGGGCCCAGCAGGGAAATGGTGGCTGGGGGGCTCGTCCGGGGAGGAGAGGGCTGACAGGGGGGGCTCGTATGCCCCTGGGGAGGTGCTGTCCTCTCCAGGCTCTGGCCAGAGCTGTGCAGGGCCTCTGGCGCTCCCTGGCCTCACTCAACTCTTCCGTCCTCACCCAGCTCCTTCTGCTGGGAGCACCGCCCGCAGCAGACCGTGGAGACGCTGCAGGAGGGGCACACCACGTGCATCATCTGCATGGAGGTGGTGGAGGACAGCCTCTCCTACACCACCATGGTGTGCCCCTCCTGCAAGCACGCCTGGTTCCACCGGGGCTGCATCCAGGTAGGAGGCCCTTCCCTCCCTCTGCCAGCCCGCAGGGACACCATGCGCCCGGAGCGGCGTCCTGCTCACACGGGGAGTCTCTCTTCCACAGGGACAGGCGCTTCGGGCGTGCCTCAGGCACTTTGCGTGTCCTCACTGCCGGGACCAGGAGCGCTTTGTCCCTGAGATGGAGCAGATGGGAATCCGCGTGCCGCACATGTGCGTTCCTTTCTTCCTTCCCACCCACTCAAGGCAGGAGAGGGCACAGCCCCAGGCCCTAATCCCTCCAGGCAGACTGTCCCCAACAAAAGGGGCTGCCTGGGGGACAGGACGATGCTGGCCTGCTGCCAGGGATGCCCCTGAGCCCTGTCCCAGCATCAGCACTGACACTTGCTGAGTGCCCCATGAGCTCGTGACCTTTCCTACTTTCTCTTGAAGAAAGCCGGCTTGGGAGCAGGAGGAGGAGGAGGAGCTGGCACTGCCACAGCTGCATGGCCGCTGCGATGCCAGGCAGTGCCTGTACAGGGGAGGCCGGGAGCAGTGGGAAGAGGAAGGGTGAGCATCCACAGCAGCAGCTCCCCGGCTGCT
The DNA here is from genome assembly GCF_964035555.1 of Netta rufina. Classification (NCBI taxonomy): domain Eukaryota; kingdom Metazoa; phylum Chordata; class Aves; order Anseriformes; family Anatidae; genus Netta; species Netta rufina. Next base: position 9,115,340 of record NC_140132.1, read on the forward strand.
GGGGGCTGTGAGCCAGATCTCCACCAAGCCGTGCAGTGGCTGCTGGGGCTCTGCCCAGGCACCTTCCCCTCTGCTGGGGCGCCACGAGCAATGCTTCTGGAGCCTTGGGGGCCTTTGTGGCGCCACTGCCTGCTGGGCTCTGCGTGCTCACCAGCACAACTTCTTCCCCAGGCCCTGGCAGCTGCTGCTCTGCTCCTCCTGTGCCGCCAGCGGGACCCACCGCCGATGCTCCGGCCTTGGGGACACCACGCAGCAGTGGGAGTGCGCTGGCTGCGCTGGCCCGGGCACTGGTAAGGGGCACGGCGTGCTCAGGCTCGGGGCGGCAGAGCCCTCCGTGCCCTCTGCAGGCCAGGCAGGGTGGGCAGATCCGCTGACCTTCCTGCCTCCCCTTGCAGCTCCCAGCTCCTCACCCTCACCACCGCACAGGAGAGCCGGCCGTGGCAGGGTGCTGCCCCAGCGCCACAGCCCCTACAGCCGGCCACAGCCCTGAGCCCGGCCTGGGGACAGAAGATCCATCGTGGTGTCCCGCCGCCAGACAGGGTCGGGCTGTGCACTTGCGGGCGGCCTTCACGGAGAGGACCTCCAAGAGGTGAGCAGTGGGGGAACGCTCGCACCCAAAGGCAGGCGAGGGGTGGCACTCAGCTCCTGCCGAGATGAGGGGATGGAGCTGAGACAGGGCGAAGGAGCTGGGACTTGCTGGGGAGGAAGAGCGACGGAGCCAGGAGAAGAGATGGAATTGGGACGGAGGGACAGAGTCACGCTGGTAGGGATAGAGCTTCAGCAGGAAACTAGAGCTTCAGCAGGAAACAGTTCTTTGGGGCGAACAGGTACGAGCTGCCCTAGCTTGGGCTGCAGCCCCCTCTGCCTCCGCCCTGCAGGCAGAGTCCCCAGTGTAGCCCTGCAGGCAGAGTCCCCAGTGTAGCACGAGTGCCCTGGGGCCCAGCAGGGAAGGGCAGAGCCCCAGCCAGGACATGTGGGGAAATGTTGGCTGGGGGCCTCGTCTGGGGAGGAGAGGGCTGACAGGGGGGGCTCGTATGCCCCTGGGGAGGTGCTGTCCTCTCCAGGCTCTGGCCAGAGCTGTGCAGGGCCTCTGGCGCTCCCTGGCCTCACTCAACTCTTCCGTCCTCACCCAGCTCCTTCTGCTGGGAGCACCGCCCGCAGCAGACCGTGGAGACGCTGCAGGAGGGGCACACCACGTGCATCATCTGCATGGAGGTGGTGGAGGACAGCCTCTCCTACACCACCATGGTGTGCCCCTCCTGCAAGCACGCCTGGTTCCACCGGGGCTGCATCCAGGTAGGAGGCCCTTCCCTCCCTCTGCCAGCCCGCAGGGACACCATGCGCCCGGAGCGGCGTCCTGCTCACACGGGGAGTCTCTCTTCCACAGGGACAGGCGCTTCGGGCACTTGCTCTGCTTCTCCTGTGCCGCCAGCGGGACCCACCGCCGATGCTCCCGCCCTGGGGACACCACGCAGCAGTGGGAGTGCGCTGGCTGCGCTGGCCCGGGCACTGGTAAGGGGCACGGCGTGCTCAGGCTCGGGGCGGCAGAGCCCTCCGTGCCCTCTGCAGGCCAGGCAGGGTGGGCAGATCCGCTGACCTTCCTGCCTCCCCTCGCAGCTCCCAGCTCCTCACCCTCACCACCGCACAGGAGAGCCGGCCGTGGCAGGGTGCTGCCCCAGCGCCACAGCCCCTACAGCCGGCCACAGCCCTGAGCCCGGCCTGGGGACAGATGCTCCATCCTGGTGTCCCGCCGCCAGACAGGGTCGGGCTGTGCACTTGCGGGCGGCCTTCACGGAGAGGACCTCAAGGAGGTGCTCAGTGGGGGAACGCTCGCACCCAAAGGCAGGCGAGGGGTGGCACTCAGCTCCTGCCGAGATGAGGGGATGGAGCTGAGACACGGCGAAGGAGCTGGGACTTGCTGAGGAGGAAGAGCGACGGAGCCAGGAGAAGAGATGGAGGCGAGACCAAGCCTGGAACTGGATGGGGAGATGGAGCTGGGTCTCCGGGACAGAAATGGGCCTGGCTGATGGAGCCAGGACGGAGATGGAATTGGGATGGTTCCAGAGTCATGCTGCTAGGGAGAGAGCTTGGGCAGGAGACGATCCCTCAAGCTGGAAGGGACCCACCAGTGTTCTCCTAGGTTTGGAAACTGTCCCTACAGCGCAGAGGCAGGTAGTTAGCCTAACCCAGAGCCTGAGAACAATGCTTACCAGGAAGAACAAAAACAGCGCACAAAGCTGACCAAAAGGAGAAAACAACTCCGTTGTTTCCCATCCTGCTCTTTCCCTCAGCCACTCAGCACAGTGTGCTGCAGCTCGCTTGCATTTTCCTGTGCATTTTCCTGTACAAATAAAGTGGTTTTGGTTTTTTGTCTATATGAGTATCACTTCTTGAACACTCAGACTAAGACCTAAATCCACGCAAAACACCCACCCCTCAAAAAAGAAAAAAGAAGAAAGGAGGCACTGCTATTTAACAAAACAGACCTGACCACCAAGCAGGAAGGGGACCCCCAGTGCTGTGCTGAGCAGAAGCAGAGCCTCAGCACGTGTGCACTTGAACAACTCTGAGAAGAGTCAAGGCAGAGACAGACCAACCAAATCAGGACCGGAGCACAAACATTTAGCCCAACACACACTTTTTTTTTTTTTTTTTTACTATTATTAAATGAGTATATTTATTAAAGAATAACTTAAAAATGCTGGTGGCCTCGAACTACCTTCTCCTACCAGAAGCTGATGCTCAGCCTCCGCTTTGGAAGAAGGGTCTATGCAGAGTTACCACCCAGAGACAGCAAGATTCTCGTTTCAGCATTAGGGATTGAAATCCGGTGTCCTGTGAAGGGGCTCCAGCAAAGAGAGTTCAAGCAAAACAAGTTGCAGCAATGGTCTGGCTGCAAATAGAAGGATAGATAGAAGGTACTTCATCAAGAGAACCCTCCCCACCTCCCATACGGATCAACACCTCCTGGCTTGCTCTGGAGGCCAGCCTCGCCTCAGCTCTCCCTTGCAGTCACCAGCCAGCCTGGAGCTTTCCCTACACAGGAGGGAGGCCACAGCCCCTTCCTTGCTCAGGACCACCCCCAAGCACTCCCAGCTGCAGAGGAAAGGGCCAGGTGCCCGTGAAGACACACCAGGTTCACAAGACTACAAGTGCCAGGCCCAGCCCCATCGCAAGCACAGCTCTTTGCACAAAAGGCTGTTCTTGCTCTTCCCACCACTACTAACCCTTGAGAATGCTACCGGGAGGCAGAGGATGCCCAGAAAGAAGGGAGAAGAACACGACAGATCAGTGGAGCGATTAAGGAAGCATCAAACCAGAGATGTCTGCAGAGGACAGAAAAGGTCTATCAGGAACCAGTCACTCCCTCCTTCCCTCAACCAAAAGAGGAAGCAAGAAAAATGGAGGAAAAGCTTCAATGCAAGAAGACCTTGCAAATCCAGAACGGCAGCCTCCTGGCAGCCTCTTCACAGCTGCCCCGGTGCTCGGGCCTGGCTGAATGGCCCCGCTTTGGTTCAGGTCCCTGCAAAACCACCGGACACACAGTGGGGTCGGGGTTGGAAGGCACCTCTGCAGGTCACCTGCTCCAACCCCCATGCTCAAGCAGGGCCACCTGCAGCCATGTGGACACTGGGCACCACTGAGAAGAGCCTGGCTCCATCTCCTTTGCACCTTCTCTTCGCATATCGATATCCTTCAGCCAGATCCCCACAGGCCTTCTCCACAACGAGCAGTCACGGCTCTCTCCAGCTCTCCCCAGAGGACACATGCTCCAGTCCTTCCACCAGCCTGGCTGCCGTTCACTGCGCTCCCTCCAGTAGGCCCATGGCTCTCCTGTCCTGGGGAGCCCACAACTGGACCCAGTCCTCCAGCTGGGGCAACTCCAACAAGCCTTGGGGGCTCCAGCTTTCCTCCCCAGGGCCTCAGCTTCCAGCTTCCCTGCCGTCAACTCCAGGAGGATCCTGCCAGGCCATTTCTCCGGCCTGCCCAGGGCCCTCTGCAGGGCAGCACCACCCTCTGGTGCATCCCTATCTCCTCCCAGCTTGGATCAGCAGCAGACTTGCTGAGGGCACGCCCTGCTCCGCCCTGCGGATCGTTCATGAAGAGGCTGGGCAGGACTGGGCCTGGACGTGACCTTGTTGCTAGTTCATGTCCCAGCCTCACATCTCTAGTGGGTTTCTGTGGCAAGGTTTTGGGAGCAGGGGGCCATAGGGGTGGCTTCTGTGAGAAGAATCCAGAAGCTGCCCCATGTTAAACAAGGGCCCCGCTGCTGGCCAGAGCCAAGCCAACAAGCAACGACTCTGTGAGAACATATTAAAGACAGGGGAAAAAAACAGAAACCAACCAAAACAAACAGATCTACACAGCAGCTGGGAGAGGGAAAGGAGTGAGAAACAGCCTTGCAGGTGCCAAGGTCAGTGAAGAAGGAGGAGGAGAGGTGCTCCAGGCACGCAGCACAAGTCCCCTGCAGCCTGTGGAGAGGCCCCTGGTGCAGCAGGCTGTCCCCCTGCAGCCCATGGAGTACCACAGTGGAGCAGGGGTCCACGCTGCAGCCCGTGGAGGAGCCCACGGTGGAGCAGGTGGCCCTGCAGTGACAGAGGCTGTGGCCTGTGGAAGACCCCTGCCGGAGCAGATTCGGGGCCAGACCCGTAGCCCGTGGAGAGGAGCCCATGCAAGAGCAGGGGATGTAGGGGGAGCTGCTGCCCGGGGGGGACCCAGGCTGGAGCAGTGTGCTCCTGAGGGATGGACCCTGTGGGACGGACCCATACTGGAACAGTTCTCGAGGAGCTGCTGCCTGTGGGAAGCCCACGCAGGGTCAGTTTGGGAAGGACGGCAGCTGTGGGAGGGACCCCACGTTGGAGCAGGGGACAAGAGTGAGCGAGAAGGAGCGGCAGAGACGAAGTGCTAGAGACTGACCGCAGCCACCATTCCCCCGTTCTCCTACGCCACTCGGGGGGAAGAGGTGGAAGAGGATGGCTGGGGGGGAAGGTGCTTTTGGTTTCTTTTCTTTGTTTCTCACTTCTCTAGCTTGTTAGTAATAAGCAATGAATCTTACTATCTCCTTATGCCGAGTCTGTTTTGCCTGTTACAATAATTATTGCGTGATTTTCTCATCCTTATCTCAACCCTTCAGCCCTTTTCACATATTTTCTCCCCATTCCTCTTTGAGGAGGGGGAGTGAGAGAGCGGCTGTGGTGGAGCTTGGCTGCCCACTCGAGCGGAACCACGACAATAGGAAAGTTGGATGTGATGATGGTGACTGCAGAACATTTATTGTGACCAACTTCTGCAGGGGCATCCTGAAAAGTGCCAAGTTCAAAACTGAACAATGCTGCAATTTTACTTGCAAGCCATCTTAGCACATAGCAACTTTTCTCCAGAAATCCACAGCCAAAATAAATGTTCTTCTCCTTTTCAATAATTGATGTAAAGAAAACGGTATATAAAAAGTATCACACTGACAATCAAGCAGATGTTTTCATACCCTGGGCACACCACTTCGGTAGGTCAATGTAATTCCTCAGATAGGAGAAACTGTTTTTAGTAACACTTATAATAATGGAGTTACATGTGAAATTAATTCAATTGAAAAACACCTAGGAGATTTTTTTTACATGTATTAAAGTGCAGCGGCATTTAAATATATATATATATATATATATGTATATATATATATATTACAGTACAAAAGGAAAAATTCATTTTCAGCTTTTTGGTAGTTTTTAAAAGCAGAGGACTGTAAGATTTCTTTCAAATTTCACTTTTCATAGGACATTACTAGCATCTTAGCAATGAATTTGAACCATTATCAGCTATTCCAAGAGACACCAATACAGTATCTATTGATCATAGTTAATATTTATCTGTAGCATTCTGAAAACAACTTACTTCATGGGTAATGCAGCAACTTGCTAAGTCTTTGGCAACATTAATAAGGTTTCCTGAAGAATTAAAGTATTGATACTATTCGATTCACACAAAAGAACAAAAAGAATCACTAATATTTAAAATGGTTCAAAAGATATTATTATTATATTATTATTTTTAACTTTTTGACATTTAATTGGTATTTTTAGTACCACACTGAATATAACTCACTGTCTGAATGTATTTGACAGCACATTCAATTACATGTTGATAAGGGACAACGTTTCTAAATTAGAAATGGAAAATAAAGGAAGATTTTCAGTGCTCGCAGGTGGTACCTAAGAATAATGTTCCAAAAGTTGCCCTTCTTATATGGCAAATTTAACATCTATTGAAGATTAAATATAAAACTCATTTTAATGACAAATCATGAAAGCTTAACTGCTTCAGATTTTACAAAATTTGGTCTGAACTTTGGCCCCTTTGATGAAGCAGGCAAGGACAAACTTCTGGAAAGCAGATGAAAAAAAAAAAAAAAACACTTCCATTTTGTAAAGTGAATTAGGCAGTAATAAGCCTCCATAAAACTTTCACAAGGTTCACTGGCCAATTTCCAGAGAAAAGCTAAGGTAGTATTCTTAGTAGAACATTGTAGTGAAATGGAGTAGTGCAAGAAAAAAAGTCATCCTTCCACATTTCTAATCCCTCTTTGCCCTTAATGTTCAGTATTAGCAAGGCTAATGCACCTTTTTCCTGCTGCAAATCCACGTCTGACACTCAGCCTGCCACTGAGGATTTATGCTCACGAGTTGTTCCAGGACGGTATTTTTCTTCTTGCACAGCAACTCCTGCATCAGCTCCTGAATAAGCCCAGCCCAGTGCAGCTGGAGCCTGGAGCCCCTCTGATGCACCAGGCTGCGCCCGGCATGACTGCTTCCCTGAGGCCTCCGCTTCCCGGGGACAGCGCAGCACAGCCTGGCAAGGCTGTCAAAAAGGCTCTGAAAGGCAGGGAGGAAAACCTACCTGAACGCCACTAAGTTCACACCTGTTCTCCCCTTGTCACCACAGGCTTCATGTAACAGCTCTGCTTTGTAAATAAAACTTGTCATAGATAATAAATGTAACTATGCAATTAACAGTTTTCCTATAATACTTGTCTTTTAATTAACATTTTATGGGGATAGTTTGTCAACAAGAAACATCTTTCCAAACCTCTCAAAGTGAACAATGCTTTCACATATGATTTGATTGCAATCCATAACTGGGAAGCAACGTGCATCAGGGCACCATTCTGCCCCGGCAAAGCAGCACTGTGACCTACTGGATCGAGTACAAAGCAGATGAAGCCAGAAGCACACTGGATCCTAATTTCAGCTGGTATTTTGCAGGACTTGGATGAGTCACTTGACCTCTTCATGCTTCACAACTCAGCTTGAAAGACCCTTGAGAAGCCAACACTTGAGCATAAAGCAGATGCTTCATTGTGTACAGGTTTTCCTGCTAGGTTTGTATGCCCATCATGACAGACTGTAATGGTGGGAAACCAGCTTTGTAAGCTATAAAGCCAAGGTGCAGAATTTCATATTCTACCACAGTAATTTTCCACAATCACCCTGGATGGACTGGTCCAAGTTTCAATTACCTGAACGATTTCATCATTTTTGTACAGTATCAACCCAACTTCAAAACTTGTGATCAAAACTATGTCCATGTCATCACACAGTACAACCTGTATTAAAGTCAAAAGGTTGTACTCTCAAAAATCCCTCTGTTACTTTGGCCATACTATATTTTTCTCATGAGATGAATATTTGTAATCCCAGGAGACTTCATTCTCTATTTAAAACCAATGGAAATCCTTCAGAGGATTCCCATTCCAGAGGCATGCATCTTGACCATTAAAGAGAGAGGATAGGTCCAGCAAACAGGGATGAAACATCTAAGAGCTATACTAAAGGAAACAAATTAGGAACGCTAAGTCTTTAAGCACAGAAGTTTTTAAGCTATGTGGAAAATGAATTGACAGCACAGTATCGTCGTCTAGTAGGAATCTAGCATAAAGTTAGGAAAAGCCAAATCAGATCGGGCCCAGCTACTGGTTAATGCTGTGTGCTCTTCTGCAGCACATACAAACCTCGGTGTGTGGGAATCCTCATTCAACATTTCTTGCTAAAGGACTTCCCACAATTCATAGAGATAAAGGAGATGTGGTCTGATGATCTTTACTGGAAGAGACTGCAGCTAAAACCCTCTTCCCATGTGGACTGGGAACAGGATGGGTATAACGCCCTATTTAGCTACGATATATGTCTAATATAACCTATAAGAGTAACCAAGGACCTGTTTAGAAGCTTGGATACATGGATCAAAGGAAAAGAGAAAAAAACAACTCCTAAAACAAGACACCTAAGAGTCATCAATTCAAATCAGTAAGAGTTAAGCATCTAAACAGCTTGGTGGTTCAGCCATCACATTCCTACCTCTTGCAGAATTACTGGCCCACGAGCACAGGAGAAGAAACATTGCAAATACAGATCACAACTGCAGTACCAGAAGCCTGGCCTCTCTCACATCAGCCCCATAGCGGACAAGAACTCAGCACACTGGAGCCCAGAAAGCTTTGAGGAACCCAGTGGCCAGCTGAAGCCCATGAGCCCCCACCAGGTTCTTACTTTGCATTACTTGCACCAGTCATTTCTGCAGAATTGCAGAGGTCCTCCTGCAACCCATAAACCCCCAGAGCACAAGGACTGAGGCTCCTTTGCTGTCCAAGGAGATGTTGGACCTGAACTAGCAGCTCTGGCCAAAACAGCCTTGCCCACAATGTGGATCCTTCACTGGATGTAACAGCCACGGCCAGTGTCACCCGAGTGCTTCAGGATGAGATCCCAGGCACTGGGCTTTATTCATCAAAAGCTACCACTTCAAGAACTGAACAGCTTTCCACAGCACAGGTTACTCAGCTTTACCACAGCCATGGCAGCACAATCTGTAGGATCTAGATGGTCATATTGAATCAAATACACAAATAGACTTCAAGTACACAGGTACCTTGTAATCTAACGCAAGCGGTTTTAGCAATATCAAATGATTTAAACACAAATTAACAATATACTGAGGGAAAGAGATTGCATCAGCTTTCAGTAGAACATCGCTCCCAGCTACTACTGTCAGAATTAGTTGCAACAGACATTGTTTTCCACGGAAAAGAAACAACTTGGACAGGTATCACTACCTTCTCCCCACTTAAAGAAAACACTTGCATTTTTAGCACAGGGCTTCTTACTTTTTGGAGATTTATGCTGCCTCTGCCAATGCAGTCACCATTTCCTACTCCCCATTAGTTTTTATCAGCTGAAGAAGAACCGGGGCTAAATTTATTATAACTGTGTCCACTAGAGAATTCTCTCCTCTGACTCATGAGGTGGCTGCACTCACTCTACTCTTCATGCAAGCAGATGTTCAAAAAAATAGACACAAATGTACCCCACGGATCTGAGACTCTTGCCCCAGGAGTCTCATGCCACATTAATGAAATCACTGGGAAATTCACTACTAGCTTCAAACAAATGTAAGATCAAGCCCCAAATTATCTTGTAAGATGTCATACTTACATAGAAGTTTGCAGAAGATCTGAAATTGTTTTACAGCTTTTACTACATTAAGCCCTACATTATTCCTGTGAATTTGGACATTTCCCATCTGAGTGATAGAGAAGCAAAAGGATATTAAACACGTCTTGTAAAAGCAGTCTTCCAAACTCAGTACCTGACTGTGCGTGAGCGCTTTGCAACAACCTCAGCTTCATTCTTTAAGAGCACTGGCACACCCAAGATGATTTTGACTAAGTGGTTTCCAAAATGTCAGGGCCAAAGTTTCCAAAATTTTGGCCTCAAAAACTATGCATGTCAACCTTAAAGAAAATCAGTGGTGTCATTTGGAAACATGATGTTTTATGACTTCACCGAATCATCCACACAAATTCGGGCAGACATCAGACATGACAGTCACTATGCACTCTGTAGAGTTCATTTGCTTTCTGCTACAGTGGAATTCATTCCTGTTACTTTGCATGTGTGTTGCATCATAGCAAACTCATGATTACCCGTTTTATTTTATTTTTTTCCTCCCTTAAGGTATGCCTTACCAGTCTTTAACTGCTTGCATGACACTGTAACACTTTGGGGTCATTCTGTACAATTTCATGCCAGTCATTCACGGGTCATTGGTTTATGAAATAACCTCTGACACCCTCTTTTATAAACCCAAAATAAAACAGGGCATTAAATCCTAGTTATTATCCAACTGTCCTGTTTCACATTATAGATGTCATTAACTATTACCCCCAGTGATCTTGTGAAGTACTGGAAAATTAGAGACTCAAGATAGTAGCTAGGTAAATTAAATCATGATCAAATTCCTTAGACAGAGGTAAAAGCTTTTCACGTCATCTCCTTTGGATTTGCTTCCCAGAGAGACACTGGGGTTGATACTGTCCTATTTCTTACTCCACAGCCTGGATGCTGGGACAGGACGCGCCCCCAGCACTGCAGGTGCAGGTGCCCCCAAACTGCAGGCGTGGCTGGCACACCGCAGACTGGGGCTGCTCTTCAGAGGGACCCTGACCCACAGAGAGATGGGGTGGTGGGCATCACGTGCTGCAGCAAGGTCAAACCCAAAATGCTGTGTTTAGGACATAGCCCCATGTACTGCTGCAGGCCAGGCTGGCGAGGTAACAGCGCTACAGCAAAGGACCTGGGGGACCATCAGCTGAGCTATCAGCACTTAAATACGTATCCACGCACTTAAATACCGTCTCTGCAGTACAGCATATTCATTTGTTTTTTCAATTAAATGGCATCAGGTTTAGCAGATGGTAAGTGGGTGGCCAGGTCATTGTGTGAAGCAAAGCTTTCAAGAAGCAAACAAGATTTTGCTGCTGAAAAATAACTATCACTAAAGTCTGTAAGATTTCATAGAAAAGTCCGTTTCCTGTAAATCTAATGGAAATTTCCACCTTTTGCCTTACCTTTGGAATTTCTTACATATGGCTTCTAGACACTGCTCCCAAGGAGACAACAAATACCCTGCCTCAGAAAAGTGTAACAGGCATTCCTTCTGCTGAAACCATGCTTCCTGCCTACTTTGATACCGCCCAGCCCAGCCCCCGGCAGTCCCTCCTTACCATCTCTCCGTTCAAACAGTCCCAGACCAGGAATTCTAACCTCAGGTAACCAGAACTCTTTCACCATTCAAATGTGTGAAAGGCTCAGGAAGCAACACTTGTGCACAGACAGCCTGTTTGTGGGGTGAGGAGTCCAAGGAGATGACTGGTAGCAGGTTTCCAACATGGGAATCCTATCTACTGCAGCAGTCTCCAGCACTTCTTGGAGTGACCTGCAACTTACACAGAAAAAAAATGTTTTAAAGTCTTAAAGCTGGGGTCTCCAGGGAGCGGGGGGGGGAGTGATTTTTTGTTTTTTTTTTTTTTTTAAACTATCTCAGGAAGAATTATGCTAATTGTCACATAAATCAGTCTCAAACAACAAATGAAACATGGGGCAGGCTTTAGCAGGAAATCTAGGTGTTTGTGCATATCTGAGGTCTGCCATTTACTGTACATCGCAAAAAAAAAGAACAACAACAGTATTTCAGATTCTGTACAGAAGAGTGCATGCTCTAGTGGCCAGATATTGAACAACTATTACCTACTCATCTGAAAGAAACACAACTTTATTTGGATAAATAGAAAAAAATCCCTATTGCAACTGATTGCTAAATAAAGCCATGTGCATCAGAATAACATCCGAATACGTTTAAATGGAGCTAAAGTGCAGAGAGTTTATTTCAGCTAAAGAAATCACCAAGTCCACTAGAGCTACAAGATACAGCTATGATCTGCTAGAAACCAATGTGCATAATTCAGCAGCTACGTATTTTGATGGCATGCCGTCCTATGCCATATTATGCACCTCCAGAAACAAAGCTACAGCTCTGAACACAGCCACTAGACTGGAAATACAAGAACACAAGAAGCCCATTTCGAAAACCAGGGAGTGGAACATCCTGATATGCCTGATAGCCTGAAAGCCGGAGTTAATCACGGAAGAAGTGTCATCAACTCTCATTCAAAACCATGTCCATAATGCCCCAGTGCAAGAAAAACTGGGGCAGTTAAGACTCAGCAGAAACACCAGTAATCTTTCCATTCATTCAAGATGTGGTAACACTAGATTCAGGTTAAATTTGTTTTGCTAAGGGGTAGGGAGAAAGAATATTGCAGTATGAGAAAATGTGTGTTTATCCTGTAGGCAGGGAGTATCAGTCCTGTCCTGGAGAGTCCCTTATCCATTTATTCACATGAAATCTAAGTACTCAAAGACTTTGCCTTTTTGTCTGCCATTTAGAGGTAACGCAACCACTGCTTCTGAGCATCTTGTCTGAGATTAAATAAGACAGATCTTACTGGGCTTGTCCATATTTGTTTAAACTTAAAGAAGCTGCCAGAAAAATCACTTTCTCACAGTTGCCACTGATTAACACCACACCAACATTTTTAATGCATTTTAATTGGCTATCAGTTATTTTTCTGAGGCAACGTGTAACAACAAGAAGTCTCAGCCTAACTAAAATTCATTTTAATGTGAATTAGTTGAACACAACACTGCCAGTATGGCTCTGAGGTACTGACTAGAGGAGAAACAAAGGGAAATGTATATTTTTTTGCAAATAGCATTTTGTTCAAAGGTTCCCTGTTGGGTTCTTTAGCATTTCAGGTTATCTGCCAGAGAAAACAGAAGCTCTGTGACTGGGGAGATCTCTCCCTGGGTAAGCCCATAGGAACTGAATAATTAAAACAAAAATGCCCTGGATAACAGGGCTGCTCTTTAGCATTGCTATTAATTTGCTGTATCTGTTTGCACCTATGAAAAGCTGTAAAATGGCTGCAAACATGGCAAACACTTTCAAGACTGATGACAGACCATACCCCCAGTGAAACTCCCATTACTCGGTAAATCGGACACTCCCCAGCTCTCCTCCAGTATCTCACCACTTCTGTCGGGTTCCTAAACCGATGACCAACCACTGCACAAACATACATACACCCTCAATTCTGGATGTGAAGTTCCCTTCACATAGTGAAGTCACCTCTTGTTAGTAGATAAAGGCAGACTGTGACATGTTACCATTACTTGCTTACCTGCCAATACCAGGCAGTCCATACTCCACGTTCTTACCAGAATGCTGGAGCGAGTCATTGTGTTTGTATGCTAAACTTCCCATCTTCACTGTCAAATTGGGATATGAATTTCAGGTTTGCCAAATAACACAGATTTGTGGATATATCCCTAAAATAGCTCTTGCATTGATTTTTCTAGCACAGCAAATAACTTTCAGTTTAAGAAAGCCCCAGCAGATAAGAAAAAGCCTCCCCAGTTCCCCCAGCACTGCATTCAGTACTTTGGAACATATGAAAATTCATTAGTGCAAGTTTCCACTGGTTCTCGCACTTAAGATATAAAGCCTGAGCCATGCACAACAATCAGTGTTGTCCTCCAAGTCTTACTGTAGAGAATTATTGGATTTTATCTTATTGTTGTTTGTTTTTTTTTTTTTTTTTTTTTTTCCATTCTGTCCTACTGTTGTCAATATCATGAAAAGAATTCAGCAGAAGAATGCACATGACATATCAAACTCACTTTCCATTCAGGGATTAGATGGCCTTAAAACCTTTTGTTGTCACTACTGGAAATACGTTTGTGCCCAATGAAATGCTATGTAGACATACAGCAGAGTGATGGAGATCCAGTGCTAAGTCCAAAAGAACAAAAACTTACCTCTATTTAAATGGAAAAAAATAACAGGAGATGAGACAGACATTTTTGGTTGATCTCAAGTATCTTATTTTCTAGTGTTATTCCCTTACCAAATAAACATACTTCAGCTAACTTAACTGCACGTCAAGGTTTTAACTTCACTTTTTCTAAACAGGACAAAATCAAGTGTTAATGTTAAACTCAGGAGAATGCTTCCCCTTCTTATTTTGCAAGGATCATACTTGCCAAAATAAACTTTCCATTAATTTTTGCTGCCTCAAAACATAGAGGCTTCCCACTACTTCAAATACAAGGTTCAGAAAGTCAGCTGGACCTAAAACTCAAAAAATGTCAGTACGACAGAACTGACTAACAGATGAATCGAGGTGTTGTTGACTCTGATTAAGAGCAATATGGAACAATGAGAATTAATCCGAGTAATCCGATATAATTTCAGATTGTATGCCTGTATTTGTTCATGGTAAAACAACTAAGCCTGTACATTCCTCTGAACTCAATTACCTATGGGGTCCTTGGTTTCACATTTTTCCACACCCAGCTGGCAAAAAGCTCTCCCTCATTTGCGAAGTGAAAGCGAGGAGGGATGCACTTGAGCTAGCTTTCTGCCATATGTTTCAGTTTCACAAGTTCGGTCTTCTGTTCATGGAGTGAGTATGGGGGTTGCTATTTTTAGCACTTCTGCCTGACGAAAAGCTCGTTTTCTGTTGAGTTGTAGCAGAAAGCTCACAAAAGCACCAGGACTGTTAGATAGGAGATCTGCAGCATGCGCTCCTATGCTGGCTTTTAGCTTTGTGTACCTCAAACCCGCAGCTCAGGCTGTGAGTGCACAAGTTGCACTGACCCAGGGCTTCACAGGCGCACTTGAATGAGCTCTTTTCCTCTCCTTGGCAACAATAAATAGTCTAACAAAAAAAAAGACAGTGTCTTAGAAACAGATCGTTATACTGTTGCAGAGCTCCCTAAGGGCCAGCAAATTTTGACCCAGCAGTCTAACTTTTCCAAGCACATCATATTTTAAAATAAAACCATCCAGCACCTCTACCCAAATACATATCACCTGCTTACCCAAACCACATGCCAGCTCAGCCACCTCTAAGTACTCTCAACCAAAAGCCCATCCAAATGAGAGCACAGAAGTTCTTCCGTGGCCAGTGTCAGGGTGGCAAAGAGCAAGTTTAAATAAGGCTGCACTGTGGTTGCCAAATGGAAAAAGAGTGATTCACACGTTTTAAAGCAGACTCCAGTACTGTACTTGCTCTCTATTTAAACGGAACTGTGTATGTAAATACAAAAGAAGTGAATTTCCAAATATGAAAATAAATTATTTAGAGGGATATAACTTGCCTACAAAATTACCAGCAGTATAAAAGAATAGAGATCAATTGTACAGTTCACTGTCTCCGCATAGGGGCTGTCAGATGAAGTTATGAGGTTAAGTTAAAACACCAAGGTGAATGTTAAACAACACACAAGTGATCTGGGGAGCTCTTCACAAACAGACACTGGGGATGCAAAAAGTTTACACAGGTTCAAGGGCAAACCAGAACCCTGGGTTAGATGGAGTTTAGGATTGACATACTGATTCAGACCAAACACAGAAATAAATCAGTCCAAACCATCTCAAACTGCTTTCACTTTCATCTAATTACACTTGTGAAAGAACATGGGATCACTTATGTTTAGACCACCAGGAATATCTCATTTCCCAGTGAATCTGAATAACCCACACTGAAGTATCTCTGAGGATTAGGCTGTTGTTCACGAGGATGATTACCCTTGGCCACTGCAGGATCTTTCCCCAAAGAATTAATATTTTCACTATCTACCATTTAGCACAACTGAAAACTGTACACAGCTGCCAAGTTGCCTTCTCACACTAAAAATTCAGCTCCAAAATTCTGTGATATATCAGGTCCGGCTCTTTTAATGCTACTACTTCTGTCCCTCTTCCTTCCTGCTGTTGAAAATGTTTCAGATTATTTTTCCTACAAAGATGTTAATTGTAAAAGAAAATACAATTGAAACTTTTCAGCCCAGATTTTTAACGCTAGACAAATTTATAAACACTTTGGTAGGAGAAAAGCCCATTTGGGATAAGAAAGAAGGATTGCTCAACGCTTCTATTCAAGATTACCATTTGCATCTTTGGGCTCATTCTACAGCTGACTTCACCAGCATGTCCTGCAATTGCCAAAAACACCCATGTAATGGTCACATTGTGTAGGGCAAAAATCCAGCTGCACACACTAAAACCTAAAAGTCAAGACATTTAGAAGGATGTCAAGACATTTAGAAGGACAGCTCCGATTGGAACTGATGGAGCTGCACGTTTAAATACTGCAATGAAGCTGGGGTCAGATTATATACATGAATTAAGGCAATGCAGAGGCTAAAGCAACTCGAGAGGAAAGTTTTCCACTGTTTTGGCTCCACTACAACAGCTCTGTGACCCTTTGGATGCTGTCAGTGCTTGAGAATGTCAGAATAAGACTCATTACAGAGCAATCTGCATGAAATCCAGTGACCTGTGACACCAAGGGGATCAGACTAGAGAATCTGATTATGTCTTCTGTGAAGCCCCTAAGAGAGATGGATTAGATCCTCTAATGAAAAAGACGTGGCAGGACCCCCCAGGGCTTTCAGAACACAAGTCTCACCATTACTGCTTCCCAGCCACAAACGAAAGCTAACCTCCCGTTTAGTTGATTTTTCAAGTTTCCAAGATTATTTTTACTTCAACAGTAAGAACCAGAAAGACGCCTGTAATTCTTTTATTTGCGATTCTGCTGGAATCAAGGAGTGAACCTGGGAAACTGTGTTACTTGGAACTCAGGCATGAATCAGCAGAGGGGGAATATTGCACTTGGCAATGTGCCTTGAATTAGAAGCAACCCATAAAAGGAGCGTTTCTCACAGCACAAGCTATTCAGGTTTGTGCCCCAACTCTGCACAGCCAGGAACAAGATATATTTTATTTCTTATTTAAGAGACGGTGTTAATGATCCTTGGTCCTCCCATCAGTACGTTTTACCCATCACAGAGATGTTTCTAAATGCTGCCCTATTTTTTTTATTAAAAATAATATAAGAGAGTCTCTCGGCAAACTGAAGTGGCAGAATGACATTTATTAAATTTGGCAAATGGGGAAAAACTTGACTACACAGATATGATTTAAGTACCTGCAAAGTAGAAGGCTAGGCCAGTGAACTAAAGAATTCAAACAACAAAAGTATGAAAGATCTGCAGAACATAAGCTGTGAATTCTGACAATCACCTGGTTTCAAAACTCTCTAAAAAAAGAATTAAGGTTTTTTGAATTCTTTAAAATTTAAACCAAAAACAAGGCGTCTGCATTTCTGTGAGACAGAATAATAATGCTGCTCCATTTACATATACTCTGTTTTAGAAGAAAAAGCACACCTTGAAGCCAACAGAGTTGGGCTATTTTACAGCAACTACAAATCCTGTCCTGCATGCAGAAGTTACCTCCAGAGGCCTTCCCCTGGGCCCCAGAAGGAGCCACCACAACTCCAGGCAGAGCAGAGGAACGGCTGCAACAAAACTGACCTTACGGTGCTTCACCAGCAGCCACAATAACGGGCGGCTACACAGACAATACTCATACCAGAGTCCTCCTTCAGCAGATTTTTAATTGTGTTCACCTGATGCAATACAGGAATCCCCCAATAAGGTGCTCCATCTGCATTGATTTGCCCACCTTTAGTGGAGCAGTTCACAGCTCAGTTTGCCTTGCCTGGCAACAACCTGGCAAGTCAACCAAGAATAGCTTTAGAGACAGTAATTCTGACTAGAGGCTCCCTCAGATAGCATTTTAGCCTGCTCACAAGGATTACTGTTTTCACAAATAGAATCAGAGAATGGCCTGGGTTGAAAAGGCCCTTAAAGATCATCTAGTTCCAACCCCCATGCTCTGGGCAGGGTTGCCAATGACTAGAGCAGGCTGCCCAGAGCCACATCCAGCCTGGCCTCGAATGCCTCCAGGGATGGGACATCCACAACCTCTCTGGGCAGCCTGTGCCAGTGCCTCACCACCCTCTGAGGGAAAACAGACCTGTTCCTCCCATCAGGGCAATTCTATAGCTTGGGGTCCTCCCCAGAGCATGAATGCACACACAGTGATGAAGGATATTGCATCAAAGGAGCAATGTGCAACACTTTTTTCTTTGGGACAGAACTATAAATTCATGAACAACCTTTGGCTTTTGGTAGCAAAGGAGGAAAACGAAAACTGTTCTGGGCAAGCCTGCTGGCTGGCTGTGCCCATACAGATGCACTTTGCCAGCTGCTGTCAGGTACTAGGCCACACAGTGCTAAGAACATTTGGCTCACAACTCACTTCATGAGGCTGTTCAGGTCTCAGGCAAGCAGAACTGATCAGTATGAGTCCAGCTGTGCTCCAAAGTCCTTGCTTTATCAGCTGGCCCCAGGGCCACAAGGAATCAAACCAGGCCTCTGAACATGGATGCAGCACAAAACTGCTGCCATACAACTGCTTGAAGTCTCCATCTCCCCATCTTCTTGTGGCTGTTGTGCTGAGTGATGCTCCTGCCCATCTCTAACCCCTGAGCAGCCCAGAGGTACCTAACACTGGGAGCAGCCTGTGGTGGTTCTGGATCAGCCGTGGAGGTGGTGACCGGGTTGGAGTATTTGCCCTTTTAATTGTTCTCCTGTATTGCTGAATGGCCAAAACAAATGAGTGAGCAAATGGAGAAAGGCAAACAGTGGAGACACTGATTACAGAAATCTATTTTTGATATTCTTAATGTGTTTAGTGACATCATCCATCTCAGCCAGATGTTAGAGATTTAAATTGAACAAATTAAAAGACTACTTTTTGCCCTAGGCATATTTTGCTTCATAGCACATCTCATTAGTGTGGTTTCCTTTAATGGCTCATTTAATTTTTCGAATCAAAATAAGAAATAAAGCATAAGCTAATTTAAGCAAACCTTTCCATACAGCCACTTGCTGGCAGCTCAGAACTTTGGGTGCTTAAGAAGGGTAGAAAAATAGGGCTGTTTTTATCCAACTCACCACAAAACTTTTGATGCTAAGATGTTTAGGTTTCAAACACTGCAAAGGGGATATTTATTTTCTTAATAAATACTTCCCTAAGAATTTAGAGGTCTGTTGATATATCTACCCAATTTTAATTGGCAATATCCCTTTAAAAACAACGGGCCCCATCTCTAAAGAGGTGCTTTGAATGAGAAAACAAATTTGTTTTTTACAAGTACAGATGCCTGGAACTTGACATCCTCAAAGGAAAAAGAACTTTCCCCAAGAGAACAAGCTTCCAAAGAATTTGAATGAAAGACCAACAGGGTGTGGGGGAAGAAATCATAAGAACCATACAGAAAGCTTCCAAAATCTGTCTAAATGCAAGAATCAATTCTCAAGACTATAAAAGTAACGTATTGCATACAAAATACACATTTTTCACTGTGAGGGTAATGACCCTTAAATTGAAGACATAGAAAATTATGTCTGAGTTAAGCAATAAATCAGACAAAGCTCCCACCCTCTGGCCTCATGAGACATCAGACACACACTCACAGTTACATCAGCACAGGTACTTCACAGGTTTACACTGATGATATGGGATCCTACATCTCAAAGATGCTTCACAGCACTTAAGTGGTTCAAGTGTTGAATGCCGCTTATTTCTTCTCCATACACTGTCACTGCAAAAAAAAAGTTTGTCTCCTCAACAGTCTAAATGATAAAAAATACAATGAGAAATGGGCAACAAGCAATGATACTCTTAAACTAGCTAAATATACACATTGTGCCCAGTTCCTTGTACTACCCAGTAAATTCCACAGTGCTGTGGAAAACCATGAGGGCAGACACTCTGGAGCATCAATGAAATTGAAACAGTGAGCTCATGTTTTCACATTCTTGGCTTCCTTAGAGAAGTACCATTGTTTCAACTCTTCCCCATAGAAAGTCAAATGACAACTAAGTTTTTACTGTGGTACAAAGTTCTGGGCTATCTCTCACTGTGCAGACGAAACTACTCATTTGGGTGTGCATTAAAGCATTTTGAACCTGTATTATTTTATCCAAATCAAGAAGCTACTTATTGAAAATGGTCATAGCTATCAGCGCCCCTCCCCTGCCTCATACATGCCACATTTGTCCTGTTGAAAAGCAATTACTCAGCAGAAAACTCCTTCAAACAGACATTGCTGCAACTGAAATCCTACTTGTACCATCTCCCACTTGTTCAAACAAGGCTCAAAGACTTGTCAGATTCTAAGTCACATAGGAAGAACAGAAAAGACACAGTCAAAAGCCTTTAACTGTTGACTACCTTTAATATGGAGGTATTGCAGATGCAAGCAGGGAATATTTATTTAGAAAGGCTTCTACACCATATCAGTGTAGCATTGAACAAACATCCTTCCACACGTCAGACGCCTAGAGGCACCTTGGATTGCTTTGTAACAGGCTGAAAGGATGCTATCAAGTTTCATAGTTCTGAGTTATTCTCAAGCTGCCAAAGGATACTCTCTCTGAGAAAATAAACTGTCCCTTGGCCCCCAGGCTGCCACGAAGGTGCCTAACTTTGCTAGGGAGTGGAACTCAAACAGCCCCAGCTGAAGGCCAGGGCCAGCGGCTGTACAGGTTTCATTCTCAGCCTCACCTCCAAAACCCAGGAATTCATCTGCAACAGAAATTCATTCTTGCCGTTTTTAAGGGATAGCTCTTTTAAGCAAGATTTAAGTAGCAGGAGCAATTCTGCAAGATTCTCACAGAATCCCATGTCAAGCTGCAGAGGGCATTTCTCTGTGTGATCTGGGAGGGTCAGGAGGCACAGACAACTCTGAATGAACTAAAATAAATTTAGCTCACTTTTTGTCCAAATGTTTTCTGCTGTGCTCAAAGGAAAACAAGACAAGCAGAGCTTGCAAAGATTTTTCTGTATTATATTTGCTTTAAAAAAATCCGTAACTGGAGACATAAATTATTCACATATTTAGACTGAACGGATACAGTTGGAAGAAAAATACAGTTCGGTAGTTTAAGATTTGTATTTTCCAAGTCAAATATTTTGGATTTTTTTTTTTTTTTCACAACTTGTTTATACCTTAAGGAAAGAGGAAGAAATGAATTAATTAAAACCTACTTTCACTCTTAAATGTCAGAACATTTTAGATTAACTAGAAATGACTATCCAACAGTTTCATGGCTACTTGCACATGAAGTCATAAATAGGACTGGCATCCTGGACATCGCTGCTTGCACAGACCGGTAGGATATTTTTACTGGCCCTCTGAGCAACACTAACACTAAAGTTTCAAGCAGAGGAATTTATCGTACTGAAGCAATCTCAGAGAAAAGATGGACTTTCTGGGCACTTTGTACACCATGTTTTCCATCACACAAGGTGGGTCCAACAGCAACTTTTTGGTAGCTTTCTAGAGGTACTGACAGGCCAATTCAAAGGCTCAAAGTAAGCAGGTGACAGAACTAGATTTGATTCAGAAGTCAACTTTTTTTTTTTTGGTGGTTTAAAAAAGTATGTTAGAGGTTTCAGGCAGAGAGCCCATTGACTGGAACTTCCAAATTAATCTCTGAATATTCGTCTTGCACTGAATACACAAAGCCTTTTCAAAACTTAATCTTGTAACTGGAATAGTCTTAAAATATAAGCAGTGTATTCCCCAAGGGCTGCTTAATTTATTATGTCTGGATCAGTTGCATAAAAGAAGATTCTCTCCCCAAACCTTATTGCTTTGAAGTTTGGAGCATGCTTCATACCTGAGGTAGCTGCCTAAGAAAAAAACATAGTCAGGTCAAATTATTCACAAATTTGAATTAGTTCAGTGCCAGGTTGGCTGTGGGATTTAATTGTAAAGTTCCCATTAACAGTATTGCAAGCTATGGGGATAGCATCTCACACTGAAAATTCATCCTTAACTACACCAGCAGAGACACTGGGAAATACTGGATGTGAATTGCACCCCAGCTTGACTCTGAACCAACACCTGGAATCTATCAGTTGCAAAGTAATTCCATGAATGACAACACCAGAAGTAACAGTAAATAGTATGGCCACCCCAGTTACAGGGCCAGTCTCATGTGCTATGGTTCAAAATAGTTCCACGCAGCCTCTTAAATGCACATGCCAGGATAACAATGGGAACACTTCTTCATAAATGCATTTCTTGCCAATAATCCCACATAACTTTGCATTTTTCTCTCCGCCCTCTAGCATTTTGTACTGAGCATAATAACAATAATAATAATAATAATAATTCCAACAGCTGGTAATTTTAATTTAATTTCTACAGGTGAGAAATAGTGGTAGAGTTTAGAAGAGGTGTAACTAAGAGATGAATTACATCCAGGCTTTCCAGTGCCTAACACAGAGCAGTACTCTGTGTGTTGAATTGCCTTGCTATAAATTTGATGTAATATTGTGTAAAAATATGTTTATGGGGTAAACAGTATTTTCAAAAGTTTCTAATACCTATCTTTTAAAAGTGTCTTTATAATAGATTTTGGTCTTAAAATAAATGTGCCTTTACCTATTTAA
The DNA here is from genome assembly GCF_964035555.1 of Netta rufina. Taxonomy (NCBI): domain Eukaryota; kingdom Metazoa; phylum Chordata; class Aves; order Anseriformes; family Anatidae; genus Netta; species Netta rufina. The sequence goes on from NC_140132.1 coordinate 9,137,612, forward strand.
AACATTTAAAAGCTTTAAATAGAGTTTTTAAAAAAAAGTTTTTAAGCTTAATTCCATTCAACAGAATGGAGGCTATGACTTCATGTTAGATCAAGGGTAGAGATCTAAAAACAGTAAGCAGCCAAGCTGGTGTTCTAGAAAGACTTAGGAGTCTTCTGTTCATAAGACTGCTTTAAAGCACATCCCCACTCAGCTCCTGATCTGACACTGGATGTTCAGATGTGGATAACCAGGAAAACACCACTGATCTCACTGCAGCTCTTCTAGCTCATCTTCAACACCAGCCCACAATTCATTTTGATGCCATAGCGAAGTATCAGTTGTACAAAACCACACAGGAACATTAGCTGCTGCTAGCTTCTAGATGAGTACAATGTAATTGGAAGGGAGGTGCTGGTCTTAACTCACTAGTAGAACCTACAAAACACTGTGGACGACTGCCTGCCATGCTCCTTAGTGCAAATGTACCATTAAAGAATCACTTCCTGAAGTGCAGGGATAACAGGAGGTCACCTGCATTATGATCAAGGTTCCAAATAATCTTCAAATTAAAGGCCTTCAGGTGCAATTAAGTCCAGCTGGCACACAGCTGAGCAACAATCGAAACAATCCACAAACTGGCAAGCTGAATACCAAATTCTAACACTGAGGGACTATGTAAAAGAACTGAGATTACTGAACTTAATTACCGACTTGATTGCCCTGCAAACAGAGTAGCTGTTCACTTAATCCTATCACCTTCAGTTGTGCTTTGGACAGATACAGTTTTGTTGACCTGGTGCTGCATCTCAACCATGCTAAGCCTTTGCAAGAGTCAGGTCTGATCAACATCAGTTTTAGATCAATCGACTGTTTTACCTAAACTTAACGGCACTGAGTTACCCTGCCATGAAGTTACTCCGTTTTCTGCCAGTGAAAGTCTCCACATCTTCAAATAAAAAGTCCGCTCTTCATGGGTTGCAGGACCAGCAAGAAGCACGCTAGTTTAAAAAGAAACACTCCAAAATTACAGCAGAACAAGGTCCTGCACCATGGCACAATTTTCTAAATTAACTTGTTGGAAACAAGCTCGAAATTATATTTAAAGTAAATCCAAATTTGATTCATGTCTTTTATGACTTGTAATACACAACAATGCAGATAATTTTTCGTGAACATACTAGAGAGATGCATTAATCTTCCCTCCTCCCACTGTAATTGCAGTACAGCCCTCCATTTAAAACTTATTGTTGTATGTTACATCAGGAGCTACTAATCTGCTCCTACCCTCCTCTTCCACTAGAGATTTCTTTTAAACAAAAGAATTCTCCCCTAACGTGGCAAATGTCATCAGCTGATCTGCAGGAAGCCAGTAACTTCCTTCCAGGTTTGACAGAGGGTTTCATGAAGCGAAGGCAGAGATCTACCTCAACTTGCTGCCCAAGCAATTCCTTCTTGAGAAACATTGATGATGAGCACTTCATCAGCAGTACATCTTCATTTAAACTGCCAGATGAACAACATTAAAATACTATCTTGCTAAATCATTTCAAATCAACATCTTTCCCTCATTCCAAGCTCAATTCCTGCTGATGTAAGGCACCTTCTTTGTGAGCAATTAAAACAGTCACAAGAAGTACATTGGAAGAACTGGTGGATGAAAAATGGACTCGATAACCGGGTCCCAAGGGTATTTAAAAATCCAGTGTTCAAATGTTGGATATTAGGACTAAGATTTCAGTGGAGTTACACATTTTTTTCCCAAAAAATACCATAAATTATGTTTTTTGTATTCTTTTCCTTCAAAGAATCCTCCCTACACTTTTTTTTTTTTTTCAAGTAGTAACATGGTTGATATTAAATACCACCTTTATTTTAATAATCCAGGGAGATTTTTTCCCCCTACTTGTCTGATTTCCTCTTTCCCACAGCATCACTTTACCAGAAGTCTGGAAGTTTTAGACTGAAGTCTGAAATCGTCTTTTTCAAAATTTAGTTCAAGGCAGAATCCAGAGAGTGCACAGCATTAAGACACTAAGTGCCATACGAATACATAGTTCAAAATTCCCCTCTCAAAAGTTTACTGCCTAAAGAAAAAAAAAAAAAAAGTTTCTCAGAAATATGCAATTATCCTTTTCACAGGAGAGGAACATGAGTATAAATAAACCAGGATGTGTCCAAGGCTGAGGTTCTAGAACAGAGCCAAGGAAACAAATCAAATCTCCTGAGACATAATTCGCTACAGAATCCTCAGGAAATGTTTTGCCAATATACACAAATACATATTTTTTGAAACAATTCAGGGCTAAAACTTATGGGTTAATCCATTCCGACACAAAAACACGGTGAAGATGTACACCAGCATACCCCCACCCCTTTTTTTTCTCTCCACTTTTTTTAATTTTCAAATGATCCAATTTGAGCATTTATCATTACTTACAAAGAAAGAAAAACATCTGAGTAAATATTCTGAAGAGCAACTGAGTATATTTTCAACTATTAGACCAGTTGGTAAAGTCCCTAGGGCATAAACATGAAAATAAAATGCACTTCACCCAAACAAAAATACAAATATGCTGTAAAATAAGCATGGCCTTTGCAGTGATTGTGCCCAAAAAAGAGAAAAAAAGGAAAAGCAAATACTATCACCAGATTCATGCCCTTATGTTGACAAAACACTCCACAGCTCCAAGCTGTCTGTCAGGAGTTCACTGCCCACCCCTGAATCTCCTGCTGAGCCCCTTCAGCTCCACTTACCCAGCCTCACCCCCCTTCAGGGCAGTCACCAGGCTGAGGCTCAAACATCTGAGCAGCACCCTGAGTAAGGAAGGTCCCGGGGGTGGTGCTGCAGGGCAGGCAGGTTACCTCAGTGTACCTCAGCTACGAGTGGGGCTGACGAAGGGAGAGGGCCACCCACACGGGAGCTGGAGCCGCTCCGTTCTCTGCTCTGAAGCCCATGCAAGTCACAGGTAACCCTGGGGTATCACCTGAAAACAACGGTCCTGGTCAGGTACAGCAATATCTGAGTCCAACAAAGAAGATGGCTATGGTTCAGACCCCTTTTCCGCACAAAGTGAAAGGCTTAGGACAACGATAAATTACTAAAGAACGAGTCTGTGCCCCAAAATGTGCTGAGGGCCACCTAACTGCAAAACAGCCTGCAGAAAGGGACCTGGGGGTCCTGGCACACACTAGGCTGAACGTGAGCCCCTGACATGACCTTGCCACTAAGAATTCTGGTAGAGCAAAAGCTCCTTAGACCTAGTATGTGCATCACGAGTACCGCACGTGAAGCCAGACACTAAAGCCGGCATAACGAGCCAGGAGTAACAGAACTGGAAAACGAAGAAGCCAGGTCAGAAAAAAGGTTTTCTTTCAGGCTTCTCTGATCTGTCTGAAAGAATTCACCTTTCCAATGTAAAACTTCACCAGTGTATTTACATGCAATCACACACAACTTACACAGAGCAATGCCCTTTACCACAGAGCGTTACACAAGCGCCTTTGTTATAAATGATGTATTCGAGAAACAGCATAAGGCATAAAAATCCCGACTGTCCATTGCCTTCCTTATATTCTCCAGAGGTCACTTACACCAGAACTAAACAATCCGTGCAAACTTCATGCATGGATATGAGCACACACTGAGAACCGAGTGCAGTAAGGGCTGTTAGGAGCACCAAGAACTGTAAGACTGAAAGGATTAGTCTGAACAAGAGGTTCATGTTTGTGCTTAATGCTCACTCTGCCCACAGCTGTCATTTCAACATTTCTGTAACTGGAGGTAGCAGCATAGCAGAGCTCGCGCTGAACAGAAGCAACCTCCTCTGCTAACCTGTGCAGGAAGAAATGCCAACAAGCTGGTGAACCAAACAGAGGCTGTAAAGAAACCAACCCAGCACATGCATGCACGCACACGCACTGTCCCTAACCACCGGTTAAGAAGTTTTTAAAACACATATTGGATCTCCAGATAGTCACAAATCGTTATGACGAGAAAACCTTTCAGCCCAGTACTTTAATTTGACGATGACACATAGCATAATGTCGACACTATAAAACATCAGTGCTGTTTTCTCCTTGCTGTGCTGGTTTCCTACCAGATTTACTGCAGCAGAATTGAACCGGAGTTATAAAGAGCATGATCTATTTGATCCTGGAAATAGTTTCAGAATGGACAATGAAATCCACTTTTCCAACAACTTACGATAGCCTCAGCAGTCACTGTAATTTGTTGCAAAGTCTACTACACATGAGATGTCATGGCCATCAGCTTCTAGCTTTTTAATGGTGTGATCCTGACCACAAGAGCTCTTTAATAAAGCAAAGCTTAAAAAAAGTAAGAGATATTTTTCACAACAGAAAAATCCTCATCCTCCTTAGAGGAAAGGCAGCCCTAAGAATACTTTTGTATTAATTGTCTATGATAGGTAATTTGAATATTTCTAAAAGAAACTGCTCTTCTCAGTGTGACACTAATATATGCATGACTTAATGACATCAAGTTGGTCTACGTATGGATTAAACAAGACTTTTAAGAAGAAAGTGGTTTGGTCACAAGGATGGTACAGAAACACCTCTCTCTTTTCTATCCAGGATCATCTTGTTCCTCCCTGGCATACTTCTGCCCTCCTAACAAGGGTTTATACTTGTTACTGCATACATGTTCTCACTTGGACTAAACACCAAACACACTGAATTCCTGTTCTATATCCAGCACAGACAGCTCCTGATCTGTTGCTATGCCTATGTACTGTGACAATGCAAAACAGAAAGAAATATTCCAAGAGGGAAACAAAGTTTGCTGTATGAGACAGTCAAAAGCTCTTTCTTTCGTGAGTGCATGTGCATATATATGCACGTATGTGTATAATACATATGTGCATACAACACTATAGAGGCAGAATGAATCCACACTTTGCCTGTCCCCAACCCTGAAATTCTTGGTGGCAACAGATGAAGTTCATGAGGAGACAATAAAAGAAGGAATGCCAGACTGAAACAGCATGGACGGTCACACCACAATCTGGATGATGGGTATCACCCCGGAGGGTGACACTGCAAGTTTACAGCCTGAGAAATGCATTTGAGGTAGACTGGAAGGGGAGACGTCTGGACTGTAACTGACAAGCTGCTAACTGGGTCCACCCGGCTGAGCAGATCCTGATCTAGAAGTATCTACTGCACATACTCTAGAGCACACACAGGTTAACAGAATTGACTCAGATTTTTGTAGCAATTTAAGTTTACAATAACTGCACTAAGTCACACCATATTAACAGGTCAGAATCTGTCCTTTGTAACTGAGACACTCAGCAATTTGGTTAGCATCTTACCTGAAGCACATTAATTCTGGCACCACAGAAACTTTCCCCTTCTGTTGTGCTCTCCTGCTGAGGGATGGATCACACAGAAGTCCCTCAGCTGAACCTGAACCCTGTGTTGGTCAGGCAGCATACCAAAGTATTTCTGCATACTGATGGAGCAGCAATAATAGCAAAATCATATCAAACGCTTGCATTGTGCAGTTGGGCTTAAAAGTCACCTATTGTCAAGCACTGGAATCATCAGGCACAATGCTGAAAACTGAACTATCTGAAACCTATGGGTAACAGAAAGAATCCAAACATTGCTGTCATTTTCAGGGCTTCAGCTCTCCCACAAAAAGCTTTTTTTCCCCCTTTCATTTGGATGTTTAAATTCCTTTAAGCGTTGCATCTTAGATTGCCATTGAGGTATTTTTGCATTTCTGCTTATGTTTGGCTGGGGTACAGTATAAAAAGGGCGTGTTATCAAATACCTGACTTTCATATAGAGAAGAGCGTCTAAAGAATTTTCATTTTCCATGTCAGGACATAGGGAAAGGCACAAGTACCCTGAGAGGAAAAATAAAATAAAAAAAATAGAGCAGTTTCCATTTGTGTATTCAAGGCTTAAACAGCATGGTTTCTAAAGCTATGTGTTGCAGAATCTAAGCTTATCATTAAAATCCATAACCTTTAGTTACAGAACGCCTATGCTATGGGTCAACAGAGCAAAGGAATGACAGATTTAATGTAACCTTCTGCATAACATCAGATGTGAATTTTGCCTTGCACCTCCTACAGCTAATGGGGTGACTGAAAAGGAGGCTTCCAATGCAGAAACTACAGCCATGAAGTAACTGTCAGAGAAATGTTAGAAATCTCCTTATTTTCAGGTTGTCTAACTTCAGTATTTGGCACAAGGTTTTGTAACATCAATAAAACATCTTGAATACAACCCTAATGTATCCTTGTACAACATACACACACGTAAACCAGCCATGCCTCTTTGAAAAATACAAAACCAGAAAGCAACATGACAGTGTCCGCCTGCATCTGCAGGCTATGAAAAGCTCCCACTGATGCAGTGAAACGGTAGAACAAAGGACAGCAGCAGTTAATGTGAAAGCTTTACCTTCCTAACCATCAGGATCTTAGGCACCATGCTTCTTCCTTAAAACTATTCTCTTCTTTCTGGTCTCTCCGTTTTTCAGGTGTCAAAAGCTCCAATTTAACCCAACAGAAAAGAGAATAAAAACAAAATATAATCTACAGAAAATAAGCAATACAAGTAAGCCACTGTCCAAATTCCGAGCACTGGAATACTGTTTTTAAAACTAACCACACTGGGTTCTACGGGCACCACAAATGCTGGCCAGAGTATTACAAACTGGTAGGAAAAAAAAAAGACAGGAATCAAGGGAAGAGAGCAGCTACAGCAGCCGTTCTGACACTTATTGAAGCAAACTATAAGCAGAAGCATTATCAACAATTTTTTCAGGCACTGAGGCAACGTGTTCAAACACCAGAAACATGAAATTGGCTAAACTAAGTTGTATTTGGATGAGTGACTAGGAAAACTGATTTGCAGTTTTTCAGAGAATTTGCAAAGGAGGTTGTTTTTTTGTGTGTGTGTGTTGTTCACCGTCCTGCTACAGGATGCAGCAAGTGCTTTGCAATGACTCTGTGGCCAGAGTGCTATCGTAATAGTGCTGAGGAAGCCAAGATGAGGCTTTATTAGTTTTATGCTTTCATCTTTGCAAATGTTTTGTTTGTTTGTTTGTTTTTTCCCATTCAGGATATTCATTCTTGGCAATCACCACCCCCATGGATACAGAGTTTTGTCAAACTGCAAGTCACTAATACGTAGCTGGCTGCCTTGTATCAGGTTCAGCAAAGATGCATGCATCTTGTGAAGCATATGTGAGTTTCCATCCCAGGGCCTCATCCCACTAGACATCGCAGGAACAGCTGAGACAGGCCTTCACTTACAGCTTCAGTGTGCTCCACTACTGACTTCCCCTTCCTCCCACTTGGCATTCACTGCTCGTTTTTTAAGCTGATCAAGCTAATGATGTTTATAGTCATACCACATTTCTCACCCTTGCCTGTTTGTGTAGGTTTGAAATTGGACAAAAAGTCTCATACCTACTTCAACAGTATTTTAATTCTCTTATCTTAGTAGCATATATGAGGAGTGTGATAAAGTAGTCTCTGCTATCAGCATTTTCCTTTATGTTTACAGATCATTTTGACGAGCAAGGCAGAAGCAGAATTTCCAAATGAGATCATTAACTATGATGCCACTGAATGGCAAGGAAATGGATTCTAAACAAGTCTCATTATCACACAGGCTATGGGACTGTCATTAACAAATCTAAGGTATATGCACTGCCAGCTATCCTTGTAATAACCTAGATACTAACTCGTCCCTTTGCTCTTCATTTCCTACCAAAGTGCTTTATTTTCAATGAAATCCTCCCTTATCCCAGAGTTCTGCCCATTTCTGACCTCAATCCACTACTACTTATAGTGATTTGAGTAGTCTGAAGTGTTAGATTGACAATCCTGGGGAATCAGCCCAATTCATCAGCGTACAGGAACATGATAAATAAATCACCGTTACATTAGGAATTTACCTCAACTGTATTCTGATGTTATCTCCTAGAAAAGGTTCTCTACAGACTTGCTGCTCCATGTTTTTTGCTTGTTTGTTTTCCAAAAGTGCATAAAAACAATGTGAACAGAGTAAAAGCAAAGGGGAAAAGAGGTAAACTGAAATTTAAAGCCTGGCTCCAGTTGAGGATAAAATCAGTACAAAATGAAATGAAAAGCTTTAAGACCGAGCAAGGCGTTCACAAGGGAAGACCACCCCTCCGGGTGTTTAAGCAAAGGTTGGATGTGGTACTTAGGTCTAGTGGTGATACCGGTGGGTTGGGGGACGGTTGGACCTGAGGATCTGGGAAGTCTTTTCCAACCTTAATTATTCTGTGATTCTAAAATGAGACTTACCCCAAATTACTCAAGCCAGATCACTTGTGATTAGGCTTCTATACCTGCAGTTAGGTTCCAGGCCAGTACAGGGTACCGAGCTGATAGCAGACTTCACTAAGGTATTAAATTAAGCACACAGTACTACTGTGTTTGGCTGTATTCAGTTCCCTTTGAAGGCCACACAATTCCTTCACCCTCAAACCTGGCGGTGCCAAATACCAGCCGTTCTCAGTAGAGCCAACAATAACCACTTGCACACACAAAAGCAACACTGCATCCAGCCAACAGCAGTTGGATTGTTCGTGTTAGCAGCACTGCTGAAGTATTAGGTTGTTTAGGATGATGGGGAAGATGTATCATGTGAGAAAGTTTAATACTGTCAAGTAGAGCAGGGAATGGGACAGCAATTACAAATTTAACCTTCACTTTGTTACTCCCTCTGTGCTTATCACAATTCTTAAAATAGCAGTCTTCACTGAAAAGAGTGTCAAGTCTTCACCTCTGAAGAGAGAAAAGCATTGGTATTTATTACTGATGTGCTTTCCACAAAAGGTGAAAGAATGTCAGGGCAGATCTCAAATATATTCTGCATGTAATACAGCAGCTATGCCATTATACATTTTAAAGAAAAAAAAAAAAAAGCAAAAAGTCTTAACTGTACCACTCTTCTTTATAAGGAAAGAGTTGCAAACCATGTGTGTGCCCAAATAGAAGTGTCAATGATAACAAACACTGTATACAGAAAATACATTGGGGAAAAAAAAAAAAAAACACAAAACAAAACAAACAAACAAACAAAAAACACTTTAAAAACACCTTTACTAAACTACACTAAAATACACCCCTTTGTCTTACTTAGTAGTGGCATGATTGCATCAAATAAAATGATTTTTTTCCCACTTTATTTATTTACTGGTATCTTCGCAGATTGTAATTTTGATAACACCAGCAGACCTGCACCTAAACATGATAACAGCGGATCCATTCTGCATCTCACACTAGCTTATTCTAATGCATATGAGGGCAATTACTTCCTGACAACTCTCTGATGAATAACTGTGCTCTTTGCCAAGCTTGTCACATTGATCACTGGCCAGCGATACAATTAATAAAGTATTGCTGTCCACATAGCACATTAATAACTAGCCTGAACTAGCGGTGGCAAGTCTGATAGATCCAGTGCATTTTAATCTTTCAGACTCTGCCAGCTTAGAAGATTAAAAGAAATCTCTGAGACAATCTCTCCACACCAACACTGGGTTCCCTGACATTCTAGCCAGGGTTACAGACTTGACACTTATTTCATTAATGCAGGATCAGCTGGACATTTCAGGCTTCATTTCCAAATGTCGCACTGCCTTGTATCCAAAGCATTATTTATTTATTTCTTCCTCCTATTTATACTTCTGAAAGGTACAATTGATTAAAGTTGTCAGTTCTACCAGAATTCATTAGAAAATAATGGTCATAAATTCAGCGTACTTTGAAATGTTGCTTAATAATTCCATAACATTTAGAATAGAAACATCAATCTAGGAAAGGTCCCACCTGTTCGATACAGGAAGAGATGAATTAAGGCTTGGTCATGAGCAACAAGTCTGCGGCTTTTCCCCAGCATTTTACACTAATTTTAATTGCTGTTTTTAGAGTTGTGCCAACAAAGGTGCTTTAAGCAGATTTTTAAAATTTATTTTTATTTTTTAATTTTTAGGACATTTTATGATCTTTTGTTTTAGTCAAGTCTTCAGAACAAAAGAAGTTCATTTGATGGAAAAATAATTTAAAGAACCCCAAGTGGCTGCTCACACGCTTCCAGGTGCAAGGTAATAGGTTCTCCTACAACTGGGAACATCTCTTTCAAAGCATACTGCAAATCTTTTGCTTTTCATTTTCAAACTTAGAGATTTTAAATACCAATACCTGCACAGAACTGTTCTCTATAGAGTTCTGTACAGATGGACAAGATCTTAATAACCTGAATAAAAGAATTATCAAAGCTTTCTAAAACAGTATTGAGATTCAGAGCATCTGCTCAAACCATTCACTTGAAATTCCTCAATTGCTCTAGTATTATGCAAAAATTAAACTTAATGTGGGAATATCAATTCCAGAGGAAAAAATTGAATGTGTCCATCTAAGGATTACAAAAATAAAAGACCTCAGAGAATATTTACTTTTCCAAAAAGAGATTTGCCAACTATTGGGAACTGTTTGGTAAAAATTAGAAACTGGTCATTGCCTCCAGAAAAATGATATATCATTCAACATGGACCGAGGATTTTCGCTGCATCTCGGGGAGCATTAAACACAGAGCAGCTGCCCAGTCCAAAGAGGTGATTCTCCCACTCTATGTTGTGCTGGTGCAGCCTCTCCTTGAACATTGTGTGCTATTCTGGGCTCCATGACAGAAAAAGGACGTTAAGGTTCTTGAAGGTCTCCAGAGGAAGGCCAAAATGTGGTATAAGAGGGGGGACATCCTGTGAGGAGGGGCTGAGGCCCCCAAGGCTGCCCAGGATGCAGGAGAGGAGGCCGATGGGTGGACTCACCACTCCCTGCAGCCCCCTGAGGAGGGGAAGCAGAGGCTGGCACCGGGCTCTGCTCCTAGGTTGCCCATGGGCAGACACATAGAAGGGCCCAGAGCTGCACCAGGGGAGGCTCAGGCTGGACACTGAGGGAAATCCCTGCACTGTGAGGGTGGCCAGAAACTGGGACAGGCTTCTCAGAGAGGTGGTTGGTGCCCTCAGTAAAATACTGTAACTTTTGGTTAGCCCTGAAGTGGTCAGGCAGTTGGACTTCATCATCTTCATAGGTCTGAACCACTCTATTCAGTTACCAGCTGAAAAACACTTATATACTCTCAAAACAAGACTGGTATCTGTGCCTGATGTGCTTCAGTCAGGCACGGTGCAGACCCCGTGTGCTGCTAGCAGGCCAGAAAGGTGACACCAGGGCAGTACCCTCACGTGCAGTGAGTTGATCCTGCTCTTGCAAGCACTGGCACTAGAAGTTTGACACCAAGCACGTTAGACCCAGCGAGGACACCTAAGTTCTTAACAAACGTACTGTCACATTTGAATAATGCAACCATAAATGCTTCCAGGGATTGAAGTTGCCTCCCTGTCTGGCATTGCCCTGTAATGATGAAGACCACACATTGCTTAAATCTTGAAATCAGTCCCGAGTTAACTCTGCCTTGCAGATGTTCTGTTACTGCTCTGATTCGTACGTGGTTTGTCCAGAGAGCCAGTGGTTGCCCCGAAGACAGGTCGAAGGGGCTATCTGACACGCTGCTGCATGAAACTACTCCAGCTTTCTCTGGAGTGTTTTGTACGAGCACCAGGACTGTCCTGCAGATCACCTCAAGTGAAGAACAGAACATCAGCAAAGTGTCTGCTCCAGATGATAAGCACGATCGCATTGAACTACCTCTTTGTTCTTAGGGTGGGCAAGGTGTAGAAAGCCTTAGGACAAGCTTTTCAGCCTGAAGCATTTCAGCCCTGTCTCAAGGTTATGGCTGACAGCGTCCTGCTCAGCTTTCTGTCTCCTACACCACCTCATTGTGAGCTAAGCCCAGCTCACGGGACAGGACCGTATTACACCTACGGGCAGCTTGCTAAAGGTGTCCTCAGCCTCTTAATAGCCTTTTAGCCCCATGGTCAATTCCTTGCTTCACACTGCCAGGAACAGAAGGTGTGCCATAGGACTGCCTTGCTAGGAGATTTTTAATTACGCTGTGTTTTGGTTTTGGTTTCAAGGGCATGTTTTACAGCCCTAGGCTAACACAATGGGATAACTTATTTGTCTATTTACATTGCGTAAGAATAAAAGTGACATAGCAGAAGCAACGTGGATTTTGGAAGCTTCTGCACATTCTGATTTAATAGAAAATTTTAACAAGGGAATCGGGACTTCCAATAATAAAATGAACGTTTATCAAAGTGGCATAATATCCTGGCAATGGAATGAATCATAGTTCACACTTAATTGCAAAGGAGGCTTTCATGAGATTACCCATGCAGACTTACTGTCTCTTTCCTATGTGTTTTAAGGACTGCAAAACCAAAAGACATGCATTCTGGAAATTGTGAACAGAAAGGTAGCAACGCCTAGTCATAACACCAGCTAAAATCATCTGTTAGGAGTGTGCCTAAAAGCATTTTCCTTATGACACACCACTTTCCCAGCTTAATGTACCACTTCAGCTGCTGAGATTCATTCTACCATGAAATTTAGCATGCAGGAAAGTCATTTGGGGAAAATAGTATGCATGTAAAATGTCACTAGGAAGGATATCATGGGAAACAATCATATAATGGCCCACTGCAGATGCACAGATAGGAGCTAGCAGAAGGTATTACTGAACTGACATTTCTCTAAGACAGCAGAAGCCTCAGGAAAAAGGTAGAGAAATACCTGGCATTTCATGCCTAGAAATTGTGCTATCAAGTGCTCTCAGCATAAGCAATATAAGGGCACCCAGAACTGGTGATATAGCTTAATGCTAAATACTGGAGCTAAGAAAGAGGAGATCGTTGGTGGGATTCATTTATCAGTCAAACTGGGAGTTACATCATCAAATGCAAAGTGGCAAAGACATGCATGCAGTTCTGTGTTGACTATTCTGCTGATTTGGCCTTCTTTTTCCTCAAGGGAAAAGAAAGAAAATTTCACCTTAGAAAGCTAAGCACAAAAAGCAACATTCCAATCTTTTCATAGGAGGCAGATAATACAAGCTCTTTCAAAATATATTTGTTCTTTCAGTTTTCCTATGAACATTGACAACGGCTGTCACAAAAAGGCAGTCTCCAAACACTATCTCGTAGTTATCCCTTGAAAAGCCAGAAGAATATTTTTTTTCAAGGAAGACTTTGTTTATGAAAGGCTTCCTATATGCACTGATGATGATGACAGGTGAGACTGAATTAAATGGTGTTGTTCTACCTCACGTCACCATGTCTGCTCTCCGCAAGCCCAAACAAACCAGTGCGTCCTGACAGCATTTTTTGCAGTGTTCCACTCAAGATTTTTTGTAGGGCCTTTTTTTTTTTATTTAATAAAAAATAAAAAATCAATGAAAGGTGCTCACAAGAACTGAAACACACTATTACTGCGAAATCATAGTCTTAGTAGGACTTTATAGACATTTTCTGTAATTCTTGGGACCAACTTTAGTTAAAGCAGGAAAAAAAAGTGTGGGAATATGCGTTATGGGCTGATTTAGCTGTTTAGATATATCAGTTATTTGTTTCAAATGAGAATACCTGTGAAAACAGGATAATTGAATAGCAGAAACTTTGTGAAACATCCTTTCTCACTGTGAAAGCAACAGATCACAGTAACAGCTGTGATACCCACTGAGCCACCTGTCTTGTCACTTCTGTGGTTTGAAGCTGATGCCTGAGTCACTTCTAAGCCTGAGCTAGCTCAGACAGCACTAGGCATCCTCGTGCTGCTGCTATCAAACCGTATCTCATAGCTGCTGCCATACACAAGTACCGAGAAGCAGAAGGTACCGCCCTGACCATGACCTGCAGTTGCCAACAGCCATAGTCACAGGAAGTATTAAAAAGCAGAACAAAGCACAGCATCTTTAATGCCACAGGGACTCAATTCCTTGATGGCACGACTAGCCGCAATCTCAGCAGGGCTTGAATGAGGACTGAGATGAGGGACAACAGACAGGACCAGAAGCTATCCAGGTGTGGAATAATTGCCTGAGGTAACTTGTAAATTAAACTGATATTCACATTTTTAAGAAAAGGTACCCAACATTGAAGAAGCTTCTAGAGTGGAGCGTAGCTCCATTCCATAGAAGTTCCCTGGGCCTCCAACCTTAGCTGCTGACCACACCGGGGGAACTTGGTGCGCTCACTGGAAGCGGAGCAGCACGCAGTGTGGAGCGGAGCGGGGACACCGCGGCCAGGCTCTGGGACAAGATGGGGACTTGACTGTTCCTGTGCACAGAGCCCAGCAAGCTGCACATTTGCTACCCCGAGCCAACGGCCTGTCGTGTTTCTGACAAAACGCTGTACTCTGGTGAACTCATAATATCATTATAATACCAAAACACACCTCCATCCCAAAAGCTACCCATCCCCAAGGTGCGACCACCCCTCACTGAGCACACACTCTGAATTTCTCAGAGCCTACACCTTTAAACGAAGACGAGAAAACTTTTTACCAGTCGTAACCAAGATATGCCTGACTAGAGTCACTCAAGCTCCACCTAATAGATGGAAAATAACAGAAATGGGCTTAAGAGAGAGGGGATGTTAGGGAAGATGCCATCACGAAGGAAACCTTCTGACTTCTGGGATCAGTCGACAGGCTGAGCCTCTCTTCCTGCCCCCTGCCCGGGATGCTATGGGGTAAGATGTGACCACTTGGTTCTGCCAAGTGCCCCCCAGGAAACTTAGAAATCTCCATAGTGTCTCTTTATACCTTTTAACACATTTATAGCCAGGCAGTGTTACTCATACTTTTGGTATTTGAATGTGCTTTGCAGGCAGTGAATTTATCACTGGCAATCCAAAGAACCTCTGTACCCGGTGCTGTAATAAACTGCACTACTCATTAACTCTAGCCGTGATAGTTCTCACTGAGCACGATCAAACTCTAAGTGAGGCTGTGGTAGTTCATGGAACGTGACTAGAGTGAGGGTGTATTATGTTATTTGTGACTCTAAGTGTGATAGTTCGGTATCCTGACCAGACTTATAATGGCTAATTGGACATACTTTAATGCAATACCAGGAACATGAAAATATCAGTAAAACCACAGATGTTGGGGAAGGAAAGGGAAACAGCACCAAAGTAACATGCTTTTTGTCATAGCTGAAGTAAATTGGTGCTGGCCTCTAAAGATTCATTCAACTGATTCTTGGTAACAGAAGCCCTTGTAGGTGATGGAAAAAAGAGTCTGTTGCAACTCCTATTCCAGCAGACCCTGGGGATGGTCTGAGCAGTCAGTGTGTCATTTCAGCACCCAAAAAATGAAAAAAATGGGAGTAAAATCCACATAAATCAGGTAGATACTGCTTTTGCCTCAGAAAGAGGTAGGCTACGTGGAGAAATGTAAAAGTGAAAAGTGAAGAATAAGTGTAGCCAGCAATAACATCAAGTGTATGTTTCACAGACTGTGATGTGTGCTATTTACAGACCCTCTGTTAATTGCAAAAATCATACCAGCATTTCCCCTGAAAACTAAACTAAGATTCCACAAAAACCATTTTTCAAGTAAAAAGTGCATGCAGTGTTTCAGATATCTAAAAAGAGCACAGCATTCACTTTACCAATTAGAAATGTCTATTCTGTCTTCCAAATTTGGCTAAGCACCAGCCAGCAGCAGTAAAATAAGTGCTCTATTTTTAGTGTCAATAGCTCATTATAACTTGTGATAGGTTTGTTTATACATGCTGCTCTCCATTTTATACAGTTGGACTTGAAAGTTGCCCTACACACGCTGATGTGTCTCTGCAGGATGTCTCAGTTTATGAAAAAAATATTGGCATGCCGCCCTTGGTGCACCACCACTCTTCTCCTTCTCGAACAGCTCATACACTGCACAAGATACTCTCCCTCTTCTTTCCCAGGGCTGCAGCCATCAGAATCCACAAGTTCTAGTTTGCGTGTCTTCCATCCATGCCTTTCCTCTCCAATTTGTCATTCACGTAACAGGAGCGTGCCCCTAAACTAATCACTTCCAAGTCAGGTGAGGTAACAGCACTACAATACCATACAAATACAAGTTCTCTTTATCTTCCCAGAGCCATATGATGTGTAAAAAGCTTTTACAGCTCCAGATGCCCAGATTATTGAATTGAAATTTGAAGCATTATTTCTAATTCTACTGGACTACTGACTTGATGTAATGTATCCCCACAGGAAACACTTTTTCAAAAGGATGACTTTTTACTTCAGTCTTAAACACGAAACAAGAAAACCCACACTGACCAAAGTCTATTTTGAAGCCCTGTATTATAAATTAAAAGTTAGCATAGCAGGGGTTCACTGTCATAATCTGACTTTTCAGATCACATCATTGACCGACTTAAAGAATTCACAGAACTTAACTGATCAATACTCTAAATGGTTTGGATGGCTCCACAGGAATAACCCGCTGTTAATTTGAGGTCAGTTTGTTTTATTCCTTATAGGTCTAATTAGCAGTAGCCAACAAATCCAGAGATTGGAGGACAAGAGCAGAAAGCTTTACATCAACAGAAAGGATGCAACTAAAGAAAGCAGGAGAACACTGTTCAGTTAAATTGCCTAAATCCTACTTGAATCTCTTCTAGGTCTTTGGCACCAAACAAAAATATATATATATAAGTATGGAATCACTGGCAATAAAGAGTCCTGGTTTCTAGGAATTGTATATTTCCTTTAATTTGAATTGAAGATTAAAATCAACCAAAATTATACCAGACACGATTCTCACAGCTGTCACAAGAAGGCTTAATTCTAATTAATTCTGCACAGAAGGATGATTTCTATCAACTGAGGTGCTGAAACAGCATACCTAACTAACTGTTGTCCTTCACCTTCCACTTTCTCCAACAAATCCCCAAATGCTAGCCTTCCTGGCCCCCCTTGTGACTCCATACAACACCCTGCGGAGACCCAAGCCCATTTTGCATAAGATGACTACCACCAAGAGCACCACAGCAACACCACCTTTAGTACAGAGCTACTGACATGCCTCATCCTCTGAAGTCCAGCCACACAGACTTGTCCCTGGAGTCCCAGACTCATGTGTTGAAAGGTCATCCAGCTTTAGGGAAGCCAGAACTACACGGTCCGTGAACTGAAGCCGTTTAAACTGAACCAGCTTAAAAGTTACCTTCAGAAAACGGGAAGTACTGCCAAAAAGCCTGGGGTAGATCCTTTTGAATAGTAGTTTATTATTCCAGTTTGGAAGAGACTTGAGAGTGCTGCTTTAGTCCTTCCTGCATCCTTCCAAACAGCTACATTTTGTAATTCTCAAAGAAAAGGCGCAATATGTGAATTCCACTACAGTTAAAGCGAAAACTCAAGCTGTCAGGTAATTACCAACTGTTCCTTTTCCTCAGCGTAAGACATCTTAACCACTGCCAGCAGAAGCCTTGAAAAAGCTCTTAGCTAGGTCTAAACCAAGCTCTACTACCTTCACTCAGCCCTTTTTAAGTAACTTGATATGCACTAACAACTTAGAGACATCCTCAAAAGAAGTCCAAGAAGGAAATCAACATCCTGGTTGGGGATGCTAATGCTCAGAATAAATTCCCTGTGTATTCAGCTCCTGAGAGAAAGTGTCCTGAGCCTGATTAAAAGACAGTTGAACAGGATGAAAAGCATCTTCCATGGCCTATTATTCAGGCCAATAGGCAACATTAACCGATGGCTGTGTGGTTGAGCTTCAAAGGAAAACAGATTCCTTAAAAACCTAACAGGACATCAGCTGCAGCTACTCAAATCCAACAAAATTTTGTAAGCATCACTGCATCATAGTATTTGATTTTAGTGCCCAAGACTGAGTTAACATTTTAACTGGAAGGTCAGAGAAGCCTTTAAAAAATCTTCTAACTTTATATTTCTGTATGCAACAGAAGCACATTCAAGATATGCTTCAAGGTGCCTGCATCCAATTTCAACTATGGTAGACTCTTTACTCCATTTCATCTCTTGCAGACCAACTGGTAAGCCAGAGAAATATTGCTGAAGCCAGTTCTGAAATATCACTTTTACTCAGCTAAATCAAACATCGTTTGTTTTCTGAAGTCTGATGAAATCACTTTGCTGATCAGAGTGGCTAGTGCTAGAATTGAGCATACTTTCAGCCCTTGACCTTACAAGTGTCTTCAACCCACAAAAATATTCACAGCTCAGAGGGTGTGATTTTTCCAACTACACAAGGACAAAAAACAATGCATACGGCTTACGGGTAGCGTAGAAAGAACAGTGAGAAATCCTGAAGATCTTCACAACATTGACTGAAACTATTTTCACTCACAAAAGTCAGTGTTTTAATGATTAACCTCAGACCACAGAAAGGCCAGGAAGCACCACTCAAAGCCAAGTTTTTGCAATATATTTTGCTCCCAATGAAAAAGGCTTGTCCTGGTAAATGGTGCTTCCCTCTAAAATTCATTTCCCCTGAAGTGAACATTACACTTAGAAAAGACATCAGAAACATCTGGAATTAAGTTTTAATTGCAACATGAAAGCCCTTAGGTATATACAAATTAAGACAGAGAACCACAATTCATAACACGTAGGCACCTTCGCAGAACTAAGAGCAATTTTCACGTGGTCAAATTTTCACTGGCTGACTGGGTTCAGAAGAACATCATGGGGTGAACATACTGCAAGCCCCATCAACAGATACCTGCTGTGAAGCAGTTCGTACTAGGGAATGGGAAGTAGGCTTTTGATGAGTTATGTCCCATACCCACAACTTACATCCTGCTCTATTGCATCAGCAGTAACAAATGACTCAAAGGAGACATACACGTATGGCAATGTAAAGCAGCTGAGCATCCCCGGGCTAGTGCTCCCATTTCTCCAGGAGGACTCGCATGTTAGGACATGCAGTTTAAAAGAAATGTGGTTAGATGGACTACATGTGTAACCAAACCCACGGCAGCACAGTTTCCATTCAGCACCACTTCAAGATACTGTACTATCCACCAAGAACTAACATGCTCCATTTCCAATTTTAGTCCTCACATACGCCTTGCATTACTACAGTCCTAAAGTGCCATTAGCACATAGAAGTATCATCGATGAAGGTGTTAATATTCACCTTATCAACTCCATAAAATGATGCTGAGGTCTAGTTTCAGCCTTAGTTTTATTTACTGTCAATACCATTTACATTAATTCATTTTCAATGTACAATACATCTTACGAGCTCCTATTGAGCACATTTCCCTTAAACTCAAAACAATGAAGGTAACAAATCAGTAGGATCTCATGTTAGGGTTTGGTTCTATGCTTTTGGCTAAAAGAAAAAGAACTAGTTTGTAGGCATCTAGTTTTAGTTAGGCTATCAAACATGGCTTAAACAGAGTTTCTTTCAGTGCAGTACACCAGACTCAATAAAAATTTAGCAAAAAAAAAGATAGTATGAAAAATAACTCCATTTATTAAGTTCTATGGTACAATCCAAAAATAGAGTAGTTCTACAGATAATTACCGTATTTCCATATTTATAAGATGATGGCACATGTGGGGATAATAGTACAAATGGAAGTACCAGTTTCCTATTAATATGGAAATTCAGAAATTATTGGAGTTATCTGTCATAAATCAACTTTCTCAATTTTTGCTGATGGAAATGCCATTTATGCACTATATTGAATTCCAAAATTCATAATGCAACTCCCCTTTCACTTTGATAAATCAATGTAATGGTTGTCGTGCTTATCCTCAATTTTGGCAAGAGTTCTGCTCTGAGATTAAAACAGGCCAAATCAATACTCGGTGCAATACCACTAAAGGCAGTGGAATTAGAGCAAGGAAGGATTTGTTCTCACAACCTTGTTAAGTGCTTAGTTCAGCAGCCAAGGACAGATGCCGTGCACCCACAGGATAGCCAAATTATTCACTTCAATTGACCAAAGCACACCATGGGATTCTGAGGCAAGATATTGTGTGCTTGCACTTTAGGAACAAATTAGTGAAAACTGTCAAGAACAAGAGATTTGAAGGTTTTGTTTTTCTAACAAGGATTGCATGCTGCTTGAGATTCAGGGCAACGTTTGTCTATCAACTTCCACAGATGTGAACTGGAGCAGCAGATGCCTTCTTGTGCAGCAGAGAAGCTGTCACTTACCCAGCAACAACAGTCTGTAGCTATTGAAAATTACAGCATATTTTTCAAACATTGGCACCTTAATATACTTTATTCTTCTTTCCAGAAACTGGTTCTGCAACAGCTCTAGAAGAAACAGCAGTTGAATTGAGATAACCACTCATGCCAGGACGCAACAACAAAGGTCTCCCAGTTTTCAATGAACACAAGAAGTTCTCCAACAGAACAGGTTGTCATTTGGATGCCTAGTGTTGTTCCCCCAGTTTCTCCATATACAGAGCTTTTGCTTTCTCCAAATGGAGGTAAGAACCTATCCAGCACAGTAATGTAAACCACAGATAAGGCAACACAAAGCTCAGAAGTTTTAGGCTTCCCAGTAGTGTTTCATTCACATGGAATAACTTATCTCCCAAAATTAGGCTACTTCAACCAAACCTGGAAAGAGAATCCAACCAGGCCTTTCCAGGTATCATCGGCTTGTTGCAAAGCCTGTGAGAAGTCAGATGCCTAGACTAGTAGTATAAAAATTTTACACCAAAAAACAGCAACAGCAAAATGTGAGCAATAAAACCTTTATCCATTTTTCTATTGCCCTAATTTATACAAAAATGAGAAGTGTTGAAGCATCTGTTAACATCAGCTCCACAAAACTCTCTCAGGGTCTTTTTCGCCCCAAGATAAAATCAAATCACATGCTGCTTGACTACTTCGTAGCAGGGACTAGGTAAGTATGAATGAGGAAAGATGGCTCTCGCCTGTTGCAAAGATGTTTCTTCCCAACAAATGACTAGAAGAAAACTTTAGTTTTACCTTATGCATTATGAACTCCTAAGTGCATCCCAAGACATTTACAAGGACCCTCAGTCCTCCTGCTCAGAAACAGAGCTCTTCTATCACCATTTCCATCTCATTGCACACTCCAGATTCTTCTGTATAGCCCACAGTGCAGAGCAGGCAAACAGAGGACTGGAAGTGCTTTACAGCATTGTACAGATTATTTCTCCCAACCACATCGGTCCCAAATCCCAGCCTGCCACATGCTTGTCACCTGTCTGTACCTTAGGTCAATTTATAATCCCAAGGATACCTCCCTTGCTATTCTGGGTGTTTTGACTGTGTGACTTAGTGCATTTAATTGTTACCTTTCCCAAAACTCTGAATGCTTTGAAAACACCGTTCACATTTGGAGAATGGAAGATTTGGAAAACTGTTCACGTTAGGTTAATGGGGCATCCTGAGCCAGAGAGAACCCTCAGCCACAATCAACGTGGCTTCCAGTCCTACCACAGCACTCTAAACTGAGAAGCATAAGCTACAGTTTAAAGGTCAAACAGGAAAAAAAAAATGACGTAAATAATTTGTTTCAGTAATTTAGTAACATTGGTTTGTTGTGATTACTGCTACAAACTCCTTTCATATTTACAACTGTGATTTTTTTAACATCTGAATAATTTATACCCAGTGATCAGCAATACGTGTGTCAGAGAAAATCAGGAAAATTAGCTCCTCTAGTGTTCCCAGACTTTAAGAGAACATATTTTCCTCTCCAATTACATTGTTTCTGTGGTTTGCATTCTGAATAGACAAGCAGAATTACCACAGCAAAAGATTCTGAATATTCATCTTGAATGTGAGGAGCAAGAGATCTGCACTCAAAACCTAGCCTTAAAGACATGCCTGTAAGATGTAACAGTTGCTTCTACCCTCCTTACAAGAACCCAGAAAACAGTAAGATGAAAAGAGCTGTATTTTAAAGCAGGGTAACAATTCACAGCAGGATGCAGTTTTGAAAATAAAACCCAGAGACCCTGTCTATATGCACAACAGCTCTTTGGCACAATACAATAAACTGACGGAGAGGAGCTCTGAAAAAAAAGTGACCTTGTGAATGTCACTAACTCTGTAGCCATTGTAGGCAACAAAAACACGAAGAATTTCACAGGAAGACAGCTCACAGAAGCTGGAATAAGAGACAATCAGTGACTATTGCAAGACAAACTAACGGATAGGAGATTGGCAGAATTTACAAAGTGGAAAAGTTGTAGAAAAATCAGTGAATGGAAATTTGACAAAAGGGCTCAAAAACTTGGCGCATATACCAAAGGTATATATTATATTTTACTAGCCATTTTACTAGCTCTATTTTACTAGCCATACCATGAGCCTTCTACAGACTTTCTTAAGCAGAGATGAACACATAGTGGAGATTGCAACACTCATGCCCAAGACTAAGTAACTGCAATCAGTACAGTTTGGAGACGAGAAAAAATTCCACCAGGTTCATTTTTGCACAAAAGAGGTGATTTAAGACATGCTAATTTAACCAAACTGCCGTCATGGCAAGCGAGGCTTGGAAGTATCTTCTCTTAAGAAATGGCAGTATCTGGAAGGCAGTGAAGAGCATCATGCTGAAGGGCCTCAGCAAAAATGCCTCTTCCAGTGTACAGACATAACATTAAAGCTTCCACTGAACAGCTCAAGTCCAGCACGTACTGCACTACAGCTCAGCTCCTGCAAGAATCAAGATAGGTACAGAGGCAAACTGACCTCCAGGGAACTCTTGCAGGCATAGTACCTTGACAGGGTAGGCTCTTGCAAGATCCATGAGGGTGTTTTAAGAAGTTATAAAAATCCCAGGTCTACCCATGCAGAAGACTAGCACAGGGTCTATGAACTGCACCTCAAAACAACCATATCAGCAAAAACGTTGGACAAGATCCCTAAACATATGCTAGATGAGAGACAACGCTCGTCCTCTCCTTACAAGAGAGGCTGAAATAACAGCCGCACTGGCCAGAAGCACACTCCTCTCAAAGCCAAGATGAAGCATAACATTGCCTTTTGATTTGATTCTCAGATCTTCCTGGAGTACCTTCTTTCCTACTAACCTGAGATCAATCCTTCGCAGATTATGAAAGACACTTGCCAAGATAACACTGGGCTGTTTTGTAACAAAGCATTACAAGAAAACCAATCCAGTTCCCATAAGCACTATTTCCAGAGACTAGCAAGAGCTGGAGAAGTTGATCCCAAAAATTTCTTCTACAGATATATTAAATGATGCATTAAGGTATGATCCTGCTCCATTTGCAAAGCAGGAGTTTCAGTACATTGCAATGAAAGCGGATTAAGACCCTTATTCTTTAACAGATGAAAAACAGGAAAAATGCTGATCCCACAAAATCTCCAACCTATCAAATGTAAAAGCAAGATACAAGATGTGTGGCCTAGCAGCTGCAGTACCAGAGCCAAAAGTTACAGAATATTCTTTCTGCTGATTGAAATCTGTAAAACACTTCAACATCTGTTAGAACAAGATGTTTGTTTACCACATTCCCCTGCAAAATGGAATGATGTTTCTTACCTAATGTACTGGAGAATTTTTAGATGAAAGAGGGATGTTTATGAGAACCATGCAGGGTATAATTGAAAGAATATTTCCGGATAAAGATACCATATGTTTTGTATTTCCACTGAACCTATAAATATCTCTATAACAGTTTGGGGCCATAAATACCATGATTGGGAAGAGTTTTATGCATTTGCTTAAGGCTTTTATTACTTTCAATTATCAGTTTGCTAACAGCATCGCATTTTTCTCCCACTACACAGCAGTATTCCCAAGGATAAATTCTGAGATGTCAATAAGATCACTGAAATGTGTACAGAACCGTGCAGCGCTGGGGCTCATGAAACAACCTGGCTTCCACAGGGCAGTGTAATTCCTCCCCTACCCCCAAATATCACGTGCTCTCTACACAATGTGACCAGAAAGATTTCTTTGTTGCCTCAGTTGCAGGGTATGATGGGGAAAGCCTGAAAAATGCAGAGATTCAGGAAGTTCCAGCTGCACATCAGAGCTATGCAATGCAATTCTTCCTGCACAGCATGTTAGTAGGAATAGCATGAAATGTGAACACAGAGAAAGAACTGTAAGCTCCTAGAGATGGAAATAGCTAGTGATGACACCTTGCAAGAGACCATATAAGAAGAAATCATGTTATTGGCTTTGTAGAAAAATAGACTTACGTAAATGTTTTCCAGATATTACCATTAGCAGTTTTCTTTTTTACCTCTATGTATGATGGAAACTGCTGGTATTTTTGGAAAAAGGCATTGCTTGCGTTATCTATTTTTTGGTACTATGGGACTGTAAGAGCTCTGTTTTCAGTTACGTATTGTACTGTCTTATTAAAATCTGATTTGCATACAACCTTTCCATTCCTTCTCAAAGAAATGCTCTTCAGAAGGGACCTTTTCAGTCTTTTCCTTACTACTTTTTCAGTTTATAACAAGACTTTTATTTCACTGATGTTTCACGTAGTTTAGAAGTTAGAGATTGTTTCTACAGTTAATGAATATTGCAGTTTATACGTGCACTGTTCTGATGCCAATAATGCTATTCAGATGGAGGAACATTAAAACTGGGTATTACAGTGTAAGAAATCAGAGATGTATCTCTGCACAATATAGAATCTACTGAAGCTAAAAGAGCATGCAGTTGTGTGCTTCACTGGAAGTCTACCAATACCACTGTACCTGGAAGTCTTGCGAGCCCTGCTGATTTCTCTGCTTTGTGCGAAGTTTATCACGTCCTGCACCTTCACAGAACACAAAGCAAAAGCATACCAAAGCACTCCACCAGCTGAGATTCTGGATCTGTATTGTATCTCCATACACACTGAGAGATCAGAGGAAGACGTCTGGAGACTGAGCTACAAGTCTGAGGGCAGGAACTTCCATGTTAGCTTAGACATTCCCAGGTTCTTGGCAGAAATTATTTTGAACACTTCCACCTGCTCATGCCTCAGAAGAGGTTAACACTGTAAGCCGTCTTTCCATCACAGCAGTACCTAGCCACCCAAGTGAGGACAATTTTATGGATTAACCTGTAACATCTGCTCATCTCAGTGCATTCAGATCAATGCAGAAGAGAAGTGTGACATTCTGGTACAACGTCATGAGAAGAATGTTTAAAAAATCCTTCCACCATCGCTCAAAATAGCGACATTGCAAGCAGTTCTTGATTTACTACCGCTCAAAGTACTCCTGATAAGGAGAACCATTGTATTTTAACTTTCCAATTTCAATTAGATTTTTATCAAACATTTTGCTCCTGTTGGAACAGGGCTCTCATACAAACCAAGTTTTGCAGGGTTATGATGCCACTGCCAAACAATAACTAGTATTCCAAGACTAATATGTCTTTCTTTCTAGAGTCCATAGGAAAGATCAGAAAGCAAGGTGACAGTGGAGTGTTTTGTAGAGGACTGCGAAGTCACTCCATTAACAGAATATCTATCTGGGGACATAACTCTTCTCTCACTGATTTACACAGATACACGTTTAGTGCCAAGAAAGCCCTTTGGGACAATCATCTTCCAGGATAGCCAGAGCCTCAGAAAAAAATCAACTTAACTGACCAAATAGAAGACACTTAGTAGACACTTACAGAATCACAGAATCACAGAATTTCTAGGTTGGAAGAGACCTCAAGGTCATCGAGTCCAACCTCCAACCTAACGCTAACAGCCCTCCACTAAACCATATCCCTAAGCTCTACATCTAAACGTCTTTTGAAGACCTCCAGGGATGGTGACTCCACCACTTCCCTGGGCAGCCTGTTCCAATGTCTAACAACCCTTTCAGTGAAGAAGTTCTTCCTAACATCTAACCTAAAACTCCCCTGGCTCAACTTAAGCCCATTCCCCCTCATCCTGTCACCAGGCACGTGGGAGAACAGGCCAACCCCCACCTCGCTACAGCCTCCTTTAAGGTACCTATAGAGAGCAATAAGGTCGCCCCTGAGCCTCCTCTTCTCCAGGCTGAACAAGCCCAGCTCCCTCAGCCGCTCCTCATAGGACTTGTTCTCCAGGCCCCTCACCAGCTTCGTCGCCCTTCTCTGTACCCGCTCAAGCACCTCGATGTCCTTCTTGTAGCGAGGGGCCCAAAACTGAACACAGTACTCGAGGTGCGGCCTCACCAGAGCTGAGTACAGGGGGACGATCACCTCCCTAGCCCTGCTGGTCACACTGTTCCTGATACAAGCCAGGATGCCGTTGGCCTTCTTGGCCACCTGAGCACACTGCTGGCTCATATTCAGCCGACTATCCACCAATACTCCCAGGTCCTTCTCTGCCTGGCAGCTCTCCAACCACTCCTCTCCCAGTCTGTAGCTCTGCTTGGGGTTATTGCGCCCCAGGTGGAGGACCCGGCACTTGGCCTTGTTGAACTTCATGCAGTTGACCTCAGCCCATCGGTGCAGCCTATCCAGATCCTCCTGCAGAGCCTTCCTACCCTCAAGCAGATCGACACACGCACCTAACTTGGTGTCATCTGCAAACTTACTGAGGCTGCACTCGATGCCCTCGTCCAGATCATCGATGAAGATATTAAAGAGGACCGGCCCCAGCACCGAGCCCTGGGGGACGCCACTAGTGACTGGCCTCCAACTGGACTTGGCTCCATTCACCACGACTCTTTGGGCCCGGCTATCCAGCCAGTTTCTAACCCAACGAAGCGTGCGCCAGTCCAAGCCAAGAGCAGCCAGTTTCTTGAGGAGAATGCTGTGGGAGACGGTGTCAAAAGCCTTGCTGAAGTCAAGGTAGACCACATCCACAGCCTTTCCCTCATCCACCCAGCGTGTCACTTTGTCATAGAAACAAACATTACATTACAGCCAAAACAGCCATCACAAACAAACATTACAGCCAGGCAGAGCTTGCACAAAGGTCAAGGTCTAACACAGCTCTGAGCCACTGATCTGATTTCCTGTTTTTGGTTACCCAGAACATATTAAAGATGAATTTTGGTACTTATCCTCAAGATAAGCCCACCTCAAGGGACTGGAGTCCTTTGAGGTAGCTGTTTTAGTTTAACATTCCAGAACTTTTTCTCTCAGTTAATTCTTCTTAGTTACTTATCTGTCAGATTTTCTTCCAGTGTATTTTCCTAACTTTTTTTTCTTTCCTCAACAGAAGTTGTTCTGGTGACTTATTGTAAGGCCATATCTTCATACGAGTGTATTATGCACCGAACTTAGAGCTCCTCTATGCTCAGAAGACACAAGCAATACTAGAAACTTCAACAGCATTTAGGTACAGAAATACTTCCGTTATACAGGGCAAAACCAGGCTCACGTTAATTCAACTACGAACTCCTGCGAATCACTCATGATCCAGTGTTTATCAAGGACTGATCCTTTTACACAAAGGTAAGTTTTAAGGGCAAAGCTAACAGCCTAGGGCTCCAGACTCTGAGAGAAACCCCATATGCTTCGGCAGCCCAGAAGCAACGTGACAGACACTGCACAGAATTCTGCTTTAAGAAAGCAAAGAACAGTAACAATTAACCAGGACAAAAAAAGCGTATAGGAAGCTACGAAGTCACAAGATAGAAAAAAGATGGAAAAAAATATATACTTGCATGCTATTACAACTGACAATCCCTTACAGTTTAAAATAATTATATTTCCTCTTATGTGGATTGCCATTTAGAAAAAAATACAGAACTCAAAACCATTTTACTTCACATTAGTCTTGGGCAACAGCCATCCACATAGCCCTCCTATAAGATCTCCTTCATGGACTTCACACAGAGAACATACCATGCTCCAAAAAAAAAACCAACCAAACCAAAAAAACAAAAACACCAACCGAGTATTCAAAACTCTGGAAGAGCTTTCAAAAAGACCCTTCACCAAAAGCTGCATGTTCACCTGCAACAAGGAAGAGGTTCATCTTACTGTTTAAAGCCAAAAGATGAAGGCAATCACAGGGTCCAGACACTGATGCATGATACAGCACAAAAGCCATCAGCTACTGTCGTGGTTCCGCTTGAGTGGGCAGCTGAGCTCCACCACAGCCGCTCTCTTACTCCACCTCCTCAAAGAGGAATGGGGAGAAAATATGATGAAAAGGGCTCAAAGGTTGAGATAAGGACGAGAAAATCACACAGTAATTATTGTAACGGGCAAAACAAACTCGGCATAAGGAGATAGTAAGATTCATTGCTTATTACTAACAAGCTAGAGCAGTGAGAAACAAAGGAAAGAAGCCAAAAGCACCTTCCCCCCCGATCCACCCTCTTCCACCTCCTCCCCTGGAGCAGCATGGGGAAATGGGGTTATGGTCAGTCTACAGCGCTTCTCTGTTGCTCCTTCTCGCTCACTCTCGTCCCCTGTGCTGTGGGGTCCCACCCACGGGATACAGCCCTTGATGAACTGATCCGGCGTGGGCTTCCCACAGGCAGCAGCTCCTCGAGAACTGCTCCAGTATGGGTCCGTCCCACAGGGTCCATCCCTCAGGAGCACACTGCTCCAGCCTGGGTCCCCCCCGGGCAGCAGCTCCCCCTACATCCCCTGCTCTTGCATGGGCTCCTCTCCACGGGCTACGGGTCTGGCCCCGAATCTGCTCCGGCAGGGGTCTTCCACAGGCCACAGCCTCTGTCACTGCAGGGCCACCTGCTCCACCGTGGGCTCCTCCACGGGCTGCAGCGTGGACCCCTGCTCCACTGTGGTACTCCATGGGCTGCAGGGGGACAGCCTGCTGCACCAGGGGCCTCTCCACAGGCCACAGGGAAACTTCTGCTCTTGGTGCCTGCGAGGCTGTTTCTCACTCCCTTCACTCTCCCAGCTGCTGTCTGGCGCAGCATTTTTTTCCCTGTCTTAAATCTGCTCTCACAGAGGCGCAAAACAACATCGCTTATTGGCTCGGCTCTGGTCAGCAGTGGGGCCCTTACCAAACATGGGGCAGCTTCTAGATCTTTCTCACAGAAACCACCCCTAGGGTGCCCTGCTACCAAAACCTTGCCACGTAAACCCATTACAGCTACTCAAACAGACAGTGCAAGACTATTTACACAAGCAGTGCCTGGGCTTGCATATTGTTCTGGGAGCTTCAGAGAGAGCACAGGCTGATGCAGACACCTGCAGGAAAGGAATGCATGCTCTAGCGTGCACCTGTGTATCCCAACCCACTGCACTGAAGCCCCAGCAAGACTTGCTACTTAACTGAATTGGTAATAACCTAACCTTGAGGACAGAGAGGAGATGACCCTCTGTGACTGCATGACAGCAACACGGCTTTGTTGTTTGGATCTTGAAGTTTGCGTCTTTCTTCTAAATGCTTTACTGGAATTCGTTAACTTGGAGGTCAGATTTGATGTGTATTTCCCTGGAAAAGGATAAAAAACAGTTCCAAAAATAGGACACAGAGTGGTTGTGGTTGGAAGGGATGACCTCTGGAGATCAGCAAAAGAACAATTGAATCGGGAGGTTAGGATGCCTGCCCCTGCAGCCACGGCTCAGTGCTGTAGAGGAGCCTGTGCACTGGGACAGCACACTGGCCTACTCGGCTGTGTAACAGCAGTGCTCTGCCCACACACACAGAACACTAAGTAGGCTGAAGGTGAGTCAGAGTACTCAGAAAAATCCTTGCAGAATCCAGCTTGAAGGAGGAGCCAGCAAGAGAAGTCCACAGATCAACCAGATCTGACCAGACTTCAAAACCCGGAGTCTGAATTTACAGTTGTCATTCAGGAAACTTCAGTGCTTCAGTGTTCCTTGCTAGGATAATGAGAGAACTTAGGTACTTTGTTTTAACAGGAGCACTGTATTCATTACTGACAATGCTTTCATTTCCTGTGACTACAATCCAAAGGTACCTCTTTATTTTAGGATTGATGGACTCCCTCACATCCCTCCTTAGAAATGACATTGGAGAGAAGCTGAACAGAAAATAGGATGTCTAGACCTGTCAAAAACTCATTTCCTTAGTTAGTATATTAAAAAAAAATGTTTTTCTTCCTTGAGGTTGTTACATAATGCATAAACAAAACTTTAAAGATCCTTAAAGAGCAAAACTGTCAGCAACAGGAGAATGGCTGTTTCCCATGTGCATTCTTTGTGCTGAATCCAAGGGTACGCATTTTTCAGGACATGATTTTATTCATCACTCCGGCAGACTTGACATTGTAATGTCTTAGTATTGCAATTACTTTAGTATGATGCCAGCCCAAGGGCACATTACCATACCATGAGCCATTATACCAGGTTAATGGTCTGCAAGGAATTTATTCCTGTGAAAACATCAGAATAAAGACCAAACTAATGGTCATTTGTTGTAATTAGACTGGATACAGAGTGGGCCTAGAAAACACTGAGACACAGTGATTTTGGCTTCAGTATGCAGAGATTCTGAAACAGTCATGAACCATACCATACAATTTATGAAAGCACTAACTCAACAACAACTTCACCCATGCCCCCCCCCCAGTTCTCTCATTATTGCAAGAGTTTTGCAGAACTGATTTATTCTGTTTAAGGCCTGGATGAAAGAGCTCTTAAAAGGTGAAAAACTTGAGCTTTAAAACAATGACTTTAAAATGCACTTCTCTATTTCTTTGTTTTCCTTCTGTGGATCAAGAAGTTTCACAGAGGTGCTTTTTTGGTACAGTGCACCTGCTTACCAACTAATATCTTGGCATCACCACCACTTATACACAGTTATCATACATAATTATCTCTATAGTATAACGGCAAACAGATGGCCAGGATGGTAGATGAACAAACGGAATTTCTGTAAGGGCTTGAGAAAATATTGCTTTAAGTAATTACGATATTGTGAATAAGAAAGGATGCACATCTTTTCCCCTCTAAATCTGGCACTCCTGATAAGTGTTTTCGTGCAGTGTAATATTACTTCCCAATGACCTCAATGTCTCCAGATCTACAGTCTCAGTTCTGAACATAAATTTAGGATGGCATGATACTACCTGACCTGGTTAATGCTCCAAAATCTGTGACTGACAAACAGGTGAAACCTCCTTTTGACCATCTCTCCCCCCCACGAGATTTGCTCAGTACTAAATGCTTTATGAGAGGACATCATTAGCTTTAATGAGTTCATCACAACTACATCTAAGAACAAAGCTCTTAGTTGAGCCATAGTTCAGATGAGTTCAGCCACTCCACACATACATTTCAGGCCTTGGACTAAGAAATAGACAACACCGACAGAAGTGACCAGTAGACAAACTGAAAATACTTGCCCTTACCTAAAAGTAAAACTATATGAATCTTAAACTTTTGTTCTGATAAAGCCAGGTAAGCAATTCAGAAGGCTAAGAAAAAAACAAAACATTTGTACAATCAAGACTTTGACATCATGGAATCAAAGACTCATTTATATTGGAGTAGAACAGCTAAGATCAAGTTCAACTACCCAGCTAACACTTGTAATGTTAGGCAGACCGGTAGTCCACTATTCAACCGTGGCCCTAAGCACCACATCCACATCTCTTAAATGCTTCCAGGGATGGTGACTCCACCACCTCCCTGGGCAGCCTGTTCCAACGCCTAACCACCTTTCCTGTGAAGAAATTCATCTTGATATCCAATCTAAATCTCCCCTGGAGTAACTTGAAGCCACTGTTCCACATCCTGTGAAGAATAGAGAAGTCATGCCAGGATGCAAGTACACACTACACTAAGATAAGCACACCACACCTACACCCCTTTCCTATGTCAGCTGACAAAGATACATCAAAGATCTATGAAGAATTAGATGGAACAACCCCAAAATTAACAAAGGAGGTATAGACAAATGCAAAGCACTCTTTTACCAAGAGTCCCATCTGTCTGAATGTAATGTCTTGCATCTCTGAAGAGTTAAAGGTAAGCTAGCAACAGGTTAAGTAATTTGAATGTACAATGAATAAATGAACAGCACTCTAACATTTCAGAAAAACAAAGCTAGCAAAAATATTCTAAGAAACACTTCTAGCAGTATGAATGCAAACCTCATAGGAAACAGGAATATTCCAGCCTAATCCACAATAGCAGACAAGGAGAAAGCAGCCAAGTTTAAATATGGAAACCATGTTCCCATCTTGAGAAACGTGGTCATTTGCCTTTCTATGAACCTAAGGAATATATAAACTGTGCTAGCAGCAATCTTTCCTACAAATAGCTGGTTGCCAGTGCAAATCTGAAACTGAGCTGCGGCCAGAAGAACAGCTTTGCTCTTCACAGTGCATTTTTCACTTCTTACAAAATATTTAACAGCTTAAAGTCTTCCATAACCCTGACTCCAATCACCCTTGAAGAGTACCATTCAGTTTGAGAAACAATGGAGCAAGTAAAGTTAAAGAGAAATGGAAGTTCCACCTGAATCAAAGGAGAGAGAATGCAGCCTCACAGAACCACTAAGTCAGGTTGCCAAGCCTTACAATAGCTCTGAAATCCCCTGCAAAAGGTAATGAGAAAAGTAAGCACTGCCACATAATGTTCTTTGCTTCCAAGATACTAGATGAGTCTTGGAGAAATCCTAAGCAACTACTAAGGAAGGAGGACTAGCATGAAATTCATTTTAAGTTGCTTTTCTCCACCCTATCTCGTATAGGTTTCCAATTGCGAAAGAATATTTTGCTAGAACATTTTTAGAACTTATGGGGTATTAAGGTAGAACCAAGCTATTGTTATGAATCTAGCATTTTTCTTATTTTAGAAATTAAAACAAACAAAAAGTGTATACTTTTACACTCCTGGGATCCAGAACCGATAAAATAAACTCAGTAAATGCATTTTTCACATCAAAATGCAGATGTCAGTAAGCTAAAACCAGAATTACCCATTACCCAATCCTGGGAGAGAGAGTGTAAAAAATGACTTGGATAACATACATTAAGGTTGTGTTTCATTCAACAGCTTGGCAGGCTTTAATGGGCTCGCATTGTTGATGCTGAAAAGGAAGCTGTAATAGGTTATTCTCAATCACTGGAAGTCACGAAAAGCATTAGGGATTTAGTGATGACTTCTGAATATTCAAACTGAAGAACACTAAAAGAGATTTAGTCAATCAGAAGTTTTAAATGACTGGTTGGTATATCACAATCATAGCTTTCTTTATCTACCACGTATCACAGGAGAGTCAAGCTAAGTATAAATTCAACACTATTGAAGTAGTCAAACATTAAGGATTGAAGACATTTGCCTCACTACATAACAGAGCCATGTATTAGAAGCATTATTTAATCTGCTCAACTGCTGGCTCAGGCACAAAGGGTAAGTCTCTTTTCTTGGATGGCACTATGCCTTCCGCTCCTGCGATTCATTTCTGAGCCTTAAGGGAGAAGCCTTCTTTCCTTATAAGCAGGTTTGTGAAGTGCCTGGTGATACTTGTCATCCCCGCTCAAACCTGCCTCCTCTGTCCTGCTTCTTCAACTCAACCAAGGTCTCAAAATCTCAGTTGGCTACCTGAGATGTTTTCAGTTCATCTGATGTGAAAAACTATTTGATCCTTAAAAGCTTTGCAAAAAGGCCATTTTAAACCATTTATTCAAAAAATGTTATGTTTCAATGCGTTTTCCAATTAACTAGAAATTCAGTGGTACAAATATCCCACTAGTGCCAGTGAAAGTCAGTCACAATACATGTCTTTTTACTACAAACTACAAGAAAACAATATTATTTTTTTTAAGCACTATTTTTTTTCAAATTCTTACAATAGACTAAAATTATTTAACACACTCACAAGTTGGGTTAAAATAAGAACTGGTCAAAATATCTGTATTTTTAATGAAAAATTAATGACCCATCACAAGCAATCTGCTTTCTGAAATGGTTTAAATTTAAAGTTTGTTTTGTTTTGTTTTCTGTCATTTTTGGCAGTCTTTCCTTATGCTGTTTTTCTTTAGAAGAAAATGTGATGAATGCAAAATCCCCTCCCCCCAAAAAAGATAAAAAATAAAAATCAACCTCAAATTCATTTGTAAGATTTAAAAAAAAAAAAAAAAATGTGAAAAAATATTTCCCTTCTCTATATATTTACGAGAGAGTGCACACACGAAACATACGGTTGACAGTATTTGGTATTTTCAGAGCTCTACCTCTGTAGTATCATCACAAATTCACTATATCCCCATTGAAAATCAGAGCAATATACCAAAGATCGTATGTGATACTTCAATAGTGAACACCGAATCAAAGTAGCAGAGACACATTAGTGTTCTATTGCAGTTCTTCCCTTATGATAAGAGAAACACTTTCATCCTGCTAATATGAGTAAGTGAAAGATTGCCAGAAGCAGCTATTCCAGGGAATACAAACATCTTCACTTTGAATTTATCAATTAAATTTCTCTGAAAGTAATTTCTCATCTCACAGCCCCTGCAGAGACAAGTTTAAGCTCCTGCTTATATGTAGAGCCAAACGGAGGAACTGACCTACCACAAGACTGTGGTTCTGCAGTAAAATTCTAAAGAAGATAGTGGAAGCCTGCCTCTGACATCTGTAGTCAACCTTTAAATATACAACCTGTGGACTAGATACCTACACTGGAAAGAGGTAAGGAACGTACTGCATGGCTGTGCAGGAATTACAGCCCCTGCTGAGAGAGCGATGCTCCCTGCAGCCTCACGATGCAAGCCTTTCCAAACAGAGAAAGGAAAATAGGACACTGTTCCTTCAAGCAGGCTATGACTATAATGCATGAAATTAAAGCATAGACACTGTCCTTTCTTCATTCTGAAATTTAAATTGTCTTTGCTTCAAGGTGAACTATATCGTCATCAGAGAAAGCTGTGCAACAGCATGATATATTCTTAACTTACAAAATTTAAAACACAAATGCTCGCTTGAAGTATTTAACTACATCATTTAAGTAACTTCCTCATATGGCAGAGCTATGACTCAAATTACTATCTTCTGTTCTTCTGGTTTTTGCTTCAGGGCACACACTTCATTGTGGCCAAATTAGTAAGAAACAAGTATCTGCTCCTGCCACTCTTGTCATGTAGTGCTTAGCCAGTGTAGCAGTGGGATTGATGGGACAGAGATGTAGTGAAGGACTGGTTGAAACTGGACTTTAATACAAGTTAAAATGAATGAAAATCAAAACAGTCACAACTGGATTTCAGTTCATGTCTCTTTCAACACTAATCAAGCATACAGTACAAACATGCTTCACTTTATACAGCCTATAATTTATTTTTTTAAAAGCGTGACTTCATATTGGATGCTTAATACTTCAACAAATGTCAGACACACACTCATAAAAATTGCTTATATTTTTAATGTTCAAGAATTGTAGATATTCCAGGATGTACCATTGCACAAGCATATTTCTGAAAAATTAATAAAATGTGGTAAAACTACATTTAAATTCAAAATATTTGAGTATTACCTCCACAAGAGTCTTATGCATTTAAATTAATTTGAAATATGAAAAGTTGTGTTTGTTGGCTTGAAAAGCCTGAAATAAAAGTTTTTTTTAATATATATTTTCATTTGCTTTTAAACTTTTAACACACAGGGAATCTTCTGACATTCTACAAAGGGCACTTAGTGCAATCAAATCTAATGACAAAATCAACTATAAATCTGAAGTCAAATATTTGACTTCAGCATTCTGAACTTCAAGATGCAAAAAGACATAACGTTACTTGCTGGCCTAGATATACTATACATATTTTTATGGCTTCACCATAGAAAAGTCAGAGTATCTCCCAAGTACACAGGGTTTCCAGATGCGCTAGATGCACGACTGCTGCTTTTTAACATCCAAAAGATTTTGAACTAAAATCAGCTATTGATATTTGTAGTAACCTTTCATAGGTGTGTATGGCAAATTAGGCTTCTAAGTACAATCAAATAGCAAGTCAACTCATTCTCATATAGAAAAGAGCAGGACACTCAAAAACAGGTTTTAGAGTTCCTTTTTGCTCTACTGTTTTTGTCTTCAGGCACCTAAGTATGCAGAAATACATTTTCTGCAGGCAGACTTTTGGTATCCAAAGTAGTTTTGCACTGCCTGTTATGCACAAAGGTGCATTAATAAAAAATATTTTTTTTTTAAAAAAGTACTTTTAAGTCAACATCAGGAAAAAGAAGCTGGTTTAGACAGTAATTACTTATCTTCTTGAAGAAGGAAGCCTGAAAAGCTGCTTAAAGGTGTCCAGTTCGCATCTGCTCCTGTCCCATAACACATGGGACGGCGTATGGTGCCTGATTCAGAGTTCACCGAAATCACATCAACTCCATTGATTTCAGCTTGCTCTGAATCATGCTCTGAACTAGGCAGTGTTAAATGCCTCTAGACCGCGCTCAGTCACAACGCACAACAAAGCCATTTGAACAGCAAATGAAGAACTGCATGGAGAACTATCTGTCAGCTTCCACAAGTCATACTGCAACCACCAAGAGCGTTATTGCAGGGAGAGTAGGGATACATTTCTACTTCTTAAACTGTGCTTGTTCTTCAGGTACTCTGTTCATACATACATCAGTTCTTCAGATACTCTGATCTGAAAGGCATATGCGCTTGGTTGGGAATGTCATGCTAGGTTAAGAGTAGTTAGTAATTCCTAACTATATTGTTACTTCCACCTGAGTGCTCTACTACACGTTAGAGCAAGAAGCACTCTTTACCTTGGAGATTCAAGCTGCAGGAACCGCACTTATACCAAATGGTTTTCCATCTTGTTGAAGTACATTTGTCGTAAATATCTTGCTGTTAAATCTGCACTTGTAGCTTTAATACTAGCAACTCCTGCTCATATGATGAAGCTCTTCATCTAATTTAGGCTGTCCCAGGACCTGAATTTCAAAGCATTCAACTTTTTACCAGCCACTGTTTCTTGGACTCATTCTCAGACTCTCCTTGGGAAAGATTGTACTGTGAACCCCATTAATACCCTCCATCCATAACCAGCATTTTACTTTCTTGGGTGCTTTCACCGCAACCTTCCCTGGACATATCTGCTACAGTAAGGAAATCTGAGGATTGTGCAAAATACATTGCAAATAATCACCATTTTCAAAAACATCAGCTTTGTACGCATCTACAAAGGTAAATTATTTATAAAATCCTTTCAAACTTTCCAGGCCTGCTTGCTGCTCAACCTGAGTTTTTTTCTGTCCCTAAAACACTGTGACCACAGTATGAGAATAAAGCACCTAAGTCAAAGTACATGTTCCTTGAGCTGTCAGTTTCCTAACATTTTTCTTCTCCTGAGAAAATTAGCTGCTATTAGATCATCCCATTCAGACAGTCTTGGACAACCAGTTTCATTTAATTCGGCATATTCAGATGAACGTTTAGTGTGCTGTATTAACTCCTGTCTGGATTGTACATTAGATTCCTCCAAAGATGAGGTGTGACAAGGTTCCTATCAGCTAACAGCTAATTAAAAGCACAGCAACCGTTTGTGATACATGGCTCAAATATCAGCATTCAGAGTTTGTGTAAATATTCCATTAAGCATCACAACAGGGTGATGAACTTAAGGCAACACAGAGGAAAGAAGCATCTTTCCCTGTGAAATGGCTTTGTTGGCACCACAGTCTGATTCTGGTATTAAAATTTAAAACAAGTTGCCTTTAAATTACTCTTGGTACGGTATCCACATATCATCTGTGAAGCTAAGTAGAATGAAGATTTACAGGTAACTTGCAAGAGTTGGCAACTTGATCATTTTGTACTTCAACACTGTCCTGAAGACGGATTTTACACTGATATTGGTCTGGTGGCTGAGAAGTCTATGTGTTGATAGTCTTATCAAGGTGTCTGTTGGGTTTACATAGCAAGGTTTTGGTAGTGGGGTCTGCAGGGGTAGCTTCTGTAAGAAGAGCCCAGAAACTGCCCCACGTCTGATCAGAGCCATCTCCAAAAGGGACACCCCAACGGCCAGAGCCAAGCCAATGAGCAATGCTGGTTGCACTTCTCTGAGAGCATATTTAAGAAAGGGAAAAAAAAAAATGCTGTACAACAGCAGCTGGGAGAATAACAAATGAGAACCAGGCCTGCAGACCCCAAGGTCAGTGCAGAAGGAGGGCAGGAGGTGCTCCAGGCACGCAGCAACAGTTCCCCTGCAGCCCGTGGAGAAGCCCCTGGTGGAGCAGGCTGTCCCCCTGCAGCCCATGGGTCCCACATGGAGCAGATCTCCATGCTGCAGCCCCCCCATGGGTGGAGGAGCCCCTGGTGCAGCAGGTGGATGTGGCCTGGAGGAGGCTGCGGCCCGTGGAGAGCCCCCACAGGAGCAGGCCCCGGGCCAGAGCTGCAGCCCATGGAGAGGAGCCCACGCAGGAGCAGGGGGTCTGGGGGGAGCTGCGTCCCGTGGGGGACCCAGGTTGGAGCAGTGTGCTCCTGGGGGATGGACCCCGTGAGACAGAGCCGTGTGGGAGCAGTTCCTGAAGAGCTGCTGCTGTGGGCAGCCCCTGCAGGCTCAGTTTGGGAAGGACGGCATCCTGTGGGAGGGACCCTGCATGGAGCAGGGGCCACGAAGGAATGGCAGAGACAAAGAGTTAGGGACAGACCAC
Organism: Netta rufina; assembly: GCF_964035555.1. Taxonomy (NCBI): domain Eukaryota; kingdom Metazoa; phylum Chordata; class Aves; order Anseriformes; family Anatidae; genus Netta; species Netta rufina. The sequence goes on from NC_140132.1 coordinate 9,175,997, forward strand.
AACCCCCATTCCCCAGTGTCACACAGAAGAGGATGTAGTAGAGTGTGGATGGGGTGTGGAAGAAGGAATTTGTAGTTTGCTTTAGTTTTTCACTGTTCTAGCCCACTAGTGATAGGCAACAAATGATATTAAATTTCCCTATTCTGAGTGTATTGCCCGTGACAGTAGTTGTTGAGCAATCTCCCTGTTCTTATCTCAACCTTTGAACCTCTTTCATCATATTTTCTCCCCTTTTTTTTTTTGAAGAGAGTGAGAGAACAGTTGTGGTGGCGTTCAGCTGTCCAGCAGAAGAAAACCACCAGAGTATCTCAAAGGAAACATGCCTGATCAGCTAAAGACTAACAGCTAAAGAAAGGTATGCTTCAAACTGTTTGAGGCTCCTTATGCAGCTGCTGTCTCATATCACACAGTGTCCTTTCAGAAAAATAAAATACAGCTGTTTAAAGCTTAGAATTTAATCAAAAATTCAATTCTGCCTGAATATTATGCAGAAAAGACACTGGATCTTATGCAAGATCTCAATGAACTCACACAAAAGGAAGGACTCAAACCTTAAACAGCTAATCCTTGTTGTTGTTATTTTATTCTGTTAGGTTATTTTTAACTGATCATATTAGTATAAACATTAAAACAAACTAATTTCTGCAGCAGAGATCTGCATTAGTTGTAGGGACAGTGGGAGGTTCTGTGGAAATGAAAAAAAACATGACAGGAATCACACAGTGCATGCTGCAGAGCTGTGTGACACAGACTTCAAGCACTGACAGACTGCATACACTTTACTTTGCAATTAACCACAAACATGGTATCGTCTTGCCTTAAGGCTGAAAACTTCATATGTAAGTCATGCAACTGTTTAACCACAATGTTTGTCCTACAGTCCTTCCAACCTCCTGCATGAGTATCAACTATTTCAGGCACTAGTGTTTGGCCACGTGATACTGGATGACTGAGGCAATGCACAGCACAATCATTTTTTATGGGTTGTGGTAGAAGATGCAATGAAGTCCCAAAATACGGGTCTTGTGCCTAAAGAACACTAAAAAAGGTCAAGTATTTTGTTTTGGAAAGTAGAAGCTAGTCTAGTCAACATACGGTAATCCAGCTGAAATGGTCTAGAGGACTACGTGGAGGGCCTGAATAGGGATGCCCTTTGAAACTGGGTAAACTCATCTCTGTAGAACACCTTTAAGTGACAGAAGACTTTTACGTTCTGAAGTGAAGGATACAGTCATGACCCATATTTTCTCTTCTAAAAACATACTTTCAGAGTGGCACTATGGGATGACCATGGGCTAGCTATTTCTTTCAGATAAGCAGTATAAGGATAGCTCTTCCAAATCCCCCAATTCAGCTCCTCCATCACATACAGATGGCATCTGAAAATGTACCTGCTCCAGAACCAGAAGGTGCTCTAAGAGCTGTCCAGCTCTAGGGAGAAAAAGGCTGGACTTCCTGTCATTGTGTATACAAGGCAGTTTCCAAACCAGAATGAAGGCACGTTCACATTTGAACGCCTTCATAAAATCTGCCATGAATTCAGTTCTGCAAGGTAGGAGTTACTCATCTCATGAGTATCTTAATTTAATGCATAAGACCGTCTGTTCATTGCACTTACTCCTTCTGTTTGGTTGTGCTAGAAGCCCTTGAAACCAGGCCTTTACTGGAGCAAGTAATGCCCTTGCAGAACAGAAGTCCAGTATCTGCCCCATTTCACACTCAGCAAGGCTGCTATTCCACATAACTGTGCTTGACCACCGACCTGAGAGAAAGAACAACGAATAATTGTAAGAACTGTTGAATGCTTAAATGAGATGATACAGAGTATGTTGTGCACTCCTGCACATCCTTTAAAAGCCACATGCTAAGATAACATACTAAATACTTCACAGATTTTGTTCAAAGAACAAAGAAAATAGCTAACCTTCAAAAAGGACAAGACATGAGAGCAGCTGAAGTCACTTAGTTTGTTCAGCTTGGAGGAATGCGAGGGAAGACTTCATCACGGCCTGCAGCTTCCTCACAAGGAAGAGCAGAGGGGCAGGTACTGATCTCTTCTGGAGCAACAGGACCCAAGGGATCAGCATGGAGCTGTGACAGGAGAGGGTCAAGCTGGGTGTTAGGAAAAATTTCTTCACTGAGACAGTGGTCAGTGGTCACGGCACAAAACTTGTCAGAGTTCAAGAAGCATTTGATCAACTCTCAAACATATGGTCTGATTTCTGGGTGGTCCTGTATGAAACCAGGTGATGGACTTAATAGTCCTTGTGGGACCCTTCCAACTCAGGATAGTCCATGATTCCTATGCTTAGCAACTTGTTCTGTGCAGCTTTCTTAATTTGTGCTAAGTATCTAGGGAGAACGCAGGAAAGGGCATGGTGAAAACAACAGGTGATGATCTTTCAGTCTGACAGAATCATTTCATCTATGCAGAAGCCAATTCAGGCATAATCTTCAAAGAAAAAGTAAAGCCCTTCCCTGCATTCAGAGAAGGCGAGGCATGACAGTATTTTCACATCAGAAACAGTCATAAGCTTGCTAGAAACTCAGGCTCCTAAACACATCAGATTTTTCAGAACTATAAATAGCTCCCAGACTTCAGGGCCAACCAACAGCTTTCATTAACCCTCCAGCTTTTTCTGAATACACTATAAATTGCTTCCACTTCACCGTTTAAAATGGTTGATGTGGATCAGTTTAGCTATGTAGCAACCTCAACTACATACAGCCTCTTCAAAGTCAGACACGCTGCTTCTAGGGTTTTGAAAGTAACTGCTGTCCATACTAAAGCTTACCCTTATTTCCAGGAACTCTTCTCTGAAGTTTACCTTGTCCATTACCCCTCTAAGCCCACTAACATATGGCAAACCTACATTTGGCATCTCCACCCAAACGTCAATTTTTCTCTCCAAAGGATTTATTTCTTTGTTCCCATAACAGTCCTCATCTCCAGCAGAAAACACTGAGTTCTTCTCAGTCTTCCATCATCACTTACACACCTACTCTTCTCTCAAAAGCTCTGATGAAATCAGTGTAACCAGCTACATATTTCTCCCCTGAAACACAGTTGTACCCATTTTGTTCTAACAAAGCTTTTCTGCTAATTAGTTTTATAAAGATTGTGAAGGGAAACACACTTTCTGGACAGGATCCTAGAGTAAAGCAATATTTCTGGGAAGTAAACTAAGTAGATAACTAAAAATTTGCTATGAAAAACAGCAGTAGTCACAAGCATGTATAGCTGTGTTTATGCATGGAAAAGTTAAACAGATAAATAAGGTCCTGCAGCATTACATTTTTGGTCTTGAAACACATCCCTGTCCTTGAATGTAACCATTTGCTTTCACAGATCAATACTTGTGAACATAAATTTGGGTTCCATCCCCGTACATATTACTACAGACTGTATTTGAAAGTTGAAGGCTTAAATTTAAAGTTTATTTCAACGAACCTTGAAGCTATTACATGCCTCTGAATACAAGGTTACATGACTTGACCATGATCTCTGGTACAATTAAGAGCAGAGCTGAATGTGTCCAAGTAGTTCTTAGCACCAGATGGAGCAGAACAGCACTGGCAGACTTGTTTTGGAACTGTGTCCTACAAACAGACGTATGGGACCCATGCATCTCAGATTAGCAATCCTGGAGAGTAAACTTGACACCAGGGAGAGCAGCCAAATTAGTAAAATTAGATAAACCTAAAGCTACTACACAGGGCAGGAATCACTCCGGTTGGAAGGGTTATACAGTGCCAGGGAAATGGATGGCAAAACAGAAAAACATGCCATGATCTAATAAACTGGGCCAAACCTGAACAGTTATAGGCCTGTCTTCAGATGATGTGACTGGAATTGCATAAACTTGTAACTGCAAAGGAGGGTATTCAGCCCATTTCGTGACAGTGAACAGGCCTCATTCGAATGAGGCACGGTGGTACTATGCCTTGGGTCCTCTAGCCTGATTTTCCTGCCCATTCTTCAAAAGGGTTTTGCTTTGCTTGGACTTCTGTCAGCATCTTGTCAACTCCAGCTGGAGAGACAAAATGACACACTTAGCTATGCCTTTGAGCCTCTTTAATGCATGACTTCAGACTCCAATGTCTAGCCTAGACTTTAACCCTTACCTGGGATATTACCAAGTAATCTCAGAGAAGCTGCAATCAAAGCTATCGCAATATTAGCCACTGTTGACCTGCTCTGAATGAAACCTCTAACAGCAAGCTGAGAATCTTCATCTGTCACCCCCAAGGTGCCCGGCCATTTTTGTTACAGAGGAAGTGTCAGACACTTGTGCAGTACCCCTCACACTAAGGTTTGTGTATATCACCACTTTGACTGTGCTTTTGCTGTACATGCCTCAGATTTTATCCTAACAGAGTACTGTTACATTCCTTTTTAGCTCCATGCTTCTATGGAATTACCCGTCTGTTTCTTGTCAGCAGATGAGCTCAGTTCTTTACCCACACCTACACCAGTTACTGATTTTTTGATCTGTCCTTCCTTCTTGCAGCTGTATTATGGCCTAGTAAAATGCTACCACCCAACAATAAAACTACTTTTCCTGCATTATTTTCTCTCCAAAACATGATTTTTTTAATATATTTTTTTATTTTATTTATTTATTTATTTATTTATTTAGGAAGTGAAAAACCTAATGACAAGTAATAGTAATTTCTTTTTAAAGAGTCCAGGCAAAGCCAATTGAATACTTTTTTTTTTTTATGCTACCTATTTACATCTTGTACAGATTTCATCTTGGCCAGCAGTGACCGCACTTCTACTTCCAATTCCATACTTAGAAACTGTGAGCAGAGGGAAAAGCTACTGCCTGGCCCATCATACATACCTTTTGTCTGTGCTGTTTGTGTAACTAATAAATGGCCAGAGAATTGAAGTGTTTCCACCCAAAAAAGCAAATTATATCAGTAAAGCTTCAATCTAGCTATGTGTTTACCTTTATCCAGACCTGAAAAATCTCAGTTCTATTAATAGATAGATAAACGGCAGCTTTCTACATTTGTTAATAACCCTGCAAGCCTACCTCAACCAGACTCTGTAGATAATTGCAGAAGGAAAGGTACACTGCAAAGAAGCCACAAATGAGAAATGTGATCTTGGCAACATTAGTGACCCACAGTCAGGGGCTACCAGCAGCTTCCAGGTTCCAACCTTATGGTTTCCAGGTAATAGCTGCACCATCTTCTGAACAAACGTTCCATAACATTAAACATCAATGGCTCAACTACCTCCTATCCAGCAGGGTCCAAAGCCCATTAAAGCCTGCCTCTTACGAAGTAGGGCCAGAACACATTTTACATGCTCATTTACAACCAAGCTCCCTGTATGCAGTCCTTCAGTGCACATGAAAAATGCACATTAATGTCGATTTTGCTTTATAGAATTTTTCTGATTCTGTATCACACTATATGCTGCGCTGCAGTGATGTACAGTATTCTCTGCCTTTTGACATCCTAAACAGTGTAAGGCACTTGCACAATGCACTGAAAATGCTCCTATATCATTCATTTAACTCGAGCAGAATATTCAGCATGAGAACTCAGTAACTAACAGGCACATGTGAAGAGTTCATCATTGTAAGGGTAACAACTGAAAGAGAAAGTGTCTTAAATACTAAAGAAAGTCCTAGAGATGACATTTAGAACAGCAGGTAAGTTGACTTGTCAAGAAATCAGGTCATAATTTAAAATTACTCTTATAATTATTTTATTGAAGTTGAATAAAATGAATAAAACCTTAAGCATATTAAAACACAAAAAGCAGAGGTTAAAGGTGGTGTACAAAGAAGGGTTAAGTGGCTATAAGTCATGACTAAGCTACTGTGACTTGATCACCTGTTTTAAAGGTAAGTATAAAGATTATCTTTTAATATTTTAGTTAAAAGCATTAATATTGGCATCCCAAAATCATAACACATCTTCTTGGGTGACCTTCATGTGGATTAACGTAACCCAAGTGGTTGCCATCACTTCACAGAACCAGGCTAGAACTGGTTCCTAAAAAGGTGCTTTCCCCTTTGTATCACTGGGATTTCAAGAGCACATGCCATCGCAGCTTGTGGTACAGAAAGCTGATCTATGGATTCTTCCTACAGAAGAATGAGAATTGGGACAAGTAACTTTGAGTTTATAAAAGGATTCAAAAGATCAGTATCACCACCTGAGCAATCTGATCCTCATCCTCTGGCCAAAGTGGTAAAGGTAACAGTCTGAAGAGGAAAAGTACCTATGCTCTCAGCTTTAACAGCCAGTCTAGAGTAAAGGCTCCACCAAGCTCTGCTGGAGCTTTTCTGTGGATGGCAGGTGCTCAGGAACAGTGTGTTCCTACAGAGGCGTTCCTGTGTGGATGGAAGAAACAAAGCCATTCATCTCAAGCTCCACTGGGGCTTAAGAGAAGTATCCACTGTTACTTGTGTACACACACTCTGGAGGGCTCAACAGTAACACCCAGAGAAAAGGGATTTCATGCCCTCACAGCTTTAACACAGTGCCCTATGTGGTAACTCACTGCCAGGAGCAGCCCCATGGCAAACTGCTCTCCCTGGAGTTAGGGAAGGCTACAAAGTACAAGTCCAGACTACTGCCAAAGACAACACCAAAAGCATACTGCATTGCACTGGGTACATCAACAAATGAGTCGGGCTGGCAACAGCAACTCTGTAAGGACGGCCTTCGCAGTGTTGCAGCATGGTGTAGAAAAATCTGTTTTTATAGACAGAAATGTGAAGGTTGTGAAGTCTCTGTGCAAATCATCGTTAAACGTCTCAAATGCAAAGCCACTTAAACCTGTGTCATTTAGCCTTTCAGTGCTTTCCAGCGAAGCAGTGAACATCACGGCAAAATTTGGCTGGGACTGATTCTGTACACTTAGAGCATACAACTGTACCATTGTGAAAACTGCAAATTTTGAGTTCATACAATTACTATACTGAAATATCCTGCAGACGGTGCACGTAGATGTCTGTAAGAGATGTTCTTCAAATTTACAAGTCAGGGTAGAGCCCTCTACAGTCAGCACAGCCCCTAACTACATACCTCTTAACCTTTACTTAAGCTTTTAAAATCCCCAAGGAACAGATGCACCCTTAAGGAGAATCAGCTCTAAGTTATAAAACTAAATGCATTAAGTCTCTTAATTAAATGCAGAACGATTAAGCCACTGAATGTTCTCACATATCTTACCATAACTACATTCGTCACAATCTTCCAGGCAAGCACTGCAAACCCATCCAGGAGGATACGTGATCTGTCAAACTGCTTCATCCAACACAATGCAAACAGAAACACCATGTTCTTAAGAGCAATAAAAAATGGTAGCAGCTGGGTATTTATGCAAGGTTGTCGTGGTTCCGCTCGAGTGGGCAGCCGAGCTCCACCACAGCCGCTCTCTCACTCCCCCTCCTCAAAGAGGAATGGGGAGAAAATATGTGAAAAGGGCTCAAGGGTTGAGATAAGGACGAGAAAATCACGCAATAATTATTGTAACGGGCAAAACAGACTCGGCATAAGGAGATAGTAAGATTTATTGCCTACAACTAATAAGCGAGAGAAGTGAGAAAACAAAGGAAAAAAAAAAACAAAAGCACCTTCCCCCCCATCCACCCTCTTCCACCTCCTCCCCCTGAGAGGCGCAGGGGAACGGGGGAATGGGGGTTATGGTCAGTCTACAGCACTTCTTCTCTGCCGCTCCTTCTCGCTCACTCTCGTCCCCTGTGCTGTGGGGTCCCACCCACGGGATGCAGTCCTTGATGAACTGATCCGGCGTGGGCTTCCCACAGGCAGCAGCTCTTCCAGAACTGCTCCAGATATGGGTCCGTACCACGGGGTCCATCCCTCAGGAGAAAACTGCTCCAACCTGGCTCCCCTACGGGCAGCAGCTCCTGCCGGGTCACCTGCTCCTGCGTGGGCTCCTCTCCACGGGCTACAGGTCTGGCCCCGAATCTGCTCCGGCAGGGGTCTTCCACAGGCAGCAGCCTCCGTCGGTGCAGGGCCACCTGCTCCACCGTGGGCTCCTCCACGGGCTGCAGCGTGGACCCCTGCTCCACCGTGGTACTCCATGGGCTGCAGGGGGACAGCCTGCTGCACCATGGTCCTCACCACAGGCCGCAGGGGACTTCTGCTCCGGCGCCTGGAGCACCTCTCCCCCTCCTTCTACACTGACCTTGGTGCAAGGCTGTTCTCTCACTCCCTTGACTCTCCCAGCTGCTGTGTGGCGCAGCGTTTTTTTCCCTGTCTTAAATCTGCTCTCACAGAGGCGCAAACAACATCGCTTATTGGCTCAGACCTGGAAAACAATGGGGCCCTTCCCAAACATGGGGCAGCTTCTAGATCTTTCTCACAGAAGCCACCCCTATAGCCCCCTGCTACCAAAACCTTGCCACGTAAACCCACTACAAAGGTTCAAGTTGTGATACTGAACCACAGAATTACAGATGAAGGCATGTCGGTAAGTAGCAAGAAAAGGCTTCTCTCGTGTGTTCTTGGAGCAATATTGCTACAGCATTCCTTCTGTGTGAGGGCTTGAAATTAGGGTGTGTATCAGAAGCCTTGGGTTACCACTGGGAGTTCCATCAGAGCAAGGCTTCCCATGAGGACACAGCAGCAAAAACACAGAACTATGCGAAGAGAAGGCAGCAGTTTTCAGGTCAGCTCAAGGGCCTAAGAGCCTCTGCTTTGGGTAGTTCCCGGCCCTCGCTGCAGAGAGACTTCCCAAAACAGCCAACGTTAGTCAGAATGCTCTGGTGCACTAGTACTGAAACTTGCCAGTGACCAGAACTCACCCTCTGAAATGGCACAAGAGCAATTATTTCTTCAAAAGCGTAGTGAGGAATTGTACTCCAACTCTGTACTCTGGGAAATCCATGCATTCTTAGAGCGAGGGGTACAAAGGCCAACATTTTTATAGCTTCTGCCAGTACACATCTGCTTCTCCACATTCGTCATAAGCAGCCCACAAACTTCAGGAAAAAATGCATTTAAGCTGTACAGTACAAGAATATTGCTTTAAGAAAGAATCCTGCAAGTCGCCCAACAGAACTCTGCCTTCCTGAGCAACAGCTCAGTCTACGGCATCCTCCGTTCCTGAAGGATTCATAGGTAGGGCCCCTCGTGACTTCAGTCTACGAAGATAAAGAGAGCAAGAGAGCAGTAATTCACAACTCCAAACTACCTTTCCAGGCTGCATGCAGCTTGGATGCATATGGCTGCTCTGGCTATAGCTGCCTTTAGCTACAGATAAACTCTTACAGCTAGGATCTAGGAGTGTTAGCGTTTAAATGAACAAAGGCTAATGAGTCGTGATCACAAACAGAATTAGAGATTCTTGTTGCACTTGAACTGCTGGTGGTCTCTGCGATATATGAGGTATTGGGGCTATGCAGTGCTTGTCAGTCCGGGCTCACTTCAGTCAGACCTTTGACATCTCGTAACAGCAAGCAGCTCTTGGAGGAAGGATGTAGGAAGCTTCAGGACTCATTAGCAAAATTTCATGCCTACTCATGAGGGAGTGCTCACCAGCTCTGAAGTACTGCCTTAGGGAATGCCTGCTGCAGTCACACATCCAGGTGGTTAATGCAAAGATACCCAAGGTAAATTTAGATTGCAGCTGGTACCAGGCTACCTAGCTTAGACACGAGCACACACAGCTCTGCATGAACTTGCCTACCAGACCTAGGGGTTAGGCTTTTATTAGCACAGACCTTACGCTCCCTTAAAGTATAACTCATTTCTTCTAATACACTCTGTGGGAAGAATATGCCTTACAGTAACTCATCTGTTAAGTGGATTTGTATGCATACCACCTACACAACCTCAACCTTCAGAGATTTTTCCACCATATCCTCTCCTATGTATCTCACTGCATTAACTCAACCACAAATCCAGGGAATTTTTCTTTTTGAGGCTATGCTAGGCCAACCTGTTTTGTTGCTAATGGAGTAACTACTGAAGAGCTATCAAAATTCACCCTTTCCGCTACTCTATCCACAAATGCAGAATGGGAAAAACACCTTCAATCCATTGAATTCATTGTATTCTTTCAAGGTTGGGGTTTTGTAATCATGTGGTGAGCACATCACAGAAGGTGAATTTCCCTTCCTCCAGCATCCTGTCTGGGAACTGCGTATTACCTCCTCGCTATTTCAAATAGAAATTACGCTAAAATAGTGTACGTAGTACTCTTCTCTCAACCCTTGCAGAGACCAGGAGACAAGAGTTGGTTCAGCGGTGACATCAAGAGAAGCCTATGCCAAAATGGTGGTTTATGCACCACAAGGCAGCCAAGATTAAATGATGCAATGCACGTTGTAAGAAAATAGCAATACTCAGGTCAGAGGAAAATGGCTATGCCACCATGGCAGACGAGCTGAACTGCTGTTTCTTTCCCATCTGCCGTTGCTCACGCAACTGTATAAAGGTCTTCCTTTTGCATGTATCTTACTGTCTACACATGAACATGTGAATATTCATGTGAATGTATTTTTTGTTCTTTATACATGAATTTAACATATTCATTTAGCAAACTAATCACAGACTACAAAGATTCTTTGTCTATGTGTAACATTCAACTTAGTATTGCATTTCTGGACCCTTGGTTTTGGTAGCATGTATGCTGCCAATACACATCTGGTGTATAAACTGCAGATGAACATTCACAGATGGCATAAAATACCTAAGCAAATGGTTTGCCCGAATTTAGATGTGGATGAAATGACTCAGTGCATTGCTGGCAAAGTTTTGCAAATATGTGAAGCTGTACATGGAATCTATCTGCAAATAACCTTCAGGCTAATACCTTTACCCAGTGCTTAAGGAAACTTCCAACAGCAGTTGATCACCACCTGAATTAAATTCATATGACTTGAAATTTCATATGGTGTCTAGATACTAGATTTCTAAAGCTAAACTTCTGAGGAAAAAGTATTCATAACTTGCATGCTTTTTTCTTGCATTTGTACATGCATTTACCATAATCACACAGATAAACTGGGCAAGCTGTTCAGATGAACAAGAGTGTTCCTGCATTTGACTGTTGTACACAAATTATACGCATCTTACATAATGCAGTTTTGAACAGTGCATCTCAAATGTTTAACCACAATTGAAACTACGGCAACTATAATATGTAAATATTAATTATTTTCACCTGTACTAACATGCAAAATAGATGAGGAAAGCTGAAAGCATGTGGCAGAAATAAACAAACATCAGTACCTTTATCAAACATTGAGGTTTTGAATTTACTCTTTACCATCTGCTGCATATCCTTTGTTTTTTCTGTTCTTTCATCTTTTACAAGATTAAGCCATTTTACTTTAAAAATTCTATTAAATGAACCCTCCATTATACAGTCTTTAATAAAATAGCTAAAAATCGAAAACACAAATCCAGTGGGAGAGATGTGCTGCAGGTTCCAAGATTTTGTCCTTAATGCAAAAGCCTTACTGAAAGCAGGGCTCATTCTTTAGGATAAAATGGCATAATTCCCATCTGGTTGCCATACTGCAGCAATTTGGCAGAAGGGATAACGGATGGTAGGACTCCGAACTGCTCCCATACTCTTTTTCCCATCTCTAAAGGGGCACAGAGCCATCACTGAACTGTTAATGGGTGCAAGATGTGCATTTCTGCAACACTGAAGGCTGTGAGCATGTGCAGGAAATGAGGGGTGGCAAGGCTTTTACAACTAAAGGAACCGCTTAAAATTGTTAGTATTCAACTCGTGTATTTTCCTCCCTTTCCTCAGTAGTAAGGCATCTGTCTTCCTTCTTATCCTCTCGAGATGGCCTTGAAATGGCTTGAAACCTGCAACAGACTAGCAAAGCCTGTGGAGTGAACTGTATTTATTCCTATGCACGGCTCATCCCTAGGAGGGTGCAGATCAGGCACGGTACAAACCCACCTAAATCACAACTTGAATCAAGCAGCTTCATCACACACAAGCAGTGCATTTCTCAGCCAGCCAGGTCTTCATTACTTATCATAATCTATACTGCATTTTCTTTACAACACTGTCTCATCACTCACCATCCTTCAGCAGAGACTAGCATTCAAGACGGGGTCTTATGACTGTGTCCAAGAGACACCGGACAATCAGGGAAGGATCGCAACAGGTCTTACAATCTGCCTGCCACAGAACAAGCAGAACACTTTGGCTGTATGAGATGCTGCTATCTGGATTTATGCAAGTAAAGCAGATTAAAATCATTAATCCAGCCATCACAAAAGAGACTCACGAAGTTTCAAAGGGTAATCCGTAAAAGCTTTCACAGTGTCCAACTGTGTTTTACAAGAAATAATCATTCAAGTGTACACTTCGTTTCATGCAAATGAAAATTGCACTCAAACCTGGAACTAATAACTTCAAGGAGTTCTAAGAAGGCATCTGAATGACAAATTAATTTCAGGGAGGGGAAAATCATACTGAAACTGTTCAAAGTGTAGTCTACTTCAGCCTTAATTTATCTGGCAGTAAAATAAATGCACCAGATATAAAGCAAGCCCATATGCATGCACTATACATTTTGGGTCTATGGACAAGATTGGACAGAAGCAGTTAGTTCACCCAGGAATTAGTAAATTCTTACTTCCAGAAAGAACAACTTAAAAACAAGCTCACTATGCCAAGTGTTTCCTCAAAACTGATTCAAGGTGTGTTTGGTTCAAACACACATAGCATACTGTGGATACAGTTGACCCATACAACAGCAGGGCTGCTTTTCTGGCTACTGAAATTCAAGAGCAAGTGTAGTACTGTGTTACAAACAGTTACAAGCTGCAGTCAAACTCAACTCTCCCTGGTGCTAAAATATTAGTGTATTTTCTCCTTTTTCCCCAGCATTGATCCAACTGTGATGTTACCACTATTACAACAGGAAAAAACTCCTCCTTTAAGTGATCCTAATGTTAGTCTTGCATATAATAAAATGATGTCCAAGTGTGCCCCCATGGGAAAAACACAAATGATATTGCTAAAATACGAACTGCACATAACAGTTGCTCACACATGCTTCTTACTTTCTAACACAACAGCCTAAATTACACACCATGTTACACTATGTTTTCTCAGCAACCAGATTGCAGGAAAGAATCCTCCAGGATTTCATGCTATTTCAGTCCGGGGAATTACAGTTTTATTCCATGAACTCTACTTCCTCGGCTGCAGCTCTGACAGTTCTGGCTCTGACGTGCTTTCCAATGTAGAGTACTTTGCATGACCTCCTTGAAAACTAACACTGCATCTGTGGGCACCATCTGTCAGGAGGTGCTCTTAAGTCTACTCCCCTGATTTTGAGGTGCTACTGCTGTGAGTATCAGCAAGTCAGTCAGGCTGCCCCAGGGACCAGCCTGTTAAGGGGCAGAGTTCTGCACAGAAACAGGGACACAGTGCAGCTCCTCTGCCAAACAGCCTTCTGCCCTTCTCCATAAGGATTTCTAACAATACTCTCCTGCAGATATCACCCAAAAGTCACCAATGTGTTAAGTACTCGATATTAATGGTAAAGCTACTAACTTACTGACCTTAGTTTAAGTGAACAGAAATTTTGTAACATGCCCAGTTACCTGTACTAAGACCAAAAATTTGTGTATGCAGAGAAAATGAACATTCATCTTCTGAGACATGGGAACTGCAGTGGATTTCTCCTGTGCAACTGTTTTTTTCAACTACATCACTACAAGATGAAAATGAAGCCGACGCTCTAACAGATGAGAAACTGCTCTCAAATCAACGTAGACCTCATCTTTTCAGTCAGACGTCTATCTTGAGTTATTTAAAATCTTACTGAATTATTGGAAACAAGTCTTACATGTGTGCACACTAACAGTCTCTAACATCTGTATCTTATTACCATGAACCATTCACATGCTTCAAACTCAAGGAACAATTTGTGTGCAAAGAAGAAATCCAGTTAGTTGCATTCCTCACCTAACTGAGGTTCTGTGGAAGTCTCAGCAGCCCCAGAAATGACATTCTGTCCAAGAATGAATGCCCTGACATCACGTTTCTTGGGAAGTAGAACATAAACAAGTTCTTCTCCCCTCAGCAGCTACAAATCCAATCCCTAAGAGACCACCAAGTTTCTTGTTAGTCTTTTATTATAAATAATATTATAATTTTATTATAAATTCCTAAAATCTAAGTAGACTTCTCAGTACTGTGACTTTGTAAAAACAATAGAAAGAACTTGACCAATTAATGGCTGCTCTGTATTGTTATTAGCTACTCCCACAGTGCACTCAGATTCCCCAGAAGTCAAGAACATCCATGTTGAGGTTAATTCCTCATAATTCTCCAGTACTACAACTGCTTGCCTCCTGTTTACAAACAGCCAAAAGCAGAAAACATCAGAAACTCTGGCCACCACCTCCATCAAAGAGGTTAACAGACTTAGTGAATCCTGCCAGTATCATGCTGTAAATAGTGCTACTTTATACCTTACTGTTCTAAGCACTAGGCTGGAAATGAAGACGCCATTACAAAAACATTAAAATCTTTTACTATGCCCTCTACCACATTAGGTCACTTCTACCACTGCGATACTCCGGCAAAAGAGCATTTAGAAATTCACTCCTAGAGAATTACTTTAACACTAATGAAACCCCACAAGCAGTGCTGTATAAAACACCATGCAGAAAAAACGTCCCAAGAGGATGCCTGGGAAGATAGGTCCATCCAGCAATATGACCTGACACTGGAGTCTTGGAGTGGTAATTCACAGTGAGGACCAAGATGGAGCCAGACAGTCTTTCCCAGCTTTTAGCAGGAAAGCTTCCAAACAGAAGACACAGGAAAAGGAGTCTCTGCATGTTCTCAGTGCAGTTCAGGAGACAGGGAAGGAGCTTATTTTCCCCAGGATTTGCAAAGACTCGCACTTGGACTGGCTGTGAAAAGAGCATAGAGAACTGTATGTTTCTCACGGGAATGCAATGGAGATGGCTAAAACCACTGGCAAAAGACTGGGATGCCTGAAGTATCCAAGTTTTGAACATCCAAGGCAGCTGAACACTCTTCTTCCTACACACATGGGACATCTGTCTCCTGAGGTTTCTGGGAATCTGACCACACTTAGATTTACAATGTATATACATACGTATATATACACACGCAAATTTCCATATATAGTCCATAAACCAAGACATTCTACTCCAAGTTTTCCAGCATTGTTGGTGAATTTACAAGTGTGAAGTAACAAAAACATTCTGAATACACAAATTAAGATGTAAAATCCTAATCTAGTTTGGCAGGTGAGATTTTGGGCTCTAGAGACTGACACAAGCTGCACAGTTCAATTGTATCTTTTTCTTTCCCACTCTTGAACATCTATGTTGTTATAAGTTTTTATCACCCTTATCAATACCATCCTACATCTACCTGTAGGACTTCCTATGAAATGAGTTTTGTCAATCTGCTTGTAACATTACCTCCACTCTACCTTCTTCTGCTGAGCCTGAAAGGGGCAAGTAACTTGTTAGCTGACGCTGTGTTTAAATGATTCCAGGGAAATAATGTTCATTGGAACCATCACTTTTCACAAATGCTTAGTGTCAGTGCTGAAGAGACAGATTTATTTATTTAACATCAGAAAGCATTTTGTGCAATGATAGGTATACTGCTTAAGTGCTAAGAAAAACAGTGACAGAGAGGAAGGTTTTAAATGAACCTCCAGTAAGGTTATTTTTCCAGTAATTTAATACACTGAAAACAAAAGGAAGATTGCATCAGCAATGAACTGCTGTCACAGATTCCTGTTAACTTCATTACATCATTATAAAATTTACAGGAAGGAAATCCTGACAGACTAGGAACTACATAGGTCTACACAATTTTGTTTTCAATGGAAAAACTAAGTGCTGGAACATATGGAGAACAGAAGATGACCAGGTGTTGAAAAAAATGAGAAATGAGATCTAAAGAATGCATCAGTTTCCAAAGTAGTTTTTATATTTGTTCCATAAAAAGTATTTTGCTACATAAACATTAAAAATGATTTCCTTTATTATATGTATTATTGCATTACTTTATCACCAAGAGTGTTAAAGTCCTATGAAATATTCAGAGAAAATTATATTGCTCCAAGATATAACTGGAGGCTGTAAAACAGTAACATAACAAGGAATACTGCAGTAGTGTCAATAATTATAACTTCAATTAGCATGTTAATGCAGTTAACAGTAAGCCCCAAACTCGTTCAGACTAAGAAAACTGTAAACAAACGCTGACTTCATTCAGAGGTGTTGCATTACATCCTGAAGGGTCGTACAACAGGGAAGAGCTACACAGTCACGTAACCATCTCCTTTCTCAGCAATACAGCTGCTTCAAACCCCGCTCTGAAGAGACTGTACTGAAGGATGACCATTTACAGCTCTGCTTGTTTTCCTTGCTTTCTCTGTCCCACTGGATTCCATTGCTGTTACTGATTTTCAGCCCAGAGCTCCTGGAAACATCAGCAAATTTAAGTGTTTCCACAGAAGAAGCGTTCTTTAGGACTATCACTTCTCATAAAGGTTTAGTGTTAGAGCTGAAGAGGCAGATTTTGGGTGTGGTCTGTTTTTTTTTTTCCATTTAGTATTTGAAATCAAACGGACTCCAAATACATAAGAACTTTACATACAGCTACTACTTTACAAAGTGGTAATATAGACTTCTCTCACATTGCTTTACACAAGTCTTGACATCTGGCTTAGCAAGTGCTCCTCACCACATCGAATTTAGCTTATCAGACCACACTGCAGGAATTAATGGCATCATCCACAGCAAATGAATGCAATCCTCCCAACTAACCTTTCCTGAGCTGACAATCAGCTCTCACATTTCTCACCATCTACCTAAGTGATTCTATGACAATTTTATGTCCAAGTTCACTGCCTTTCTCTGAACCTTCCAAGTGAGGACACTGCATTGGGTGCAATATTCTAGCTGCATACATCACACTTGAGGATTATGGTCTGCTGAAAATACCAATGAAAATTGGTAGATCACAAGCCTCCAGCACCTGTTAATGCCCTGGCTTCATGAGCGGGCCTGTTCATTTCAGCACTGGACTTGTCAAATAGGAGCAATCTCATGGTTCACTATCTGGCCCTCTGTGAACACCCACAGTCATAAAGCTGCTGTTCCTGAGAAAAAAAAATAATGACTTGCTAATGGCTTTAGATCTTAAAATCATCACTTGCACTAATGCTCATTAAGTTCAATACTAACCCTGTCTTGCTAGTCCTACTGCCACTTGATTCTTTTCAAAAATTAATCCAATTGTTTCTAGCTTGCCTAGTCCCTATCCCCAGCTAAACTGCTGATCATACATGTACAATACAGAGCTTGATATACAATCTGAATGAAGAACTGAAAAATGCCTCTATAAAAGTCTTAAACCAGGGCTGCCAAAGAAGCAACCAATAAAACTATTTGAATGACTGCATTTCCCACCACTTTTTACTACCCCTTCCCCAGAAGCTGGCAATTAACTGTTCCTTACACTGATCCAGTCCATCTCCAACTTCTTGCTCAGGCTACTACAGCACTGCCAGCTTTTGCTACGTTCCCAGTTTTACTGACTTACCCTATTTTTGCTTTGAATGGACCTGTCTGTAGCTTCCATGGGTATTTGCAACTTCATTTGCCACTCAATAACAGAAAATTCAAGATACTGGCTTCACAATTATCCGTTATCCCTCAGGCAACTCTACTCCGAGAACAGTCCAACAGCAATGGCTCCAAGAGCCTTTTTTTTTTTTTTTTTTTAAAAAAAAGCTTATATCATGAACTTTTTGGTACAACATCCCTTTCTGAGGTGCAAATGGGGGATTGATTCCCTGATCATTGAAACCTCAAGGAAGTATAGCATCAAAGTTTTCTCAGGAAAGTAATCCACTAATATTTTTCACTAATCATTCAGGTCTGAGAAAACAAGTAGCTGACCCCCCAAAAAAATCAAGATCCATATAGAAAAATCACAGCCATGCACTAGCTTAAACACTGCCCTGTTCCAGTTCTCCATGGATCATAACATACAATGACCAAGTCCAAAATCAAAATTTTGCTATGAGCATAAAGAGATTGAACCAGCAGGGAAATAGCCTGTTGCAGAAATGCTGATTTCAATCTAGTAAGAGCTCTTTCAAAATTCCTTATACATGCAGTAGGGGCCTTCCCACCTCTTGCTACAGTCAGCAGGTCACAATGCAGCTGATTCACTTCCAGGAGATGCTGAGCAGAGCAAACTCATCCCTTGCTCCTTACCCAAGAAAAGGAAGAATGCTCCAAGTGCACTCCTATAGGCACTCCGAAATTAAGCTGGCACTGACTAGCCTTTGCGTAATTTCTATGTCCTTCCAACAAGAGGCTGTAGCAAAACATTCTGCTCCATACCTTGCCAGCTACAACCATATTTATAGCATCTACCTGTACATATTTATGTACACGGGCATATACATATAACTTATGTCCTCAGCTTTCTTTTAACTTCCAAGCACATGAATCTGTAGCAATTAAGTTATGCAGCTTCATGGGAGCATGAAATTAAAAATCACTTGGGTTTACTAAAAACTCGGTCTTGACTCATTCCCTAGTAGCCAGTGATTGTGTCTCACTACGTTTTTCTCATCATAGCCTAGCTTTCAAAGTGCTAAAGAAGGGAAAAGGTAGATAATCAGGATATCAGCCTGGATTTCATCACTAATTTGTCCTTATTACCACAGACATATGAAGAATGTGAGCATGAAATTATATGGCAAGAGCACACTGTGGAGACTGCCAGCAACTTTGAACCCCATGGACACTTGAAGAAAGCAACAGAAATTGGCTTAATAGCAATGAATGCTTGCTATGCTCTGTGTAAAGCATCAACTGCTCTAACATTTCTATGTATCATTATGCAATTACTATATAATTAATCACAGAATGGCTGAGATTGGAAGGGACCTCTGAAGATCATCTAGTCTGACCCCCCCCTGCAGAGCAGGATCACCTAGAGCACCTTGTGCAGGATGGCACCCAGATGTGTTCTGAATATCTCCAGAGAAGGAGACTGCACAACCTCTCTGTGCAGCCTGTTGTAGTGCTCTTCCACCCTCCCAGTAAAGAAGATTGTTCTTTATGTTGTAAAAAACAAAACAAAAAATAACAGAACGCAACAGGTTCTTTTCCTAGTGACAGGAGAAATGTCTGCGTGCAACATTTTTTTCATTGTAAATTCCTACCTAAGAATGATATGAAATGAAATGAATGAATGAAAAAAATTAAAACTACAAGTTGGACTCCCTCACATCTTATTTTTAGATATATTTTTGCACTAATCCTTCAGCTCCCACTGCAAAACTAGAGTTATTTAAAAATGAATCATTTGAGCACTTCCCACAGGAATATTAGAAATAGTAAAATTTATTCCCTCCATTTACTGTGAACGCTGTAACCAGAGCTGTGACCTAACCTGGCCTGCTTGCCTCAATAATTACAACCAGACACATTCTTATGCAATAGAAACTTCTTTCCAGCACCTCATCCCAGAGGGCACAGAGGAGGGTGAGCTGACTTCATCTTCATGACAGTATAATCAGAAATTTCACCCTGCTCAGACTACACTGAAGAAAACATCTAGCTGTACATGATTTCTGACTTTTCAAGCAGCACTTCAATTCTGCCAGCGTGAGCAGTTGTGCTACATTTTTGCCAATGCCTGAATTTGGCTCTGCATAGACCAGCAGCAGGGAGATACGGCAGTAGAGTTTATTCCATTTCCTAACATCTGGCTTCTTCACAGACATTCCACATCTACAATGAAGCCCAGAAACAGTGTCCATATGTTCAACATCACTGATGGATAACCTGAATGAAGATAAGGACCACTTTAAGTGAGCTAAAAGGAGGCCATTAATTTTACAGCTTTTCCAACTACAAACCAGTGTTTCTGTATTCTGCATCACCTACATTTAGATCAACTTGCATATACTGGCTTTCAACTATAGGTTAAAGTGATGCAAAAAATATTTGCATTCTACAAGTGATTAAAAGTGAGAGTAAAGGATGGACTCTATTCATATACAGCCCCTGCACTATATTAAGCAGTGGGAATTGTATTTTACTGCAGGCTGGCAACTAAACTTCTGCCTCAAATGCCCAATTATCTGCAAGTAAATAAAACACAGCTAAGGAAGGCATTTGTGGCTCAGAATCATAGAATGGTTTGGGCTGCAAGGAACCTTGGAAGATCATCTAGTCCAGCTTTGGTCACACTCAGCCTAAAAAGTCCCTGTAACAACCTTTTTTTTTTTTTTTTTTTTTTTTTTTGCTTTCTGCTCTTTAAACTAGCAATGCTAAATGAACCAGCATATGAAATGTCACTTCCACATAAGCCTGTACTAAATGCCCTTTGGGTTTCCATTCTTAGATACTTATCAAAATGCAGTTCAAGGCACTCTCCAACCAAAAATGGAAAGGTGGTGAGACATGCCCTCGTACAGTTAACAGTGCTGAAAGGCACGATGCCTTCTTCCTCCAGGAACTGCTTCTGTCTCTGGTCAGCCTCTGCCTCACGAAACAAAGGAACAACGATTCTGTGCAATTGCTTGCACAGGTACAGTATCAAATGAGTATGGATACTAAATGGTTTCCCTAGCAACAAACCTTGTCATCATTCTCTGAATGTGAAGGTGGAATGTTTCCCCCTATAGAAAAGTTCCTTCTGCGTAACAGCAGCAGATCAACTGTTCTCAAATCCCTGCATTGCATTGTGTTTTTGCATTCCAGGCTTGCTATTAAGCAAGTAAACATACAGTTCCAGTACTCACCCTGAAAGCCAAGGTAAAAGGCCTCTGCTACAGGTTACCAGACTCTTGCTGCACCATCATGCCCATCTGTGATGATGTCTTAGGCCACATGGCTTCACTCAGCTGCTGTACAGCACAACCCCCATTACCCTGCTGTGACCCAACTAAGTGGATACCAAACAAAAAATGCAGGAGCAGCTGGCTGGAAGACAATGCCTTATCCCATCTTTGTCATCAGAGATGAAATATCAAACCGCACCTCAACCAGGCTCTACCTAGTGAAGGCAAGCTTTGCATCAGATTCAAAGCCCAGAATTCACACCAAGCAGAAACAAAGACTTTAAATCAGGACAGCATACATTCTTTCAGCATTGACCCCATCTGTAGAAGACTACAGCACAGGTTTCTTCCAAATGGTACTTCACAGGTGCCATTCATCTGGAATTTCTGGGCACACTCTGTCCGCATTTAGGGATTTGATCAAATAGCTCTCATCAGCAGGCCACTACAGTGGCTTATGAATATCTCTCTCTTTCTCCAACTTGATTGTAATTGTGGCTTTTTGTTTCTAATGCACAACAGCCAAGCATATGGACACATCCTTTAAGCAGCTGGGTTAATGTTGCTTTCACCTCTGTTTCACTCTTTCAAAGCATCTCCCTTTAAAACTGATGGAAATGTACCAAGACACTGTTCTGAACACAAACCCCTCTTCAAAGCTTGCTGCCTAATGTTGCATTGCTAAGTAGAAACCATTTGTGATAAAATAAAGACAGATTCTTAACTACTTCTGAATGCTGAGCCTCATGCAGAGTGAAAACATTTCGTGCATCTGTCAGCATGGATGGTTTATGCACATTTTAATTACAGAGCACTTCAAACACAAGCCGTACCTGCAACTCTCACCACCATGGGGTAACCTGACCCCTCCATCCAGGGGCTGACACGTGAGGCTGAGTGGAACACAACCTCACCTTGCATTAGCGCATCACTGCTGGAACTCCAGAGACACTTGCTCCCCCATGCAAAGGATTACTGACAAAACATCATATGCCAAGAACAGAAACAGCATTTATCAGGACAAGTAGCCTTCTGCTTTCTGATACACTGGAAAATACACTTTCCCCCATTTCAGTAGTGTTGCTACTGACAGGAACAGAGCATGCTGTCCAAATAGAAGAGAAGGAACTGTATGAGTTCTTCACTGCCCGGAAATGAAAATACAGCTGGCAAGTCTAATTTTAGTCCTACTAGCCCTGACTGTGCCCTGTTAAACCACTCAGTCCTCGTGCCAAGTAAACTAATGTAGCAAGGGCTTTTGCTAGAAGCTGATATGAGCTTGACATTGAAACTCAAAAAGGACAAAGTGGTATAGGGCTATTTAAGATACTCAAGCTAATCTTGATGGTATTTAGTGTCTAGCAAACAATCCTCCACTTGTAGTCCTGAAATCACATCAAAAACTGAACAAGACGCAATACCGGTATACTGAATAATCAGAGTATTTTGCACCTGCAGGTAGCACATGTGCACAACCACAAACACAACAACACCGGTTGGGGCTGACTCACCAAGCCAGCTCTCTCTGACCAGAACATGTACAGCCGATAGCAAACCTCCTTCATTGCTGCTTAAAAATTTCAAACAGCTGCCGGTATTTACCAGTTAATAGGAACAAAGGATTTAGATACACAATTCCAATGAGTAATACAGTTCACATCTACAGAGCAAACTTTAGAGCACCAACTCCCACCCTCTATTTGATGTTTGAGGCACAGGGCTCAGTATGCTATCTGGTCACATAAAAGCCGTACTTTTGAATTCTACAATGCCAAAGGTTTTGCCGTTCTGCCAGACTTTAGAAGACTTTATTATTAAAGGACATTGTCTGCTGTGCTGATATATATGTATTTAACATATATGTTATTTTGGTAAAACAAAAGGCATTCCTAAGACAACTGCAAGTCTTAAAAGGTAACTTCGGAGAAGTTGTGTCAAGCTGTCTGGAGTTTATCCTAACCGTACATTGCCAGAGCTACACAAGCTTCACCTTTTAAAAACTGACATGTAACCATAATGGGTGGAGACAGGATACAATATTGAAGATTAATTCTGAAGCTATTTCATCACCTTTTCAGAAAGCTTCTCCCCAAAGTGCAGAGCTTAGTAATCTTATTTGGAGAAAAGGTGCCAGACCTCCTCGGGCGTAGAACCAGTTAGTACATCTTTCAGTTGATGCAAGTCAGATTATATAGTAAGATTTTTATGCAAAAAGGATAAACAAGTAAATCTGATGGTCTTCAGTTTCACTTCCCATTACATTGGTCAATTTCAAAGGAGGACTGGAGTAAAGTGACAAAGAAAAGTCAAGTGGTATATAACTTATAAGGCTGGTTTACTACTTTTTCAATTAAGTTAAATTAGAGTAATGTGGATAAACGTACCCACTCACTAGATGTTAGAATCTATGCAAAACTAAAGCAATTAGAAAATACTAAATATTTGTTCTCTGTTTTATTGTAGTCGAATCCAAAGAAAAAAAATGATATTTCTTGATGAAAATGTAACACTAGGAAAGATACTGCTTTCTGCAAGGGTATATAATATCTAAACAAACAGGCACTGATTTTATCAGACCTCTTGGCTTTAAGAAAAATACACACGTTGGTATTACATTTGCTTCACCTATAACATAATTGATTTCAGAAGGCTATCGAGCTATCGAGTTTTGTTTGATATCCTCCAACTTGCAGATAAACTTGTTAGTACAAACTTTTAAAGAACACACAAATCACACCATACTGCCAGCAATGGGAGCAGGGCAGAACGCAGCCCCCAGGAGTACCACGAACAGTGTCAAGTCATTATAGACTGCAAGGTTCAAAGTTCCTTCAGATCTCAGTAGCACAGATTTTGTTATAAAAGTTAAATATATCCTTAACAAATGTTTAAGTTTTTTTCCCCTTGGCCAAATCTGCTGGTTACAGAATTGTCTGTAAGCAACATAGACAAAGGGAACCTTGTTTTCTTGGGAAAAGTTTTCCTAGGATTACAGGAGTTCTGCTTGAATATAAAAACAGAGAAAACAAACCACTCAGACTGATTTCTACTTGCCGTTGGGACCCTCAGTAATATTCCAACTGAGTAAGAACCACAAAACCTCCACACAGGAGCTACAACAGCATACAGCATACTGTATGTCTTTTATGGACTGATATTTCATCTCTTTACTGTGAGATTTGGAACCCCCACATAGTAGGGGCTGTCATTCATTGACAAGTGGTTAAACAAAAGCAAATCTCAGTCACAAGCCTCAAACTTTCAAGTTCTTTTAAATAAAGCACCTTTTTTGCTTTCTAACAAAAGCTTCCCAATGGAAGTCCCACAGTTTCTTAATTTCTGGGAACCATTCCAGAAATATGAGTAATCTCCAGATGCTGCTCACCATTAGATAATTGTCTTCTACTTCACTGTTGTTGCCTTCGTGTGAGACTTGCAACCCAGCTTATAACAATATGCATAATAAATAGTTCTCATTCCTTCTACATTCAATTTTAAGCCAAAATAACTTGACAGAATTCCTTCAGTTAATCTATTTGTAACATGGACTAAGACTTAAGTGTTAAGTAAAATTTGTTTTGCCTAGTTAAAATATGTTTCCATACTTTAGCACTGAAAATTTTCGGATATATAGAAGTCTCAACCATACACAAAATCATATTTTGCCTTCAGTTCAATACTGTAATGTATCACTAAAAATAGCACCAATCCCAGGAAAAGACCTGCATTTAAGTTCTCCTGTGTCTCTTTAGAATAGCAGGCCTGAATTTCAGTTGAGATACACAAGTCACAACATGCTTCTTTGACAAGCACTGCACTATCATTTTATTAGCAGCCTCTGTAAATCACTTGAGTTGATGACCTTTATACAGATCGAGTATCCATTTTGCTCACTTTCCCATTATCGCAAAGACTGTGTTATTAACCATGATGCTATGGAGGACTCCATCGCACTATGTGCCACTGTGCCCCAGAGAGCTCACAAATCACAAGGTTCATCTCCTTGCAAGGTGCCAGCCACTTCAGCAACTATTTCCCAACATTACTTTTACAAAAAAAAAAAAAAAAAAAAATCACAACCAGCATTTAGAGCGCTGACTTTAATCTCCTCTGTTTAGCAAGGCAAGGACATCGCTGGTTTTATGCTTATTCTATCTCTCAAAATACTTCACTTTCAACAAATATGACTGTATTAAAAAACAATAGCTTTGTTCAGTGAACTACATCGCTACTGCAAATAGTACGCATTGCATTCCAGCCATCATATTTATATGGAAATGAGACCTCCTTTCAAAGAGGCATGTTTCCATGAACTCCAGTTGCTGTTCACTGAACCCAGATATCTCCCTTAAAATCAATGCATTTAGGTTTGAGATATTTTTGGCTTGCGCCTTTTCACAAGTTGTTTTACTAAAGCAGCATCAGGTTACTGGTTACAGACCGGCCATTTTCAGGAAAACAAATTGAAGCAAATGGGATAGTCTTCAATTTAACAGTGGACCATATGATACACTGAAAGAATCTGATAAAAGTATGAGTGAAGCTTAACACAGCCAATGAATATCACCCCCTTGAAAACTTCACCATAAGAGCAATACTAAAAAGGCAGTCAAGCAAGCTAAAAAGCCTCTGGAGTTAAACAGTTTTCCATTTGTACTCAAGAGAAACTTGCTTCTACTTTTTAAGAAGGAACATTTGAAGAGATAACCAAATTCCAGTGAGCCAACTGGGCTTCATCAGTAATGTCTCATTGCTGCAAACACAAACTCGATGAAGAACAGCAGTAAGCCGAAGACAGGCACAAGTATCTTGCTTTCCCCTTCTTGCTCTGTATGACTACACAAATGGAAATATTTTCTCAAGTTTTAGGTCCTTTGTTATTCCTTAACACCCTTCAATCCTTGGGAAAGAGTGTACCCTCAACAAGCTCGTGGGTGACACCAAGCTGTGGTGCCACTGACACACTGGAGGGAAGGGATGCCATCCAGAGGGACCTGCACAGGCTGGAGAGCTGGGCCCCTCTGATCCTCGTGGACTTCAACAACACCAACTGCAGGGTTCTGCACCTAGGTCATACACTAACACACTTAGAAATAATTTTCATGAGAGTAAATTCAGGACAGTACTGGGAAATCAGCACAGTCAGCTGTTGGCAGAAATGCTAAGAGTTTCAGTGCGATGGGAATACAAACTATGCCTATTTTGGTCACCAGCTTCCTGCTTTTGGGACTTAATTGAGGTCAATGGGACATTCACTACAGAAACAAAAATGAGATCATTCGTATTAACAGCATTTTGCTATTATAAAGGACTTTGAGCAGCACTCGTGGAATCTTAATACTTAATTAGGAACCACACTGTGCTTTGAATCTCACAAATTACTTCAGGATTCTTGCCATCATTGCAGCTTTTTCGTGATGTTCATGATGTCCCAGCTGGTCAGCATTCTCTGTATAGTTGGAGCCAGTACCACCCCACATGGTGGAGTTTTACAACTTATTTTCCACATCTTCGAACATGCTAATCTTCACATCAAACAGTAGTGTACATAGTTGTTCCACAGAGCACATGCAGATACCTTACAACACATTTACTGCAATACACATACGTATCACCATAAAGCCATTTCTGTAATTAGGCTGGAGATTAACCATTCCAGAATACTGCAAGATAATTACACTGGACTCTCCAGAAAGACTAGATGTACACACCCAGAAGAATGGAAAAATCAGGGGGGAGAACGGCAGAAAATGGAAGGAACCAGACTTGAGTGGTGGGTGCCAGACTGGAAAGACCTGCCATCAACAAGCTAGATACACTGTCAGAAAGAGAGTGGGAAACACAGGGAGAGAAATCACTGAACAATTTTTCTTGTATCATACAGAAGTCTTGTCTCTGTATTCATTAGCAGCTGAGCTGTGTATATAACTACAGCAAACACCTGAGTTTCTGGCCTTTTTAAACTACCCACAGCTTCCAGATAAGTGGTTTATACTCAAACATCAAAAAAACAAAAAAAAAAACACAGGTTAGATATAGAGCGCTGCAAAAGCCCAGCTGAACCAAACTTGCACTTATTAAAAGCAGAGAGATCACTTCTCTATCAGTTCAGAGCCATTACACCACTGGTTTAACAACAAAGCACACTTCCTTGATAAATCCTTTGATGTCTAAGTAGAACACTAGAATAGAGTCAGTCAGTGGGGGGAATGGAATACAGCTTTTCTGTTTGTCATTCTCACTTGCTCTGTTTATCGTGCTTCATAAGAGCTTTTGGGGAAAGGTCACTTCAAGTCAGCATCCGAGAGTAGCTGGTGGTCAGTGACCTACCACTATCAAGAACATTAATATTCAGCTAATTCTGCTCAGGAAGAAAGAGCCTCATCTCTTCAGACAAAAGCTTATAACTATCAAAATAAAGAAATCATTCAAGCTTAATTATTCCAGCACTTGATGCTTAGTTATAGTGAGCATGTTTAAAGCTTTAGTCCTTTAAAGAAGCGTTTTATGAAACGGTGGGAGTATATGCATATGTTTAAAGCCATGTCAGTCCTAATAAACAGCATAAAAGTATTAAGCTTGTCTTCAGAGTGACCCAGGCCTAAAAGAACATCAATCTTTGGCTTCAGGCAAACAGCCAGACAATCAACTGACTGTACAGGTCTAATGCATTTAACATATCCAGGCACATAAGGGCTCACTTGGACTTGCAGTCCATCCCTGTGGTACTAGTCCTGGTTCCCATGCTTGAAGACAGTCACTGAAAGCAGCAACTAATACAAGTTCCTTCCTGCCAATGCATACACCTCTCTCCATGTAGTTCCTCCAGTTAATCACTTCAAAATCAATGGCTAAATTAACAGGTTGGTTCTGCTATAGCAAAGTTGTTTGTTTTTTTTTTTAAAAAAAAAAAAGTATTAATATCCTCAGGCTAATTTGCCAGCCTATCTTGCTGGAACCCAAGTCCTCCTTTGCTCAAAGCAAAATCTTTTAAGCCAAGAGAAGGTTGTGCTTGTTTTCTGCTTTCCTGCTTGTTGGCATTACAGTCAGCAAACAGTGGGGTCTTTTTGAAGAAGCCAACTGTTCCACAGCTGTAGGAGAACAAGGGTTCAAACTTCTGAAGAGCAACCCTGAACTGCAGACCCCAGACTTACGCCTAATGAATTCTAATTCTAATGAACGTCTGATGAACAGACAGAACAGGAGTTTGTCTATCAGACATTTAACTCTAACCTCTGCAACCTTGAGGACATCACTTACCTTCCTTCCTGTCTTCTCTTGTTTTGCTTACACGCTCTTGCAAATAGTTATAGCATTACAGAATCCCTATATTCACTTCATGTCAGCAGAAACTTCTAGAAGCAAAAGCACCTGTCTGGGAGCTCCTTCTGCTGCAACTTAAAGCTTAAGGCCAATAACTTTTAAAGCTTTTACATGGGAGGTCACTAAGCCACCTTCTCTCCCGGCTTGGAACAATTCAGATACCCTGTTAAAGAAGACTGGAATAACTGAAAAATCTGTACACCAGCTACACCTTCCAAGAAAATCTACCCAGTTGTATCCAAAAGCCAAAGTGAGCACTTGCAAAATAAACCAAATATATGATAATTTTCATTTTTAATATTTTTAATCTTTGAGTTTGGCCAAAGTTCTTTTGCAAAAATACGCATTATTTTTTAGGAATGATTACTTTGCAGATGCAAAGTTGATTCCATGGGATTTTGAGCAGAACAAATACAATAGTGGATGCACACTTTATTTCCCTTCCTTGCAAGACAGACTGCATTAACAGAAGCATCAAAACACTAATCTCAGACAGCCAATTTCTATTTGCCTCAGCACTCTAAAGGCAACAGCTCTTAATGGAAATTATTCACCATTTGCATTGTGTTGCAAAAACTTCGGCTTTATTTCAACTTCTAACCCTAGACTCTGCAGTTTTCCATCTTCCGGTACTGGCAGCAAAAGAAGTTCCCTGTTCCCATGGAAAAAGTCTCCTACAGCTTTTTCCAAGCCTACGTACACAAAGGTTCGATTCCTAATGGTAAAGGACAAGTCCCCAAAGACAAAATTTCACCCTCAGTTACATGCATATGGCTCAAGCTTTTACTTGAAGACAGATATTATATGCACAGATGGAACTTGTCATGAAGTATACATGAATTTTATTTGCAAAGTTTGGACAATCAGTCCATTTTTACCTTAGGAAAAGGAAAGGCATAAAAAAACATAGTTACTTAACACAGCATGCATTTTTGGCTGAGTTATAAAGCTGAACAATAGAAGAAGAATATTTAGATCATGTCATCCGAGTACAATGAGACCTAAATCCTGCAAGTGCTCCTTACCTAAAAGATCCTACACCTTTATGGAGCAGTTAACTAAGCTTTGTGAAGGTCAGAGCTTGTTGGCAACACAAAAGCTGGTATTCACTAAGGAAGAAAGCTACCATTAAAAAAAAAAAAACAAAACAGCTCTGACTATATCTGACATATCTGACAGGATATGCCTTCTGGGTGGAGGACGACAGGACCAGGAACCCACTTTTTTTTTTTTAAAAAGGTATCCTGCAGCAGCAGAAAGCTCAAGAGAGTAACTCAGAAGTTTACATGAGACCTGAGGAATAAAAGGAGGGCAGTGTTGTTCAGATACACTCTTTGCTCTTTCATAGCCTCTGAAGGCAAGGAACGCATGACATTCAGATGTTGTCCCCTCACATGCTCATATTTCGAGACCATTCTCAGCAGTGCTTGCAAAAAGATAAGCAGGACAACCCCAGCTGCATACTAAAAAAGACAGAATAGCACTCCAGTTGCAGCTTTGTAACTTCCAGAGTCAGACACTTAACTTTGCATGTTGTATCATGTAAGGTTGACATAGCCCCTGAATCTAGAGCACCTTGACACATTTCAACTAGCTACAGCAATAGAAGATGTTTAATCTTTTACTAGACATTTCAAATATTTCCCCCCCACAATAGTGGAAGATTCAGCCAACTCATTTTCTGATTCATATTCACAAGTGATAATGAACAATATGTTAGAAGCCATTTCATGAAAAACTACTGAAGCTTATTTGCCTTGCACTTACAAAGCATCTAAACTGCGCATTGGTAGTTCAATGATGGGCATTTAAGGACTCCAAATAAAACAGGGGCTTTGGGGTTAGGATCTAGGTTTTCAGGAAGACCTACACTTCATCTGAACAGTTGAATGAAAAGCAAAATGCAGTTATTATCCTATGCCAGCTCCTGAAAGTATTTAGACAACATTATCAGGAGTGCTGCTTTACCACATAACTAAGAATAACCATAAAATGAGGAGGGATAAGGTTGATAAAGCTAATGATGCCTTCGCATACCTAAAGCTACATTGAAAGTAAAAACTGATGAAGGTCTTTTTACCACTGCATTTTTAAAACTGGGGCTGGGGGGTTATTTCATGCTTGAATAGTTGCACTAATAGAACTATTCTGTGCCAGCTAAATGAGATTTTCCTAGTAGTGAACACCAATGGCAGTTGGGCTAATCTGAATTAACCTATACAGCACGAACTCACGTGAGCCAATGTATACAAGAGGATATTAGCATAGACTTAGCCAGCTGACTCAAATTTGGATACTCTAAGCCCAATGGGAATAAAGAAGAGTTGATTCAGATATTCAAACAGGAAAAACCTACACTTATGTTTAGAGACAGCTGTTAATTCGTATGCATGAACTTTAACTAATTTTCATGGAACCTGCTGACAAGGCAAGTAAAACCCAGAACAAGGAAAATGTGTGCCATCATAAGGATGCCAGCAGGTGAGCCATCAGGTGCAAGTCCTAGGGGAAGACTAAATTTTGTCTCCAGGAATTGAACCAAGCTAGCAGTGGAGTTCAGATGCTCTATGTAATTTTGTAATATTCTAAGCCTGAAACCAAAGCAGAAACATGAATGATACTATACTTGCTGAAAACAGCGACAATTCATTTACTTGCAGTGAACCAGAAAAAAAAAAATAAAATCAAAAAACATCCGCTTTAGCAATGGCTAAAGTAGCAGTCTACTTCACAACATAAAATAAGCCAGATCCTGGCAGACTAATTAACTGCATTTCCAAAGGTACCACAGAAGTTCCAGCTCTGAGCAATCTACAAGTAAGTGGCGTACTTTCTTATTTCAGAGCTTCTTTTTCTCAGGTTTTTAACAGCAGTTGACATACTACTGCTTCTAAAACTGTGTCTCTGGGAAAAGTGCAAGAAGACAAGCACTTCTGTAGCTGTCCTTTTCAAAGCAGAGCAATCAGTTCTTTTAACTTCAGGAACTTTACTCCTTTTATGAAGAAGTCCATTGTCTGCATCTCAGTGGTGACCAAGAGAATATCACCCTTGGGATTCTAGACTACCACCAATCTGCACAGTGGTCTGTTAACCCTTCAAGAATTTTCCCTTCCATCCTCCTGCTGAGCCTTCAACACTCACTTACTCAGCCCTCTTCAGATAAGCTCTTTCCTTAGTACTCAAATTAATCTAAACAGCCGTCTTGATGATTAATTGCCTCTAAGTTCAATTGCTCACTGAAAGATGCTTCCTCCTGTAGTGAAATACAAGTCCAGTGTCCACCTCATTGCAGGGGAGTATTTGGACACCTCATTCTAAAAGCTGTTACTCAAGTTTTCACATCTGAGGACACATCATACAACCAGGAGGAACTGAAGAGCTTCATTTCTGACAGTACATATTTTCAACCCCATTGACAGAGCCAAGCATTTTCTTTGTAAGGTACCTCACAAATACCCTGAGTTCATTGATAAATAATCTGTAGAAACTCATAGGCTAAAATATGTCTAAGTCTTAGCTGCAACTTTTGTTTCTATTCCCTATTTGAGGCATTTTAATTCAGCAGTACCTACAGCATATACAAATATACGATCCTGATTGAACTGTCATCACTGTTTAGCATAAAGCCACATGTAAAGCTGTTGCACAAACACTGGGTTTACACCAAATGGTCTGCAAGTGTGACCTCTATGCTTCAGGCCATACCCTAACTGTCAGAGAAGTACTAATGCAAACAAGCAGTAGGATGCCTGCAACTTAGAAATATGCAACAGGAGAGGTGGAGTAACTAAAGGGTATGAAGTTATACCCACTATGCATAAGCAATTCAGTGTAGCTATAAGACATACTCTTACGAACGAGATTTCCTAAGAAGAACTTGATCACATCTGTGATACGAAGTGGGAAACCAATTATGATTGACATTTACTTGCTCAGCACAAGGTCACCACTGAGATTAACAGAATAAAGGAAAAAAGGTGGGAACTTAGATCAGGAAAGGAAAAACTGAATTAAAAACAGACAAATTATGATGCCTTCCTCTATTGACTCTTCAGGTACCTAAAGGAGACTGACAACTTTAACAACTCCTCAATCACAAGGCCATGAAACAAGCCAAGTAATTAAGGGATGTTTAAATTTGTTCTGTGACCCTACACATTCATATTCTGCCTAGAATTTGTAATGCCATACTAATTAGATTTGGGTCCTTACAAGCAGTTAACTTATTCTGGTTAAGGGGGGTCCAAAAATAAAATCTGTAATCAGTATTCTTCAGCAGAATAGGCAAACAATGCCTCTCACAGAAAGACAAGTTAAAAGAACTATTAGCCCAAGAAAACTGCTTGACAACCAAGTTGGCAATCCCCAACTTGACACAGATTTTTTTTTTTTTCAGAAAGCCTAGGTCAACACATTCCCCAGCTGAAAACTTGTCACCTTGAAAGTAGATGGAAAGCAGACCCTTTCCTTTAAAAACGTAATACATGTTTACACAAGAAGTATGCTCATTGTATTTGACACCAAAAATATACAAGCTGCCCTGGTATCAAAAGAACATTCTTCTTCTTCCATGCAAAGTACACACTGAGAAATTCATTTATAAATGAGACTGCATGCAGGAAATAATTTCTGGAGTGTTTGCCATCTCAGCAGGCAGGTATGAGAGAGGAGTATTTCACTTTGAGTTGGCAACTATGATGTACATGTGTTCAAGAACTAATGTAGAAATGAGACACATAGCCCTAGTGGTTTATATTCCAAACAGCCTGTGTTCAGGCACTACCATTTGTCTCTCCAAGCTTTTCATACAGACAGTTTGAGCCTTGACTTGTACATCAAGTGTTTTATACTCACAGGTAGTGTTCAAGTCTTGATTTATATCTCAGTATTTTATACTCACTAGTACACTACTCATGCCTTGATTTATAGCTAGGTTGAGAGAACCAATTCAGATAAAATACTGTCTACCAAATCTTCAACCTTTTCCTTGAACTAATACAAAGGCTAAGCTTTTCTGTCTTCTGAGAGCTAAGCCCAACTTCTTGCTCCCATTTTGTGGCAGCTATTTCTTTCAGAACCACTTTCTCTGGTTACCTCTCCAAAGAATCTCCAAAATAAACTCCCTGAAGTATAAGGAGATGAATTAAATTCACTGAACTTATTTTTTCACTCACACCTAAGTAGAGATCAGAGGTTAGGACTGCATTGAACAGATACTTTCTTAGACTAACTCAATTTAGGCTACTTTAATAAATAATTACATCCAACATACTCCAATACCAATCACTATGGTTTATCCTCTGATAAGACCAACCTGGATTTGCAAGAACAAAAACTCAAGACTTTTGAACATTATGGTTTTGAAGTAGCTTTTTGGTTTCAAAGTGAAATGAATTCATCCATCATTAAGCCTGTGAGATATCTCACTCTCAGCCAAAATGGGAGAATCTGAAAAGCATCAGAAGTTAAAAGCTTTGCATTTGTCTAACAACAAATCCACCAGACCTAGAAGGAATTCATTTTGATTGCTGGCAAAATATTAGTCCAAGTTCTAGCACCCTTTTAACACCATGGCCATTCAC
Source organism: Netta rufina (assembly GCF_964035555.1). Lineage (NCBI taxonomy): Eukaryota > Metazoa > Chordata > Aves > Anseriformes > Anatidae > Netta > Netta rufina. The sequence continues at coordinate 9,209,745 of NC_140132.1, forward strand.
ACAACCCATACTTGCTTGCAGCACAGTATCTCATTGCAAGCTCCCAAGGCTATGCAGTACATTTCTAAAACTGGTTAAGAATTAAGTTCTCAGACACTAGCTTTTCTTCATAGAACCAGCTAATCTGCAACCCCCAACACATCTAAATGATGGGGGAGGGGGCAGCATTGACCCACAGGCCTGATCTTTTAATTGCAACAAGGATTCCTGGCTATTAACGTGTTAAAAGGCACAAAGACTCTATAGAGATTTCTGAGTTTCTGCAGACACCCAGTATAACCAAGTGTTCAAATCCAACCCCAAGGCATCCCAGTGCAGGGGGGAAAGAGAGGCTCAGCCTGTCGACTGATCCCAGAAGTCAGGAGGTCCTTGTGATAGTATATTCTATATATATATTCTCTCTCTATATATATTCTATATATAATATAGTATTATAGATACAGTGCTTTGCTTGTTAGGGGTTATGTTGTTATCATACACATTGGCAGAAACCAAGGTGACATTGACAGTATGGCTTGACGGTCTTCTCTCACCCATACCAGGAGCACCTCTCACACCTCACACCAGCAAATAAGCCTGCCAGCACCACATGTACAGCTGCTGCCAGCAAACAACAAGCCGAACTTTGTAAAGGCAGCAAAAACATCTCTGCAAAGACAGGTTGCAGAATTCTTTTGGCATGGAGCCATCTTCAGGAGCTCATTTTAGGTACGAGTACTGAATGGGATCTCACTATTAGCCACGCCAGCTCCCATAGGCCTTAATACACTCAACAAAAAGGACTCATACTGCAAGACAGCAAAGGGCAAAGGCCATAAAGGGGGTCTGTTACAGACTGACTAGAGTTTGTATCCCCAGTTACTCAAGGCAACATGGCCTGAGTTAAAGTAATGGTGTCAGCACAACCTCCCCCTTACAGGTCCCAGCCTTGATGCCCCACAGCAGCAGCTTCCAGCTCCCCGTCAGCAGATCCCTTCCCAGCCAACGCAAAGCACTAATGCCCTCAGAGCTGGGATGAGCACCGCCCAGTTGGCTGCATCTCTGATTCTACACCACATGTTCATTGCATGTGCCAGGCATTGAACAGATTTAAGCAGAGCTGAATTTTTTTCAGAGCGCAGCCACATCTGACTTGAAGCATACTTGCAGCATGAAACCGAGGAAGCCAAGTATTTCTGACTTCGTATTCCTCTAACCCACAAACGCATCCACTCTTCCCATCAGGTGCTACAGAAGACAGAGGTAAAATAGACTTCACTGACATGCATTCTGAACTGTTAAAGTGACAGCTACAGACAACTGAGTGACTTTTAGTTAGAGCAGCTCTCAGGGTACAACTTAATATGAAAATTGATATTTTGACTGTATTTGCCATTTTGTCATGGAAAATGCCCATGACAGAAAGGAGAGGAGTAAGACTTTTTATAGCTATTTGTAAGCACAAAACAAAAAATTACGAGTTTACACTACAGGTTACAGGAAGCATTTTTAAATGTTCACACCTCTCACAAATCTAGCTACTTTTATTAGTTCACTGGACAATGTTACGCATGAGATCTGCATTCAGTTTTCAGTCCTTAACAGCAATTTCAGGAACAGCCTGTTAGTTCTTAGCATTTTAAGCTATTGAACTGCCTCTGCTAAAGCTTCCCACCTGCACTACAAGGATGCTGCCAAAGACTTCAGAGAAGGTACAAAGAATATACTCCCTGCACTCTCCAGCAGAGTTACCTTCATTTGCTCTGAGGAAACAGTGCATGTGCTGTGATCAGAAACAGGAACTATGCAAAGGTACGTTCTCTGACAATAGAACCTCTTGATAATAAGCCTGCCAGTATCACAAGTGCCCACTAAGCAAGTCTGAACCAATTTGATCCCTAGATTCTTTGGATCTTGAACCCTGAACAGTATACAAACCCAAATGCTGAGGTGCCATTCCAAGCAATCCTAGCACATTAACAGTACAAGCTACACAAGATGACATGAAATTAAACCCGTGCTGTAACATCAACTAGTTATTTCACAACACTGCTGCATCGAAGTATTGCTTAAGCCATTGTACACAATGCAGACAAAGCACTCAACAAGTGAGCTACAGAAGGGACTGAACCTTGCTGACAACAATTTAAAACGTTAGAAAAGCCTCCTGAATTTTACTGTCTTATGAAAGTTTACCCTATTTAACATTAAAAAGGATTTTAGGTGGAAAACTTTCTTGTCTGTGCCTTTAGCAACAGAAGGATAAGCATGTAAGAATATGCAGACAGAACTCTATACCAAGAAATCTAATAACCTGAATTTTTCTTTGGACTTTGATGTTAGTAAGCAAACCATTTACATTCTGCTTTGCACATAGATCGTTGAGCACAATGACTTTTATGACAATGTATAAACATACCCACAGAATAAACTGCAAATTGAAGATAAATAAAAATACAGCATCAGAAATAAAATGCAGTAATGCATGATTTAATAGCTAGAAACTATTTCACCCTGTGGCTTATCTTTGCTTTTCCTGTGTAAATTGACCTGATACTAAAACATCAGAAGGCATACCCCAGGCCAGAACTTTCCATATCAAAGTCACTAGGGAATACTCGGGGGACCCTGCCCCACAAAGAACACCAGGATTTGAAACTACAGAGGCTCAGACTCACATCTTCCACCTAAACCCTCATACCTGCACTAATCTTATAATTAGCTCTACCCCTTCTAATCCCACAGAAAAAGCAAGAAAGAAATATCACCAAGAACAAATAAGCTTCAACTCCAGTCCCAGTGTCCCTCTGCTATGTTACAGTTAGTCCTAGGTCACCACTACCAGCCCCATTTCAACAGTCACCATTTCTCTCCGGCATTCTTTGAAGTCCACTTCCAAAACAATTCCCATGAATCCCCTAGCTCCCACTCTGCAGGTAGCTCCAAATTAACCCTGAACTTCAACCTAGCCACACAGGCATTGTCTGAACCAGAGCTAGGTCTCTCTGGTGTATTTCTGCAATCAGCACGTTATGTGTACAGCTGTACAATTTGTGCTTTTTCAGAGCTCAGCTACAGATGATTAGTGATCTCATCTATGTGAACCTCTGTTGCTACAGGAACCTTACACAAAGAAGACAATGATATGTAAGTCTCACTTGCTGCTTAGTCTTTAAGAAACTCCCTTTGGAGTCAGCAGATGCAATACATACACTGAGGAATCTTGCCAAGGCAGGTGACCGCAGTATCCGAGTCATATGCAAAGCAAGCTGACTTGCAAATCACATCCGACAGCAAGAGATGGGCATCCAAGTCTTGCCACATAAGGTTCCCTATGCTAGATTGACTATCAGGCCAAAACTGTCAGCACTAACAGGCAAAGCTACTCAACATTTTCCATGTTTAAGATCCTATTTATTCAACTACTTGTCCCTTTCCAGTGTCATTTTGGGTGACACTTCCCACAAGACTGCATTAGACTTCAGGCTTTTCTTCAAGCCATGCAGAAAGCTTATTTGCTCAATGGAAAAACTACTGATTTGTCAAAATTTTAAACAATTGTTCAGTCAAAAAGCTTTTATATCAATCTGCTTTTTAGTGGAGACTGGAAATTTTCAATCTGTCATGTATGTTTGTTTTTCAGCCCTATAAAAATCTTTCAAGTTTGACAGTGTTAAGCCTCTATAAAGTTGCAGTTTGCCTATGCTCTGAACCAACAGGCTAGAATGTGGCAGCTCCAAGTCCTCAAGTTACCATCTGCCATGATCATTCTCCAGTCTAAGACTGAGTAGCGTGTTAGTTGCAGCTGTTTCCAGCTCCTATCAAGCTACAGCTAAGGAAAAGAGAACTGGATCCGTGTACTTACAGCGAAGTTTAAACCATTTGTGCACAGGAGAAAGTGCAAATCCATTCAAAAACCAGCATCATGAACTCCAAATGAGTGCCTGACATACAAGGGTGTCTTTCTCAGTTGCATCTTTTCATTCCTGTGCACATTCAAATGCACATTTTAAATTCCTCCAAAGACCTATAGAGACTGCATTTACTCTTCTGCCTTTACACAATGGTTGACAACAATAGAAGGCTTCAAGTCATCAGGTGAACTCTTACTAATATCCCTTTTAAGTTTTTGGAACATGGATGTCAAAGCTTTGAAAATGCAATAAAGTTGTACCACAAAATAAGCAATAGTCAGCCTTTTTATTTCAATACATGCAATTAAACCTAGTTACACAAGCAGTTTCAGGGACACAATTACTGGTAACAATAACAGATGCATTTCTAATCACACAATTGCTTTAATTGGCTCATCTGCTTACATTTGTATCATTCAGCAAGTTTGTCAGCTTCACACTATTTCAGAACAATTGATATAAATTGTATGCACTTTTACTGGGGAAGAAGAGAATGTATGATACAGGTACTCCAACTGCTGCACTGAAGAGTTAGGGAAGTTCTAAGTCATTCACCAACAACAATTCCAAATGCGAAATCCTCAGCCTCAGGGAAAGGTGCAATATTGGAACAACCAATAAGCACACTCAGTGTTCATGTTATGTATAAATATCTGTAAAGAACCAAAATCAATCTGCACCCCTTGTTAAATGGTTTAGGCACCACAGAGAATCAGCCAAGCAAAAGCTTCCCACCAGGCAAAGGCTGTATTACCTGTGACCAGCAGGGCTGCAGCCCGTTCAGCAAAACTGATACCACAAGACAAAAAACTTTTCCTGTCCTGAAAATAGTTACCACCGCTTTCCAGCAACAGGGAAAATGCTTATTTAATTCATCTAGGATGATTTCATGTATGCATGTTTGAGTATCATGTTTCTACAAATCACAAGATGAATTAGGGATGGTGTAGCCAAATAGGTCTACAAAAATCTTCCAATGGCAAAGGCAAAACACAAACCAGAACATTCACATTTGGAATACAGCTCCCCAAAGAAATATCCAATTGTTGACAAGTCATAAGCTGACACTACCACATTCTGCCAGTTGTTGTTTTTTAAACATGTAGGAGATGCTAAATAGCAACAAAGGACCCAATTTCCAGTGTGTGTTCACTCGCTTAACAACAGCAATGTAATAAACATCAGACAAGATATTTCTGACACAATTTGAGATGACATTCATCCTGCTAACCTTTTGTCAGAGCATAGCATCTGCATCCCATCTATCTGAAAGGGCCTCAGGAAAAAGCAAGAAATTCCTACACAGACAAGGCAGAGGACCGCAAGACTACAAGCTGTTTCTTCACTCTGGATGCCCTAAATTTGATACCCAAAACATACATGCATTGACTTCAAAGTAATCCTAGAAATGAAGGTAGCTGGTGTATGGAAATAACATCCACTTCATAAGGCAACAACTCAGAGCATGCATGTATTACCTTGGAAACAAGCTATCAGTACCTCTGAAGTGGTCCACTTCAGAAGGAACTTCTCCTGAAAATGAAGTCTAGGCACCTTAAAGTAGGTTAAGCAAAGATGAGGAGATCTGATCCAAGTTGGTTGGACTTTGATGTTATACTGGCTGAAAATCTAGTGCAATGAATTTATTGAAATGCCTATTCTCAAGCAGATTAAAGGCTTGTTCATATTTTACAAGCATAGGTACAGTATCTGCAAGGACAAAACCATTTCGTCCCTTTTTGAATATTTCATATGAGCAGTTTAGAGAAAAACATTTCTGTACAAACAGATCTCTGTTAATCATTGAGTAGATGCTCCCAGTAGATGCAAAATTTAGTGTGCCACCAAACATGTTGGCTACATACACTGCTCATATGCCATAAACTGCACCAAATAAAATGTGTAATACCAACAATACACCAAACACCTCTAAATCACAAAAGGAGTTCCCTCCCCCTAAAATTTACAAGGGCACACTTTAAATGAAGTAGAAGGGAAGCAGTAAATAACAGTTCCCACCAAATGATTAGCTGTTCCTTCCTGCTAGTAGACACCAGCTCTGGTGCTGGACCAGACAAAAAAGACCAGCATGGATTGACTTGAAGCTATTCAACATCTGTTGGCAGGAAATGTTTAGCAGTGTTGGCAGAACGTTAACATCTTGTCTGTCTAGACCATGAATGTAGTTAGCACAAGGTAAAACAATGCTGGGAAACAATTGAATAGATCACTGTAATTGAACCTAACAGCATTTTCAAACATTAGGCAAAGGCTTACTGTCGTGGTTCCGCTCGAGTGGGCAGCCGAGCTCCACCACAGCCGCTCTCTCACTCCCCCTCCTCAAAGAGGAATGGGGAGAAAATATGTGAAAAGGGCTCAAGGATTAAGATAAGGACGAGAAAATCACGCAATAATTATTGTAACGGGCAAAACAGACTCGGCATAAGGAGATAGTAAGATTTATTGCCTACAACTAACAAGCGAGAGAAGTGAGAAAACAAAGGAAAAAAAACAAAAGCACCTTCCCCCCATCCACCCTCTTCCACCTCCTCCCCCCGAGCGGCGCAGGGGAACGGGGAATGGGGGTTATGGTCAGTCTACAGCACTTCTTCTCTGCCGCTCCTTCTCGGTCACTCTCATCCCCTGTGCTGTGGGGTCCCACCCACGGGATGCAGTCCTTGATGAACTGATCCGGCGTGGGCTTCCCACAGGCAGCAGCTCTTTCAGAACTGCTCCAGATATGGGTCTGTACCACGGGGTCCATCCCTCAGGAGAAAACTGCTCCAACCTGGCTCCCCTACGGGCAGCAGCTCCTGCCAGATCACCTGCTCCTGCGTGGGCTCCTCTCCACGGGCTACAGGTCCGGCCCAGAATCTGCTCCGGCAGGGGTCTTCCACAGGCGGCAGCCTCCATCGGTGCAGGGCCACCTGCTCCACCGTGGTCTCCTCCACGGGCTGCAGCGTGGAACCCTGCTCCACCGTGGTACTCCATGGGCTGCAGGGGGACATCCTGCTTCACCATGGTCCTCACCACAGGCCGCAGGGGACTTCTGCTCCGGCGCCTGGAGCACCTCTCCCCCTCCTTCTACACTGACCTTGGCGCAAGGCTGTTCCTCGCTCCTCTCACTCTCCCGGCTGCTGTGTGGCGCAGCGTTTTTTCCCTGTCTTAAATATGCTCTCACAGAGGCGAAAAACAACATCGCTTATTGGCTCGGATCTGGAAAACAATGGGGCCCTTCCCAAACATGGGGCAGCTTCTAGATCTTTCTCACAGAAACCACCCCTATGGCTCCCTGCTACCAAAACCTTGCCACGTAAACCCACTACATTCCACCCCTCGCCTCTGTTAAAAGCATATTTAAGACTACTCACAACATACTCTTACTTTACAATTATCACAACAACCTTCACAAACTTCACTTACATCAAAAAGAAAAAGAATTCACCACACCAAAGTAAACATAACATCATCACAGCACCGACAAGGTGGACATTTTACACACACACACCACCCCTCGTCCCTTCACCACACTAACATATCACAGTTACTGCTTTCTTAAATTCTTCACAACTTGTACATTCCTAACAATCATCCTGCACATATTTTTGCCCGTTACTTCTACTAACTATCATCCTTATCTCAAATTCCTCGAGCCCCACGTTGGGCGCCAAAAAAGACTGTCGTGGTTCCGCTCGAGTGGGCAGCCGAGCTCCACCACAGCCGCTCTCTCACTCCCCCTCCTCAAAGAGGAATGGGGAGAAAATATGTGAAAAGGGCTCAAGGATTAAGATAAGGACGAGAAAATCACGCAATAATTATTGTAACGGGCAAAACAGACTCGGCATAAGGAGATAGTAAGATTTATTGCCTACAACTAACAAGCGAGAGAAGTGAGAAAACAAAGGAAAAAAAACAAAAGCACCTTCCCCCCATCCACCCTCTTCCACCTCCTCCCCCCGAGCGGCGCAGGGGAACGGGGAATGGGGGTTATGGTCAGTCTACAGCACTTCTTCTCTGCCGCTCCTTCTCGGTCACTCTCATCCCCTGTGCTGTGGGGTCCCACCCACGGGATGCAGTCCTTGATGAACTGATCCGGCGTGGGCTTCCCACAGGCAGCAGCTCTTTCAGAACTGCTCCAGATATGGGTCTGTACCACGGGGTCCATCCCTCAGGAGAAAACTGCTCCAACCTGGCTCCCCTACGGGCAGCAGCTCCTGCCAGATCACCTGCTCCTGCGTGGGCTCCTCTCCACGGGCTACAGGTCCGGCCCAGAATCTGCTCCGGCAGGGGTCTTCCACAGGCGGCAGCCTCCATCGGTGCAGGGCCACCTGCTCCACCGTGGTCTCCTCCACGGGCTGCAGCGTGGAACCCTGCTCCACCGTGGTACTCCATGGGCTGCAGGGGGACATCCTGCTTCACCATGGTCCTCACCACAGGCCGCAGGGGACTTCTGCTCCGGCGCCTGGAGCACCTCTCCCCCTCCTTCTACACTGACCTTGGCGCAAGGCTGTTCCTCGCTCCTCTCACTCTCCCGGCTGCTGTGTGGCGCAGCGTTTTTTCCCTGTCTTAAATATGCTCTCACAGAGGCGAAAAACAACATCGCTTATTGGCTCGGATCTGGAAAACAATGGGGCCCTTCCCAAACATGGGGCAGCTTCTAGATCTTTCTCACAGAAACCACCCCTATGGCTCCCTGCTACCAAAACCTTGCCACGTAAACCCACTACACTTACGCAGATAGAATTGTAACTGCTCACCCTTTCATCTGTGCCACTGACCTCTCCTACTGATTGATACTGAGCTGTGATGTGGCTATCCACCTCTAAACACATCTTTCTAAATAATTATGAACTCAACTTGACCACTTTATAAATATTCAACCGATACTGCGCTAGCTGTTTCCTTTCTCACCTGACAGAGGCTATAATCAGTAGAAATCCATCTCCATTGTCTACTAGCTTTACATAGCAGGCCAGAAAGCCACAACACAGACCCTCTTGTTGGAAGAGACAGTTATGCTATGAAGGTATTTCCATCACCCTGAGGTAGCAGTGGCAAACATACCACATTAATTAGGAGCACCATCCCCTCTCTGCAAAGGGCACTAGGCTTGAGACCTGCAAGTCTATTCCTACCTCCTTTGGCTCAATCTAGTCCTTCACACGCAAGTCCTCTTTTCCTATCCTCATTTTTGGAAATGGTTGAACTGCAAAAACTCACTGCAGCACCATGAACAGGAAGGCCCAGCCATACTGTTCCAAATAGAGCAGGATACAAAACGCTGACAGGCCATTTCAAGAGCAGGCCATCAGCAAGTGACTTAAGGCCTCTGTCCCTCACAACTGAATGAGCTGACTACAGGTGCAAGCTTTAAATAGGAAGTACTTAAGGTTAATGGCTGGCTGTGTCTGCTGACAGCATTTTTCTTTAAAAAACACACATAACGCATGATAAGCACTGTTCAGGGGAAGACAAAAATAGCTCTGTGTCTAAGAGATTGGTTCCTTATTTGCCTCCAAGGGCAAATGAACTTGTTGGTCTCGCATGTAAGCAAGTATTTTTCCTGGAGAAAGATGTTTTGTCAATCGTTCTGCAGATAAACATCTGTCAGTATCAACACTTGTAAAACACACAAGAAATCCTTCTTTGCCATAAGGTATAGTATTACGACTTACCTATCAAGTAAAGGCCTTTCTCTGAAATAACAATTTCCTTTCATCTTTGTGACACTGGCCAGATGGGACATTTGTCTGAGACTCCAGAAGACCTTAAAGACTGGCACCCAGCTGACCTCCTGGTCACAGTGGAGTGACTGCTGCAAACAACTATCTTCTAAGATACGTCCAGATCTGAAAAAAAGATCATTTCCTATTAAGGTATGGGCTACATTAGAACTCCACAGTCAGTTACCTATTATAAAACACAACGTGTACCATACCTCCCCCACTCCTTGAGATGAAAACATCAGCAACTAAACATAAAACAGCTTAGGTGCCACTGCAGCAGCTCTTGCAGCTATAAATTGTTCACAAGACAATTTTAGAAAAAACATTCATTTAATTTCTCTTTTCAATAGAAGAAGAGATTTCCCCAAAAACAGGAACAGGTTACAGAGATCCATCAATACAGATGCCTTAGTAAACCAAGGTAAGCTTGCAAAGCACTTGTTTATGCTGAATCACAGGGTTAGAAAGAGCAGCAGCTCCACAGAACGTACACCCAGCCTCAAATTACACTGACAACCTCACAGGTAATCCTGACGGAGCCCAGGCTGACTAGGCAGTAGCTGCTAGGTATCTGCCACCCGAAGCAATGAAATACTACTTCCAAATGACAGCAGCAGCCACTACTGCCAGGCAAAACCCTGAAATTTCTACTTAATGCATATTAATTGGGTTATTATTTTGAAAACATGCTCACTGCTCCTCCCCCCCCCCACTCCCCCATTAAAAACAAATGAGTTCTCTAATTATTATTAGAGTAACTCCCATATAAATTAATGATTAAGCCATTAAGACTGCAGCTGAGTTGCCATTAATTCTCACATTTGAGTGAATTAACTACTAACATGACATTATAAAAGGAAATTCCCTCATATTTTGCTGAATTCCTTCACTCATACCATAAGCATGCAACAAATGTCTGTTAAACATTTTTTTCAATTCATGTTTCCCTTTAAATGTTAAACTGAAAATATTCATTATAATCTGGTGAAGAGTAACAATAAAACTGTCATTCCCGCCCCTCCCCCCCCTTTTTTTTTTTTTTTTTTTTTAAGTTTCATCTATTTGTATGCAGCTTTAAAATGCAATTTTCACACCATTATTGGTACATCATATAACAGACACTGCTCACAGGCTTAACAACAGAATAGGTCAAAACTTGAGGCAGTTCTGCTCCATCCAATAGAATCAAACAGTTTTCATAGCTTCTGCAGCATTAGGACTCTCTAGAGGCCTAGGACTTCAAAATCAACACACCTACATTTTTCAAAGGGAGGTAACCCAACCACCGCTTAAAGTATTTTGAGGTATTAACTGATATTTATGAAAATGATTGAGTTCCTTAAATTACACAAATGTATTATAATAAGGTAGAAAATCATCTTTGCTAGGCACTGAACAAGCATTTCAGATACCTGGCAGTCATGTACACATTCTATAGTCATTCACTAATTCAAAAAAGAGAATCATTTACAATTTCATTTAAGATAACACATCTGCTGCAGACTTGGTTTTTGCCCTCCTTATTACACACATTTGAAAATGTAATACACAGAAAAAGAGCAGACTTTTCCCTCCAACCCCCTTCACCCCGTTTCTATTATGTTTTAGATCATTTGTGTATTTTGAATACTTATGTGGCTAACATTACTGAGCACACATTGTTGTTTTCAAGTTTTGTCACTGCAAAAATTAGAACTTGCCAGAAACATGCAGCTGCACTGCAGAAACCACTATCAATTTCACAAGCAGAACACCCATGAACTAGAAGATAAAAAGATGCCTAAGTCTGGATATGATTGCTATATGTTTTAGTGCAGAGGGAGTAAAGATCTCCCAAACATTCATTTAAAACATATTGCTCACCATAGCAAAACTACATCATTTGGTATTAACAAAGATATTAAAATTACTTAGCTGATCTACTCAAGAGTGTTCAGTAACTCGTTCACAAATTAACAGTAACAAACAACATCTACTGCTTTCTGAAAAGGTATGTTTACACACGGATTACCTAGTAATGTGATTTCAGTTTAGCAGACTATTTACACGCGTATGTAACTATAGTAGGTAAACAAGTAAAACAAAATGCTTGGTTTATTAAATCTAGCATGCTCAGCAGTTTGCAAGACCAAGAATTAGATGTGTAGACCATCTAACTAGTCAGTACAACAGAGAATTATAGATATGTTTTATACTGTGTAACTGGATAGATGAAAAGCATAAAAGTTACACAACAATAAGTGGAATAATATAAGTGTTCTAATTTGAATGACACTGAAATGTATTCAAATCATGTGGCAGCAACTGCTGTTAGTCAACCTACATTTAATAAAGGCACCTCAGAAGACTGTCTAATCCACACAAAGAGGCTAAGTATAGTGCTAAGGAAAAACATTCCTGTTACTAGTTTGATTTAAATTATTATTATTTTAATGTTTTATTTCTTCCCTTTGGCCCACCTTTCACTGAAGAGGCTGGCTAAAACACATTGCAAGTTCCAGACCCTTTTAGCCAGGTAACTACAGCATTGTCACCTGCAGTTCTTCATAATCCAACAGAAGCTTGGAAATTCTGATCCAAGTACAACCTAAAGGCCTAAACCTGAAGAAAAATAAAAGAAAGAGAAGCTCTTAATCACTGTAACTTTTTGTATGGGGAAAATAAATAGTTACTTCTACATTATGACAATTTTTTACAAAGTCAGGTGTGAAGAATTACACTACTATGCTACCCACTAAAATTGAAAAAACATCAACTAATGTAACAGGAAAAGGTTAAGAGGCAGAAAATACCAACTAAAATGTCCTTAAGTTATAGTGTTTAGGCCACCGCTCCTTGTTACGTTGCTCCCCCCCAAAAAACTCAAGGTATAGTAAATAATGCTAATTAAACCCCATTCCATCATCCAAAACAAAGAGCATCGGAACTTACCTCAGCAGCAGAGAAAACTCCCCACCTACCTCAGAAAACACCGTGTGTGACCGCAGAAAGTGACTGCTCTGCATCTTGGCCCAACCTTTAGTCACACAGCTTTCAGGGATAGCTCAGAAGGTACCTTAAATTAAATAGTGGTTTATAGTGCTATCTTCTCTATTAACACCTCCTCCCCAGCTATAACCCCTCTAGAGCTGTAAACCTAAGCCCTCTCCTCGATAACTCCAGTTAATAAAAGCACGGGACCCCTGCACAAAATGGCGACCACAGCACGCGGCTGCCTCAAGGTAACAGAAGACCAACGCTGGGGCGACCTAGACGAAGGTCCAGACAGCAACAGCACCGCCTTCTCCAACACCCCAACCCCGACACAGCCCAGCCCTTACCTCAGCAGCAGCAGAGCCCCCCAACACCGCCCGCTAAAGAACGGTGGCAGCCAGCAGGAGGCACCGCCGAGCTCCGCCTGAGGAGCAGCGCGCTCAGCTCCAGCACATGGCGGCGCCCAGAGGGGCCGCGAGGGGCTGCGCAGGGGGCAGCTCCGAGCTGGGCTTCGGGAAGCTGCAAACACGTCCGAGAGGTTTCTCAAAGGTAATACAAGTTTATTTTTCTTCTTCAGCTACGTTAAAATATTGAAGAATACTTCTAAAAGATAATTAAAAAGTCTTAGCAGAAGTTACTGAGTTGTTTCTTCTCATTAGGGAAGCTAGAGCTATTGGAGAGGTTCCTCAAAAGTAACACCAGCTCTCAGTAAAGGTAAATGAGCTTCTTCTCGCTGTCTGCAACGCTGGAATAAATAAAAATCAGGACAGATTAAGGCTTATTGTTAAAGAACTATTTTTTTCTCTATATATATATTTAATCATATGATAATTATACAGCCCAAAAAATAGTTAGGCTTCTAAATTAAATGAACTGTTTTATATTTTTGCTGTTCTTTTGCTGGCTATGGCTTAACTATCAAATTATGTACTTGTTTAAAATTGAGGTTTTATTGGTAGTTATTCAATGTGAAGTCAGATGATAAGGTCAGGTACTGGTATTCCCTGCAGCTCAGAAGTTAAAGTTGCTCTGGCAATATCAACGTACCTATTTTGCTTGCTCTGGATGTTTTAGATCTGTTTAGTTATTTATGTTATTGAGTGAAGAACAGCAGCTCTTTGGAGTCAGAAATAAGCAAGGGAAAATGGTATGTAGATGATTCTACAGAATCTACATCCATCTACACCCGTTGTGTTTGGTTAAGGTCAAGTTTCTTACTCAGATCTGCCTTACACAGTGCTTTTCTACTTGTAATTCAGTACTTACAGTAAACTAGTATCATAAGGAATAAGTGACCCCTCTTAACCATGACTTGCATCTAAAAACCTATCCTAATATTTAAGTCTCCCTTAAGTGGGGAATGGGAAGGATTGTTTGGAGACTTCTTACTGACAGCAATGTATTTATGCAGCAAGCAGTACACCGCTGCGTGGTGGGGGGCTACTGTCTGACTTCAAAACTTGCATTTTTTGTGGAGCTCATCTCTGGTGTTTTCTAGCTGTTAGAACATGCATCTGCCCTGTGCAGCATCCTGCCTGGAAGAAAAGAGTGGGGAGCAGGAAAAGGTTCAGAGCAAACTTTCTCTGAAAAACTTTTCCTTTTCCTAGTCCTTTAAAAGGAAATACAGAAGAATCTTATCTTGTTAAACTTGTACTCTAAATAGTTACTTCTCGGTGACAATTTAGCATTATTAAGCATGAGCTGAAGATCCCTCCTTCAGTGTCTCTTCAATAAATGCTTCTATTTGGTATAATTGTTACTTCTGCGTAAATTTATTTCCTTCTCACTTACCCTCTTGTAATCAAAGTCAGTATCCAGCCATGGCACAGTTCAGGAAATAATCAAGAGCTTTTGCAATTAGAGACTAGTTAGGTAGTTAGGCCCCTACTAGTATAACTTGCATGACTCAACTGGAATTTTACGGCAATTTTGTTTGTCTTAAGTGATACAGGATTGCATAATTTGATGGTATTTCTGTATCTATTGGCAGACTGCCGTGCCTCATTTGCACCTAAAAGAATTGAATGAAAAACCTGTCAATGAGGGACAAAAGCATTAGACTCCAGGAAGCAAAAGCTAATGCGTTGTGCACAAAATAGCACATTTTTATTTTGCCTCTCCAGATGTCACTATGGTGAGGAGGAAAGGGATCCCATGAGAAGAACTAAACAGGCTTACACGTCATCCATGTTTCCTCAAACTGTTGAAGTCCAACAGACAGACTGTTTTTATTTAATCTACCCAATACCACTTTGCCCACAGCCACAATTTATCCCTAGTGGGATTGGAGGTTCTGAATCCCTTGTCTTCAGACCACAGATCTACTAGTGTATAACCTGAGTGAGGATTTCAGCTTTTCTGATTTAGTTCTATGTAATAGAAAAGACATTCATGGGAGTTAACTTTTCACAGTAAAAATCTTATCTCCTTGAAAAGGAAGTACCTAGGGCATTGTCTGAAGAAAAATACTTTGAAATTCTCATGGGCCCTGAGTGGGGCCTTAGGCATTTGATGTTATTAATGATACATGTTTATACTTTTAACTTATTCTTACGGACCTGATATCCAGGTCCTCCAATGTGACTTCAGTCTTATATGAGTGATAAACACGTACTAGTTAGTTCTGTAGCTCCAACTATAGAAGTGGTTTAGTGTTAAAAGTACCATGAAATATTGCAGGGTAAAGTTCTTCTCTTGATGCTCGTTAAGGCCCCTAAAGAGAGGGTACCACTGTATCGTGTATTTCAAGAGTTTGGAAGTTCGAGCCAGAACACGTGTAATATGAGAATTGAACTTGAAATGTGAATGACGTAAGGCTTCTGTGTTTGTAAACAGTTTATCCAGCAAGATCATATAGCGAATAGTCTTGCCTGGGAACTAAAGCTGCTTTTCTGTCAGCCTCGTAAGTTTTATGAAAAGCAAGTGACTGATTGCATTACGGTCTGTGTATTTGATTTCAGAGACTTTCCCAGTTCTTGAAGGCTGTTACTGAAGACTTTCTACATATTAACAGGAGAAATGCAAACCTGAGAGGATGGGGCAGCGTGACCCTGGTGTAGCTTAATGATGACTTTTCATAAGGGATTTGTGGGAGGGGATTTCAGTACAGTATTAAAATCTGTGAAAACTTGCTCTAAGGACCAATGGAAATGCCTGCAGTTGCCCTTTATTAGTATTCAAGAGATGGTTACTTGGACTTCTAGAAAAATCACAATAGCTTTGGAGTTGAATGGTTTCCCTGTGCAAGAAAAACGCAACCTGACGCAGAAGTGACTGTGTGTAAGAGTGCCACTTCTTTTTGTGGTTTGGGTTTTATTCAGAAATGTTGGCCAACTTAAGTCTTCCAGAGATAATTCTAAATTCGGGTGTAGGAGGGCTAGATTGAGTGCTCTGAAGTTGAATACATTAAAACATTTCATATATTGTCTTGTTGCAATTTTTGATTAAACATTGGGATAGGATGTTTGCATCCAGTATAAATACATGGTGATTTGGCCAGCACCTCTGTGTTCTAGTACAATTTAAAAAACCTGCAAGAAGCTGACATCTTTAAGAAGGATAAAATTGAAAAATGGAGGTATGGAAGCTTCTGAACTTCAAAGTGTAGCATGAAATATTGGTCTTCCGCATGAAAACTATATTTCTCTGGTCTGCTTTTTCATGCCATCTGTCTTGATTGTGGTAATCTTTCTGAAGTTTTTCTAATTGCCGAAGGCCAGAATTTTATGTTTGTCTTAAATGATGTTATTCTATGTGTGTCTTTGTTAGAAGGAGATGATGCTTGAGAAGGTGTTCAAGATCTTGATTTTCAACACTGTTAATCAGTCTTTGACAGTACCAGAGCAAACATTCTGATATACTGGCTTGTAGTATACTGTATTATGAAATGTGTGCTTCTTTTTCTAAGTGTACAAGTGTCTTGATACAGTACAGTTTTTTCTTAGAAGAAGGCTTTTTAACAAACAAGGGAAAAAGCAGGCTTAAGGAATACATGTAAGGTCAACTGAAAAGAGTTCTGAATACCAGGAATGGGATACTGCTTTTTTTTTTTTTTTAAACTACGTAAAATCATTCCTAATATGTTCTATCCAGCCACAGACAAGGCTTATTCTAAATCTTTGTCTGAAGAAAATGAATGAGAAGCTACCAAAGAACACGGTAAAATGGAGAACAGACTATTCCTTCAGGGAAGAAAATGTTTTGATTATGATTAGAGGTGCTTTTACTGACTTGAGTCTTCAAGTAGGTGTAATTTTTAATTACTTCAATTATTTCATCGTGATTTTAAAGCTAGAGCTATTTTAATCATGTATACATTTTAAAAATTAATCATCACGATGCATTATGAACCTTATAATCATCAGGAATATAAAACTATAGTTTTCCTGCAGTTATTATATGTAGTCATTCTTTTGACATTAAACTTCATCAATTCCATAAGGAAAGGTAGGTAACACTGATACAGTAGAAGAAACCGGTTGTTTTTTCAAGAAATAAAATCCTATGCTTTCTAGCCTTAAGAATGTACTGATCCCATTCTGATTTCTCTACTGTAGTGCTTCCTTACCCAAAGAAGTACTTTCTGGCTGTATGCCCTAAAAATATTTCAATGTATAGTTCACCTTCATGTACGCAAAAGCTGTGAAGCTCACAATTAGGAGGCAGTAACTGGTTGTAGACTGGCCCCTCTGAAGTCTGACCCTTGTTGTGGGTCAGATATGATTTTGTACCTTTATTCAAGTGAGGTTTCTGGTGTAGTTCAGCAGCGTCATGCTGGCATAATGCTTCTCAGAGACTGTAGCTAAACATAATAAGTAACTGCAGAAGAGTTTAATGAAGTGTTGTGTGAGCCAAGCTTAGTTTCAGCTGGCTAGAGGTAGTGGTTGACAGATGATATAACTGAGTGGCAATGGGAGGGAATATACTTTCTTTAACCTTTAGCCAAGCTGAAACAGATGCATTGTAGAACAATCTAAACTCCTGAGTCTGTAGCGAGATCTCATTTGCTCTAGCAGACTTTCACAGTACGGGTTGCTTCTCAGAATCTTTATTTGAAGTGTTAAGTCTAATGTGAAGCTTTAAAAGCTGGAATATATAGCAGTTTGTGTTTAGTTTTATGTGCAGTGCTGCATTCAGCTCTGGGGCTCCCTGCTTAAGACAGACATGGACCTATTCAAGCAGGTCCAGCGTAGGGTCATGAGGATGCCTGTGGCTTCAGAGGGGAAGAAATCTAAAATTATTATTTTAGATTTTACATTTAATAAAATATCTGAGGGTAGATATGTGTGCTCATGCTTTAAGGAGCAGTGCTTCCCTATGGTTTTGCGAGCGTGCCGTAGCTTCTTGAAATCATCAAATGCAACTTCACTCCTGATTGATCTCACAGCACAAAATCCACTTCAACAGAAGATAACTTCATTTTTCATTTTTAATAGAGGACTTTGGTTTTTATTTGTAGAGATGCTTTCAACTGTAGGGGAAAACTTGTTTTAACAAGTAGGTACTGATAGAGAGGATCAGTTGGGAATATGATATCTGGGGTTTCATGGTGGGGAAGGAAGCCATGTTAACCCTTGCCTAAACATAACAGATATGGCAGTGGTTCTGTTAGATGTGCCTTCTCTGACCTTAGATTATGTGGTTTTCCACATCTGTTTCTTACCTGTTAAACTGAGGTAGGACCCTTCATGGGTTTCTCAAATTTCACATTGAGGTTAAACATCAAGAGATGGAGAATCTTGCTGCTGGTATAGACTAGTGGAGTTCTAATCTGAGAAATCTGTTCATGTAATATAAATGATAAAGGTGGGCCAGTTTGAGTATGCTAGTAAGAATGTGAGAGTACTTGCTAAAGTTTGCAGAGTAGAACTTGGTGTGGCCTTGTAAATGTATTTTCCTGTATTTTAATACTATATAATATTTATTTCATTGGGCATATGTGCTATTTAATGTTCCTGGATCTCCTTGCTAGGAAGTGTGCATGCTATTAACAGTAATGCTAGAGGATTGTTTATGATTTTTAAGTTAACTGCCAGACAAATCAATTAACTACTGTATTTCTACTTTGTCACTCGTTTATAACTAAAGTCCTCTAATTGTATGTGTTTATAGACTGAAACTTAGTCAATAAATGTTTTTACTGACTTGCAGGAAGTTCAATATTTGGTTAACATTAAAGTGGCTGGCTTATGGGGGAGCTCTGAGAAGTGTCTGAGCCCTATAAAATGGGTAGATAAATGTTAGCGAATTCTGAAGTGCTGACAGAAAAATCCAATGAGAGGTTTAGTCTGCTGTGTCTTGACTCTTTTCTCCTAGAGTAAGTCTTATCTCTCCGTCATGCGTAGTCCAAAAGATAGGGATTTTCGGTTCAGTATTTTTCTGTCATTAACTCTTTTGGAGGCAGTGAGTTTGTCAGATGCCACAGTTTGTGGTATAGTTTGAGTGTTAGGTTCTGAGGATACTAATCTCTGAGTCACTTTGGGAGCCAGTAGCTGCAGGGCGAACTCTCTCAAATAAGACTGTTCTCTGGAGACAGCATTGATTGAGGATTAAAGCTCAGGGCAAATTATTTAAGGAACTGTTCCACTGGACAGCAGTGGAAAATATTTGATTCCTTACTATAGAGCATAATACTTAGAGAAAACACAAGAAACCTAACAAGGATTTCTAACGTCATAATACCTTTTGGTTTAAATCAACTGTGAGGAGTAGCTGGTGAAGGTGCAGTGGAGGGAAATATATAGCAGATTTGGAAAATAAAATGGATTATAGAATGTAAAAAGGAATTTTGAGCTTGCTGAGCCACTGTTGCTGGCCTCGTTACGTTGATAGTTAAATCACACAGGTGTTCTGGTCCAATGGTTCTCTCTTGCTCTTTCAATAGACTGATTCTAAGCCTGAAGAAAGTGGGTTGCCAGCCCCCAGTATGAAGAGAATCATGTAAAAGTAGCAAACTGCTTCATAGAAGCATGCGACCTAGTCTGTGCCAGGACAAATCCTTTAGTATGTGCCTCTGATGGGGTATACGAGAACAGCTAGCGTTACGGTTGGCTCAGAAACATGGACTGGTAGTAAGTAAGGATTTACGCAGCCTAGTTTGAAAAATCATTTAATGGAGCTTAAAGATACTGATTATTTCAGATAGAAAACTAGGAGAATATCTCAGCTGGGCTCTACAAAACTGACAGTTAACAAAGCAAACATTCAAAAATGAAAATCAATACAGAATGTAGCCACTGGGACTTGATAATGGCAGGAAAGGTAACAAAAAACTTCGTTATTTCAGTATCACCAGATCCCAATGAAGCCCTTAATTTTTTTTTAAGCTTTTAATGTAACTTTCTACTATGCATCTTTATATTTGATGTCATAGGCAACAGTGCTGACCAACTATATTGAGGTATTGAGCATTGTATCTGAAAACTCATGCAACTTAATACAATACATTATGAAATAGTAATTCTAACTGACATGCAATATTTTGTAGGTTAGTTCTGAACAAAACACTGTTTATTGTTAAAATACAGCTTATTTCATGCATGCTTGGTGTATTTTTCTACATCCTACTTGCAAGGACAGGTTGATAAGAACAGTTCAAATAAATTTTATTACTCCCTGTAACAATAGGGAAATAACCTGTGCCAGGACTGTTCTGCACAAGCAGTTATGGAAGATTCTGCTGTTGCTTTTCTGTGTTAGACTTCCAGTATGTATTTGATGCTGGAAGCTATATTCAGAGTTTACTAAATCATCGGAAAGATGTCTGATGAACTGTTACGCCTTTTAAAACTGATTTTTTTTTTTTTCTCAGCGTGATTCTCTTAAAGATGAAAGTTTAAATATTTTATCCCAATTAGCATGGAAGAGTCATTTCTACATCTAAAGGAAATACTGAAGTGTGATTTCTCGCGGTCTCTAAAGTGATAGCCTGTTTCATCTCAGCAGAAAAAATCAGTTTTCTCTTCCCGCTTTGGTGCAGGATTGTAGCAAGGTCAAAAATATCCTCTTGAATGTGTGGATTTGGAATCCGTGAAAGACCAACACCACTTTCTGTTCTTCTGCAGGACAGCCTTTGGAAGACTAACTGTTGTCTCTAGCTTTTTAAATCCAGGGCCTTTATTATTTATCACTTGCCAAGATAGCTTTTATACTGGAGGCTTTGAGCTACTCACTGGCCCTGCCAGCCAGAGGTGTGCCTGAGGCCTGCTCCCAACACAAAGGCTTTTGTGTGCTCCCCTAAGAAGCTATTCTGTAGTCTTTATGTCTTAAGGTTAAAGTAGCTGTTGATGTTTCTTGAAGTTAATGCTTCTATAAAGACAATAGTAAATTTAAGGAATTTTTCCAGTCTTCCAAGAATACAATTAGTATAGCCAAGGATCTCATCTACACATGGGTTCCTCTTAACATTGGCAATGTAGTTGCTTGACTGTAAGTAGAGAATATTGCTTTTGAGGTAGGTGGGGTGGTGTCACAGACAATGAACAGGATAATTCACAATCAAGCTAAAAAAGAATTACCAGGTAATAAGCCAGTGTGCTGAGACATGGTCACAGTGTGCTTGAAAATAAGAATTTAATTTAAACTTAATGGTTTTCTTGCATGCTAGTTATTTCTAAATTGATTAGGAGTTGGTGTTTGTGAGAGGGGTATTTACTGTGTAACTATTGAAGTGACTTTTCTTTATCAAATGGTATTTCATGTTTGGTGCTAAAAATGGATGTAATCTAAATGCAGAATCCATCCTGTTTTCAATTTGAGATTATTTTTTTTCTAAAATCTTTACCAGAACTCAGTATTTGCTGATGTTTTGAAGTAAATACTGTTAACTGGGGTTTCTTTAGAGAAGAGGCCCCAGAATTACTATGGCTTATGGATAATTTAATCAAATACTAAGATTTCTTTCTTGTCTTACCTGTCTGCTGCAGCTAAATTTGTGGGAGGGATGAGATGCTTAATTAACCCTGTAATTCTTGCACATGGGTTAATTAGCGTATGAATTAGAGTTTCTTCTGTATTCTGCTTGATGCTGTAGCCTATGCTGCACAGTTCTTCTGCAGGTATTTCTGTTTGCTTAATTGGTTTGATTGCTTTATTATGGAAACACTAGATTTGTCTTCTGCCTTGTGTGATATAACTACTATTCTAGGAGGTACACTACACCTGATAAATAGCATTTCTGAGTATTCAGAGAATTAACAAGGCCCTGATTTTCCTTGGGTCAGAATAAAAGCTATAGATGCTTCTCCCTTTGTGAAAAACAGATTGGAGATGACTAAGGTAAAAGGTTTAAGTAAAAATCATAGTGGAGTATGGAATCGAACTGTATTGTTGTTTGGACCTCAGTGAATGGTCTTTGTTCCAAAGGGAAACAACCATTTGAAAGCCTGCATCGTGAATGTGGAATCACAGCCCACAGGAATGCTTCCCTGGCTGCTTGATTACAGGGCTTGTGCTTGGGACTGTTGTTCGTCCTATATCCTTACCAAGTAGTATTTAGCCAGAATCCCTTACCCTGGATGCTCAGGCACTCCTGCAGTCTTTTTACCACCTACCTATTCCCTAAAGCTGAGGTAGGAAGAGCTAGCCATCAACTTCAATTACTACATTTTCTGAAGACAGCCATGACTTTGCTGTTAATGAAACTTCAAGACACACATGGTCTCAACTTGCTTTCTGTGGTATCTTATTAGTGATGCTGTTTTTTAATACTTTCTTGTAAATAGTATTTTTGGCCAGAAATAGCTTGGTTCAAAGGTGGACTGAAGTGCTTTCTTGACAAGCTCTTCCTAATCTAGGAGCACTATTTAGAAATTTGCTGCTTGAGTTGTGTGCTAAGCAATTTCCATAGTGAAGACAATTCTGTCATGCTGCTGTTCTTTCTAAAACCAATACGCTTCCATAGACAAATAGCAGATGTCTGGGTTTTACAATTATCTTTGTTAGACAGTTCTTGTTAGAAATTTGTTTGGTAAGATATGAATAGTGTAATTTATTCCAGTCTACTCCTAGTGTACACACATCAAGAATTTTGACCCCAAAGCTATCAGATCATGGAAGCTCCACTTTGCTTTTGGTTGTAGCGGAATTTGCTGTTAAATTTTTCGAACTGCTTAGAACTTGTGACAGAAAAAACACACACCTTTATTCAAGCTAGTGCTTAAAGCATTAGCCACTGCCCCTTGTTGTAATGCATTGCACTGATACAAAGCCAGCCTGAATAAAAAGAGCTTAATTCCAGGCATTGAATGAAATGTTGGGTTCTGCGGAGCACCTTTGAAGATGGCTAGCCTGCAAGGTGTTTCAGGTCAGACTTCCCTATGAACAGGGAAACTGTAAACAGGCCAAATAGTGTTTTGGGTTTGCAGCAGTCTGGAGGAACAGCTGTGATTGGCGTGAGGTGGTTTGGAGGTACAGGCTTCCATGCAGAGAGGTCCAGGACTAGAAGCATCTCCAGTCGATTCCTAGCTCACATGGCTGTGTGTATCCAGTTCTCAAGCTGCAAATTTCTGAAGGGGTTGATGAATTCAGCTGAATATATTCTCTTGCAACAAATATTTTTCTTTTGGCTTAGTGGTGCTGCAGTAGCAGAAATAACTGTGTGAAGATACTGAGAAGTAAAACAGTGCTGATACCAAGTCAAAATTGTATCCTTACTGTATCTCAAAAATCAACCTTTCCTAATGCATTATTCATTACGAACACGTTAACTCAGGGTGACATCAGACTGATTCAGAAGCAAGTTGATGGAAGTATTGTCTAGGAAACCATGCACTATTCCCCTTAACCACCGAAATTAAATGAGTTATCAGGCAAATACTCAGTGCTGGTATTTTATCCACTTTTCTGCAACTGATTAAAAAAAAAAAAAACAAACAACAGTAAAGCATAGCAAAACTGAACTTAATGTATTGTGCAGGAAATGTATACACAGTAGAAAGATACGTATGTATATGCACATCACTACTCACTATTCTTAATTGCTTATTACTGCTGATACTTCTCCTGTGAGCAATGGAGCATAGGGTTTGGCTAAAATATAACAGCACTTGGTTTTTCATACCTAACTATCTGCTTGAGAAAGATTCCGTGACACTAAACTTGACAACCTTACTGCTGTGGTCATGTAGTGTAGTGCAGAGGAGGGGAGGGATATGGGTGACAGGATAAAAGGCGAGCAGGTGGAAGGAGCTCGTGGAGCAGCGTTGAGATGTGGTGGTTTTGCTTGGGTGGGCAGGTGAGTTCCACCACAGCCACTCCCTCACTCCCCTTCCTCTTTGAGGAAGGGGGAGAAAATACTACACAAAGAGCTCAAGGTTTGAGATAAGGATGATTTAATTAAAGGGAAAAGGGGGGAGGGGGGGGAGGAGGGGAAGAAAAGTAAAGGCCATGTGGGAACACAGAGGGAAAAGCAGGTATTCTCTACTTCCCATCAATGAGCAAAGTTTGGCCGTGACCTGGGAAGCAGGGCCTCAATGCACATAATGGTTGTTTGGGAGGGACAGACGCTTCCACAATGAGAGCCCCCCCTCCTTCCCCTTTCCCATATTTCCCATATAAGCATATGCTTATACAGACCTGGGGAAGCTAAGCTGTGGACGCAAAACAAACACAAATCTGGTTTGAGTTCTGCAACTTAGTGTTGCTTTAGATTGTGTACATCTGCCTGAAGGAGCTGCAAAGCTACCTCAAAAAGAGCCAAAGGTTTCTTCCAATGTGAGAGAAATCCCAGATGGTGAACAGCTGGCTGTGACGAAGTTCAAGGTTTTACTACTTTCAGAGATGCTGGAGGATTGTTACCAGCTGTTTTCACTGGAGGCAACTGACAGTTTTCAACCAATATTTGTAGCTTTGCCCTGAATACAGCTTAGTGTTGATTGTGAGGATCAGGTTAAATTTCTGTCTTGGCTTTTTCCTTCTGTTTGTGTGAATCACAATATTTTCATTACAGACTGAGAAAATGCAATATGGAAGTTACTGTGCCAAATCTTCAGTGGGGTTAAATTGATCTACTACTAGTGAGCTAATGAGGTGGCACCAGCATACATGTGCTGCTACTTAAGTCAGATGAATTGGCTAAAGGAAATAGCTGAAGTGAAGGGTAGAGGTATACAGCTAGCAGCTTGAGTACTTTTGTGCAAAATGATCTTTTGCATGCCAGAATTCACCACAAATAAAATTTTTGATTTCATTGCAATGAAGTAAATGGCCAAGATTGAGAATTACCAGCGTGTCATATGCACCTGGGAATCAAATATGGTGATAAATGATTCCTTCAAGCAGATTGAATCTACAGTCAGTGAGGAGCTGAAAAAAAAAAAAGCTTTTGGGAGCTCCTGTAAGGCAGTGATGCTGAGACCTCAGCACTAGTATCTTATTTGGCATTGTGATAAGGTATAAGGCTTTTAAGGCTGACACAAGACATTGTGGCTACTAGGGAAATAAGAGTTTCTGAAGAATAAAGGGGATAACTAAAAAGGCTAAATAGTGTTGAAGGTATTACCTAACAGTTGCATCCTGCAATTTAAGGTAGCTTTTGCAACTTTATTGCAAAGATGAAATAGCATCAAAGTTAAGGTGCATATTTTTAAAGTGTGAACAGCTCAAAGGTGAAATACAGAAATGACACTGCATAACTGGATTGAAAGTTGTCATAATCTAACGAGGCACAAAGATTGCCTGGGAGGAAAAAAGGAGACTGAAATCACTGTGAAATCACTATTGCTATGTAGAATGTTGCTTTATCATGCAGCAGTAGGTGGATTTTGCGGATCTTCATATTTTGTTTCCAGTATGAGATTAGTTATTCAGACCAGACAGCATTAAACAGCAGCTTATTTTTCTTCTGGGTAAGGATTTGCCCTCCTGAGCATTAGTTCAGACAAATTCCTGCAGATGGTAATAATGAAAGGGGGTACACCAGGAGGCGGCTTGCTTTCTGAGATTAAGAATGAAATATCCACAAATCTGATCATAATATCAGAATGGGAAAGCAAGTGAAAAATAGAACTGTAAATCTTTTGACGCTCCTGTCTTTTCACTCTGTAATTACTGAGATTCACCATACTCAGCATATGTGGAGAAATCAGATAAGGTGGTTAGTGTTGGGTGTTAAGTATTTAAGTATTATCCAATAAAATCTTAGACTTATTCCAAATTCGTTTGCATTACGCTCAGAGTTGTTGAAAGATCTGCGAAGAATCCTCTGAGTTGAAACTAAATATGCATGCATGAAGTAGATGTTATCCTTGACCACTTAATCCAAGTTTTGATTAAAATGATGTAACATCCTAGTACCTGTCTGTCAGATGTGCATTTCAAAACAAGTCAGCTGGGATTCCATCAATGGCAGCGAGCTATTCAGTCATGCCAAAATACTGCTTAATAGGTATGAGGAGAATGACTTAGCCCCTGGGATTTTGTATCCAATGGCTTTTAGATTCCATGATATTCTGTATATAAATGTGTAAAACACCTCTGCTGGAGAAAAAATCGGGGGATTTTAATAGGGCAATATGTCGCTCACTCTTAAAAGTATAAGTAACTGCACAACGTATGGAGCTAATGTATTGGGCAAGGTTTTGCTTGCTTAATGCAGTGTGATGTAAGAATGATTACAGAGATTGTTGTTATATTTGTATAAATGGGAGAATTATCACTCTTCTGAAGTAGGATTTATCTAAAAATGAGTGTCACTGGATTAAAAACCTAGTTTGGCAGCTGAAGCATTGTTATCTTTCTGTGAAACTTGCGAACTACAGAATCTGTTTTCTGTGAAGGGATGGATGATTTATCTTGACTAAAATGTGAAGAAAAACCTAACTATTCACTTGGAAAGATTTTTCCAGGGTGGAATGGTTTAAAAGCTTTAATATTGTTAGGAATAGGGACAGTTTGCCGTCTGAAGGCAAAGGTTTGTAGTAGGGCAGCTTCCTTGATTTTAAGTAGGGGAATTAAGGTACATGTCACGTGCCCCCAAACCCTTTTACTAGCCGCCTATTGTTGAATATACAAGTTAAATCCTGAAGAAAACAAAACATTGGAGGTTGTTAATGTTGAAGCAGCTTAATATTCCATGCACCTACGTGATAGCCATGTGAACTGTATTTCACTTAGAGCTTACTTGAAAACTTAAATAGAAAAAGCAAAACTGATCAAAGTGACCTGCATGAAGAAGTTGTTTCTCTTCTCCAATGTTGCTTTTTTAGTTCAGGATAGACTTTCTTGTGGGGTCAGATCACGGGTTGAATTCTAATGATTAATATATATTGTGGAGATTCTGAGTAAATTTGCCTAAATAGGTGCATGGTTTGATCTTGAGCTGTGATCAAGCTCCTTTGTGGTGCTCTGTTAGCCAAAAGGAACCATAAAATACCACAGCAAGGCATTTGTGCTTTCTTTCTCTTTACTGACCCTCTTTCATCTAATATCATGCAGAGTTAAGATAAAAGACAAGAACAAGGAAAAGCGAAGTGGAATTTTCAAAGCAAGGTGAAACAAGTGTAGGTGGAATTCTGCTTTATCTTCATGGGCAAGTCAACATGACAGTGCAGAAGAGTCCTGAAAATGTTCTGGCATGACATGAAACATTTGCCTATCTGTGCAGATTTAGTGATGTTAGGAAGTAGACCCTGCATGCTGCGTGCACGTCAGAGGTTAACCTGTTTAGCTTCATACTAACCTCATAACAAATAGCACAAAATGGACAGGTCACCACTGGAGCACTCAGACTTAATGCCTCATTTGTCCCCTTTATCTATCTATAGCTGCATCATACTCAGTCCAAAAAGTGCTGTAAGCCTTCTCTGTCTGAGAAGAGCTATTTCAGTGCTCTGTTCTGTTTACCTTTGCCTTTGCCTGAAAAGAAATTGTAAATACGAGTTGGTGATATCCAGTACTTTGTGGGAAGAAAGGTTCTGTGACTTTTCCTTCCTGTGATTTTATTTAACCACAACTGCTTGCAGTATATATACGTCTGGTTTTCACTACATTGCATATCAATGTACTGATTAAAACATTTTATAATAAATTCAGTACGTGTTCTGGAAGAACAAGGAGGGCAGTCTTTTGACTATACCTCTTTATGAAGTTTAGAAATTTGGGTTTAGATTTTCCGTATGTAACAATGGGCAAGTTCAGTCAGCCCACTGGAAAAGTAGAGAAATTAGAAATCTGTAACCCAAAGCTGATGAAGTAATTCCTGTTAAACTGTATAATGGGAACATTTAGGTTGGATATTAGGAAGGACTTCTTTACCAAAAGGGTTGTTAGGCATTGGAATGGGCTGCCCAGGGAAGTGGTGGAGTCACCATCCCTGGAGGTCTTTAAAAGACGTTTAGATGTAGAGCTTAGGGATATGGTTTAGTGGAGGACTTGGTAGTGTTAGGTCAGAGGTTGGACTTGGTGATCTTGGAGGTCTCTTCCAACCTAAGTGATTTTGTGAACCATGCAGATTTATTTTTTTCTGTAGTGAGATAAGTAGACCTCTACTCAGGAGAGTACTGACAGACATGCCCAGCTGTAAGTGCAACTAAATGTTAGTTCAAAATATTTAAAAACATGTATTTTTGAATAACTTAGGGAAATTAACAAGTAACATCCTGCTTTAGAATGTGAAAAGTATAGAGAACAGAGATAGGTAGCAGCTTGCCCCATTTACTTTTAAAGGGTGTTCTAGTACTGCTTTGGTGACATAGTTCTGGTGTCCAAACCTGTGTTATAGCGCTGAAACAAAATGTATCAGTAATATGAGCTACATAGACATTTTCCAAATACTAAGAAGTTATAAAAACATTCGTTTTTAATGGGCATATATATATATTTAAGGTGCACAGTGTGTAACTGTTGCAATAGTAGTTCATCACTAAAAGCAATAATAGCATGAAGATGCATTAAGTTGTGGAATACAAAATATTATATTCTTTCTTAAAATTCAATTCTCTAAATTTATTACCTGCTGAATAGCTGTGGAGGACAGACAAAAATTGAGGTATCAGATGTTTTGACATTTGTGCTGGCAGAAAATCCCGGTTAATTAGCTGTGTTACAGCTATCACTCGGTAGTATTCCCTTAATTCCAAGGAAGTTGTGGAAATAGGTTTTATGAAAATAGTTGAGACTCCGTTTTTGTAGTAGGGTATCTAAGTGGAGACCCATTGACTTGAGAGTTAAAGATGTATTAGGAGAGCCCTGTATTGGTCCAGGCATTGGAACAGAAATACAGCAAGTTCATTGCGCTGTTCAAGTCTTCAGGTTAGATGAGTGACCTTCAAAAATACAACAAAATCGAGCAATTCCGTTGTGCTTTGGTTTTCAGTTGTCCCAGTGTTCAGCTCTGACAAATGGCAACAGCTGAGTTGTTCCACCCCAAGAACTGTTTTTGTAGGTCTTCTGGAGTGTAAGTTCCTTAACTCTGTGTTGTTTTTTGTTTTGTTTTTTAAAAAAAGTATCAGGGCTATGGAACAATCTTGAAATCATGGACAGAATAAATCATCAGTGGACTAAGAACCAGTACAGTCTTAGGTCTCTGGATCTCCTGTTAACGTTTTAGTGTGACTAATACACTTCAGAGAAGTGACTCTAACTGCTTCAGAGAAGTCTTGTGTGGAAGTACATCTGCCCTGCAGGGTTAGGAGTTCATCTTGCTTTTGTCAAAGCTGTATTCCAGTTAAACATCATAGATTTTTCAGCAGCTTGCAGCCTGGCACTCTGATAGTATGAGTAGGTCCTGTTTTGAATATGAGCTGTAACTTCTCCAGCCAGTAACTGTAGCTGAAAGGGTCTAAAGGGGACTTAAGGCCTTCTCTGTTCCTGTGGTCCTGGAACAGAGTTGTTCTGCAGTGGTCCTTACGTCACTGTCATCTCAGGCTGTTTTGGGTTATGCACGAGTTGTCTGAAACAGCAGCTAATCACAGTTAAAGTGATGCTACCTTTAACGCCTGCAGTAATAATGACAAGTTTGATATATTATGATATATTATGATTATGATCACATATTATGATGTGGCTGTACTCTGGGGCAGTTTACCTGGCTTTGAGCCTCTTCTCAGAGGTAGGATATCTTTATGAAGTGTCTGAATTGTTGTCTGCTCTCCAGAACTGTGTCCAGTTCAAGTTTTGTGTTGTAAATCAACCTGTACACGTACAGGAAAAGTAGTTTCAATCTTTGTAACTCCTTCTGTTGTCTTAGCCTTTTATGCAGGATACAAGTTGTTGCCACAGGTCACTTTCACTGCATTTCCTGAGACTTCTGTGTAAAGGTATAATTGGGTCTTGCTGGCTGCTTTGTTGTGATACTGCAGCATCCTCATGTCTGCAGCCACTCTGTTGTGACCTGTCTGAAGACCTGCAACAATTCGTAGTTCGAGCTGCCTGCCTGTGGTCATGCCCATAGCTAAATATACAGTAGCTAAGCTTGGAATAGCTCCAGGAAGCAGTTACAGAAAAGGATTGCAAGAGGCAAACTCTGCAACATTCCCTTTGTGAGTTCATCTTTAAACAATGCAGCTCCACCACCTGCTGCTGTCCTGGATAGGGATTTAGTATCTTCCCCAAGGAATACAGACTTAACAGGAGCCACCCACTAACTCTGAAACAATCAACTGCTTTTCCTGCAGGTGTGATTCCTTGCTCACACAAAGCAAGAAGAGCAGGCATTCCTGCCCCCATCCAGCTTCCTCTTCCAATCAGCTTTAGTCATACCAGCGTGGATGTGCAGTTCAAGAACCAAAATGTATGGAATGTTATCCTGGGATCTGTGAAATGAGTTTTGATCAGCAGTTTATAAAAGAAAAAAAAAAAAAAACATAAATGATGAATTTGCGCATCTCCAATATATGTCTATAGCATTGCAGAGTTAAAAATAAATAAATAAATAAAAATTCATTCCAGGAGTGGACGAGTAGTTTCACTGGAGAAATGGGGGAGTCTTGAGCAGTAAAGATAGAGGCTAGCCTTTCTCATTATGGTATGAACTCCAGAGTATTTGTTCAGTGCTAAGAATTCCTGTAATTGTGTAAATACCTAAAATGGCAACCTGTATTTTTGGACATGATAGGGCTATTAAGTGCCAATGAAAAAACAATGTGATCAGTTCAGAAAATCTGCTCATTCTTGTAGACTAAACAAATAGAATCAGACTTCCTCATGAATTTATTTATTTATTTATTTATTCCTGCAGAACTTTGGTCTGGGGGGATTTCCACCTTCTTCAATCTAATTCTAGTTCTATATAGGACTCCTCACTAGTAACTAGTGAGAATCTATCAACTGGAATCCATCAGCTACCGACTGTATGGCACAAAAAATCCTAGTCCAGTGTGTGAACTTTAAAGTTCATGTTATTTCAAGTCTCCAAATCCAGCTGGCAGTGTTTATTGTAACTGGGTAAGAACATACAGCTATTAATCATTCTTGTAAAAACAGCTTTCTGAATATTAAGTCAATTTCTGGTGTGAAGTCTAAAAGACAGTTCTCCTTGATACAAAAATTAAACAGTCTTGTCATTCTTAATGGGGTGGGGTCATCTTAACTAGTGATACTATTTTTTTCTTCCCGAGCTTGATAACTTTTATAGAGTACTTTAATCTGTTAGGTTCTAGATACTGCTGTGAGCAATGGTTAGCATCCTTCAGGTAGAGCTAGAGCATAAATGTGAAATGGTTGAAATGCTCTGTTCTCACCTAAATTTTGAAGGAAGAAGATCAAACTGCTTCACTTACCTAAAACCCTGCTTGGAAGTTAAGTGAACTAGTACGTTAAAATAACTATTGCTTTAAAATATCTTCTGAATTAAATCGTTACCCACTGGGTCACCATCTACTTCACTAAGTGTGAATATCCAGTCTGGCTATGTTGCAGAGATCTCTGCAAAAGGAGACCGGCCTCTGCTGTAGCTGTAAGTTCACTGCAAATGATCCCTTCTATAGCTGCCCCTAAACACAGCTTCTCCCATATACTCCCAACTGAGATGGGAATACTTGTGACCCTATTGGTATTCAATTGATATATGGTCTTACAGTTCCTGAAATAACTGAAGTGCTGAAACTTCTGTTCCTCCTGCCGAAGAAGGATCTTAAAAGCTTGCTGTTTTACTAATAACTTAAGCTTACACTTCTTTCTGCACTGTAATGAGTACCCTGGATGAAGGTAAATATTCTTGATATGAACTCTCATTTGAATAATTTACTGTTTGAAAGTGGGAGCTGCCACATCTTAACTCCAAAATCTGTCTTTATTGCTAGTTATTGGCTTAAAATCTTAAAAGAAAAAAGCACAGTAAAAAATAGAGTAGTGAGCACTAATGTCTACTCAAACTGTGCATATAAGCATACTCCGAAATGCTGTCGCCTCATGGGAGCTCCAACAATGTTCCTATTGTGTTCTGCTCACATACAACATTTCTCCCCATTCCCAGGCTCCATGCTCATGAGCTGGGCAGGAAAGGTCATGCAGCTGTGAAAGGGATGGAAGCCAAATTTCATTCTGTGCTTGAGCTGATTAAGCTGCTGCTGCCTTCACAGTACTGAGTCGCTGGCTCTGAGACTTGTTTGTTCAAGTGGTAATTTCTGGATGCATTTAAAGCTGTGCGTATGGAAATATATTAGAAGAAGTTATGTATCAGAACAGCTGAAAGCTAACCAGCTAATGTAAGCCTCCTTTGCCCTGATAGTTCTCCACAGAGCCACAGCCAAGTGTGAAGTTGCTTTGGGGAATCTCTGGCGTAGGCCACTGCAGGAAGGGAGCCTTTGTGTAACTTTTATTAGAAGAAAAAACTTGCATTTCTTCTCAGATCCCTCATGTCTCTGGAATTTGAAGAGAAGGTCAATATTTTTCTTGACCTCCTGAGACCACTTGCCCAGCTTGGTAGTATTTTTCTTTTACAGAAGAGACCTTTCTCAGACATCAAGGAGTCTCTAGCTGACCTGCAGCTATAATCCTTCAGTAATTTGCCAAAGTAGATACTTTGGGAAGGTTAAAAATGAGACAACCTTCTTTAGTATGCTTTGATTATAAGTACCTTGAAGAATCTGTTTCTCTTGATGCATAAAAGCTTTTTGCTGTAGCTTCCTGACTGTGGACCTCCCTGAGTCATCTTACAGAAACTATTGAAAATCAGGTATGATGCGCAAGTAAAATGAAACATGAAGAAAGGCTACAGTCCCACCCCTTTCCATGGAAAAAAAGGAGCAGTTTCGTGTGCATGTTGTTGAATGCAGACTTGCTGCCAGGCAGGTGGGCACAGCAGTTGGCTGAATGTTCTTTTATCTATGCTGTGTCTTAAATTCCTTGGTAACTTTGTCCAAGAGTTATCATGCAGGTTGGAAACTGGGCACCTAACCTTCAGAGAGCTTAGGGAAGCATCTTAGCATCATGATTAAAGTAGCAAACTTCCTTGGCAATTGGTAAATTCAGTTCTCTCTCCTAGTCTCATTCTTCTGTGAAACCTGTTTTCATGTAGTTCCAGACCCTTGTGAACAACTATCTTTTGTGCAGAAGAGAACTAGGAAATCACTGCTGGTGCCAGGCCGTCCCCAACTCCAATGGCTGGAGTAGATTGTCTTGAATTTAACTGCTTATGCACAAGCAAGAAAATTGCCTGCCTTTTAATTCAGAACAACAGTGCACAATAAGACATGGTAAAAATGGATCAGACAGGGATCTTAAGTATTAATTGTTCTTACATACCTGTTTGATTTGTCTTTATAAATCTTTAAAGCATACCTTTTATTCAACTTGCAGTCAGGAAGAAAACTTTGCCCAGATTGAAATAGGGTATTTTCTATAAGATATAAGGAGGCTAACTTGCTAGAAGGATATGGATGTTGTGGAGATTCTCCGCTGGCCTGTCTTGATCCATCCTTGTGGCAGAAGCTTTCTACTGAGGACTGGCTGAATGTACTGAATTTCTGTATTGCATGCAGGAGTGTGCAGGAACCTTTGTGATCTGTGCTTCAGTGGTCTTGTTAGATTTATTGGGTCATGTTGGCCTTAAAACTTAAGAAATTATCACATGTATCTTTGATTAAAAGTTCTGCGTCAAAATGCCTTATCCGATAGCCTTCTCAACTGTGTTTGACATGGTCAAACTGCCTCTGATGTAAAAGCAAAGGTAATCCCATGTTTTCATTAGGCTGTATCTGCTGCTACCGCCCTTCCTGGGGGAGCAACAGTATTTTCCAGAGTAGTAGCCTTCACCTTCCCGTGGAAACTAATCAACTTCAGCTAAGCAAAATAAATCTGAAATTGAAGCTGAAACCTTATGATACTTAAGTTTCTCACTCAAACCAGTGTATTCTTTTAACTCAAAGTTATTTCAAACATAGTAGAAAGCAGCACTTCCTAAACTTATCATGTATCCAATCTGTTTCTTCCTGTAAAAATGATATGATAAAACAGCTGCAGTTCTGGGGTAGAACATCACCTTGCTGGGAAACTGTGCAAAAACCTGAACTGTCATAAAGCTTTTAGCTGTTTTAAATGATGAAGAAGCTGTTTGCTTCTAGGGTGGATTTGGGGTTGCATGAGTTAGAAGGGAAATTTCTGTGCTGTATGGTGACTGTTTAGCTTAAAAGCATGTTGTACCCTTTAAAGATCGCTGTGCAGACATAGCTAGGCTTTCATGAGTTTCTTCTGCACATCATTTTAATTAAGAATATCTGTTCAAATAGACTCAAGGTAGGTTATGAAGCTTTATATAAATTTAGTGAGGCAATCCTTTTACTACTGAGTTTCCCCTTCTGAAATGATGAAAACTATGAAAGGAGAAAAAAAAAAAAAAAAAAAACAACTGACTTTGTACAGGCTTTTTTGTGGAAGGGGAACCGGACCAGAAACTTAGCAACAGACTTGCTACACAACAACTGTGACCAACTCTCAATGACGCAACAGCCAGCCTTTTAAAGGGTCATTTTCTAGATCTCTGTTCAAATATTTTATTTATGGCCCTTATAACTTTGCTAGAAACTATTAGGATAGTATCAGCACTAGAGAAGTATGGATATCCAAGTATAAAAAAATAAGCTAAATGTGTCCGTGATGGCAGTTCATAGCCAGCAGACCCTGCGAAGCCTCTGCTGACTTGGTGAGATGGAAGATTGCAAGTGCAATTTCAGGCTGATTTGGCCCATGTAAACAAAGCTGTGCATGCAGTCTGTAATCAAGTGAGCACATGTGCACAGCTGTGTTTATCTGACACTTTGCAAATCAGGATTTTATTTCTAAATAGCATGCTGACAAGAACAAGGTCATGGCAATCTTCCTCTTAGTACTTAAAAAGAAATATATTTTTAGGCTGTCACCTTAAGAGCTTGGAAACTGGGATTCTCATTTCTCACAAAGGATTGGCTTTCTGAATGTTTAAATCTTCACTTATATGTTTCCAGCTACAGGACCACACAATATAGCTAGAAAAAGCCTTACTTAAATAATGGATTGACTTCTAGTAAATAACTAATACTCACCTGAGACTTCTGAAGTGAAGTGTTATCAGCAAAATATATGGGCTTGATTATTTCATCTCCAATCTGCTGCAGAGGGTTTCTATATCTCACTGAAGTTCACTGAAATTGAAAAACTCCAGTCTCTATTGAAGTTGAAAAATTGAAACACTGGCTATTACTCATAGCAGAAAGGGGGTATGTCAATGTCTTGATGGTTCTGTTGTGAATGTAATTTTTAATTGAATTTTCTGAATCTGTTGGAATGGAAAACGGACCATGGGCTTTCAGAAGTTACTTAATAAGATGAATGCACTTCTAGCTGATGGCATGCCAGCAGTACAGCTACTAAATGGCAAGTATAAGGACTGCTGACAGCCTGAAAGATATCTTGGAAAGCTTATTCAAGGCATTATTCATAGAAAGGAGGAGCATCTTCTCAAATCTGAGTTGTATTTTGGATGCAACGGCGGTTGGATCAATCAAATTGGAGGGAGCGAAGTTATGTCTACTGGTGAACAATTTACCTCAACTTTATCTGCTACAGTATCCATCTCTTTAGATAAGTCCTAACTTTAATAGACTTTTTAAGAATGAGAAAAATCAAGATAAACCAGCTCTTGACAAACAAGCAAGCATTAATTTTCTGTCTCTATATTAGTAGATTGCTGATTAAAATCCAAGAGATAAAGTTAATAGTACTAAAAATCTTAATTTGCATTTGCATGCTACTGTCTACTACTATTCTCTGTATTGCAGAACAGCTCTTCCTTCTACGGAAGGAAGATTACACTGGCTATGTGTCAGCTTTGCAGAGTTGCTCTAGTGGTGCTGCTTCTTTAGCATTGTTACGGGAGGATTCCTGGCAAATGCAAGCATGCATACTTCTGCCTTTTGGGAATGCTGGGCATGATCTGATCAAGTAATAGAAAAGCTGGGGAAGAGCTGCAGGTTGGTTGTTTTTTTTTTTAATCCCTAGTTGTGCTATGAGGTAGGCAGCAGCCCTGATTTGTGGTGTACACATCTCCATAACTGTTGAAATATAGGGTCCACTCATGAATGATCGGGAAACTTTGGAAAAATTCTGTTGATGGGTAATATGCCAAATGGTACTCCTGGAAGCTTTTTCAGAAGTCTTATGGACTAGATGATCTGGTAGGTCCTTTCCAACCTTGTGTTTCTATGGGATTATAGCGATGATGGTATTTGTAAAGCAGCTAGGAAAAAAATATTTATTATGAACTCATGGTTTCAGAGAACTTGGCTAGGGAAGCTACCCAGACAGAATGAGAACCCAGGAGAGCTGGCAAGGGCTCTTCTCATCAGACCAAAAATAGTCACTGCATAATGGTAAATAACTACCTTATGTGGAACTTAGAAGAAACAAATAAGGACTCTTAAAACTAAAAACAAATTGTCTAGCTCTTAAATTCTTTTCCTTTTACACATTATGTGGTATCTTCATATCTGTGCTATATAAATTCTCTTCTAACTCTCTTAGCTCACATAATAGAATGGAGCAGGGTCGTTTGGACTGAAGGCAATGAAAACCATATGAAGTGGCTGGTTGCCACTTTACTACATACCACAATTCCCCAAAGGCAGGAAGATTACCTAAACTCATCTACTTGCAAAGTGAAGTGTAGGAAAATTTATGAAAAAGTTGTTTACCAAGTAGAATGAAAGAAGACGGAATATAAATACTACTCTTAAAATTGGGATGCTGTTTGCCTGGAGGTATTGAAAATTAAGCATTATGTATAGATTCCAACATAATAACCAGATGTTTGCATCCATCCCTCCTGGGAGACTGAAATAAGATCTTTTTTCCCATTAGAGAACTGTCCCAAGTAATGCTATGCAGTGAAGTAACTGTGTTCCTTGCCTACCTGGGCTTGAGAAAGGGGAAAAGGGGAAAAACACCTTTTTCCTGCTTCAGCCTACTATTGTTTTACAGATGACTTTTCCAGTTTCTTCCTTTCTCAAAGTATCTACTTACTGTATTAGAATTCAAGATAGCAGACCCAAAAATACATTTAATTTGTTTTTAGTTAGAATTGTAAGCCTCTAAGTCTTGTAGCTGGGCAACGTGCATAGACTTGATAGCTTCACATCAGATTTGTGGTC
Organism: Netta rufina; assembly: GCF_964035555.1. Lineage (NCBI taxonomy): Eukaryota > Metazoa > Chordata > Aves > Anseriformes > Anatidae > Netta > Netta rufina. The sequence continues at coordinate 9,246,897 of NC_140132.1, forward strand.
AGATATTTGAGAGGTCTGTGCTTCGTGTGCTGGAAAAGCCTGTGCTGAAACTCAAGTTCAGTTTTCTGCTTCCCACAGCCAGTAGAACTCCCTGTAGTTCAGATGGGTGACGTACAGAGCCAGGTCCCTTCAGAGAGCACTGGCCTTTGAAGTTAGAGCTGCTCTTTGGGAATGCTTTAACAAAAGTAATAAACCTAAAGGCTGGAACCCCACAAAGAAAACTTATTTTTCAAGGACATATGCATTAAAAGTAATAACTCCATGTGAGTTCCCAGTGACTGTCTAGTGTCAGGAGTTTGCCAATAGCTTGGGATAAGATAAAAACTTCCTTAAGAACAAACAGAAAATCCTAAACTGAACACATTAGTGTTGCATACCTTGCACGAAAGGTATGTACAGAGTCTTCAGGGCTCTTCCCTAGATTGCATTTGCCTTTGCATCTGTAGTGCTACTGTTGATATAGGTTGGATGCTGAGATGATATAACTTACTGTACTTTAGTAGGATGGGCTTGGGTTATAAAGGATGGTCATTTAATTTCACCTGTAGGTTTACAGAAACAAGTTTAAGTTGCATAAGTACAAAAATGTTAATGCTGGCCCTTGCTGTTCTGGAGGAGCTATTTTAGATCCATGTGAAAGTTGAGTTTCTTGAGTTTTGTTTTAGGTTAAGTGCAGCATAGTACCTCTTGCTGGGAACTGTATCTTCCCACTTTTTGATAGAAGTGTTGCAGAATACTGGCAATTAAATTGGATTTTAAAGATCTATATCACATATGTATATATTCTGCTTGCTTAAATATTGATTTTTATTTTTTTTATTTTTTTATTTTAAAATAGCAATCCTTTCAGTAACTGCTGGAAAAGGCTCCATATTGTCAGACTGGAATCAACCAAGTTAAGTTGGCTCTGAAATGTCAGACTCATGCCAAATGGGAAAGTGAAATTCCTGACTTCTGTAAAATCCTATTGAGCTGTTAATATGAAGCTAAGTGATATACTCCTTGACATAAAATAGAAATTTTCTGTAAGGCAGAAAGAACCCTGTGTGGGGTCTTTGGCTATAAGCTTGAGAATGCTATTGTGGCCTTGGTTTGTATCTCTTGTTCCATGTCTTTGGCCAAAGTTCTGGCTGGCTTCTCTGCCTTTACCTTTTCCTGCCCTTTTTCCAGTCATGATGGTGGAGGCCAACCACGAGACAACTGCAAAGGGGCAGTAGCAAAGCCTTGCTTGTTAGAACTTGCAAATTCCCACATCCCCTCCACTCGCAGAAAGCTTTGTCATGTAGGAAGCAGCATGCCGTCAGTTCTCTTCTGCAGTGGCTCTGTGGTTTAGTGACATCTTGAGGACATCAACCAAAGACAAACAGCCCTGCTCTTCCCCCTGTCACTGCTGACGTTAGCAGAGGGGCGTGCATGTACTGATGGACAAGGCAGATGGAACACATTTGTCTTGCCTGGTCCATGGGTAGGTTTACGGGCTGGTTAGTAACTGCGATAAAAAGACAACCTTCAGACTGAAGGGTCTGTGAAAAAGGCAGGTATTTTCATGTATATGAAAGGGAAGACTGCATGTGGTCTACAGCCTCTGCTCTAACGCAATGAAGGCCTATGACCTTGGAAAAGTAGTATTTTACCCTAGAGAAGCATCGTGCCAGCTTAGTCCTAAATGGCTCAACTTGGTGTTAGAAATAATTCAGGATGAGAGGGTTAGAAAAACCAATGAGGAAAAAATACTGGCTAGATGACTTCAGCTGTGCATTTATCCAGCAAGTCTGCATCAATCGTACAAGGAAGAGCTGTGTGCTGTGAAGACTTGAAAAAATCAGCTCTAAGTGTCTTATAATTGAGAAATCGCTACTCTGTCACCTGGAAAGTTCTGTAGTTGGTATCTTCTGTACTTCACAGCTCTGCAATAGACCTGTCAGTAAAGAATCAGCACTCTAATTGTAATTATATAATGTCTTAATGCTTGAGCTACGATGTTTTTCTGTGGTTTTTGGTTAATGCACAAAAGTAGGAGGCAAAGTAATTTTGGGCACAGATGGGGCAGAATATTAATAGCAGACAACATGCAGTCAGTGAGCAGGGCTCTTCTAGTGTGCTTCAGTGACAGGAGCAGGGAGATGACTTTGTGTAGACCGTACTACTTCTTGTTGGCAAACTATGTTCCTTCAAGTTAGTTGTGTAAACCAGGATAAATGCTGTAAGAACTGAGTAACTGTACGGTCCCTGTTTTAAGTGTGAACACTTGCAGTTTTAATAACTCTTTAATGAAGCTCATACCTCGTTGCCTGATTCTGTATTATCTAGTGTATGAGAAACGCCAAAGTGATTTTGAAAGTACATACTTAATGAAGGATTATTGTAGTCCCCAAAGACTAACATAACCTGTAAAAACATAGGTAATATCACAAGTTACTATTATTCAATATTTAAAAAAAAAAAAATCCAAGCTGTAATTTTTTTGAATAGGCTACTCTGCTAATCAGATACTGAAATTCAAAAGTTTTCTTGTAAATCAACTGTATTTTGGCAAACATATAGAATTACTGGTCAAATATAGACTTAAATACCAGCTGTCAGAGAAAAAGTTTTTTTTTAAAGTACTGTTTGCTCTTAGAGCCACAGATGCAGTATCGGTATAATGAATAAAATCTGTTGAGTGCTGCATCTCGTAGAAGTGTGTTAAAGATCTATTGACTTAGAGAAATTATTCATACCTGTGTCTTCCCACCTATTCTCCTACTTCCCAACACGTGAATTCCAGATAGTGTTTTATGATAAAGTAATTAGACTGTAAAATTAGAGCCTCTGACTTTTTTGTTTGAAGAACAGCAAGTAAAAAATACACCTGGTGCTTTAATAAGGACTTCATTTTCTTGCCTCAGCAAGTCCCCTGTGAGAATCAAAAGCAGGGAACTCAAGGGGGGCTAAATTAGGGGTAAGCCACACCTACCAAACCTTTCTGGTTGAGAAATCACAGAAAGCTCTCCCATAATTTCATACTGCAACAACCCTACCCAAAATGTCATACAGAAGCAACAAGCATCTTTTAATGTGTATATCCTTAAAGAGATCTTCAGTGATGCCCAGGATATTGGGTAATTGTCTCAATGAGGTATGTGTAGCTGCATTCTTCAGTGCTTGGTCTCCTGTATAGCTTTAGGAATCTGAACTACTTATGAGAAACTAACTCAGGAATAAATCAAAGAGGAGCACTATTTGAGGGAGAAAGGAGGAGCTGGATGGTTTGGAAAGACATCTGTGTGCTGTACTCACTTTATAAACCAACAGTAAGGCAAATATTCAGAAAATCTTTAGTGGAGTCCCCCTGGAAAAGATAGATGGTCACAAAGCCATGAATTCAACAAGTAGGTAATTTTAAGTTACTAGAGTTTATGAAGTCAAGAAAATCTGCTGTTGCTGAGCTACTTTCAGCAACAGCTATCTTGTATTTTGCAGAAAATTCAATGGAATTTTACTAACCTATACAGTATATATGTGTAGATTAGTGGAAATAATTGATTCATCATCCACAACATTTGGATTGATGGAGGGCTTTTAAAAGGCATTTCAATTCAGTTTTTCATTTCAGTTCAGCTTGCCTGGGGCTTTCTTTGCCCTAAGTAACACAGTTTCTACATAACCACAAAAAATCCTCTAAAACTTTTCAGATTACCTGTGAGATCAAAAAAGCTAAATGTATCGAGGAAGATGTCTAATGACTTGGCAAGTGTTTCCTTGTGCTCCAAACAAGCCAACCCTATTTCACTTTCAGTGGGACTGCCTGTGGAAGCTGAGTGGGTATGTACGATAGTGCAGGGCTGAGAAAGCAAGACTGCTACATTTTGAGTATTTGATTCCGTGAACAATGGCAGATAAATTTGACCAGCAGAGCACTGTGCATTAGGAATATAATTTGTGTCCAAAATGGGTTAAAGTATGCTGAGGGCTACATGTAAAAAGAAATTCCCCAGTTTGCTTATCTGTAGGTCCCAGAACTTAATAAAAAGTAACTCCAATGTGAGTTGAAAATCAAAATCTCCATGAAAATCAGGGAGGTGGGAGAAGAGGGAAAGATTATTCCAAACTGGGTCATGTGGCAGTAGTCTGGTAGCAGTCTAGTAGCAGTAGTAATATTTCCTGGCTAATCCTTAATTTTATATTCTCTGAAACCATGAAGGGTGGTTTATTGTAATACAGAACTGTGTTGCCATAAACGGTAGAAATTGCTGAAATGAGAATATTTGATAAGCAAAGCCTATTGAGAATCAACAAATGAAACTCCAGTCCAACTTTCTTGTGGAATATTAACTTTCTTGGTTCCAGGGCCTGGTCAAAAATATTCTTCAGAAGGCACTAGCAGAAAATAGTAAGGAAGTACCTTGATAATGGAATATGGGTACTTTCTCTCCTGAAGCCTCAGCTGGCTCAGATAAGCAGGAATAAGTAACTAACATTTGGGTGTCTTGCACTGCAAGATTCACTGTTTCTCGGTACCTGCTTGACTGTATATTTTTACTTTACAGTCAATGCAAAGTAGTATCCTATGTAAAGGGCAAAAAAATCTGTATATAAGGGTCATAAAGCACTGGGTTGGCTTTGTAGGTTCTAGATCATGGGAAAAAAAAACAATGTCTTCATAAATTAAGCCAACTTCTTAAAGACTGATCTGGCTTAGTAAAAATCCATTGCTCCTGCTTGTAGGGAAGTGATAAAACTACTAATGCAAGAGAAGTCCTCAGTAGCTTGTTTTTCTTAATAAGCAGTATCCTGAAGTAGATAGTATTAGAGATCAATTCTTTCCAGTGTGAATGGAATGACTTCTATGCCTCTTATGATTTATGTTAAATCTGCTTGGAATAGATGTACTCACAAATTAAACTAAAAATAAAGGCAATCAGGAAGGATACCTTTTGGTTTCATTCTAGGCATCAAGCAGTCCTCTCATGTATACCTAGTTTAAGAATGTATCAAATAACAGGGTTTAAAGAAATATAATTTGCTCAGCTGAAGATTTTAACTTTGGAAGAGGCATGATGCTAAAAACTGCTTTTTGCTGAAAGCTCCTCTTCCAGCATGCTGTCAGCAGTTTCTATGGTCTATTTGAGAGTAGCCCTGATTGCTTGTTTGGTACTGTTGGAGAGCATGAGGAAGGTTTCCTTGTGAATGAGAATTTCACCTGTTTAGGAGGAAGTTTGTTAGTGGCCTAAAAAGAACAAGGCTCCCCCAGAAGTTATTTTAGCAGAAATGTTTGCCCTTCCAAGGGGGAGAAGGGGAAAAATGTTTAGTATTAAACAGTTTCCTGACCATAAATAGTCCTGATTTTGTTCCTGCCTGTCATCTATCTTTCTGATCAATGAGAAAGTGCCAAACACCAGCAATGGTTTGTGAACCACTATATGGCTTTAGGGGCCTGAGCAGGGAAGGTGATACCTGCTTTTTACGTATAGGTACCCGTGTCAGCACAGCCCTGCGCTGACAGCTCGTGTGAAACACACTTCCACAGCAAGGTGCCAAGAGCAATCTAAGCCTTTTCTAAAGCATTTGTTCAACCTCATCCTTCAGTTGTTCTAGATACTGCTTTAAAGCAAACATATCAGGTCCGTTCTCTAGCCAGCCAGAAGCTTTGAGTGTAAGCTTTCTCCAGTAGTCACCAGCCTGTGTCCTGCTGAAGTAGGCACAATTACAGTACACAGTTCAGTAATGCTGTAGCAGCAGGCTACCTTTCCACTTGCAGCAGTAAATTTTAGCAGTAAGAGCTGGGCATGTGGTCTCTAAATCACAGTTTAACTGTACTGTCAAAGTAATGTTTCTGCCAGATAAGTTCTGTCTCTGCTGGGGTCGTTACCAGTGGAGTCATATGAGCCTTTCCTGAAGTATGCAGTTTGCCTTCATGTAGGTAAAGCACCAAGGCATACTTCTAATTTCCTGGTAGCAAGGACTCTACAGCCATCCAGAGGGCAGTCATGCTGGTCAGGCATTTGGGAAGCGGCTATTTTTTCTCTCCTATAATGATTTCTGCTCCTGCACACTGTAAAATGGAAAGTGAATTTGACCTAAGAGCATTCTTATTTAGCTAGACACTGGTATTGCCTCATGCATGTGAATAAAATCAGTCTTAGTGAGTCGAGGAACACCAAGGCTTTGTCACATTTTCTTTACAAGAATTATTGTAGCAAAAACATACTCTGCAATATTTCCCCTTCCGTTTTTAAAAAACAACTTTAAAAGGTGTTCAGTTCCTAGAACAGTGATCAGTTACAGGTTCTGTGCTGATCTGGTATTTTAGATGGGTGTGTTTTTTAACAGAGCTGACTTGCCAGACTTTAAACCCATTAATAGTAATCGCGTTATCTTAATTTCCTACAAATGACAGAATCCAGTATTGCAGCTTCTCTGTCATTTCTCTTCATTTCATTAAACTGGAGTGCTGCCATTGTTCATAAACGAGGTCAGAAAAATCACACTAAGCTGCTGAATACGATCAAATATGTGGCTCAAATTTGTTCTGGAGAATAAGTGACTTCAAATAAATTGCCATCACCATCTAAAAATGTTATGGTTTTAGCCGAAAGCATGAAGTAGGTCCCAGCTTCATTGTATGTAATTTCTAACGCCGTTGCAACTTTTTGTCTGTGCAAATCTACTGACAGCTAAGTCTTTGTCATTTATCAGTCCTTCTAAGAGGAGAACTAGCAAAAGCATGTTTAGCAAATTTGTTTTCAATTATCATCATCTAGTGGCTGTGTTGTATCACAATCACAACCTAACAAAAAACTTCAAAGGACTAGTGAAGTGATTATTCTTAATGCATTCCTAGCACATGTTTGTTGGAGGTCGTGTGACATAAATGCTGTGTAGCCTTGAGCTGCTTCTCTCAGTTCGGTCTAAATCACTGTGGTGTCAAGGCTTACATCCTTGTGAAATAAATGTTTTAGTGATGAGTGACAAGTGGCATCACAGTAAAGTTTTTAAAGGTGAACTGCTAAGTGGTATAAGCTGAAACTGTTCTGCAGTGATGTGAGTTGTGCCCTGTGCTGGCTTACCTGGTCATGTCTCTGCCTTGCTCAGAATCTGTAAAGGTGGTCTGTACTAGCAGTGTTCAGAGACAGAGCAGGGTTGGCAACTTTTATCCCTTTTCTACTGCCATGTGTGAAGTTTACCTTCTGTTTTTTCCCCAGGTAACAGAATCCTGCTCCCTCTCCACCATAAGGTCATAGCTGCAAGGAACAGTTTCTGTGTATGTGGGTAACCAGAAAGCTGATGTCCCATTATGGTCAGTGACTTCAAAACCATTCGGTAAGTCATGATCTTTTGAGATTCAAGTATGCTATACATTCCTCTAACTTCTTTCCATCAATATGAAGATGCTTGATAACCCTACATACTGTACGTTTTGTGATTGTAGATTTCATGTAGGAATTGTGATTTGAGAGCAAGTCTCTTGGATAATAACTTTAGAAATTTTTTCTTGTTTTAGTTCTCCTTGCTATGAGTTAGCAAGACTGAAGCTAGGGACTAAGTGACTGGTGTGGTTAAGCCTCCCAGAACCTGAGGCCCTGTTTGAGGGGTGGGGGTGGAAGGGAGGGCATGGTGTCCCATTCCATTATGTGGTGGTCAGCACTGAAATCTGACTTCATGCCCTAGAGCACTGTGAGAACTTGGAAGTGTTTTCATTTTATCTGAGCTGTGTGGAGCTTTAAAATATGAAATCAAAAATTAGTGGTAAAGATGAAATTGTCAGATAGTTGCATTGTGCCAGAATGCACAGGTCTCTATTTTCCCACACACTTCAAATATGGTTCTGGTATTACTAAATACTTTTTGGGCACCATGGTATCAAACTGTGTGTATGCTTAAACAGAAGTAACGCTTTGGCTAGGATTTTTCTTTTTCAGGTAAATCGGACATCTCTCTCTCTATCTTTTGTATTTATTTTATTTTAATGGAGTACTGGAGGCAATAATTGGTGTTTGCACTATATTGCACTATACCTGACTTGGTATTTGATTCTATATGCAAGTAACACCTGGCTGGGATGTCATGTCAGTACCGCTTACAAGTGAATATATGGTAAATAAATGTGATTGAAGAACAGACTTTCCTAAAGAAAGCTAGCTGCACAATGAAGTGCTGAAAGGTTCCTTAATGTATCACCATTAATATGCGTATTTTAGGGGAGAGGGAAGGTTCTCTAATAGCCCATAGGCAGTATTGTAACATACTACTTGTGCATTTAGTTGTATCCCATTAACCATCAAGCTGTTTGCATTTCTGTTTCTACAGAATGCCTCCAGCGTTCCTAAAACAGCTTTGAAGACTTCTCCCTGTCCAATAATCCATCAATTTAATTAGTACGCGAGATATCTGATGAGATGAGCAAGTACCTTTCACAAAGAACTGGTGTGCCAGTTTTGCAGTAACAAAAATCCTCAGTCTTCCTCCCCACTACTTACTGTAAAATAGCAAATCCAAGATCTGTTTCTCAATATAAGGAATAGGGAGGAAAAAAAAAAAAAAAAAAAAAAAAAACATGAACCTTTCAGGACGTAAAATAATTAAATATAGTCTAACTATTAAAGTTAGTCTTGAATATGTATAACCAGTTTGTTGCCTGACTACTTATAGAAACTATGGCCTCAGTTTTCTTTAAAAATGCCCAGATTATCTTGTTTGAATCAACCATATTTTATTTTTCTTTCATTGAACTTCTTGCATGCACACAGAACTGATAACTTAGCTGTCTTACTTTCAGTATCAATCTTGCCAACAAATGTTTTGCAAGCTACACACATTACTTTTGCCTTTGAAATTTCAAGATGCTTTCCATGCCTAGAGGAGAGTTCAACAGCAATGTCTGCAGTATGTAAGCAGAACGAGATGGCTAAGCATAATTCAACAGCATATATGATTCCTCAGGTATTTGAGGTACCTCTTATAAAAAGCTCTTGGCAGTAAACTTTGAGCATGCAGGGCACCTCATTCTCATGTTAAGATCATTTTCTGTATTTGTGCTAACTTATATATAGGTGCTGTCTTTGGATTGACATGAAATTAGCAAAATTACTTACTGATGAACTGCAAAATAGAATTAACACATGGTAGACTTAAAGCATCTACATCAAAAGTGGCAGCTCACCTTGGCACGTGAGCAAAGGCTAAGTTGTTAGAGATGGAACTGAAAGTGCCACTTTCTGAAATGAATGTCAACAATATTATCAATGTGATCTTTTTAATACTGAGATTAGACAGACTTAGTTACTAGTTGTTGATTTGTGACTACTTTTATATTTTTTTAATCAGAATCTCTAATGCCTTATTCTGGTTTAAGTATTGCAGTATTTGTCATTGCACATTAGGTGTTGCAACTTTGCACTTGTGTAGGCCTGGAAGAACCACAAACATGTTACTGCATACTGCTCTATTTGTCTGTGTGATTCTTCCACATGCACTCGGCAGTCTTTCTGGCTTTACCCATTTTCATGTGTGAAACAGCAAGATTTTGGCCTGTGGGAAATAACTTTTCTAGGGCAAAAGTGGTAGCTTAAGGAATGAACCTAAAAGATCATCTCAGAAAAATGGTAATCGTGTCCAGCCTTGGCTACTGTAGAACCGCACTTCAGGGCACTCGTCACCATGTTGAACTACCCTTTCCTTGAGCTACCCTACCACAAATGCAGAAGGGGTTTTGTTATTTATGTGACTTACCTGTTTCTGGAGTGCTGAGATGTTATTTACATTCTATGTGATATTCTAATTTCATCTATTCTTTAAAATTTTCTGTTAAGGCAAACATCCCTTGGCCAGTGTTTTTGAACTTGAGCCATTGCTCTTTTTGGAGTCTGCAGGAAGATGCAGACACTTCTGTCACAGAAGATTCAATTTTAGGTGCCTGAAGTAGATATTCTGATTCTGATACCTGGGCCTTTATAATGTATTGCGGCATGGCATCAGGCTGAAAGATGGCTAGAGAATACCACTTACTGCAGTGCTGTCTTTATATTGGGTGTCTTTGTTCATTGCTTCCTCATCTCCCTCCCAAACCACCAAAATGCTGGATAGTTGGAAGGTGAAGTTCACTTGCCATTTCCTTGGTTGGGATGATAGCTCTACAAAAGTGTAAAATAAAGTTTGGCACAATAATAAGAAAAGGGAACAGTGCACAATGATATTATGTGCAAGCCTGTGGACAGAAAACAAAATTGATGAATTTTCAAGGGCACTAGCCATTTTTTTCCCTCCTCAATCTGTCAGGAAAAAGTGCAACAGTATTAGAGCTGTCAAGGAGTGGCCAGGCAAACAAGGAGATCACTCATCAGTGTCAGTGACAAGATTCTGAATTTGATGGCAAAGCAACAGGACGAATAAGGATGACTTGATAATGGAAGTGCATAAACAGCACTTCAGGCAATCAGAAAAGCACATGGGAATGACAATGAGCTGCTGTCAGTATACCTCCTCCGTGTTGATGAGAGGGAGGAAGACCTGAAGGCTCATAATGACAAGCTTGAGAAGTGTTCCAGGCTGTGAGCTGTGCAGAATCAAATCCCCTGGAAATATGAAGGCCACAAAATCGTCTTGATGGTACCTACATGCTTAAAAAGAAACAAAAAACCTCAGTATTTGGAGCAGTTCCTGGAAGGAGAAAACACATGGACCCCAGGGCACCAAACTGGCAGCAGTGTAGATGTCAGGGTTCAGCTAATCTTTTGAATTCCTGGAGTAAATTCACTGGCTTATACAGACAATACCTTTAATGTTTATCTTGGATACAGTACTTATAAATGTAATCATTTTAGCATTAGAAAATTTTCCTAAGTGAAGAGATTCTGTGATTTTGATTTAAAGGAATCAATTTAAAGATCTTGTATGGACTGTTTAGCTAAAAAAAAATAATGATGCTGTCCCGTCAGAATTAAAACATACAGAATATTTTTCAAAGAAGTCATGGTATTTTCTTTAGGTTATTATAATATTGAACTGGCATATAGAAAATAAGTTTGAAGAGGTGTTTTTGTCATCTGGTTTGGCCACAATCTGACGAAAATTAGATCTCCAGTCCAGAGCAGGGACTTGAATATTTTTTTGCTGTGGAAGAAGCTAATCCACACAAAACTATACCTGCATGTACCTAAACTGTACCACAACACCAAGATCTGCATTGCAGTTGGGAATATCAGAGCATTGAGGCTGAACAAGTGAATCATAGCCTAGGAGACTGCAGGAAAAACTGTAGTTTATTGAAGTGTTTAAGTACTTACTGTCAACACATTTCACAAGTTTCTGAGAAGAATTATTCTTGAACAGAAAGCCACACCCGGTACATAAATCTTAGAGTAAGCTCAACACTCCTGTAATTCCTTGTAACTGCAGACTGCAGGAGGTGTGGCTCTGTTAACTTGAGATCCTTCTGTCATAGTGACCATGTAATGATAACATTTAATTGCAGATAGTAGATCATTATATGCTGTTACATTTTTGCAATGTATCACTCTAATAGCTTTGATACAAGCGCTGGGATTCAAGGTTTTAATCCTAGAGCCATGTGTAATTTTGGAGGTGACCTTTGCTATGACAGTAGTGTGGCAAGTGTTTTTGCAAGTAGACATCCCTGATAAGGAAGAGCTGATGCTTCAAGGAAATGTGCAAGGGAGAGTGGTGACAAACTAAAACCAACCACTGCATTTCATTCTGAGTTCAAGTGTATTTGTTTAACTTTTGAGTTGCGTTACGTGGTCTTGAATGTGGAGTCTGTTGAACAGTGTAGGCATGAAATGTTTTACGTACCAATTCAAGGTACAGAAAATTAGAAAATAAAGTTGGAATGAAGACTGCTGCATTAATATGTTCAGTGCTAGCAGGTTACCCAGCTAGTGCTACACTGCTAACAATGAGATTTAATCAGAAAAAATGTATGGCTAAACTTAGTCACGAGCTGCATAATTTTGCAAGCAATTGCAAAGCAGAATTAGACTAAGGATCATGTTATCCTATTACCCTTATGTAATGTAAGTTGACGTTGAAAGATTCAGGTTTTTGGATATGGATAAGCATCTTGGCTTTTTGCATCCATGTTCTGCAAATCTTTTTATCATACTTAGGTTGACTCAGTTATGCTATAGACCTTAAAGCCACTACTGGCTTTAGATGACAATGAGGCAAAGCCAGTCATCTTAGTCACTGCTTCACAGCGAAGTAATCACAAACTATTCGGATTTCATCTCGTGATAGTGTATTGATACCACAATTGCCTGCAGAACACAACTCATCATGAGTTTTTCAGTTGACCTGGTGCATAGAACATTCTAAAGAAAGAATGAAGGGTGCCACTGAAGATAATGAAGGCAGGAAGAAATACGGCCATATAATCAGCAAATAAGGAAAAGTTGCAGCTTGTTTTAATAGTAGCTACCAGTGAGTGTCAAAGGACCTTGGATAAAGCCACGTTAGTCTGTTCATTGTCCTATCTATGAAGTGAGAATAACAACATATTATTTAACTGGCTAAAAGCAAATTAAGAATTAATAAATTACTTCATATGCTGGTTTCTATCTTTTTCAAAAGTTAATCTACCTTTACACTTTTCATGCACTGATTTTTAATCATTTTATTCTGATTCTTTTATGGATTGCCCAGTAATATTCCAGTTTCTAATGTCTCTGAACAGCAGCTACTGTGGCTGTGATGGTGGAATACCTTACAGGAAATGAGAGCTGTATTCATCCCACAGATGACGTGTGCGTTGACTTGTATGACGACTTATGCTGTCACTGCAGACAGCAAAACTAAGCTGACAAGAGGATTCCTCTTTCGACAGAGGTCTTCTCTTGACTGCTGGAGTTCTGTTAGCACCTTCGTATCAACTAGAAGTGTGTGTTTTTCATGTATGGCAAACACTGTAAGGCTGGCAAAACTTTGTAGCAGTGACTTATTTCAGTGCAGTGATGTTACTGGCATGGGCCATTAGGAAAAGAGCAACGCTACAGTGGCAATTGAAGTAGAACATTTGATAAGTTTGTGGGGCTGGGAACCCTCTGGCCATTTTTAACCTTCTCTTCTGTGTAAATAAAAATGTAAATATTTGAGGTACAGTTCTTATAAAGCACTATGACTGGCCTCTGCTTTGAAAATAAAGTTTCAGGAAGTGAATAAGTAAATTAACAACTTGTAAGCTTGGATATAACCCACTTTTTCCCCCGTGCTTTGTTTTGGAAAGCACATTAAGTCACTTCCAGGGAAATAACACCAAACCAGTTTTATTTAGTTAGGTTAATTCCATTTTAATATTTCCATTAGCCATTTTAAACTTGGCACAGCAAGTAATAAAATTCTACAAATATTGACAAATAGAAAAGTAAATGCCATCCAGCCATGACAATCTGCTTTTCAGCCAACTTCCGAGAGATAGAAAGGCAGCTATCATAATTTATTTATATATTAATAAGGCATATGATTTTTATCATTAGTTATTCCCTTCTAGCAATTAAGGCAAAGCTGATAAAATCTTCACTAAGTAAATATCTTGGTTAACTTTCAAAAATTCATAGCTAAAAATCTTTCTAGTTTGCACACGGGGGAAAAAAAGGATAAAGCTTCTCTTGTGGAGCATGGCACCAAGTCAGATGTGCAAATGGAAGAAAAAGGAAGAGTCAGCAGGGATGTGTAGGCACCAGAACTGACACTGGCAGACTCCAACGTGGTTACTGGCTTACCTGGTGATTGTGAATTGTGTTGTCCTTGCACGTGCAGTTAGTGGTGCTACTGGAGCATTAGGGGGTGAGTTTTTGACTGAAGTCAGTCAGTTTGGTCTTCCCTTCTAATTAGGCTTTATCATTAATATAAGCTTGACAGCTAGTATATTCAGGACTTCAGTTAAAGAGTCAAAGCCTGGATGAAACTTGATAAATTTAACATGTTAAACCAGTCATATTCCTTTTTCCTCGGTAATTTTTACACATAGAGGGAAATCAACTTTTGCATATGCCAAAGTCAAGGGCAAATGACTACCACTCCTGTTAAAAGAATAAATCCTTTATTTTTCAGGAGGATTTATTTCAGGAGGATGTATTTACAGTTACTAATGATGCTCATAGATCTTGCAGCAGACTTGATACCTGTGAGAAACACTCCGTAGCCAATAACTTAGGCTCAGGCGAGGATCTCAGTGAAGTAGTAATTTATTCGCGATTGCAATGGCGGGTGCCCCACAAGCAGGAGACCGCGCCTACTAGTTCCAAAACACAGCTTATATACCTTTTGATGACAGGACCCTCCCCTGTTTCTGCACTGAGTGAGTAATCCAGGTTCACAATCTATCCGATGCTTCACAGACAATGCACGGCCTTCAGTTGCTGGCCTGTTAAATTTCAAATTTCTTTTGACACTTTTACTGTTTAAATTGGTAATATTTCTTCACTTATCTGACTTGACTTAACACTGTGATTTTCTCCTAGTTGCTCTAAGGAGTCCAGTTGTCTGCATTTTACAAGGTTGTTTGTTGAGCTTTCTTATCACTGCAAGCATTTCAATACCACATTCCTTCCTTCTAAACAATGTAACTCTGCAAAAGCAACATTTATATTCCCACAATACCTAAGCAGTAAATATTCATTTTTTATACATTAAGGAAATATTTTATGAATTTAAAATATTTGATAGGTAGAACGCATCTGTTTAAAGGCACCTTCTTTCTGGATTTGTCCATGTCTGGATTCAAGGCTTCAGCTAATGACATCTCACTTCCAGAGCTTGTTACAGTTGGGAAGTTACTCCCTTTAGTTAGTGTTTGCCTGAGGATCGTAACGATTTCTGGTTACTATAAAGTATAAATGCTTTCTACTGTATAATTGCATAAGGAAACAGCTAATCCTTGGGAATGGTACCCTTTGGGAGGAAAGAAAGAGCGAATTTTGGCATATATGGAGTGAACACAGACCTTTGGACAGTGACTTTCTCTTTCAGCAATACTAGGAAAGTAGCTAATAAATTTAAAGTAGCGTGTAAAGTGTTTTGTCCAGTGTCCAGTGTGCCATGCTTTCCAGGAAAAGACATCGTTCTGATGTATATGACTACCTGGACACAGATGCAGAAGCATTTGTGTTAGTAAAATGTTTTAGCAAATAGTTTTTAATTAACAGGAATATCCAGCAAGATATTCCTGTTTCCCTTTGACAGGAAAACTTATTACTTGAACAAAGAAGAATGAAGAGTGAAAATGTAAAGGGGAATCTCAAAGCCATGCAATATATTACGGTTTCACAGGTGAGCAAAATCTCTAGTAGCAGCTGAGACTGGGTGTGATTCAAATATGGATGCAAAAACAATGCTTTTATGAAGTGTTTGCCTTGAGTAGTATGCCATGAATTTCATTGAAATGAGCTATTAGTATAACAGTTTATTTTGCTTGTGGAGATTTTAAAGGCTGTTGCTGTTCTTAGCCTGTTAAATAAGCCTTTTAAGCTACAGAAACTTTAGTTTAAAATAAGCAGTGGTACCAAATACCGTTTGGTCAAAATATTTAGCACTTCAGTTTTCCTAGGTGTAGATATTATTCTTAATTACACTTTTTCCAAACTTTGCATTTAATTCTCCAATTCACTATATTTTTAGGTTTCAGTCCTTTATAAGATTAGCTATAAAGGATCCAGTGGATCCATGTACAAAGGGAAGAAAAGCCATAAATGATTCTGGAGCAGTAAAATAACAATTGTGGAGATTTGTTCTCTACATACTGAATCCTTAAATTAACTCAGCCGGTCCTGCTGACATCACACACAAAAGTAATGAGAGTGTTTAACCTGCAAATCTTACAGCAGGCAAAAACAAGTTATGTTCTTGGCCAAAATAGGAGTTCATAAAACTTCTGTTTTAAATTTACTATTAAGCTGAAGTAGTTCAAGTAAGTGTAGAATTGTAAAATGGTATAGGTTAGGTTCAATGAGATGAAGTGAATGAAGTGTTAGTTTGATAATTGTGTGGTTCATCTGAGTACAAAAACACAATATAAGGCACGTATTGCTCCATAATAGACTACCTCAGGGTTGTTTTGATTCTCACGTATTCAACCACCCAAGCAGCACAATGTGCAGCAAAGTGTGCCCAAAGGACTTTGCTGCAACTGTAATGTAGATTTGTCAGAGCTGTTTTCATTCTGGGATAGTTTTATTTTAACCATGCTTTGAGAATATTTTTGATAGGGACAGATCTTTTTTAATATACCTTTATTTGGGGACATCACAGAGGAGGAAAGTAGAATGCAGAAGTAGAAACTATGTTTACTTCTACTCTTCCCAAAGGTCATGACTTTATTCAGATCAAAAAAAAAAAAAAAAAAAAGGGAAGTGGTTAAGAAATAAGGTATTTATTAACTGAATTATAAATACTAATAAAAAGGTAATGGAATAGAATTATCTGTAGTAACTAAGACAGACGCTTGCAGTTTCTTTACTAAAGGCCCATACTCCTGGAATTTAGTAGAACACTGTAGTTGTACTAGTATAACTTTAGGAGAACGGTATCACAGGTGTTATTTCCACGGTCTTGGTGTATCTTAAATCTTGATTCTTCAGTGTTACTTATGTGAGTAGCACCTTTGAAATGGCTGAGGTTCCACTGATACCTTTGGGACTTGGACTACAGTCCTGGTATGTGATTTTTTAAGACTCATGGAATTGGATATTTCCCAGCTGCAAAACATGGAATGTATGTTCTCAGACTCTTGGTTTGTAAGTAATCTTTTTTGCTTTCCTTGCTCCACCTAGTCTGATTTTAGTATTCTTTGCTCTTTTGAATTTAATGTTCTTACAGTGTTATAAGGGCCTTCACCTGTTCCCTACCACCACATGCATCTACCAGACCAAGTTCTTAGTCTCTGTCTGCAAAGGCAATTTACCACATTTTGCTTCTGTTCCTATGAATAGGTAATTTTGTAGCAGTGGCTTGTGAAGACATCCATCTGCTCTCAGCATTTCTGAGGATCAAGTTTTGCTTCATGATGTCATTGAAAAAAAGTGGAAGCTGGGGTCTAGCACTTGGGCTCTTACCAGGACTGCAAGATGATCCATTCAGTTGCAACTGATGGATATTAGAGGACTAGTCTTATCTGACGACTTGTATGTTCTGTGAAGAACTATTTTTTTTTTTTTCCTTGGGTTTTAGAATTGTAACCTTAGACTTTTTAGGCAACTCCCTCCTTGAGACAGGCTTAAATCCTTACTTGGAAGCCAGAAGAATTCCAGCTGAAGTTCTGCAGTGAATCAGGGTAAGGCGGATGCTGTTGGAGATGATAGCATTTCCTTCTCTTTATGTCAGTGTCCTCTTTGGGATAGAAGAGACATTCCAAGTGTGATGTTATCACATGACTATTCATATCAAATAGTATCTGCAACATGAGTGATGTCTAGAAGATAATTCCTTTTGGAATGCAACCATGCACAGCTTTTGCTGTAAACCAGTCAGTCTCACAAAGACTGGAGTCCAAAACAAACTGCAGCATCTCCTGTTTCAAAACCTCTGGTCCTCTTCAGTCTCCCTAGTAGCACTTTTAGGCTGACCAAAGACATTTTAATTTATAGTGCTAAATTGGCAGCTTAGATGATTATGTTCTAACAAAATGACTGTACCACAACTGCACAACTGTTACTTGCCATCAGTCTTAGCTATTGCTCACTATTTGTAATAGTATCTTCTAACTGAATAACAAGGCAAAGTTTGTGCTGGCTAACTGTAGAAGCTATGATCTTGAGTGCTGTGATCCAGGATGAATGTTTTTCTTGAAAGTTGTCTTGATGCTGTTGTTAAAAGACATAGCTGTGAGAAGTTTGGCAAGTGGAATTTACTTTCCACTGAAAGTGGCAGAAAGCTAAACCAGTGTTCTTAAAAATGATTTGCACATTAGAGAAGAGAATCATTGCCTGTTCGCTTGTATGTGATCTGAATGCTAAGTGTGTTATGGTCTGTAGTAACACCTAGATAGCATTCAGTGGGTATTTCCTCTTATATCAGGAGGTGTTCAGACGTTGCAAGGAACTGCAGTAGGCTACAGCATAAAGCAGAATGAACAAGGGTAAGGACAAAAGGAAAAGGGCATACCAGTCACAATTAGTCCAGGGAACAGATACTCACTGCACACTGACTGCCCAGTTCTTGTTGCAAATAGCTTCAAGTGGAAGTAATTTCTTTTAACATTATTACTGTTTTAAATGTTGAAAAGAGATTTCTGCTGGTTTGTTTTGTTTTTGTTCTTTTTTTTGCTTTTAGAATTAAGGTGAGTACACAAAGCTGGATATGGAACACCTTGATGTATACAGTTGGCCTGCATGCCCATTATAGTGCTCCGAAGCCAAAGTTAGTGTTTTGAGAGGCAGGTAAATGAATGTCTATTCACACATTACTGATTGTCTTGCCCACAGGATAGACTTTCTCTAACCCACAGGCTGTTAATATTTGCCTTATATCCTCAAGCAGAAGACTTTAGATTCCTTACATATGTTTCATCCTGTGTAATAAAACAGCATGTCCTAATTTCTCAACTTCATTCTTTAAGCTGCTATACTAAATATCTTATGCCCATGAATCCACAGGGAAGATCAGAAAAGCCTCTGGTTGCTGGCTAAATAAGCATAACTCCAGGAACTGAGTTGCTGGTTCAAATGCAATATCCTGCATATGTTTAGAGTTTCTTCTTTTAATGGAAGAGCTTGTAATTACAGCATATCAGAAACGCTTTTGCAGTCAGGCTTTTTATCCTTTAGGAAGAATAATTGGAAGGTGTTTAATTCAAAATATTTGTATTTTATTTTCATTCATGTTAGGTTTTATATTATTCCTTGGAACAGCCCCTGTTGGAACATCCATTTAGGAGTCTTAGTCTAATAAATGTGTAATGGCAGCTTTATGTCCAGTTATCACTAAAAATAAATTGCTGTAGGAATTTTGACTTGGTCGAAAATAGACAGGGAACACTTTAATTATGAAACTACTTTTTAAGTAGAAATCTGACTTGGGAAAGGAAAACTGCAAGCAGCAGTTTTCAAGGTTTAACATATAATATCCTTTTAGTATTCCAGCTTTCTTTCTGAATATTAGGAGATATCTGGAATAGACTATGGCAATAACCATGTATTGCTTCTCTCACATTGCACGTCCTGAAGACTTCCTTTTTCTCTTGTGGTACACTATATCATATTTCACAAAAGGCTATAATAAGTAATATGTATTTAGTGCTTCATGTCTGAGTTATTTCCTTCAAACCTTTTAGATAATTTGGCTAATGTTACCAAAACCTTTCAATGTTTTTTGGTGTGTACCTCATAATTTTAGGTAATGTAAGCAGAATTAGGAAGGTGAAATGGACCAAATGCTGTTAATTAATGATATAATTTGAGTGCTCTTAGGAGTTGTTTCCTGTATAACTATTATTACTGCTTTTCTCATTCTGTGCCATCATTTGAGGAGATAAGTATTTTCTTGGAGATTGGTTAAAGACTAATTGTTCTAAAAAATGTTCTAAAACATAAGTCCAAGTGAATCCTGGTGTAGTGGCACTCAGGGGCTGGTGTAGAACTGCTTGTTGCAGGTTTAAGGGAAATGCTGTAAAACACTGATAATGATGATGCATTGGTTACAGTTTGTAGATGACATTGTCTTAGATGAGGTGTTTTGTTGGACCTGGTTATGGGGGGGGGGGGGAGAAGTATAGAAAATATACTTGTAGGCAATTTTTGCATTCAGATGGATGACATTTGAACTTTACTTTCAAGCACGGATGACAGAAAAGGCTTACCACCAGGTTATCCACCAGAATTGCTCTCATTGCATCTCAGCCTTTAGTATAACAAAATATCAAGTCTTCTACAGTACAAATGGGTAGCTGAAATATTTTTTACACTCCCTAATACTGTGAAAGGCAAGCATCTATTCTCACAAGAGGAAAACATGGAGGTTTGCAGACTGTTATAGCAGAGAAGGAGATGTTAAAAGGGAAAGTTGAACTGTAGTAAATGTTCCAGAATAAGTCTTTTGTCCATACCGCAATCTCTGGAATGAGTTGCCTTCAAACACAAGGTGAGAAGCAATTCCTTTTAAAAACAATGAGTGTAACTAGCTAATTTTTGTGAAATTAAATCTGAGGTGTCAGCCATTGCTTTACCAGTTGCATGGGTGAAGATCTGGCCTTTTCCATGTTCTAGCAGGCAGCTATAGAAAATCTACTTGACTGCCCTGAAATGCTCACCAGTGAATTTCCTAAAAGCTCATTGCATCAGCCAGCTACTATAACAAACATGCTTGAACTGTATGCTAGATTCTGTTTTCCTCCTTTATGAAAGAAAAAACACCTGGAAAGGTCCACAAAAATAACTGTGGCCATTTTTAAGCAACTGAACTATTTTAATGCATCATTGCTGCTAAGCACGAGGTCTGAAAGGCCAAAAAAACCTAGGTTGAATGGTGCATCTGACCTGGAAAGAATTGTTGTCACATACTCAACAGATTAAGGAAAAGAAGTGATGATACAAATAATGTGTAATTTCCAGTATTTACAGAAAGAGGCTGTGCACCCATACTGAAAACTTTCCTTGCTGATGAGACCATTGCAAGTCAAAT
This sequence comes from Netta rufina, assembly GCF_964035555.1. Taxonomy (NCBI): domain Eukaryota; kingdom Metazoa; phylum Chordata; class Aves; order Anseriformes; family Anatidae; genus Netta; species Netta rufina. Next base: position 9,267,504 of record NC_140132.1, read on the forward strand.
GCAACTTACATACTACTGTATTAAAATCACTGATATAAAACTGTATTTTCAGAGTAATAGTATTAACTTGTCGTATATCTAGCTCTTCAACCTGAGATTTATGTTCATGCTGAAATATCTCTAGGGATGTAACTGTCACCACCAGAAGCTCTAACTGCAAGTAATTTTGGTAACAAGTGTTGAAGCATTAAACTCTGTCGTATCGCTGAAATACCAAGAGTATCACCTGTTTTTGCTATGTTTCTAACACGGTATACTGTGGTCAGTAACTAATGCCCCTCAATTTCCCATGCCTCTAATAAAGATTATGTCAAAATCAATCTAACCCAGTCTGACTTATATTAAAAAAAAAAAAAAAAAAAAAAAAAGGGGGAAAAGATGCACCAGTTTGTTTTTTAAAAACAAATCATATGGTTCTTTAAAGTTCTGGATGGAGACAAGACCTAGATGAACTGCAAATGATTTCCAGCTTGTGCAAAATGGGCTAAATATTTCTGCTTCTACTGCTCTATCCTTAGTAGTAACCCTGAAGAAATCTTTTTCCAGACAGAAAGTAATAGGACTTTCTGTTATTAGCTTTGGCAGCGTGTTAATTTGTCATACCTGTTTGCATCCCCTAGTCTCAGGTACAATTAGGAAATAGATCTGAAGATCTGAGTAGCCTGTTAAAACATACACACAAACATTGACCTAGAGCCTTTCAAAAAGGGGAGGAAGTTGCATTTATATTGTACATCAGACAAAAAATAAAAGGGATTAGTTGGATTTGGGCCAACCAATTTCCTCTTATCCCTGTCCACTTTTCATTCTCCTGCAAGAACCAAGATTAAAGGCACAAAACACTACTGTTTTCCTTCTTAAGAGCAATTCCTCTGTGGTGGTTTTACTCGGGTGGGCAGCCGAGTACCACCAGAGCCACTCTCATTCCCCCTTCTCAAAGGGGAAGGGGCAGAAAATACGACACAAAGAGCTCAAGAGTTGAGATAAGGACAAGGAGATCTCTCCACAATTATCATGACAGGCAAAGCATACTCAGAGTAGGGAGATCAGTAAGATTCATTGCTTATTAGTAACAAGCTAGAGAAGTGAGAAACAAAGAAAAGAAACCAAAAGCACCTTCCCCCCATATACCATCTTTTTCCCTCCCCCCCAAAGTGGGGAAGGGGAATGGGGGCTGTGGTCAGTCTACAGCACTTCTTCTCCACTGCTTCTTCTCGGTTACTCTCATCCCCTGTGCTGTGGGGTCCCTCCCACAGCTGCCGTCCTTCCCAAACTGATCCGGCGTGGGCTTCCCACAGGCAGCAGCTCCTCGAGAACTGTTCCAGTATGGGTCCGTCCCACAGGGTCCATCCCTCAGGAGCACACTGCTCCAGCCTGGGTCCCCCCCGGGCAGCAGCTCCCCCTACATCCCCTGCTCTTGCATGGGCTCCTCTCCACGGGCTACAGGTCTGGCCCCGAATCTGCTCCGGCAGGGGTCTTCCACAGGCCACAGCCTCTGTCACTGCAGGGCCACCTGCTCCACCGTGGGCTCCTCCACGGGCTGCAGCGTGGACCCCTGCTCCACTGTGGTACTCCATGGGCTGCAGGGGGACAGCCTGCTGCACCAGGGGCCTCTCCACAGGCTGCAGGGGACTTGTGCTGCGTGCCTGGAGCACCTCTCCTCCTCCTTCTTCACTGACCTTGGCACCTGCAAGGCTGTTTCTCACTCCTTTCCCTCTCCCAGCTGCTGTGTAGATCTGTTTGTTTTGGTTGGTTTCTGTTTTTTTCCCCTGTCTTTAATATGCTCTCACAGAGTCGTTGCTTGTTGGCTTGGCTCTGGCCAGCAGCGGGGCCCTTGTTTAACATGGGGCAGCTTCTGGATTCTTCTCACAGAAGCCACCCCTATGGCCCCCTGCTCCCAAAACCTTGCCACAGAAACCCACTAGAGATGTGAGGCTGGGACATGAACTAGCAACAAGGTCACGTCCAGGCCCAGTCCTGCCCAGCCTCTTCATGAACGATCCGCAGGGCGGAGCAGGGCGTGCCCTCAGCAAGTCTGCTGCTGATCCAAGCTGGGAGGAGATAGGGATGCACCAGAGGGTGGTGCTGCCCTGCAGAGGGCCCTGGGCAGGCCGGAGAAATGGCCTGGCAGGATCCTCCTGGAGTTGACGGCAGGGAAGCTGGAAGCTGAGGCCCTGGGGAGGAAAGCTGGAGCCCCCAAGGCTTGTTGGAGTTGCCCCAGCTGGAGGACTGGGTCCAGTTGTGGGCTCCCCAGGACAGGAGAGCCATGGGCCTACTGGAGGGAGCGCAGTGAACGGCAGCCAAGCTGGTGGAAGGACTGGAGCATGTGTCCTCTGGGGAGAGCTGGAGAGAGCCGTGACTGCTCGTTGTGGGGATCTGGCTGAAGGATATCGATATGCGAAGAGAAGGTGCAAAGGAGATGGAGCCAGGCTCTTCTCAGTGGTGCCCAGTGTCCACATGGCTGCAGGTGGCCCTGCTTGAGCATGGGGGTTGGAGCAGGTGACCTGCAGAGGTGCCTTCCAACCCCGACCCCACTGTGTGTCCGGTGGTTTTGCAGGGACCTGAACCAAAGCGGGGCCATTCAGCCAGGCCCGAGCACCGGGGCAGCTGTGAAGAGGCTGCCAGGAGGCTGCCGTTCTGGATTTGCAAGGTCTTCTTGCATTGAAGCTTTTCCTCCATTTTTCTTGCTTCCTCTTTTGGTTGAGGGAAGGAGGGAGTGACTGGTTGCTGATAGACCTTTTCTGTCCTCTGCAGACATCTCTGGTTTGATGCTTCCTTAATCGCTCCACTGATCTGTCGTGTTCTTCTCCCTTCTTTCTGGGCATCCTCTGCCTCCCTGTAGCATTCTCAAGGGTTAGTAGTGGTGGGAAGAGCAAGAACAGCCTTTTGTGCAAAGAGCTGTGCTTGCGATGGGGCTGGGCCTGGCACTTGTAGTCTTGTGAACCTGGTGTGTCTTCACGGGCACCTGGCCCTTTCCTCTGCAGCTGGGAGTGCTTGGGGGTGGTCCTGAGCAAGGAAGGGGCTGTGGCCTCCCTCCTGTGTAGGGAAAGCTCCAGGCTGGCTGGTGACTGCAAGGGAGAGCTGAGGCGAGGCTGGCCTCCAGAGCAAGCCAGGAGGTGTTGATCCGTATGGGAGGTGGGGAGGGTTCTCTTGATGAAGTACCTTCTATCTATCCTTCTATTTGCAGCCAGACCATTGCTGCAACTTGTTTTGCTTGAACTCTCTTTGCTGGAGCCCCTTCACAGGACACCGGATTTCAATCCCTAATGCTGAAACGAGAATCTTGCTGTCTCTGGGTGGTAACTCTGCATAGACCCTTCTTCCAAAGCGGAGGCTGAGCATCAGCTTCTGGTAGGAGAAGGTAGTTCGAGGCCACAAGCATTTTTAAGTTATTCTTTAATAAATATACTCATTTAATAATAGTAAAAAAAAAAAAAAAAAAGTGTGTGTTGGGCTAAATGTTTGTGCTCCGGTCCTGATTTGGTTGGTCTGTCTCTGCCTTGACTCTTCTCAGAGTTGTTCAAGTGCACACGTGCTGAGGCTCTGCTTCTGCTCAGCACAGCACTGGGGGTCCCCTTCCTGCTTGGTGGTCAGGTCTGCTTTGTTAAATAGCAGTGCCTCCTTTCTTCTTTTTTCTTTTTTGAGGGGTGGGTGTTTTGCGTGGATTTAGGTCTTAGTCTGAGTGTTCAAGAAGTGATACTCATATAGACAAAAAACCAAAACCACTTTATTTGTACAGGAAAATGCACAGGAAAATGCGAGCGAGCTGCAGCACACTGTGCTGAGTGGCTGAGGGAAAGAGCAGGATGGGAAACAACGGAGTTGTTTTCTCCTTTTGGTCAGCTTTGTGCGCTGTTTTTGTTCTTCCTGGTAAGCATTGTTCTCAGGCTCTGGGTTAGGCTAACTACCTGCCTCTGCGCTGTAGGGACAGTTTCCAAACCTAGGAGAACACTGGTGGGTCCCTTCCAGCTTGAGGGATCGTCTCCTGCCCAAGCTCTCTCCCTAGCAGCATGACTCTGGAACCATCCCAATTCCATCTCCGTCCTGGCTCCATCAGCCAGGCCCATTTCTGTCCCGGAGACCCAGCTCCATCTCCCCATCCAGTTCCAGGCTTGGTCTCGCCTCCATCTCTTCTCCTGGCTCCGTCGCTCTTCCTCCTCAGCAAGTCCCAGCTCCTTCGCCGTGTCTCAGCTCCATCCCCTCATCTCGGCAGGAGCTGAGTGCCACCCCTCGCCTGCCTTTGGGTGCGAGCGTTCCCCCACTGAGCACCTCCTTGAGGTCCTCTCCGTGAAGGCCGCCCGCAAGTGCACAGCCCGACCCTGTCTGGCGGCGGGACACCAGGATGGAGCATCTGTCCCCAGGCCGGGCTCAGGGCTGTGGCCGGCTGTAGGGGCTGTGGCGCTGGGGCAGCACCCTGCCACGGCCGGCTCTCCTGTGCGGTGGTGAGGGTGAGGAGCTGGGAGCTGCAAGGGGAGGCAGGAAGGTCAGCGGATCTGCCCACCCTGCCTGGCCTGCAGAGGGCACGGAGGGCTCTGCCGCCCCGAGCCTGAGCACGCCGTGCCCCTTACCAGTGCCCGGGCCAGCGCAGCCAGCGCACTCCCACTGCTGCGTGGTGTCCCCAGGGCGGGAGCATCGGCGGTGGGTCCCGCTGGCGGCACAGGAGGAGCAGAGCAAGTGCCCGAAGCGCCTGTCCCTGTGGAAGAGAGACTCCCCGTGTGAGCAGGACGCCGCTCCGGGCGCATGGTGTCCCTGCGGGCTGGCAGAGGGAGGGAAGGGCCTCCTACCTGGATGCAGCCCCGGTGGAACCAGGCGTGCTTGCAGGAGGGGCACACCATGGTGGTGTAGGAGAGGCTGTCCTCCACCACCTCCATGCAGATGATGCACGTGGTGTGCCCCTCCTGCAGCGTCTCCACGGTCTGCTGCGGGCGGTGCTCCCAGCAGAAGGAGCTGGGTGAGGACGGAAGAGTTGAGTGAGGCCAGGGAGCGCCAGAGGCCCTGCACAGCTCTGGCCAGAGCCTGGAGAGGACAGCACCTCCCCAGGGGCATACGAGCCCCCCCTGTCAGCCCTCTCCTCCCCAAACGAGGCCCCCAGCCAACATTTCCCCACATGTCCTGGCTGGGGCTCTGCCCTTCCCTGCTGGGCCCCAGGGCACTCGTGCTACACTGGGGACTCTGCCTGCAGGGCGGAGGCAGAGGGGGCTGCAGCCCAAGCTAGGGCAGCTCGTACCTGTTCGCCCCAAAGAACTGTTTCCTGCTGAAGCTCTAGTTTCCTGCTGAAGCTCTATCCCTACCAGCGTGACTCTGTCCCTCCGTCCCAATTCCATCTCTTCTCCTGGCTCTGTCGCTCTTCCTCCCCAGCAAGTCCCAGCTCCTTCGCCCTGTCTCAGCTCCATCCCCTCATCTCGGCAGGAGCTGAGTGCCACCCCTCGCCTGCCTTTGGGTGCGAGCGTTCCCCCACTGCTCACCTCTTGGAGGTCCTCTCCGTGAAGGCCGCCCGCAAGTGCACAGCCCGACCCTGTCTGGCGGCGGGACACCACGATGGATCTTCTGTCCCCAGGCCGGGCTCAGGGCTGTGGCCGGCTGTAGGGGCTGTGGCGCTGGGGCAGCACCCTGCCACGGCCGGCTCTCCTGTGCGGTGGTGAGGGTGAGGAGCTGGGAGCTGCAAGGGGAGGCAGGAAGGTCAGCGGATCTGCCCACCCTGCCTGGCCTGCAGAGGGCACGGAGGGCTCTGCCGCCCCGAGCCTGAGCACGCCGTGCCCCTTACCAGTGCCCGGGCCAGCGCAGCCAGCGCACTCCCACTGCTGCGTGGTGTCCCCAAGGCCGGAGCATCGGCGGTGGGTCCCGCTGGCGGCACAGGAGGAGCAGAGCAGCAGCTGCCAGGGCCTGGGGAAGAAGTTGTGCTGGTGAGCACGCAGAGCCCAGCAGGCAGTGGCGCCACAAAGGCCCCCAAGGCTCCAGAAGCATTGCTCGTGGCGCCCCAGCAGAGGGGAAGGTGCCTGGGCAGAGCCCCAGCAGCCACTGCACGGCTTGGTGGAGATCTGGCTCACAGCCCCCAGCAGCCGGGGAGCTGCTGCTGTGGATGCTCACCCTTCCTCTTCCCACTGCTCCCGGCCTCCCCTGTACAGGCACTGCCTGGCATCGCAGCGGCCATGCAGCTGTGGCAGTGCCAGCTCCTCCTCCTCCTCCTGCTCCCAAGCCGGCTTTCTTCAAGAGAAAGTAGGAAAGGTCACGAGCTCATGGGGCACTCAGCAAGTGTCAGTGCTGATGCTGGGACAGGGCTCAGGGGCATCCCTGGCAGCAGGCCAGCATCGTCCTGTCCCCCAGGCAGCCCCTTTTGTTGGGGACAGTCTGCCTGGAGGGATTAGGGCCTGGGGCTGTGCCCTCTCCTGCCTTGAGTGGGTGGGAAGGAAGAAAGGAACGCACATGTGCGGCACGCGGATTCCCATCTGCTCCATCTCAGGGACAAAGCGCTCCTGGTCCCGGCAGTGAGGACACGCAAAGTGCCTGAGGCACGCCCGAAGCGCCTGTCCCTGTGGAAGAGAGACTCCCCGTGTGAGCAGGACGCCGCTCCGGGCGCATGGTGTCCCTGCGGGCTGGCAGAGGGAGGGAAGGGCCTCCTACCTGGATGCAGCCCCGGTGGAACCAGGCGTGCTTGCAGGAGGGGCACACCATGGTGGTGTAGGAGAGGCTGTCCTCCACCACCTCCATGCAGATGATGCACGTGGTGTGCCCCTCCTGCAGCGTCTCCACGGTCTGCTGCGGGCGGTGCTCCCAGCAGAAGGAGCTGGGTGAGGACGGAAGAGTTGAGTGAGGCCAGGGAGCGCCAGAGGCCCTGCACAGCTCTGGCCAGAGCCTGGAGAGGACAGCACCTCCCCAGGGGCATACGAGCCCCCCCTGTCAGCCCTCTCCTCCCCAAAGGAGCCCCCCAGCCACCATTTCCCTGCTGGGCCCCGGGGCACGCGTGCCACACCGGGGACTCTGCCTGCAGGGCGCAGGCTGAGGGGGCTGCAGCCCAAGCTAGGGCAGCTCGTACCTGTACTCCCCAAAGAACTGCGAGATGCAGCCCCGCTGGGAGCTGCAGGGCAGGTGGAACCGGCGCGAGCACCGCTTCTGCCGGCAGGCGAGGGTGGCCCCCTTCTTGCGGCAGATGCAGCAGCGCTGCAAAGAGCACAGCAGCCCCGTCAGTGACGTGGCCGGGGCCACTGGGACTTGCCCGGAGCTTGTCCAGAGCCTCGAGGATTTCTTTGCCAGGGCTTGGGCTCAGCTGCCACAAGTCTCGTCTGCTCCAAAAAAGCCCTCACCTTGCGAGCTGCCCGACCCGCTACCCGCCTGATATCCGCGGAGAGGAATCCGAAGATTCCTTCCCCTTCAGCGCCTCGCTGGTACAGGCCCTGGGCTGGATACTGGAAGACAAAAAAGCCCCGCAGCTGCTCAGGGCAAGGAGATAGGGAGCATGGTGGGGAGGCTGTGCTGGGAGCGCAGCAGGAGGAGGTGACAGCCAGCGAGCAGCGCGCTGGGGATGACACAGTCCTGTGGGCTCCAGGTGCCAGTCAAGGGGTTGGGGAAAGGCGCGGGCAGCCGCGGGGAGCTCACCAGGCAGTTCACGTGGGCGCAGACCCCGTCCACCTGCTGCATCGGCCCGCAGCCATCCAAGCTGGTGTCCGAGCGGTGGCACAGCACGCACTCTGGGGGAGGCAGGGCGGCAGCCATGGATGAGAGCATCCCCCCACTGAGCACCTGGCAGGTGTCCCCGAGGGACGCCCGCAAGGGCAAGGGCAAGGGCAAGGGCCTGGTCGGGGGCTCCTGGCAGGGCGTCCCCGGGTGTCCACAGCCCAAGCGGCTCTGCACAGCCCCAGGGGGTGCTCAGGGCCCTCCACCTCCAGGGAGCTGCTGGGGCATCTGCTCTCACCGTCCTCCTGTGCCTCAGGGGCCTTCTCCTCCTCTACGGCAGCCATGCTGCGCAGCAACTCCTCGCCTCGCCTGGCCTCGCCTCGCTGCCAGGAGCTGCTGCCTCCACGCCTGGCGCTCACTAGAGACGCAAAGTCCCTCCCAGACTCGCCTGTGTCACTGGTGTCAATGTTGTCCCTCAGCGTCGCTAGGAGACCATGGAATGGTGGATGATGCGGCAGGGCCCAGGAGCTCCCCCAGCCTCACAGACACCCCCTGGGCTTCCAAGCCCACGCTGCAGCCTCTTCATCCCCGTGAATGGCCGTGGTGGCTTGGCCTAGGCTGGCGGCCAGGCGCCCACCCAGCTGCTGTCTCGTTCCCTCCTCAGCGTGACAGGGAGAGAAAAGACGAGGGAGAAACCCTCGTGGGTTGTGACGAGGGCACAGGGAGATGGCTCGCGGGCTGCTGGAGAAGCAGAGAAGTGAGAAACAAAGAAACAAAATGAAACAACAACAACAACAACACCTTTCCCCCAGCCATCCTCTTCCACCTCTTCCCCCCGAGTGGCGTAGGAGAACGGGGGAATGGTGGCTGCGGTCAGTCTCTAGCACTTCGTCTCTGCCGCTCCTTCTCGCTCACTCTTGTCCCCTGCTCCAACGTGGGGTCCCTCCCACAGCTGCCGTCCTTCCCAAACTGATCCGGCGTGGGCTTCCCACAGGCAGCAGCTCCTCGAGAACTGTTCCAGTATGGGTCCGTCCCACAGGGTCCATCCCTCAGGAGCACACTGCTCCAGCCTGGGTCCCCCCCGGGCAGCAGCTCCCCCTACATCCCCTGCTCTTGCATGGGCTCCTCTCCACGGGCTATGGGTCTGGCCCCGAATCTGCTCCGGCAGGGGTCTTCCACAGGCCACAGCCTCTGTCACTGCAGGGCCACCTGCTCCACCGTGGGCTCCTCCACGGGCTGCAGCGTGGACCCCTGCTCCACTGTGGTACTCCATGGGCTGCAGGGGGACAGCCTGCTGCACCAGGGGCCTCTCCACAGGCTGCAGGGGACTTGTGCTGCGTGCCTGGAGCACCTCTCCTCCTCCTTCTTCACTGACCTTGGCACCTGCAAGGCTGTTTCTCACTCCTTTCCCTCTCCCAGCTGCTGTGTAGATCTGTTTGTTTTGGTTGGTTTCTGTTTTTTTCCCCTGTCTTTAATATGCTCTCACAGAGTCGTTGCTTGTTGGCTTGGCTCTGGCCAGCAGCGGGGCCCTTGTTTAACATGGGGCAGCTTCTGGATTCTTCTCACAGAAGCCACCCCTATGGCCCCCTGCTCCCAAAACCTTGCCACAGAAACCCACTAGAGATGTGAGGCTGGGACATGAACTAGCAACAAGGTCACGTCCAGGCCCAGTCCTGCCCAGCCTCTTCATGAACGATCCGCAGGGCGGAGCAGGGCGTGCCCTCAGCAAGTCTGCTGCTGATCCAAGCTGGGAGGAGATAGGGATGCACCAGAGGGTGGTGCTGCCCTGCAGAGGGCCCTGGGCAGGCCGGAGAAATGGCCTGGCAGGATCCTCCTGGAGTTGACGGCAGGGAAGCTGGAAGCTGAGGCCCTGGGGAGGAAAGCTGGAGCCCCCAAGGCTTGTTGGAGTTGCCCCAGCTGGAGGACTGGGTCCAGTTGTGGGCTCCCCAGGACAGGAGAGCCATGGGCCTACTGGAGGGAGCGCAGTGAACGGCAGCCAAGCTGGTGGAAGGACTGGAGCATGTGTCCTCTGGGGAGAGCTGGAGAGAGCCGTGACTGCTCGTTGTGGGGATCTGGCTGAAGGATATCGATATGCGAAGAGAAGGTGCAAAGGAGATGGAGCCAGGCTCTTCTCAGTGGTGCCCAGTGTCCACATGGCTGCAGGTGGCCCTGCTTGAGCATGGGGGTTGGAGCAGGTGACCTGCAGAGGTGCCTTCCAACCCCGACCCCACTGTGTGTCCGGTGGTTTTGCAGGGACCTGAACCAAAGCGGGGCCATTCAGCCAGGCCCGAGCACCGGGGCAGCTGTGAAGAGGCTGCCAGGAGGCTGCCGTTCTGGATTTGCAAGGTCTTCTTGCATTGAAGCTTTTCCTCCATTTTTCTTGCTTCCTCTTTTGGTTGAGGGAAGGAGGGAGTGACTGGTTGCTGATAGACCTTTTCTGTCCTCTGCAGACATCTCTGGTTTGATGCTTCCTTAATCGCTCCACTGATCTGTCGTGTTCTTCTCCCTTCTTTCTGGGCATCCTCTGCCTCCCTGTAGCATTCTCAAGGGTTAGTAGTGGTGGGAAGAGCAAGAACAGCCTTTTGTGCAAAGAGCTGTGCTTGCGATGGGGCTGGGCCTGGCACTTGTAGTCTTGTGAACCTGGTGTGTCTTCACGGGCACCTGGCCCTTTCCTCTGCAGCTGGGAGTGCTTGGGGGTGGTCCTGAGCAAGGAAGGGGCTGTGGCCTCCCTCCTGTGTAGGGAAAGCTCCAGGCTGGCTGGTGACTGCAAGGGAGAGCTGAGGCGAGGCTGGCCTCCAGAGCAAGCCAGGAGGTGTTGATCCGTATGGGAGGTGGGGAGGGTTCTCTTGATGAAGTACCTTCTATCTATCCTTCTATTTGCAGCCAGACCATTGCTGCAACTTGTTTTGCTTGAACTCTCTTTGCTGGAGCCCCTTCACAGGACACCGGATTTCAATCCCTAATGCTGAAACGAGAATCTTGCTGTCTCTGGGTGGTAACTCTGCATAGACCCTTCTTCCAAAGCGGAGGCTGAGCATCAGCTTCTGGTAGGAGAAGGTAGTTCGAGGCCACAAGCATTTTTAAGTTATTCTTTAATAAATATACTCATTTAATAATAGTAAAAAAAAAAAAAAAAAAGTGTGTGTTGGGCTAAATGTTTGTGCTCCGGTCCTGATTTGGTTGGTCTGTCTCTGCCTTGACTCTTCTCAGAGTTGTTCAAGTGCACACGTGCTGAGGCTCTGCTTCTGCTCAGCACAGCACTGGGGGTCCCCTTCCTGCTTGGTGGTCAGGTCTGCTTTGTTAAATAGCAGTGCCTCCTTTCTTCTTTTTTCTTTTTTGAGGGGTGGGTGTTTTGCGTGGATTTAGGTCTTAGTCTGAGTGTTCAAGAAGTGATACTCATATAGACAAAAAACCAAAACCACTTTATTTGTACAGGAAAATGCACAGGAAAATGCGAGCGAGCTGCAGCACACTGTGCTGAGTGGCTGAGGGAAAGAGCAGGATGGGAAACAACGGAGTTGTTTTCTCCTTTTGGTCAGCTTTGTGCGCTGTTTTTGTTCTTCCTGGTAAGCATTGTTCTCAGGCTCTGGGTTAGGCTAACTACCTGCCTCTGCGCTGTAGGGACAGTTTCCAAACCTAGGAGAACACTGGTGGGTCCCTTCCAGCTTGAGGGATCGTCTCCTGCCCAAGCTCTCTCCCTAGCAGCATGACTCTGGAACCATCCCAATTCCATCTCCGTCCTGGCTCCATCAGCCAGGCCCATTTCTGTCCCGGAGACCCAGCTCCATCTCCCCATCCAGTTCCAGGCTTGGTCTCGCCTCCATCTCTTCTCCTGGCTCCGTCGCTCTTCCTCCTCAGCAAGTCCCAGCTCCTTCGCCGTGTCTCAGCTCCATCCCCTCATCTCGGCAGGAGCTGAGTGCCACCCCTCGCCTGCCTTTGGGTGCGAGCGTTCCCCCACTGAGCACCTCCTTGAGGTCCTCTCCGTGAAGGCCGCCCGCAAGTGCACAGCCCGACCCTGTCTGGCGGCGGGACACCAGGATGGAGCATCTGTCCCCAGGCCGGGCTCAGGGCTGTGGCCGGCTGTAGGGGCTGTGGCGCTGGGGCAGCACCCTGCCACGGCCGGCTCTCCTGTGCGGTGGTGAGGGTGAGGAGCTGGGAGCTGCAAGGGGAGGCAGGAAGGTCAGCGGATCTGCCCACCCTGCCTGGCCTGCAGAGGGCACGGAGGGCTCTGCCGCCCCGAGCCTGAGCACGCCGTGCCCCTTACCAGTGCCCGGGCCAGCGCAGCCAGCGCACTCCCACTGCTGCGTGGTGTCCCCAGGGCGGGAGCATCGGCGGTGGGTCCCGCTGGCGGCACAGGAGGAGCAGAGCAAGTGCCCGAAGCGCCTGTCCCTGTGGAAGAGAGACTCCCCGTGTGAGCAGGACGCCGCTCCGGGCGCATGGTGTCCCTGCGGGCTGGCAGAGGGAGGGAAGGGCCTCCTACCTGGATGCAGCCCCGGTGGAACCAGGCGTGCTTGCAGGAGGGGCACACCATGGTGGTGTAGGAGAGGCTGTCCTCCACCACCTCCATGCAGATGATGCACGTGGTGTGCCCCTCCTGCAGCGTCTCCACGGTCTGCTGCGGGCGGTGCTCCCAGCAGAAGGAGCTGGGTGAGGACGGAAGAGTTGAGTGAGGCCAGGGAGCGCCAGAGGCCCTGCACAGCTCTGGCCAGAGCCTGGAGAGGACAGCACCTCCCCAGGGGCATACGAGCCCCCCCTGTCAGCCCTCTCCTCCCCAAACGAGGCCCCCAGCCAACATTTCCCCACATGTCCTGGCTGGGGCTCTGCCCTTCCCTGCTGGGCCCCAGGGCACTCGTGCTACACTGGGGACTCTGCCTGCAGGGCGGAGGCAGAGGGGGCTGCAGCCCAAGCTAGGGCAGCTCGTACCTGTTCGCCCCAAAGAACTGTTTCCTGCTGAAGCTCTAGTTTCCTGCTGAAGCTCTATCCCTACCAGCGTGACTCTGTCCCTCCGTCCCAATTCCATCTCTTCTCCTGGCTCTGTCGCTCTTCCTCCCCAGCAAGTCCCAGCTCCTTCGCCCTGTCTCAGCTCCATCCCCTCATCTCGGCAGGAGCTGAGTGCCACCCCTCGCCTGCCTTTGGGTGCGAGCGTTCCCCCACTGCTCACCTCTTGGAGGTCCTCTCCGTGAAGGCCGCCCGCAAGTGCACAGCCCGACCCTGTCTGGCGGCGGGACACCACGATGGATCTTCTGTCCCCAGGCCGGGCTCAGGGCTGTGGCCGGCTGTAGGGGCTGTGGCGCTGGGGCAGCACCCTGCCACGGCCGGCTCTCCTGTGCGGTGGTGAGGGTGAGGAGCTGGGAGCTGCAAGGGGAGGCAGGAAGGTCAGCGGATCTGCCCACCCTGCCTGGCCTGCAGAGGGCACGGAGGGCTCTGCCGCCCCGAGCCTGAGCACGCCGTGCCCCTTACCAGTGCCCGGGCCAGCGCAGCCAGCGCACTCCCACTGCTGCGTGGTGTCCCCAAGGCCGGAGCATCGGCGGTGGGTCCCGCTGGCGGCACAGGAGGAGCAGAGCAGCAGCTGCCAGGGCCTGGGGAAGAAGTTGTGCTGGTGAGCACGCAGAGCCCAGCAGGCAGTGGCGCCACAAAGGCCCCCAAGGCTCCAGAAGCATTGCTCGTGGCGCCCCAGCAGAGGGGAAGGTGCCTGGGCAGAGCCCCAGCAGCCACTGCACGGCTTGGTGGAGATCTGGCTCACAGCCCCCAGCAGCCGGGGAGCTGCTGCTGTGGATGCTCACCCTTCCTCTTCCCACTGCTCCCGGCCTCCCCTGTACAGGCACTGCCTGGCATCGCAGCGGCCATGCAGCTGTGGCAGTGCCAGCTCCTCCTCCTCCTCCTGCTCCCAAGCCGGCTTTCTTCAAGAGAAAGTAGGAAAGGTCACGAGCTCATGGGGCACTCAGCAAGTGTCAGTGCTGATGCTGGGACAGGGCTCAGGGGCATCCCTGGCAGCAGGCCAGCATCGTCCTGTCCCCCAGGCAGCCCCTTTTGTTGGGGACAGTCTGCCTGGAGGGATTAGGGCCTGGGGCTGTGCCCTCTCCTGCCTTGAGTGGGTGGGAAGGAAGAAAGGAACGCACATGTGCGGCACGCGGATTCCCATCTGCTCCATCTCAGGGACAAAGCGCTCCTGGTCCCGGCAGTGAGGACACGCAAAGTGCCTGAGGCACGCCCGAAGCGCCTGTCCCTGTGGAAGAGAGACTCCCCGTGTGAGCAGGACGCCGCTCCGGGCGCATGGTGTCCCTGCGGGCTGGCAGAGGGAGGGAAGGGCCTCCTACCTGGATGCAGCCCCGGTGGAACCAGGCGTGCTTGCAGGAGGGGCACACCATGGTGGTGTAGGAGAGGCTGTCCTCCACCACCTCCATGCAGATGATGCACGTGGTGTGCCCCTCCTGCAGCGTCTCCACGGTCTGCTGCGGGCGGTGCTCCCAGCAGAAGGAGCTGGGTGAGGACGGAAGAGTTGAGTGAGGCCAGGGAGCGCCAGAGGCCCTGCACAGCTCTGGCCAGAGCCTGGAGAGGACAGCACCTCCCCAGGGGCATACGAGCCCCCCCTGTCAGCCCTCTCCTCCCCAAAGGAGCCCCCCAGCCACCATTTCCCTGCTGGGCCCCGGGGCACGCGTGCCACACCGGGGACTCTGCCTGCAGGGCGCAGGCTGAGGGGGCTGCAGCCCAAGCTAGGGCAGCTCGTACCTGTACTCCCCAAAGAACTGCGAGATGCAGCCCCGCTGGGAGCTGCAGGGCAGGTGGAACCGGCGCGAGCACCGCTTCTGCCGGCAGGCGAGGGTGGCCCCCTTCTTGCGGCAGATGCAGCAGCGCTGCAAAGAGCACAGCAGCCCCGTCAGTGACGTGGCCGGGGCCACTGGGACTTGCCCGGAGCTTGTCCAGAGCCTCGAGGATTTCTTTGCCAGGGCTTGGGCTCAGCTGCCACAAGTCTCGTCTGCTCCAAAAAAGCCCTCACCTTGCGAGCTGCCCGACCCGCTACCCGCCTGATATCCGCGGAGAGGAATCCGAAGATTCCTTCCCCTTCAGCGCCTCGCTGGTACAGGCCCTGGGCTGGATACTGGAAGACAAAAAAGCCCCGCAGCTGCTCAGGGCAAGGAGATAGGGAGCATGGTGGGGAGGCTGTGCTGGGAGCGCAGCAGGAGGAGGTGACAGCCAGCGAGCAGCGCGCTGGGGATGACACAGTCCTGTGGGCTCCAGGTGCCAGTCAAGGGGTTGGGGAAAGGCGCGGGCAGCCGCGGGGAGCTCACCAGGCAGTTCACGTGGGCGCAGACCCCGTCCACCTGCTGCATCGGCCCGCAGCCATCCAAGCTGGTGTCCGAGCGGTGGCACAGCACGCACTCTGGGGGAGGCAGGGCGGCAGCCATGGATGAGAGCATCCCCCCACTGAGCACCTGGCAGGTGTCCCCGAGGGACGCCCGCAAGGGCAAGGGCAAGGGCAAGGGCCTGGTCGGGGGCTCCTGGCAGGGCGTCCCCGGGTGTCCACAGCCCAAGCGGCTCTGCACAGCCCCAGGGGGTGCTCAGGGCCCTCCACCTCCAGGGAGCTGCTGGGGCATCTGCTCTCACCGTCCTCCTGTGCCTCAGGGGCCTTCTCCTCCTCTACGGCAGCCATGCTGCGCAGCAACTCCTCGCCTCGCCTGGCCTCGCCTCGCTGCCAGGAGCTGCTGCCTCCACGCCTGGCGCTCACTAGAGACGCAAAGTCCCTCCCAGACTCGCCTGTGTCACTGGTGTCAATGTTGTCCCTCAGCGTCGCTAGGAGACCATGGAATGGTGGATGATGCGGCAGGGCCCAGGAGCTCCCCCAGCCTCACAGACACCCCCTGGGCTTCCAAGCCCACGCTGCAGCCTCTTCATCCCCGTGAATGGCCGTGGTGGCTTGGCCTAGGCTGGCGGCCAGGCGCCCACCCAGCTGCTGTCTCGTTCCCTCCTCAGCGTGACAGGGAGAGAAAAGACGAGGGAGAAACCCTCGTGGGTTGTGACGAGGGCACAGGGAGATGGCTCGCGGGCTGCTGGAGAAGCAGAGAAGTGAGAAACAAAGAAACAAAATGAAACAACAACAACAACACCACCTTTCCCCCAGCCATCCTCTTCCACCTCTTCCCCCCGAGTGGCGTAGGAGAACGGGGGAATGGTGGCTGCGGTCAGTCTCTAGCACTTCGTCTCTGCCGCTCCTTCTCGCTCACTCTTGTCCCCTGCTCCAACGTGGGGTCCGTCCCACAGCTGCCGTCCTTCCCAAACTGACCCTGCGTGGGCTTCCCACAGGCAGCAGCTCCTCGAGAACTGTTCCAGTATGGGTCCGTCCCACAGGGTCCATCCCTCAGGAGCACACTGCTCCAGCCTGGGTCCCCCCCGGGCAGCAGCTCCCCCTACATCCCCTGCTCTTGCATGGGCTCCTCTCCACGGGCTATGGGTCTGGCCCCGAATCTGCTCCGGCAGGGGTCTTCCACAGGCCACAGCCTCTGTCACTGCAGGGCCACCTGCTCCACCGTGGGCTCCTCCACGGGCTGCAGCGTGGACCCCTGCTCCACTGTGGTACTCCATGGGCTGCAGGGGGACAGCCTGCTGCACCAGGGGCCTCTCCACAGGCTGCAGGGGACTTCTGCTCTGGTTTCTGGAGCACCTTCTTCTTCACCCCTCCTTCTTCACTGCTCTTGGCACCTGCAAGGCTGTTTCTCACTCCTTTCCCTCTCCCAGCTGCTGTGTAGATCTGTTTGTTTTGGTTGGTTTCTGTTTTTTTCCCCTGTCTTTAATATGCTCTCACAGAGTCGTTGCTTGTTGGCTTGGCTCTGGCCAGCAGCGGGGCCCTTATTTAACATGGGGCAGCTTCTGGATTCTTCTCACAGAAGCCACCCCTATGGCCCCCTGCTCCCAAAACCTTGCACAGAATCCCACTACTGCCTCCCAGGCTTAGCCAATAAACAAGGTCAGTTTTCTTAGGCTGCAGCCGCTTTCACACCTGAATTACATCTACAGATAGCCCTGACTAGATCCACTTGCAACAGAGTGTCTGTAAACTTTAAGGCTTTTTATCAAAGACTATTAAAGTCAGTGGGAAGTTTTCACTGAAGTCTATGGACTTGGTTTTGGGGTTTCAATGGGAAGTTCTTCAAAAGAGCATGTTTTCATAGATGCTTAAATCAAATGGTATGATACACTTGGCACTACACCAAAATTTTGACTTTTTAAATCAGCTAAAAATTATTTGACATTTAACTTCTAAAAATCAGGGTAAAATTATCATTTTTTGATTGCTTTGTTAATATTAGATGTTTGATATAAAGGTCATTGACATTAACATGACTTTATGTTAAATAATGAGTTTCTTATTGGAGCTAGAAGTACCTAAGCATAACTAAAATGGAAATAAAACACAAAGGCAGAATAGGCTTAAATATGTTTTACTTGTAACAGTTGGGGAGAATGAGAATAATCAACTTAGCTGGTGGAACTTGTATCAGGAATATAGAATCAGCCAAAACAGAATTCTTAAAACCTATTTTTAATACTTCATTTTAGGGGAAAAAAAAAAGTTCTGTAGAATTCAAGTGTAAGGAATAAAAAGGATGCTAGATGAGGTAGGATATTATTGCAAACACTGTATGAATGCAGCAGGTGTTATAAATAACTTGTGAAACCGATTTCTAAATGTATTGTGAATGTGAAGGTGGACAGTGGAGACTGAAGTCTATAGCATGTAATTTGTTAGTCTTGGTCAACAGGAGTTGCAGCAGGGTAAGAACACAATGGTCTAGAAAGTGATTCGTGCCTTCTGATGCTTCTGTTAATATGGCTCCCTCTCCAAAACAGATTGAAGCGGTGCAAGAAGAATTAGTCTCATGCAGCCTTTTAGAATAGTGAATCAAGCATTTCATTAGAATTTCATTAGAAATGCCAAGCTCTACTTCCTTGCCATTTCCCTTCTTTTTCAGAAGTCAGCATGAATGTGTCATGGATGTTGTGTGTGAAGTGATACACCTCCTGTTCTAAAACACAGAAAGAACTGATCTAGAAGTAGTTCAATGACCTTGATTTTTGGATAAAATCACGAGGAAAGCTGTTGCATGGAAGTATGAATAGTTGCATATTTGGCTTTACTACAGTCTGTGCTGTAAGAGTACATTAATGGTTACTGCCATTGTGTAAAACAATTCAGTTTCTGCTGTAATGTAGCATTATATCATTAAGGTTTTAATATCTCATAAGAAAAACCTTCTAAAGGAGATCAAATTAGGTCTATCATGAATTATTTATCTATTGTTATGAATTTCTGTTGTGAAATCTCATTAGACACTTGGCATGTTACCATCTCTCTTCTGCTTGGCATTGTTTGTGCTGATTCACACATACCATTTGTCTTTCTGTTTCCAGACTCTTTCTGGTAGCTTTCTTGGCCCTTCCTTTGTGCAAGCTGGCTTTTGCAATTGGTCCTGTATTCATTCGTATTCAAAATTAATTTGAGTGTAGTAGTTAGGAGTAGAACACTGGGGTCCAGGAAATGCTACCTTTTTCCCCTAGGAAACAGAAAGGACTGCCTAAGTCCTTATTGTTGTGATCTAGCTTATGGGAATTAGAGTGAGTTTACTGAAGGATCCTCACTGACTGCACTGCACTCTAGATGAAGCCTATGGTACTCTAAGTGAAAGCTTCCTGCAGCTGCACATCTCATTGGCTGCAAAGTCTGCACTTACCTTGCCATAAAATGCCTGTTTGTAGCATTGAACAGCTATGGCAATACCCCCAACAATACTGAATTTTGGTGTGTCACAAAGATAAAAGTATTTTGTTGTGAGCAATGAAACTTTAAGTTCCTTTTGTGAAATCTTTAGAGGGCCTAACTGCATCTATTTTTATGATGTCTTACTCTACTGGCTTAGTACCAGGAAATTCATGGGAGGCCCTGGAGCGGAGGACATCTCTCTCTCCAGAAACAGAGGAAGCACTTCATATGCTGACTGCAGATCTATTAATGACAAAGCCTTAGTGTTTTCCAAAGGCTATCCTTCGCCTAAATTGTTGCATTTCTTGGAAAGCTGTGGGAAAAATCTTGAGATCACTTTAAAAAGCTCAAAACTCCAAACACTGAACTTATTTGCCTGTTCTGCATATGCAAAACATCGGTTTTCTTCAGAACTACAAATGCTGGAAATGCATGCAAAATAAAATGTAATCCAATTATGCCTAAGGTCTTAATATCAAGGAATACCTTCCAAATACTTCAAAACTCATTGTAGGACTGGGAGGTAATAATAGTAAAATAATTTTTTCCTATCTCTATAACCATAAATGCCTACACGCAGTGAAAATACTGGAATAGAGACAGAGGAAGGGCTGTGTAGGGACTCATGCTTTCGCTGACTATGCTCCTGATTTGTCAGGCATGGGGTAACCATGTATGAGCAGCTATAGCTATGATGAGATTCTGAGTAACATGGCCTTTGGCTGCTGTGTAAGACTAAAAGCAATCAAAATAACTTTTAAACCATTTACTGAAATGTGAATAGATCGAGACTGTTTCTTGCAGCATTCAGTATGATCATTGATCCATTATTTCAGGCTACTTTACAGGAAGAGTTAGTAAATGCTGGATCCAGTGCATGTTGAAGCATGAGTGCCAACACAGAATACGTGGAAGGTACTGGTAAGTAATAAGTGTAATTTAAACCACACACACGAGGTATTGCATTTTCTTAACAGTCATGTTATCCTGCGAGACCAAAAAACTATTTTATCCAGCAAAAAGAATAATATATCTAGGAGGAAGCCTGGAAAGAGCTTGTAGAACCCAAAGCATGGGTATAGATCAAGGTCTTTGCAAAAACACAAAAGGGAAGGTAAAATTTTGTAATGTGTTTAAGAGCACTTGAGCATAATTCAGCTCTTCTATGTAATCCCTTTTAATGTGACTCTGAAATTGCTGAACTAGAATACAGCTGTTTTATGCTGTGTTTTTTAGGCTACTAAATCCCCATTTTCAAGAGGATTAGAACTTGCTGATGTCCTAGGCTGGTGACCGTGGTTTTCAGGGAGGTTAGCCTTCAAGCTTTGATTGCATGGCTGCTGGATGTGCTCAATAGTATTCAATAAAAAATACATTCTTGAATTTATTGCTAACAAAGCTGTCCTGCTAATTATCTTGCAGGTAACTTTAGCTTTCTTACCAATGCTTTTTTGAATAAATCAAGAGCAAACTTTCAGAAAAACATGGTGAACGAAGTTCTCTGTGACTGCCCCTTGGACAAAGAAATTCATATAAACTGTGCTAGAAAAATACATTGAACATCTTCAGTTTGTTGAAGTAATTAAGACAAATCACCTTCTCTAAGAAGTAATGAGTTAGATCACATGGACTAAAAGCATATAAAACATGCTGTGGGTAATTGTGAGCTCCTCCTGAAAAATGGTTTGGAGTTCTCCTTGTACCTTTCTCAAAATGCTCTCCAGGGTAGGAAGCATATTATACAAGTGAATGTTTTGCTACAACATAGGGTTTGAGCTTTCCTATAAAGAATAATTTTGTATTTCTGTCCACACTCCTGATATCTCTGATAGGCTTCTAACTTACTCTGTCATGTTTTTTCAGTCTTACTCTGTCCAATTACCAAGAGCTTAGCACTGCCATAATAATCAGTTCTTTTAGTGCTGTGGTGACTGGCCTGGCAGACACGCTTGAGTTATATGAAGAAATAAATCCTTTATTTTTTAAGCAGGGGTAGAAACTGACAGTACACACCTCACCACCTCAGTGTAGTGTTCTTGTTGATAAAATCTCTCTCAAATCGACTGCAATAACTGACAGAAAAAGCTTTATTTTTCATTTCACAAGAGTCTATACACTTTCATTTTTAAATGAAAGCTTATCTGCTAATTGGTTTGACCCCTGATTCACCTGTTCATAAAAGGAGTCCATTGCTTTGCCCAGTCTGAAGGCTAAAAGGCAATGGTAGCTCTCACCTAGGAGTATGACTGAAATTGCTTTTATTCCTTGGCAACATGCCGTTATGTTTATTGTGAAACCCCTGCGATACCATAAATAAAGAGATTTTTAATCCTCATAAATCAGAGTGCCTTTATTTGATATTTAAGGGCAAGTCAAGGATATTAAAGTATCACTGAAGATAGCAATAAAAAGAAACGTCTCTTCTTGATAATCCATTTAAAGACTTTCAGAAGGGATTGATAATTATCCTGGCATTATAATAGCTTAATTTCTGCAGGCTTTGCATCTCTTTAGTTTGCATTACTTTTGCATCTATGACTTTTAAGGTATTATTTTTAGGTTAATTTTTTTACAAGATTTCAAATTCTCATACTTGAAGACAAGTCTCTACAAGTCTTAAGTGAGGCTGCAGTTCCCAAGGGGAGGCTTGTTACAGAAGAACGTGTGGTGCTAACTTAACCAGAATATTCACTTGATCTGCATCTTGCAGAAACCTCTAGAATCTGTCATTCACAGACTTCACTCTTTCCAGTTCATGACAATGATGCATGACAGAATTAACTCTTCAGTGACAGACGTTCTCGAAAGGGGAAAGGATATATGGTGGCTGTGATGGCAGTACAACAAAGGTAGTAAACCTGCAAGAGTAGACATAGGATGCAATAAAAGGTTGGTGTCTTGCAACACTGGATTGTGACAGGTTTTATAAAAAGAAGGGTGCAGGTGTGTACGCATGTGGGAGGGTGCATGGGTTCGTGAAATGGAATCGATAAAAATTGAGTTAGTTGGCCTGGAAGCAAGGAACCTAAACTTTTTTCATTCTTCATTGTCCTCTAGAAGTCTGACTTTTTCAAGAAAGTATATGCCTATTTCATGCAGGGGTAAATAGTGACATTTGTTTTATCTTATCCAAGTCGGAACTAGAGACTAACACAGCTGGAGATTTGTGTGCAGTCACAGGAAACCATGTGCATTATCAATGTTTTTGGAAAGTCTGGGGGAAATCAGTTGAGATGGTGAGCCTGATAGTTTTATATATCTTTTCAGATTAAATGTAACTTAATTTTACTTTTGGTAAAGCTGAAAGTTCTTGAGACCCCAGCTATGTTTCTTCAGAGTGGTTGGAAAGATCCAGGTACTAAAGTATTTTTGTGCTCTTATTTAGAGTGGGTCTGTAGTCTTCATCCTGTATTACATCCACTAGGAATGGTTAATCTAAATAATTGACAAATGAAGCAAGCCTCTCTCTGACACTGCTGCAAATTACTTCTGGAAAATCTTGCCCATTAGAAGTCAGTCCTAGCAGTCAACTGTGTTTGGAACCTGTTGTGCAAAATGATATAAAACAATAAGGCTGGCCCTACAGAGCAGTAATAGGTTTCACAGGCTTAGGATTATCACATCCCTTTCCTTTGAGCAACATACTGTCTGCAGCCATCGTGACTTCTCTCCTCGTGAGTTTTTCAAAAGATAAGTGCAATGTATCATGGACTGCTACTCTAAGGCTCTGAAAATATTTCTCCATTTTCCTTTCAAGACCTTAGGAAAGAATTCTTACATTTCTTGGTGCCTTAGTTTCCCAAGAAGACTATTTTTGAGGCAGGTTCTGATATACCAGAAACTGCTGAAAGCTGGGAGGAAAATACCACAGCAGGGAAACACTGCTTTCTTCCTGTGCTATACCTTAAGTGTCCAGTGTTGGATGGTGCTCATGATAGGAAGTGAAGAGGCATCTGTTTTTGTGTCCAGCTAATGTGCATCACCTATCAAGTATAATCTTGACTTTTCTGCACTTGTACCATTTAAAAATTTACTCAAATTAGGCAGTTAGATGCTTAAAGAACAGTATAGAAAAGCTTTTCTTCTGTTTTACTGAATAGCAAATATTCTTCGGTGCATGGAATAAACTTACAGTACTGTAAGGAAGTATAATTATTACAAAATAGCAACTTTCCAGATCCTAATGTCACTTATAAGCCTCTTGATATCTCTTTTTAATCAACTTCTGCCAAAGTTGCTGTAAGAAGAGCAAGTTTCCCATGAACAAATACAATTATTGAGGAATTTGGAACTAATGGGGCATGCAAAGGATGCTTCTGAGTTCTTCCATACTTGTGTCTTATTCTCAGAGGACAAGAATGAACCGAGAGATTAACTCCCGAAGTTGTCCAAGCATGTACTGAACCCCAAAGCAGGTGGAAGGCTGGACAAGTGACCCCTCCGAGCCTTGAAGCTAAGGATGTACGGGCACAAGCAAGTGCAGGTGGCAGTAGGCTTTCAGGGGGAGTTCGGGGTGCTAGCAGAACCCTCAGACTGTGCTGTGGTACATGAAGGAAATCAGGGTGACATCTGCTGCCGGCATGAGGCAGCCCTAGCAGCAGCGCATCTCTGGGGCTGGCCAGGACAGCAGTACAGCACTTCCACTCCAGCCTCCCAGTGAAGCGAGCAGGCTGCACAACGCCCTGCGGAACAGGTAAGGGTGAGGGAGATGCAGGCTGAACGCCCAAAGCACAAGGCCTCACCCCCCAGGGGAGATGCACGTTTAGAGCGCCGGGGGTGAGCGGCACCCAGCGCTCTGCCCCGGGCTGCTGGGGCGAAGGGAGGCCCCGCTGCGGGCGGCCAGAGCGGGGCCGGGGCCCTGCGGCCTCCCCTGGAGCCTGGGGCTCCGGCGGCTCCCAGCGCCCCGGGCCGCGCGGAGCGGCAGCCGCGGCGGGGCCGGGCCGGGCTCGCTGCTGCCACCTCTCGGCCTGCCGCGGGCAGCGCTCCCCGCCTCAGGGTCCCCCTGGGAATGGCGAGGGGCTGGAGGGGGGTGCTCAGCGGCTGAACCAAGGGGGATTGAGGCGTGTGCCCACTACGCCTTACCCTGCTCTAACGCTGCTCCAGGCGTGATTCTCACTCATCCTTGTCGTTTTAGCCAAGTGTAACAACAAAGGAGAACGTAGTGAGCAAGAGGGCAGAGGCTGCAGCCTGCAGTCAGACCTGCTGCTTGGTGCTGCAGGCACAGGGATGCTCGGCTCCAGGTTCAGTGTCAGCAGCAGGTCCCAAGGAGAGCCCAGGGCAAAGGGGCACGCTGAACGTTGTGTCACTGCCAGCGTTATTTGCTGGAGCACGGGAGGAAACAAGGGCATTTTCCAAGGATATTGCAAGCATATAAAGGTGCAATACAAACATTTTGTTGTCATATTTACCCGGATTACCCAATTAATATCAAGTGTTTCTTTTTAAACTTGTTTATTTAGACACTCAGGTGCTGAACTGGCAGCAGAGGCATGCAGTGTTACTGTAAGTACCGAAGGAGTGTATTAACTTTCCTATGTTTTGGGGAATGGAGCCCAAACCACTTCCCTTCTTCCTCTCCTCAGTAGAGTTCCAGGAGATTTGAGTCTTCTGTACTGCTAACACTGAAGAAAATGGTTGTATTAGAAAGAGGAGGCTTGTGATTTAACTTCAGGAGAAAAGCTGTTTTTGCAATGAAACAACTTTTCAAAGCAGGGGCAGGTGGGTGAAGATAAATGGAAAACAAAAGCAACAGTGAAGAACCACTGTGAGAAAGAGGGTAAGAGCAAGGAATGACAGGTGTCAAACAGCACGAGAACCGTAAAATAAAATGTGGGGGAGTCTAACAGTAGTGGAACCAGAAACAGATATGGACAGAGATTGTAGGTGGGAGAAAAGATTGGATGAAGTCTACCTGAAAAGATAAGCTTGCCCTTAGTTGTTCCCTTCTTCACTGAGGGTAGGTAGAAAACTAAGATGATTTTCAGTTGGTTAAAAGTAGTTACACTTCTTGTTTCATAGCAGAGCCTTATCTTTAAAACAGGAATTAGTTGGCTAAAAGAGTGAACAGGTTTAGTGCAAAGGACTCATGATAGAAGTACTTACCCTTAGGTTCGTTGTCTTTGGTCAGGTATTTTTGAACATTATCTTAGCTGTGAGAGAAAGCTCATTGTACCCCTAAAAAGCGTATCTGTGAGTTTTAACATACTGGAATGCAAATTTTGCTTCCCATGTGGAATTACTTCGGGCTACTTGTTGCTGAAATGTTTCTGGGCACAAACATGATTTGATAAATGTAACGAAAAGTTCTTTGTAAATTTAATCATGTATTCTGTGACATAATAGTTTTAAATCTCAATTATGCTAGACACTTGCACCAAAGTACTCTTTCCAAAGTCCTTCTGTTATGTTTTTGATGCTCTCAGCACTAAACTGGATGTGGAAATTGTGGGAACTGTAACAACTGTGATGAAATGCAGGAATCTGAAAACGGGGAAGCGGCAATGGACTCTGGGGAATTAAAGCATCTTTCTTGTACATTCTTCTGCTAAGGGAGGTGAGCAGAGAAGCAGAGAAAACCAGCTGAAATAAATAGAAGTTTTCCCCAGTATATTGGTTCTCATTGTGCTTCTGTGAATTGAAGTCTCTTCAAAGCTATTAGGTTAGTTCAGCAGTGTAGTGCTTGCCTAGTGCCAGAGAGAGCACTGAACCTGTTTTGGCAGATCTGCAGAATGGGAGCTGCTGATGCATGGCATGTATGGACCTTTCTGAGGATACTCACATCCTAAATTCATCAGCAAACAGAACGGTAGTTCAGTCCAAACCTCTAAGTAGAAGTAATGAATGACTGAGACCCTCGGAAAGGTAATATAATCTGGAATGGCTGACGTGTCTGTTCAGTAATGTGGAACTGTCAAACCAAGTGACCTGCATTTCTTGTATGAAGGCCTGAGCTTTTTGGAAGCTCAAGTACCCATGTCCTGACAATGATTTTCTTAAGGTGTAGAATCATTGAGTAGTCTTGATGCTCCTCTGTAACAACTGAACAGTTTCAATTGAGTATGATTGCTCTGAAATTTTCAGAATAAAATAGGGCAGCTGATGTTATCTAGGAATCTCAGGTAGCTGTAATGGTGCAGAGTACAGAGGAAGACCTTGTCCATATTTTGAGAATATAGTTTAAGGTTACCCCAAAACATGTTTTAGCAAGGCTATTCCAAGGCAGAAGAAAGTCAGTAGTGTGAAAAGTGAACTGAGTTAGTATTAACTGTCTTTTTCTTGCTATACTTGGTTGCTGACGGTAGAGCTGAGGTTTTTGATGGCACATGGAGCCTGGCTTTGCATCTGAAATTCATATTTTGCTCAGCTAGTAATTACATTACCAAGCTCTACAGGCATTTTCTTCCTTTCTCTGGAGGAGAAACTGTTGTATCAGAAAACCTTGCAAACATGTTATATTTTCTTACTAGGTAAAGCTTTCATTTCTAACTGGGTGATACTCTTATTATAAGTTAAAAAAAAAAAAAAAAAAATCTTCTGGCCATTAGCATTTAGTCCTGAAATTAGACTGAACATTTCAGTTCATTCAGAGACTCACAGATTCAGTACTTGAATAATAATGAATCATCCCTACGTAAAAATATCATCCTTAGGATGTGCCATTAGTGTGCTGCACTGCCACAAAGAACCTTAAGGGTGTGATTAGTACAACTGGGTTTGCTGATAACTGGGCTTGATCAAATCCATTCATTCTCTTCCCACTTTCTTCATTCCTTGAGATACTGACTTCCAATTTCAAGTTTTGATTGTAGCAAAGCGTAGCCTATATATGAAAAATGAAAGATTTTCTCCCCTACCAGTTATAACTTCCTCTTGTTTTTCTGACTTTCTCTTTCCTTCACATTTCTTTTTGTTGCCTTTCCTTTCTTGTCAGCACATAAAATTCCTCCTTTGACTCAGTGAAGGGATGCTGTCTGGGAACACCCCTGCCAGGAGACCACTATACAACATGCTTCGGGTCAGCCTGCCTTTTAAGCTTCAGGCAGGTGATTTCAAAATCAATTGGAAAATTGTTTCCAAGAAAGAGGCACTGTGTTTGTAGAAATGTAGTGGTAGGTATAATTCAATAGCTCAGACCTTCAGTTCAGCTGAGAGTCAGTGGCTGCAGTAATGGACTTACAAATGGAGATGAGATTTGTGATGATTTATTGGTTGAAGAAGAGGAAGTGAAATAAAGGAAAGGTTGGCGAGAGCCTCAGGAAATATTCTGTGTAGTATAAAATGGGTGCAGTTAGAACTGTATTTTTATTGTCTTGCAGAAAATAAACCTCTTCCAATATGTTCAGCCATTCTTTCTTGGGAGTAAGTTAAAAGTTTTACCAGGAGGCATTGTGCCCCACCTGATTTCAGTGCAGCCATACTTTTTGCAATTTTCATCCCTTACTGCATCTGCTCACTCTTAGCATGAGGAATTCAAGTTGGGCACAAGCCTTCTGTCAGCATATTTCCAGTATACCAGAAAGTGTTGCATAAATTAATAGGCTAAATTGCCAACTTGCTTTAAAAAAAATTATAATATTTTTCTGCCTGATTTGCCATACGCTAGCAAGAAGAGCAGTTGTGCTTGACTCCTGGTCCTACCTGTTAAAGTTGGCATCTGTTTCTTTTATTAATATCCTCAAAGTGCCTCCAGATCAGCATCCCTGTACAGTTTTTTCCCTTTTCCTCATTTTAGCTGCTGTGTAGTTTTACTCTACCCTTGCTCAAATGCCAATTAAATTTGCTACATTTTATACTAGAGCACAGGCATGAACAAGTGTAGCAGCTGAGATTCCTCCAGGGAACAGCACTTGATTGTGTATAGGAAGGGGGAGCTTTCCACAGCCATTCAACTCTGACTGCAAAGGACAGCAAGCTGCCAAGACTTAGGGCCAAGCAATCCTTCTGTCAGATGTAGAGCTGTCAGAAAATGATTGACTGCTTTGACTGCCACCAGCTACTTCAGCCTTGCCAGCAATAGGGCTCCATCTTCTTATTTATTTATTTATTTTGACACTTCATAATTCCCATGATGGTCGAAGTATCAGCCAAGGACAGAAATCAGAAAGTGCAGAATACATATGTCTTGGCTTTATTTTGGGCTGTTCTCATCCTTTTAAAATAACGAAGTCTTCTCTGAGGAGTATGTAGTCAACTCAGAAAATGATTTAGAGCCTGAACCAAACGAGGGAAACTGAGGCAGAAGTACTGGCAGGCTGTGCTAGTGCAGAAAAAAACAAGATGCATCTGATCTTCCACAGGCTGCCACTGTTGTCCATGTCTTGAACAAAGAAGAGGTATCAATGAACACTGGTCTTTTTTGGAGGAGCATAGCTTGAAGTCCCTTTCTTTTTCTCCATTCTGTTTAATCAACACTTGAGGAAACGCTGATGGTGACTTGCTTCCCTTTCCTTGTGAATTAGGATCTGAAGAATTTCTCTTCCTTAGTGAGATGGAAGAAAAAACAGAAAATGCCAAATAGGATTATGAACACTAGCTACTTAAAAAAACAGAAAGTAAGACATGAAAGGTACAGGAAAGGTCTGAAGAAAAAGACCCATCTGCTCCACCATGCCAGTTCCACTGTAGGGTTCTCTTCTCTCCCCACCCAGCATTCAACGTCTGTTTTGTGAAGCATATGCAGTGTTCATGTTGCTTTACTCTCAAGTTTCCAGTATCTACTGCTCCATGATAGATACAGTATCTCCATCAGAAGAGCTCTCCAGACTTGCTGTGAAGTCTCATTCTATTCTGGTGAACGGAACAGGACTTCAATGAGTATTTTACAAAGCTCCGTCTTCTCTTGATTCTTAAATACTTGGTTTGTCATGCACTTCCCCACGTTCATACGGAAATTCGGAGTATTCCTGTGATGGCATGAAAGACTTGATTATTTGTCTGCTGAGTAGACTGCTGAAGTGCATAATACCAATAATACATCATACAATACTTATGGCCCTGTTAGAGCTGCCACGATGTTGCTCTCAGTGAACAAGCATAGAGCCTTCACACAGCCTTTGTGTTGTCTATAACTAGTGGCCAGTGGTACATTCTCCTGTTCTTATTTTGAAGGGATTTGGGATTTCCTCAGCTTTGAATAGCTGGTAAGTTTAAACTCAGGTAAATGGTACAGAGCTGTGCAGGTGATAAGGCTTGTTAAGGAGTGTGTACATCATGAATGTAGTGTCACAGGAAAGACACCCTTCTGTCTCCTTGCTTACTTCACCTCATTCTTTTTCTCCTTTATTTTTTTCTTCATCTTGGCTTACTGAAGCAATAAGATGGGTGAGGCCACACCCTAACATCCTTAGAGGACTGATGAAGTAAACATCTTCAAAATGACTAAATGGATGGCTTCTTTGAAATGGTACAGCAATAGTTTCAGCAAAGCTGCATAAACATACACTACAAAATAATTCAACTCAAATTCCCTGGCAGACAAGGAAGAAGGAAATACAAAGTAGTTCAGCTTCCTTTGTCTGCACAGACTTTTTGACCAGGTATGAAGACTAGGTTGGCTCTCACTGTACATACTGTCATATGGATTTACTGCTAATGTGCTTCTTCCTTCCCTCAACAGTGGGATAGAATATTTGCAAGAATTTCATGTTGAGGTAATAGGAATCTTTTCAAATCATTGTAAGGATTAAAAACAAACAAACAAAACAAACTCTTGTAAGCTTATAACTCTACTCTGAGGTCACTTGCATGAGAACTGGTATGACATTGATTCCTAACATATTCAGTTGCTGAGTTAGAGGTGGGTCAAGGCAAAAGTACATGGTGCTCTCCTGTTATTTATACTGTGTATGAGTCTGCCAGTGGTTTCAAATCAGAGCGGTTGCTAAATTTACTGTGAAATGCACTGAGCCATCATATCTAAGAGGTTTTTCATGGCTAATTGCAGCATTCCCCTGTGCAATGTCTACCTTAGCCTCAAAGACCTGGGATTGCAAGCCTGTGTGTAGAGCTGAGCTAGGCACTCCATGGTGTGTGCTGTAAGGATTCTGTGAAGGACGTGGATGCTTTTTAGGTTTTGACTGCTAAAGCCATTAGCCTGGAGGAAGGGTTTGTTTTTGTTGTTTAGCTGCCAAACTGGCAGCCAAGAGAGGTCAAAAGATGCTCAGTTTGGGAATATCTTTAGCCACACATCCATCATTAGTCTTTTTAATTGAATTACTCTTTTTTTTTTTTTTAATAGAAAAACCTCTCATAAATCTACCTCTTCCATTCAGAAGTTGTTTCATCTTGCATTGAGGCTGAACAGCTGGCAGAAAAAACTACTATTTGCAGAGAGGGAAAGGATGATTTTGCATAGGAAAAGTGTGTTGGGCATAGTGTGGTCACTTCACTGCTGCTGGATTTGCTGGCTGTAAAGATTCTCTCTGCAGTGGAAGGAGTTTCTGTCAGCAGACCTCTCAAATACCACCATTGCCATCGTAGAGGGACCTGTCCCGTGTTTTCAGTGATTTGAAAATGGAGGGGATATGTTGTAAGTGTATAGGGGTACCTTCCAGCACAGCCTGTTCCAGTTTGATGCTTCCTGGGCAGCATTCAGCTGTTGTAGTATTTTCAGTTCCCTCCTACATCCAGATTTTGCAAACAATGTGTAGTAGGTGAAAGATAAGGCTGACTGGTCATTTTTGATATGCAGTGTTACAAAGTAAGGAAAAAAACTGCCAGGGTGGGCCGCATGTGTATGTGGTGAATGACGGTTGGCAATTTGTGTCCTAGATTTAGTCTATCTTAAGCATCCCTTGTTTGATAGTTCGAGGCTACAGTCAGAACTGGCACGTGAAGGGGCTGCTCTGATGCTTGAGATACTACCAGAAAAGTGTGAGGAGAGTAGATTTGGTTAAGTTCTCCTCAGAGCAAGATGTTAAGTTAAAAGCAAGTTGTGTTGTGCTTTACTTGCTTTTCACCACCGGGAGGAGCTGGTAGAATAGGTTCCCCAAATGCCCCAGGTGACTGCATTCCAGACTTTTTTAAACTTGGTAGAAGCAGAGATGTCTGTGAACTGTGTGGGGGTTGTGTGCGATATCCTGTGGGGTTCAGGATAAAGAGCAGTTCGCTGCCTGTATGTTTGCCACCTGCACTGCTGTCTTGGTGCAGAGGAGGCAGATGTTCCTTTCAGCTCAAGGTCATGCTTTTAAATAGCATATTGCATTGGATTAGGTGCAGTAGAAGAGCCAGAAACCAATCTACACAGGGTGATTTGTAAATATCAGACATGTCAAACCTATCCAAATGCCAAATTCAGCCTTCAGCCAAGAGTATGTATGCACAGGCCTCTAGGTGGTTCAGATTCTTCAGACACTCTTCTTGCTTAAGCTAGCAGGCCCCATCGCTCACGCTACAGCATGAGCAAAGTACTTCTACGAGTGGCCAAGCATGTTGACGGAGAAAACAGCTGGAATTTTCACACTTTTTCTGAAGTGTTATAGCTCAGTTGTCCTATGTTTCACAGCCAAGATGAGAGTAGTGAAGAATTGCTGACACACGTTAAAGGACAAAGGTAATGTTGGAAGAGTGACGACACGGTGTCCTCTCTCAAGACAGCAGCTAAGAGATAACAATTGGGATGGCTGTGACAGTGTTAACTCAGTCCAGTCATTCTTTCAGAGAATGGGCAGACAGGGTTGGAAGGGACCTCTGAAGTTCATCCATTCCAACCCCCCCCCCAGAGCAGGATCACCTAGAACACCTTGTGCAGGATGGCACCCAGGCGGGTTTTGAATATCTCCAGAGGGGACTCTACATCCTCTCTGGGCAAGCTGTTGTAGTGCTCTGTCACCTCGCAGTAAAGAAGTGCCCCCTCATATTGAGCATGAACCTGCTGTGCTTCAGTTTGTGCCCACTGCCTCTCGTCCTGTCAGCGGGCACAACTTTCTAACCCAGTATCTAACCAGACTTCATTTTTGTGCAATATGGGTGAAATACATACATGCTATCTTTTATCTTGGTTCAGAACATAGATACAAACAATGTATGGACCTTCACAAGAACTCTTGGGGAAGATACGTTTTTTCAAAAGGTATCTGAGGATGGAGCAGTTGACTGTGCTATAAGGCAGTGTATGATGGAGCAGGGCTGTCTTGCACGGCAGGAAGAGAAATGGAAGAGTGTCAAGCACATTTCCCTGAGCTAGAATTTGCTTCTGATACTACAGCATCTTTTGATAACCTTGTATAATTATAACATCCTCTGATTACCTTCAATAACTACAAGCAGCCACGGCGTTTCATAGCATGGAGGCAGCACAGGTCTGTTGCTAAAACAAAAGACAGATCATCATACCAAAATACCAGTACCACTTCCTGTAGGCTGCATCAGGTTCTTGAGCACCTTGCTGTTGCCCGTGGCTGTTCACCCACAAGATTTTGGAACTGCACAGAGTAGCTACTGTCCAAGTATTAGCTATAGTGATCAGATTTATTCAAGTTTTATTAACCACTTCTACAACTTTGAAAGGCTGGGGCAGTTTATGAACCTCCACCTCTACTTAGATACTGACAGAATAGTTGCAGAGATTGATTTCAAGAGACCATATAACCTCACAGGCTAATAAGGGTGCTTCAAAAATATTTTTGCATATGATGAGCACCTATCAGGCTCTACAGCAAATACAAAAACTTATTGAGTGATGGAAGAGCATGTAAGCAGTTTGAATATTTCCCTTTCAGATGCTGGATTTGGGACTTTGAGCTAATAACCTAGAGTGCAGAGCATCCAAAGTCCCTGGAAGTCTTTAAGATGAGGTAGCTATGAAACATTTAGTTTCTTGGCTCCTCAGATGTTGCCTGCTGCCCATTGTCAATGTGCTGCAAGCTCAAAGCTGTTTGTCTCTTAACGTGAAATCCCACACTGGGATTCACAAATGTTTCTTCCATGTCTGTAGGCATCAAGCAGACATACCAGATTGCCATCAAAAACTGCTTTGGAGGGAGAGAGAATGGGCCCAAGTGCTTAACGTTGGTGTTCTGTACCCAAAACAAAGGCATTTTCCTAAGGATAATGTAAGCAAAGTTGCAAACACCATCCAGGAAATCCTGGACAACAGTCCTACAGTTTACTGCCCCTGTAAGGATTTGGGGTAATGACTGTCACATCTGTTTCTATTAGCTGCAATGTCCTCTGTTTGTTCTTTTTGTTGCGAGTTTCTTTTTCCATAAATATTGCATATTTCTGTTACATGTGTGAAACTTGAATATATCGTATATAAACAGGTATCGTATATCGTATACAAACAGGTATCAGTTGAGACTTCAGTGCTCACAAGGACAAGAGCTACAGATAAACCAGAACAAACCTCAACTTTGGATATATTGAGAAGTTGTAAATTGTTCACATCTTAATTCCTCTCTAAGGATTTTGGTAAATACAATCAAAGAAATGAGCTAAATTTAGCAAAATTGTAGGACATATCTTGTACAACCAAATATTTGAAAACATGGAAGTTAGCTATTGGGGGAAAAAACACCTTATTCCTCCCTTTCTGCTCTCAGATACTTATACAGATACTCAGATACAGATACTCAGATACTGAAATGATTCTGTATTCTGCTGATGCTCTTACATCTCCCATAAATATCCGAAGAAGTGATGCTGTTCCTGTTCCCAATTCAAATTCTAACAGCAAATATTTGGTAGAGTTGTGTGTTTATACCAACACATCTGAGCATCACAAGTTGTGTCTTCAATGAGGTCTTTATTGCAGAGATCAATAGTTACTGTTAAGCCTCTCCAGAAGTGGCTGAAGTGGCTGAAGGTAGACAGTAGCAGACTTAACAAGCTAAAAGTTTTGACAGGTCCACTTCAGTTTTCATTACTAAAATCCATCCAGCCAACACTATTTCTTGCATTCTGGAAACTAGGATCAGAAGAGTGCAGTATGTATCCCAAGTATTTTTCTATCTTAAACACAGGCAAAAAGAAATGTGACACCTTTCTGAAAGGTGAAACAAAAGGGTAAATAGCATTTAACAAGTATTAAAAAATATCCCTAAAACTGTTTTTTTTTGTTTCTGTTTTGCCTTTTGCCATCTCAGTGACATTCTTGCATTCTTTACAATCTGAGTAAATCTCAGATAAGCATGAGAACCACACTATAATGTGGCAGGACTTGCAGTACAATTGTTTGAAAAATGGTGTCTGTCTTCTTGAGCACCTCTTACAGAAATAAACAGTTAAAATATTGAAATGTTTTTCACAATGCTTTTATGTTTACATCTTTACAATCACAACCCAAATTGGGTTTTCATTGCAGTTGAGGCACAAATGCCATGACAGATCTCCACATAGATTTAAAATCATTTGAGCAAACTGTCATTAGTTAAAACAAAGGGATGTGCCATCTGCAGATTTTAAATTCGGACAACCTAAAAGGCCAAGGGAAACATATCATGCCAACTTTTTGTCAGCACATTCTGATTTGTGTTTTGTTGATTAGTGTTTTAGGTTACACATACACTTTAGATCTAGGTCTTTGTTAGAAAAGGGCAAGCCTTTTCTTCTTCTTTGCCTGCTTTATATTCTGTGTTTGGTGGAAGGAAGAATTAAATGTTTTTGTTTAGCTGGAGAAGATTTTATTTACAGAACATATACTGCAGTACTACCAATATCATTAAATAGCAATTAATTATGTGATTGCTTTTTTCAGCAAAATAGCTTCCGTTTTTCTCTGCGATCAGTCAAAAATTTAAATCTTCAAGGTAACTGTCTAATGCACCTAAATGACAAAAATGCCATTACTGTTTCCTGTCTCTCCTTTTTCCCACTGTGTTCCTCTCTCCCTAGTTTTCTGTGAGCTACCGTCCAAAGTTATTTGCAGCAACCAAGAATGTTGTTGGCTTTTTTTTGGTCACATTCTTCATTTTTCGGGGCTGCATGCTCTGCAAGAGTGGAAGTGTTGGCCTAAGGAGTATTTGCTAATGGCTGTTGTCCTCTCTTATCCAAGCACACTCATACATCTTGCATTCAACACTGGCTCGCTTCTCTTCCACATTAGAAAAGCAGTGATGAGGAAGATTGGTCGTATTACATGTATGAACAGTTCTCTGAGTTATTCTTGGTAACAGTGACCCAGAATGTGGTTTGGAGAGGTTTGGTTTAGAAAATCAAATTAAAGAGGGGGGAAAAAAAAAAAAAAAGAAAAAAAAGAAAAAAAAAAAAGTTCCAAATGTAGGGAGATGATATAGGAAGCCTAAACTGGTACCTTCAGGAACAAGTTACATGGAGGCAGTGAGTAAATGCTAGTCAGAAGGGTAAGGAAGTAATATCCTTGTCTTAACCACCAGTTAAACCTTTGTCTTAAGAGTGGTTAAAGGTTGCGAAATGGAAGTTAAATGCTTAACTTCATATCTCTCACAAAACCTAGGAACATCAAAGTAAAGAAACAGTGAAGGACGTAACAAATTAATCCTTTCCATGCAACAAATGTCTCCTTAATCAAGTAGGAAGACAGGTCTTTCGTCACAGCAGAAGCATTAGTGGTACACAGAGCTGTAACCAATAGTAATTTTGAAGTAATTTAAATCTAAAGCTACTTGTGTTGCCAAACATGAAACCTGAGTTGTATTCCTTCACTGCACAGGAGAATGTATGACATGTGGAGGCCATATCGTGGTTTACTGCAGCTGAGCATGTGGATTCCTCTTTTCCATGGAACTGGTTTGAAGTGTTAGCTATGCAAAATCTACTAGCTCTTTGTAACAGCTGAAAGTTCTTATCACCTTATGGAGAAAATACAGGGTAAAAAGTTGATTTACAATGTGCAAGAAAACTGATAAAACAAGTATTTAGATTTTAAATCCGTAAGATATAAGGTAATGGGTTTTTTTCCTCCCATAATCCAGTTACAAAGTAATGGGCTCTAAGATATTTAGATTCTTGTCTTCTGAAGAAGAGCCCTGATAGCTTGCCAATTAATTTTCTTTTTTATTGTTCTGTACTGAAGAGGTAGGACTATGGTACAGGCATTACCCATCTCATTGGCCACCTAAATTTATCATTCAGTCCTTGACATCATTAGAACCAGAGCCTTCGTTTTGCAAGACACCTCTCATAAAATGTCTGAATACTGACTGACAAAAGAAGGGAAAAGATTGAGAGCTAGCTGCAAGTAGTTCTTTCACATTGTAACCGAGGGATTTCAGGTTCTTGTCTTTATCATGGTTAGCAGCATTAGCTTAGTGGTTCAAATTAAAGGAAATACTGGTAGGAAATGCCTAAAAAATGGCCGCATGGTGCTTATGGCCTTGTGAAAAGTGGCAGCTGCAAGATCATTTTGTAACACTAGTTCGCCTGGTTTTATGTCTGTTTTGAGGTATAATGTCAGAGTAAACAACCTATGCTACCTGTGTATCTATGCCACATTTTTAAATGTCAGGCTGTTTCTTTATGCTATCTTACTGCCTCTGTTCTTGCCTTCCTTGCAATTTCAATTGACTTTTGAACATAAGAAATATCTTTGATGACATGAAGTTCCTACGAGTTTTGTGAAAAGTCTTTAGCTATATATCAGAAAGAGACAAACTTCTCACTCGTGGGAAAGCTAGGTAGCTTGAATTCTGCCATACTGAGATGCACATTCCTAAATTGAATATTAAATATTCTGATTTATACCATTATATACTGATATGTACACACATGTTCTTATCTATTCTGATATGCATATAGTAGTTTGATTTGCCCCGGCGTAGCTGAGATGTTGTATAGCTGCAGATAGGGGATGTGAAAGAGACAGGCAGAAAGCTTTGGGAGCATGCTAAAAACATGGGAATTATGTGAAGCAGGGGGTGAATTCAGAAACGTAGTGTACAAATCTGTACAAAACCAGGCTTTGTTAGTTTTGCTGTTCACAGAACAACAACAAAGTGTTATTGGTCCAGATAAATCGTTCATGTAGCATAGGAGTACATACAAACTCTGAGTGGAATAGCACTAAGCATTAGTTCCTGGTGATAGAATTCAAAAGCAAATATTTTTTTAGTCTTCGTCATTATTAGACCCTTTTTCAGATCAGGCAGTTATTGAGAGTCCAGGGCAACTTTTCCATTAGACTGTTGCATTAGTATTTAAGCAAGTGATTAAAGGGACAAACAGACTGCGTTAAACAGTACAGCTTCAGCAAGACTGCACAAAGGTCAGATGTAATAGGGGAGTATTTTCTTCAGAAGTCATACCTAATTTTTTTTGTATTTCTTTGTAGGGCAACTAAAGATGGCAAAGATTTTCATGCTTGGGAAATAGAATGGAAACTCTTATTTTCACAGTTCATAGTTCAGTCAGCAATGGCAACTTATGGTCTTGGTGCCTGCTTTTCCAAGTCAGTGGCAAATTTTCAATCAACTTCATTCACGTCACATCAAGTTAACTGTCTGAGAAACAAAAAGAGAAAAAATAATTCCTTTCATACACATTTACTCTTAATTGTTTTGTAATCAGCTTAGGTTCCATTTGTACTCAGAGAAACCAAATCAATAGTTAGCTAGACAAATGTGCTATGGAGGCAGTCCTTCCTGATGCCAAATATGAAAGTAATGCCAGCTTGCGGTGTTATGACCTTTCCAGTCTCACTGTTAGCAGTGCTGAATCTTCAATTTCATGATTGTCAGGTTGTCAGAGCACCCTCCAACGTGAGGATGTTTTACTATGTACTTCTTACCTCAGTAATTGTCATAAAGTCTCTTCTGGATTATCCTTGTAACATGTTTTTGAAGTAAGCTATTCTCTTTTTTAAAAACAGAAAAACTAAGAAGGAAGACGAGCAAAAATGTAACCATGTTGCAGAATTCTAGTGCCTTTCCTGCTGTTTCTATACTCAGAATTACAAGTAGATTCCTCTTTTTTTTTTTTTTGTTTTAATTGTATTAATTTATTGACTGTTTCTAGGAGAGTGGTAATCTCTTTTAGACATATGCTTTGCTGTAAGTATTCATCTGAAGAAAAGCTCTTAAAAATCTTTGTCAATATAATCTTTTTAATACTATTCCCAAACCAAAATACTAACATTGACGGTACCAATATACTTGTGTTTCCTTAAGATTCATGATGCATTAAAACATCCAAATTCTCTCAGGTTTTTCTCACTATCTAAGTAGTACTGGAATCTGTCTGGCATCCCAGAATTGATTAGTTCCAGGTGCAAAAATATACTTTATTCACTTGCCTTTTAATTTAGTACATTTCTCTGATATATTTTTGGGCCAGGCCCAGAATCGGTAGTATTTCAAACATTTGTGACCACTAGTCACATTTTTGACACACTTTGTAATTGGTAAACTCATAAACCTAGACCAAATGGAAGTGATATTATACAGGGATTATTTATAGCTAATACTGTGTATGTGTGTTTCTGGGGTCTTTCCTCTTGCTTCCTTGTACAGTGGATACTAACTCTCTAGTATCAAAAGCTTTCATGCAAAGGAAATTTGCCCCTCTGAATTTGTAGTCTTGGAGGGATTTGGCATATCAGACTCCTCTGGTATTCTCTTACTTTTTAAACCCTATTGGAAATACTTTTCTGCTGAAAAAAGGTTGAGTAAGATCAATGACCTCTTCCTATATGAAAAACAGAGCATTACATATGGGTTGCTGATTTAGGTTATTGACTTGCACACTACTGGACAGCAGATTCATGATCTCTGGTAACAGTAAATAAACAGTAAACAGATATTTTTACCCAGTGGCCCTTGCTTCTAGAAGTCACTTCAGCAGTACCTTGCTAAAGCATATTAGTTTTCACTTGAGGCAGCTGTTGACCTGGAGTGTCATTCAAGAAGAGAGGGCCAGTGAATTTAAGAAGTATTCTTTCAAAATTTTCACAGTAAGAAAGTTCTAAAAGGTTGCACTCTCATATCACAGTTCCTTTAAATGAGCTGGCTCTCATATCAGAGCAGCTGGCTACAGTAGCGTGGCGCTCAGAAGAGCCTGTGAAATCCCCCTGAGAACCATGGAGTGAACAAGGAAGGAAAGGACTGCATAATCTCTTTATCAAGAGGGTATAATGGGACTAAATGGATGCAATTCAATAACGGAATAGTAGGAGAATATTGGGTATTTCAAACACTGTGTTAATACACTGTGTTAAGTCACAGCTAATTGGCATTTTATTGCCAAGTTTGCCAGTATCTCAAACTGCTGCCTGCTAAATTGCATCAAGTGTGAAATGCAAGTCATATTCCATTCATCAAAACACTGCTAAAAGGCCAGCCTCAACCTGATTCTCTTCCGAAAGTGTGCAAGAAATGACTGAGGCTGAAGTAAAGCAGTCAGGTGTCAGAAAGGAAGGAATGCAACCTAAAGTATGGAGTGCAGTAAATCAATACCCAACCAAAGAAGTAAGACTGAAATGTTAACAGGGAATTGAAACAGTAAGAAACTGGAATAGAAAGAATTGTTTACAGATATAGCAAGTCTGCAAATCAAGATGCAAATATATGTTCATGATAAAGTGCTATTTAATTAGAAAGGCTTAAGAAAATTGGTGGCATAGGGGAAAAAAATAGGTTTCCATTATTCAGAAGAGATGCACTACTCACTTCCAACAGAGCCTTGTCTCTTCAACGCCAGAGAATATAGAAGAGCAGGAAAGAAATGAGTGTGAATGAATGTAGGCAACTGGTGACAAATTAGTTATGCAGATTTAAACAAGGGAACGTGGTGGCGATTTGAAACTTTTTCAAATCTTGGGTGCCTGTTCCTTCAACATCTCCTGTTGATCTCTTAGAGGTCAACAGAAAATCCTAAGTGCTCACATGCTTGGAGTCCTGGGAAATGGAGTTCTTAAGCTACTTGAGAGCAGCAGACTAGGCAGCAGAGCCCTACCTTTATGAAGGTAAGGAAGAGTTTGTGCCTATGGTGCTAGACAGAGAGCACAAGGAAGAGGCTACAACCTACATGAAATGAGGAAAGCCTAAGGACCCAAGAATCCAATAGTATGAGACCCTGTCACAAAGACTTGTTCAGTGTCTAGCTTTCACAAGAATACACAATATTTAGATACCATTGCATGCATTTACTTATAATATCAGCAGGGCATATTTATTTGAATTCTGTGGCAGGAGAGTTTGTAATTTTAATGAAATATAAAACCCATTAAAAATGAGCAACATCTAAAAGCCTAATCTCAGTGACTTTTAGACACAGTGTCTGGAATAAGATGAGCTGCTAAGAAAATGCTAAAAATATTCAGATAGAGAATCAACTGATTCATGTTCTCAACTTAATATATCAACAGGATGCACCATTAAAAATGAGTAGTGATGCAAAACTCCAGATAGCAAAAGAGAACTCTCTGTTCTTTTAAGAGATAGAATTGAAGACAGATTAGAACAAGGTCAAAAGATGACAGGACTTTAAATAATGCAGAATGAGTACTTATAAAGGAAAAATAATAAAATATAAACTTAGTAAAACTGTATGATTGCCAGGCTGCTTAACATAAACATGTGTTATTATTTGGGGGGGGGCTTTGTTCATACAGGTCTATTAATTTGGGATAACTTTGTTTTCTTATTCAGGATAGTATGATAATATTAAAAGCTTAAAGGGGAAACAAGCTTGCTGCATCTCAATTAGACTCATGAAAACTAAATTTGCCTTCGAGAATGCTGAATCAAAGACTGTTTGGGTCCAATAGTGTAGTTCACCATACTGTAAAGGCCAGGATAGTTCATAGTACTCTGATCTGTCTTGTTATATCCTAAACTTCTTGTGTTCAGTTGGGACAGATACAAATCTATTTTCATTGGAACTAGCTCTTCTCTTGAAGTGACCTCTGAGAATCTTTCATGATGTTTTTCTCAGTGAGTTCCAGTAGTTGCCAACTGAAAAGATTAGATATTCAAGTGTCTTAAGCTAAGTGCACATCTATACATGTCTGCATTTCCTGTGCATGAAGCTGCTATAGGGCAGGAATCATAGGGTTTGTGCTTCCTGTAGGACTATGGCAAAACAGCACAAAATCGGGGACTTGGGCAGTTGTTCAGGCTAATATTATTGGCACATGTCATGCCCTACAGCCCAAAGTTCATAAAATTTGTCCTGCATTAGTAAACTTAGGCATGACATCCAATGATTATCAAGCATACCACACTGCAGAGAAGGGAGTCATACAGGATATGGCAGTACATTGTGATATGGCTTTAGTTCAAATATTTCTCTTCATATGACACTTTCTGAAAAGTTTCTGGTCTGTTACTGTGATAATCATCCATTAGCCAAGGTCATAAGCTACTGATAATAGATTTCAGTTCTCATGAACAAATGTTTTTCTAAACCCATTTCAAAAAACAGGCTTCTTTATCACTTGCTAGTGGTTGCATGCTTCCATATCAGCCTATTTAAGATGTTCCTATATTCACATTACATTTTTAAAATATATATGTTGAAATTTTCTGTGAAGATTTGTTAGCATGTGGATCTACAGTGAGGTCTTTTTATGGTTTAACATGTATCTATTGAGAGGATGGCAATACATTGCAGGGCATCAGTATCCTTACCTTGGTCCTGGGAGAGTGACACACATCAGCCACAAGATTTTTTTCTCATTTCAGCTGGTGTCCAGAACACTTAACAGTTTATCTAGAGTGGAAGGATGGTGTTCATTTTTGTTATTAACATTACCATCTCATCTCTCCAGCATGTCACAAAAGTTGTCTAAATTGTTTTTCCCTAAGGGTAAATGGCTGTATGTTTTAGACTCATCTTTTGGAGCTATAACTCTTAAGGGGATAGCCTATATAGGATGAGTTATGATAATTTCTTCTCTCAGCTGCCTATATTATGCTTTCCAGAGAGGCTCCTATTCCACCTTGGTGCAGGAAAGCTTTGTTATTTAACGAGCTCCCAAATAATCGCAAATGATTGCTGACATATTAGGGCAGGATAAAATCAATGCCAGCTTACTGTTTTGTGAGTGTCGTGGTTTTACTCAGGTGGACAGCTGAGCTCCACCACAACCAATCTCTCACTCCCCCTCCTCAAAGAAAAAGGGGAAGAAAATATGATGAAAAGGGCTCAGGGGTTGAGATAAGAACAGGGAGATTACTTAACAATTATCGTAACAGGCAGAACAGACTCAGTACAGGGAGATTAGTAAAATTTATTGCTTATTACTAGCAAGCTAGAGAAGTGAGAAACAAAGGAAAGAAACCAAAAACGCTTTCCCCCCCATCCACTCTATTCCACCTCCTTCCCCTGATCAGTGCAGGGGAACAGGGCAATGGAGGCTATTGTCAGTCTCTAGCACTTCATCTCCACTGCTCCTTCTCACTCTCTCTCATCCCCTGTGCTGTGGGGTCCCTCCCACAGATGCCGTCCTTCCCGAGCTGATCCTGTGTGGGCTTTCCACAGGCAGCAGCTCTTCCAGAACTGCTCCAGGTATGGCTCCGTACCACGGGGTCCATCCCCCAGGAGCAAACTGCTCCAACCTGGGTCCCCCACGGGCAGCAGCTCCCCCAGCCTCCTGCTCCTGGGCTCCTCTCCATAGGCTGCAGCTCCAGCCCAGGGCCTGCTCCGGCAGGGGTCCTCCACAGGCCGCAGCCTCTGTCACTGCAGGGCCACCTGCTCCACCGTGGGCTCCTCCATGGGCTGCAGCGTGGACCCCTGCTCCACTGTGGTACTCCATGGGCTGCAGGGGGACAGCCTGCTGCACCAGGGGCCTCTCCACAGGCTGCAGGGGACTTCTGCTCTGGTTTCTGGAGCACCTCTCCTCCTCCTTCTTCACCTTCAGTTTCCTTCTGTTTTTCACTCCTCGTTCTCCCAGCTGCTGTTGTCCAGCAGTTTTTTTTTTTTCCTTCCCTAAATCTGTTCTCACAGAGGCACAAACCACATCACTTACTGGCTCGGCTCTGGGCAGAGGCAGGTCCCTTTGGAGTCAGCTGAGACTGGCCCTTATCTAACATGGGCAGGTGATTTTTCTCACAAAAGCCATCCCTGGAGCCCTCTGCTACCAAAACCTTGCCACGTAAACCCACTACAGAGTTGCTACAGTTCAGCTTATACCTCTCAAAAATCTTGGGAAAAAGTGAGAGGGGCAGCTGGGTATGGAAACCATAACAGTTATTCCTATAGTTCCTGTACAGTTAACATCTGTACCTTGCACCAAACCCATTCATAGAATGACAATTATTTGCAGAAAATCATCCTGAGGGACCTTGGAGGAGAGATAATGAAAGAGGATTTTTGCTTTTCCCATTTTGATCTTCCCTTCTGCAATATCTTTCAATTCAGCAGTGTGAGGGTGCCAGAAAAGAGCACATTTTCCTTCTGTGGCTTCTGCCAGAAAAACAGTATTGCTGGGACAATATGTGTGTATGCTGCCCTCCAACTGCTGCTAGGCCAACCTGTGTCTGAGAACTAGCCTTCCACAGCTGTTTTCAGTACAATTGCTATAAAATTTGTGAACATTGCTGTCAAGCCAGAGAGGCTCATCTGCTCAGGCTACCAGTATGCCTACACGAATGCTACTAAAGGTGGGATTTTTACAATCTAACCAATATTGTCATCAAAGAGATGACACTCTAGATGGCTTCGCTTCAATTTGCTGTTGTAATCCTGGTGCTGGAGCATGTGCACTTTGGGCTATTTTGTCCTGGAGCCGAGCTTCCTTGTCAGAGGTTGCACTGGCAGAGGACACCAGGTACTGTCAGTCCAGGGCGTGCAGCTGCTGACACGGCTGTGCTGCTGGAGTGCATCCACTTTGGCAGCGTATTTGTAACCGTGTGTCAACTGAGACCTTACGTGCTTCATGCAGACAATGGAAAGGCAGGATTATACCAAGTTACTTCACATATTTTCTGCAGAGCTGCATAAAATCTGTGGCAACAAAATACCTCACACTTTTCTTTCCCTGCTTATCAGAATTTGTTGTTTATCAAAATGAAAATGGTCTCCTGCCCGTCTACATACATTTACATTTCTCCTTTGGTTGCTATTTTTTTTTTTCATGCAGAATTCTTGACTCTCTCAAAATAAATTGCACACAGTTATTTGGAAGAATTCTTGCCAGTTCAGTAGCAACAAAACACTACACGGAGGCTTGACCTTATCAGCAGGCAATT
The DNA here is from genome assembly GCF_964035555.1 of Netta rufina. Lineage (NCBI taxonomy): Eukaryota > Metazoa > Chordata > Aves > Anseriformes > Anatidae > Netta > Netta rufina. Next base: position 9,310,971 of record NC_140132.1, read on the forward strand.
GTTTGCTCCTTCAGGCTAAGAAGAGCAAAGTACTAACCACAACTTATTTGACTTTCTGTAAAACCAGCACAAAACCTTCTCCAAGATTTAAGTTACTTCTAGGAATGACGTGGAATTTTTCCAAGTATGTTTTTGCCAGATTACCTGAAAAATAGTAATGAGGTACTCACAACCTCTTTTGGTTTCTGCTTCACTGAGAACATTCACATTCTTTTCATAGGTGTCAGCAGTAGTTATCAGAAAGATTCACATATTCCTTGAAGGGATGCCATGGAGAAGTGTACTTGTATTGCCTTAAAGCTTTTGCTTCAATATACAGCATTCTGTTTTTGTATCTTAGACTGTCTAAACACCTTGCTCCCCATACCCTCCTTCCTAAAGAGAAAGTCCACTGGTAACCAAGCCAGCAGCAGGGGCAGAGGAAATTCGGATTTAAAAGTGCATTGTAATTATCCGGCTTGGCTTTTGCTTCTAAACAGCCCTTTTTTTTTCCTGTTGTTTTGCATTTCACAGAATCATAGAATCACAGAATGGTTTGGGTTGGAAGGGACCTCAAAGACCCCTGGCTCCAGCCCCTTTCTCTGGGCAGGGCCCCCTCCCACCAGCCCAGGCTGCCCCCAGCCCCATCCAGCCTGGCCTTGGGCACTGCCAGGGATGGGGCAGCCACAGCTGCTCTGGGCAGCCTGGGCCAGGGCCTCACCACCCTCATAGTAAAGAATTTCAAACTTAGTAATGCAAATGTCTAGCCAAATGTCAGTCTCTCTTCTGAACTGATGCAATAGTTTAACACTGACACAAAGCCCCAATCTCTGGGCTATGCTTCTTAAAACAGAAGATGTGTTATTCATAAAGTGGTTCTCCCTAAAAACGGAGCACTTCTATAATCTCTTTTACTTCTTAAACAAGCTAACAGCATATTTATATATAGGTAGTAAATGAAACAGTAAGAATTTCAACACAGGTCTAGAAAAAAAGAGAGGGAGGGGAGGGGGAAGAGGATGTTATACCAAAGCAAGCTACTCTGCATTTGCATTTGAAGCAAACTCATTATTCCAAAAGAAATCATTTTTATTATAGAAGAATATCCACACTGGAAAGTGTTCTAATAAATTTCACTATACTGCCAAGCACCAACTAGAAAGAATAATACTTTTATTTTGAACAATATCCTGCCTACGAGAACTCATTTTACTTAATGTCATTTCCATTGCAAGAACGGTATTAACAGTACATTTCTGTTCAGAGGTTCTTATCTCAGTGCTCTCAGGAGTTGTCTTCCAGGAGGTTACCAAAGTGACAGGTATGTGGAAAGCTTTAATTTTTTGGTTAGGAAGAGAAATCTTTCCCTTTCCATTCCGTAGCACACCTTTCCCTTAAGTTTAGTCTTGTTCCACAACAATCTCTTACATACTGTTAGGAAGTGCTTAAACGCTGTCTTGTCCAGTTCCTTTGAGAAGCACAACTGTACAAGTATCTGTTTCCATCAGCGTTAGAAATGATTTCTTGTCTCCCATTTCAATAGCCTTTTCATGAAAATTCTCAGCAAATCGAGGAAGCTAAACTTGAAAAAGTAATTTTCCTTGAAAAGCATTCCATATTTTCATAAGTTCAGCTTTTCTGTTTTTAACTAAGGACATTCCTACTTTTATAAACAAGAAGAAAGTGTTCCCTTTTGCTAGGAAGTAATACTCTTTCAGTTAAGGAAGGCAACATTAGTTTTTTATCACAGGGTGAAGTATATGCACATCAGCTCTACCTGTGAAAAGGGCAATGACACACCACGTGTTACAGCAGCGTGCAGAGCACAGCCCCATGTCATCAGCACAGGCCCATTGCACTGTCTCCAACAAAGCCTCGAACAAGGCAGTCTCTGTTACAAGTTTTAATCCTCACTGCAGTACAAGGAAGTAAGGAACTAGATTGACAATAAAAAAAAATTTACCAACTTGGAAAAAGAAGATACTTAAAATGGCTAATTAAAAGAAAAGGCCCTAGTAACATTAAAACTCTTTTTAACAGTTGTACAATAAAAGTGAGAGGTTAAAACATGGTAAATTAACTAAAAGTTACTATCCATATATTCTGTTTCTTTTCTTTTCTCTGATATATGTTTTACAGCAATATGTTGGTGTACTTTAAAACATGCAGAAATCGGCAGGACTTGTTTTGCTTAGGTTACATTTTACTGTCAGTGACAAAGAAGTCTTGGAATTTCTCCTGTTTCCATCCAGCATCATCCAGTGGTTGAAAAGTGGTACAATAAAAAGAAGGTAGCACTGCATCCTCTCAGTGAGCAATGTGGCGTTCTCTCCTGTAATTCTTGTTGTGAACAGCTGTTGATTGTAAGATTTCTTCCTCTTAACAAAGGAGAATGAGGCAGGAAATTTTTTATTACAGCACATTTTAAATAGAAGTACGTAACTGGATTTGCAGTGGCAGAAGAAGGAATCAGATAACTGAAAATGCCAGTGTCTAGGAATCAAATGTGGAACAAATTCCAGCACAAGTTCAGTGTAACTCTGTTAGCTTGTTTGTTTGTTTTGTTTTGTTTTGTTTTTAACCACAGACAACTTTATGCTTACCTGCCTTGTGAGACTCAGTGAAAGAGTAGTTGGGGCTTCTGCATTTCCACTAAAACCAAGTAATACATTTTTATGGTATTTCTGATATGTATACACTAGTAGGCTCAAATTTATATTACTTTTCCTCTTGTTGTTCATATGAGTCTTTCATCCCAGCCAACTGTAATACCAGTGTACTGCATGTACAGATATTATGCTTATTTCAAGGGCTTTTTATTTAAATAAAAATTGGAGAGGCGGAAAACTCCTTGCCACCAGCTACCACTGATGCTCAGTGTAGAAATCAAAAATAAATGAAATAAAATAAATAAATAAAATGACTGATATACTACAGGTAATTTTTTAAGTAGATCGAGCCTGAAATACATAAGCCCTCACTCCAGAGGCTGTGCTGGTTCTACAGTTATTTCCCCGTTGTGCCTCTATCAGGATGCTGATCTGCTACTGCTGATCCACTCTGGAGTCGCTGTGTTGTCTGATGCAATTAAAGTTCCATTACCAGTACAGTGTGGGCCAGATCACTTGTCTTCTCCTTCTGGTAAGTTACTGGGTGGCAGAGTTCAGAAAGGGGTGATGTACTGCCTCAGAGTGAGCAACCCAGAAAAGTGAGCTTGAAAGGCAGTGCAGGAAAGCAGCCTCACACTACAGCCCTGCAATGTGACATTGGACCCACAGTTTTCATTTTAGCCAAGAACTTGTCTGCCAGTTGGCATTTTAGCCTTTTCTTCCCATTTTCTTGTTGCTGTGGCCTAAAAACACTTAAATCTCCAGAGCTCTTTTTGTGTTAGCTTTTCTCTCTCCTTAATTATAAATTACGAGGACTTAATTTTGATCTTGCAGTCCTCTTGAATTTTCCCCATCATCTCAAGTCTTGACCTGGTATCTGTTATGCAGACTCTCTCAGTAAGATGCCAAAAATCGCAGCCGTGGTGAGAAGCCCAGCTGCAGGAAATCCCCAGGGGTCACAGTGCCAGCGCTCTGCCAGCACCCGGACCACTGCTGGGGCGTGCTGGCACCCGTGTGCATGGCCGGCAGCGCTGCAGGGAGACTGCTCCTGCTCATCTCTTGGTTCTCAGCCACACAGCTCCTGCTGCACAGAGGCAGCTGTTGTGCAACTTCTTCCCATTTCTTTCTTTTCCCGCTGAGATAATTTTGTGGTAGTGCTCTGAATATTACAAAAGGAAGATTTTTATTTTTTTATTATTCCTGCACATTTTTTTTTCCACAATAAGCGATTTTTGAGCCAGCAGCTTTTATTTGTTCAGAAAGTATTCAGACTTTTTTTTTTTTTTTTTTTTGCCAAGTCTACAGCTCTACAACTCTTTGCCATGTTGTGTGTAGGAGAAGCAAAATTGAAAGAGCTAATTCTGTGGACACAAAGCAGAGGCAGTGATTATCCACAACTTGTCTTTCCCTTCCCTTCCCTTCCCTTCCCTTCCCTTCCCTTCCCTTCCCTTCCCTTCCCTTCCCTTCCCTTCCCTTCCCTTCCCTTCCCTTCCCTTCCCTTCCCTTCCCTTCCCTTCCCTTCCCTTCCCTTCCCTTCCCTTCCCCTCTTTCTCTCTCTCTCTCTTTTTTCTCTCTTTTTCTCTTTCTCTCTCTCTTTCTTTCTCTCTCTCTTTCTCTCTTAATCCATTAAGCAGTGTACTTCAAATTCCTTACAACCTTCACGTTGTTGACTTCATCTAGAAGCCTTCAAAGCTGAATTGTACACATTTCCAGTTTAACTGCACATATGTAAGCATATGATTGCTACAGAGCCAGCTTATTGTATAGCTTTCAGTTTACTTACTTCAATATATAGCTTCTTTACCTGAGGCTTACAGGGGAAAGTGGTTAGTTACTTTTGTGCATCTCTCTTAGTTCTCATGAACTTTAGCATCCCATCTTTGTGTGTTCACCAATAATGTTACAACATCAGCAGGGAAGAATGAATGCCTGTTCTAATTAGTTATTTCCCTGGAGGATCATACAGAGAGATCAAGTCAAAATCCCATAAGCACGTTTGTTTTAGAATTGCAATTTCCAGACTGAGTTGTCAGTTTTTTGATCAAGATCAAGGAACTGACGGGATAAAATATTAAGAAACAGTGTATGTGTTCACAGGCCATTTATATGTCAGAGACAAGTCTATTCCTAATACATGGCAGCTTTTAATGAAGAGAGGGGAAAAAAGTATTTCCAATAATCTTTAGGTTGTTATGCCACACAGAAAAAAAAAAAATAAAAAATAAAAATCTGCATGCCAGTAAGCTTGGCCAAGAGCTGATCTTAAGCTTTGGTTCACTGCAGAAGGCTCTTAAGCCATTCATACAGAACTAACTCCAGCACCATTTTCTGACCGTCTAGACACCTGCTCTGTCTGTAGTTAGTCAACATGCAGAAATTTTGCTGGCTGCACTGACTTCCTTCCACGATGAGGGACCACCTTCTTAGTCTTTCTAGATATGTGAGATTAATACCCGTACCAGAAATCAAAAGTTTGTGTCCCATTCATGCTTTGAGGGTTTCACAGTGCAAGGCTGAAATGGTTATACTTTCTCTCTGCTAACAGGCATGTCACAGTGGACAGCTGCTGTATTAGAGAGAGTCTGGGGGAAGTAAAATCTTGTAGAAATCAACCTCCCCTTACATTTATTTAATCCCCATATACAAATGGGTAATAATGCTAATAATATGCCACCAACAAATAAGCTTATCGTTTCCGTCCATCCCAGACCTCATCATCTTGCAGCTGTTGTGATGCAAGTAGGAAAAAAAAGAGTTTGAATAAGGAGCAGCTGACATCTTGTGCCTTCTTTATGAGTCAACAAACTCCTCCCTTCGATGGATTAATACCCTAGAAACTATATACGCTTCAGCTGCAGTCCCAGTTCTAAAATGCAGATTTGATCTCTGTCACTGCTGAAGTTAGACTTCCCTGCATTTAGGTTAGCCACTAGGGGCTTCAGTATTCAAATTTCTGCCGATGTTTCTGAGACTGTCTTTGGTCTCTTGCAAACAGGAAACCTTTCCAGTGGCCCTACAGAAGTAGTGCAAGAGCCTGGAATCAAAACGAGATTTGCCTGGTCTGGTAGAGTTTGGCATCATTCAGTATCTGCTCCCTGACTGAAACGGAACTGTGCTGCACTCCAGGAGCAGTGATCACTGGCTGTAAGAGCTCGGTGGTGCACTGGCTAACCTGTGGTGCTAGCACCCAAGCTATACATTCTTTTCACCAGTGCTTCCAGTATGTTATGGGTTTATGACTAGGAGTGCAAACATCACAGGAAAATGGTGTGTGAGCACTGCCACTGCAAATATGTATGGCTGGGAACGACTTCTGATGCTGCTAACAGCAGTGGATGAGGAAAATAAGTTTATGAACCCCTTTTCTACACTTTATGAAACCCTGTTCTACACTTTGCTATAGGTCTAAGTATTGGTATTACAGGCCAACTGCTAAATCCTGTGACTCCTCACCATTCACTTGGTTTGTGTTACAAGCATATCCCCAAGGCAAATGAGAGAATGGTATGCCCACTTTTCCTAATCAGCCAAAGGAGCAGGGGAAAAGTAATCCAGATTGGAATGAACAAGGTAAATGATTTGCTTTAACCTACTTGGGGGAACAGGGAGCTTTTCCTCAGGAAACAAAATTAATATACTCTTTTTTTTTTCCATAATATTTAGTAGTAGAACTATTTAGGTGCTTTTACTGAGGTATTTTTTAGGATTTGCAAGTGTTTAAGAGGATTATTTCTGCTTTGGTTAGCTGTGTTATACTAGTTTGCAGTAAACTACAGGAACTTCAGTGTCAAGAAGCCTTTAGACTCCCCCTGCCTAATAAAGCTAGTATTTATTTATTAGGCTCTGAGATAAGTACTTCATTGAGGTTTTGGTGGCAGAAGCGGTATGTGGTTTACACATTTCCTACTCCTGTTTTCTCATGGGTGGTTTTGTGTAATAAGCTGTCCACTCTCACTATATCTAGGTTTGTCTTCACTTCATTATTAATTCAGATGTTGCTCTTCATCTGATTTCTAGCTGCAAACACATAAACCTCAAGCTCAGGTATGCATTAGTAATTTACCCCAGAGCAGACCTGTCCCATCCTACAGGTCTAAGTGCTAAGCACAGATATGGCTTGCTCTCACTGCCAGTAACAGTGTGGATGCAGGCTAAGCTGTCTGAAGGCTCAGTCCCTGCATTCTGCAATTACTCGGAAAGAGCAGGAGGGGACAGGCTGCCGTGCTGGGACCCAGAGCAAGGCCTTCAGGACTCCCAGGTGAATACACGGTACTGCACCTTGCTGTAAGCCAGTATGGCTTTGCATTGGCTCTCCTTGCTCCAAGTCAAACCAAAATTACTACTTAACAGCTTCCTTGCAGGGAAAGCATAGCCCCCATGGGATATAAAGCAAAATATTACATTAGATCTGAAGCTAAAGATTCAGGCATCCAGTGGACAGCAGCAAGCAATAAAACACTTTTCAACTGCTATGCAAAACTTGTGTATATTTTGTGTTGTTATCTGTAAGAAGATCTCTAATCTTTGTATCTCACTCCTAGCAGAATCTTACCATGAATAAGTCATGAGTGGCGGCTTAGCTGTCTAGGTTGCTTTTGACTGGGAAAATGGTTGAATATAGACCAACTTTAGGTGACATAACTAGCATAAGCCTGACTTCAGTTTGACTTCTTCTAAAGTGTAAGTTGAAAGTTAATACCTCCACAGATCCGGACTATTGTGAGGAAATGTACAAAAACAATAGACCTTTCCAATGTACCTGAAGGGACTTGGAAATGTGAAAATCACTGAGAATCAATGGAATTTATAGTCCTGTATCAGTTGGACTCCTCTGAAAAAGCCAGACACAGTCTTTGAATTTGCTTGTATTAGGAGAGGTTCTGCTCTTTCTGACAGATTAGGAGTGGAAATTTCCTAGATATCTCAGTTTTACGTTAGTATAAATGAGTAATTTGAGGCATTGCTAAAACTGGTCTTCTGTCTAGCATTAAGCACAGAATAAAGGAAGCCATGCTGAAAAACAAGGTAAAACACATGGAGTCCATGCTGAGGTTTAATCTCCAAGCATTTAAGATGTGATTTACTTTTCCAGCCACTCCAAAATCCAACTTGCATCAGTTCAGATTGAAATGGAACATGACCTTCAGTTGTCGATGCCAGGGTTACCTCAGGCTTTTGCACGATTTTTAAACAGATGGCTTGTGAGTGTTAAATGTGTGTCTAATATAACCTTTGTGCTGGCCATGAAGGTGACGTAAAATGTTACGAATTCTGAGATGGAGTATCACTATCTGAGGCTTGTTTGAGGAATAAGGGACGTTTGGCAGGCTGCAGTAAGAGAATTTCCATGTGACTTAATAGGGGCTGTACAAACAGGGAAGAGACGCAGTGGATCCCAGCGTACAGTTGAATGACTGAAAGTTAAGCCATTAAACAGATGGGGGCAGGATTTATGACAGGAATGGACTGCAAAACTTATTTGTCCAACCTACAGTGCAAAGGATCAGACAGACACCAAAAGGTAGAAGAACTTTTTCAGTGGGCTAAGGGGGGATTTCTGTTTGCGTTTGCCTAGAAGGATGCAGAGAGATGAAATCTGAAATGTGTCTCCCCTGCTCACGGTTTAGAGATAACAATACAAACTTTTTTTTTTTTTCCCCTCCAAAACACTTTCATTCTACATAAACATTTAGTTTTTAGGTGTCTCAGTGATTGCAGATTGTCACTCTCACTGCCTCACAGGAAACAGAGGTCTGCTCCTGGAGCTAGTCAGACTTACCATGATGAATCCCAGATGAGACACAGGAAAGCCTGGTGAGGTCTGGCCTACGAGAGAAAGATTGATCTTGTGATGAGCAGTAATGGCTGAACGCATGGTCTAGTTAAATTCAGAGAATAAGCAGGCAGAGGTGACAGTAACAACATGACTTTATTATTTTGATTTCCCATCTCTTTCCCCCGTTTGAAGTGGAAGGGCTAGAGAAAGAGTAAATCTTGCTATTTTAACTCTGCTCGGATCTTCCCATTTTTAAGAAAAATTCTGGTCTAAATTAGCATGGATGCAGCACTTGATGTATAATTCCCTGTGTAGCAAAGAACTACTTTGTCACTGTTTTCAGTGGAATTTTACCTTAAGTAAAAATAAGGATTGATTTAAGTATTTGCTTAAGTGATCATCTTAGGCGAGTCATACCAGTAAGCAGCTTTGAAATACCAGCATTTCTGCCACGCAGAATTAGCAAGGGAGGATTCCACAGCATTTTGGTAAAAATGAAAGCGTTGGTCCCAGAGCTTTGGTTTAGCAGCATCTCCTAGGCAGGATGCCTTGTACTTCTTGTGTGTGGGCGCTTATCAGAAAGACACATGCCTTCCCACCACTTCCACTGTGTTGGCTGTTCCACACTGCTGGGTGGAAGGTGCTGCAGCAAAGAAAACTGTGTCTCTGTATTTTCCTTTGTGGTACATTTATCTTTTATAGCCCATATTGGACATTTCTAAGTATTTGTCTGTTTACAACCATAGGCAAATACATTGCAATACTAAAATCTGGACTGCTTTTTTGTACTGCGGTGTATAGCCCAAATGTATACAAATCTCACATATATATATGCCTGTATTTCCCAAATCAAAATATAAATTTCAAACCTTTAAACTGAGTTCATACTAGGCTGCTGGATGTTGCTGAACTTTGTGTATAAGAATGACATCATTGTTTCTGGAGTTGGTAGCCTACATGAAAAGAAGCGAATCAGAAGCAGACTTTTAAGAGGGAAATATCAAACAAAAAAATGGTATGAGCACAATATATGATGCTTTTGGGTGCTATAAACATTTTATCGTTACTTGTTTGGGAAGAACTGCATAACTCACTGGGGCTCCACAACTCGTGAGTAATGCAGCCATCTCAAAATCTAGCAGATTTATCAGTCACGGTGTTCAAATGAAAATCTGGGATCTCATTTCCTCCTAAGCCCTTAAAATCTGACACAGTGCTTAACAATGGCTCATCTACACACACGCTGTCTTACACTCATTGCAAAACACAACTTGAATTAAAAAGCGTTATCTGCTGGGATTTTTTTAAGGGTGGGTGCTAAAAATCGAGGCAGAACTTCTATCTTAGAGTACTGGAAACAACTGTCACCAACAGAAGCAGGTAGGGGGGATGCAGTATCATAGCTGGAGATTTTGCTAGAAGTTAGCACTTGCTCCTGTTATTAACTCTACACGGACTCCTGCCTAGGTGGTGGCTGTCACCTCACTCCCCCCTCACGCAGGGCACTGCCGCAAGCAAGGGCTGCACCTGGCAGCTGCCGGGCAGCGCTTTGCTTAATCGCACTGCGAGCGAGCCCCGTGGCAGCGTACCCGCGGGGTGCGAGGCCGCCCGGCCGCTCAGCCCGGGGCACCGCGCTGACAAACTTCTCCGCACCGACCCCGTGAGGGAGCCGTGAGGGGAGCGGGGGCCGGGCGGGCGCGGGCGGAGCCGCGGGCGGCGGCGGGCGCTGTGCATGCCGGGCGCGGGCAGGAAGCGATCGCTGCCGGCCGAGCCGAGCCGAGCCGAGCCGGGCCGGGCCGGGCCGGGCCCCAGCGCAGCCGGCAGCGGGGGCGGGCTCGGGCTCGGGCTCGGGCGGGCTCTGCCGCGCCGGGGCCGCCGGGGCCGGGGCGCAGCGGCGGGATGGGGCTGGCTTCCTGAGGCGGGGGGCGGGGAGGGGGCTGGTTCTGCGCTCCGGTCCCTCTCCGCCCCCTCCCGCCCCTCCGCCCGAGTTCGCCGCTCTGCCGCGGCCCCTCCGCAGCGGCTGGCTGCGGGCTGCGGGCTGCCCCTGCCCCGCTGCCGGGGCGGGCAGGGACGGTGAGGAGCCGAGCCCAGGGGAGGAGAGGCGGGGAGCGGCCGGCCGCCCCCGGGGAGGCTCCGCTGCGGGGCGCAGGGGGGAGGCGGCTGGCACAGGCGCCCGGCTCCGCCGCCCGCCCCCCCGGCACCGCCGCCGTCTGCTGAGCGCCGGCAGCCCTGGGAGATGGTGACACATGAAGCGTGCGGGGAGGACCATGGTTGAGAGGACCAGCAAGTTCTTGCTGATCGTGGCCGTGTCGGTGTGCTTCATGCTCATCCTGTACCAGTACGTGGGGCCGGGGCTGAGCCTGGGGTCGCCCAGCGGCCGCTCCTACGCGGAGGAGCCGGACCTGTTCCCCACGCCGGACCCGCACTACGTGAAGAAGTACTACTTCCCCGTGCGGGAGCTGGAGCGGGAGCTCGCCTTCGACATGAAGGGCGAGGACGTGATCGTCTTCCTGCACATCCAGAAGACGGGCGGCACCACCTTCGGCCGCCACCTGGTGCAGAACGTGCGCCTGGAGGTGCCCTGCGACTGCCGGCCCGGCCAGAAGAAGTGCACCTGCTACCGCCCCAACCGCAGGGAGACCTGGCTCTTCTCCCGCTTCTCCACGGGCTGGAGCTGCGGGCTGCACGCCGACTGGACCGAGCTCACCAACTGCGTGCCCGGCGTGCTGGACCGCCGCGAGAGCGCCGCTGCCAAGACGCCCAGGTACCGGGCCCCGAGGCCACCTCGCCTCACCTGCCCTGCCCTGCCCTGCTCTCCTCTACCTGTGCCCGGCACCTTCCCTCCGCCATCCCGGCTGCTCTGCCCTCAGCCCGTGCCCTGCACCGGGTCCCCACAGAGCCCTTGGCCAACATACATCTTGGTGCCGCTTACGCTCATTTCTAAACACCTGGTTTTCATCGCTCGCTGCCTTTTAGCACCCGCTGCGCCATGTCCTAGTCTTTGTAATCTCCTTTGCCCTGACCTGCGTGCCCCTTTCCTCCACCTGAAGCTGCTGTGGTGCAGCTGAGGTGCACGCCGGTCTCACAGTCCTCACACACACATGCACCTAATCTGCCTGATGGGTTTTTGTGCATCACAGAAACAAACCCTAAACACCCATTCCTGTGTTCCTCCCTGTAAATTTTGGTGAGAGACCTGCTGTAGGGAAAGAAGATACTCGTACCTGTTCCCTGTTTCCCCTCATCTGTGCAGCAGGCGAGTGGGAGAGCTGTCCTGAAGCACCCACCAGTGCCTCCCTGTTGGACACGCACTGTGTTCCTGCCTTCTTATCCTATCATTTCTCTACCTTGGTCTCCTCATACGTGATGAGCTTCAGAGGAATTTTCTGTTTGAAGTACGCTGATAAAGACAGCGGCTTATATTAAAATTGCCAAAGATTATGTTCTTATAACTCGGGGTACCTTTGTGCCTTTCACTGCAGGAGGTGTTGTTTTGCTTTTTTGTTGCTGTTTTTAAATTGATCACTTTCTTAACACCACACACGCCTTCCTTAACTTGTCTGTGTTTTTATCATGGCACTTTGTATCCTGTTTGCCTTGAGGTTCCATTCTTAAATGTATCTAAAATCTTATCCTAACATTTGCTTATGCCATATGCTTTATTTATATGTGTGTTGTTAGTACCACACATAATCCCTTTACTGAAAAGTGACCTTTAAGAAAGTGTCTTTTAGCATCATAGCTGTGTTTTCTCTGCATTTTTGAAGCTATTTTTAATCATTTTTCTTTCATTGGAGCTGTGGTGCTCAATTGCTGGGGTCTTTATTGTCTCTGTCATGATTGCTGCTGCTTTCAACCCGTTTTGGTGTTAGTCATCCAAGTACTATACTCAGACTGCTGTCATGCTGCCTGACCCAGGAGCAGCAAGCTGAAGCATATATCTAAAGGGCTGAGCCTAATTTAGGCTTTGTTTTGGTCTCTTATTTTATTAACAAAGTGCTTGAAAACACTTCTAAGGAAAGTACCCTGAGCCTGTCTGATTACTGTTGAACTAGTGCTCTGAGGAAAAACGCTCAAAGTTCAAATCTCATGTAAAAAAAAGAAACAAAAAAAAATACCCATTTTGTGAACCTTGGCACTTAGCTAGCAAACCATTAACCTTTTATAAAGACCTGTATAGTGTTATAGATTGTCTCAAAGCCTTGTGTGCTTCCCTTGGTAACTTTGTACTCAAACCTGCTCTGTGTTCAGTATTTAACTGTGTCATCCTGTTTAGCAGTTGTGGTGTGGTGTTTGTGTTTTTTTTGTATAGGTACCTGAGAAGAGGGCACTTCAGGTTGTGAAGTAACAATTAAATTCCTTACTGCAACTCTGGGAAATTGAAACCCAGAAGCAAATGCTTGTAAATAAGATTTTCTTTGCCATTTGTTTTTGGAACGTCAGGAGCTGTAGCCTTCATAACTGTCTTATTTCTGGATATGCAGGAAATATAATGATTCCTGTGCTGTTCCCTTATGTCCCTGCATATCCAGAAATAGCTCTGCTTAATGTTGTCTCTTTACTTCCCTTTAATCTATATTAGGACTTCATTTTCAGCAGTATAACAGCTATGATGTGGAAGTTTTAGATAATCTAAGGTTATCACCTTGGTCTGTTAAACAAAAAAGCCACATTTTACTGTTGACTGTCTACTGGGGTTGGTTTTGGTGCAATGAACAGCTGCTAGCTGTTTTAATAATAGTGTTCTTAGGATACTGCAGTCCGGTTCAGTGACCACGTTCTGCAAAAAAAAATTTCATTTCTAAGAAAATTGGGACTATGAGACAGGCAGTGCTTGCGTAAAATAGTCTGATGGATTTTCTTTGTCAGAAAATACTTAGTCTTGTATTATGTCCCCTGAACTAAGAGCAGTGCAACTTTATGCATTGTGAACACTGTGTGTCTTATGGTGAAACAGGACTTCTTAAATTTTAAGGCAAATGTTAGAGAGGCTACTGTTGTATAATGGAACTGAGATACGAAAATCTCTCACTCCTTCCCCCTCCCTCCCCCCCCCCCCAACCCCCCCCCAAAAAAAAGCATCAAACAACCGTTCTGTCAGGGTTTACAGAGATGCTAATGTTACTCTGCTTTTTGGAATATGGGCTTCAAATTCACCTTTTAAATCTGATGCACTGGCATCTGCATTTGCTGCTTAATGCTAAGTTTAAACCTTTGTTCTTCCAACTATATGTTTATCCCCAAAAACAAAACAGCTGACTTGTGACTGCAAATAAATCTGCCTTCTTCTGAGTGTTGGAAAGCATGAAGGTCATTCAGTATTGCCCACATGTACAAATCATGAGCTTAAAGCTGTTAACTTTGTAAGGAATGCAGTTTTATCACTGCACAGTGCCCTGTTGCACTACATTCCATAACCTGTGCATGGTACATAAATTTACAATGCAATTGCTCTTTTTATTGTTCTGCTGCTCTGTGTTAGACTTAATGATTAGGAGCCCTAGATTGCCAAAGACTGCATTTTTTTCTTTCTTTCTTTTGGATTAATAGAGTATACAGCCAGGGATGGGTGTTTTAGCTCTAACGGGTCAGCACGCTTTAAAAAAATATATTATTGTGTCATTTCCCCAGCACCACCAGTGCCTTTTCCTGTTTTGTATTCAAAAGACTTCTAGACAAGCTCTTCTTGAAGCAAATGTTATGTTTTATGCACAGCCAGTAAAAGAAAGAGATTGATTTGTTTGGTGGCTGTAAAACTTGGGACTCTGAGGAACTCTGAAGCTGGCTATGTGCATCAGTGAATTTGGCTGCAGTTCTCTTCATGGTTTTAGTTAAGGGCAAATTCCAGGATTTTGGGAATGGAGTCCTATTCATTCCTTGTACTGCTAGGCCTAAATAACTGCTGGAGAAAAGTTTTTTTTTAAAAAAAAAAAAAAAAAAAAAAAAAAAAAAAAAGCAGATATACTAAGATACGTACTTTGACTCATCACAGTGATATTTAAGAAAGCAGAGGCTAAGCGTTTTCTTTGAACTGCTCCTTTAAATTTGTCTCAACACGGGCACCTTAAAATTGCAAGAGATACAATCTCTTCAGTTGATTCTGAAAAAAAGCCAAACTTTTCTGTCAGCTCAGTTCTTTAATTTGACTTCCAGAGCTAGCGAAATCTGTGAAGTGATCCATTGCTAACTTGTCCATCTCTGCTGTTAAAGGACTGAATGAAAGCTCCCAGAACAGTTGGAAAGGTTCCTTAGCCCCTGGAGGAAATGTGATTCAGCGCCCATTTGGCTGCATCCTTCTTTGTGCTCCCAGCACAGGAGCAGAGCTTGGTGGTCTGAGGTTGTCCTTGTAGGACACTTCATGCGTGAGCTTGACTCTAATGTAGCTGTACTGTAGGAACAATAAAACGTAAATTATGTTTAAGGAATTCAATGTGCATCTTCTCACACCTCTCCTCAAAGGGGGGGAAAAAAAAGGCTTTGTTGCTTGCTGTCCTACTGCTTTCTTCTGCCTCATGAAAACAAGATAGTCTCAGTTAGCGTCTTTCAGAAGACACGGTATTCTTGTAAGGCATACAGCTCTTTTAAAAATACATGTGATGCAAGCTGCCTGTTGCTGTGGAGAGCCCGTGTACTTGACAGGGTGTTGGAAGGGCATTGCTGGCTCTGCTCGTCCCACTCACGCGCATGCGCTGCCTTCTGTTAGGCTCTGGTTCACACGCCAGGTGGATTTCATAATTTTTTTAAAAAAAAGAAACTTATTAATATAATAGCTTAGTCTTGGCTGTGTACGTGTTTCTGTGCAAGTCTATCAGAAGTTTGCATGTGGAGTGTAGTCTATGGACAAGAAAATTGACAGAACTATTTCTTTGTGACTTTTTTTAAGAGCATGAGTGTGCTTGTAATTTTAGTATTATCTATTCAGATTTCAGATGCTTTCGAAACAAGAAAATTGTAATCAAAATACTTTTATTTAAAAGATCTATGACAGGTTATAAAACCTGCTTTAAACAGATCAGTCCAATTTTTAGAATCTATTTACAGCTTGTGTTTTGGTTTGTTGGTTGTGGTGTTTTTTTTAAAGAAACAATTAACAGGGCTCAGCAGTTCGTTAGCTTGTTTTTTTTTTCTGAAGTGTGAACTTTCACAGCTTCCAACCACATATCTGTCCCTTTGCTGGGATCTGTTCTTGATGAGGTTTTTATTATATGTGTGCTTAGGAGCTTCAGAGACACGTTGTCAAGAGACCAACTGTTTGAGAATGAAAGGCTTTACCAAATCACTTTTATAATATTAGCACTTCTTAAAGCTCAGGCTTATCATTCTTTGCGAAGCTATGTGTGCTGGGGGTTGTAAAATACCTGTCTGCAGATTGCAAGGGGTGTCCTTCCCTACGCACTAGTTTGTCTCAACCTAATTTTTCTTACACTGATGCTTCCAAGCAATCTGTAAACCTGTCTTCAGTAGCCTGATTTTTCCCTTAAATCCTTAGCATGTGGAATATTTTAAAGTCAGCTGGTCTGATACAAAACACCACATCTCTTGAACCTGGTTATGTTCACCCAGAAAGCTAGCCAAACAATTCTGAAGCAACAGATAGTTTTGTGGTAAAAGTCTTTAAATTTGACATCGTAACTAAAAGTAGCTGAAAGTTGAAACTCCACAAATAGCTGCCTAAGCTTCAGGTAAGCGTGAGACTTCTTGCTAATGTATTGTATCAGGTTTAGTTCTTTTTTTTTTTTTTTTTTTTTTTTTTTTTTTTCCCATTCTGTTGGCAAAGCAGGAGGATGTGATATTAGGTATGTCCATGCTTGAGTGTATATGTCTATTTTCCTGATTGTGCATACCTATTTGCATTTAGCTATATTTCACTGCTCTTTAAATAAATCCGGTCATGATACAGTAATTTTGTTTTCCTGCTTTAGAAGTTTGCAGATATATTTTGCCTTTTTACTTTTATCCTTTCCCACTTAGAATAGTCTACATTTTTATTTTCTGAGTAAAGAATCTTTCTTTTATTACTTGGGGAAAAAAAAAAAAAAAATCAGAAACAAATACTCTAAAAGAGCTGGCTTGAAATTAATGACTGAATTGGATGGTGTATGTAAGACTAATGTACACTCCCATTGTCTTAAAGGAGTGGTCTATTGTAAATGCACAACTGATGCATTTCATCACACTCATTCACGCGACTTTTTTGAGGCTGGTTACTTAAAAATTACAGTCTGTGACATTGACCACAATGTTTCCCACACAAAGTGATGCCAGAAGTTTTCAAGGCTCTGCTGAACAGTCCTGTTTTGTGAGTTTGAAATGCCAAATAGAGGGCCCGTTCTTTATCACTCTTTGAGCAATTTTAGTGCATGTGTTTCTCTTCCAAACTAACGTGATCTTGAGCAATGGCACCCTAGGATCTCTGTTGCATGTTGGGGAAAAAAAAAAAAAAAACTGATTTAAGAAAACTGGAGTTCATTAGTACTGTAGGGGTTTTAGGTGAAAAATAATGTATGATTTGCAAGTATGTGAATTTGATGAGACCTGATAGAACAGCTGCATGCTTGCTAGTGTGGCTTGGAGGGCATGTTTGGATATGTACATTGAGGCCTCTCCCCAGCAGGCAATCGGTGAAAGCCTTAAGTTGGATATTAGGATGTGAACTGGTAGAGGTCATACTATCTCTTAAGAGAACACTGCTAGAGCAGATTATAACTTGGAGATTATTACAATACTGCCTTCCCTCTGGGCCATCTGTTCCTTCTAGGAAGGAGGAAGAGATTAGCTTCCTCTTGTGGCATCTTTCATCGATTTGCGGGGTTAGATTCCTAATGGGTTTGTTCAGCATTCAGCAGAAGCTTTTGGCTGCGTGCTGTAGAAACTGGAGGAGTGTAACTTGGTATCTCTTTTCCAGAAAATATTTCAGGATTTGCAGGCCCAGGATTGTAGGAAAGAACTTTTTTATGAGTTTATTTCAGAGCTGAAATTGGTGTTGTGCCCTGAGTCATGTTTGTAAGCAAGGCCCACACTTCCTGTTCTTGTCAGAGTCCACGCGTTCCTACCCGGAGTGTTAGTCACAACAGTGACGTGCTGAGACAGCTGGAAAATCATGATAAAGATTAGTCAAAGGGTTTGTGGCTAGTTACTTTGACCTGGAAGTTAAAAGGAATGCACCTGAACTGAATTTCATGTAGAAATAGCTGGCTTATGGGATGTACCACAGGCTGTGCCTCCTTACTGTACGTCACCGTGGACAATTGCCTTCAGTCAGTCAGAGAACCAGGATCACTGTTTCTGCTTGTTGCACAAGGTCTGATTTTAAACTGCTGGTTATTTGCCACTAACTTTAACCAAGTATGTGATAGTAATGCTCAAAATAATGTTCGGTAGTGAACTCTTGGGCTTCTATTTGCTTTAGAAAAGGAAAGTGGCGTGGTCTAACTCCATAAAGCTTCTCTTAGTTTATGCTTGTATTTCTAGGAAGAAAACATATACAGTTCTTCTATTACTGACTGAAATTGTATATGTCAAGCAAAAATACAGCATGGTATTTAATTCCTAATAATCACAAATGTGATAGTTGCTGATATTTGTATTTAGACTTGCTTGATGTGATTGGAAGGGAAGGATACTTAAACATCAGAAGAAGTTATTATCTTCCTCAGCAAAGATGGTGGTAGGCTGTATGGAGCATGGGAGGAACACAGAGCTGAGGGAGCCAATTACAAATTCTTTTGTTTCTGAAACGGTGGGTGAACCTTAAAACAGCAACAACAAAAAATCTCTACTTTTTCTAATGGAATTAATGAGGAAGTCTTAATCACTAGTACAGATTCACAGTGACGCAGTCTCTCTAAGAGCTGTTTGATGAATTCTTGTTCACCCTTCTGCTGTTTACATAACAGAACACTCTGCTGAAAGTCCAGTCTGAGAATCCATCTGAAGAGTCCTTCGCAGCTTATTACCATAAAGATGCCAAGAGTCTTAAATACTTCTGTAGTGTAGCATATCAAGTTTCAGACCTGAAGAGGATGCTTCAGTTAGTCTTGGGTGTTACTGCAAAGGAGGAGCTATTTACCAGTGCGTGGCTCTTAAGAGTGGGAGATTCTCAACTAGAACAAGTGTTTTCAGGAGAGATCCATGCTGAGAGAGGATGTCAGGCAAAAAGTAGCCTTTTTATGGTTTTGTTGTTTCTACTTGTATGAAATTATGTGCATGTTCTCCTTTCTGTGCTTCACCTCAAATATGTGGTATGTTACACTGAATGCTGCTTGATCCCTACAAACTGCTGAGTAGAGCTAAGGATACGCAATGTTCTGGGGCATCAACATTCCACTGATGCATCCAGACAGGGCTTGAAAAACTTTGGTTTTCCTGAACTTCTTAGCAGTGCTACTTATGTAGTGTGTATTTCAGTGTACTGCTACTGCTGTGAGATGTGTAATAAATAGCACCTGCTACTATGTTCACTTACAACCTAGAACAACTCTTAAGTGGACTGTCTTAAAGCTGATTTTGCCAAGAATCTCAGACTTACATTTTAATATACAGACCTTTCCCATGCAATGGCAGTCTCTTTCAGAACCAACTGGTTTCTTACCACAAACTATTACTACTTCACTCTGTAATTCCTCCCTTCCACCCTGTTAATGATCAGTTCTACATAATAGCTCACCTATGTATTTATAGGGGAAATATATCACAATTTCCTGCCAATTTAAACAAGAAAATGAAGATTTGCCATTAACTTCTCATGGTCTGATTCTGTATTTTGCTGTACAACTAATCTCAACCCTATTAAGCAGAGGTTCTTTGATTGCACCTCACTGCAGGTGGAAACATCATCGTTCCTTTTACAGAGGTCTTCTATACAACATTAAAGCTCTCCGAGTTTACTGAACCACCTTTGCATTTTTAATCAAACAGCAACTTTGGTAAATTTTAAGAATAACGTTAATATTGAACTGCTAGCAAGAGAACTTAAGATTTTCTGGCCAAACAACATTGCCTAGAGTTTCCCAATGCCTGGTGATGGATTTTTTCATCATCTAATTTCAGTTCTGTTAAAGGGGGCCTGATTTCTGGAGAAATGTTAAAGCAGTGGAAGCACTACCTTCTAAAATCTTCCATATTTTGAAGTTATTCTAAATTTTAGCCTCAGTTCTTATGTTAATTAGATGCACGAATAAGATAGCTGTTTACAGGGAAATAATCAGGGAGTTTGGAAAGAAGATCTTGTGACAAGTGTGCATGATTCCTTCTTATTTTTACTGTAAGAAGCTTAAAGAAGAAAAATATTTTTTTTTCTCTAAGGTCTCTTAGAAAAGTAAAATATCCAAACAAATACTGTAAAAATAGAATTGACTTTTTGTTTTGTTTTGTTTAAACTAACAGCTCTTGCTGCCTGACCCTGTTGCTCTCGGTAAAGATTTTACTTAGGTTACCCGTGACCCTATATCAAAGCGTTGGGAAAAAATCAATGCCTCATAGCTAAGACAAACAGCAGCAGCATGCTGACTTCTCAGTTTCCTGACAGCTTTTGCCTTCCAACTGGAGATGGGGAAAGAACGAGGAGCACAAGAATCTCAGTATAATCATAATCAGTCAACCATCCCTTCTGTTAACATGACGTAAATCAATCAAGACAGGATTACCTTCTGCTGTTCTTTGCCTCCTTCTCTTTTCTGCTACCTGTACCTCTTTTGGGTCTTTTTGAAAGAGGAGAGACAGGTGTGACTTGTGTACTTCTGCCAGGTGGAAGACTGGATGGTTTCTTCCTGTGATGAAGCAAGTACAATAGGGGTCACTTAGATGAAAATCCACCTTAAAGGAAATACCTCATCCTTTGTATTACAGTGCAAGAAGGTCAGTACGTGTGTTTAGGAACCCTTTCAGATAAGGGAATGCCTTAGCATTTTTTCTAGAGGGACAAATCTGGAACTTGAACTTTTTTCTAGTCCCAAGCATCTGAGTGGAGTTCGCATCACTGATTGTAGTGTTGTGGTCAATGTTACTGTTTGCAACACGTACAAAATAAAGTCTCTCCACCTTTTTTCTGCCCTGAGATTTTAATTTTCCTTTATGACTAATCTCCATATAGGTTTAAAAATGATACCGTCTTTCTGGTGTGTATATAGCCTGACTCGAATAGAGCTGTAGACCTGGCTAAAGAATTCATTATTAATTTCACCATTCACATAGTGAGGTCCTGTGTTTTTATCAACTGTAATATGTTATGTGTATCGGGATTCCTACTGTTGGAGCCAGTCATATCTAGCAAATATCTGTATTGCAGATGCTTAGAATCAGAAATGTCTGTTTCCAGCAGCTGCTATGTATTAGCCAGGTACCAGTTTTCCACCTGGAATACTCAGAAGTCAGTCAGGCTCCAAGTAGGCAAGTGCGCTAGCAATTTATACAAGTGTTGTTTTCATTTTTAGGAAAACGTACTGAATGCTGAAATGATAAAAATCACAAGATACATGGGTTTTGATTTTAAAAATAACTTTTGCAGTATCTAAACACTTAACAATGGTATAGTGGTTTTGTGAGTCTCAATACATTAAGAAGGGACTGAAAATCAGCAGCCACAACTTCATTAACATGAACTCAGGTTTGGTTCACAAGGATGCATGCGGTGTGACTTGCAGCAAAAAGGGAATATAAGGAAGCTGTTAAATCGCAAGAGAAGTTTTACTTAACTTCTGGTTATGAAAGAAGGATCTGAGGTTGTGGATAGAAGGAGTTGATCAGTCCTTGACTGAGGATGGGGAAGAACAAAAAAGAAGAAAGTCCATATGCCTTGTGTCAACTAGGATTTTCATGTCTCAGATGGTACGTTAGTTAACAATAAAGCTTTTTGTTAGATAACCATGAAGTCTTTGATCTTAATGAAGATAGTTTGAATTTCTTGTCCATGTTGAAGGGGCATGTGCTCCTCCAGAACTATTTGCCTTGTGAGTTCTGTGGGACTTGACGCTAAAAGCATGCACAACGGTTTAAAGGAATAATATTGAAGAACAGCATGCATGAAAAATACTTGAAGAATCTAGTATGAGTGTTTATAATATATATACCTTAGCGTGTGAGAGAAGTAGTTTCGTAAGCGTTCAAGACATTCATCCCTGGCTGGAACATGCTTAGATCTTTAACTAGCAACTGCTAAGAACATGTTTTTACAATATGTTTTAGGTTACTACTTCTTAGAGGGATTATTTGGCAAGTTCTGCGCTGGCTATTTTTCAACACCTTAGCTGCCTTGAGTCAACTGAAAATGTTCAGGATTTGTCTTCAGGTAGTCTGAATGGCTTATAGCAGCTGCTGTGATGTAGCAGCGCGTTGAAGAAGAGAAGCGTGTTTTCTTGGCAGTCTAGTCAAAGCTCAAGGGAGTTTCAAAAATCAGGAATACTGCTGTGAAATGGATTATCTTGCAATGACCATGACCTAGAAGTCTGACATAATCCTTTCAGTTTTCCCAGTGTGAGAAACAGATTATGGTGTGGTCAAGTAGTGAGGTGGTCAGTAAGTACATCGTTGTGGTTAGACATGGTTGTGCGTGAGGAAGAAGAATCAGACCCTTCCTGTCTGAAGGAGGCTGTTTTCGTGTGTCCTGAAGTATCCTAACTGATCAAGAAGGTGCTGAATCTGTATGGCTGTCATGGCCCATTGTTCAGGTACTTGTATCTGTCAGGTCTTCCGAGAGCTTCCTTATCTCAGAACATCACCGAAGTCTTCTCTGGATGAAGCCCGTACCAGCTGTTCTTCTGTAGGTGCTAACCTGCCAGTGATGGTGGTGCCTGTGAAGAAATATTGCTGTAGCTGCCCGGAATGTTTCCTCGGTGCTTAGAACAGTAGCTGTCAGCAGGAGAAACACACTTGCTTGGTCTGAACCTTTGAAACTGGTTGATGAAAACAGTTGTGTTTACTTGCCTAGGATTTCACCAACAGGAAACCAGGAGGAAGCTGTCTGTCCCGTTTCTATCCCTGCAGAAGGCCCAGCCAGGGGCGTGTAATTAGCATATTATAAAACTGGATTGTTGCTCATATTATTAGGTACTACAGGGAGCCGAGCAGAAATTGTTCTTAACACAGTTGTCTGTCCCGGCTTGCTCAGACAAGTTTTTGTGTTTGACAGTGCCCAGACTGGCTTGTGCACACTGTTTGCTCAGCTAGCTTACTCAAAAACAGAAGCTGATACATGCATGTCGGGGGGTGCTTCGTGCTGTTGCTGTTCAGCACAGGTTTTATATTCCTGCCAAACAGCTGAGCCCTCCAGTGCAGGGGCTGCTCCTCTTGGGGCACCCGGAGGAACCGTGTGTCGCTCCCTGTCCCGAGCCTTTAAGAGAGCTTCTCCTTTGTGACTGGCCAACAACAGTGCGCAAAGGAAGCAGCAGTGGCAGCAAGCTCCTTTGCTGCATGAAAATGGCAGTTTCTTGCTATGTATGGGAGTCAGTATTGTGTTGTGAATAGCTGAGCCATCATCTCTAATAGGCAGCAGAGCACTTTGGTTCTTCCTTTCATATCCAGCGAAAGGACTACTTGCCAACTGACCTGAAGTGTTTTAACAGCAGTTGGTTTTTTATTGTATTTTCTATTGGATGTGTCGCCTTGGAGCTCTTTAGGAATAAGTTGCCTGCACAAAAGTGCAGAAATTCTTGTATCCTCTTAGTTTCGCAGTCTTGAAACCACAGATGACAAAGCTGTTACCTAGCAAAGGCATGTAAGGACAATTGCTTTTGAAGAATATACAGATGCGATGTGTACATGCACGTGCTCTGTACCTTCTGCAGTACAACCGCTTCTCCCAGAGCCATGCTGGGACACTGTGTTCTTCATATTGATGCAGAAACAGGCAAAAGTTGAACGCCTTGCCATGATGCTATGACACCAAATCTAGGACGGCAGCACGTGTGTTGAGTGCTCATCCATGTGCTGGCACGAGTAGGTTACGCCTCACCACAGGCAGGGATCTACGGTTCTGCCTTCCGTGTCTTGGGATCTGTCAAAGGAGGGAGCTTGGGTTGGACTGTGTAAGGAGGTAACTGTGAGAAGACCTCCTGTCCCCTCAGGTAAGTAAGGATCTTCTGAAACAGTTTTGTAAATATCCTGAAACAAATGCAGAAGTAAATCTTGCTGCAAATTGTCCACTGCCTGACTACTTCTATTTGGAAATAACTCCCCCCTGAGGCTTTCTCTCAAAAGGCCCTCTTGGTGAGAGCATTTTTTCTTTTTTGTGCTCTAGCTAGTGTCGAAGGGGGAAGAATTGGTATTTGAGGTGCAGTAGGACAAAAATGACAATATAAATCATGACGGAATGGGTGCAGCTGCAATTTATAAAACTTGCCGGATGATCAATAGTTGCTCCTGTGTACTGCATGGATAGTGGGTGGCTGTGATAAAGCACTGGTTGCCAGCATAAAACTCAGCTGGAAATCTTATAGAACTTGAAGGATGGATTCCTTGAACGTTTGGGAAATGTGAGATGCTTGGCCTGCCAAATACTTCAGGCAGGATGAATCCACCCCTTTCCTAACTGGGATATTTCCTGACTTCTGAAGTTATTTGGGGATTGTCATGAAAACTCATACTTTCTGGATTGAAGCCTGGCCAATCCCAAATCTGGAAATAGCTGCTCGTGAGAACAAAAAGAACAGTTATATATTTCAACTGTACTGTCAAATATGCTGTTTGGCATAAGAGAGATTCTGAAAGTTTTTCCTAGAGCAGAAAGGGTCAGAGAATAGCTTTCTTGCACGTAAGTCTACTGACTTCCATACCCAGGAATGTAAATACCTGTTTACTCCTTTTTGTGGGAATTGTGTTTGTGCTGGGATGTTTGTAGAAGTTTAAAGCAAACCAAGTTGAAATAGATGCATTAAACCCAAACAGGTTGCTGTACCTCTGTGTGAAACATGACATCTTGGATTATTCTGAAAATAATGTTGTGTAACTTGCACCAAAAACAAAAAAAAATCTAGTATGGATTGGACCCAAAACTAGCTAATTCCACAAAGGTGCTAGCTATTAAGTTATTGTATATCTCAGGATTTACTGTGTAGTGTGTACTGCTCCAATCCTCTTGTCTCCAAAAGAAGAAAAAAAAAACCCTCTTTCATGCAAAGTGGTCTCTCTGGGGTCAGTGAGGGGCGAATACAAGGGGGAAATGGCTGGGCGTTAACAACTTCCCACAGGATAAAGGACAAACGGTCCTGCCTTTAAACAAATCCAGTTACTGGGTGTGAGTAGCAACTCTGAACCTTAGTGGATTTTTGCAATTAAGAATACAGGCTTCATGTTCCAGAAGACAATTGAACAAGTGTTTATAGTGGTAAGGGAACTCGGAGAAGGAGCTGGTTACACCAATTCATTCTGGTTATTAGCTTTTCTTTTCCCCTTCCTATTTATAACCCATTTAAACGTGACTAATGGCTAAAGCTAGAACTTCACTACATGTCACATAATCTTTTTTATTTTCACCCTGGTGGAGGATGCAAGTTGAAACAAAGACGTTGTTGTTTAAGCTCCCTTTAAACTCTATAAAAGTTCACATGCTTTCAAGCCATGCTTTTAAATCACACCTCTGTGCCTGTATGGGAAAACTACAGGCAAGTTTTGAGCAATTCATTCTTCGTTCTCTTCAGAGCTGAGCTGATGGCCTTGCAGGAAAGGGAGGAGGAGTATAAGCATGACAACATATTTCTAAGTTCTGTACTTATTAGAGATAGAGATGGGACCAGCGACTTGAGGTCATATAAGGAGATACACAGAGCTTTTTGCCCCCAGATCATTAGATCAATGCAGAACATACTTACAGTGCTAAAAGCTCATACCCATCTGTTTGGTAGTTTCAGTGCAGCTCTTAGGTGACAGATGTCCCCTCTACAAATGCAGCTATCAATATGGCACTAAATAGACCCTCTTTCTTTTGCAGTCTTAGTTGAGCACCTAAGATTGAATTAGATGAATTGAGCTATGTGAATGGCTGAGTTGTCCATGAGGTTGTAAGTCTCCCTCTGATGATTTCTGATTTGATTACCAAGCCTCTGCTATCACACCAAAGTGCTTTTCTGCTCTCTGTAAATAAAAGTGATGGTAGAATGGGATGCAGATATTGAGCACGCCACTGTTAGACTGTTGGCACATGTCGAGGGCAGTGTCAAAATGGCAATCCTGACTTCTGTTAACCATGTCACTCCAATTCTGTTCTGTGAGGAGTGTCTGAACTTTTATCACCAATTTGTCCTTGGATACAGGGACCTGAAATGTTTAACTTCAGCTTACCTTAGAGAAGTTGTTTCACAGACAGGCAAAGTGGGAGTAAGAAAAAAAAATAAAGAAAAAAAAAAAAAAACAGCCTTTGAAATTAAACTTCTGGATGTAATCACACCTGGAAGTCACTTTAGTAGCTTGGGCAGGTACTGGATGCTCTTATTTTCCATTTCCTTTGGACTGGCAGTATTGCAGAGCAACTTTTACAGCTCTGAAGAAGTTTTTATGAACTGTAACCTACCCCAGGAAGCCAGAGTAGCTTTCTGATAGCAGGAAGATGGGAAGAGACACTGTGTTAGCAACAGAAATAAAAATAGATCTGGACTTCAAAAATGGAGTTCAGGTTTCTCAAAATTCATATAATCAGAGTGTGAAGTTTTGGTTCCTGTTTATGTCTAATTAGAGTTCTTGTTTAGAAGAAGGGAGGTGTCTCTGAAGTAGGAGCTGCTAGAGGTATGATGCCATGAACAAGTCGGTGCAAGGTGAGGGTGTGGATTCCTGGCAGGTTACAGCTCTGCTTACCCAGCCTGGTGCCTGTTCTCCCACAGTAAGGCTGCAGTGCTTCACCCTCACTGGAGATGGATAAGTTGACTCACACCTACCGAGGGGCAAAAACATACCCATGTTGGTTTTGTTGTGTTTTTTGACATACGTAGCATGCTATAAATTCACGTGGTAGCATACCTCCAAATAATACTATGTAAAACCTCCTGTGTTTGGATTGAGAGGAACTATATTTCTACATCGAGACGTCGGGATTGCAGGGGAAGGTTAGTGAGCATCTCTGCTGTATTCTTGGCTCAGAAGTATTTGCTGTTTCTTTTGATTGCTGCAGTGGTCTTACCAGTGGTAGGAGCTGTGCAGGAGTGACAAATGCAGTCACTTGGCTAACTCTTAACCTGAGATAGATGGGATTGGTTTATTTGGCTTGAAGCCATGGAGATAAGTGAACCTGCGATGGGATTCTTGGTCACTTATGAGAAAAGTTTGGTGTTAGTTTCAATAATTTAGTGATGAAATTCAAGCATGGATACCAGATGCAGTTCAGTCTCAGGAGAGGTGGGCTTAGGGACTTCCCAGTGCTCTGCTCAGAACTCGTGTGCTAGTGGGAGAGCTCCTGAGCTGCACTGCAGCTCGTCCAGCTGTTGGGGGATCAGGTGTCAAACTGAAGGGCCCTATTGTTGTATTGATCTGATCTGGACGGGACAGAAAAGCACTGATGTCTCTGACCGAAAAAAGGGGCAGGCTGTTCACACAAACTCTTAGCTCAGAGCAATTGGTTTCGCTGGCTGCTAGACAGGCTCTGGTGTAATTAATCTTTGTCTGGCCTTGCGTGGTAACACTGCTTTGGTTTATGTGCTGCACCAGATCGCATCCTGGTAGAAAATGGAGATGGCAAGAGGACACTGGAAGGTATGTTAGTTTGTTGGCCGGGAATCTCCGTTTGCCTTTAGTCTTTTCCTGGCTTAATTCTGCATGTCTTCAGTGGCATTGCACTCTTATTCAATTAAATTTGTATGGTGCAGTCTCAGATGGGTTATTTCCTTGGTTTGACTTGCCAACATCCAACTTTCTGTTTCCATTGACAGAAGGATGTGGGAGGTTTAGGTTGTGGGAAGCTTTGACAGAAATAATGCAAAACGTTAAAGGTTCTGAAAAAGCAAAAGTGGAGCAATGACTTTGGAGAGAAACCTCCTTGTCACTGGATGGTCTTTATAAGAATTGCCATAGATGTGCAGACTGCTGCCCAGCTTCTCTGCTCTTTAGTCATGTCATTTCATGGTATATAGGCATAAAGTTCAGCACGATCTGGTTCAGCAGCTCAGATGCATACTTCTCTATGCAATTAGTCCTCAGCAAGAAACAACAAAGATGTTCCTCAAGACTGTAGAAGGCTGGTTTTCTGTGTGTGTTTGGTGTTTTTTGATTCATTTGATCTGTTTTTGCTTTTTTTGTTCTTTTTTTGCCTTTTTTTTTTTTTTGAATAAGAGAAAATACAGTGATATTCTCAGTAGCAGGAAACACACAGTTGAGTTAATCAGCCATATTACTGCAAAAGAAAAAAAAGAAAAGTTTTATGCCATGCCATGAAGCGTGTTTGAATAACTGCAGAATGTTGACTTGCATTTCTAAATTTTGGCAGGAAGTGAGGCAGGAAATGCATTATTAGAAACCTTGTCCAAAAAAAGTCTGTAATGGCCTGGCTTAATGATGTTGGCAAGGAGCTCTGGAAAGGTGGTCATGCTTCCACCAAACGCTGACCGCATATTTGTGCATTTTGCCAATTGTTGCCTCTTGCCCCTCACACGGACACTTCAAGAGCACAGTGAGTGTGCACTGAATGGGAGCATGGGAGTGGAAGCAAAACAGAGCAGCATTTTTAATTCCAGCACAGTCTGTTTTGGCATGCTGCCTTTCCGTAGGGATTTGTGCATTCTGTGGGGTGTAACTGGACTGGATTGAAACTAAGTTTTTGCAACTTTATTTGCAGTATCCGCTGTGTGAGTTCATTTGTCTATATGGATATTAATGCAATGACTCAAATTGTTGTGAAACTTTTTTTGGATGGTCCTATCTATGAACAGTTCAGACTATGTACAGAAGGCATCATCAGTATTTGTTACAGCATTCACATTCTCCTGGTGTCAGCTGTCCTTTCAGAACTCAAGGGCACAAACTGCTTCAGAGATACCTCCAATTAAATTGACAGGTACCTCATAAATTTGAGTCTGGTCCTGACTACTCCTCTGTTATAAACATTTATTTCTGTTGCTGTTAGGTTCTTAAAAAGAAAGACAGATGTGGAAATTAGTGTAAGTGCCATCTGAACCTTACATATAAACTGTACAAATAAACCTACCACGCTAAACAGAAATCAGATATGTAATTCCTTGGGAGGTATTCAGATGCTTTGAGTATCTTTCCTTCAGGTGACCTGCCTGTTGAAAATTAACAGATTTTGTTCCCTGTCTTCTCTTGAAGGTTGTTTCTTTCCTTACCTCTGTTCTAAAATATTTTTTTTTTTCAGGAGTTACTCTCAGATTATCAAATGGTTCTCTTTGATACTGGTTTTAACTTCACCCTCAAAAAGGGATTGTTCTACAAAACTCCTGCAGGACATCACTGTAAAGCACTGTAAAGTATAACGGTGACTTACAAATTCCCAGATATTTCTTTTTCACTATAGCAAACTGGCATAAAGCAACACAAGTCTGCAATCTAAAACCCTTGCCCTTCCAAACCAAATGGCTGTATGTAAACTGCCTGGTGGCAATGGTCCCAGACCATTGCTAATTCCTGAGCTGTGGCCAAAATTTGTTTGGGAGATCATTGACCAGCCTGGGCCAAAATCACCACAAGGACCAGTGATGAAAGTAATGCAATAGAGGAATGTTTTCGAGGTGACAAGTATGTTGTGTTTTGTTTTGTTTTGTTTTTTTCTCCCTTCTTCCTCACCCTACTTTATGGTGTCCTTCATCAATGGTACATATTTAAGGGATTTAGAAGGGAAGTGCCTTATTACCTTCTCTCCTGTGTATATCCGGGGCTGCTACGTGGCTGTGCCATACCTAACTGGGCCATCTGCAGAGAGTCTGGTTAGTAAAGGAACCAGCCGTCTGCTGGAAATTGGTTCAAGTAACTGAAGTGGAAGCTGGGATTAGTATTGCCTCTCTTTCTGGCTCCACCTTTCTGTGAAAGGAAAATTAAAAGATTGTAGAGATTCCAGAAACCTCATGAGAGTGGTGTTTGGGTGAGTGTGACAAAAAAATAAATAATTAAAAAATTTTTAAAATGCTGCACAAAGGGGTTAACTTAGCACAATTTCTGAGTTTTGGGAATTAATTTATTTTCCTTGACAAAAAGCTCTGAATGATTCTTAGCTGTTCTTCCTTATCCAAGTGCAGGCAGGGCAGACCAGGCTTTCTCCGTGTCCAATTTGCAGTGAATAGGGCAGTGTTGATCTTTTTGGGAAACAGTGCAGTGATACAGCCTTCAAGTAAAATAAGAGTAGGCCATGAGAACCCATGATGATGACAAAGCTGCCCTATCACCACGCCTTCCCTCTCAACTCCCAGCAGACATGCCCACTTCTTCCTTTGCTGAAATGTCTCTGATTTTGGAACAAAGATGGAAGAATCGGGAAGTTGTTGGCAACACTAAAGAATAGGAAGCTGACCTGTGGTTTCCTTGTTATTTTCCACTTGTTTGTTTTCACATTTCAAGGAGGAAGAGGACCACTTTATGCTCTGCTTTGGGCAGCATCTGTGTGACGGGTACATAGTGCCGTCAGCGGAGATCAGCCCCCTCAGGCACCCATCTCACCAGCACCGAGAAACCCCATACCACATGCAAGGCTGCAGAATGCCCCTCTCTGCCCCCTCTTCTGCCTCCTAGGAGGCACATCCAAATTATTACTATTAGATTATTATCACATTATTACTCCAGAAAGGATAAAGTTACCACTGCCTTTTTCTCTGTATTTTAATAAATACATTTTGGTTTTGTTTTGGAAATAACTAGCATTGCCTTTTATTTTAAGCGAACCTATTCAGCAGCACTGGTATATTGGTAACCTAAGAGCTGCTTCTCTCAAATGTGTTTTAATGAGATCCAGTGCAGCACATTTGTGTGAATTGCAAGCCATTTCCTTGAGACACCAGTATTTATAGGGTTTAATTCAACTTCACTTAAGTAGCCCAGAAATGGACATGAATTAGCTGAAGCCGATGGAGTAACCTTGTTATAAATAAGGAAAGAGTAGGAGTTATTGTAAAAGGAGTTTAATGTCACTAAATTATATTTGTCCCAGTGTAGACTTCATGGAATTTCTGGATCCATCTTTTTGTGCCCATCTAGTTCAGAAAGCAATAAGGAGCATGACTGCCTGGCACCATGGGGCTACACAGCTGGTACCTGCCTAGTTGTTGATTTTTCCAAAGCTGTGCCCAACAAAGTATTTTATGACATTCAGCGATCAGCACAAGTATGCAGTAAAAGTCCACTACATTTATTTTTATTTCAAAGTCATAAAACGAAAAGTAGGCACATTATATGCTGTGCATATATATAACATACATAAAGTTGTGTTTAAGTTGAAAATAGGAGCAGCTTCCCTACTCATCGTTAGTATTTTAGCAGTGTTCGCTCTGTGCTTGCAAAAGACTGACAGTCCTGAAACAAGTGAGGAGGGGGCAGGAGGAAAAGATTTCCAAAAAGAAGCAGCATCTTTTGATGCCTGCAGCCATGTCTTGTTTTAATCTAGTCATTTGTTGTCACTGGAACAAAATTATCATATCACCCTTGGCTAATATTTCGATAACCAAGTGAATGTATATATTCAGACTGAAATGAGCTAAAACATCTACAGCTTCCCTCCTAGAGAGAATAGAAGGAAGGCTCATGAATGAGTCTTTAACAGAGCATACAGGGACTGATCCACACCGTGAGTGCTTTAGAGGGATTCAACTTGCGGGAGATAGACTTCTGGAGTAACTCCCTGCAGGGCCTCAAGGGGAGGTGCCGAGGTGAGACTTCTCAAATGGGGGCGGACCCCCTGCCCTGTCCCTGTCGGGCAGAGGGAGGGGATCTGGGAGCTGAGGAGGAATGGAAACAAGTCCCTGCTCGACATCGCAGGCGATCCCCTCCCCTTCCGGCCCCACCCTCCCAGGTGCCCTTACACAACAGGTTTGAGGCCCTAGAGATTGAGAGGCCGGTGTGTGAGGAAGAGGTAGCAAATGTTCCCAGGAGGATGCCTGGGGCGAGGAGGTCGACTCCGCGCCTCAGGACTGCCTCCACCAAGAAAGACAGGAGGGTGATTGTTGTTGGTGATTCGACTCTTAGGGGAACAGAGGGCCCTATTTGTCGGCCTGACCCTACCCGTAGGGAAGTCTGCTGTCTCCCTGGGGCCAGGGTCAGGGACGTTGCCAGGAAGCTTCCTAACCTGGTACGCCCCTCTGACTATTACCCCCTTTTGATAGTCCAGGCGGGCAGTGATAACATCGAAGAGAGAAGCCTCAAGGCTATCAAAAGGGACTTTAGGGGACTGGGTCGGTTAGTGGATGGAGCGGGAGTGCAGGTGGTGTTTTCGTCCATCCCTATGGTGGCAGGGAGGGGTTCAGAGAGGACACGGAAAGCTCACCTGTTAAACACGTGGCTCCGGGACTGGTGCCAACGCAGAAATCTTGGGTTTTTTGATCATGGGGCACTTTACTCAGCACCTGGCCTGATGGCCGCAGACGGGTCCCTATCTTTTAGGGGAAAAAGGATCCTGGGCCAGGAACTGGCAGGGCTCATTGAGAGGGCTTTAAACTAGGTAGGAAGGGGGATGGGGCTGAGGCTAGGATTGTTGGGGCTGTGCCAGGGGGAACAATGGCTAGGCTGGAGGATAAGGCTATGGCCCAGCTGAAGTGCATCTACACCAATGCACGCAGCATGGGTAACAAACAGGAGGAGCTGGAAGCCATCGTGCGGCAGGCAGGCTACGACTTGATTGCCATCACGGAGACGTGGTGGGACCAGTCTCATGACTGGAGTGCTGCAATGCCTGGCTATAAGCTCTATAGAAGGGACAGGCAGCATAGAAGGGGTGGTGGTGTGGCTCTCTATATTAGAGAGTCTTTCGAGGTTGTAGAACTCGAGGTTGGGAATGACAAGGTCGAGTCCCTTTGGGTTAGGATCGGCAGGGACAACAAGGCTAGTGTCCTGGTCGGGGTCTGCTATAGACCGCCGAACCAGGATGAGGAGACGGATGAGGAATTCTACAGGCAGCTGACAGAGGTTGCTAAATCATCAGCTCTTGTACTCGTGGGGGACTTCAACTTCCCTGACATATCCTGGAAGCACAACACAGCCCTGAGAAAGCAGTCTAGGAGGTTTCTGGAGAGCGTGGAAGATAGCTTCCTGACGCAGCTGGTTAGTGAACCTACCAGGGGTGGTGCCCCGCTAGACCTTCTCTTCACAAACAGAGAAGGACTGGTGGAGGACGTGATCGTCGGGAGCTGTCTTGGGCAGAGTGACCACGCAATGGTGGAGTTCACTATTCTTGGCGAGGCCAGGAAGGGGACCAGTAAAACCGCTGTATTGGACTTTCGAAGGGCTGACTTTGAGCTGCTCAGGACACTGGTTGGTGGAGTCCCTTGGGAGGTGGTTCTGAAGGGCAGAGGGGTCCAGGAAGGCTGGGCGCTCTTCAAGAGGGAAGTCTTAATGGCGCAGGAACGGTCTGTCCCCATGTGCCCAAAGACGAGCTGGCGGGGAAGAAGACCGGCCTGGCTCAACAGAGAATTGTGGCTTGATCTTAGGAGGAAAAAGAGGGTTTATAAGCTTTGGAAAAGTGGGCAGGCCACTAAGGAGGACTTTAAAGAAGTAGCGAGGCTGTGCAGGGACAAAATTAGGAAGGCCAAAGCTCATCTGGAGCTCAATCTGGCTACTGCCGTTAAAGATAACAAAAAACGTTTCTATAAATACATCAACACAAAAAGGAGGACTAAGGAGAATCTCCATCCTTTACTGGATGCGGGGGGAAACTTAGTTACAAGAGATGAGGAAAAGGCGGAGGTGCTCAATGCCTTCTTTGCCTCAGTCTTTAGCGGCAATACCGGATGTTCTCTGGATACTCAGTACCCTGAGCTGGTGGAAGGCGATGGGGAGCAGGATGTGGCCCTCATTATCCATGAAGAACTGGTTGGTGACCTGCTACGGCACTTGGATGTGCACAAGTCGATGGGGCCGGATGGGATCCACCCAAGGGTACTGAGGGAACTGGCAGAGGAGCTGGCCAAGCCGCTTTCCATCATTTATCAACAGTCCTGGCTATCAGGGGAGGTTCCAATCGACTGGCGGCTAGCAAACGTGACGCCCATCTACAAGAAGGGCCGGAGGGCAGACCCGGGAAACTACAGGCCTGTCAGTTTGACCTCAGTGCCAGGAAAGCTCATGGAGCAGATCCTCCTGAGAGTCATCATGCAGCAATTGCAGGGCAAGCAGGCGATCAGGCCCAGTCAGCATGGCTTTATGAAAGGCAGGTCATGCCTGACGAACCTGATCTCCTTCTATGACAGAGTGACGCGCTGGGTGGATGAGGGAAAGGCTGTGGATGTGGTCTACCTTGACTTCAGCAAGGCTTTTGACACCGTCTCCCACAGCATTCTCCTCAAGAAACTGTCTGCTCTTGGCTTGGACTGGCGCACGCTTCGATGGGTTAGAAACTGGCTGGATAGCCGGGCCCAAAGAGTCGTGGTGAATGGAGCCAAGTCCAGTTGGAGGCCAGTCACTAGTGGCGTCCCCCAGGGCTCAGTGCTGGGGCCGGTCCTCTTTAATATCTTCATCGATGATCTGGACGAGGGCATCGAGTGCACCCTCAGTAAGTTCGCAGATGACACCAAGTTAGGTGCGTGTGTCGATCTGCTCGAGGGTAGGAAAGCCCTGCAGGAGGATCTGGATAGGCTGCACCGATGGGCTGAGGTCAACTGCATGAAGTTCAACAAGGCCAAGTGCCGGGTCCTGCACCTGGGGCACAACAACCCCAAGCAGCGCTACAGACTGGGAGATGAGTGGTTGGAGAGCTGCCAGGCAGAGAAGGACCTGGGAGTGATGGTGGATAGTCGGCTGAATATGAGCCAGCAGTGTGCTCAGGTGGCCAAGAAGGCCAACGGCATCCTGGCTTGTATCAGGAACAGCGTGACCAGCAGGGCGAGGGAGGTGATCGTCCCCCTGTACTCGGCTCTGGTGAGGCCGCACCTCGAGTACTGTGTTCAGTTTTGGGCCCCTCGCTACAAGAAGGACATCGAGGTGCTTGAGCGGGTGCAGAGAAGGGCGACGAAGCTGGTGAGGGGCCTGGAGAACAAGTCCTACGAGGAGCGGCTGAGGGAGCTGGGCTTGTTCAGCCTGGAGAAGAGGAGGCTCAGGGGTGACCTTATCGCTCTTTTTAGGTACCTCAAGGGAGGCTGTAGCGAGGTGGGGGTTGGCCTGTTCTCCCACGTGCCTGGTGACAGGACGAGGGGGAATGGGCTTAAGTTGAGCCAGGGGAGTTTTAGGTTAGATGTTAGGAAGAATTTCTTCACTGAAAGGGTTGTTAGACATTGGAACAGGCTGCCCAGGGAAGTGGTGGAGTCACCATCCCTGGAAGTCTTCAAAAGACGTTTAGATGTAGAGCTTAGGGATATGGTTTAGTGGAGGGCTGTTAGCGTTAGGTTGGAGGTTGGACTCGATGACCTTGAGGTCTCTTCCAACCTAGAAATTCTGTGATTCTGTGATTCTGTGTGAACTGAGGGTGGTAAGACAGGATGAAAGCTGATTCTGTGGATGTTGTCACGTTGCCACCTGTATGGTGTGGTGGGGAAATTTTCCATACTACTTGTAAGCAAAAGCTGCTATCTGTGTCTTTGGGGACAAGTATTTCCAAGGCTATGTCAGTGGCAATCTGCTGGGCTCCATTTTAAATAGTGCCTTCACATCAGGCAGTTCAGTAAAGTTTATGTGCTTTGTTTCTCCATCTGTCAAAAAAAGGTGATGGTTCGCAAAATGAAAGTAATTCTGTATTTCCTAATTTGCTCTGAAACTGAGTCAAGAATTGTTGCTCTCAAAATGTACTAAGGCTACCTGCTGGGCCTTAGTCTGTAGCTCGCACTGCAGAGCTCTGTTTGTCTGCTCTCAGAAGTGGCAAAACAAGGCACCTGGAGGCTTGGGTATTTGTTTCTGATAGTAAAAGCAGTGACATTTTGTTCTTGAAGATGACAAAAGGCATGCGTCTTGCCAGAAATGGAACAGATACCAGTTTATGACAACTGATAGATTTTTTTAAATTTTTTTTAATGACATCAGAATAATCTTGTTGTGTGATAAATCGAGTATCACAGAATAGTGACAGAGGTTTCAACAGATCTTTTCTATTAAAGAGGTTAAGTTTGGGACTGTTTCACTCTTTTAAGCTTTGTATAGAATATTAAAAATCAATCTGCTTAATCTTAGTTTCTTAAAAAGTAAGCAAATATAGTGTAGCAAATAAATCATTAGAGCTAAGAAGTGTTATTTTATAATGGCAGTAAAGTGATTATTTATTGAAAAAAGCCATAACAAGGACTGTTGCTTATTGTGTTGTTTTTTCAACTTCATATTCAGGAACTATAGATTAAAATTCTCTTAAACCTCTACCATCCTTACTTTTCTGAATGTTTGCAGTTTAGAAACAAATACATTAATAGTGAATTGCAGGAAATATTTTAATTTGTATTTTAACTACATTTACTTGCTATTCCTAGACTGTCATAAAATATGCAGCTTAACTTCGTATTATGTTTCTAAGCAAAACTACTACTGGGAATAGTCCTGGGCTTATGCCACCAAAATCCCAGTAAGCTCATGTTTTTTCCTGCCCTGGAAGACTACTGAGTATCTCTCATGGTCAAACCCTTATTCCTGGATACGTCTCCTTTTTTCTTGCTTTAAGGTCATTTTCTTTATTGCTGTCTAAAATTGTTGCTGTTTCTTATTGCCTGGCCTATCTTTTGTCAATTGATTGTTCATGTGAACATGGAAAATACCACTTAGTGGAATAGGTAGAATACTCAGAAGGGAATAGGTACTGGAATAGTAGGATGCTCAGAAGGGAACAGGGCTACCTGGTAAATATCTTCTCAGTTCCAGTAAAGCAATAAGCTTTGAAGCATTTGACAGGTGTGCTGTAAGCAATGAGTAATGCTAATAGGAAAGATTGGGAGTTTTCGTATGAAATTACAGGATTTAAAAAAAAAAAAAGAGGTAATTCTTATTTGCCTGCTACGTCTTCCCTATAGGCCTTTGTTGTTAAGACATTTCTTCTGCTACAGCCAAAAGACTGAGGAGAAAAGTACTTGCAGGCTTTTGCATTTGAGATTCCAGACCACGCCAGGAAAGAGATGAGGGGGGGAAGAGGTAGGTATTATTGTTTCTTCTTTTCAATTAGGTTATTGATTTCACCATCTTAGTTTAGAGAGTGCTTGAGCTGTAGCTGAGTCACACTGGAAAACTTATAAACCCAGGTTGTTACCTTTATTTTGCTGATGTTTGCTGGCTGGACAGGTGCATTAGCTGCTAGTGGAGGAAAAAAAAAAGTTACTTGAAACAAAATTCCACAATTTGGGGATCTTGACCGTTAAATATCCTTGGGAAATCTTTTCACTTGGTACTGTTGAATGGTCCTTTAAAGATCAGTTTTATGGGTTGATACTTAAAATTCAAAAATGGTAAGTGCAAAGGAGTTGAGTGTAAGCTATGAAAGTAGTTCTTTTTGAAGAAGAGTTTTCCAAAGCTCTCATTCCAAAAGGAAATATGAAATGATTTGAGGGATAAAGTAGGAGTCCAGGAGAAACAGGCTGGCAGAGAAAACTGAATAATTAAAACAAATGCTTTAACCCAACTTCTGGTTATGAGCTACCTCCATCAGTCATGGTATCTACTTCTGTCCACTTTCCCTTGCGTGCTGTTGGTTACTGGGTGACTCGTTGTGCTGAAGAGAAGTACCCAGTAGCTCTAGAGCAAAGAATTTTGAAGTGGGTGAATGGTATAAATACACAGACCACACTTACCAGTAGCTATTTCTAAGGGGCTTGGGGAGGAACAGTGAAGTGAGAAAGGAAAGCAGAGCATTTAAGGGTGGCATTCTTTATTCCCCGCTGATTCATTACTTAAGACATGCAAAATGTTTGCGAGTATGCCATGCAGCTGCATCGGGAAAGAAGGCCTCAGTGATTCATTTTGTTTGTTTTAAACAGTAATAGGGAAACAACATATTATCTTAATAAGCTAATTCGACATTGTGTGTTAAACCCTTTACAACCATCATTCCATTTCCTCACCTCAGAGTTACAAGACTGATTTTTAAATATGTGAAACATCTTCCATTGCTGTTTTGGGGATTTTCAGGCTGGTATACGAAAAAACAGAAGCATGTAACAGTTCTTGCAAGTATGCTTTTGTTATGTTGAAAATGTCATGTCTGAGGTCTTAGTTGGCTTGCATTAGCACTTCCATGTCCAAGGGCTGCATTCTCAGACAAGACGGGTGCCACCTCCCAGATGTGCAGGGAGAATGCAGAGATGTGGGACATGATGCGGTCTTCAGAAGTCTGTTTTATTTCATCAGTGCCTGTTTCAAAAGCGGAATGCAGCCAGAGTATTTATTTTGTTGACTCTGTCCCTTTCTGTGACGAAGCCATGTGTCGAGGAAGTGGAAATTTCATGTTTGCTTTTTGTCACTTTTCAGTAGTTGGCTGTTGTGTCAGCTTCCTTTCAAAGCAATTGTTTGCATGGAAAGCTGTGATACAGTTTTAGATGTTTGAGTGATTGTCTAAAACGAATGGTAGCACAGGTTATTGCTCCACTGTCGTGTGCTGTGTAGTGAACTTTTTTATCTTTCTCAAGTGATATTTGAGACGGACTTTTAAATCACTGCATGTGAGCTCAATGAACAGCAGTAATCCATCAGGTGCTTGGGGAGAACCACCTTGGGAGTAGTGCCTTGTTTTGCTCTGTTTCACGTAGGGATTCCTGAATGAAAAAAGAGGTCTAAAATTATGTAACAAAAAATACATGGTTGGAGTAACTTACAGTTGAAAAAAGATATCTTAATCTTTCTGGCATAATCTTTCTGAAAATAAAATGTAAAAGAGAGCGTGATTTAGTGGCGGGTGAACACATGAGATAGCTCAATCAGAATACTGCTGCTGCAATTATCAGTACCTTTTGGGGGTGTTGGTGTTTGCTGTCAAAAGTCCTGATGGCAGAGGGTTGCTTTTTGGTTGCAGCATTAGACTACCATGAGGTCTGTTACTACAGCTTTGCAGTTATTTTCAGTTACCTTTGCAATAACAGGTACCCCATGTGAAGATTTCAGATTAGTAGTGTGAGGGGGAAATAGAAATGTACCCACAGACATGCACTCTGTTT
Source organism: Netta rufina (assembly GCF_964035555.1). Classification (NCBI taxonomy): domain Eukaryota; kingdom Metazoa; phylum Chordata; class Aves; order Anseriformes; family Anatidae; genus Netta; species Netta rufina. Next base: position 9,349,514 of record NC_140132.1, read on the forward strand.
CTGTTTCTACTGAAAAAAATAGAGTAGAGTCATAAAACAAAGGGAAAGGAAGCCTATGTTGTGTGTGTGAAGTCAGTTATGTGGCCTGAGCTTGTCAGTTGAACGCAATGAAATTGCAATTTCTGCTGAAATTGTTGTATTTTACTTCAGAAAAGAGCACAGAAGATTTCACAAGTTTATGAAATGCCATGATCTGTAAATACGTGGGAATTCTGTGACCACAAAAAATTACTAGTGCAATACAAGCTGAAGTTCCTGCTATTCCTCTAATGCAAGGGGAATATTGTACTAGAACTTAGGCTCTTACTTTGGATGGCATTTTTCTAACATTTGATGTGTCATCCAGTAATAATCTACTTGTAGGGGAGAAAAACAGTGGTCACAGGAGAAAACATGTCATTGCTTTGGCATGTCATGATGATAGCAAAGGATTGTTTTTCAATTTTGAACAAAAAATGTGAAAAGTGGAAATTTTCTTGTAGCGTCTTTGTCATCTTGGGTTAAAAAAATGAAAAAACTGGATGGGTTGCTAGGTTGATGGAGGACAGTAAAAATGACTGGGACTTCTTACAAAGAAGTAAGGTTTTCTTCATGGAATTTCTGCTTCAAAAAGCCCCCCCGACCTTGTTACTGTATTGTGTCTTTGGCTGTCTGGATGTGTCCCTTGATCAGTTCTTCAGTGAAGTGTTGAAAATAGAGTGCCATGTCTCATAAAAGCATCAAGATCATAAATATGCTGTTCAGGAAGGGCAGCCAGGCCCTTGCAATAGGTGCTTGTGAGCCAATTTGTGAGTCAAGCAGAAGCATTTTGTGAGACCTGCTCAGAAATTTGCAATCAGTAACACCGCTGATGTAGTGGGACTGACATTCTTCGCAAGGATGCTAATCCCGATAGCCACCCTAATAAAATAAAAAAGCTTCCATGAGTCCAGATATTATGAATGAAGAGGTAACTTTGTTGTTTCAGCCAAACAGTAAAAAAAAAATAAAATAAAAAAATCAGTGTGTTTTTCTTGTTACCTTTAGCGACTATTAAGCCCTTCTGTAGGCATGAGCTGGTGGACGTGTCTGAACAGGACCGTATGCATTTTTTACTGTGGTGTTCAGCATCATGAAAGCTTTCCAACATTACATCAGATTTATATTAACTGTTTTTTTTTACCCGTGATAACTTCTTTCTGACTGTCTGAAAATGGGTGCACTTTGTATACAGAAGAGTCTTTATAATAGCCTTGAAAATATTTATACCAAATGTTGGCATTAAAAGTAGCTAACGTACTGTTCTGGACCCACAAGCTACCTGGCGGGACAGCGCATTTTGCTTTGGTGAGTTGCGTCAGATCGCTTCCTGCTCGGGAGCACTGGCATTTTCCAGTGGTGCAGTAACAGATGTAAACTCACTGAGATGCAAAGAAGATAAAAACAAAATAGCAGCCAGCCAGTCGCAAGCTTACAGTGTTCTTTCAGCCTTCCAGGAAGCGTGGCTCATCTTTGATAACCACATAGCTACAACAGGTTGTTGGGGGTGGAAAACACAGGAATCTAAGCACTCATTTGGCTTGATGTTTTTTGCCCCTAAAGTGTTTTCCTAAATGTATCAAAAACTTAGAGCAGCTTCTGAAGAAGCTGTAATCTTCACTGTCCAGAGCAAAGTGGAGTCCTGGCTACATTCTGATTTGCTTTGGAACATTGCAGTGAAACTGAATATGATGTCTGTTTTTATAACATTTCCTAAAAAATCATTAACAAAATCATGTCTTATTTCAGAGACTTTCTTGCAAAATGCTCTGATTATACTGGCAAACCTGACGACCTTTTTTTCAAAAGCTTGCCACTATGGTTATGCATATACAGTTTGTATAAGAAGTGCCTCTTGACTTTAATGCTTCACCTGTTGTAACCCAATATAGATTCTGTGTTCCCATGAGAGTTGTTTTTGTGTATTTATCAGCACTGGAAGTGGGCAGGAGACAACGAGGATCTTGGGGGCACAGATCGCAGCAGGTATTGCAGGCCATTTGCAAAACTGTTGTGAATAGCAGGCTAGAGTACATCGATCTATTCAGAGCTGAAGGCTTTTTTACAGAGAGGTAAAAGCTGGGAGCTCCAGAACTGAAATGTCCTTCAAAAATCTTAACTGCTCTGCTGGACCCAACTAACCCTAGCAGCGAACAGCTGCTGGTTGAGCTGTGGGCTGATTTTTTGCAGAGGAAAAGCCATGCTGCTACCTGCACCAGGAGAGAGGGGAGAAATCCATGCAATAGAGAACTGAGGTGCTGACCCTGGTCACGGCATCTTGTTCCCAGTTTCGTGTTTTCACAGCAATAACTTCATTGTGGTGTTTGTTTGCTGGGATGTGAACAAATTTGACAGTTAACAGTCTTTTACGTAATGTGGATTTTATTTTTCAGGCTGAACCTACCTATTGTTGCTTGTGGGTATTCTGCTTCGCAAAGATGATGGAACCTCATTCCTATTGAAATCTAGTTTCTCCTGTTCTACCCAAGTGGTTTTAAGTAATTGTTTCACTAGAGACAACCAGAGACTTTCCTGCCCCATATTAGTTGCCAGCATGACTGGGAGGCAGCCTTTTCAGAAGTAGCTAGTAGCTTATCAGATAGCCAAAGCCCACAGCTGTTTTCATTTTGGAGGGTTGTAGGGACCAGAATCTAAAGATGTCTTCTCATTTAGATTTTCAAGTCTAAACAGAGAAGAAATTGAGTCCAGCTTACTTATAATCCCAGTCAAATCCCAGTGGTCAGTGCTGAACCCCACAGTCAGCTATGGAGAGCTTGTGCTCTCAGCTCAGTGGTGTGGTGGAAATGGATGGGGTGGGTGAGCTGGAGGGCTCTTCCTATAGGGCAGCTTCCTGTTCGTGGCACGTGGGTTTTTAAATGAGTATTGGACCTTTAGGCCTGTCATCTGCAGGGTTTTGTCTGAAGTTGGAGGAAGGGCAAAAAAAATAATCAGCCTAAGTAGAAATGCAAACGAACCGTCATGCTTTTAATCACAGTGGCAGTGTGGGAATCATAAATCAGGGAGACAAGTAACAGAGTGGTTACAGGAAGCACAGATGAGGAAAAAAGGTTACGCTTTTCATTTGAAGATACTTTAACTGCTCACTGACCCTGTGCCTGCAAATTTTTTGCATGGTGACTGACAAAAAGAAACCAAAATTATAAAGAAGGAAATCAACATTGTGTAGATTTTCTCATTCACCTTTCTAACTGTATTTTCTTTATTCTGAGAGATGTCTTTTAACCATATGCAGTAATCCTTTACAGTCATGCACGAAGTGCTGCACCCTTCTGCTTGTGGTCAGCGTACATGCATACAGGGTACTCTGATTGATGCTCCTGTTTCTTTCCTTGTGTGTTTCTTTCCCTTGCTGCCTCTCAAGAATGAATAAAGGCTGTAATATGATGGAGTTCTTTTTCCAGAAAAGAAATCAATGAAGTTTCAAGAGACAGAGGAACATAATGTAGCCTTTCTGTTCATGTAGATACAGCTGAGATAACTCTTCATTTCTGCCTGTGACAAGCAAGGGAAAAATTGGAAAGCTCATTGTTGTATTTTCAGATGTATTGCCCTAGACACAGCTTTGTGCCTGGAACCACAGCCGTGAGAATTTGGTAGTCAAGAAGTGTATCACAAAATGTTTGTTTTAAAGGATTTATGTGCTCACAAGTATCTATTTTTCTATGTTTTATCGGTTATTTTAATCATAGTTATTTCATCTCCTTGTCTTCTTTTCCTTTGACTAATTCTGAAGTTTTGTAATGAACTTTCCTTCTTGTGGAGTAATCCAAAATTGACTTACTGATAGAGTAGCATCTGGGGATTAAAGTCTAATAGGACCTATTTTCTGGTCTGTTTTCTTCTGTGAGACCTTGGGCTTCTGACACAAGCCCTATGTCTTCAAGAAGTCCTTATTTTTAATATATCTACAATCTAATGCTCAACTTGAGATCCCTTTGCCTGATTTGAAGAAGTACCAAAGCTTCCACTGAATGTATTTTTAGCAGTGCGTGGCCAGAGATTTCAGGCTTTTCATTTTGGTTATATTGAACTTCCTGAATGTTTTCATTACTGTTTCTCTTTCACACCTTCTAGGCAGTTGTACCATTGCTGTTCTACATTTCAAGATTATCAATGTGAGCTTTGTGAGCTTTTTTGTTTGTTTTTAGCTCTGCACAATGATAGCACTTTTATTTTTTGCATACGAAAGGCATATAGTAGCCAACTGTTTGCAGTTACCTGCAATTTTTTTGCAGGTGACTAGTTGGTGGTGTCAGTGGTAAAAACAGAGCTAGGTGTGGTGTCAGTGCTGGGCTCTGCCTCCAAGTTTACATTTGCCTGTTTAGAAGATCAATCAGTGCCACTGAAATCTTTCACATTAAGAGTCTCCTGATTCCAAAGAGGGGAGCCTTCCTTACCGGTGTCTCTTCACACAGTCGTTTCCACAAAATCCACTTGTAAATTTCTCCAGATCAGGCAATCTCATTTGTCTGCTTCTAGTCTTGTAACACCCTGAAGTTCAAGAGGTTTTCCAGAGTTGGAGAGAGAATGCCCTGCAGAGCTCCTTCACATCTGGGTGATGCACCTCGAGCAGCAATAGGTTCTGGACAGTGCAAGCTGTGGGGTGAGCCCTGTGCAAAATTTGGGTGACACCCCTTAGTCCAGCACACCTGAAAAGCTGAGGAAGGGGAGTGTGTGTGCAAGAGAGGTCTGTTTTGTTCATACGTGTGGAAATGGTATAGGGGAGGGCTTTGATTTCAATAAGGATTATGGGTTTGAATCAGCCTTATAGGAACAGAAGAGTGAGGAACAGAATCTGCATGAGAACACAGAAAGCTAAAGAGTGAATTGCAGCAGGTAAAGACAGTACTGGGGGACGAGACTTGAGTCCAGTAAGCCTTGATGCATCTCCTTTGTTTTAACCATCTGACTTAATCTTGGGATACACAGTCATTTGCCTGCAGACTCAGGATTTAACTTCTGGGAGGTGAACTAATCCCGTAGAAGTTTGATTAGTAGCACAAGGATTACCCTCTGTGAGCAGAGTTGCTCTTGGAAAATTTCTTCAGTCTTTTCTTCTCAGTCCATTTGCTCTGTAAACACACTGTAAGTGATACTTGAAGGTTTTTTAAATTTATTTGGTATTTCTGTGAAGCTCTTAGATTTGCCATCTCTCTAGTTTGAGGGCTCTGCTTTATTGCTGGTAGGTGACCCGTTAATATTCTGGAAACTGGAGGGTTTTGTTTTTTTTTTTTTAAAGTATTGATACTTTCAACATGTAAAAAGAAAAAAGGGGAAAAATTCCTTTGCATTAGTCCATTTTAACAGCCAAGGCAATTTTCCACATGGTGGCTTTATGGAAATGGGTTGCAGCTCTTGCCGAGCATGACCAGAACATTACAGGAAATGTATTTTCATGGAAGATTTGCTGCAATTGCCAACTGGAGAAGGGAGGGGGACAGGGGTTTGTTCTGTTAATGGACAACTGCGTGCCGTGATGTGAATCCCTCCTGTTAAATTAAATTGGTTTGCACTTTGCACCACTCTTGTCCCATGCTGAAAGAAATCGTTGCTGATATCCCATTTCCCTCTGTGTGTCTCCAAGTGTGTTGGCTTAGCATGACACGTTATGCTGAAATGGGGTGAACAACAAACACGTTTAGGTATCTGGCAGAGGGAATTTATGTGGTACAAACAATTGGAACACTTCCATGGAGTGGCTTGATCAGAACCGGAACTAATAGAAATTGGCTTTGCAGCCTCAGTGCTTATAGGTGGTGGTATTTTACATGATTTATACTAGTATTGAATGAGATTTAAATTCTGCAGGTATTTTTGCACGTGTGACTTTGAATAGTTTCTTAAGTTAAAACTTCAGCATGGAGGTCTGAAGGGTTGAGTATCTTTGGTGCACTGTGAGTGTATTTTTTGATAGTTGTTTCAGCTAAAAGATTGAGGCATCCCGTGTAGAAGCAGCAATGGTATTTGGCCTTGCTCAGAGGTGAAAATGTTATCTATGCTGGGAATATCTGATAATTTGCAGGAGAAAAGCACTGCATGCCTGATTCTCCTGTGGTAAATACTTGAATTCTAGTAGGTCCATTATCAATTCCGGATGAGAGATTTTCCAGCTCTTACTGCATACATAGGAGAGGAAAACAAAAGAGGAACAGAAAAGAATGGACAGCACAGGTACCGTCCTTTAAACTAAACTCCTTTTTCCTCTCAAAGTGGATTGGCACCAAGGAAGCAGGGATGCCTCTTAAATATTCATGTAGGGTCCTGCTGACTTATGTTTTCTTTTCCTTTTTCTGCCACTTGATTCCAGTCTTCTCTTGTAAGGGGTGTGTGTGTGTGTGTATACATATACATATACATGCATATTTTATATATATATATATATGTATATGTGTGTGTGTGTGTATATATATATATATATATATGAGCTCTGTAAGTACATACTGACCCTCTAAGTGGCTAGACAACTCCATTTGAATGTAAAGATTTCACTTTAAATTGGAAAATCTCATTCTAAAAAAAAAAAAAAGTACATGAATAGGATTTGCTCACTCAGAGTTGAGTTATGCCTAACTGGGGGGGTAAACTCATCCAGATGGTAAAAATAGTGTTTGTGATAATATTTTTGGAGGAGTTGAGGTTTTTACAGTGATGTGTGGAATTTTCAGTGGTAGGGTTGGTTTTGCTTTGAATTTACTATAGAAGAAAGTTTTAATGTCTACTGTGTGATGTTTGTAATTACATGACTAGGGAAAGAGGAAATGGTGAAGTAAGACTAATTTGATAAAATTACCCTGAACATGCACTAGATGTATTCCCTGACAAGTTGCCAAACTGTGTGTTAGAAAATTCTTTCATTATTAGCACTTTAATTTCCCATTCCCAACAATGGGGAATTGGTTTAGCCATGTTTGCTCGCTGCATAGAAAATCTTGAATGATCAACTGAAATGCAGCTGTTCGAGGAGGTGCTGGTTTGTACTAAAAACATGTCCTGCACAAATAAAGTGATACATTTCATTTGGCATATGATACATTTGAAGTCTGGTTTTAATTTTGCTCATCAGCAGCATTATAACAACATCGCCCACCACAGCTTATCTTCCTGTACTTGTCATGTCTTCATGCCAAATTTTGTTACATTGAGAGAAAAACTGCTAAGTCGAAAGAAGTCAGGAAGAGGCAGCATGGTGGAAAGGAAAGGGCCCTAGAGGAGATGAGGCTGCCTTGGTTTTTCTTTGTGACTAAGCTTACAAAGTGTGAGGTATAATGTATGTATTTTTGTAAAAGCTGTTGGTGATGCTAGAGTGAGAATAGCAAGTGTCTCTAAATATTTCTGTAGCATCTTGATTGTGGAGCTCTGGAAAAATATTCATAAAACTCTTGACAATGCAGAAGTAATTTAGTTCAGAGCTTAGATTTGGGGGTTGAACCTGAGGCTGGGGAATCAGTCTGCAGTGCTTTATCCTGCAAGGGGACAAGGCGACCGCTCCGTACCCTTATCACTGCTTACCTTCTGGGCAAATGTACGTGCAATGAACAACCTTCACCAAATGTGGTCCTTTGAAACAGTGGATAAAGGGGATGGAGAGGGGGAAGAAAGCAAAAACAAAACCTGGAGTCCCATCTCTACAGTAAATGGAATGAAGCCTGCACCTGCGCTGTTTGCTTCCTTCTCATTCTTTACCTTATTTTTATTTGTGGTTAGTTAGTTGTCTCTGTATGGACAACTGCAGTCCAGACTACCTGGTGGAAAACCTGGAGTTTGATAAAGCAGGCAGATGAGGCACAGTGAAGCAGTGCAACCATTCTACAAATGCTCCTGACAATGATTCTTTCCACCTACTGGAGCAGTGTCTGTGGTAGATGGAATATACTGTGCCATCTTCACTGGGCTAATGTACCATGCGTGAGTTCTTAATACAGCATCACCAGAGGATTCTTAAACATCCACTGCAACCGGAGGGAGTGCCAGCATCACGAAGAAAATCAAGCTCTCTTGTGCCAACTGGCTATTAAGAACTTGTTGAAAAATTCCAGTTCAGAACAACTGCACCGCACTGTGCCCTGTTAGAGAGCTGGACAAATCTGGGTTCCTTTCTGGAGGGGGTTGGTCTGCAGGGCAAGGCAGCTTCTGAAAGAGAGAGGGGCTATTCTCTGTAACTGTAACAAAACTACGGGTTTCTTTGCCTGTTGGTAGATGGATATGATGTTGAGGAAAAAGTGGCTTTAACTGTGTCGTCACTGCTCAGCCTTGAATAACTTGAAATAAATGAGCAACTTGCATCTGGTGGTTGATGCAGAGAGACAGCAACAATGTGCTACCAGTCAGTCAACAGGTTGTTTGGTTGACACATCGGTATTGGTACATAAGTGTTTGCATAGATGAGTGTAGTAAAGCTTTTTGGGGAAGAAACAATACTTTAATGTCTGCTTGGGGAAAAGGCATTAGATATTGGCCCTGGAATTAACATTAAAAGCTTGATACCAGCTCATAACAGTTGAGAAATGCATGTTTAAAAATAAGAGTCCTTAATTAAGGTCTTTTTTCCCTCGGACATTACAGTGTCTAAAAATACAGTATTTTAACTCTGTGCCTCTTGCGTAAGTATGAATACACACAACAGAAGCCATACAGGTACGTGAGTGTCCATCTTTGATTTCTTTATTCAATTCAGGACTTCAAGTAATGGGACAATTTATCATCTCGCTTATGCAGTAAGTTTTCTCCAGCATCTTATTGACCCACTGACCTTTTTGTGTGGAAGATCTTTTTGTTTTTTTGTTTTGTTGTGAGAAAGAAAGGTAACTGGCTTTGTCTTGGAATTTTCTGGGTTGTCTTGAATTTTTTGTGTTCCCAGTTTATCTAGCTGTGAGCACTGAATTAACATGTTTTGACAGTTCACTTGCTGCTGCAGCTCTGCAGTGAGTCCTCCTCACTGGACTGGGAAAGACTTGCTCTTGAAAGTGAAAAATAATAGGCTGAAAGCAAAGTTTTAGAAATTGCTTCCTGCTTTTTATCAATGCTTTACAAAGAGAATCTGAGTTTATAAAAGAGATGTGCATTGATTCAGAAAAATCCCAGCTGCCTCCTTGCCACTTAAATTATAAGAAATAATTCAACAAGCTGATTTTTTGGTTATGAAACAGCAGCCCTTATGATCAGTAACTCTCTGTTCTGAAAAGAATCACGACCTCAAACACACTTAAAGGGGCTGCAGAAAGGAGCAGTTGTACTTCAGACTTGAACACAGAGTCTGTGTGATGTTGCTAGCAGATGTGGCTGCATTCCACTTCGAGCAGATCCTTTTTGTCTTGTTATGCAACTGAATTTATTGACATAAGGTGTCTTGCTAAGCACCCACTGAATAGTCTCTCGAGATAAGTAAATCTGTGGTGGTGATCTTTGAAATAATGATCCAAAAAAGCCTATTGTTTGTATTACTGCTGTTCATTCTTTTTAGAGGTTGCCACATGCACTGGTGAAAAGAAAAGTTGACGTCTTGCAGTCTAAACTACATCCTTCCCCTACCTTGGATATTGAGAAAGGTCTTGTGTTGCTGGAGGTTATGATTGGGTGATATCAGGAAAATGCATCATCAGCCTCGTCAGAGACTAAATGGCGTTGAAGATACAAGAGAATTTATACCCTTCATTCATGCCTGATTCATTGCTTGATCACAGATTGTCCTGCCTGTTGCTCACATAAAAAGAAGAGTCTGCTTTTCTGACACAGCTGAGTGTCATTGAGAGCTGGGTTTAAACAGAACTATTTTACAGGTCGAGTTTTCTTCTGCTTTCTTTTAAACACTTTTCTTACTGGGTGTTTGTATTTGCAGCTGAGCAGGTGATGATTCAAAAGAGAAAAACTGTAAGAAAGAAAAGATGAGAACAGCTACTTTCTCATTTGCTTTAAGTTGAAGTAGGTATCCCATCATTAAAGTTACTGTTCCTTACTGCTGAGCAGAGGAATTACAGCAGAAAACTGTGTCAGCAAGTTTTCCTGTAGCAAAGGTCGAGGACTCCTCTGCCACGTGTCTGGTGCCTGCACAGTGTTATGTTTATTGAGGGCAGATTTGGCATGGTTGGCAGCGGTGTGAGTTTGTCTGGTAGTATTAGTGAGAGGGTGGGCAGCGGGGCTCACTCTGTCTTGTGTCCCGTACATTGATAGGAAGCAGGAACATGATGCGTGGGATCCTTGGCTGTCTAGTGTCTTTTTTAATACATAAATGATGTAACCTTTCTGGTTTTGACTGCTTTATGCTAATAGAATTAAAATAGCAATAGTTCTTCTTGTAGCTTCATTTCTTGTTTGAAGCATGCGAACAGTACAAGTCAGTGAAGCGGTGTTGGTGCTTGGTCATGATCCTGGTGCCAGGGTCTTACCTGAATAAACAAAATGCCCACTTCTATTTCAGTATGTTATTAGTGTGTGTGGCCTCCAGCAAATAGACACAGCAAATGTGAGCTATGGAGGTGCTGATGAAAGGAAAGATGGAATTACTATGTTAGGCTATTTCCTTTGCCCTTAAAATCACCATTAGGTTCCGGATTTCTGATCAAAGATACCTCTTCTACCTAGGGCACTGCTGTGACCACTGAAATCAAAACTTGACAGTGAGATAACACCATTTGGGGATATAATTAAATCTACTGATAAATGCTTTCAGTATTACTGGAACCCAGGCAGTGTGCAGCCTAGAAAGTGTGCGGGGTATTTGCATAACGTGGTTAAAATTTAGGGCAATAGTGTCCACAATATATAGAGGACTTTCATGGATGCTTTACCAGCGTTAGGAACCTCTCCTAAATGGAGTAGGAAGGCACAGATGGATCATTCATCCTTTCAGTAAACAGCAAATAAAATAAAAAGCTTCATTGGGTTTTGTTTTCCTTCCTTCAGGCAGCAACTGAATTGCAATTATACTCAGATTTTTCCATATTATTAGCAGGAGAAAAAAGTTGTTTCTTCTTATTCCAGTATTAGTGATTCAGACATGAAAATGTTTGTGTTGTTGTTGTTGCGGAGGGTTGTGTGGTTGATCCCACTTGCATTGCTATCCGTGGCAAAGCTCCCATAGATTTCAATGAGAGCCAGGTTGTCCTTTTGCTGGGAACGGGAGATGCTGTGATCTGTGTGGTTTGTGACAGCAAAACTGTTCAGAGCCAAGGGACTGAAAAACAACCCACAAAAATGTGGAAAAACATATTACAAAAACATCCAGCTATCATATCTGTGGGCCTGGTAATAATTTTAGGGGAAGTAAACAATGCCAATGGACTTGGAAAACACACAATGATCAGTTAAAAAAGAAAAAAGGCATAATTATCAGAAAATTCTTCTCTGAGGGAAGAAGTCTCTCTTTTAAAAATAATTATTTCAAAGCATATCCAGCAAATATCCTAACTATTTGTGAAGTGTAAAATGAGAGGTCTGTGGCTTCAGTATGGTATCACTGCGTTTCTCCCCGGATGAGCTCTGTGGGTGTCCCAGTTTGATGCCTGTTGTTACCCGTACAGGTCCCCAGGCCTGCAGGGCGGGCAGGGCAGGAGGACGTTGCTGCTCTTCTGTCCAGATGCGGAGGAGGCCCCTGTGCTGGACCCCAATCTGACAAACCTATCTATGCTTCCTTGTGCTCCAAGTTTCCTCATTGTAAATGAGATTAATGATCTGCAGGCTGGCCGGCACAGAGTAGGAAACTGGGAGTGACTAGCACATTTTGAATTTGTGCTCGCTTCTCGTGCTGGCAGGCATGAAGTAGAGCTAATTCTGTTTGAGTTTCAGCGCCTGAGCCAAAGTTTATGTAGTCCATGTCTCTTCTGTTTTGGTGAATAATCATCAAAAGTAATCAGTCTGTCTTCTTTTGTTAAAAACAAAAACAGCAAGTCATTGTGAGCACCCTTAGAATAGAACACATGAGGATACATGGTTAGAAAGGAACACAAATGATTTTTAAAAATGTTAATGCCTTGCTACAAGTAGAAAGCTTTGTCACAGAGTTGCAAACAGCAATTCTAAAGAGGTGAAGAATAACTTAAACCTGCCTTTCACTCTAAAGCTTTTAATGCATTTTCTTTCTTTTGAGAATGAACTTGAGGAGAGCAGGGATGATTCTCCAACAAAGCTAACTTTTCTGATGTCTGGCATGTGCGTTTACAAACCCAAACCTCCAGTACTAAGCCAAGCCTGGGCTGGTGCAGCCCTGGTTTTGCATTATCACTGCGTTAGCGTACCCAGGGAGGGAAGGGGTTGTGCCAAGGCTTTGAGCGGCTGTTTTGGGAGCTCACTGGTCCCACCAACTCCTCCTTCAGTTCTCTGAGCCACCGTGGGGCTTGTTCTTGCCTTGCATCTGGAAACTCTCTGCTCTTCGCAGAACAGGCAGAAGGAAACAACTCTGTTAGCCAAGGATACTGGGCTGTGAAGTAGGAATTGCTGGTTCTTGGAGAGCTGGGGAAGAAACTGGGTGATTTAAATCCCTGCACCACACCCATGTTTTACTGCAAAAGCCAGGATCCCCTGGCTTCAGTAGCTGCTCTTTCCTTTTCTTTGGGCACAGCCAGGATTTATGTTACTCGTTACTACAAGCAGCTTGATGCTTAGTACTTCAGTCTGCCCCCTCCTTACTCACCCCATGCAGGTGGGATACAGTCACTCCCTGCCTGTTGCATGTTTGGAGGTGCTGGAAAAGAGTGTGAAGTAAGCACTGAATGCTTTAGCCAGCGAGTTGGGCTGAGGAGTTGGTTTGGGGCTTTCTTTTTAAACACAATGGCAGTCTGTGAGCTGTGTACATACTCTGAAGAAACAGCATTTCCTGAAGGGGAAACGTCACTGGTGCTGATTGCAGATCCTGTAATTTTTTTGATTGAAGGTAGGTCCGTGCTTAAATAATAACAATTTAAAAAAAAAAAAAAACAAAAACATTTATTCAGATAAGTTAAATACTTGTTAAACAGTGTGAAGTGCTTCTGTCCTGTCTGCAGGTTTTGGTTCTCTCCATGATCATTTACCCCACCGTACTGAGGAAGGAAGCTGTGCCTGCAGGACAGGAATCTGTATCATTCAATGTCACTTCTGTCTCAGCAAAAAAGAGAATGGTGTCAGAAGACAAGACAATGAAAGTCTGCCTGTTGGAAAGACACAGTCTTTCTGTAATGTATCAGGGTCCTCCCTCTGTGCTTGGACAGACTTTGCAGGCCTTTTTCAGAGAAGGGATAATTGAGACTGCATGGGCTGTAGAGTTCTCAGACTGAGGAGTCTTTTAGAATAAAGCCTCCTAGTTACCCTGATAAGGTGTACCAAACCTGGACTGATTTATTATTATTTATTTTAATCATCAGCCTGTAAGTTTGTGGTGTGGTTCTAGAAGTTTGTTCTTTGGACCTGAATGTGATATGCGTTATTTAGAAGCAAAGCATGTTTGGCAAAGAGCTTATTTTGAAAGACTGCTGGTATTTGACATCCCTTTTGGTTCTCTATTGGTTGGAAGTGTTAGGAGAAGAGAAGAAGCTCTGTAATCTTTATCTTTGGCTTGGAAAACAAATACTTACATCATTTTAACTTGCTTTTTACAGGATTTCTCTCTACAAAAAAAAAAAAAAAAAAAAAGCTCTAAAGATCTCTTCTAATTTCTGTGACATCAGAAATAGATCTCCCTGGCCTGACATCCTCAAGTTAGTTTACAGGCCAGGGAGGTTTCAGGCCCCATGCTCCTGTACTTAGTCCTGTTGTCACTTTAAAAATGTGCATTGCTCACTTTATTCCTCTGAGTCTCTGGCACTACTGTAATCAATATTGGATTCTTTTCCTCATTCGTGTACTTTTTTTGCCTAATTATATGTTTTCACATCGTTTTCAGTTGGGATGAGTTAATACCAGGGTGTGTTAGTCTCTTGCATGCCAATGATAAGCTGTTTTCACTGTGTCAAAGGTTAGACAGTAAAAGCTGGAGAATATGCAAGTTCTGGACTGCTGCTCAGCATTCCTTCTTCTCTTCTGTACCCTTTCCTCCTGCAGTCCTGCAGGTGAAATGCCATGGTCAGAGACCTAGTCTGTGGGTACATCTGCGTTTCAGCCACCATGCTGCTGTGTCCCATGCCGAGGCGCCTTTGTGCAGTGCCTGATTTCTCTGTCGGTAGTACCTCGTGTTGGCGCCTGGCACAAAGCACCTGTGTCTTACTTAGCAGTGAGATCAGGTTGTTCTGTAGCTCACGCTGAGGTTTCTGCAGTCAGTACTACCCTGTTACTGATACCTCTGCTTTTGTTTTCACTACAAGTAAACTTCAAGCTATGCCGCAGGGATTCTTCAGTTGGCTTATATAGTTTTTGCAGTGTTTTTTTTTTTTTTTATCCCGTGCCATATCACCATTATCTTGGTTGTACTTGCCCAAGAGTTTGGGGACCACACTTCAAAACATTGTTGCTGAAAGAAGCTGATATTTAAATAAAAAATAAAGCACACTGATAAATAAATACTTTTTTTTTTTTTTTTCCTCTAAGCTACAGCACCGATTTTTACACAGGGTCCTGTAAATGTCTGCTTCAACACAGTAGAGAGAAAGGCCGAAGTATGGTGCTGAAGCATCGAAGGAAAAGTCTTGGTTATCTGCTCTCATCCTACACCAACTGTTTTCAGCTGCTGTGTCCCAAGAGCAGTAACACAACCATTTGTTCAAAAACGTTGTGGTAGGAGTTGGTGCAATGTTGCTGGAACATTTGGTTCTGCAAGAACAAAGAATACTCTGGTGTACACAACCCAAACGTAAGCTGCACACCTCCCTGGATGTGCTCCTTGCTGCTGTTGCTAGTCTTCTCAGAAAATCGGCAGGATATAAAGTCTGCTTTGAATTTTTCCCCTGTGCACAATCACTTACCATAGCAAAACTGAACCTGTGAGCCCAGAGATGTCTTCAGGGCTCTTGGTTTTGTCAGTGTGCATTTTTGTTACCTTTCCAGCATCTGTTTAATCTATCTGGGTAATGGCAGGCAACAGTGTGACAGATGGCTGTGGTTCCTGGGTGTGCTGCCCCTCTTTGCACAGGCAAATGAAAAAGGCAATTTAAAATGTCCGCACCCCCTGGCCATTCTCTTGTTCACCTCATCTGCAGCATGTCCAGAGCCTCCCAAGCTGGGCCTGCCCCTGCATGCAGTATTGTCATTAGCACAGCAGGTAAAACTGGAGGTTTTCTTCTAGTAGTATCTGAATGTAAAGGAGCTGATGAAGATCATCCTAAACCTGCATTTGTCTTAAGGAATTCCAGCCTTCAGAAGTGTGCTGAAAGGTGTTTGTTCACAATGGAGGCAGATTTTTATCTACAGCTTGGATTTCTGGTCTAAATCCCTACCTTTTCTAACTGTTTTGTTAGAAAAAATTCTTCTCAGGCAGTTATAGTTGTTGAATTTTTACTTCATTGTGTCTGTTTAGCTTTTATAAATGCTTTTACTTTGTTTACTGCACTGAGATACTGTGTTTCAGAGTCGGTATTCTGTGAATTTAAGATAAATTGTCCAACAAACTTTTTTGAAATAAAGTATTTTTCTACTGAGTCTGTAAACTTTTTACTCTTCTGCAGAAATTCTGTAGCATTTGAGAGCCATTTATCTGTAGTTTAGTTTTTATATCATGTGAATTTGGGCATGCTGAATTGTTTTTGGTTTCCTTTTTTTTCCCTAGATTGCCTTTTTTGGTGATCTGTATATGAATAGTCTACTATAACAAAGGAAAAAGTGGAGTAAGAATACTAAAGGAGATGTAGAAGGATCAATGATGCTGTAAAAGAATAATTAGCCATTATTTTTCCGTTACCCTGAATTGAATTTTCATTCTGTGTTGTATCGACTTTTAACAGTTTACTGAAAATGAGATTTGAGAAAGTCAGACTCTCACCTGACAGGCTAATCAGTCAATTGCTAATAGACCCGTGGTGCTCCACAGCCAACAGCTAATAGACTTTCTATTGTTCTTCTATCCTTCTTGATCAGATGGGTGATCTCTTTTGCTATTTGAGCAAAGGTATGCACAAATGTCACTTTTCAGAGTATGAAGACCCTAAAATTTCCTTCTATGAACTTTCCTTTCCATTCCTTTGTTCCTTGTACTTTACATGCTGTTACCTGCTTATCTCCCCTTCCTCTTCCAACTCTGTTTAAAACTGATGTTTATTGAATGTAGAGTTCCGGAAAGGCAGGGGACTGACAGTTCCGCAAGCTTTATTCTCTTTAGCATCTCTAGCAGCCCATATGTGGGAAGTGTGAGCATACTTCCTTGCCTTGGCTTAACCGTGGTAAGTCTCGGCTTCTCTGCCAGCTGCTAACCTGCCATGGCTGTGGCTGCGTTCACAAGGCTCTGAGGGGCCATGCTCTTCCTTTCTGGTGGGGGGTGCAAAACTGCTTCACGTGCTGCAGCTCTCTTGTTTGAGTGCAAGTGATGTTGGTGTATAGGTAGGGCTACTCTCTCTATGGCAGCTGAGTGTAGAGAGTTCCAGGTCTGTAACTGTGATGAGTATCTAGCTCATTGTTTCCTTCTGCACAGAATTCTTACTGAGAACTGTTTTTAACCCGAATCGGAAATCAGCAGCTCTCTACCTTCTCCTTTATTGTATACAAGTTTAATAGGCCAAGAGATCATTTATCTTCAGGGTAATGGGAAGACTTTTTTTCAAAATATTAGGAGTAAAGGGTGGGGGGGCGGAATTGTGAGCCCTACATATCCCTCCCACCCCCAGTCCTGACAGTTTTAATTTTCAGAAATTTTATCTTATTGAATGGTAAGCTGCCTCTGGGGGGAACACACCCACCCAGGGAATAAAGTTTTTTTCCATAGCAGTTGATTGATGCATTGGCAGATCCCTTAATCCCCAAAATTACAAGATACGTTTTGAAGGATAATTCCCAAGAAATGTATTTAAAACAGGAAATGTGCTATCTTTATGATGCATTTTCACTTCCCTAATAGACCTGTAGAAATCATCTTCAAAAAAAAAAAGTATTCCGCACAGTAGATACGGGATTTCTGATTTGGTAATACATGCAGCATAGAACACAGATTATTTATCGAAAGATGGTTTTGCCCAAAACATATGTTTTTGGAACTGTAGAGACTGAATGTAGTCTGTTGTTGCCGTGCTAATGTGAATGTTCAAGCCCTGAAAGTCAGGGCCTGTTAAACCTCCTAGGCTCTGGGCTGGTTTTGTGGTGATTTCTGTGCAGCTCCCATTGCAATAACAGTATTTTTTTTTCCCATACGTTTGATTTGAGTGGTGATCCAGAGCTTTTAAAATAAAAGCAACAGGAAAACGGTGCTGATTTGGTTAAAACTCAATGTGTGAAGCATAATGGCTTGTTTCTACGTCTGAGTTCCAGATCCAGGCAGGCCCTGATCTGTTCCCTTTAGTGACCAGGGGTAGGACCCAAGGGGATGATGTCGAGCTGCCACAGGGGAGGGTCAGGCTGGACATCAGGTAGAGGTTCTTCACTGTGAGGGTGGTTGCACGCTGAAACAGGCTCCCCAGAGACATAGTAAGTGCACCAAGCCTGTCGGAGTTTAAGAAGTGTTTGGACTGTGCACTTAGTCACATGGTCTGAATTTTGGGGTAGACCTGTGTGGAGCCAGGAGTTGGACTCGATGATCCTTGTGGATCCCTTCCGACTCGGGATATTCCATGATTCGATTATTGTAGTTCAGGAAGGTTATAGCACAGCTTCTCTGAAACAAAGCACTTCAGAGACAGGCAGTCCAAATTCAGAGATCAGTCAGCGCCAGCCACGTGGTGTTGCCAGGCGTGAGATGAGAGCTATCCCCAGCCAGTCTCTTGAATCAAACGGGCAACAAAATAAACTGATCCCGGTAGGTTTGGCTGGAGAAGAATGATTGATAAATGAAAATAAGTAGCAAAAGTTTCTAGGGCTATTGGGGAAAGGAAAAAAGAAAAGCGTTCAGGTTAAGGGATATCTTAAGTAAGCTTACAAATGCTTTTTCTTCCTCGAGCCTCTCTATTTCTGCTGGCTGAGGCTCTAACTGCATAATGAGGCAAAGATCTTTAGCTGATAGTGTTCTTCATCAGTCTGAGTAGCTAGCCAAACATTTAAATTGTATTGAAAGATGAAGGACTGGACAACAGAAACCAGAAAGTGCCCAGCAGGAATGGCCCTGATTTTACAGTTCATTTATTTCCTTTTTAAGCTCACAGTTTCCATGATCTGCACTTTAGAAAGACTCTAAGGCCTAATGTTTTGAGTTTTGGTCGTTGTTTTGGCACTTCACTGGGAGATTGAACCCCATACGAGCCTGCCCAGATAGATTCTGTGGGTACAAGATATGGTACTTGGTTTCTTTAGGTGACAGTGCCCCCTACATAACGCTTAATGCTCGTACAGACCTTTTGTGAAAGTAAGCTTGTTTTATCAATATCCTCCCTGAGAACAGATGGTGTAACACTTTGCATAAAGGGGGAAGTGATCTAATTCCACTCATGCTGGCTGTGATTTTCCAGTTTAAACAACTTCGGGTGTCGTCCCTGTGTTCCCTGCTGTAAGCAGGGGATGTGGTTGCTGCCCATCTAATGCTGGCAGTTAACTATTGTCCCAGGTAAAGACTCCAAGGAATGGGCAAAATCCCTGATGTTCCAGGTCAGCATGTCTGAGGACCTCAGTGCTAACCTAGGCTGTGGTGCAGTTTTAGGTCCTAGCTGCATAGATCCATTTGCAAGTTTAGAGCTAAAGTGATTCGAAGAGAGGGGCACTAGGAAAGCCTTAAAACCTCTGGTGTATTAACTTGCAATATCTCTATTCCTGCACAAGCTTGCTGTTATATTCCTAAATTTCACATTATTGAACAGATATATATTTACATGTGTGTATGAATAAAATCGGTGTGGAGGGAGAAACTAAAGTAAAGTTCAGTGCAAAAGATTCTAAAAGCTAGAAAACAGTGCAGTTTATTACCTTTTCCTGTTCACAGCTCTTGTGTTTTACATCATCCGAAGTAATTTTCTTCAGAATCATCTGCCTGAGAGTTTGTCAGATGTCTGAGGTTTAGATCTAGTCTGTGCCATTTTAGGCTGTAGAGGAGCCCAGACAACAATGAAGGCACCTTCAAAGGACTTGGATAGATAGGAATGAGTTTGGCTCCTTAATACTTGCTCTGGTCTCTGCTGCTAAAGACAGGAGATGCCATCATTCTTAACCTTATTGGGAATTACTTGATTTTCAGACGTCTTTTAAAAATGTCCAAGCTTCAGTTTAAAATGGAAGCAAAGAGAGAACAGCAGTATTGGAACAGGAGCACTGGAGTACCAATTGCTTGTGAATGGCTATAAAAGGTGTTTGTCTTGAGCACCCTCCCACAGCCCTGGGTGTAGGCAAGGAGCGCTCTGATGTTCCACCCTCTTCAGTGATCCTTCTTTGTCTTCCCTTTCAGAGGTCAGCCAGCTGTAAAAATATTAAAAAATAAATAAAACTAAACTCCATCTAAGAGTTGGCTGATTTATGAGCATGTCATATGGACACTTCCCAAAATGCCAAGTTGCCTCTTGTTCTTTAATTTTTCCTAGCCAACTATTAGCTCCCACCTGATTGTTTCTCTGTATAATACGCTAGATGCTGCAAGGCTGACTGAAATTCGTGGCTCAGTCTTTGGGAGCTTGATGCCTAGGAAACCACAGTGGATTTCTAAGGAACCCTCCTTGACAGGATCTCTCCATGGCAGGCTTCCATGAGAAACGGGTATGATTGAGGTAAATTGCAGAGGGAATCTGGATTTCCTTGGAGATCTCCAAATATCCTTCTAACAACAAAGTGGGAAAGATTTACATTCTACAGTCCACGTACAAGCAGCTTCTGATGAAACCAGCAGCCTGCGGAAGCGGCATGTGCATGGGGAGGTCGGCCGTGCTGCCAGGCGGTGCCCCGCAGGCCCTGAGCAAGGGCTGGCTCCTGGGAGCCCTGGGTTCAGGTTTCATCTGTCAGGCTGTAAAACCAGGAAGCTCTTATTTCATTAGTCATCTATTCAAATATGCTGGCATATTATGTGGACTGTAGTGTTTATAGAAGGAAATTATCTGTTTAATGAGTAATAGAAGGGGAGAGGGGAGAGAAACTGTCTCCTGCATGCATTAAGACAAATTTCCTTGCAAAGAAGAGCCCTCCCTGTCTCAGGAAGAACTCCTTTGCAAATGAAAGCACATACTAAGTGCTTCTGCTATGCTAGTGGTGATAGACAGGGTGTGTGCATAACTTTTATTTGTTAAAATAACTGCTGCAGGTGTAGAATGTGATCAGATGCCAGTTAGACATAAATACATAGGCTTTTGTAAAATGGGGCACGATTTTAGCATGGGTTATATTAGGTGGATTATCTTAACCTTTGTTTTGGTGGGAGGCCCACAGGACATTCTTCCTCATGTTTTGCTACCTTTGTTTTTAATATCATTTATGAAGTCTTTTAATACAAATCGAGTAATGAACATGCTAAACCCTTAATAGTGTAAGGTAGCAGGATGTGAAAAAGCAAATCATTGTGAAGGCTTCTGTGCTACCTTTGGGGAGGCAGAGGGAGAGTCAGGCTGTTTGTACAAGTTGTGTTTGTGACAGGGCACAAAGGGCAGCGGTGCTTAATGGACAGGCAAAAAGAGATTTTAGACCAGAATAAAACACTTTAGCCCTCATAGACATATTAACTGTAGGAAAGGAAAACCCCCATCCTTAGACACGAAGTCACTAATTTGAACAGTAGACTGGAGCCACTGCATTGACTCCTACGTGTGCTTTTCAAATGGTGAGCCTAAGCAACCGATTAACACATCCAGCTGTTGTTCACTGGGGAAATACACAATTCGCTTGCTCTCTGCATCTGCTGCAGTTCCCTTGGAAAGTCATTAACAGCAGAATCCAAAATTCTTCTTGGAGGAAGATAGGATAGAGGGATGAAAGATGTGGGGAATAACAGGAAAGGTAGAGCTGTTGTGAACCACAGCTACATTTATATCTGTGCATAATTTCTCATTGTTCTGAAATTAATTGCTTTATTGCATTTGCCTGTTTGTGAGGTACAAACTGTTTTCTTTCCAAGCCTCAGTGTGCAGAAGCAAAGTGTTGGCAGAAAGCTGTACTGAAAATTGGTGCAGCCTATTGAGGCTAGCTTGCATGTGGCTCATACTTCCTCCATGTTTGCCTGAGGGTAAGAAAGATAGCTTTGGGAACAAAGAATGGATTGGCACCTGATGGGGATGGTATTATCTATGTTGTGTCATCTTAGTGTAACATTTGGTGGCCCTGTGAGCTCCACAACTGTATTATTATGAAAATAAGAGACTTTGGCATGGTTGCGTAGTACATTTTCAAGTGGTTTAATCTGATTTCCAACTTTTGCACTTCAGCTCCTCCTATTGTAGGTTACTGTTTCATTGGAGAGACTCTGCAAAATTTCAGTTTCAGGAGGAGCTTATCAGAGTTTCTGTTCCAAAATTATTATGGAGGGGTGGGGTAAACTTATTAATTCCAAGTGGTTTATTTGAATTTGTATGGAAGAGCAGAACACTGTATTTTAACATTAATTTTTAAGAGTAGCTTTATAGAAGTGAGAGACACATGCACTTTTGACGTATGTATGACAGGTACTTAGTCACTTGTGCTTTTTAGAATTGACAGATAGCCCTGGTCCAGGGAGAGAACAACCTAATGAGCGTCAGTTGAATTGATAATAGCTTGTAGCCGTGTGTTTTGTAGCTCAGCAGCATTGCATACATACTGAGAGAGGAGTGGCTTCTGCTGAAAGCAAGGTGTTTGGTGTTTTCATAGATGTTACATCTTGCTTACATTCATGGCCTATCAAACTTGGGTTAAGATTAAAAATCACATTGTTACTCTTGTACAACTTGAAAGAAAAAAATGAAACAAAAAATATTATAGAAAGGTATAGATTTACTTAAAGGAGGTATCAAAAGATAGTGATAACATTTTCACTAAAATTAAATGTCATACAGCTTTTTTAAACTTAGTATGGTATAGCAAAAGAGAAAATGAATACAATTATCACAGTGGAAATGCTCTAGCAAGCGTTTTTCTGCTTACTTTTACTTTTTTCTAAGCATCTGCTGCAGTTCCTTTCTTTGTGCTTAGATCTGTGTTTGCTGTCATTACCACACACGTGTTGAAACTTAGCCTTGCACTTCATTACTGACCAAAAGTGATCACTGTAAGTACAACCCAAACATACTAACTTCAGAAAATTCATCATGCTTTTGTTTTCCTTTCAAACCAATAAATACACTTTCTGAGCAGTAGCATAGCATCTGTAAACTGGAATTCTTTCCACTTTAGTGTAGTGAACACTTTTTTTTTTTTTTTTTAAGAGTTAGAATAGTTCAGTTGGAAGGGACCTGCAGAGATCACAGTCCAACTGCATGACCACTTTAACTAAAAGTTAAAGCAGATATGAAGGGCATTTTAAAAACCTCAGAAGTACCCAAATGGTTAAGTGCAGCAGAAATCTATTATAGTTTAATAAGGCATTAAAGTTTTTTGATTGCATTATAGATTAGCTCAGGGGAACTTTTGTCTGTTGTGGCTTTTGTGTCCCCAAGGCTGACACCAGGACTTCAATGCAGGTTGTTAGAAATTGCGGTGTGTGATTGCAGTGCTTCACATTGCCACTTCTTCCAGCTCTCTTCTGACTTGTCTCATGTCACGGGAAGAGTAACCTCACCCTCTTCCCAGGTTTTCCATTGAGCACACATGTTCTGAATCTCACCATTATTATTTTTTTAAATTATTTTTTTTAAAGTATTGTAGGTGCCTTGGGCCAGGAATGGCCTTTCTTCTCTGGGTTCTGCTGTGATAGTAATGATAATTATAAATAGTAAGTAAAAACCCCATACATGCTTTCTAGTTTACCACAAACGCCTTTTGTTCATAACACGTACCTTTCTTTTTTCTTAAATAAATTAAAACATGTGAAGTCAAGATAAAAATCCCTGAGTACTCAGGCACAATTAAAAAATAAATTGGCCCTCAGAAAGAAGCACTGTGCACTTGAGTCACTTTAAAGAAAAAATAAAGTGGGTAGAAATGCTGTATTGCTGTCTAGATGGAAAACATGTCAAATATGCATGAAACTCTCGGCCCAGGGGGTGGGGAGGTTGAGAAATGGAATGCATTTTTTTATCAGCTAAAAGAGACCATTTGCTTTCAGCCTCACCTCTAATCCTGATAAAAGAGTTTATTGAACTCAGATGCTTTTCAAAGAGAATTGAAGGGCATGCTCTAATTTTATTTTTAGAGAAAGTTGAAATGATGATGTTGCCTTCATGTTCTCAGTGCTGCCTCAAAGTTGGGAAAAAAAAAAAAGGAACAAAGCAGGAAAAGAAAAAAAAAAAAAAAAAAAAAAAACACCCTGCCTGCTCCCTCTTCCCAGGCCTGGTGACAGGGTGTTTTTATTAACTCTGTTTGTGCTCCCATGCCCTCTCTTAACGTGACGTGGAACTCAGCACAAGCCGTGAGGGAACAGCATATTCTGCTCGCCCTGCAGCTTTCTCAGAAACTAGTGCTGGGAGGCTTCTGAGGGAAGGAATGAAGCACAGCTGAGGACTCTGCAGTTTCCTATTGCATCTGGAACAATAGATCTCGTAAAAGCATCACACGTGCTTTGTCATTCCCGTTGTATACCTTGGCCTACTTTTGGGGGGGCTGTGGAAGAGACTGAGGAAAGTGAATCTGAGTAGCCTGGAGAAGTTTACATACATCTAAAAATTTTAGTCTGTCCTGCTAAAAATTATTTGAGGTTCCACAAATTGGAAAAATAAATAAATAAATAAATAAATACCATGACAGTTACTTTACATGTTTTCTAGAAACTTCCTTTTAAAATATCCCTGCTGGAAGTCCTTGGGAAAAGATGTGCAGTGGTGTAGCAGTTTCTTTAAAGCAGTACTGAAGGACATCAAATTGTATTCATGCAGTGAAGAGTCTTGCACACACATTTTGGTCACGTGCAGATTGTTATGGTTGGAAGTCTTTGCTCTCTTCCTTTTGGACCTCCACAGACAGCGTAGTAGGTGAAAGGAGTCGGAGAACTGAGTGACCTCGTCTTTCCTTACAGAAGCAGGAATAGACTTTCCTTTTTTTCCATGTTGATCAGCTTGTGACTTCTGCAGAAGAGACCTTCCTGTCTGTTCTGTTTCTATAGGCAGGCTTTCCAGTTGGTCTATAATCCACACCTCTACTTCTGTCATCTGAAACGCCCCATTATGTTTGAAATGTATTATATTCTTATTTATTGAGGTTAAAAACCTATAATGCTTATATACTTTCTCATGCTGAGGCTGGAATTATGCGAGAGGCATAAAGACGACAGAGTGAGCAAATGGCAACTGAAAGCACAGGAAGATAAAAGGATGGGGTGAAGAAATGTCTTTTCTTGATCCATTCGTGGATCAGGTCCTGTAGCATTCATCACTGAGGTGGTGAACAAGGCTTGTTGGCTGATCTTTTTTACTTTGTGTAAAATGGGAGAGTTGAAGACTTATCCATTGTATAAATTACGTCTGATTATTTTTTATTTTTTCCTAATCTACTTGTAATTAAGAGGATGGAACTTTTCAAGCAACTGCTAGTGGGGAAAGGTTGATTTAATAAGCACGATCATTTATCAGCTAATAAGTTGTAATAGGAAATGTCATCACTCTGGTACAGTGTATGCTAGATACCTATTCTGACATTTTTTCCTTATCCCGTATTGACAATTTGTAAGCCATCTCTTTTGCTTCTAATGGGTTTTCTGCCTCTTTTTTCAGTCTGCCAGTGCAGTATATTCGTCCTTTTATGTGGCAAGTTCTGTCCTTGTATTATGCATGAATCTTCCTTCTTTTCAAGGCCCCCAGGTCTCCAGGTCCATAAATATTCCATGAACAGAAAGCTCCTTATGCTTTCCCTCTGGATTGGAAGTGTTTGGGAAAGAGAAGAGGTTACAGAAGTAAGGGGATGGGGCAAATGATGAGCAATTTTTCATCAAATTAAAAAAAAAAAAGTTGTCTCTTCTCCTTCCTTTGTCCTCTACTTACTGTGTTTAGGCTACTCGAGGTGGGGGCAAGAAACTATTTACTGTTTAGTTGCTGACATTTTAATTTCTTTGGGAGCATTTTAGTGTCAAATTTTGGGGAACTTGGGAGGAGAGAGAAAAATGGTATAAAGTAATCTTGTTGTTAATAGCCAGTAAAGATGCAGTGATATAGCACAGCATCTGACTGTGTCATGGAGCATTAATGACAATAGGGCTGTGCTGTTTTTTTCAGGTAGCAGTTAGAGTTTTAATTGTACATTTTTATGCATCCATATGATGTTTCTTTTGTCTATACCTGGTTCAGTTGTTTTTATGTGGCTTTTATAACTCTTAACTTCCCTCCCTATTGCCAGAGCAGCACCTGCTGGCTAGAATTGATACAATTGCCATCTTTAGCAAATAAATTAATTCCCTAATCGCATATGTGTTCAGGATATTGTTATATCTGTTTCATTCCTTAGGTTCAAACAGTTGTGCCAGCTGCCAATACAGAGAAGTCACCATCAGTACTTGAAAGGAGGGGCTTACTTTTCTGCAGGAAGTATGAAACAGTACACAGATTGGGTTGGAAATACCTTCGCAATCCCTTTTATCTCATACATAAGCTTTTGCTCCTAAACTTTCTGCTTCAGGTTCTCATGCCAACAGTAACAGTAACAATTCTCATGCCAAAACAATATCTTTGAGGTTTGTCTCAGTTCCTTAACACATGTGAAACAACTTTCAAAATGACCATATGATCTGATGCAGCGGTTTGGATCAATTCAATAGGTAGCATTAGCTGGAAAAATAGTACTGGAGCTGCTGGACTGAAAAGGAACAGTGAACTTGGCATACGGAATTCTTTTTATTCTTTTTCCTTGTTGAAACGCACTCGGTGTTAGCTTACCAGAGAAATTCTAATATGAATCCTTTGGTACATGCTAAGGGAGTCAAATGATGGGGAATATTCCTCCCCTAAAAGTCTCCTGCTTGATTTAAATTTAAAAAAATAAAAAATAAATGAGGTACCCTTGCATTTTTTAGTCATATTGCTGATTTCTGCAAATATGTGTTACATATCAAAATTATAAAGAAATATACAGAATGCAGTGGTGTAGTGCCAGCCAACATCCAGCTGGGATTTGCCAGAGGCACAATGTGGACATTTTGTGAGAAAGCTGGATTTAGCCTCTCTGTGGATGCTTAAATTTTGGGGGAAAAGATTTTCTTGTGAACTGTTGCAGTGTGGTACGTTGCAAAGAAAAAATGTCAGAGAAGCATTTTTCTGAAGCAAAGTATGTGTCTTTAGCAAGTGGGATTTCACAGTACATATAGGAAGGAGGAGGGGAGGGGAGGGGAGAGTTCTCTGTTAGACTGGGAACCACCTGGGCAGCCTCAGGCCTAAGGAGAGCAGGACTTCAAGGAGAGAAAACCATGAGTTACCTGGAGTTCTCCAGGACTTCCTTTACTTGTGCTCACCATTGCTCACGGAGCTGACTCAAGAACTGCATTATTTTAAGGTCTTTATGGTTAAAACAATGATTTATATGCTGCATTTTAGGAGTTTGTTTATTTGGTTGATGGGGAGTTACATCTGGCGGTGGGGTCTTGGTGGGTGCTGTGTAAATACAGAAGAGCTGCATCCCAAGCCCTACAGCCTTTCCAGATTGCATGGAGAAAAGACATAGACAAGTGATGTGGCTGGGAAAGAGCAATGGGAGAAGTTAGTGACAGTCAAACACAGGTTACAGTTGCCTTTTTCCACTTGCCCGTGTTGTCCTCACGTGATTTAGGCAGACAAGATATGCATTTAAACTGTGACAGCAAGCAAATAATAAAGAGACATCTCAGTTGGAGCTGAATATGAGCGAGTATCAGCTGTGTACACGGTCTTTATTGTGATGGATATTGTACAACTAAAAAAAAAATGTATTTAGTCTGAAGAGAGAATATTTTGCATTTAGAAACTCAACCTTTTCACCCCGCAGTTTGTCACTGTTCTGCCCTGGGTTTCAGCTAGCTGTAGGTAACCACTTCCTGTTTTGTCCTTAGTTTGAAACCTCGGATCTTAAAAGTAAACTTGGCGTATCTCAAAGTATGCATATCTAAACCCAATCATCTACTACTCTGATCTAGAACTGAGTTTGCCATTTCATAACGTAGGTGATAAGGGTAAGCTGAGGTATTTAAAAACCTGAAATAAAAGCAAATGAAGTGAGCAGATTATATATATATATATATATATACATATATATATATATATTTTTAAACTCAGTATGAAACAGCATAATGAGGTTCACTAGAGAGGTAAAAAATTCCTCTTATGCACACTTAACATATTTTCTGCTGCTTTGCCTGCCTGTGAGATGATTTAACCAGGCGGTGTAGTCTGTGAACTTCAGCTGCATGGTGTTCACCTGTACTGTGTTTTGTCAGCCTGTGTGCCTGTTCCCAGGAGGAAAAGGAAGAGCCAGATCAGATTTTTACAGAGCACAGCATACTGTTCTTGCAACTCGTCACCTAAACTTTTAATTATTTTATTATCTCTGCTCCTGAAATAGAGATTTTTGAGGGTGAGTTCTGTTTGTTGAAAGAAGAAGGGAAGGAGTATCCTTACCTAGGAATGTGGAGTTCAGACCTTTTTGTACCCTACTTTGTCTGGTGCTGCCCTGACCTATGATAAACTCCAGGGTAGTTCAGGACTGGTTTGGAATTTGCTCACATTTGAAAGCTTGGTGTTTGGAGTTGAGAATAATTTACTGAGCCACTTTCTCTCTACTGATGAATGACTGAGATGGTGAAATTTAGAGGGGAAAAAGAGCTGTAGAGAGGATTAATGGGGGAGGAGGAGAGAATTTTAAAACCGTTCTGGCAGCACCATTTTTTGGGGGAAATCAGCCATCTATAGTGTCCAGCAGACATCTATACAGCTCAGGACTAATGTAGTTCTTTTGAAGAGAATCTAACAAACTGGCCTTGGTAGCTAAACCTTTAATTAAGCTGTCAGAGTTGGAATGCGAGTGAAAGTCCTGGCATTACGGGAGCATTTTTAGTATCATCTGTAGCTGTTCTTTGAGTGATTGCCCAAAATAGATTTCAATCTGTGGAAATACTGAAGCCCAGGCAGGTGAGATTTCACCTATTTATTTGTATAAAGACTGGCTTCTACCACCGCAATGTATAAAGACTGGCTTCTACCACCGCAATGCTCGCACCCACACACCATCATACAACATATATACAACATATATAATACAAATATAATACAACATATATAATATATGTTATATATTATACATACATATACAACATATATATGTTATATATTATACATACATATACAACAAATATAATACAACATATATAATACAAATATAATACAACATCATCAAGTTGAGCCAGGGGAGTTTTAGGTTAGATGTTAGGAAGAACTTCTTCACTGAAAGGGTTGTTAGACATTGGAACAGGCTGCCCAGGGAAGTGGTGGAGTCACCATCCCTGGAAGTCTTCAAAAGACGTTTAGATGTAGAGCTTAGGGATATGGTTTAGTGGAGGGCTGTTAGCGTTAGGTTGGAGGTTGGACTCGATGACCTTGAGGTCTCTTCCAACCTAGAAATTCTGTGTGATTCTGTGTGATACCCGGCCAGCTCAGGTGCAGGAGCTGTGGGAAAGCTGGTTGAATATCCTCACGTCTTACAACAGCAAGTACAAAACAAAGGTGCTTTTACAGATGCTAATCTCTGGCCATTCCAGGACAGGGAGCAGCTCCTCATACCAGAAGATCATCATGGTCTTTGGAGGAAAGGTGGGCTGCAGCATAGCACACTCCAAAGCAGGGAGGAACTTGGAAATGAGCTCAAACGTTGTATGGCTGGAGCAATCCCTCAGCACTTGTTTCAGGAAGCTTGGCAAAGATCCTTTACTCTGATCCTGGAACCGTGTAGCCCCAACAACAGCATAGCCTATCCTTCTGGCTTTGGGAAGGGAAAGGTACAAAGAACCCATAAGGATTTCACAGTGCCTTAAAGTGTCAGGCATGTAGCTCTGTGGCAAGAGAAGACGTCAGAGAAAAAGACAAGTCCCAAGGCAATATACATCATGAGGTGGGCCCAAAGAGGTTACCTTTTTGCTCAAAAAAGAACAGGCTACAGCATAATTGAGCTAAAAATGCTTCCAAATAAAAACTGGAGTACCAGAAAACAAGTCCACCACCGTGAGCCTAAAGGCTCTTCATTGACATCTTTGTTTTCAAATGCTTTATATTACTATCTACTGTTTTCTTCTCCAGGATTTGTGTTTACTCCAAAGCAAGCACTTGACTTTTGTGCCAAGTTTCAAGTCTTGTGACTTACAGATACAAGTCTTCCTCTACTTTGGATAATGTCAATTGATTTCATAAACTTACACAATTCCACATTTAAGCTGAAACTAAAAGAAATTGTCACCTAGAGAACTTTTCAGACAGATACAGATGAGCAGAAACTGGAATTCGTGGCTTTAACTGTAGTGTTTTACCAGAGTTAAAGATAGTTTTGTTTGCTTCAACACCTGCACTGTCAGCTAGTAGTTACTTTTTAACATGGTTTTACAGGGATCTGATTTGAGCAAGGCTCCTTAAGTGCAAGTTACCGGGCTCCTTCTGTGACCTGCAGTGCTCTTCCTGATCAAGCTCTCATCAGAAGCTGCCAGTTGTGCCAAAAGGTGGTGTGATTTTGCAGCAACCAAGGAGCAGGATGAGACTTGCCAAATACTTTTATGCTTGTGACTGACTACAGACTTTTTTTTATTAAAAAAAAAAAAAAAAAAAAAAAAAAAAGACAGCTCTGGCTGCCTTATTTGAAAATGTTTCTTTGTATTTTTCCTTCCATTTTGTCTTGCTTTCTAACAACACTGCACAGTTGCAAAGGCAGTCTCTAGCTGTCCAAATATCTGCAGGCTTTTTTTGTTGTGTGGCTTATAGCAGGGGAAAAAAATTGCAGGAATTCAGTGCTTTTCTCCCGCCTCTCTAGGTCCTTCCATTCCTTCTTTCAGGAAGGGAAAACCAGGTAGAATATTTTGGCAGTTGTAAGATCTTTAATTTTTTAATTAAAGCCAAGGGGGTGGAGGTGGCAGGTACCCGACTAGATTAGCACGCTGCTCTCCTCTTCCTTTGTTCTCTCTTTTCTGTTCTTGGTTTTCGTATGTCCTTTCCCCTTGGATTCCTGTCAACTAGTTTCTGTACCATTTCATGCATACAGCCAGTGCTGTGGCTCACAACCCCGGGGCTGAGAGCAGCAATAAATCACGCCCACTGCCGTGCACTGGGAAGAAGGATGCTTTCAGTGAGCTTGGGGCTTGTAATGCAGATTAACATTTCAGCATCTCCCGGGAATGCTGGGGAGAGTGGAGGGAGGCAGGGAGGCAGAGCTGTGTCTCCATTCAGGAGCGGTCTAGCTGTTTGTAACTCTCTTTTGTTAGGTCCCAGTCAGGTCTCCCTTAGGTCACACATTTGCACTTGTTTTGAATAATGCAGAAGAACCCTTGAGAGACTGCATTGCCAAAGAGGGACGGGGAGAGGAGGGGATGCATTCTGGGCTTGGGAAAGCAAAGCGGGGGAGAGCTAAAGCTCCTTGAGTGCTGCAAATGAAGGTCAGAGGTCTCCTATGACCTTGTGCTGCCGTCATGACCTTTCGAAGGCAGTTGACTGTGATGATTTCCCTGCCTGAGGGATTGCTGGCATCTGCAGGCGTTCCACAGCAGTTAAACACCTGTGCATTTGCTGCTGATATTTCATTAGGACAAGTAATGAGGCTGGGGATTAAATGTCTACCTTTCTGACTGGCCGGGAGAGAAAACAGGAGGAAAGCTGTAGCATGTCTCAGGGCTTAGAAAATGTTCATATGCGAACCAAAATGTGCTCCCATTAACTCTGCTGAGAGGGGAGCTTGGAGAAGGGACCTGACATCACTGAGTCCCTGCCCTGCTGTGTGGTGGCCATGGGCTGAAAACTCTTTTCCAGGTTTAGCAGTTTTTACAATCATAGTGTAACTGCCTTGTGTCAGTCTCAGGTTCTTCCTAGAAGGGTAAGGAAAAATAAATAAATAAAGGTTCCCTAAGATAAATGCCCACATCTGGGCAAAAATGTATTCTGTAGTCAGTTACGGATAAATCTCCCCTATGCTGAGATCCAGAACTGTGCTTTGGGATTGTGTCTCGTTGCAGCACGTGGAGAGGGTGTGAAGGAATGCTTTCGGCAGTCTGGGATAGGAAAAGCATCGCTGTCATCTGACTGTGGGCCAGGACCACTCTCAGCCAGCAAGTTGAAGTGCTGGGAAGCAAGGTCAAAGTAAGGCAGCTTTCTACCTCTAAATTCAGCAAATGAAATCCTCAGGGATAAAATACATCTCACGGCATTTCAGTTGTCAGAGAATTGTTTTTGTTTTCAAGTTTCTTATGCAACAGCGCTCCTCTGGCTCAAACATACTTTTTTTTTTTTTTTTTTCAGAAATTTTAGGTTGGATAAAGGTGTCTCTACCTGCAGCCTTATCTTGCAGTGGTCTGCACCTCCAGGTCTAAATCTGCATGTGCTTGTGTAGGAGAGAGTGGGCTTAGCCTAACAGAGTGAAAAGGTGTGGATTGCTGGGGAGGAAGCAGAGGTGTCGGTGTGCACCTGGAAAATGCCTGAAGCCAATGCAAAATCCTTCTCTAGGGGTACTTTTTCACAACAAAGAAGGCAGCTGTCATTTTGCTCTTGCTTTGAGCTTTGCTGATACACGATCTACTGAGTTGTACCAATGTTCAGAAAGATGTCTCTTTGTTTACACAGTAGCATAAAAATGTGCTACCCTTTACAGACAGTTGGCAGGCTCCTGTACTGCAGAGCTAAGCTTAAAATGTTTTAGATGTGCCAGTGGAGGCACCTTCCCAAATTTTAGCAGGTGCTAAAATTATACTCCTCTTGAGCATCTGAAGATAGGCTTCTACAACCACTGTCTACAGATCAAAAGCTTGGGATACTGATACTTTTTGACTTTGGAGATTTAGATCTGGACCTTTTAGTATCCTTTTTGTCACTGTTAGTGAAGGACAAGATCAATCTCCCTAAAGTTTGTTTCTGAGTTTAATGGAAGGCATGAGGGAGTATTGACCCTGTTTTATGCTTCACTCTGTCAGTGTGTTCAAACTGAGTTTATCATGGCATGGAAAACAGTTGTTTGTTGGTTTGGTGCTGTTTGTGTTTTTTTTTACCCCCAAGCCTTAATGAAATGACTGCAAGGTTGTGTTATTCTTCTTGTTGCTGATGCATGGGACAATATTTTTATAAGCAACATTTTCATTTCTGACAGTAGGTGGACAATAAATCACTTTGAAAATCCCTTTGACGTAGAAGTATTTTTAGAAGTCTGCAAATCTCACGTGTTGTATATAAATGTGCACCTAGCATCAGGTGTTGTCACAAAGTCTGGGGACTGCTTAGGCTATTTTGTATATACTTGAAAGAAACTGACTTTTTCTCTTGTTTCTATCTTCCCAGGTGTCCATTGATTTCTTCTGTGTGTGTTTTCTTATGCTGCTGCAGGCATTGGTGCTCTTGCAGGTTATTCATGCAGGGGTGTTTCCATGTTTCCCCTTTCACCGTAGCCATACCTTATCCTAACAGCACCCTTAGGGAGCACTTCTGTCCTTGCTCCCCATCCTTCTCCCTTGGCAGAGCTGATATGCACACGTAATTGGCTCACAGATACTGGAACAAAAAACTTTTGAGACTGCAGTCACTTTTGCGGCCAGTGTGGGCTATTGGACACTGATTGTGACAGAGCAGGCCTTCCGGCCCCCCTGAGTATGTCATGAACGTCACCGGTCCTCAAAGCTTCCATTTTCCTCTTCTTCCACCATCAGTGGTGTCTCCTGTGCTGCCTGTGAGGCAAGGGGACTCCCAAGAAGATTTTATTTTTAACTTCTGTCCTCTTCTCCTTTCCTGGTGCCTGCAAGGCCATTTCTCACTCCTCTCTCCCAGCTGCTGTTGTCTGGCAGTTTTGGTTTTTTTTTTTCCCCCTTCCTTAAATCTGCTCTCACGGAGGCACAAACAACATCACTTACTGGCTCAGCTCTGGGCAGCGGCGGGTCCCTTTGGAGGCAGTTGAGAATTTTCTTGAATTCCTAAACAAAAATGAGAGTGAGACCTAGATGTACTTGAGGAAACACACGGTATGGGCAATGCTGAGACTCCTTACTTGCTCTCTACACAAGTTTTAGAGCTGGATGCAAGTGTTATGACACAGAAGTTCACAGCCTGTTTAGATTTTCATACCTATTGACCTCTAAACCTTTTGTGATACTTTCTGATTCCTAAGTAGATGTTTAGCTAAGGATCATCCGTGTCCGAATGCAGGCTTTATCACTAAAGTGCTTTGTAGAGTGAAGACAGCCAAGGGATGGAAAACTCAGGCAGACCTATAAAAAGAAAGCTTTTTATAACCACAGAATGCACAGAAGAAACACTTTTCAGGAGCTGACATCTCTGTTAATAAAGATTTCTCCTTCGTTTGGACTTGACAAACAGAAGTAGAAAAAAAGCTTACTTTGAATGTAGTTTACAGAGCTGGGAGAGAAACCAGGCTGGTGGGAAGGGGGGGAGAGCAACAGCATTTTGAAACCACAGAAAAAAAAAAAATGTAGGACACAGTTTACTTGCCCTTGAAGTAGGAGTGTAATTCCGTGGACAGTGACATTCTCTGAAATAAGGCAAAGCTGTCTGCTGAAGTGCTCCTTCGCTCCAGCTGTGCCAGAGTGTGTCTGTTGCTGTAGTCAGACTGGGAGAAGAAATACTGAGTGGAATCTGTAACATCATTGTAAAATGGTGGTACAAAATGCCACAAGTGATGTTGCTTCTTTTTATTTCTGAGCATCACAGAAGCTGTTGATAACAGATGATTCCTGCTTTTAGATGCCTGCAGTTAAAACTGGAGGAAAATAGGCATGGAAAGGTGAAATGATGCTGCTATAGCTGTGCAACAGGACAACGATCTGGGAACCTTTGTGCTTTATGATCTAGTGCTCTAATAGCTAGACATGGCTGTGTTTGCCATGCCATACCACTTCAAAGCAAACCTTTTAGTCCTCCCATTCTCATTACAAAGCTATTTTCTTAATCCTAATATATACCTGAAGGGAAGAAAAACACTTTAGCACTATTTTTACCAACTTTTCCTGTAAATAATCTTTTTTTTTTTTTTTTTTTTTTTCTGAAATAAACAGCTCTGTAATGAAGTAATTCTCTGAGGTATGCCCTGCCCTCCTCTTGAAGAACAAGCTGCACTTAACCCAGGATGGGATTTTAAAAAGTGGGAGGTTTTCATCTAATTCTACAGCCACTGAAGTCAAAACTACTGATTTCAGTAACAGCAGGTTTATGTCTGTGCTTGTTTTGTTTGAGGAAAGCAAAGAAAATTCCAGTCCTTCAAGACAGCTTGTTGGTTTTGGAGGCCAAATGGAATGGCTGACGTATTGCAGAACCATGCTACATCCATAGATTTTCTTCAGTTCTGCAAATACTTTTTAGTAAAACAAATGTCCCAATATTGCACTTACAAGCGATTCTATTTTAAATAAGTATTTATCACCATTCTTACCTGAATTGCCTTTATTGCCTATTAACATTTTGACATCTGTTTTTTTGTTTGTTTGTTTTTGTTTTTGTTTTTTTTACTAATTATGGTAACTTTCAAAGTGGAATAGTGAATGCTTTCTAAGTGTATATTGGAAGAAAACTAATTCCATCAATATCCAATAAAAATAACTTGGTTCATATGTAACAGAAAATGAAATATCTGTAGTGACAATTAAAAGGAATCAGTGTAGTTTCATCCCACACAAACCTATATATGAGTAATCTGAAAAAAATGTAGCATTTACCATATGGTTTTACTTCAATGAAATGTTAGGCTATTTTAGAAGCAGTGAAAGTCATCAAGACTTTTGAAAAATGTTGTTTTTTTGTTTTGTTTTGTTTTTGTGGAAATGGTTTCTATGCTCTTTAGATTGTACAAGGATTGCTGGGGTAAGGCCCCAACATGTCCCTCTGCTAGCTGGCCTTGCAATGACTTCTGTTCCTGCATCTGATGCTCTGACCCCACCCAGACCTTTCTGTGTTTTGTTTATTCATTCCTGACCATAGAAGACAGACAATACAGCATTAAACGCTTTTAAGATTGAGGGGGCACTCTGCATAAAGCCAAGTGATGATATCATTTGAGTCTGAGCTACGAAATAATTATTTGAGCTGTATTCCTCTGTCACTCCATGCTCAAGGCTTTGAAGTAAAAGCCCCTGTAAAAGCTGAAGTGAGGAGCTCTCTTGCTTGCCACACACAACCAAGGTCCAGGTATGGAGAAAAGGCTGCCTCCTCCCTGCCCCCCTCAGGAAAGTCCTTGTACTGGAGAATGCCAACTCGGTTTTGCTCCCTTATAGCATAGCAGCCTGGTTATCAGATCTGGGGGTGAGGGCTTTTCATTCTTCAGGTAATGGGAATTAGGATTTCAGAAATGCAGAAAGAGGGGTTGCAATGGCATGTCAAGCCGTGTTATTTTTCTGTTGTGCTGTAATTATTGAAGTCAGAACCTAAGCTGGGAGAAAGTTCTCAGTGTATATGTTTGTCATCTCCTACAACTACCTTCATGTCCTTTTTGTGTCGTTACTGCTCCTACTGCATCTGTCAGCCCGGGAGAGCTTGCATGATTCCTTGGCAATGCCACATACCTCTAATCTTAATGCCTATTACTGTCTGCCTCTGGGATCTTATATAGGTTTCTCTAATACGTTGCGGAAGGCGGCCAGCAACAATCTCTCTTCTTTATACCTCTGCAGCTCTAATCCTGCAGAAGTGCTCGCTTGTAAAGATAAAGGTACATTTATCCTTCTTAATGAGGCAGCAGGTCTGGAACTGCAAATCAGTACTGAGTTATGTCAGCAGAACCATACAGTGACTAAAATATTGTTGCTGATAAAGACTGAGTTGTACTGAAGGAGCACCTGCAATTTACCTAGCTCTGCCGTGAGTTGCTCACGTTGTTCATTTGTAAATTATGTTTAGATTAAGAAAGCAAGGCAAATATTTGTTTCGTCAGCAGTTTATAACACCAAGTATTATGTGGGCTAGTGGTGAGGGAAGGAAGCCTTCAGATTGAGGGGAAGAGGGTCATAGTTTGCTTGGCTGGTTTCAAACTGACCCTAGAGAACGTAGTCCCAGCTATGCAAAAAGCCATGTGTGTATAGCTGAATTAAATACAACATACCCTTTTCCCAACTGGCATTGGCTGGAATAGAAATGTGGGTTACTATGAGTTACCACAGCTAATGTAGCTCCGTGCTGACTGTTCCCCTTCAAAATCTTTACGAACTAACATTTTTTCTGTGGAATGGAATGAAAGGATGAGGCTAGATGATGTTAAATAAATATTGTTGACTGCAAAAGGAGCCTCAGTTAAGTAAACTAAAATTGCAAAATAAAGATGTTTTGAAGATTACACATTTTCCTTTCTTTTTTTCTCTTCCTAAAGTGTTTTATTTTTCCCTGCTGATTATCTGCTCTTGAAATTTGCTTCAGGCTTAGCACAGCTAAGAATTGAGGGGCTCAATAGGAATCAAGTTCCTAAAACTGCTTAGCTGAAGTCAAAGAGATCTGAAGCCAGAGTCAGGCCTTTGTGAGCCACCTATGTTGAGTCTGTGCAAAAACACAGGCTTCGGTGGGCTGCTTCTACAAGCCCTGCAGGTGCAGTTTTATTCTGTCAATAGCACACTATGGTTTTCTTGTTATGTCTCTGATTTTTGTATCAACTCACCTGCACTCATCATGCTGATGCTAATGATGACATCCAATGCATAGCAAAGAGGCAGCACTTGAGCAAAATTAATTTGTTAAGCTCTACTCACTTAAATAAAGTTTGGGGCTGATTTTGTTTGGGGTGCTCTTAGCTCCCATCATTAAGGTAACTAGAGTTGCACATCTGTGAACTAATTTATTCCCTCTTTTCTTTTTCATGTTTCCATGACGTCCCCCAACCTGACCATTTGATGCATTTTAGGTAAGTGTTTGTACTCTAAGTGAATGTTGCTGTGTTGTGTGGTTTTGTGGTTTTTTGGTTTTTCTTTTTGTTCACTTTCTCTCCTCTTTTGTACATCGTGAATCATTTTCTGACTGTTCCTGCTGTGGTTAGAAAACAGTCTTTGCAATCTGTCACGTTATTGTTCCACAGGCTGATCTTTGGTGCAGCACCCTCAGCTCCAGGTTTGGACACGGTGGCCTCCCAGACTCTCTGTGACAATGCCCTCATTAGGTCTCCTGCCTCAGTGAGCGTTGCAGCTCGCTGCTGGAGCAAGGAGAATATTTCTAGATAAAACACTGAGTAATACCAAAGCGATACCACTGGCAAACTTGCAATTGATGAGGCAAATTCTGGAATGTTACTGAAATGATGGCTGTGTAAAGGCCGCCTTGTCTTACTTAAAATTTCAGTTTTGTTGTTTGTTTTTCTCTTTTCTTTTTTGGGATCTATAAATCATAAAGAATATACTAGCATGCATTGAGATTATTAATCTCAATTAGACGTAATTGAGACAGGTTGGGGAAACTGACTTAGGTACCTATGACCTCGGGTGATAACAGCTTTACTTGTAATCAGCATGCAACTTTTTGATGGATTTTTGATGAAGTTATGCACCATCTCCTAGTACTGACATACCAGGGCAGCACTTTACTCCTACGTGAGGTAATACACTAGTTATTGACTTTAATGGAACTGCAGTGGATTTGCACTGATAGAAATTAATTTGAATTGCAGAATACAGTTGCATGATGTCTTTCCTTCATGGGTATCGGTGAAAGAAATATCACTTAACACTTTACAGTTATGGAAAGCCTACATGCATAATGTGGAATCCCATATGCTTTGCAAAAGAATAAGTACAGAGGACACTTGTTAAATTTGTTATGTAGGTAACAGATCCTTGTGGAGTTAACACTGAGATCATCTGCGCGCAGTGAAGCTGGCTAGTTACCCTACTCACTTATGTGTGATTGTGTGGCAAGGAAAATAAAAAGGGAAAAAGAAAATATTCTCAAGGGGGCTCGACTGTAAACATTGCCTTTATGGGCAAATGAGGACAGACCAGTTAAGAAATCTGATCCGAGAAATCCCAGCCCATCAGCAGTGCCTGCTCACAGAAACAGATGGCAAGGCTGCTCCAGAGCGCAGGCAGTGCCTCGCATGCCGGCGGACATCTCCCCACGTGCGGGCATGGGTGCAAGGCTGGGGTGGCTGGCAGGGAGGAGAGGGGAGCTCAGCCCCAGGGGCAGATGTGCGTCTGCCTGGGCCCTCTTGCAAGGGGGAGGTGGGGTGGGCTGCCTCCCTGCACAGGTTACACTGCGAAACCAAACACGAGCTGCCAGCCAGCTGCCTGCAAGGAGACAAATGAGTCCTGGAGCAGATCTGTGAGCACTGCTATGGTTCTTTTCCAAGACTGTTGTGCCAAGCAAAAAAAGTTTTGTGAAGAAGGCGTAGCACTAACCACATCTGTGTTGCTGTGCAGAGAGAAACAGCAAGAGCAGAAGGACTTTGTCTTCACCATAGGAAGTTTGCCAGCTGGGACCCCAACACATCACACTTATGCATGGAACATGTACCATTAACCATGCACATTTACACAGTACTTCTGCAGGGGTTGTGCCTCCTTCAACAAAGCTAAATGCAGTGTCACATGCCATCATGGCATTTTCTACTCGAGCAGTAGCAGCAGGTTCATTTGTCCAAATCTCATGCTGCCACATTCCCTTCTACAGCAGAGGTGACATAGCTTTTTGAATTTCTGTCCCCACGTGTTCTTGTAGTGTTAAGCAACCAATATTTCATTACCAGCACTTTCTTGATAGTATCCACTTGTTATCTGTTGTTGTTTGCTCTTCTAGAAACCCCCTTTGAGGCCTGTCTCCCAGAAGCTGCCTAGCAGGAAGTATGTTGGGTGACCAAGGGATGACTTGGGAGCGTAGGGAGAGATGGGGAGATTGATCACAGGCTTCTGTCATTTGAAGCACCCTGTTCTGTGGCAGCCAGCCTGAATACCCACGGCATACCAACTGCTCCAGAAACAATTGTTAGAGCCAATGGAAAAAGATCTGTAGCTCCTATTAATGGAGTGGTTAGGAAGAGCAGAAGCTGCTCTACGTTATTAAAGAGAAAATATTTCCTTTGAAAATAACTGGAACATCTTGCCGTTGCCTGTCCCACGCATGGAGCAGTTCTGAGGAGCTGAGTGCTGTACGG
Source organism: Netta rufina (assembly GCF_964035555.1). Taxonomy (NCBI): domain Eukaryota; kingdom Metazoa; phylum Chordata; class Aves; order Anseriformes; family Anatidae; genus Netta; species Netta rufina. Next base: position 9,388,880 of record NC_140132.1, read on the forward strand.
CAAGGGACTGGGATGAAGAGGGAATTGTACATACCGTCTGGTGTCAATAGTGGTGCCCAAGCCCGTGTTAGGATCCTGTTACCATGTGTTGCAGGGACAGCAGGCAGAGCACTTGGGCAGGAGACAGCTCTGAAGGGAGATATGCATCATTTATGCTGTATTGGTGCTGAAAAGACTTGATTATTTTAGCTCCCGTGCTAGGAATGGAACAAACCGTACAATTAATGACTGCCTCTGCTGAAACCTGTCAGCTTATTCAGGGATGAGACAAACAGGCAAGGGCTAGGATGAAGGAGGAGAGGCAACGCGCAGACCATCCACAGGCAACAGCAGTAACAGTCAGTGCAGTTCTGCTGGTGGTGTGAGGGCTGGTGCTGCATGCTCTAGTATTTGGGAAATGTGATCCAAGAATTAATGGGCTTAAATTTCAGCCAGAGTACTTGAGCTGATATCAGAAAAAAGAAGCTTTGTCAAACACTACAATAGGTTTCTTGGGGGGGGGGGGGGGGGGGGAGAGGGAAATTTACTCCAAATTAAAGAACTGGATGGGCAAACATTTACCAGAAAAGTTTTATGTAGTTGAGTCTCCGGGGAGCAGAGACTCTTGAGGGCCTTCAACAACTCTCCAAGCTCTCCTCCTGTCTTCTTTTCTAAGTCTTTTTCCGCTGCCACTTCTGTTTATGCAAAATGACAAAACACAGTCCTGAGAGAGGAAACAGCATCTCTCTACGTGATACGATCTCTCCAGCTTTGAGGACAAAACAGAGTCCTCTGCTGGCTTGGCCAGTTCTGGTGAGCTTTATCAGTTCCGACTGGAATCCATTTCTCTTCTTTAATTTTGCAGGTCAGTGGGGAATGCCAAACATTTGCTTAGTATAAAACACATTATCACAGGCTCCAAGACTCCAGATTACCTGGCAGAATAGAAGCAGGATTATGTTATCAGTGTGTTACCTCTTCTTTTAAACCCTCTCATTGCATTTCCCCACTGTTGCCTGATTCTTTCTATGGATTGCTGTGATGCTTTGCCAAGTTGATGAGTGGAGGAAAGAAAACTGAGATTCGAGGACATGTACTTCACTTCAAGTACCCCATACTTAGTGTGATACACGTTTTGCTTTGCAATTAGGGAGTGTGCTTATATACTCTAATCTGCAGCAATTTTTGCTCTATTAATAACCCGTTAGTAGCCTGTAGCATACTGTCTATACATCACAAATATATGGTCTTTCCATCACCAGTTCGCATGAACTGAAATAAATTATGGCAGAAAGGGTGGGAAAGAAGGCTTCTTTGGGAAAGGTGAGGTCTGTCCTCGAGACACCAAGCAATGATTCTTGAAAAATGCAGGTGCTGAATGCCACCCCTTTCAGGCTCAGTACCTTCCATCTCCCCATGCAATCATGTAAAGTGTGTACGCCTTGTTTGGTTCACTTGCCTAGCAGCAGCAGCCGTGTGAATAACAGGCTCAGGTATAGCAGTGTTTGTCATTCCAGCTGCACATAGCCTCACTTACTGTAGAGCTCATGGCCCTTTGAGCCCACATGCTATTAAATACCTTGCCTTGGCTTTTATAAATGATGTGCAGAAAAGAGGGAGAGATTATGATACCTCTGCTGCTGATTGCATTGTTATTGTGGGTCATTAATCTCTGCATGGCTTTGAGCCTTCCAAATGAGCACTCTGCACCTGCCACAGCTGTAGCTGCATCGCTGCATCTGCGGGGTCCAGGCCTGGCTTTGTGACCCCCACGAGGAGGAGAAAAGTGGGACTCCTGGCAAGAATAGGGTCCGTTAATGTGCTTGTCCACCTGTGGGCATTTAGCTGCCTGGTAATTGTCCAAGGTAACCAGTTTCCACAGAATGATTTATCAAGATGAGCTGTTGGGTTTTTCAGCTGGGGCAATCACCACTGATTTTCCTACTATGAGACACACTGTCAGTCTGGGACTTGCATGTTGAGGATAGTGTCTGATCCAGACGTACAGGAAAATCTCCTCTACCTGAGTTGGGTGGCTACATCAGCTCTGCTGTAGCTGCTGGCAGGTGGCAGGTTGGTCCTAGCAGCAGGTACCAGAGGGCCAAGTGGTCCCTGGAGGTCTGTTGCCACTGAACTCCATGGAGTGGGTTACTCGGTAACTTGGGAAGCATCCAAAGGCATCTTGTAGACTTTACACAGATTGTAGAGAGCTGAAGACGTTGCTCTTTGGTGCATGAGATTTTTGGTTATGACAACTCACAGGTTTCTGCAGAACATAGCTGATCCTTGCTGGAGTGCAGCCTTTCTCCACAGTCTCCATTTGGACAAAGCCACAGAGACAAGTTAGTGTGCTTGTCAGTGCACCCCTTTATTTATCCAGGGCATTCTGCCAGGACGTGACAGCCTGGCTGACTTTCCCACAAGGCATGCCTGTGCTGGGAAGGGCAGAGAAATACTCAGAGGATGGTCTTCCTGCAGTGTCTGAGCCAGGTATTCAAATGGGAGATGGGCAGGGCAGGGCTGATGGAAATATATCCGCAGCCTAGCCAGATTGACAAGGGAACAAAGAGTTGATCAAAGGAAGGTGGTTTGTTGGAACAAATGCAAATTTGAGCCAATAACCTTTTTCAGTAGCTTCTTCTGTGTTCTAATATTTTTACTGTCCTTTAGTTCACTTGTATGTTTTAATTTTTATATTTTTTTTCATTTTTTTTTAATGGAACAACTCATTAATTTTGAAGAGTTGAAGTAGCACTTATTCAGTTTCTCTGCTACTTTAACACCAGACTTGTTCTTCCTACACTTCCACATAATGTGTTGTGGTTTTTTTTTCTCCTATAGAGAGACTGCCTGAGTGTTTGTGCCAGGTCCAAATGTAAAATCAATAAAAGCTTATTGCTGTACATGTCACTGTATTAGAGCTCAGCAAGCAAGCACCTAGTGGGCAGGAGCTTGCTTCTAGCCTGTTTTCAGACAGCCACCACTCTCCTTGGATTTGGGGCCAGCATCCCATAGCACAAAAGGAAAAATTTATGTTCTGCTGGTGCTGAGCTGCAACAGCATTAACATTGCTTTAAAATTTCAGTGTTTTATTATCCACTCACAATCCTAATTTTTCTTCTTTACTTCTGAAAATCAAACATCAGACTTTGGAAATCTCTTCTGTAGTGATTTGACTCGTTGAGCATAAGGTTGGATATCTAAACAGATCATTTGTTATTATTACAAGTATGTTTGATGCCCCTTAATGGCTCTTTAGTACTGGCTGCTGTTTTGCTTGGTTATTTTTTTCTCTTTTAGCTTTCCAGTTTCTTTAAAGAAAAGTAATGAAAAATAGAGACTTGCCCATGTTTGGATTTATTTCCCTTCCTTAATTCCACATACTTTATTTCTGACTCATGCATTTCTCCTAAGAGATGAATTTTGAAGGTTGTGAACTTTGCAGCTTACTGGGAAATCCTCTTCCCTAGCTGACAGAGCCAGGATTTATTATCTTTCCTGCAGTTCTTTCTGGAAAGAGAAAATAAATATATTTGGTGGAGAAACTGGTTCTGGGCAATGAGAAAAGGAAGCTTAAAAATAAAAACAGACATAGAAGGCACTGTAGCATCAGGGCCGTATTTTATATTAAATAGTCTTCTGTCTTTCTTTTATTTCATTTCTAAATGCCCCGAATGCAAATGGAGTTTTTTGTTCAAGGAGGCTTCTGCATTTGGAGTCTGGGTTTTGACATGTGGGGAATTCTTTCCCAAAAATAGGCCAGAAACACCAGCTTCAGCTTCAAACACATACACTGCCTGAAGCATTCCCCATGACCAGCATTTCAGAATCCTGCTGCCTTAGCTCAAAATCGGTGGGAATAACGTGTTGCCTAGAAAATGGTGTGTAAAGGATGAATGTCAATTACAAGACTGAAGTTGAATAAATAGAGTAGAGGGAGGTGGGCTTTTATGGCACCATCTGCTTCCATGGTCTGGAGTCGCAATGTAAAATCATGGCTCAAGCTCTCTGCTGCAGGTTAACAAAAGCCTTTAAATAGGGTAACTAATGGGTCAAATGTATCTTCGCTTGTAAGGTTAAGACCCACAAGACGTCGTTTGTAAGAAGGTGGGGGGTGGATTGGTCACTGGAGAGGAAAGACATTAAATTAAATGTGGTGAAGCAGCCACATGGGACCCCTTGATAGTTTGAGTATTATTTTTTCTTAATGAAATGCAAGTTAATGCAATCCCACCCTCCTGGCCTGACAAACATCAGCTCTGGCCTTTTGAAGGTTGTCATGTCACTACTGCCTTATAAATGATTCTGTGCACCTTCCACTCTCTGCTGCTTTCTTGTCACTTCCAGCCCCTAGTTTTTGACGTAAACAAGGGAGTATGTCAGTGGGAAGCTGGGACTGTCAGGCCTTTCAGTTTTGCTTTTCACCTCGTTGCTTTCTTACAACAACAACAAAAAACCAACAACAAGATATGTTTAAGGGGGGGTTGTAAAGACACTCGGTGGTGCATTAAAAACAGGCAGCAAAAGTGGGGGGGAGGAGAGGAAACAACTGTGGGATATAAAATATGAATGGGGATCTAAGCCTCTGGAGTTCATGCTCAAATAGTGTTGTACAAGGTGGACCCAAGTGAGCCTAGGCCCCAGGTTCATCTGCTGGTCAGGACTCGGAGCATTGCTTTTTGGGGAGAAGTAAGAGGAACTGGGTCAAATGCAGGGCCAGGTTCATTTCAAGAGCCGTTCTAGGAAGGCCAACAGAACGTGTCTTTTTAGCAAGACCAAAAGCCACAGCCCGTCTTAAAGGTTACAAGAGTGCATTTAAACATAGCCAAAGAAACACTGCTGCCGACCATTGCGCATCACCAGCAGCACCTTGCATATGAAATACTTTGCTCTTTCTCCTGTAACTGCTCGTTGCTGTTTTCCATTAGGACTGGGTTTTAGCAGTGTGTTTTTTCGATCTCCCCTGAAAGATTTTGTCCTTCACTCCTTCTGGCTTTTCCGTGCAAGAGCTGTCATTTTGAAGAGCACCAAAGACAACGCAGGAGAGCCTAGAGATAAATAGGATCAGAGTCCTGGACACAGCTCATCCCAGAACCTGCCAGCCATATGGGGGATACTTACGTGATTATTCTAATGCTTCCAGGTCTCATAGCCATTTAAATGGCTGCAAAATACGTTTCTGCAAGTTAGCTTTTCCTGGAGCTAGCCTTCAGCTCATGTTACTTATGTACTTGGTGATGCTGTTCCTTGTTTTGCCTGAGCCAGTGCCTAAAAGTGCCTAAAAGATCCAAGCACACACATCTTGTCTTGTCTTTCTTCACACGAGCAGAGTGTGCACTTCTGCACTCTCACCGCTATTTCCAGCCTCAGCGGCAGTGTTAGGTGGAGCCATTGCTCAGCTTCAGGAGCCTGCCTATAGCTGGCAGAGGAGGCGCTGATTCCCTTGGCCAGAAGCAATCTCAATCAAATTTGTGTATAGGATAAAGCAAGGGTCTGGTGTAAGGTCTGACCAGGCAAGGAGTGAGGGGAGAAGGTGATCCACCATGGTTTGCTTGCTGTGACCGAGGCTCACCAGATGTCTGCAGCGTGGAGCTTGTTGGGTTTTTCCTTTCTCTCAGTTAATTTCACTAAACGATTACTGTTTTGAGGTGAAATGTTTTTTGGTTCTCTTTGACATCTTTTTAGGTATGAAAAAACTTGGGCTTCTTTTTAGAAGTATGCTGGGAGAAAACACTATCAGATAGTGCTACTGAGACAGGAGCTGGTCTCAGCAGGACCATGAGGGAAGCTGGGTGGAAGTGAGAAGCGACAGGAGAAGAGTAGTAGGTGACAACATAGTCCAAAAGAGCTTTCATTATCGCGTAAGTATGTGTAGAAGGAAGTCAGAGAAACTGTCATTTCAAACTAAATGTGTATGGAAATGAATGTAATTGAAGTGTCCCACCACATCAGGATCCACTGTGCTCCTTGTGCTATCGTTCTCCTGATTTACTTTGTATTAACCATGCATATGCAAAAATGCATGAATTTACATAGATGAGTCTCTTATTAATTATAAATTAATGGTTATTAACAGAGATAAGGATAGCCCAACGAAGTCTGAAAAGATGAGTGCTGTAGCAGTGAAACCAGAGAGCACTTCCAAACCTAAGGAAATGGATTGTGAGATTTGAAATGACTCTCCTGCGTGGTTCAGTTATTGCTCCCTTGTAATTCTTTAGAGAATTGCTCAAAGTTTTCCCTTCCTTAAGGGCTGTGCTAATCAACATAATCTGCTTTATGCAAGAGGACTGGTAGTCTAATTGATGTGTCCATGTAAAAGAGAACTCTGAGAGTGGAACAGAATTTTGTACCCTAGTTGGCATCTCAACAAAGAGGCATGAGAGTGACTGGGCGTGAAAGCCGAATTACCTTTATAGCCTGTGATGGTGGTTCTCTCAGGGCAGGGCTGTGCAACAGTGGGGCATGCTCACAGCAGTGAACTTAGTGCTTCTTGAGGCAGAAAAGCTGTTGAATCTGGCACAGTTTCAAAATAAAAATCGTCTGTGGAGGTACAGAGAATGCTGTAGTCCAGCAGAATTCGAATTCATTTGAATGCTCATCAGAAAGCTAAATGTCACTTCTTGAAAGGACTCATCATCCACTGCCATGAAAAGATGTGTGTCAGTAACCAAACAGTTGTACCGTCCAGTGCAGGTACGTAGCAAACCAGCTGTTCCTGTGCAGCAGTATCTGCATGTGGAGTTCCTGCTCCTGGGCACCTGTCAGAGGAGCAGGATCGGTTTGGAGCTTTCTGTAAAGGTGGATCCCGAGGGGCAGCTCCTTCCATTGCTGCTTCTAAGAGGGCTTTTGTCTCTTCTCCCACCTGCAAGAGTCCTCAAAGCAGCTGCAAAACGTGCCTTTGCATATCCCACCAGCAGACTCAGCTGTGTCCTGGGAAGATCCATCTCCATATTTCTCCTTAGGGGAAGCTGCTTTGTTGACTGCGTGTCAAGCTACCAAGGGTTGGCTCTTTCTAGGGACAGTTAATAATAAACAGATGTCTCCAGAGAGGCCTTCATAGCTAGGGACCCTCTGTTTGGTCCTGTTTCAGTGACTTAAAGGTGAAAGGCCAGGGAATTCATCACTTTAAGCATCCTCCCTTAAGAAGGAGAATCTCATGGAATTAAATAACTGTACCCACAAGGTTTTCAGATACTTAAAGCAGAAGTTTTAATGAAAATTACCAGTCTACCTGCTCCCCTCATGCTATAACCTGTTTAAGGCAGGTAAACGTCCTCCCAGTTCTGGCGAGGGAAGGCTATTGCAATGCCCTGCTTGCTTTTTTCGTAGCAAAGGTGGAACCCGTAGGCCCAAATGTGCTCAGAACTGGGGTGTGTGTGCAAACCCCATCTTAAATCCATGAGCTTGTTTTAAAGCTAATCCATTTGTGCTTAATTTACAAACAGCTGGTTGATTTAAAGGGATTTTCATACTGGAGTAAACAAGAACATTTACACGACCAATAAAGTACCCTGCAGTAAATTCTCTTTGCAATTGTTGCAGCTATCTGTTTGCAGTAGATCTTAACTTCCGCAGTGCAAAGCTAATCCTTCTTGATCCTATAGTGAAGTCATGATCCCATGTTTGATGTCACCATCTGTTGTCATAAAAGCAACAGTGATGCTGCAAATTACACATTATAACTTCATGGCAAGAAAAAAAAATCACATCTGAACTACTTTCACAATCAGCTGAAGAATATTTCCATGAAGTATATGAAAAATATGCTATTTATATATTTTGTCTAAATACAGTTCTTGGAAAGTATGTGAACAGGGAGGGGCTGAATAACACATTGTGTGGAAGGAGAAGAAAGAATCACAAGGCTCAAATGCTTTTGTTATGTTTAAAAAAAAAACAAAACACCTTTACAACTAATTGGTACGTGGCAGGGCATCTGTCTGTTAAAAGGTTAGTATGCCTGTGAAAAAGACCAAAATATAAACAGTTTAAAACTCAGGCCCTGGCTGAGAGTTCCTGTGCTGGTTTGCACAGCTACCTCCTGGCTGTAAGGGGAAAGCTGTCATGATCTCACCTGACAGTATGCAAGAGCTGTCGAGAATGATGATTGATGTCACGTAAATATGCAGTCAAGGATTACAAAAGCCAGAACTAGAATATGATTTTTTTTTTTCCTGAAGCACTTAAATCGCTTAGGAAACTAAGCCTTAATCACAATTTTAGGTGTCTGACCCACTTTAAGAAAAATCTTCCTTTTCATAAATTAAAAGAATGTTTTCTGCCTCCCAGAGATCAGGATGTGGGGTTTTGTCTAAATGGCAAGGAAGCAAAGGCATAATTTTGGCATTTTGGCAGTGAAGGTGGAGACTGGTAGTGATACAGATGCATCTGCACACATGCATGTGCAAAAGGCTGTGTGCTCCTAGTACCCCTTGCTCTCCTTCTACCAGCAGGAGGAGGTTTCAGGGAGTATAAGGAAAAATGCAAGAGGAGTTTGTTTTTCTCTTCCTTGTACAGAAATGAAGCAGATAAAATACAACTTCACAAACAGGGAGAAGAGCCTCCTTGAGACCTAAATTAGGAATTGATTTGTAATTTGCTTCATCCTTCCATCAATCACATCTTTAAGATTTCCTACCTGTTCCCCTCTTAAAAATATATACCGAATTTCAGTATCTTATTTCTAACTCTGCAACTTTGAGCGACAGACTAAAACAGTACCACAGCACTCCAGAATAAAAATGCTTGTTAAAAATAACTTGACAGTCGATGGCCCAGTGCAGCCTGATGGGGAAGGGGAAGGGTTCCCAGTGACGACCAAGGAGTATGCAGTGCTGCAGGCACCTGTTGGAGAAGCCCAGGCTTGAATCGTACAACACCGTAACCAGAGGCACTGCACGCTCCAAATGGTCCACATGCTCATCTTCACCTGCTTGCTCTTTGTCTGCATTTGAGGATGGTGGCTCAAAACAGGTGCTTCCCAGACACATGCTGCTGAAGTTGAAAAAAAGAGGCAGTTTGTAGTGATCCCACTGAGGACAGAGAATCTAATACGTGGGGTTTGTTTGCCTTTCTGTTGAGGAACTACCAGGCATCTTGGGAAGGAGCTAGGTTGTATTGTCCATCCTGTGCAACTTCTGCAGGGTTGTTCCCTCACAAGTGTTTGTGATTATATTATTTATGTCACTGATTTCACTTCTGTGTGATAAGCATTCAGCTCTGATGAGTTAAAGGCAGCTGAATTTACTTGACTCACTTCTTCAAGGAAAGGCACAAATTCTGGATTCTCATGCCATGTCTCTTCATCTCTGAATATCTCCAAGGGAAACAAAAGTAAAAAATAACATCCAGGGACCCCCAATGGAATTAGGTTCACTTTAAACATGACACATGCTCTATATCCCTGGGGCAGGCACTTAATTTTGTAGTGTTTCAGACTTCTATGACATGATGATTGATTTTGTAGAGGTGATATTGCCTCAGTCATTAGTTAAAAAGCCTGATAAAGCTGTGCAAAGATATTAGGTTGTTATCAATCATCGGTGTCTTTTTGTTCTCCCCCAACCTTTACCCCACACTTCAAAGAAAAGAGAGAGACAGGCAGGAGGCTCAGTCTCCCTTTCAGCCTGTCAGGGTTTTATTAGATCCTGGCTCCCCTGTCAGCCCTGCTGCTGACACCCAGGGCTGCACCAGCTGATTAATGGGAGCAGCATGCCCCACCAGGTTCCTGCTCTCCAGCCAGCAGCCCAAGTCACACATCCCGGCCTCCTCTTGAGCTTGAGCCTCAGCCTTGTTCTCGCTCCTTTTCCCACTCCTGCCCGTAGTTCCTTTGCTGGAAGATACGGGGGATGGCCTCAGGACATCTTCTCCGCGTCACTTGCCATTCACTAGGCCTTTTCCATGTCCCTATTTATGTCATCTCTTTGTCAGGGTGAAACAATTTTCTAGCTCAGTTGATTCCTTTCTCAGATGATAAGAATTGTATTCTGTGCCTAAGTCCATCATGGTTCCTATTCCGTGTTTGCTTTTCTATTCTTACTTCTTTTCCTAATATTTCATGTCACTCTTTGCTTTTTTATGACAGCTACTGAGCAATGAGCTACCATTTTTATTCTGCAGTCTTGTTAACTCCCAAGGTTTGGTTCTGAAGTGACCAATCTGTAGTCCACCACTACCTATGTAAAAAGTTAGTATTACGTTCTCCTATGTGCGTGATTCAATATTTTTCTAAGTTTCTTCTGTCTTTTTATTGCTCACATGCTTAGTGAGGTCTTCCAGAACTCTCTGAAATTCTCTGTCTTTTCGTCTTGGTATATCATCATCTGCAAACTTTGTGTCATTACTCACCTATTCTCGTATTTCCTGGGACAGTTCCTACATCCTTGTGCTGTTCTCTGTGTGCTTTTGTGTTGTGAAGGGGAATGACCCTTCTTATTTTTGTTAAATGTGTTTAAGGGAGCTATCCTTCCACCCCTACATCCACCAAATCTTCCTTTTTGAGGCAGATTTTTGTCTGAATTTGCAGTTTCCACTTTGAAAACATTGAGGTGCACCAAAAAGCAGGTGAGAAACAGAATCTGTGTATTAAGTTTCCCAACATGCAGGCATAGCAAGGATCAGCTTCACTGCTCAGATGGTCTCTGTACTAGAGAAGCTTTTCAAATATGGAAGGCTTTACTAAGTGTGAAAACAAGTTTGATGAAGATGGAAAAAATATGTTGCTCCTACTGAAATTTTACATATTGCCTGTACTTTTTCTGCTGTGTTATCTGTCACATAAATCCATTTGCCCTGTAGGTAGATTGGATAATGCTTCTGGTATCAAGATATAATACTAAATTTAATTTACAAAGATTGGATAATGTTGTTCACTAAGGGTGCAGTATCAGAGGAAATAGTTTTATTAGTTAAAATTAGTTAAAATGGTCAATTTTCAAATTTCTGAATCAGTTTAAAATTCTCTTGCTTTCATCACCAATATTTATGTGTGTACTGGTTGGTTTTCTAGCGCTGTTCAGAAGTAGGGCTAATCAGTGGTTCATTGCTAAAAATAAGATTTAAAAAAAGCCAATGTTCACTGGGGACTGAACTAATTTTCAAGCCTGATTCAAGCAAGCATGGCATTATTTCACAGAGTAGCTTGGATAAACAGCTATTTGGAAATAGCTCATTTGAGTTATTTTCACTTTAGAATTGGTAGTGAGTGAGTAAGGAGATATTGTTGCGTTGTTGTAATAGCATAATGTAAATTTCTAGAAGTAGGAAATGAGCAACTGAGAATAATGAACATCCAGGTAATAAGGGAGATTCTTGTTCTTGCAGGAACACCCTTTCAGCTGTGGAGAAAGCAGCTGTGTCCTTAACATTTGGGGGGGTTCACTTGAAAGTTCATGAATAATAAGACATGAATACTATCTGGAACAGCTGTTTGGTAAGAACTAATATGTAAAGCAGTGTTTTGAAGGGTTCACCTCTTTGTTCAAGGGCATGAAGTTTCTGGAAAAAAACACAAGCAATTAAAATTATAAAGCCTTGGTATACAACAACAAAGGCAAAAACTTGGAGAATGTTTGAGGGTGTTGATATTCACTTAAATTAAGTACTCTCTATGAAAACCCACGGAGCGTGCATGCCTGCATGCATGCACTGCTGATTTCAATAGCACGTAGACCTCTACACAGACTCCTTTGACATTTTTAAAGCAAGGAGAAAGCTTTGTAAAACATCTGCAGTTTCTAGCTGATGGGATGCTACTCGGAGAACAAGCACCAGCTATATGCACAACAGATCAACAGCTGCATGTGTGTGAGGGAGCAGTAGCTGGCTCACATCGTAGCACTAGTAATGCCTAAGGGTCTAGATACGTTTAGGTAGCCCTAGCTGGGATGCAAGGAATGATACAAAACTAAGTAATCAATGGGATTTAAATTAGTGGCAAGTGAGCAGCAAATGGCAAGTGAGTAGCAAGTGAGCTCCATTTCAGAGGAATCACAAGCATAAGAAACAGTGAACAAATGTGACTTAGAAATGCCAGTTTCATTTAAGAGCTCCTTGAATGGTAAAAGGTATGAGCAGGTAGTCAGTTTGATTACACACCCATCTGCTCCCTTTATATAGATTTTCCTGGGTGGCCAAAGTGAGAGCCTGGAGGATGCTGCAGTGAAGCCCCTCAGCAGTGTCCTCTTACCAGAGTAAGTGGCAGAGCATGCCAGCCCCTTGGCACTGCCTTGGATCTGGGATGGAGCAATTCCTGGCATCACACTGCAAACCTGCTTTCTGGTAGCATCGAGTGCATAGATCAGGCTGGTGTTGGAAAGCTGAGAGAAGTTAAGAACTTGCATGTTGCTTATTTTCTGTTTGACTGGGTGAAAATATGTGCTTTTTGCAACTGGCATCTTATTTTCAGCATAAGATTGTACTAATTTATGTAGGGATAACTTTCACAAGTTTGTTCAATAGCAAATAATTTGAGAGTAAGAAGGGCAGCTGATTTCTTCCACCAGCCCCCCATTCATTATATGGTGCAATTCAAGCTTGTTACCTCCCCATGTAATCTGCTCATTCTCCCTTGTCAGGAGGCACTCACAGCGCTGTATTTACAGCAAGGGGATTAGGCTGGCAGCTCTCCAGTGCTGCTGAAAACAGCCTCAGTGAGCCCCGTTTCAGCTGAGGTTGTCAGTGCTGATTGATTTTCATGGTTGACAGCATTTGAAATGCTTTCAGATGGTGATTTCTTGCTGAGCCTGATCTGGGGGAGGTATTTTTATTATCATTATTAATAGTAGAAATAGTATTATCTGGATACTTACACAGATAGAGATTATGGGCACAGACTGGCATGAGCAGTTGAGTCAAGCTCCATGTTGACCAGCAGTAATTCCATCACCACCTGCTTTGCAAAAATGTAGCTGGACTGCAGCCCTGCTAGGGCAAGTGAAGATGCACTGTAAGTTTTCATAAACCTTACTGGCTTTGTTATCATTTCTTACCATTGACGATACTGGAATTTGTTTTTCCCTGTGGGACAATCAACTGTTTTTTGTAACTTCTAAAATACATTTTTTAGTTGTGTGCTCTTAGATGGAACAAAATCCATATCAGTTATCAGTGAGCGTTCTGGCGAGATTTTCACAGTTTTGTGCTACTTCTGCTGAACAAAAGATCTGCAGGCTAACAAGTCAGAAGGTGGCTTTGTTCTTGGAAGGCATAGCATTGTTTTCTGCCCATAAGCATGAATCATTGGGTTTGTCCCTACTTGATTCAGGACTTCATTTGGGAACAACTGTGAATCCAGGTAGTGATGGCCTTTCTGCCATTCTCATCGATGCTTGTGGATGAAATCATAGAATCACAGAATATCCTGAGTTGGAAGGGACCCTTAAGGATCATCAAGTCCAACTCTTGACACCGCACAGGTCTACCCAAAAGTTCAGACCATGTGCCTAAGTGCACAGTCCAATCTCTTCTTAAATTCAGACAGGCTCGGTGCAGTGACCACTTCCCTGGGGAGCCTGTTCCAGTGTGCAACCACCCTCTCTGTGAAGAACCCCCTCCTGATGTCAAGCCTAAATTTCCCCTGCCTCAGCTTAACCCCGTTCCCGCGGGTCCTGTCACTGGCATTAATGGAGAAAAGGTCTCCTGCCTCTCGACACCCCCTTATGAGGAAGTTGTAGACTGTGATGAGGTCTCCCCTCAGCCTCCTCTTCTCCAGGCTGAACAAGACTGGCACAAGACTTCTAATACTGCCTTGGCCATCTTTGATACTATCTCTCCTTAACATACTGGTTAATTTCTAAATGGAAAAGGGGTATCCTGGGTTTTGTGTGCTCCCTAGGAATGAGTTTGGGAAGGAATTTCCTTACTCTTTTCATGAGTTTCCAAGCAGCGTACCTTGCTGTGCTCACTGCATTACCTGGAGTGGCAGGAGAGTGTGCTCCTGCTGCACACCTGTTTGCACAGCTGGATGAAAACCACTGTTCTTTGCCTCATCCTTAGCACCTCAACATCTTTTAAGTGTCTGGCTCACAGCTTCAACAAGGAAGCTGTCAGCTTCCATCTCCTGCAAACTTGCTCCGTAGGCATCAGGCCGTCTCAGTGGAGCAACATGCTGGTTTGTACCCTTGTGGGGTACATATACCGTTCTGGGGAAGTGTTACATAGGGCAGGTGAGCCTGAGCTTCAGAAAGATGTAGAGCTTGTCCTGCATTTCTAACAAATGTGGTGACCCCAATTGTACATAACATCAAAGCTAGAAGTATTTGAATGATGTCTGTAGCTTGTTGCTGTTTGCTCACCCACAGCCCCTCCAGCTGCCACAAGAGCAAAGCACAACCTAGTCTCTTGCCTTGAGTCTAGCTCTTCATCAGTCATCTCTTCAGACACACAGGTGCAGGTTTTTTATTTGCCCATTTTTGCTCAGTCTTTGGAGCAAGTAGGATTTTTTTTTCACTCTCGTATCACTTGGGATGTCATTTCATACAACAGATGTCTGTCTAGCTCCTTTTTCAGTTACTTGCTGTTATACTGCACTCTGAGCAGTTCCAACTTGAGAGCATATCCAGATGAGTATTTTATAGACTGCAAAGAGAAGCGGCAGCTATCTGCTGAATCCCCTAAACCAGCACCACAGTCCAGTTTTTCCTTGTGTCTTGTTAAAAGAACTACTGATTCAAGTTTAATTTCTGTGTAAGTACAGCACAAGAATAGCACCAAGGTTTATTTTTAACATGGAGCATCTGTCAGTTTTGAGCTATAAAGACAACATATCCTAATGCTTAGAAATTAGCTTTGTTACTGTGAAGAATAACAATGGAAAGTACACACAAAAAAGACCCTGAAGGATGTCTGTTAATAACATTGCTCCAACAAACAGTCTGATCTTTGTGGGAAAATACATTACTCATGGAAAGAGGAAATCACAGTGGCTAATGAGAGGAAATTTCTGAGTTGGATCCTTCTGCTCATCTTTGTTCAAAGGGATGCCCTCTTAGCTGGAGAAAAAAGGTCTTTTTAAGTTCAAGGCTAAAGTATGCTACTGTTCATGCAGCCTTTTTTTTTCCTACAGTGCAAACACTAAGGAAAAATTCCTTATGAACATCCTAGATTAGGGCTACGGTCTTATATTGTGTACCCCGTAACACCCCAAGAGGCAAACTGATTGATGATAAATCTCTGACCTTACTTCACTTGAGTAGATGTCTCCCGTAGTGCCTGCAGACCAAGAACCTGTATTGTAAGTCATTGTATAAATACATACTGAAGACCAGCCACCCCCTTCTCCAAGTTTGTATTAGCCTCTAGGTACACAACGCTGCAACAAGATCCTACATATGGCTCTTGGAAGTGGTGGTGCTGGCAGAGAAATCCTTGAGAGGACGAGGCAGGTAGAGGATCCTGGCAGCTACTGAGTCCTTTTAAAATAAGGAGATGAACCTCCTGCAGCCTGGAATTTTGTTTTTTGTTTGTTTTTCATGCTGTCATGAAGCATATTTAGGAATCCTTTGGCTATGTTTATACAGTCAGTGTTGCTATTGGCATTGCAGTGCATTTGCAGGAGACTTCTTAATGGTAGAGAATTGCATTTCTGGCTGCAGGTGGTTTCCTAATTTACAGACCTATAAATCTGAGTCAGATAAGTGTCAACTGAAGTATTCCATTTCCCTGCAACTGATGGTTTTGTCTGGCAATTTAGTGGACAAGCAAGATGCTGCTGTTATCAGTTGCCTGTTAAGTCCCAGTAATAGCCACTATCTCAAAATTGTCTTTGTTTTGTTTTAAAGAATAATTGTTGTTTATCGTGTGACATATGGTTAGGGTCTGGCCAATACCTCCAAATCTGTGGTAACCTTTAGCCAGTTTATACATACAAATTCTCGTCTTCCCCAGACTCGGGCATGTATTTTACTGCTATCAATTTTAGTTGTGTCCTCTGTGTCCATGCAAACTGACTGGAGTGCTGCCCATTGTGATGCCTGGGTCTCTTTTCTGGAAGGCTGATCCATCACAGCATGAGCTGGGTCACAGATCCTTGCAGGTATTTTGATACCCGTCTGCTAGTAACATGTGTTCAAGAAGTCAGTTTCTGTCAGAGTTTTGTTTGGTTAGCCATCTGTCTTCCTGAAGCTCCCTGTTTTTTTTGCTTGGGAGACTTCTAAGTTGGTTGGTCATAAGGTGTGTTGCTGTATTCCCCTGTACTTCCAGTTCTTGAAATGCCAGCAAGAATGCTATTGAACTTAGTGGAAATTTCATCACGCGTTGAACCTAGTATCCTTTCTGTGCATTGGAAAGCTCATTTGAGAGCTTTTGTCTCCCATTTGTGCCTCCTATTGCTTAGTTTGTGACAGGACATTCTCTTTCTTAGTTCTGTGTTACTGCAATTGCCTCTTTTAGAGGGGATTTCATGAAATTTGCACTGGAAATGTTAGATAAATTGTATCCTCTTGTGCTTATTTATCTGCCATTCAGATAATACACAATATTTTACTCTGAACAGTATTAAACCCAAAGAATATGTATGAATTGCAGCTATAAAATAGAAGAAGATTATGATGTACGCATTTATATTGGCTTACTATCTAAAGGCTGTCACACAGGTTGGTTGTAAGACATAAGTACAGAGATGCTCGGTACTCACCAATTCTGTATATCACAGGAACAAGGAACAGGAGAGCAAAGAGAGAATTTTATCTTCAGACTCTATTTAAACTCCATCATGAATGTAAAAGCATCAAGGTCAGCAGAACCAATGTAAAGAATACTGCTTAAAATACAGAGCTCAAAACAAACACCAAAGGAAATTCTTTCTACCTTATCCTTATGAGTAGCTAATAAAGAGCGTACATGCGTTTCTTCTGATAGGGTAGGGTTGGTTTTCTGGTTCCTCCAAAGAATAGGTTTGTCAGCAACTATGTCTGTAAAGAACCATTTACTCTGTGCTTGCTCAAGGGGCATACTTAAATGTAGATGTAGATAAGCATCTGTAGTGATCTCCTGTCAGAACAATTCATTTTACAGTGGCGATGCAAAACCCTATACAGGAGCATTTCTCTTCCAGGTTTTTATCATCTCATCCAGGGCCCACAGAAGTGGGGCTCCAGTGCTCACTGAGTCAGTGTGTTCTTGACTGACCAAAGATTGATTGATTTATTTATTTTTAACAAATTTTGTGTTCTAGTAGCGTTTGTTCTAAACCTACCATCTATTTCCCTTCCCTAGGTTTTTATCCTGTAACATCCTGCGTTCTTTTACTTCACTCTACCTTCTGTACAGAGGCCTCTCACAAATTTGTCACACTGTTCTGGTTGTAACAGGGCAAGTTTGATAATAGAGCTCAAGTATTCTGTCGGGTGAGCAGTTTTCACCATATGGTGGACTCCAATTCAACCACTGGTTAGAAGAATATCGTACTGGCATGGTGAGGTATGTTGCAGAAGAATTTCTTTCTGCTTGTTACCATGTCTCTGCAGGCTTTGGCTTCAGTTAGGCACCTTACATGAAGGATGTATCTTTGTGGTTTGGCTCAGCTTGAGGAATCTGGAAGAAGATTCTGCTCTGTTTTTGAGCAGAAACGTGTAGAGGTGAATGTGGCATGCATACTGCCAGCGCTTTGGTCCTAATCGGCAACAACCACAGTCAACACTCAAGGTTTATATAAAAGTAATTCTTGCCAGAGAATTCCTATAGTTTTATTTGCTAATTTACAAAATTAGTGGCTGAGAGGAATGCAGCTTCAAGACAAACATGAGATACGCAAGAGGGAGATTGATTTATAGAGTCAGAACAGGAAGGCAAGGAAGAGGAAATTGGAGAGAATCTTGGGAGGAAGGAAGGGAAACGGCCTGACAATGAAATCAATTAATTTTAGAATAGTTCTCCCAAAAGATGCAAAAAGCTAGACTGATAGTACTTATTATACTGTAGTGATCAGATCTGTAATGGGAGAGACATGAACAGTAGAAACTGATGTAGCCTGTTTTATGAGTAGCTGCTGTTCTGGAGGGTTTTTCTTTTTCAAAAAAAAAATAATTGGTGGTTAACTTCTAACTTGTGAATGTCCAACTACTGACATGAAAAATAGGAACATTTTTTGTTGATCAGAATCTATTTTGTGTGTCCTGTGAAAACAAGCACCCACTTAATTTGACGGGATGTAAATTTTCACACATTATGTTCTGCACTGCGCTGTTTATCCCCAGTGCAGAGTGAAATGAAAGACTTGGGGTGGTTACACAGAGTGCTAAGAGCATTTTTAACCCAAGATGATGATTCAGTCATGGCCAGAACATATATTGGGCTTGAAGAAATTACTACAAAACCTACACATAGTAGAAAAATCAGCAGCTTCCTGGCCTAGCTTTGAACTTAGCAAGTCCAAACCTTACATTTTTGCAGAACTTCAGCATTGCTAACATGCTTCGGGGTGTTCTCTGTTATGACATGAGAATATGACTGCAAGGGCTACAGTGAAAACTAAGTCTGTATTTCTTTCATCTCATGGCATGCCCTTTGAGGGGTGTGTTTGCATTATTCGTTAGGCAATATGGATTTTTTTCTAATAGACTCTAGTCTTTAACTAGCTGAATACCCGACCCTGAAGATATTGTATTTTTTAAATTTGGAGTGAAAATTGATAATATGACTGACTTCTCTGAAAAACGTGGTTCAATTTCTAGTTAGATATGCTAAAACACACAGTTTCACTTCTGTGCTTCCATGTTTGGTTTTGCTGTTTGTTTTCGTTTAGCAATAGAAATTTCAAAAACACGAGCTTTTTTATATTAGCTTTTATTACTTATTTTCCTCAGGATTATAGGTTTTATTTAATGTCACCCATAAGAAGCAGTTAGGATTTAAATGCATATTTGTCAAATGCGTATTTGAGTTCTATATCTAAACCATGTCTATATCAAACACGAGTTGAATGAGCTTCATATACATTGTCATACTTCTAGGCAAATGTCCGTTATGTTATGGGGAGAAGGGGAAAAAATATCAGAAGCAGAGTAAATCGGCCTTTACATTTAGTTAACAAAACAAGGTCTCATCTTTCTGAAGAGTGCAAGAGCTTTTGGATACTGACTTGTTTTGAAAATCTAATCCAGCGTTTTAAAAAATTAAAAGATAATTACCCATTTCCTGTATCCTGAGAAGTTAAATATTACTTTTTTTTTTTTTCTTGGAACTAAATGAACTTGTACTGCATGTTTGTCAGGAGCTCAGCGCATGCCCACAGCCATTTACTGCTGATCAGTGGGTGCACAACAACTTGTCAAGCTGCAGACTCGGTTGTTCAAATTTTAAGTTGAAGTTGCAGTGAGGTTTTCTTACAACTGAGGAGTAGACAGATGACATGTTAGATTAGACTGTATTCGTTCAAATGTTCTTTTTAGGCAACTGGAAGAGGTTTAGAAGTGATTTAAGTCTAAGAGTGTATGAGTTTCAAAGACAGTGATGATATCTTTTGCTGCCCTAACTGATACGCATGGGAAAGCAGGACAAGCTTTCAATGACAGCTATTTAATCGGCTAAAATATCAAAGCACATTCCTTATCTGTATGGCATGGAGATCTTATTTTCTGAGATGTTCGTGATGATTCAGTAGTTCTTTAAATACTCCTGTTAAAGCGTGTTTAAATCACACAGCAGGAATGAGGAATTACAGTTTTTGCCACAAGAAGAAGGTGAGTGTGAAGAACAGTCTCACTAAGTGCACTTGGGAGATGTCTGAAAGGTTTCTTCACTTCAGTACGTTTTTTTGGAGTATGATTAGAGAAACTAGTTGAAATTCAGCAGTCTTTCTTATGCTGGGGTACTGCAGAGATGTGCTCATTTCAAGTTGATGAATGGACTCAATGAGAACAATGTAACGATGGTATCGTATACAGGGGAAAGAAATTGCTTGCTCCAGAAAGAGCTCTCCTGCATGCCCTCAGATGTTTGGACTTTCTTTTAATGGCAGGCTGTATGAGTCAGCTGCCAGATGCATTTCCCTGTGTGGCAACAGGATGTATATTGCATTCCCATCTGGGGAATTCATGGCTGTATTTCTCTATTATTATGAGAGCCCCCACCGTTAGATCTATGGCAGAAAAGAGACAGTGTCTCTTGGGCAAGAATGCTTCGCATCTGATAAAATGATGGCGTGATTAGCAGTGATGTATAATGCGAATGCTGTGCTTTTTCTTCCTTTAAATTTAGTTACTGCTAGGAACAACAATGAATGTAATAAAAATATAAGTAAGGGATTTGCGGTGGTTGTGGGTTTTTTTTTGTTTGTTTGTTTTAAATAATATTTAAGCAGTCCTGTATTTCACTGCATACAATCATTTGGCATTTGTTTTTTGTGTCTGGATGGCATGTAAATACCAGATCCCAGAAGGTCCTGTTTAAGCTGAGAAATGGAGTTGACTTATTATCTTTGAGATGAGCATTATAGTAAGAAAAATTGTATTAGTTGCAACAGTCTAAATTCAGTGAAATCCCTAAGCACCTCATTGTACGCACCAATATTTTAAAACAATACCAACCATTTGGAGTCAGTCGATCTCTAGAAGCTAGGTTTTAAAAGTCTCATACAGAGCTTCTCTTTGTTGGCCTTTCTGGTTTTGTATTTGTTTTTCCAACTTAAAACTTTCTTGTAGAAGGTTATTTGAATTCTTGTGTCTGTACTAACAGCAAAACTGGCAGATTATGTAAAATAGAAGCTGTTTTACAAAAAAAAAATGCAAAAATATTACCAAAAAGTATACAAAATCCAGAATTTAGCAGGTGTTTAATGATTCAATCTCTATGTAAGTTGCTTTTGTGGTTTCTAACTGGTGCTGTAGTGGGATATCACTGTGTTGTTGGTCTTCTGCTGGGTCTATACACTTATTTTTACTTGGAGCAGAATTCAACTGGGGAAGAGTAGATGGATTTTATCCCTGATATTTCATTTCCAACAATGCAGGAGAGTAATTAAGAATAATTTTTTTTAATAATTTGGATACTGTCATGATAACCTTATGCATTGTGTTTTATGGTATCCATTTGTCCTTTCTCATCGTTATTGTTTTATATCTACCTATTCCTGCTTGCTTACAGCAGAGGTGTAAAGGAGGGAGAAAGACTGCTGCCAGCTCCAGCATTTATGAAAAGCAGAGGTTGATGAGAAAGAATGGTTGACCTATTTCTGGTCTGTGTTAGCAGTGATGGTAGAAGGTAAAGTCCATCTCACTTCTATCAAACAAAAATGAAAATGCTCTAGTGAACACTTTCCTTTAATCTTGCTTATACAAAAGTCACTTTGGTCTGGTGAAATGGATTTTTGCCAAAGGATCTTTCTCAAGACCTTTCTCTCATGTTTCTGTCAGTTGAGGCATTTTGGGGGATTTTATTTAAAGCTTTTGGCTTTGAGACTGGGCAGTAAGTCACAGGGTCTCTTCTAGCATCCCTGTGCTCATCAGACAGCTCCAAAACAGGGACTCTTAAGGGATCTCAGGCAAAATATCAGTAAACCTAAACTAGACAAAGTTGCATTTTCTAAACCAAACCAACATATGTCAAATGGAAAGCATCAAATAAAAGTCCTTGAGTTAGGATGCCTAAGCCAGACAGCATTAAATGATGTAGAGTGACTTCCTGGACAGACTCAGTTTTCACTAACCTGGTGTCACAGCAGTTCCTTCTTGTCTTCCTCAGTTCCCTTATCCTCATTAGAAGAGCATAGTTTGGATGTAAACAGTATTTTTAAATTGCAAAACTGACTTACTATCTTTGCAATTGCTCGGTACTTTCCTTGAATAAGAGTAATAATTCTAACATCAGCAACAATAATGGTACATTTCCCTTTTAAATACTCTACATGACCCTGTCCTTCATGTTCACAGTTTCCATTGAAGAGAATACAGAACTGGAACCAGCTTAGGTTATTGAGCAGAGAGGGAGATTTTCCCTTGGGCAGCTTCTATGCTTTTTCTAAATTAAATTTAATCTTATCGAATTAATTAAGGAGTTTCTCTTAAACCTGATCTGATCCAGCTGCTTAATGGAAAGAGAAGGTAGGTTTTTTCAGATTAAAGGAAACAAACTGTTCCTTTCCTATTTCTTCCTGGCTCTATGCCATGAAATGAACACAAATACTGACCTGGGTTGAAGAGACAGGAAAAGGGTGACACCACACCCTTTGTAATGTGTTGCTCAGAAGTGAGAACTGCGATTTCATAGATACTAAGAACTCTAAACAGGGTAGGTGAGCCTGTTGAATATTGCAGTATGTTGCAGTCTATTTCCAGGTATACTTGACTGAGTGGGATACTACCAGAGCTGCTGTCCAAGAGCTATGTGGTAAGCAGTTTAGCAGAAGGAGAGTGTAATCTGTTAGTAAAAGAAGGATCTCGACATCACAAAATCTATTGCTGCACTTGGGATAAATAGATGTCCTCAAGCTTTAAACGTGGTCATGTTTCAGGAGTGCTTTGCTGAGCAGTTGTGGCCCACTGTTGTAAAATGGATGCCCTGATTTAGGGCACTGCAATTCAACGAGTAGATTTTGACGCTTATGTGCTGCGGTGATATATTCCTCCTTTCTTACTCTAAGGAAGAGGAAAAACGGGAGTAGGCCAGCTGTCAGCTTGTTGGTATTATTAAAACAACCTTTAACCTCATGATGATTATCCCTGGAGATTTAAAAGGTAGTTGTACCCAATAGACCATGGGCAGGGTTTTACATGTGATTCATGCATGGCTCTGAAATACTCTGCTGCCTGGGCCTGGCAGAAAGGCAGTGCTATTATCAGGCATAGCTGAAACCTGCTTGCAACCCCAGTTAACCTGGACAGAGTCCTCATCATCCTGAGTTGTAAGTGATTTCCCCAACACTGTAACTCAATTACCAAGAGCCAATTACTCAATTACCCCCCTAACTACATAATTCATTTGTTTGTTTCAAAACCAGGGAAAGAGCATTTATCTGAAAATGAAAGGATCTCACTAGGTTGGCCAGGGCTATCTGTATTATGGAGATGATGTGGTAAATTCAAGCATGATTTGAACTGTTTTAAGATCCTTTATGAAGAGGAGATGCATCCCTTTGGCCTACTCTTGTTTGCTGATAGCTGTCTCCCGGGCTATCAGGAAAGACTGCATCACACGCATTAGCTTAATCCCAGTAATTACTGCCTAAAGATAAGACTATACAAGAAATGAAAGGAGCCAAAGAAGGTGTTTTCTTGTAAGAAATCTAGCCAGAAGTTGAAAATGTCCACGAAAAAAATTCCTTACTTTCCTCTTATTTTTCAGCTTTCTACACTCTTGCGTAAACTTAAACCAAATTTAAGTCATCTTTCAAAGCCTATACTTACAGTACTGACGTTTACAACAAACACAGGTTAATGTCCCAACACCAGGGAATGGCTGTAGAAAAGCCTGAAATACACTTGATGTATTTTTGGTTGGAATTTTACTGTTTTCCAGTAAGAGGAGTAACTGATTGCTCTTTGCATCTTGAGAGAAAGAGAGAGAGAGAAAGAAAGGAAGGAAGGAAGGAAGGAAGGAAGAAAAAAGGAAGGAAGGAAAGAAAGTCCAGATGTGTGAATGTTCTCAATAAGAAAAATTAACTTCCATCTTTTCAGACTTCTCATTCCTGGTCAGCCCCACCATTGGACCTGTTGATAAATCACACAAAAAGTTTAGTCCTGGACTGTAGTGGTTGGCACTGTTATTTAACTTGACATTCTCCTTATTTAATGCTCATCAGCGGTTCTATAGTTTGGAGAAGTTGGGAGCTTACTGTTGTCTTTCAGCACTGAAATGGTACATGGGATTGTATTTTTATTTTTTTAAGGATTATTCTCTTTTCAATCCAAGAACCAGTATCTGAATTAGCAGTCTCTTTAAAATCATTGACAATGATTTTAAAATAGGGATGGGGTGTTGGAGAGGGGATAAGGGAAGACACTGGCATCTGCTGCCTGTTAAGTCTATTAATTGAAAAGAAAACACTGCTGGTGCCAGAATATACAGCCTAGCTCCTAATTAAGCCTAGGGAAGCAATGGGCTGGTTTTAATTCACAACAGCATCTACTTTAACAGTGCCAGCAGCTAAAAGACGCAAATAAATGCAAAGCGTGAAGCACACGCAAGACAGCAGTGACTGTTTGTTTATAGGGTCAGCTGCTGTGCCACACGTGGAAACCTGCATCCTTACACATCGTCCGGAGGAATAATTGGGTCCCAGTTACAGGCAGAGCTATCTGTCCTTTTCTAGCTTGCAGGGCTGGGTGTTTACAGTACAAATTAGCAGTAGTCATTAGTAGTGTGTCCTTTCAGAAACTGTTAAGGAGAAAAGTATTTCCTGGTGACTTTGGCAGGAGGAAGAGCTGCTGTGCTTGGCTCTGCTCGGCAGTGTGGTTCCAATTAGCGGAGCCTTCATACTTGAAATGCTTTCTGCCCAGGTCACCCCCAAGCTCAGGCTTCTGGTGTGTGCACCACGTTTCAATCCTGGGTACACCAATTATCCTTACTTATCATATTACAAAAAGTAATACTAATGATAATAACTCTGAAATGATCAATAAATAGGAGTTTGGTGATGAAAAACGTCCTAAGCCATTTTTAGCCTGGTTTCTTGAGGGAGTGGGGCTTATGTGATTGTATCATCTGTCTTTATGCTTGTCACTCCTGCTCTAAAAGCTTTTGTATCCACTAGATAATTTCAGCCTAAAATTCAGTGGAAATAGGTGCCTGGGCAAAGCAGAGAGACGTAAATTAATTCCCCCCTCCAGGGGAGCACTAGGGGTAAGCTCCGCTACATAATTAGACATTAATGAGTCCACACGGGACACACGCCTCTGCCTCAGGAGCAGCTCTGGGTAGAGCTCCCACTTCTCTCGACATGGGATAATCAAACCCCGTGCCAGGGGAAATCTGTCCTTTGCAAGTCCTGCTGCTCCCTTGCTTGCTTTGGTAGATGAAGTTTTCCCTTGTCCAGTCTGGGAAAATCTCATTGCTCCGGAGCTGGAGGCTTGTCCTCTACCCAGCCATCTGTTTCTCCACCCACAGAAAAGCTGCAGCACTGGGGCTTATGCATCGTTTTGAAGCAGCCTAATCATCCAGATTCACTGCCTCCAGGCTCAGGTGCCAGTGTCCTTTGCTGGGCAGTGAAGATATTTGTGTATCCTTCAGCCTTCCTTCTAAGGGAGATTAGTCTTTTTACGCAGCCTGGCTCTTTATCTCCAACAGTAGACAAAAAACAAACAAACAAACAAAGCTCTTAGCTTCAGGAGCAGCTGTGTCAGTCCATTTTATTACCTAAAATACTCACCATCCCACCAAACTGCAGACAATTTTCCAAAGCCAAGGTTTGGGACACCAAAATATCTCAGCTCCATCTGTTGTCTTGCAGTGTCTGAGTTATTTAGCATATTGAGTAACGATTTAATGTCTGCAGTGCTTCTGAAACTACAGATTTGCTGAGAATATATGTACCTTTAGTGACAGGTGGCACTTGCTGTGTGTAAGGGAAAAAGGCTGTGGCCTTCCAGGCCTGCCTGTGGTAAGTGGTGGCTCAGGGTGCTAGCAGCTTACACTGCAATGCCTAAAGCCAGGGTCTGTTCATTAAGCAATTAGCCAACAGCAAAGTAAATTGCAAGAGGATGGTTTTTAAGTGGGACTTCACTTACATTGCACTAGTCTCAAAAATGCAGTTTGGAAGGAGACCGAATTGTGTTTACCTCATCTGGAAGGCAGAAAGATGTCAACAGTGAATTTGCTGTCAATTCTGGGATTGTCGTCTGCTATTCCTTCAGTTTAAAGACACGTGATGGTTTTGTCTTGGCTGCAGACCAGATCATTTAGGAGTCTGGCTGTTCTGACTTGGGCTGTAATGACCTGGCCAAGTTTTTAAGCTGCTGCTGTGAGCCTAATGGTAGATTTAGACATGGCTTGTGTTCATGGCAGTGGCCAGTAAGTGCTGTCTGCATATTTTATGCATTTTGTTACTTTACCTACTGTTTTTTTGGTTGTGTGTTTTGTTTTGTTTCTTTCTTCCCTGTACTGATTGCACTGCTCAAACTACTTTTTTTTTTTTTTTCTTGTAGAGACCAAGCCTGTGATTTATTTTGAGGTGTGTTTTCTCACTTCGACATTCTCAGTATGGCAAACTGCTTCTTTCAAGTTGGTTGTATGCAGATGGCTGCAAAATATTCAGTGAACAATAAATTGGCCAAGTATGGTTGGTGGCTGGGGGAATCAATATTATCTACAAAATCCAGCTAAATTTGGCAAACGGTTTAAACCAGGAAATAAGTGTGGTTTATTTATTTATTTATTTATTTATTTTCCATGTATGTGCAGCAAAGGTCTAAGATCTAGAAAATGAAATTGTTATGGTATGAGCAAGAATGAAACTTGTAAATGGATTTGGTCACTGGCTTCCAAAAAAATTCTTTTGTGCAGCTCAGAGTCGTTCCTCTGAGTTCAGCCTAAGCTCTACCAACGAAAGACACTCTCCAGAGCTGAGGCCTATGAGGCTTTGAGGTTTTGCTATTCCTTTGTCGAGGCCCAGGCTGCAATGCTCACTAACCTTTTGACTTTTCCAGATATGTCTCTTGAGATTATGTGGTTTATGTGGCCATGCTGTTGCAATGTGTGTTTGGGCAATGACCTCTGAGCACAGTTCCAGCTCTTGAAGTAACATCTTTAACCTTCCAGGCAAACTGAACTGTATAAATTGACCTGTGTTCATGACTTAATAATTTTTTATTCCTCTGGGTCTGCGTTCTTGGAGGTTGGTCTCTACTGCAGGGACTACTGACCTGTGGCACTCTTTCTAAAGACAATAAGGAGGCAATCTGGCATCAAATAAGCCTTGTTGGCATGTGCTAGAGAATATGGCTCCAAAATCCAAACGCTTGCAGAGCCTCCCAAGATGTGCACCAGCCCTGCTTTGTGCCAGCCAACCTACATGGGAGGCAGGCGCCTGTCCCCTGCTCAGTGGGACCTGAGCAGGCAGGAACGTGGAGCCAGGAGCAGGAGGCTGCTGCTTCCCTTGGAGACAGGCTGCTACCAGCAGTCCTGAATGGATCTCCCCCCAGAAGGAGGAAGCTCCAAACCCCACTGTGCTGGTAGAGGTCAGGGGTGCTGCTGCTCGCAGAAGCAATTTGCCACTGTGCGAGAAGAGGAACACAAAACAGAGTGCTTTGTCTCTTTCTGTTGTGAAACAGAAGCTGTCTGGTGTGGGACTCTGGATGGCTGCTGACCCCTGAGCTAGTGGCTGTTCTCTGAATACGAGGGCAAGAGATGCAGGGGGTTTTGCAAGTTTTGCTCTTGGCCTGCTTTTAAGTCCTTGAGCAGCCTGCTTTACCCTGTGGCTCTGTTCCCTATTCATCTGTTGTCTCTGATGTTTAGATTAAAAACTCTTAGACTCGGCCTTTCTCACTGTTTAAATATGCGGTACCTGCCTTGTTGCACTCTGGTACTCGCTTCCTGGGCCTCCCAGTGAAAGCGCACGCTGGTGGGTCCGAAGGCTCATTCTTGAGTACAACTACCCAAATCATCTGTCTCACTGGTGTGGACAGCAGGATTATTCTTACCAAACTGACTGGGAGCCGTTTAAGAAAGTGTCATCAAAAACAGAATGAGGAAATCAAACCATGTGTGGAAACTGAAACATTTTGTTGAAATGAACAGCTCTGTTGAGCCTTAACTGGAGGAAAGTCTCAGGATGAAATTTTGCATTAGTGAATGACAAGTTCAGACAGTTTCTCCATGGATATTTGATTGTGGAAGACTGAAGTCCTGGTCTGACCATGGTAAAGGAGGAATGTGGGCTTTGTTACAGGGGCTGCCTGAGGCTCCAAGCTCCTCCTGCTCACTGCTTTTACAGAAGCACATTTAGGAGTGAAAACCTTGAGAAATTTTACCCATGTTTTGAAATCTTGAAGTATTTTAGGTCTTAAATAATTACAGAAAATGGGAAGGAAATGCCCTACCTCACTTGTACAAGCGTTGAATGCTCAGCATTTGCCTGAGAAAGGAGCTTTGTGCCCCAAGGCTGGGCAGGAGCAGGGGAAGGCTTCAGGAGGAGCCTGCCTGGCCTGCTCCTGAGAGGGCTGAAGGGCTGCACTCAGCTGCCCAAGTCACTTCTGTAGGTCCAAAGCCTAGCCTACAAGGGTAAAGATCTTGCTTGGTGAATTGGATTTTATCTTTTGAAGTTTGTTTTTCTTGGATTGAAGCATTTGGGGATGCCCACAGCCAGGCTTGCATAAGAAGTGGGAGTATTGCTTTTAAATAGTTAAGCAAATCAAAATGAAATTCATGCCTCCCCTGTACTGGCTTTTCATTTGCAGTGCAACAAGCGTTTAGTCTTCAAAGCAGGCAAACAAATGTGGTCACCAGTTGGTAGAGAAACATTTCCATAGTGCTGTTTCTGTAAGTGTACAAGACAGGAATTTGAAAGGGGGTGATCTGATGTGCAGCACTGAGGTGTCTCTGGTGGGTGCTTTCAAACCTAACTACTAGAAGGATCTAAGCAGGTTTCTTTCTACTTGATGCTTTCTCCATCCTGTTTCTGTCCTGCCAAGTTTTGTCTTTTGAGGACCTATACCTTTGCTACACAGTGCCCAGGAGTTAGCACAGTAATATGGGGGGCTGTTAGCTGCTGCTCAACACAGTTTCTAAGAAACCATTTAAAAACATGGCCTGCGTTCTTGTGATTGGCAGTCTGGAAAACAAAGGCAAGTAGCATGTCTCCTGTGTTTGGTAAGTTCGATTGGACAGCATCATCCCTTTCAATTGCTTTCTATTTATTTCTAGCTGACCTCAGGCAGTGCTTTCTCAAGACAGGCCATGATGTGGAATTGAAAATCTGCTGCCTTCTAATCTCTTGGTGTATTGCAAGAAGAACAAAGCAGTACCTTTGTCATTGGTTCTCATTTCTTTTCTCCAGGGCAGAACCACAGCCCTCTCCTCCTCAGCCTCTTCCTCCTTCCTTCCCCAGTGAACACACCTGAGCCTCAGCTCACACTCAGTCTGAAATCGCTGCTAGGCCATTAACACGAATGCCAACTCTCCCAGCCCTCCAGTGTGTTTTTTAATGGAGCCCTCTGAAAGTGAGTGCTTTATTTTGGGGGCTCCACTAGACAATAGGCTTTCTGGATTCTCCTCCAGGGGACAAGCTTGTCAATCAAACTGTCACAGACAATAATTACCCCCTGCTTTATTCGCTCTGTCTGTCTTCAGAACAGTCAATTAGGGCTATTGATACAGACAAGCTATTCTCACCAAGTTAGTTTTCAGCCTAATTAAAAGGAACCTGTCAGTGCCTTTCCCGTAACCTCGGGCTTCTAATGGCTTCTCTTTGTGTATGGTGCAGGAGCTAAACCTCAGCCTCGGTCCTGGAGACAGAGGGCTTAGTTAAACCGTATTCTTTCATCTAGGCGTTTTCCTCAGTTATGTTGAGAGGGTGGGATGGAGGGAGGGAGAAGAGGATTTTCTAGAAAACAGGGTTCTGTCTGCTTGGTTTTGTCCAGTGTTGTTAAAATTCATCAAGTGGAAAGGGGAGAAATCCTCTGAACTTTCAGCCTCCTTGAAAGCAGTCTGATGGTAAATAAACGTTAATTCTCTCTGAGCACAGAGCCCTTTAAACAGACAAGTAAGGGCCCTCTTCAGGGATAAAAAACAATGCATTTTCCTGCCAAAGTGTTTTGTTCTGCTTTTTTTCTTTTCCTTAAAATTACTAGAACACAAAAAGATATGCCAAAAGTTTCATCTTCTTGAGGATAGTGCTGATCTAAATTGTATTCAAGAAAGTAAATGCTTTGACCAGGCTTTTATTGTGATATAAGAAGGAAACTGCCACGCTCAACAATTTTAGCACATTTGAACAGATTGTGTCCCCAGACATCAAACAGACTCCCTGTCCAGACTCCAGGGGCATGATTCTGCCGCGAGTTTATCCCTTCTGTGGTCCAGTGGATGGGATCTAGTTTCCAAAGAAATGGTGGGTGTGGTGGTCAGACTTCTGCTTGTATAAAACTAAGTTATATGCAGTATATAAATCTGCTGCTATATCTAATTATTCCTTTTTCTGAATTAACAGTAATTCCTTTATTTTCTTTTCTCTTCCATATTTTTGCTGTTATTGGATCTTCCGCTGTCTTCCTCCTTGAACTGAAACACGTAGGTAAGTGTAAAATCTATTTTGCAAATATCCATTATCAATGTTTCTCTTTTTTTTTTTCCACTTTCCCCTGATTGTGCCTGCTATATTGCAAGTAAATTTTCAGGAATGCATTGCATGGAGAAAGAAGTAATAATGAGGAAGATATGATCCTCAATGCTCTATAAATACATGTTCCCAAACGATGAACTGTTACACATACAGTTGTATGTGCGCACAAAGGAAAAAAAAAAAAAAAAAAAAAGGCAAGTGGCAAGTTTCCCATTTAACCCAGAAACAGAGAAGTGAGGCAACACAATTCTCTTGCCAACAAAATCCCAAACCAACACTTACTGCCAATGTTGTAATTAAAAGCACTGGAAATCAGAACTCTCTGTGAAGAAACTCTAAACTCTGCTATCCTTCGATGAGGTAGACCTCCATAGGAAGTCACAGAGGTATTTCCAAGTGTAATTCAAAATGTGAGTAGGATTTAAATGTAAAATAAATAATGTTTCATCAGAAGTACACTTCCAGAAAAGGTTTGCTGACAAGTTTGTTGTAAGCCTATTGTAACTCAAAATCTGTCCCAAATTTCTGCCTTCACTAATTACTAAATACACAGAAAGAGGAAAAAGAAATATTTAATTTGTGGAGTCTTGGAAAACTTTCCTCTTCTCCTACCTTTGAAGATGTGTGGAGAGCAGAAGAGGTATGTGAAATCTTAAAACTGGAGCATTCAGAGAGGCATTTGAAGCCTGGGCAATTGCAGCTGTGTTCAGCAGCACAGGATACGTCTCAAGGTTCTCCTGGACTCCTTGTGACCTGAGCTGCGGCACTTTCTCAAAGAGCTTCTTAATTGTTCTGGAGCTCCCTAGTGATCACTGCATCATTTGGAGGGTGTTGCAGCTGTCTCCCACACCACTGCTCTTGTCAGTACTGCAAATTATTTTCATGGTGATTTGTTTGCAACTGCTGAAAAATCAGTCTTGTTCTCAACCTTATGTTTTTGTATGTACCTATCCTCTTCTAGGTAACGTGACTGTGCCAACGGTACAAAGATACCATACCTGTCTTTGTGCCACTGCTTATTCACCGGTCGTAATTTTATCTACATTGGTTCTTGTTTAGAAGTGGTTACTTTCAAGCATTTGGCTAATACAGTACTACAAAATGATACAACAGCTCCAAAAAAAATTAGAAAATTCCCTTTATTTTAAAAGTTGTTTTTCCACTTAAGTGAACAACCAAGGAAATTGTAATTGCAAGTTTAAAAGCATTTATGTAAACTGCATGTTTTAAAACCTGTGTGCATGATAAAGTCTTAAAATTTGAAATATGACAATACTATCAATATTATATGTACTACATATGGATCACACAAACGTGAGCTGTAGGTCTGAACTGTGTCTTTAAAAGTATTTGAAGTAATCTAGCTCGGTAAGTTCAAGTGCATATACGCACATGTAATCTGAATACACTTGCACAGGAATACGTGGACCTTAAGTTGTGTTAACATGGGATACAATCCTTTCTGAAGGAAAATGAGTATAAACATCTGTGCTGGGGTTGGGGAAAAATCCATCTAGTCTGGTAGCCCAGGGAAGAGTAAAACAGGACAGGCATTTGTGATACTTCTCTCTAATAGTTCTCCAGCTTCCAATTACATTCAGTTTAGTGACTTCCTGAGCATCACAAAAGTAGAATGCTTAAGGTAAAAATTAAACTTGCCACACGAGTATGGGTCAGAATATGAAGCCTCTGACCTTAATTTTTAAGTGCTGCTTACAGCAACATAATACTTCCTTTCCCAGTTGCCTCATCCCTTAACGGGGCTGTGTGAGAGCTCATTGCTTTCTTTTGCCATGGTTTTCACGTGCTGTCTTCCAGTCTTGCCATTAATGAATAATCTTTCTGGTTTCGTTTAGTTATGTGGGACAGGTGGACTTTACCCATGAGGAGGTCTTGGTAGCTTATGTAGCATTAGCAGTAAATACTCTTAGAAGTATCTATCTGCCTGCTGTTCTCTCCAGTGCACAAGGGATATTGTGAGCCCTAGTTTAATCCCCCATTGTCAGTTGTGCTACCAAGTCCATCGCCAACATGAAGAGCTGTT
Source organism: Netta rufina (assembly GCF_964035555.1). Taxonomy (NCBI): domain Eukaryota; kingdom Metazoa; phylum Chordata; class Aves; order Anseriformes; family Anatidae; genus Netta; species Netta rufina. Next base: position 9,421,114 of record NC_140132.1, read on the forward strand.
ACGTTCTTTACAAAACAGCAATTATAAGTCATCATTGTGAAATAACTGATTTCAGAAATAGCTTGTCATCCTCCATAGGTGATGTTAAATTAGTTTACAAAACATGGTGTTTTGAAATGCAGCTGAAGACAGGTGACATACATGTGTTGGAGGAGAGGAACTGATGTACTTATGGTGTTACAGAAAAACTGTGAAACAAAATCACCAGATTCACATTGTCTTAAGGAAGGCTTCTCTGGCACACAGTTTGCCTGTTGTGTACCAAAAAGTCATGAAGGTAATTCATGGTTTTATACAGTAGATTATTTTGTTTTGTTTTCTTTTGTTTTCAAATTCTTGTTGTAAAGGAAAGACCAGGCTTTCCAACACAGTAGTTGTGCGATGTATTCCTGTTTGGATGATGCTCAGTAAAAGGTTCTTGAAAGAAGCAATAAGGATAAGAGTTATTTTAGTGCAGGAAAGATCAAGTAGCAGTGACACTAACAGTACCATTATTCTTCCTGAAAAATGTTCATGCATTTATATGCATAGACATCTGAAAAGGTAACGTTTGAAAGAATAGATGTCTGGTTTACTTTTGCTTGATGTTGGAATAAGAACTCAGTGCTGGGGCTTGAATGAGATGTGAACTCTCTAAACTAGCTGGCTGTAACACATGGAAGATCTTCAGAATTGTCTGCCATTTTTAGGAAGTCATGCCTGTGAGGTGTTGTCAGCTGTAATTGGGAGGTTTAAAAACATAAAAATCATGTTTAGAAAGAACAGTCCTTACTTACAACCAACTTTTACATTAAAAATAAATAAATAAAGCAGGTTCTGTTTTTGCTACACTAGAAACCCACTGACAATCATATAGTTTAATGACCTTGAAATTTTCCCTGTCCTTCTTTTCTTCAGCTTCTCAACACTCTCCGGTCTCTGGTGTTTTAATGCCCTGTATATGAAAACAAACCAAACTGAAGCAATTTTTCCTGTCTTAGCAATTAGTAAGGAAATGCAGTTCCTGAGAAAAACAGAAATCTCAAGGTGGAAGAAATCAAGTTGCGTTATAGCAGGGTGAAGACTGCGTGCATGAATTCTGGAAGACAGGAAGAAAAAAAATATAGCATAAAAACTAGAAGATATATCAAAGGTGTTTTCTCTCTCTTAAATTTATTTAGCTTTTCATTTCTGTTGTTATAAGCAGTTTCTGCTTTCCCAGTCTAGTATCCAACATTGCTGACTTTCAGCTGCATTAAGTACAGTGACAGAGTAGCACTACGTCATCCGTCTCGGTGTAAAGCCATATCAAAGGTACTGACATCTCTTTGAAGTGAAATATTAAGCTTGCTGGTTTAGACACTAAACTTTGATGTACGTATGTAATTGTGTGTATGAGGGGATCCCATAAATGTTGAATACTGTTACAGATCTACTTCACAGCCTTTAATAGGAAAATTCGGCCAGACTTTACTAACCCTGAATATGACTGACCGTTCCACATCTCACAACTCACAGCTCAGATGAACATTGCACATATTCTCAAGTGAATTTAGCATTGTTGGCCTAAGTTTCTAGAATTCATACAAGGAGTGAAAGAAAAAGCATACATCAGTTACAGAAGACACTGCATTTTCTTTGCTTTATTTCCTTTAAAGTGACATATGAATTGCTGCCGGCCTTGCAGCTATTATACAGTTGTATCAGTAGCAAGTCCTCATGTTAAAAGTTGCTTAATAGTTCTGATACTTTATTTAAATGGCTTGTAGCATTCTGAAACTAATCTCTTAGGTCAAGGTATTGCTGCTTCAAGGTGCGTTGTGGGGGGGAGGGAGGATGGCTCTGGTTCATCAGATTGGGTGCAAGCCGGTGACAGAAGGGAATTAACATTTTCTTCTGAAAACTGAAAAACAATTCCTGTGGCTTCCTTCAATATATTATGATGCTGTTCAGCCAAATAATACACTTGCATCGTGTCTGACAGAAGATACGTTGTAATAGGTATTTGAGAAATGATAAGCAAGTAATCGTACCATAACACACTCAAGTGGGAATGCAGTTAACGTCATTCCAAGGCATAAATATTTTTCTTCTTTGGTTCATTAGTTATACAACAGTAATACTTTCTTAATGTGTTTTATTTTATAGATATACACTTAGAATACAAACATTACTGAAAAGGATTTGCTTATGTAAATCAAATTGGCTTTTTTTTTTTTACCTGAAATTGTCAGTGCCTTTACTGGCAGAGTTGCTCCCTGTTTTCTTATTTTTTCGTGGCATTCCTTTGAACAGATAGAGAGCTATGTTTATGATCACAGTGAGCTAAGAACAGCTAAACTGGCTGTATCACTTCCATATTTTCTCAATTTTTTGCTTTTATTCTGGCCTTTTTTTTTTGGATGCAAACTACAGAAATAAAAGAACATCTAGGAGCAAGAAGCATAGGGGTTTACAAAGCTTGAGATGATATAGGGTAGAGGGAAAGAGAAATTTTATCTTGAAAAGATGCCTAAATGACAGAGTAGGTTTGCTCGCTAAGCTCATTGCACTGAAGACCCATGTTGGCTCAGTGGAAGTCCAGATATGCTAGTGGGTGGCCTTTCCTGAGCAGCCTGTAGAGCAAAATGTGTCCCTACCGAGCTTTGGTCCTTTCATCCTGTTAGTGGCTGGGAGAGAGAGGAGACCATGTGAGTACCCCTTTGGCCTGAATACTTGAACATGTAGCTAAAGGATAACACGTGATGGATAAATGGCCTGCGTTGTGGGATGATTTTGTTTTTTTCCTTTGCAGTTATATGATGATATAAGTGTTTTATTAGGTTAAAGAAGAAAATCAGGATGCTTGAGTAAAGTGTACTGTCATGGTTTCGGCTGCTGTTGCAGTTTCAGAGCCTGCCCTACTTCAATGACCATGGTCACTGCAAAAAGCAGCACTTTAAACCCCTCTTGCTAGGAGATGGATGGTGTCCAGCTTCTCTTCCAAAGGGAAATGCTTTGTGCCCTTTTAAAGCAAGGCTGCTAGGATTCCGCAAAGCTCACTCTAGAAAGCCTTGAACCTAGAGAAGGTCCAAACAGAGAAACACTGCAACATTTATCTTTCACTGTCCCTCTCTCCTTGCCTGGCTGGCTTCCCCTGCCACCCCCATGAGAAAGGAAAAATGCATGTTCAACCACAGCATGGTTTTATACTTCAAGAATCCAACTGAAGACAAACGGCTGTCCCATCAAAAAAGATACAGGATGCCCAAATGTCACAGTTGCTTTACTTGTAGGTTCTCATTGAGTTAAACATGCCACCTGAAAGCTAGGCTGAGTTTCAGTGGAGTTGACAGGATGATGGAACAGTCTTGCCGTTATTGTACATTGCTTCTCAGTACTTAAAAATGCTCTGCTAAATTAGAAATCAGTATAGGTGTGCTTTCATCTCTTTCTTTCCTTGTCCTTTCTGCCTAGACTCCAAAATTAATTTTTTTTTTTTAATTAACTTATGGAAACACTTAAGCCTGACCTTGGATGTGGTGGTATGGAAGATTTTAAGAGAAAAGAAAATGGCAACTCTTCAGACTTTCCTCAATGAATGGACCACAGACATTGCTTTTCATTTGTCTTTCACAGAAATATGCAATGTGATTTTTTCCTTATCCTGTGGGTTTTGTGGTCCTGAAGACGATTACTGAGATTGGGAAGTGCCTGGCAGTACGCTGGCTAAAACGAGGCATTCACATCTGGCATTGTTTAAACTTCTTTCAGGCCTCTAGAATGCATTTTTGCAAATCGTTGTTTCCCAGGCAAAAGTATGGCATTCGCTCTGATTTCATAAAACAGATTCCGGAAAGTATTTACAGCTAGCCCTTCAGAGTATCAATGGCTGGCAGCATCGTATTGAAAACAGGCTAAATTGATTCAGATAGGCTCCCAAGCAAAATTAATACACGAAGTTGTGCAGTTACATATAATAGCACTACGTTCTCCTGAAATATTAGCAGATGGTCCAGTGAAACAAGCAAAGAAGTGATCCATGTCTTTCCAGCTCACATCACTGCTTCCTGCTCAAAAGAAAGAGAAGGGAAAAGTAAAGCAAAAATGAGAGTTTGTTATTGGATGTGCTGGGAGCTGAACTGCCCAGAGAGCAGATGAACACTGTAAGCCATCAGAACAAAGCCGTGGACTCATCATCGTACCTTTTGCACCACTATAACTACCTTGACATCAGCTGAGATAAACTGTACTAGCTCGTAGAAAATCATGCCCATTACTTATAATTCTCAAAAGTTTTAATTATTCTGATATTGTATCTCTCTCTCGTCCTTGTATTCTTTCTCTGGAGAGAGTGTTTCTGAGAAGATGTCAAACAAGTCAGGAAAAGAAAGGCCATTCTGTCCTTGGTATATTACTAAAAGGATGGAGGGCTATCAGTTTGAGAATTTCCTTGCCAGGCACTGACCCACTCTTCAGTTTGTGCACAGATCTGATTTTACCAACATACACCTTATTAATCATTTTATTTCCCAATTCCCTGTAACAGCTCTTTTTTTCTATTGCTGCCATCAGTATCAGCACAAAAATACAAAGCTGCACTGCTGCAATTTTCCTAGACTCTTACAGCAAGTTGTTGACAGGGATATGACCCGGTTTGTCTTTCTCTAGCCCCAGATATATTTTTCCTCTAATTATCCTGCTCCTACTGTTTAGACTATTAGGAGTTTTCTCCTGCCTTGGGGTATTGTTTAATCTTTCTAACCTAATATAAGTAAGTCATTTTAAAAAAAAGTAAAAGTTTTGTTTTTGTTTTTTATAAAAGGAACTTGATTAGCAAATACAAACTAGCAAACATTTTTAAAGGATGGTGAAACAGATCTCAAGAGAGTTCTTAGACACAAATGTGGCTGATGGTGCAACTGAGGCTTTATTATTCAGTTCAGCTCTATTTCACAATGTTTCCATCTATAGGTTAAAGACAAAAATTTAGAAATTTTTATTTTTTATGAAGAGCAGTTTGAGTATTAAAAAATAGATAGTTATTGGGGGGCATATTGCTGTTTGCTTTGATTGCATTTTTATTATTATTAGGTCTTTGAGAAAGGTGGGATTTGGCAGTACTGCCAGTTGTTTCTGTTTTACAAGGATTTGTTTTGCACAGAAATTTGACTGGTTTGAATGTGAGCACAGAAGCTTGTGCTTGAACCTGTTAGACCTGGAGTTGTCTCATGATTTTTCACCAAGTCTTTGACCTTCCTGTTGAGGTCAGAGAGTTCCTTGTACATGGCCAGCTCTGTTCCCCAGGGGAACTCCTGACTTAAGCCTATTCCAGAAGTGATCTGACCAAGTGCAAGCCTCCTCTGTTCATCTCAGCTGCTACCTAATGGTGGGGAATAACAAAGGCAGTTTACAGAATATTTAGTTGGGATTTTGTTGCAGATGTTACATAAAATTACATCCGTGAAGTATCTGCAAAGAAATTGTATTTAATTCAAGTTACTTTTAGGAAGGTTGTGACGTGCCTACTCACAGCTGAAGGAAATCCCCTCTGAAGCTAGAAATTGGGGATGTCCAAAAATGTCTCCAAAAATACAAAGGAAGAAGTGTGCGTTACAACAGAACGAAATCCTGATTGTAAATGGCATGAAGCATCCTCCATTGTTTGTAGCATCAGGTTGCTGCAGAGCTCTAGCTGTAGTTTGTAAGCCAAGAGTCAAGCCAGTTTAATTTCATGTTACGTTATGTGCTTTGGAATGTGAAGTATTAGTCATGAGGCATCAGTACTTGAGAGTCTTTACTGCTGTTAGTAGAAGACAGAAACTGATCATCAGTCCTATGAATAGTCAGGGAATTCAAGTTTCTAGTCACAATTTCAGCCAATGAGTACAAAAGCCTGGGCAGGAGCACAGTGCTCTAGAGAGCAAATGTTTCGCTGGGGTTTCAGCCACGCTGTGGTGCTCGCCTGGAGCTGGCTGGGGCCATAACTGCCCTGAACCTCACAGAGATGCTAAGCGAGTATCAGCCCAGGCAACCAGCTCTGCAGGCCTGTGTTATCACGGACACCCTGGTGCAGCTGTGGGCCCTTAGGAGCATCTCTCAGCAGCACCTGAGCAGTCACAATCTCTGGTGATTGCAGTAAGGGTTGGTGGGGCTTTTTTCACTGGCTTCCATTTTTCTGCTGGGGCCACAAAGGTTATGAACTGGGGTTTGAAAGTAAAGCAGCGCTTCTGTTGTGCCCCGTTGTGAGTGAACCAGCAACTCTGTTTTCAAGAATGTGTGCCTGGACAGAGAGAAGTGTACAGAATTGCTTCTCCTTCCTTGATTTTTTTTTTTCCCCTTTAATCAGGTTGGCTTGATAGTCTTATCTCAGCAACTGTTTCTGAGATGGGCTTTTTGCCAGTTTTACAGCCTTGTCAGCTGCATCAATCACATAGCTCATCTCAGGTCACAGCAGTCAGCAACTCAGACAGCGTTAAAATCAAGAACTTTCCTCAGTAAGCACATTCACCTTTCCCAAGGACCAGATGGCAGGACTAATCCAGCATTTGCTCGTAGCCGTGAATGTGCTGCATTGTTTTAGCTGATTTGGGGTGGCTTTGGTGTCTACCTCAGTGGAGTGTCCCCTGCCCCTGCCACAGCATGATTGCAGCTACCTGATCCCTGGTGAGCCTACAAAGTCCTGTGTCTGGTTGCTTTGAGATTTATTTTATTTTTTTGTATTAACTTTCCATGTGTCATGTGGTGCTTATATTACTACATAGGAAAGATGATTGCATTTTCTCCAGACATCGCATTCTCAATAATCCTAAACTTTCTGTGTGGTTTTCCCCCGTGTTATGCTTACGCTAATGGTTGCAGTAGGCAACCACAGACTAGGCAAGAAGTGATCCCGATGGATGGGTGCACTGGGAGAGTCTTTGCACAGCTAACCTTTGGTGTGAAACAGTGAGGAAATATACCAGAGGCAGGAGGAGAAATGAAGAACTGGAGGGTCTGAGGGACTGTTGTCACCCAGCAGGTCAGTAAAGGCTTTGGGAATATCAGCTCTTCTGATTCCAGCCTCCAGAGAGGTAATAAACCATTACAGCCTGCTGTTACTGCTCCTGACTGGCTGGTAGGACGTTAATCGTACATCTTCATTTCGAGTTCAGCAGGCAGATAGCTGGCTTTCTTACAGCATTTGAAGCAGAGGAGGCTGCTGGAACGTGCATTAATTTGCTTAAGGTGACAGACATGCCTTGGTCCTGGAGGACAGTAGTATTTGAAAACTGGCAACACGGACCTGCTCCTGTTAACCGGTGGCATCTGCTTAGGGTGACATACCAGGAAAAAGTGTGAGAGTTTGGAACAATGCCTGTCCCCTCTGCCAACCCATCTCCATGATGTCGTGGATGTGGCATCCTGTGGCTGTTCCAAATGGGAATGCTTACTGGTTGTCTTGAAGCTTGTCTATGTGCATTAGTGGAGGCAGGTATGTCATTTGGTCTTCTTTCTATGTAAAAGAGAGAGGGGAAGAAAGGACAGGATTGACAATTTTTTACCCATATCCACTGAGGCCAAAGTGCAGTGTGTTCTCTAGTTCTCTTTGTCTGGTGGCATGTTTTCTCTCCAGTTTCCAAGTGATATGAAATATAGAATATGCTGCAGGAGCACAGGATGCTGTATGTCAGGGGAACTACTGAATTTATGGCAGCTTTGCAGTCTGGTTTCAGACCTTTGTTCGCCTTTAGACAAGGTCTGATCCAGGTACAGGAAATAGTCTAATTTTTTCCCAGAATTTTCATGTATCTCTACTAGCTAAACCATCGGACTGTTTTCTGAGCTTTAAGTTATCAGCAAGTACTGCCACTGCCATTTTGCTTTTCCATTTCTACATCCCAAAGGTTGTTTTTTTTGTCATTCAGTGAAACTATCTATGAATGGTTCAAAATCTAAAATCCAATACAAGTAACTTTTTTTTTTTTTTTTTAAATAGCAGAAGCCCAAGCATGTTTCCCCTCCTCCCTCTTTTACTATGCTTCCCCCATTGTTTAGTCCTTCCTTTTTGATTGTCAGGTAGTAAATTCACCATGAAGAGTGACTGGGAAGTACAGAATATGTCCCTCTTCACACAGTAGTGAGCTCCCCTAGGGAAGGAGAAGTGAGAAATCCTCCCCTTCACCCTCTTCCCAGCTGCCACCAGACATCTGTCAGTTGTGGCAAGCACCAGGGTAATCATGCATGCTAGAACAACGGCACCTCCCTCTTGTAGAAGTTGGACTCCTTGATGGATTTAGGGAAACTGCATGTTCGGCCAGCACCCCAAGCAAAACACTTACCTTTCTTGTAGCTGTTACAGAGATGCATAGGGTGGTCTGCTTTCTGTGCATCATGCTCCTGCCCTGGTGCTGGATCAGAAATTAAATGGAGGTGGGGGAAGTGATCACAGAATTAAAGAACAGTGATACGTGGCAGGTGCTATATGGTCTCTTCAGGCCTGTGCTGGTTAGTTCTAAATAAATGCCTGTTACTAACTACTTTTACAAAATGCAAAGAAAAGAGACCAAAATGGGCATGTGGTTTGGATTGTAAATGATTTGTCTGTAACTCTCAAGTCCTTGAAACGTTCTGTAGAGCAAGATTAAGGAGCTGCAAGATGTCTATATAGTCTTGCTTGATGCATTGTCACTTTCAAGTGTTGCATGCCATCTCAGAAGGCACTTTCTTGGTGGTTATAGCCATGAAATGGGTCCATGCAAAAACTCTGAGATCATACAATTTTAAGATAGTTTTAAGTGTTTTCCCAATTGCCATTTACTTGGAGTACTGTGTAAAACATTTCAATATGTCTTAATGTCACCTGAGTTTATTGGATTGTGAGGAGCTGTTAGTTCCTCATTTAGACTGTCACAAAGCATTTAAATTCATTAATTGACAATTATCTAACAAGCAACAGGAATAGATCTCTTGCTGGACTGAAGCCTGAGAAGCCCATTTGAACTTTTCCAAACATTAGCACATTTAATGAGCTAACAATGAATCTGAGTTTCTGCATGTTCAGTGGGAATGCTTCGTAGTTGATGGCTGATGGCATTTTTCCCCTCAGTCCAGGAGAGATAATGAGACCTGGAACAATATTTGGAGTAGTCCATAGATACCCTCGCATTAATTGTTCCTTCGTTCTCCATTGCAAGGCTAGATGGAGGAGTGCCTCCCATTTCAAAGGGTTATCATGTGATAAACATTATTTAGAGTTCCTGCAATTTTATTTGCAAGGAAATTGGGGGTTCAGACAGCAATATACCACACTTTGGTGTCAAGTTTAATCCATTCTGACTAAAAATCAAAAAACAAAAGTGCTTGCATTGGACAAGGCACTACAGCAGTCTGATTCAATGCTTACCTGGACATTTTCATAAGGAAATAGGCTTGACATCCTGACAGCAGTCCTTCCTTTGCCCCAACTAAGTCCCATGCCTCATAATTTGCCTTTGGTACTTCCATGATACAAGTACTTGTGTTTATGCATTTTAAGTTTGTCGCTATGTGTTCCTGAATATTTAGCACTAATTAATCACACAGCTGCTAAAGATAGCCAGCAATTCATAAGGTCAGAGATGCAGAGCTCTACCTGCAAATTTAGGGCAAAATTGTTTGAGGTCCTTTATTTCAAAGGAGCTTTTTCTAACTTTCCAAATTCAAGTCGTGTCCGAGTTCTGGGTAAAAGCTGGAGTCAATACTTAGTTAACCTGAGAACTGCTAAGAAAGCTACGCTGGAAGTACTTTTTCTGGGGAAAAAGCACCATACTGACAACGTGCTCTTGCAGTGGAATCAGCTGTACTGGCAAAGCTGTTCTTTGTGCTGTTTTAGTAACACTTCTCCCTGGAGTGCGCACACATGAAATGAGCTTTCCAACCAGAAGCAGGTTCTGCCAGTATAAACACGTCTGCACAGAGGGGCTTCTGCTGGCACGGCTGTGTCCCTCCCAGGCCCACATCTTCTCACCCTTCCAGAAGGCTGTGCCAGCTGCAGCCCGTGGTTTATGTACGGCCTCATTTTAGTGTGTTTATTCATCTGCTTTTGTAAAAGTCCTTGTGATGTCGTGCGGTGTGGCACTGTCGTTCATGAACCTCAGCCTCTCAGTGTCAGTCTGTCTATTAATCCTTTTTAAACCTGTTAAACCCTGCCTCTTAATACACTTCCCACCTGCTTCGCTCCGCAATCCATGTTGTTAGGGATGATGCAGTAGTATACAGCTCGGTAAATGAAATTTCCAGAAGTGCCTGAGTGACTTAGGCCCTTGATAGTCGTACTCTGCATAGCTCATAGCCCCGTTTGAGAAGTTCTGTGGCCTTGTGTTTATATTGACTGCTTACTTACAGGGGTAGGTAATCCTCCTTGCATTGTTTGCAGGCAGAGTAAGCCAAATCCCCCACTGATACAAGCCTACATCACCCCATAAATTTCAGTGAGACAAGCTAATTTACAGCTCTCTGAGGATTTTGTGCTTTACAACTGGGCTCATCAGGGAAAACATCTGTATGGAGCTTGGGAGCCCCCACGCTCTGTTGCAAGGGTTTGTCACAGGGCCACAGCTCAAAAACAGCAGCCTCAGGTGCCTTCCTCTCCTATTGCATGTGTATATGGCACATGGTATGTACAATACAAAGAGTACGTGAATTACAAGCAGCAGCCTGACCTCATGTGTGTTTGAGGCAGCCGTAGTGCTGCTTGTAATTGAATATTGGGAGTTGCCTGCTTTTCAATCAGCCCCAAAATTGGGACAGAAAACAGATCACTGTTATTGCGTTCCTGACAGTGGAAGTACAGGCTATCGTACGGATTCCCTCTTCCACCTCGATAACAGCACAAAATAAATTTTCTCAATTCTTTCAAACCAGTTATAGATCTTTCCTCTTTTTGTCAGTCTTGTTCTGTGTGCAAGAAATGTTAGAATAGACTTCATTTTCAGAATAATACCCTTTTGCTCATATGTGTCCTGAATACAATGAGGTCTTAAGACTTAAGCATCAGGTGTATGGACAAATCCTGTGCGTTTTCAGCAGGATTTCTTCTGCACATTGAATGGCACTGTCAGCCCATGGGAGGAAGCTGTACTACTCTATTCCAATACTGAGCAGTTCTCTCTAATCTGAGAGTTGCATTTTTCATGTGTGGAGAGCAATGCGCTGTGCTGGTGTTCAGTGAATGCCATGTTTTGCCAGTGTCATGGGAAGTTTGTCAGAACCTTAGTGCTGAGGAAGTAGAGAAATCCAATCTGGGATTTACCTGGGACCTGTCCTTGAGTGGTGCTTTATATCGGTGTCAGGCAGCAGGAGGGAGGGAGACGAGCAGCTCTGTTTCTCCTACTTGGAGTGACTTGTTAACTAAGTGAATCCTAGGAGGAGGTTTTGAGCACTGTTTCTGCTCCAACTTCAGAATGGGATTTGCGGTGCTTAATAAGAAGAACTCTTATTGTCTTGACCTGCAGACCCAGTTCAGCTCAGCTCAAGGCCACTCTCACCGTGCAGGAGATGGGGGGATCTGTCAGGGAGTGAGGGGTGAGGTCAGGCACTGGCTCAGGTTGGCTCTGGCTGTTGGAATTAAGGGGATCTGCCATCTGTGGATCAACTCAAAGGACTTTCATGCCTCAGAGAAAACCCTTTTCCTTCACAGCTTTGTAATGCTTCAAGAAATAAGGCATTTCCACATTTAGTGGAGTTTTTGCCCTTGAAGGATCTGATGCCTTTGTGCTCAAGCCCCCCCAGCCTCCCTCCCAAAACTGCAGCAAGCCTCCTTGGAGGGGAAATTTTCAAAACCAGGGCTGGGACTTGTGTTCCCTGCTCTGACACTGATCTGCCAGGTCTTTCAGCAAGTCACTTCACATCACTAAGTTGCTGTTTTCTTTCCCATCCTTTTCCTTCTTTATCTGTTTGGGAATTTAAGACTGAAAATGATCCATTCAGCTGTGGGGTCCAGTCCCCTGTTGTGCAGGCAGTCACATGCTAAATATTTAGCACAGAAGTCTGTGAAACATCTCCTTCAGGCGTACTCATCCCTGCGGGCTGCCAAATGCTTTCTGGTTCCCCGAGGAACAAAAACTGAAACCATAAAGTGAAGCGGAGGTGAGACCCAGCGTGCAGCAGGGTTTCAGGCCCTTGGACAAGCTGGCTTTGTCCAGCCCAGCTCCACGTCCTGCAGAAGAGGCTGCAGCCCGTGCCCGAGAAGGGAGGAACAAAGGGGGAAGCCAGGTCTGACTGTGGGAGAGCTTTGTCCTGAGCCCCCTCAGGGGCTGCTGCCATGAGCGTTGTATATTCTGTCTGAGGCAGGGTTTGTGCCTTTCTCGGCACTGTTGTGCCACAAATATATGTTAATAGGTGTACGTAAAGGTAGCTCAGGGGGGTCCTGCTGAACTGGTGGCTTCCTTTCAGAGGTGCTGAGCACAAACCAGCAGCTCTCGGTAATTTCATGGGTTCTGTGCTTTAAAAGTACAGGCCTTCAGTATTCTCCAACTAGCACTGAAAAAAATAGAATAGGTGAATAATCCTCAAGAAAATGTTTTCTTCATCTTTCTTACTTGTCCCTCTTCTTTCTGTATGGCATACGGTGAGGGAATAAAGGCAGATGAGTTGCATTTTGAAGATGATCAAATGCACTGCAAATGTTGACGTGACAGTTTGGTACGTGTCATGTGCTGCTGTCCCAAGGCAGCCTGGTGCGCTGATGGCTCGGTATGAAATGCAATGGAGAGCTTTTAAATAAATAATAGGCGAAAAGAGCTGCTCCAGCCCGGTTTTTATTCAGCAGGAGGATGGATGTGAAGCAGAGGGGGGAGGGCCCATTTCCGAGCTAAGCGGTTGTGAAAATATGCTCATTGAGATGTGAAGAATTTGTAATCAGGGGAGAGGCACCAGGCCTGAGCCAGGGGAGGGAGCAAGGAGGGGTGGGAGAGGAGGCAGTGATGGAGTGGCAATTCTTCAGGATGCATTAAACTGCGGGGAGCCTAAAGCAGGCTTAGGGATGAGCCCAAGGAACTGGGACAAAGTCTGCTCGGAAGCCACAGATGGGCCTTGGCTTTCACTGTTATCTGCCTGAGATCCAGCGGGGGCGGAGAGGGAGGGAAGGGGGAGGACATAAGGTGCTTCCTCACCTCTCTCTGCCTCCCATTTGTGTTAAGAAGTGTGGCTCATTTCCCCCGCGCCCAGCCAGACAGGGGGTTCGAGGGTAGGAGCAGGCGGCAGCTCCCGGTAGGGCTGGGGAGTGGGGCCGGGAGCGCAGGATTCCTCCCGCTCTGCCAGGCAGGCCGCTAATGCGGCGTGAAAGCAGTTTAAAGCCTGGGGCCCCACTCTCGGTCAGCAGGGTGTCCGTGCAGGCCAAAGTCCCCAGTGGGTGGCTGTCAGTGGCACTTTGGTCGGTTAGGCAAAAATTTATTAGTATTATATTTTGCCTTATTTTTTGCCTGAGCAGCGGGGGGAAAGTGACAGCTGTATTAGGGCTGAAATGCTTCCAAAGGGGATCAGAAGACATCTGCCAAGAGGGCTGCTGACAAAACCCCCTTTCAGTGTGCCTTAGCAGCAGCTTCCAAAGATACCATGGAAAAGAAAAGGAGGGAAGGTTCGCTGCTTGAGGAGGGCTGGGGCTCCTGCCTTTTTATTTCTCTGTTTGCATATAGAACCTTTATTCTTCCCAGCCTTTCACAACACAGGCATCCTTCCCGTTAGCGCCCGAGCGGAGAAAACCCGCGCTGCTCCCTTCACTGGCGTGCTCCCCTCTTGCTCTTTGTATGATTTCCAAATAACTGAAGTGGACATTTTGAGGGAAAAGGCGCTCTCCATCAGAGTCACGTCTGAAGTCAAGTCCTCCCTCATGGCAGTGCTGAGCTCCTCTGCCACCAGTGCTATCAGGCTTGCCAGAAATATTTTAAGCAGATGAAATGGCTTTGTACTTCTTAATCTCTGTCCCCAACCATCCTTCCCTCACTCATATCCCATCGCGTTCAGCTGTGGAGCTTGGGAGGAGAAGAGAAAAAAAAAAAGAAAACAAGCAATCACTTTTATCATTAACCCATTCAGCTGCACATCCCCCTCCCAACAGAAAATTCACACACACATTTGCATATGCAATCAACTGTATTCTTTATTTCTATAGCATCTTTCCTATTAACCACCTCTCTCAAAGGAACTCTTCAGGAAATTGAATTGGTTAGAGATTAAATACAAGAAGTCAACCTTCCATTTTAAATTCCTGCATTTTGTATGGGGGGGAGGCAGCTTTAGCTGGCCTTACCCTTAGTGCTGCTCATTTTCACATCTGCTGCCCCATTGAGAAGCGGCATTTAACACAGCCCTCAGGTTCTGTGCCAAGTAGCTGTGGGCAGCCTCCATCTATTGCTGATCTTCATCTTTCATTTTCTTAACAGGTTTTACTGTCTAGGATGCTGATTTTTTTTTCCTGAGGTTTTGAAGCACGATAGAAACTAAAATGCGATCCCATTTTTTATCAACATTCCAGAAGGTTTCATTGACACCTGCCCAAACTCTGTTTATTCCATGTGAGCAGGCCCAGAGCTGCATCCAGAGGAGTGGTACCTGCTGGGGTTAGGGAGCGGAAAAAAAGAAACATTTAGAGAGCTAAGATGCTAAATAGAAGGAATAGTATTTGAAATAAAAGGAGGAAGATTAATGTAGCATGCTCGTACATCAATAGAAAATAGAGATACAATACCTAAAGGTGTAACATTACATATAGCACCTTTCTTTATGGTTGCAAATTCACAACTGTGGAGTGTCAAAAGAAATTGAGCAAAGGAGCTTTTTCACGTTGATTAATCCTGTATGTGTTATTCTGGGTGTGTTTTTCCATTTTCTGAGATGCTGTTTTAAATCCATGATTGTTAAACTCAGCACTTGAAGTGAAAATCTGTAATGAAAATCCCATTCACAGCTGGAGGCTCATGTGTCACTTACTGTTGGACTGACACTGCAGGTTTTAGTTAGGACAGCCATGAAAGACCACTTTTCCCATACAGTTGGGGAAGTGGAAGAAATTACTTTTCAGATCCTATCATATGTAAACAGTAGTACTAAATGCTGTCACTTGGTAAAAAAAAATAATAATTTTTAAAAGCTGTAATTTTGAGGAGTCTTCTTTACTATGAGAGCGATAAGAAATTCCAAAGTGTTTTAGTGAAAAACGTTGGTATTTAATAATTTCTCATTAAACTCCAAAACAAAATTCAAATGGACCTGATTTTGTGCATGGTCAGTATCTAGATACATCTCATTCTTTCATGATAGCTTCTTTTCCATTAACTGAAAGAAAAAATTGTGTACTAGCATGCCTTCTCTCCTGCTTATAAGTGGAAAATAAATCCATATAATAGTAACAGCAGTGCTCCCCAGGGCAAATTGTTCACACGCCAGAAGGTTCTGGGTTTTTGTTTTGAATATCACATGTCTGTTTCTGTGGACTTTAGTATGGCTTAAAAAATGAAGTCTTATAAGACCACAGAAGTTCTTGGAAAATTTACAAATCCACTGGATGGAAAAAGGACATTGAAAACTGTTCTACCTGGCATTTGGCCAGTTTCCTTTTAATGACACGTACACTCACCTGCTTAGGTCTTTGTAACCGGTATCTAAGAATAAACTAATGCTGCAGCTGGAGTCAAGGAGGGTGGTGTCACCAGGCTATTTCTGCTGCTTGAAGTGAAGCTTAAATCATTCACAGTTTCAAATTGTGTAATGAAAGTATCAGCCTGGAAACAGGAGCTTTCAGGTAAAAGCAATCACCTGCCTTTACCAGACTGTGAAGTGAAAACTTTGCTTGGTTTACATATTGTTAGGGCATATTGGTTGCATTTGAATTTAATGGGATAAATTATGAAAATCCTAATTGAATTGAATTACCGCAGTGAAAACTGAGTCAGGAGAAACACATATGAAATGCAACTATTCGCTGGCTTGTCTCAATGTATTAACACTTAAGATACCTTTAAAATCGCTCACTTTCAGCTTTTGGTTTTTGCATTGCCCTTTGGCTAATGAGACTTCTGCTCCTATGCAGCCTGGGTTGGTCTTGTACAGCTGAGCTCCTCCTGCGGTTTGGGATGGTTTGTGAGGTCCATGAGCATGTTTGGAAGCAGGGGCAAAGGGAGCAGCACTTGACCAGGGTAAAGTGCTTAGGGGAAATGGCTAATGGCTGAAAGATATTTAGACACAGCTGCTTTCATTGGAGTACTAAAAATGGAGCTGCATCCAGCGAACTGAAAGCATAGCAACCTCTGTGTATCAGCAGAATCATTGTTCAGAAGTGTAAATTCTGGGGCACAAAAATAATGAGAATTCTGTTTCCACTGCTTTTTCCTGCAGCAATTGAAAAACCCACGCCTAAAGGTCAGAACTGCAGGAATGGCGTCTCTACCCTGTTTTTCTCTTCACAGTCATCAAATGCAGGCAGCCCTGGCCCAGAAATTGAAACCCCATACAAAAAGCATGACTGTAAGGAGGAATCTGATTTTGAAAATGAGAGAATAAAGAGCAGAAATCCTGAGAGTCCTGCTGCATGCATGCATCTTCACTCCTGGATGGGATGATTCACTGCTCATTAAAAAGACAGTGATCAAGAAGTGCTCCATTTTGTAGCAAATGTGGGAATTGCAGACAAGTCCCTTGCCACCTGCCACTTTCACAACTGCCATGCTCTTGCAGAGATCAAGGGCTGAGCAACTGCAGAACACAAACCACCTTCCCTTGGCTAGGCACGGCCTCTCATGTTGCAACATCAGTTGCAGCAGTGGTAATGTTATGGCCATAATGATCAAAACGTTTAAGAAAAAAGGGGCAGTATGGGTAGTTAATTTGTTTTCTTGGACTAACCAGTATACCCTGAAAAATGGCCAGGCTTTCAGATAGACAAGCCTTTCAGCAGCTCAGGTGAAGCTGAAACGATGTTGTGCTGCTGTTGTCTTTGCTGCACCTGTTCCTGCATGAAGAGAGAAGCATGGACTTTGTATCTGTCAGTCAGGGACTGACAAATCCCTCAAAACTCTGTCTTAAAACTCACTTTAAAGTACATGCAAAAGATGACGCATACTTGCACATATTCTCCCTGGAGTGCAATAAGCAGCCTTGTGGCTTGTTCTGCTCCAGAAAAGGGATATAATAATAAAAGAAGGGGGGGAAATCATGAAAAATTATATGTATATGAGCTAACTTCACAGTCACCAAACCTGAACGTCACTATTTCTAACACCTTTTGTTTGGTCCTTCAGTATAATACATACCTTTTCTTATAATTAGCAGACAGAACCTTCACCCTTGTTTTAGTACCATCCAAGAGAGAGACTCATTACTATTGTTGAAAAGGGGTAGGAACGGGGAGAAGTAGGGAATTGCCATGAGGATTGCTATAAATAGAACTTTGCTATAGCAATGCTTTTAGTGGAGAGAGTTCTCACAGACAGGCTTGTAATGAAGAGGGAGCATATTTATTGTGCAGGACTGTCAGCCTTTCTCTGAAAGATTTGTTGATGCTGTGCCAGTATGCTCAGTTTAATTCTCTTGTGCTTCTGCCTAAGAATCCCCTTCTATGCTTTTTGCCAAAGATTTGCTGTATTTGTAAATCATTCTTTCCATTGCAGTATAAGCAACTGTGCTGTTTATTTGAAGGGGATTCTGCAGTTTAATTTAGGAGAAAGGTTTATCTACCTTACAGCGATGCTTTCTTGCTTTAAATTGCAGAAGCTGATTTCAGCTGGTCTTGGCATGCTCTGTGCCACCATGTGCTTTTGTGGAGGTGGAGGACCCTTTTCCTCAGTGGTACAGTCTGAATAGGAATAAAGAAACACAGAAAATGTTCCGTTTCCTTATTAGAAAGAAAAATGAGTGTTGATCTAGTTGTTTAGCGTAATTAAGGTTGAAACAATAAAAAATCCTGCATTACAGTCTGTAATTTCAGACTGTTACGAGAGCTTTCTTTTCCTCCTCCTTCCTCCACGTACAATCATTTTTCTTTTCTGTGGACACCTTCCACCAAGAGGCAGGTGTGCCCTGCTCCTTGCTGTCTGCAGAAAGGTTCAACCAAGTCAGCCTTGGCTGGTTTGGGGCACCCATTCAAAAGTCAGTATCAAACATAAGCAGAAATTTTGACTTTATTTATTGGCTTTTGTTCTTTCCTAAAGTGGATCAACATCAGCCCCGAATCTTTCTGAATTTAACGAGCAGATTTTAATGTTCTTTTGTCAGAAATAATTGAAGACAAGATAGATGAGTGCTGCTGATTCTTTTCTCCTACTGAAAGAAGAGGTTGAAAGCACTAGAAATTACTGACATGAGCCGGATCCACACTGTAACCTCCCTGAGCTGTCCCTGAGGTCAGAGCTGAAGAGAAGTGCGAGGGCAGTGTCTTATCCCTCTCTCCTTTAGCATCTCATGCACCTGGCAGGTCACTCCAGGTCATTCCCAAGGAGCAGCCCTCTTCCCCATTTTAACCATAAAATTACTAATTACTCCATCCAGTATGTTAGTGGCAATTGGTAGGGCCATTTGCATTTGAAACAGTTTCTTGTCACAGGCTGTCTTTAGTCATGAGGCATAGATGATTGCACTTAGAAGTTGGGATGGATGACAGCTATTCAAATATTCCTTGAAAAAAAAAAATGCTGTTGTACAGCTCAACTATAAATCTCACAGACATCCTAGACCCCTGCTACAGAGACAGAAATACCATGCGCTTGTTGGCTAGAACTTAACAGTTCACCGCTGTTGACATTCCTCCTCTGCACAAAATACCTGATGTAATGGGGCTGTTTACTGGAGGAGGTGATTATTTTATGGACAGGCTCTTCTGGGCTGCCAGGAACCACAGCAGGGTGCCCTCCAGGGCCTGTGTGAAACATCATGCATGAGAGTGTCAAATCCAGAGATGTCACTTAAGTGGGGAAAGGGATGCTCCGGGCACCGCTGTTTTTAGGGAAGTATTTTTATAGGTTCAGGAATAGCAAGTTTCATTTTCTTAATTTATTTTTTTTTTAATTTATTTTTTTTTCCTCTAGCCTGTTTCTAAATGACAACCATCTGAAAAGATGTGACTGCCTCTAATGCTTGCTGCATTAGACTGATGCTAGCGAGGGGAGACAGCTGTGTGCTATCTCAGCGTATAGGGGAGGAAATCAAAAGTTCATCCCAGAGCAGACACTCCTGTCAGTCATAACGCATCGCTGAGCAGGATGAACCTTCCCTCCTCCCTCCTGCTGGCACCCACCGTGGTGGGGCCCATTGTTGCAAAACCTCTTATCAGAACAGACATGCTACAGTGGCATATTTAATCCGCAGGAAGCTTTAACGACACTGGATGTATTGATCAGAGCAGCTTAATCGAAGAATAGCTGACGAATGAACATATGGGTAGTGCTTAAAAGGGGGCTTCTAGTTAGAGCCAGAAGCATTGTATCTTGATCAGATTTGTAGGTTTGTGCTCGTTACATTTTCTCAGGCCCATGATAAAATGTCACAAATATAATTGAACCTGACATATCATGAGAAAGGAGAGGCCGCTCTTTACCCCTAATGTTGACTCGCCTTGACAATCCAGTGGCCCATAACATTAGACCTGTAATATCAACCGAGTTATGATAGTAAGTGGGATCAAGTCCAGCCAGACCTTCACAGGGCTGCTCCAAGGATGTATGACTGCCTCACGAGGGTACAGTCTGTCTGTCCCCAAGCTGCCATTATGCAGAGATGCTAACACCACCACTCTACATCTGCAATTAAAAGCTCCTTAATTCAAGCCATCTCATTTCTAAGCATTTTTGTGTTTGAACGGCTTTATCAAGGTGTTTTTGCTGTGGTCCGCCACAGAAAGAAGAACCGAGTGTATGGAGAGATAGAAATCAAGGTTGTCACAAAATTTCTGCCAGCATATCGGTGACTATAACTGGGGCCTTTTATGGTAAAATCATCTTCTGTGTACAGGAGGGAGGAATGTGATGCCTTAGTCCGGGTATGCAGGGTAGTTCCCTCTTCTATTTTGCTCCACATTGCATTTGGGGCAAGCAGCTCTCTTTTTTCTCAGTGGTTTCGGTGCTCTGCAAGAGGCAGCATTAGAGTTGCCATGTAAGCTGCAGCAGGTCGATTACCACAGCTATATTCCCCCTCCCTCATCTTTTTTTAGGAATACCATCTGTTTAGTCATTAGCCCCATCAGCTCTCATTAATTGAGTCATGTCTCATTTAGGCTGCTGTATTAGCTTCTCATTGTTCCCTGGATAAGGAATCGCAGGCTTTTTTCCAGATGCCTTGCTTCCTGTTGAGCGCTGTCCAAAGTCAGGTGTCAGCTGGAGAGCAAGGATGGGATCCAAACCCAGGCTGTCTCTCAAGGACTCGTGCCAAAATGCCAGCCTGTTCCTTCAGGGCACCAAGTGCCAACTTGTTTGCGCTGGCCCAGCCTCAGTGAGTCATGTGGAATATGGAATGGCCTTGACTAAAGAGAGGAAGCCTTCTGTCTCCTTTCCCCTTTAATTTCTCTGCTTTTCATCATCTCTGCTACAGCTAATAGGGTGGTTTTTTTCCTTCCTCCCAATGGCACAGTGGGTGCATCTAAGTATCAAAACCCTGATGCAGAACAGATATTAAGAACAAATCACCTAGAAGGAAATGATGGGTTGCATTTCAATTAGCGCACTTTAGTTATACAGAATTAGCCCTGTCACAGAACTTTATCAAGAAAGCCTTCAGAAAAGCGAGGAGAAAAAAGGAGCCCTCCTGTGTAGTTGAATTTCAACATTGGAGGGCTGAGGGTTTGTTATAAAATCTTCTGTTTAACTCGGTTGTTCCAGGCTTATGTTTTTTTACCATTAGTTTTATTGAGCTTGCTGAGTTGATTTTTATTTTTGAAGGGTGGAAGGATTAGTTACAGCACAGACCTTTTATTGTATTTCTTATCCTTAAAAGAGCCCAATTTGAGTAGGAGAATATGTTAGAAATTAACCACATCTCTGTAAAATGGATCATTGTTAAGACTACAAAATGTAGGTGTGAGTTTGTGAAAGCTGCCGGAGAGCAGGATTAGGAAGGTGTTGAAGTAATTGAGGCTCTACAGAGTGATTTACAAAGAAATGAATTAATTAGAGCAAATTGCGAGCTCACAGTTTTCCTGAATGACCTGCCTGGCTTGTGTGCTCTGAGGCCTTCACACAATATATGATCCCTAAACATTTTAAGCACTTGGCCAAATGAGAGAGAACAAAATGGAGCTGCCGAAAGAAAAGAGTTTATTTCCACAGATATTTAGGTGAAAATCTGTGATGTCTGTGCCATTTTCCCAGCTTCTTTAGTTATGAAATGCTTAGCTTAACATGAACAGTAAATTCTTACATTCCCATCATTGCCATGTACATCTGCTTTGGTTTCCATTTTTGCAGCAGTGAGGTTCCTAAAGTTTCTTCCTAGGGCTTCCCTTAACACATGTCAAACAGAGGGCATCTCTTCCTCCTTAGTTTTGGTTCCATGCAGATGTTTGCTGAATCTCTGGGAAACAGCAGCAGGTGCAGGATGACGTTCATTGGCAGACAAAAATGCGTAAAACACCTAAATCTGTAACGAAACAACACACAGCTCCAAGAATACAGCGTTAGGTGTAGGTGAGGCTGAACAACCATATGCCTTTCAATGGAAAACCTGAGCTACCTGTGTGTTTCTATTTCACCTTCCCTCCCAGAAAGTCAGGGCTTATTTTGGCCTGCTGTACTGTGCGTTTGAGACCAAATCTAGAGGAAGATTTAAGAAGACTTAAGAGGAAATAACTCCTTGGCGTTCTGTGCTGTGCAGCCTCTCTGCTTAAGGTCTGGTGAGTGCTTAGCAGGGCTGGGCAAGTTATTTCTTCTCCCTGCAGGCCTACTTCTCGTTTCCACTGCTGCCTGCTTTATATCACTGCTCTAATTAACCTCTTCTTAATGTGAAGCAGCCATAGCCTATCACAAACTGTTTGTGTTGCGTGTATTTTATTGCCTGTCCTTTCTTCTTCTAGCCCCTTTTGATTCCAGGAGAGAATAGAGTACCAAAAGGCAATTTTCTTCAGCCAGAAATCATGTATATTACCTACATATGGGGGAGGAAAAAAAAAAGAAAAAAAAAGATAATTTACTACCTTCAGTTCCTGGTATATCTTTGTGGCTTGGATTATATAAGCATAAAAAATATGTAGTTCATCATTCAAATGGTTTACAGTTTAAGTAAGAAAAAGAAGCATAAAGTCTGTAGGATAAAGCATAATTTCTAGAGAATTGCTCAAAATGAAAATCTTAAAAAATAAAGAGGAAAAAAATGTACCAAATTCTTTCTTAAATGCTGTGACTGTGACGTTTCATGTCTTTATTCACTGCTTTTCTCATCCCCTGCAAAGCCTCTACAAAATACTTATTCTAAACTGAGGTGTGGTGGTTTGAAGCTTCAAAG
The DNA here is from genome assembly GCF_964035555.1 of Netta rufina. Lineage (NCBI taxonomy): Eukaryota > Metazoa > Chordata > Aves > Anseriformes > Anatidae > Netta > Netta rufina. The sequence continues at coordinate 9,443,512 of NC_140132.1, forward strand.
GTATTGATTTCTTTATAGGGAAAGCTTTAGCTGGCTTCCTAACAAGTGATCCAGCTTCCAGCTTAATTGTAAATGGATTCTAGTTCATAGAGATGCCAAGATGCCCATGATGTCTACACATCTATGTGTCGTTTTGCAAATCAAAAGAATGCATTAATAGTGATGAAGTGAGTGTAACAGCACCTGTGATTGTACTGTCTGGGAGAAGAAAAGAGCTGAAGGATTACCCTACCCAACCCTACAGGTGCCTGTGGAGGCTGGATTGGCTGCGGATGAGCACTGAGCTCCGGGTTTGCCTATATAGTCCCTGCATTAACCCTTCCCTGCATGGCCTGCCTGGTTCTTGCTCGGCTGCTGGGCTACAGCAGAGTGGCCAGCAGGGTTATCCCTAGAGCCAACAAGCTTGTGCTCCTTAGGAGGTTTGAGATCAGCTTGTCATAGTGAGCCAAATACAGACATTTTTCTGATTATCATCTGAGGAGGAGAATGACTGGGGATAGCTGTTTGCCTGTAAGTATCGTTTCTAGGAGCTGAGAGGCTTAGCGGATTAATCTTCCTTCTGGGATGTGGATCAGGCTGAAGTGCAGGGCAGGATGATTATTAAGACTGAAATTCTCTGACAATTTGTTGGCAGAGATGGTTTCTCTGCATCAAGACGGTGGTGGCAGAAGCATCTTGTCTCGGAGGCAGCACAAGGAAAGGGCGTATCTGAGACGAGACTGGGAAGAACAGGCTTCTCTCTGGAGGGAAGGAGGGAGAAGGGAGGGAGGGAGGGAGGGAAGCTGGTTTTGCAACACAGCATTTCTTTAAGTCTTCCTGCTATAAGAATCACTTTTTTTTTTTTTTTTTCCAATGGAGATTTTTCATAAGGACTACAGGCACTGCAGAGAGCAGCACAGATTGATGGCCCATTTCTGATGTTCTTTTGAGGGCCACAACAGCCCTCTCTGTCCCCTCAAGGCTGGAGGTGTTTCTGTTTTCCCTGTGGAGACCAGAAGGTCTCTGTCACATGCAGTGGCTGAGCAGTAGGTGCACTGCAGCTGTGCTGAAGGCCTTGCTGCCAAGCAGTAACCCAGAAAGGCTTTTGTTTGTCAGCCTTTGCTAGTCCTTTCCCCCAGCTCTCTCCCCTTGAGGTCCAGTCCAGAGTGTTCACTGTAGGCTCCTAGACCTACAAGTAAACTCGTTACTCAATGCTGAATTTTGCTATATTCATTGTATACCATGAGGGGCTCTGGGTCAGGAAGGCATTGCGATGCATGCAATAAGCTGCTTTGCACGGGCATTGTCTTCGTGTTCACGGGAGCTGGGGTAACCAAAGCAGACTAAATGAATTGTAAGGTCCGCAGGTACAGGCGGAGGCTGACATGCAAGGACGCAAGGGGACAGGCATGGTCATTATGATATCCATGTAGGTTTTTTTTGAATTTCAGGGATGTTAAAAACAGGAGAAAGGTAAAACTCCTTTGTTCTGTACTGTTTTAACAGTGTCCTTTTGATTCTGTTTATTTTGTATTGAAGGGTATATTACTTTAATATTGAAATACGTGATGTGTTAGGTTCTCACTTAGGAGCTTGTCTCTTAAATACTCTTTAAGAAACATGAATCTGCACTGGGCTCTTCAGCAGAAAGAGCGGCAGGGTTGAGCTTTGATGCTCAGGGGTCTTGCAGATTGGTGTGCTTGCATCCCAAGGCAGACAATGTCTTGTGAGTGCAATTTTTTATCAGCATATTTGGGATAAATGCAGCCCCAGGAACTAGTTTCTGGAAAGGTCTTCACTAAACAGGGCCTGTCTTAGCATGCTTGTCTTCCCTCTGAGGGGTACGGTTTGTACTCAGGCTTCTCCTTGGGGCTAGGCTTTGATTAGATTCTGAAGCATGTGCTCAAATGATTCCCAATGCTCCAGAGGCATTTTTGCCCTGCCTGCATATTTTATTTTAATTTTGGTGCAGGTTTTATTTTTATAAGGTTAAAAAAAGATAACAGTTCTCTGGGCCAGTTCTCTTCATCTGCAGTTCCCTTTTTTCCATTGGGCATTGTTGGAAAGAGATGTGCGTGCCTGACCTTGGATCAGTCCTTCCTACAAAGCGTTTGAGTCAGGAGACTTAATCCTCCTTTTCATGCCTCACCTCTGCACAATCAAGGCCAACCTTTCAGAAGAGAGCAGAATTATTCAGTGTGGCAGGCTGGGCAGATGGCAGGGAATAATGCATGTGAAGCATTTTGGTTACTTCTGAGGAGCAACCCCCATCACCTAAAAGACGGCTGGTATAATTTGAGCCTGCCTTCAGTTCTTTGAAGGGGCAGTGGTTGGGCTATGTAGCTGTGCCCCAAGGCTTTCCACGGTTTCAGTTGCCTTTTAAAAGGCACTTTTTGAGAGAACTGTGGTGCCATTGTAGAGGAATAGTCAGATAGCACGGAAAGGGTCAAATCGGGCCTGGCCTGCAGCTCCAGGGCATCTCACTCAGGCTGTGCTTTGTATTTCTATTTGAACTGACAGGTTTTTAATCCTAGTCTTCTTGTATTTTAATGTCTTCATAAGTAATGGAGACACGTGCAGCATCACCTAGACAAGAAGTCCTTGAACCCCCTTCCTTTGGCCCCGGCTTTCAGTGCCTCTTTCTCCAGAGCCCCCTTCAGCCGCCTCTTCCCTGCCAGCACTTCACAAAGGGACCCAGGAGAGCCACCCAACACCGCGCAGGGACCCACTCATCCCAGTCGTCTCGGGAACACCGGCTGCAAGCAGATTAGTAAATTCATGTTAATAGGCAGTGCTGGGAATGGGAACAAGTTTGCAAACAACTGCTCAGTCCGGTCTGTTAACCGTTTCTGTGCAAAAAGACCTGACTGCAAGGCAGGGAGGATGATGCAGATCGAGGTGCTGCAAGATTCATGCCTGCTCGTGCCCCTGTCCGGAGTGCACTGGGCCTTTGGATATCTCATTGCCCTGCTATAAATTTTGATGAAGCCTTCCTGAGGCAAAGAGTTGTTGAAACATGTATCAGTGTGCTGTAACCCAGCAAACCCTAGCAGGCAAAGTGTTGTACCTAAAGCAAGGAATGATTAAAATATTAGACTGACACACATGTGATATCTAAAAAGTTTTCTGCCACAGCCATTAAGCCCCTTCACATTGTGCTTTGGAATGTGGCCATGAGTCATAAAAATGTCTGCACTGCTGAGGGGATAAGGAGTGCCATAAATAATAACAGCACTGCTCTCCGAACATGCACAAGCACAGAGAGAAAAAATAGAAATAAGGAGCAGAAGAGGATGACATGAGGAGATTTATAAACCTTAACAGATGTAAGGTTTAAGATTGGAAATTTCCTGACAAATACAGACAAAATTCTATACGGTTTCCTAAAATAAAAAAAGGGAAGGCTCTGATTAGTGCTTGATATGATGCTGACCGGTGTTTAATTTTAGTTGCAGCTATAGGAATAGATCCAAAAAGATCTGAGCTGTATTAGTTTAGTTTGACACAGCCTACTGTGGAACAGCTTAATCTGCAGGGTATGCTAGGCAGAGGAAGTTCAGATTCCAGGAACGGAGAGTTCAGTGGAAGTTAGTATTTTTTCCTGTGTGGTGAAGAAGATGCAATGAAGCACTGTGATTTACAGCAGACAACAGTGACAGAATTAGAGGATGTTACTTGGATGAAAGGCTTTGTCCTTTTGCACAGGTGCTTTTGCACAGGATTAACTCTGTGAGCAGCAGGGGTAACGAACGCTGGTTTCTTAAAGAGTTGTGTCCCAGAGATTGATCTGCTGCTGTAGTAAGATTTGGAAAGCTGTACCTGAAACTGGCATTCATGATGTATGAATTAGTTCATAGTCTATTGCTATAGACTTCTTTTTTACTGCTGCTCTCAGGGGCTGACAACAGCTCTAGGCTGCATCTCTGCTCTCCAACAAATGGTAAATACCTTGAGAAGTTGGCAGCTGTTCTTTCTAATTCTTTTGTTGCTACCATGTTGCTGCCCATGCTCCTGTTTTTACCTGAGCAGTTCTCATCTGTGCCCCATTTTCTTTCTAATGCTGAGCAAGGTGCTTCAAAACCCTCTCTGGATTTGATGCTGTAAGGGAGAGCCAGCAATATCAGCACCAATCAATGCAAGGTTTGGGGAATGTCCTGAAATACAAACAAATTATCCGGCTCTGGACATTAAGAGAAATTGTGAGGATGTGGTTAGCAGCCTCGAAGCATCACTAGAACTAGTCATACACATGGGGACACCTGGTTTTCACTAACAGCCAAAACAAAATCATCACCTCGTGTCCTTTGGGTACTGTCACTGTTGCACTTGGGGCTATGCCCGACTTTCCAAATATAAGGTGGTTCTCGCACAGCTGCTTCAATTTGCAGTGTCATAAATAGCTGATTGTAGACAAAGAGAGGTTTATGGACTTTCCACTTATCCTTGTTTATTCAATGTGGCCTTAATCTCTCTGTATCTTACAGGACTCTTTGCACGTGTGGATGCATCTTGCAGACTAACATGTTACTGACAAAGTCAGCTTGCACTAGTTTAATACATGTATATTAAACAATGTGACAGGACATGAAATCCCTTGCCCCATTAGTGCTGTTCTACATACTTGAAGGTATTTGACAGCCCTGAACAATATGAAAAATAGCAGACCTTTAGTAATGCCTAACATTTTCATCTAGAGGCCAAGCCTTCTGCACACAGGGATGAACAAACCCAGACCAGCAAGGAAGCTGTCATCCTGCAGAGTGAGGAAGACTGGTTCAAAGGCCTGGGGTGTACAGTAATGCTAACAGGCCCTATTAGTAGGGTTCGGGGTGTTTTATATGGTTGTAAGGGTTTTGTTTTGTAAGTTGAGGCTTTTAGGAAAAGTAGGCCAGAGAGAGTTGGAAATGGTTGTAGGTGAGAAACTTCAGAAATGGTGAACTCTTCACCTCTAATGAAACTAGTTTAACCACAGGATACACGGTAAGGCAGATTAAGATACCCACAGAATCACAAGATCAGGCTGAGGATAGGTGTAACCCATCTGCAGATAGTGTGAGAAAGTTTGGAATATCCACTTGCTGCACTTAGTGCAGATGTATCTTAATGTTTAGGTAGTAAGAGAGGATGCTTCTCTGACACAGAAATCTTTTTGCAGGAGTCAGTTCTTGGCTCCACCTGTAAGACTGTTTCTTCTGAGTCCCCTTCTTCTTGGACAACTTATTTTCATAGTCTTAGGTTACAGTTATTTGTAGCAGGTAAGCCAATCTGTTCACATTCCTTAAAGTTTGAGAACTTCAACATTTTCAGTGTTAAGATTCCTTCCGTTCTGCAAAATTATGAGCAGGGCTGCATACATAATTTGGTGCAAAATTAGTTTTGCATCATTCTTGATTCATTTACTGTATTTGCTGCCACATTATCTGCAAGGATCTTTTTGTCTTTCTTTGAAGTATTTGTTTTCACTGTGGCTGGATCCTCAAACTCTCCTACCCCCTGGCCCGGGTCAAGGTGCAGCTAGAGAGGTTAAATAATGAGACATTAAGGTGTACAGTGAAAAATATTTTGAAATTTGTAGATTTGATATACTAGCAGAGGTAGGCCAAGTTACAAATAAAGGCAACACTGGACTTTGGAGAGAATGTGGACTTCTTTGTATTGCGGTATTGATAAAGCTGCCTCCCCACATCCCCTTTTCTGAGCTGCAGCAAACAAAGCTGAGCTTTTTAGCTCCGTCTCTGGAATAGAAATGGACATCAGAAGCCGCATGTAAAATAACCAAACCGATATACAATTGCAAACTCAGATAATCTCTTTAGCCTGGTTTCCTCCAATAAGCGCCGGCTCTCTGAATCACTATTGAGAGACTTAGAAAGCACCCCTGGAGCTGTGCTGCGGGAAACTCGCTTTTCCTGACTTCCAGGCTGCATTTCTTTTTTTGTTTTTATTCTTTTCTCCCCACGCCTCCCGTCTTTGCCTCTTTCTCTATTTTTGTCCATGCAAACATTATAAAAGGCCTAAAAGTGGATAAGTGTCTGCTTCTAGTGTATTTAAGAGGGAGTACCATGCAGAGAATCCCCCAAGACAGCTGCTTTGGTTCCAGGCCAAGCCAGCATTAGTGCTAGAGGGAATTAATTATAATATATTAATATATAAACATACAATATATGATGCATTTATCTCTTGAAAGGGACTTGTTTATAATTATTATTCTTTGCATTTGAATGCTGTCACCTGAGGATCTCAGTATGCTTTGTCTGCCTTTAGGTACGTGCAAAAACCACTGTGTGAGGATGGGGACCCATATAAAGACTCTGCTATACTTTAATACATGGGAACATGCTGCATAGCATATGCACACAGCGTACAGCTGTGAGCATGGGACACAGTTCCAGGGTATTGAATTACACTGCTGTGTGAGAACAGCATTGAAAGCATTGGTGGGATATAAGAGCAGCATCTTTTAATTTCAGAACACAAGACAGAAGAGATACTAAGCTGTCGAATTAGAGAAATGGTTTAGTTCTTAATTGCATATTTCCTTTCATTTTTATTACATTATCGGGATATTTCTCTAGCATGCACTGAGACAGTTCCTGTCTCTCTCATTTTGGGGGGAATTTTTTTACCTAATTATGGAAATTTATTTTAATACAACAAATAGACACTAAATATATTCGGTAAGTGCAAGTCATGGGACAGTTTCTTACTCTCCAGTATAAACTGCTGCTTACTGTCCAGTTCTCTGAACTGCAAGCAGCTGTGAGGATCCCAGTTTTCCTGGCTTTCTCTGGAGGATTTCCTGCATTTTATTCCATACAGTTGGCAGTATGCACAGCTCTCACCCAGCCCAAGGGTGTATTAAGGGCCCATGATGCTCACAGATGTGCACAGATGGCAAGTGCTCTGCGTCACCTTCCCTGCGGCAACACATGGCTCCCTCCCTGTGCTGTCAACAGCCTCTCCAAAATGCTGCCCTAAAGCTCTGAGGGGTAAGAAAGGGAAGGCACCCTCAGCACTGCCCCCTTGATCATTTACTCTTCCTCTGCTGCATCATTTCAGCGTTCACTTGTGGATCCAGTAAGGATGTTTTGGCAAAACTGAACCTCACTACCACAGGCTAAGAGGCAAAATGCTTTCTTGAGGCAACATGGCAATCAGATGGGCTGCTGCCCATCCCCAGACCCAGCCAGCATGGCTAGAAACCTCCCTCTTCTTCTAGGAGGCAGATTTCCAGCAACCAGATTTCACCAAGTTTTGCTTGAAGCCAGCCTTGGTTGGTTTATAGACATGCGTTCCCACATGCAGCCACCAAGGCTGGATTTAGGGCAAAGTTTTGCAAGTGGCTGTTGCAGAGGGGAGCCTGGTGGGGGATGCTTACTGATACATGTAATCACTACGGAAGATGATCCTGTGATTGTGATATATTGCAGTGCTCCTTCGTGTGAAGGAAGTATCTTGCAGTCCTGCCCCTGGCCCCTGCCCACCACCCCTCATGGCTCAGGACGTGTTTGTAGGCCTTGTGAGCTGAAATGGCGGCTCAGCTGCCACAGAGGCATTGCCCTTTGCTGCTCCTTGCCATCGTACTGGCTTTGGGGTGTGACTGGCACCTTAGCAAGTGGAGTTGCCTCCCTAAACGTGCCAAAAAAAAAGCTGGGATTGCAACTTGTGTGCTGACTCGATGTGCTTTTAAGGATAAAGGCTCGACATGCCGTCCTCACTTGGTGCGACATTAGATGAGGCCTGGCGTGGGCCTGCAGCAGGATGAGGCCAAGTGTCCCCAGATGTGAGGGAAGAGCCTTGCAGCAGCTCTGCGCCTCTCATCGGCCACCGTTCACAGGGTCCATGCTGCCATCCAGTGCTGCTGGGGAAAAATGTCATCAGTCCCAGGCTCCTCGGAAGGAACAGAAGGTATCTCCTCGGCAGCACAACAGCGGTGGCACAGCCACTCGGGGCTGAAGTGCTGTCGTGTTCATGCCGGCAGCTCCATGAGCTGCTTACCCATGGCCACACCACTGCTTGTGCTGTGGGTTTCTGCTGCTTACCCATGGCCACACCACTGCTCGTGCTGTGGGTTTCTGGGCGTCTCGGTGATTCTTGTTACTTGTCCAAAGTGTGTTTGCAGCCAGCCATGCTTCTAGCTGAGCAGGACCGACTTCTCTGAAGTTTTTGGTGTTTGTGAAATCCAGCATCAGTGTTTGGGGAGTTCAAACTGCTGAACGCTAGACTTTTAATAGCATTAGGAAAACAAAAGCCAAAGTAGTTGAGAATTCAGTACTATGTTTTTCCCAGCTCCCGCTAACCTTGTGAGGAAAACCGTTGTCTGCACAGTATCTTCTAGGGGGTCATGGTTGCAAATGGATGGCATTATTATGGGAGACCTTTCATTCTGAGCAAAAAGGACAGGATCTCTCTCCATCACCACCCCCAGGCCCTGCTTCCCCCAAAGAAATAAAAACCAAGACCCCAGGCAAGTCAATTAAGTATTGTATGGACCTGTCAGACAGATAAGAAAGGGACTCTTTGGCCATAGAGAGGCCAAAGGAGGGGAAGGAATCCCAGAGAGTCTCTTGAGTAGATAATAAATAGCCTTTATCTGGGAGGTGTGTCTGTGTGTGTTTTTTAAGGAGGTGTGATGTCAACCTCCCAGACTTGCCTTCTTTGTTGGGCGGACATTCAGTTTAATTAAAAACCTCCAAGGGAATGTTAATTGGCCTGGGGAGGCAGGGGGAATCATTACTTCATCTTCTCTCTCCATCCAAGCACATGTGGACACACATGCACAAATACACATGCTTTCTTTTACAGAACAGAAAAGCCGTGACAGCAAGGTTTCTGGCAAGGCCTTGCATCCCCCAGCACGTCTGTTTGCACATCACAGTTTGGCAGAGGAACAACAAATAAATGCAGTGCTTTGTTTTCTTGCTCCCGAGGAGCAGCAAGGGGAAGATCTGCCGGCTCCTCCCAAGGCTTTCTCTCCCCGTGAGCGCTGCAGGCCCGCGCCAGAACCCTGAGCAGCTGCAGCTCTGCAGGTCAGGGGAACAGCAGCAGCTCCAGAAGCAGGGTCCCCAAATGGCATATGGAGCAGAGGGGGACCTGCTCAGCTAACAACAATCCTTTGGCATTGTCTGAACGTTTTTTTTTCCATTTGTTTGTTTGTTTTAATAATTTTTGCCCATACTTCATAGTGGAGAGCAGACACATGAGCTTGTAGAGAGCAGTGAGAGGGTTCTCAAATCTAGAAAACCTTTGCTTATTTTTCATTCTTCCTTTCAGCTGTTCCAAGATGAATGAATGCAGCCCTTCCCAGCTTCTGTTCTGAATCCGTACATTATCACAGTGTAAACTAACATCCCCCACCACCTGTTGTTTTTTTTTTAAGTTTATTTTTTGTTGTCACTCAGAGAGGTTAAGGCAGTTACTCAAGAGTACCCTGTTGCTGGTGTTTGACTGTGGTCTCATTGTCCTGCTGTGGGAAGTCTGTTTCCTGTGTTTGAAATGTGGTTTCAAGCATCCTATGCTCTTTTCCTCTTGAGTTGTGATCTGGTTATGTACCAGTCATTCTCGTGCCTACAGTTTTTCCAAAAGCTGTAGAGTTTCAAAATACTGTGATTATTTGAAAATACTTGCTGTCATCTCCCTCCAACAAAGGGTGGATTTCTTTTCTAGAGCAGAGAAGTTGAAATGTGCAGCAAACTTCTACCTTGGAATAATGCTGTTAATAGATTTTAGTGTTGTTAACATGGTGAGTTAAGTGGACTTTGGGGAAGGAGATTTAAGCACTAAAGAAAACAGAGTTTCTGCCTGGGCTGGGATATTGAAGGGAGGGAGACAGGGAAACCTGCAAGCCATCCCTGCTGGCTGTGTAGTGTTAGTAGCAACACTGACATTTTGTCAGGGAGAAACCAAAAAGGTGAGGACAAACGCAAAGCCCAGTGCAAAAAGAGACGCGTGGCAGGCAGCTCAGCACTCAGGGAGCAGGCGGAGGTGTCGGCAGGCTCCCCGCCAGCAGCACGGGGTCTGGGCAGCGAGCTGGTTCCTCAGCTGCCAGCTCTGCGCCCACAGGGCCTTGGTGGGCCCCAGCCAGCACCTGCAGTTACACAGGGCAGCAAGCAGAGGGGAAATTTGCAAACACACTGTGCGTGTGTAAGTCATAACTGAATTCTGTCTAGCGTTCCCCAAAATGTCCCTGTTTCTGAAGGTGCTTAAACACAGTAATGTGTATTCATACTAACTTATTTTTAATCGGGGCTGATGTGTATCTTTGGACCATCACAGCTAGAGTAACAGCACAGCATCCATCTTCGAGCTTTTTATATTGTTAACAGAGAGAGGTAGGCTTCTCTTTCACGTGGCTAGGAAGTTTGTTATCCCCTCATAGGCAATTAGAATATATGTCCAAATGTGGATGCTGTTCATGCCCTAAAACTGGAGTACCTGTATACCGACAGCGAAGTACAACATGTAGGTCTCTGCAAAGCTGAGGAGAAAAATAAGGCCTCTTCGTTCCCCAGAATTATATTTAAAAAGAACGAAAGCATTCTAGACTCTTGGGAGAGGTAGCACAGCTGCACTACATTGAGTTCTGGAATGTCTGTTAAAAGTGACCTTTTCAAAGAACGTTCTTATGCTCTAGGCTTGTACCCATTTTTGCTCCTAGGTATTCAAGCATGAGTGTGATCCTGCCTGATAACTGAAAAAGTAGTGTTATTGAATTGCTAACGAGGACATCCCTTTTGAATAATGCTCATTAACTACTGGAGTTTTAAACAAAATATTAGAACGTTTAAAGAGCCTAAACTGAGTCTTAGTCGCTCTGCTTTCATTCTTTTGATTCTTGTGCTGTCACAATTTCTGGCATTGGCATGATGTTTGAAAGTAGGGAAGATGTAAATCTGTATTATAAGTATCTGGGAAGGAAAGCTTAGGAAAAAAATAAAAATAAAAGGGAAAACTCAGAAAACCTTATCATTTAAACTTCATTTGTTCATCCTAGAAAGTACAAGCCACATGTTGTATCTTTGCAACTTCTCAAGGTAAGGAAGAGAACCTTTTTTACTTCATGCAAGATTCCTTCTATGTTATTGCCTGATTTTATAAAATCTATGTGGATGCTTTAGTCATGTCAATCTCTAGAATAGATCTGAGCCTCCAGCAGTGCAAGAAACTGCTCAGAACTGGTCCTTATCTGATCAATGCCAAGTGCACTGTGCGTTGCTTTCAAATACTGTCCTCCTGTGCACCTTTCATTCCAACCCTTAAAGACCCAAACAAATTTTAGTTACATTTTAGTCACTGTTAGCACCTGATATAAATTATAAAACAAGGAGAAAAGGTTAACGTGTTTGTTTTGCAAAATAGTGGAATTATTCAGCCATTTGTCTATGGCTAATACTGCTCTTGACAAACATGTTTCGTCTCACCCACGTTTTTAGCCATTTCTCTTTTAGTGTCTGTGTAGACTATGATAAACAGTGCTGCACTTCTAATGCGTCATAGATAGATGAGGAAACTGTAGAGGAGTTAACATCTTATAATCATGTGTAGCCTGTTTGCAATAGGATTTTTAAGTTTGTTACATTGGAATTTGGTGGTCTAATCTGGACATACCAAACATTCAGAGTCTTTTACAAAATTCTGGCAACATAAAGAAATCCTGTATTTGGACATAATAAGCAACCATTTAAACCATTTTTCAGGTTCATGGGTTAATGGAGAGGAAAAATAATGCAAGAAATTAGACTTGGGCCAACTTTTCTGGAATAAGCAGTAACCCTACTCTCACACACAATCCCGTGTGTGATGACTCCTGGAAGACATCTCACCTACCAAGATCAGTTTTTGCAGGATCAGGCCCTTAGTTCTGGCTATTTCTCAAGTTCCATTAGTCATGGTTTTAGAGAAGAAGCAGTACTGAAGGCAAAGTAAAGGGTTTATTAAAATATAAAATTAGGCAGGTCTTTGCAAGTGTAATTTAAAAAACTAACTACCTTTAAGAGCATGAATTACTGCTTTGGCTACTCTGGGCATTTTTCTGTGTAGTAGAACTGTCTCAGAGGTCGCTCTTTTTCTTCTCTATTGGACTACAAGGTCAACAGAAGCATTTCTTTCCTCAACACTTGCAAATCAAATAACTTCAGTCAATCAGCAAATTGGGTCTGCTGATACAGAGTTAATGAAATGTGTTAGGGTGCTAATCTCTTGCCCAATAAAAACAGAGATTAGGTAAATCAAATCGGCTAGAAAGATTTTAGCTCTTTTCCAAGAAGCATCCTGCAGAAACCACACTGGTTTTGGTAAAAGCAGCATCATCGAAACATGGGATGTTTAGGGGGAGAATAGCAGTGGTGTGGGATAAGAAGAGCAGGGAAGATTTGATGCTTGCTTTGTAGGAATATTGACAGGTGTTGCCTGAGGAAGATTTGCACACAGCCTAATGAACGGTGGCTTGCTGTCAGTGTGGCTCATCCTTCATATGGAATCAAGCCTGCCTGCTTACGTTATGTTAAAAGGAAGGGGAGCTAGCTTAGTGGTGTGTAATAGCTGTTTTGCTATTATGGAAGAGTTGTTGAGTGTTCACATGACAGGACAAAACAAAAGGGTCTGTAAAATGGATCTTTAAGCCTATGGTATGTGTCAGTGTGAATAAAGAGGAACACTTGCAAAGTGCAGGCGGTTTGCCTGGAAGCATGCTTGCTGAGAATGAAAATGGCCAGGAATCATGCTAGGTGATGGTTAGGCAATTTGTCATCTATTTATGCTTTTAAAAGTATATTTTTGTAAAATACAGAAGTTAAAAGAAGATGATCCTAATGACTCAAATCTGACGTTTTCTCCCTTCCGATCCTTTCAGGAGAACCCATCAAACACCAATAATTCTAATCTTTTACAAGTACCTAATGGCTCCTGGCCAAGAAAGGTTTTAAGAAATAAATAGGAGCTCTTAATGCAGTGAATTTCAGTTTTGCCTAATCTGTGCAAATTGATGAATTAAATCCCTTTGCATCTCAAACCCACTTTGGTGATTTGCATGGTGATTATTTCAGTTTTCATAAATTTTCCCCAATCATTTTCTGTCATTTCTTGAGAGCAGACGTCTAATCTCCCCAGAAATGTGTGTGTGTAGTAGTTATATGGTGTTTAAAACTTGTCTATACATATTCAGATATTGCACAGTCACAGATAATGTATGTAGATGCACGCAGGACAGCAGATTTCTCAGCTGGCCCCAATGAATGTGCCTGTGATACCTCTTTATGCATCCTCTTCAATGAGCAGCAGCATATTTCAAGATATAATGAACGCAATTCAGCAAGCAGCTATTAGGTTTGGCTACCCTGCATTTTGTGAGAATGGAGGCTGGTTGCTATGTATGAATCCTACACAGTGTACTTGTACATGTAAAAAATATTTTTGCAAAGTACATTTTATATGTAATACGTAAGACCATCTATTACCACTCGGTTGCTGGCATGGGGCACACTGAAGGGAGAGCTGAACAGTCAAGCCAAGAAACATCCTTCTGGTTTCTGTTTCTGCTGCATGCTTTTGGTTTAGTTCAGTTCAAGCCAGCACTCTGCTCAGGAATTAACTGAAAAGCAGCTGCTAAACTGCAGCTAGCTTTTTCTGCCTTCTGTGGCCTTTACACAGAAGTTTTGATGTGAATGTCTGCCCTTTCCTGTGGTTTCTCTCAGTACAACACACGCTATAGTGTATTTCCTTTATTTTAGAGCTTATGTTTTACTCAGTTTGGCACACGTTGGCACAGAAGAGGCGTACCAGTGATACACGTGATGTGTTGGAACGTGATGCTTACAACACACCATGGCAGTCAGTTATTTGTTCTGGCTTCGGGAGTCGTAACCGCTCATTTGTGTAGTAAGAAAAATGTGACTAGTCTGACATGTAGACCATCCCTGCTGTAAAAATAGCAGTCATGACTAGCAGCTCTGGAATTACTGTTATGGTATCTCTACCCTTAATGCTTTTCTTTTCCATTTTCATTCTCATCTGCTTTTTTCATGATTGTCTGCAATAACTCTTGTTTACAGAAATGATACAAGTATGTTTTTTAGATAAATGATTATAGATATAAATAAATACAGCCAGCAATACACATCATGTATGTATTTCTGTCTGTGTATGTACTTTATATGTTCATGTGAATGAGGAAGTGCTTTAATCCCTGCTTTCTAGCAAGTAGAGCAGTCTGAGAAGCCAATGATAATTGCGAAGACAAATAGAAAGTCATCACCAGGGTTGGGATTAGAATCAGGCTTCTCTCTTTGTGCTTTTACCAGAATTGCATAAGATCGACCTGGAAAGGACACGAGGTCATCTAGGCCATCCTGCTTCCCCAGACAGGATCAATTCAAATTAAACTGCTCCTGACAGATATTTATCAAACAACTTCTTAAAACCTCTGATGATGGAGATGCTCAAGGTCCCATGGGTGGTCAGTTTGGCTGCTGTGTATTTACTCACAGCAGATCATCAGGTGTCGCATTGCCCTGCACAGGATTTCATAGCAAACCTCTGAAACAGGGAGCAAAGTGGGAGTGGGAGTTGTGTGGGTGTCTGTGCTTCGATATGGAGCCCTGGAGGTTTAATAAACTCTTCCTGTGCTGAGATGGGCTGTGATACTCCATAGTGTGGTATTTCTGTGTCTTCTCTTAGAAGAGTCTCTTGGGTATCAGTTTTAACTATCCTGAGCCTGTTTTTTAATCTACAAAAGAGATGCAATACTATAGCTAGTGGAGTTTGACCAGAAGAAGGGAGCGCGTGCACCAGCATTTTTGAGGCAGCACTTCTTTGCTGGGTTATTTTTAACTGAGCTCAGTTGCCTGATCAAGCCCAGCATTCAGCCCCACAAAACAGCTGTTCTGGCACCGCTGAAAGGAGTGTTTTGGGGGTGGAAATAAGCATCACAGGGTAGGAGGGGTGGTGGGAGCTACTTCAGCTGAGCTTGGGGCCAAAAGGAGTGTAAGTCATTCCTCTGTCTAAATGCAGGACAGCTGAGAAGCATTGCCTTGAAAATGCTGGTGCATGGGCTCCCTTCTTCTCCATGTAAACTCATTATGGGAAGAAGAAAAATTGTTTTCCCTGCAGTCCCTAAGCAGAGCATTTCTTCTTTGGCACGAAGAAGCCCTTTTAAGAACATTAGCTGAGCTATTACGATGATGAGGATGCATGTAGGTCAAAGTGGTCATTAATTTGCATGTCCTCATTCCTTTGCATCTCTCCTGGCCTTGCCGGTTACTGTCCACCACATTGTGTAAGGGTTTGTTTTTTAATATGGATATCTGTTGCCTAGGGACTGGATTAGAGTGCCCCAGTTTACACCGAGCTCTGATCAGTCACTAGGTAGAAGCATCCATCAAGGCTGGACACGAGCCTGTGACCTTGGAAGGAGAGCCTGGCACTTCATGAGCTTTCCCCCAAGCTGGGTCGCGCTCCCTCTGTGTAATCCTAGAGTTTGCCTATTTTCCATAGAAGAAATACCAATTGGCCTTTGAAGTTACCTCCGAAATATTTGTAGAGGACAAGTCAACTCTGTTATACAGAAAGCATTACGTGTACTCAGAATCAAAGTGTAAATTATATCTCTAAAAATGTGCGTGCCTGCTCTCGAGTGTCAGAGCTGGTCTTAAAATACATACCGTTCGTGAGGCATTTTATTAACCTTATAGAGTAGTTAAATGTCAATTTAGCGTTAAGATCTTTTTAAGCCTTATATATGAGGAGTCTCTTTCCACCTGTGATGTCCTTGCCAATGTTTATAATACCACAATATCCAGCAATTACACTGCGAGATGGGAGCCTACATTTGCAGTGCCGAGTACTGTTACAGCAGTTGGTACAGATATCCCGAGTATTACAGAGGAGAATATTATGTACAGAGGCATTTTTAGCTGCATTTCTCAATTTGCAAGAATGCAATGCAAGTTA